>NC_089956.1:0-1200000 GCF_039105145.1 Kwoniella newhampshirensis | reverse complement strand
TGTTTGCTTACACGTCGATGTCGGCCTCGGACTGTCGACAAGTTGAGAATTATCTTTCACCACCTCAATCGTCGCGTAGAGGAGGCAACGGTCGAGCTGGAAAGGTGAGCAGTTTTACGAGTGACGAGTGAAAGATGAGGATTGTATCTAGAGTATCTTTGTTGAATTGAGGTTAACGACGCACGCGTCTGTAGTGCTAAGTTACTCGTACCAGCAAGGTGATTGATCGCACCAGGAGCGTAACTCGTGGGTGTGGGGTTAGGGAGAGGGAGCCCAGTCGCAGAGTGTGAGTGAACGTGGCGGAGAATTTAAGCATGCCCGTAAACATCACAAACTCCGCTTGTGGCACAGCTTATGACCCCAGGAGAATGCACAGCATGGGGGAGGAAGTGAGAGCAGCAAAGCACAGCATCGCATCGCACTCGCAGCTTATGCAGCGATCGCATGGCCAAGACGGTTGCCCTTGAACGGCGATGTCGATCCCACATCATTTCCTCATGTCGAAAAAGCATCTCCTCATGAAAGTGTACATGTGCTTTTCAAACTCGACATCGTCGGGCTCGATGACCCCCAATCGTGACGCGCAGTCACGCCCACGACTGCTGTTCTTGACCATTCTTCATCTTGCGACACTGCAGAGATCGTTGGAGCCCCGAATACATCAGAACTGTCACTGAGGCGAAAAGGTCTCTCTCACCTGACAACGTCGTCAGCACCTCGACTCGGTCAGAGTCCCAGTGCACTCCCGTGTCGCTGCCGTACAACGGGATGACACATGGTTCACTTGTACAACAACCCCGCGTTAGGTGGAGGATGGAGATATCCTGATGCACCGTATCATATCAGACCGACTTGTGAGGAGATGGAGTGGATTGGAAGCGGTGGTGTTCGATAGTCATTGGATACATCAAAGCTTCCGTACATATAGATCGAGCCTGACAAGGGGTCATGCTTGTCGGGTCATCGTTTGACTTCCTTGAGCACGAGTATCGCATGTGCCAGGTCGAAGTCACCATTCCATGGTCGAACCATCGCTACGTCCGCCCTCAGCGTGCGTGACAGCTAATGTGTATGAAACCACTCACTAATCGATGAGCTTGCCACTGGTCGTATTTTTCTTTGCCTCGGCGATCACCTTGAGCATACCGGCTTCACCGAACAAATGATCAGCATCAACACCGAGGCGTTGAAGACCGCTCGACAAAGGTGATGTCACTCACGCAGAGTGTCGTCGACCTTGAGCGGGGTCTGTTCCAGACCGGCCCATTTGGCGCCTTGAGTGCCCATGTCGCTTTCCCGGAATATCAGTGATACGACGACCAAGAGAGATGAGTCCGCACTGACGTTTCCACCCAGCCAGGGTTGAGCGCAAGTACCACTAGATCGGGGTGCTCGACATTCAGTTTGGCCACGAGGTAATTCACAGCTGCCTGTGCATGTGGTGGTCAGCACTGAACAAGATCTCTAAGACCAGCCGAGGTTATGGTGGTTGTCCGGGATAATGCAAGGGAATAGCGGGTTGGTGGAGTGCCACTCACTTTAGATTGACCATATGACCCTCCTCCTGCTTTATGTTGTTGACCGATCCTACCAGCTCCAGAGGAGATTATGATAAATTTGCCCTCATTCCCCAAGAGTGTATAGAACGCCTGAAACAGGACCAGAGGGCCGCGAACCTGCAGTGACATCAATCTTGAGCCCCTTTCATCGAGAAAGGCAAGTGGAAGAAAGACGAAGCGATAGCTCACATTGACCTTCCAGATTGTATCAAGAGTGTCCAAATCCACATCTTTGAAATGGGCATGGGTAAGATGGACAGCGGCATTGGCAATGATGATGTCGATCTTGTCGATCCCGTATTTCCATTTCAGTTCCTCGGCGGCCTATCCACACCCATCAAGTCAGTCGGCGTTGATGCTTTGCCCGCCACGAGAAACAGTCATCCACTCACAGCCTTAGCATCAGTGGTCGAGTCCGATGCGATCTTGACGACGATGAGACCATCTTCCTTTTTGATGGTTGACGTGTCCCGAACAGCTGCAATGACGGTGTATTTCTGAGACTGATACGCTTTGAGAAGAGCGTTCCCGATTCTGGCCCCGGGTACAAACGTGTTCAGTTTGAGGATAGCTTTCACGCGAGGTGGGGTCACTCACCCTCTATTCGCACCTGTGATAAGAACGGTTGGCATGATGGAAGGCTGGGTATCTTTCCGCGATTAGTGAGAACGCTTTTCGCTCAAACAGTGCATGGGCTGCGTCACAGCAGAGCAGTGCGATATATACGTTAATCCACGCTCGTCCATGTCTGAGAGATCCAGCCCACAGACTCTAGATGCGTAATCCATCGCACTCGCAATCCAACGTAGTGTGACTACCGCGGACCACCTGGTCGATCACCGGATATGACCGCATCAAAAGTCGCAATCTTTTCCCCACGGGCAAAGATGGTACACCGGTAAATCCGGCGCCGACGATCAGTTGATCTTCCTCACTGGAATGGGAGAGATGACCACCCTTTGGTGTAGTTACCTCACCAACGGGCCGGTTGAAACATCGTTCTTGCTTACAGCCTTCGATGGACACATATGACTCTCCAAGGAAGCCTTGTACCGTATCAGGCGCCCCTCGGTTTATTGACCCTTCTCGAATAGTATAAGATTGGTATCGTACTTCAACCTGAGCCTCTTCCACGAAACTCAGCTCGATGTCTTCGTCTACAGTCCTCATCACCGGTGCCAATCGAGGTATCGGTCTAGGTCTCGTCCAAGCCTACTCCAAGCGACCCAATACTACAGTCATCGCCGCCATTCGAAATCCCACCTCCATGCCTGAAGTTCAGGATGTGGGTGAAGGTTCCAAAGTGGTCGTGGTGAAACTCGATTCGGCGGAAATCGCAGATGGCAAGAAGGTATGTCCGTCGTCACGTCTTTAGTGTCGCCTGAGCTCAGGGTTGACGTAATGCACGTCGGGGATCATAAGGCGATGGAAGAGTTGAAACGTAAAAGTATCACGAAACTCGATATTGTAAGTCGTCGCGCATTCTCCCCCTCATGCTACTATACACATTGAGTTCACCTCGCTGATCGGATGGATGATTTTGTGTTTTACAGGTGATTGCGAATGCTGCTATTGGTGATTGTTTCGGAGCGTTGTCCGAAGTCGATCTGGGCAGCTTTGAAGAACATTGGCGGATCAATGTGAGTCTATGTCATATCTGCCTGCGTCACAACACCTGTAACGGTGTTGACATATGGCGACCCCAATGATCAGGTGCTTGCGCCCCTCGCTCTGTATCAAGCATGTGTTCCACTTATGCCAGAAGGATCCAAGTTCATCTGGATGTCTTCTGGTGCTAGCATAATTGATCGTGTGCCCGATAAACTTGATGCAGGATACGGAATCACCAAGGTCAGTCAGTCCCGCTGAACCGAATACAATCAGGAAAGTACTGATGAAGTGGAACCCCACCCCTTCACCCAGTGCTGTATGAACTACCTTGTGAGTCTACTTCAGACCTTTCAGGCTAAAAGATCTACATCCCCGCTGATGTCGGTATATGTACAAGGCGCGATACTCCCATTTCGAGAACAAATCCATAATCACCTTCTCCCTTTCTCCTGGATGGGTTCAAACGGATATGGGAGACCGAGGTGCTAGATCTGTAGGAATGGCAAAAGCTCCTATAACAGTTCAAGAGAGTGTCGGTGAGTCCCCCTTTCTCCTCTCGGTACGTTTGGTACAAGAGACAATTTGTGGACAACTGTTCATGATCGATCAAACATAGAGGGTATTCTCAAAGTCGTCGACGACGCTACGAAAGAGAAGTACTCTGGGTTGCATATGCGATACAACGGTACTCAGTCTAAATGGTGATACAGTACAAGACATCCAGGAGATGATAGGGAGTATCGACACATGTACTGAAACAGTAACCGTTATGCTATGTACAACAATCTCATCATGTAACGCATCAAAGCTCGCCTATGCTAATCCTCGCTCGCCCACCTATCCACGAATAATTGATGCAGAGATCATGACAAGTCCAGCTTCTGCCCCCTCAGATGATTACATCAGACGGCATCGTCCCATCTGGTCGACTCTGACACATCTCTGCTCGACCGCACGCAAGGATGATTAGCACTCAATCTGACACAACTGATGTAGGTATACCGTTACTCACCGCATCTCCCATGATCCGTCAAATTGATGAAAGTACAGACCTTACATCTCCATCCGGGTCGCCCATCATCGCGAGGATGGAATCGTGTGTCTTGGGCCCTTAGTGGAGGCTCTCTAGTAAATTCAAGCTTGACTTCGCCCTGCGCATCATCTAACGGTCTAGCTGATCTGCCTTTGCCGAGCGGTCGCCCCGCGCTCGCCATCGACGACGGCGTCGATCCAAGCGCTTTCAGACGCTCCTCCCTGATCATGTCGGTCCCAAAATTCGGTGTGGAAACCGCTTCCAACTTTCTCTGCTTTCCTGTCCCTTCACTTGACTCGATGGTCATCGGAGATGCAGCTCTTTTCCTGTTCGGCTCCTCACTCGTCACAGATCTTGAGGTCTGGATGCCATTCTCGACCTTCACAGCACCAATCCCCACAAACCCCTCCCACCCGCCTCTCAGTCCCTCACGTTCTTCTTGGTCCATCTCATCTTCCATTTCCCTCCTCCTCTCTTCCGCGTCCATTTTTGGATCGAGCACTTTTTCGTCCTCTTCTTCGCTCTCCCGGCCATCTTCTTCATCCGACACCATAGGCTTCAGATCTGGAGTTGCGGCACTTGACGGACCGGCTATAGCCCTAAGTCGAGCTTCAGCAGCTGCAGCCCTTATTCCTGCTGCAGTCTTCGACTTGGCACTGCAGGAAGGCATGTTAGTCAACATATAAGAGAAATAGGAAGCGAATGCTTCAACCTCACGTCTTCCCCGTTGTACTTCCCTCTTTCCACCATGGGTTCTCCTCGTCAAACATCTCTGCAGCTCGCTTCTTCGCTGTGGTAACGGCAACCCCGCTCCTCAATAGCGTCTGCGTCCTATCCTCGATGAACGATTTTCTTATCCCTCGATCCTCCTTTGTTATCACTAAATGATAACCGCGTAGTCTGAGCGATATTTTCTGTAACAAGACGCCTTATTTGTCACTCACACTTGCCGCCGTCTAATCTTGCTCCGACTTCTCCCATGTCCGCGTTATTTCGACGACCGGCTTTGCGCTTGTACTCTGTTTGCCGGCCAGATCTATGAGAGGCTTCACCCTTGACGAGTCCAGGGGTTTGACTGGCCCCAGGACCTCTGTTTGGTCTTCGAGCTTTCCGGGCGTCGCTACATCATTGCGAACTGTCAATCAGCCTGAATACCTGGGTAGGGACAGCCCTAGCACTCACGCCGCGCTGACACCGCATATGTATTCCGGAAAATCAGATTGTCCTACGTACAGTTAGTACTGCGACCCTGTTTATTCCGTGGAAGACGACTCACTGAGACCTTCTCCACCCATACGAACACTATCTGCGAGACGTTTCCCATCTGACCAAAAGCCTGCCATGATAGCGGGATCAGCAAACCTGCTTCCCATGGCATGGATAAAGGTATTCACTTGCCGTCGCCATAATAACCCTTCGCTTGTAGTTTACTGACATCGGCCTTGATCTCGGCCATGAGCTGGCAGGTGAAATCAGCGCTAGTACACGACGTACGTCTTGGTGCAATTTGAACGTACCCTTTGAAACTTTGGACCGTGATTCATTTGCTACCAACATGCTGATGAGCCCCACGATAGTGCTACTTCTGGCTGCGCGCTCTGAGCACTCACCTCGATATGAGCCATCTGTTAGTGATCAGGTTAGCTTTTCTCGCCCGTAACGGGATGACCAAGTAGGGTTCACCTCATGGCACATGACTGAAATAATATATGCCATCCTATTCAGTTCATTCAGCGACCAAATTCGGTGCGGGTGGTGGAGAAGGACACAAACGGTAAAAAGCGACCTGATGGACCTCGAAGGACCAATTCGATACTCTGCTCCTGGATCAGCTGTTCTATCTTTACGTAGTTAGGTGCAGAGCTGACCTGTCCATGATTCCAGTTCCGGCCCGCAAACTACAGGCGCAATCGATGTATCAACTTGTGTGGACGTGACACAAGGGTACCAGTGAGAATATTAAGGCGACAAGGTAACCTACAACTCTGTTGAAAGCTGCTTCTTCGAGCGTGTGGACCTGCATGAATCTGTCCCGCATGATGGTCTTCATCTACACCTCGCTTGTTAGGAATTTTCTGACAAGATTTCTGAGAGCCAAGACTCACTTGAGCAGCTAGAATATATACCGAGCATAAGCCGGGCCCTGTCTAGCTACGGCAGGAAATGGGCTGTACTCACCGACTGCTTTGAGGATGTCTTCAGCATCCTTCGGACCCATGATTAGCTGACGGCTTGACAGATGGACTCTGTACCACCAGCGACTTACGGTGTGATCCTTCTTGTTCCTTAGTGAGCGGATGAAGATGACATATCTGGCATCGCGACTCAATCAATCTAAAATGAATGTCTGGTGCACAACAGTCGAGAGCTCACGGATTGGGATTAGCTTGCCGCTCGTTCAAGCGTCTGCGCTACATATCAGTGACGACGCATCATGCTAGACGACATGACACGTACAGCTGAGGAGCTTGCATGCTGTCTCCTGACCTTGGACGGCGACACTGTATCGAAACGTTGTGGAGAAGATAAAAAGAGAGTGACCTCCACTTCCATCAGTCAAGTTGATCGATCATTTAAATTACATCTTAAATTCTGATGACATTACACGGGTTAGTCGGCAGTGTTCTTTGCTATATAATGATGCAAGGTCAGTGAACAATATCTACGGCCATAGAACACAGAAAGCATTCCATCCCGTCCGCTTTGGAAAATTAAGCTGTGTATCGCTCGGTTAGTACCAAGGTGGGGGACCACTTGGGAATCCCGGGTGCTGTAGTTTTTGCATCTTTTCGGTCTTTTTACTCATGCCCAAGCGTCCCTTGCATGCTTGTCTCGAATGGCGATGTGTGGTGTCAAGTTTTTGGTGTAATTAACGATTCGTGAGGTGAGGTGTTATGAATAGATAGGTGATGAGACGGTTCGAGGGTGACCGACGACAATCATCTTTTTGCCTTTTTATCCTCTCGGATCGGTTCCGTGCTGGAGGGAACAGGAACGATATGGGACAACGTCGAACGGCTCTTACGTGCGCTTCCAGCCCCGGTAGCCTTTGCGACGATCTGACGATGGAGCGATCGTACTGTTCGCTTCCTGGATGATGAAGGTCTCTAAGGCCACCTTGGGTCGAAGCATAGATAGGGCACCAACAAGGTTGTAAGCTCAGTGGACGGGCCGAGGGGGTCTCACCTCACCATCCTGTCTCTACAAGAGCGGAACTTCCGTCCGTGAGGAGTGACATCCCTACGATAGGTTGTGTAGCAGCTCCATTCATTCGATGGATCAATTGTCGATGCGCCAAAGACGATCTCTCCTTTCTGCTGGCCATCCTTTCACCTTTCCCTTTTCTTCACCCACGACATTTTCATAAGGCAGATGCTGTATCAGTACCAGTCGGACCTGTCAGCTCAAAGCTAATGCATTTGGTTATGACACGACAAGTACGTCTTGCTCGCCTCGACTTCTATTGCACGGACCGACCTATGCCTACAAGGCGTTATGTCCTCGTCACTTTGGATCTCTGATGCGTCTCCACTATTCTTCTACTCGCCTGCCTCAGCTTATTTTGCCGGCCAGAATCTAGCTGGGTGGACGGGTCAAGATGGAACGTCAGCGAGCGGTGTGGCTGGGATCCCGTCAACATATCATACAACGAGGGGCATAGCCTCAGTCATCCTGCCTTCTATATATGGTTGGTGAAATCGCATCTTATTGTCCCTCAGTACCGCTCAGGTTCACGCTCCAACATTTTCACCCGTGTCACATGCTTGCACTTTCTGCTTGTCACCTAGCTTGATACTGATCAGAGTCTGTCCAAAGCCAAAACGTTCAGTCCTATATTCACTACACCAGACAACTACAACATCTCTCTCCAGGTGAACACCGAGCCTGCACTGCCTTGGACATCGGGCCAGAATTGGACTTCCCCTCGCCAAGATTTTAATCCCCAAACGTTCCAGTTGGATGTGATTTGTGAGGATGGACAGGATGGCGATTGCGCAGATTTCGTGCTCGAAGGTGCTTGGATCGGGACGGAGCTGACGCCCAGTGGGTGAGTTTCGGGTAATGGAGTCATGTGCTATTCTGTCTGCAAACTGCACGGAAAATGCCGAGCTTTTGTCTGCACAGGTTCCTCTTGCTTCTGTATAGTAGCAGACATGCACGGAAAAGGTACTCTTGGTCCACGGTGGTTGGGTCGATGAGCCGGTGATCGTTGAAGTCATGGAGTCCTGACACTCTCGCTTACATGGCCACTACAGCGCCCCAATGGACAGCGTCACACTGGACGACTCCTCCCCTTTGGTCCAGTATACAGGCTTCGCGCCGGTAGGTACGAATAACGAGATCGTCCAAGTGACTTCGGCAGACTATGATCACACTCTATCGATGACAAGTGCAGAAGGTGCCACAGCTCAGATCACCTTCACAGGTAGGTCGTGATGCTATACCCGACGATGCGATATTCATGTATCTTCTCAGGCGCCTCACTATCCATAAGCGGAGTAACAGCACCTTCGCTATCGACATACACTGTGACACTTGATAATCACACGACCGCCACTTTCGATGCCAACAATAGCGTTACGGCACACAACACGCTTCTGTACTTTGTGTCCAATCTCGATACTACCGCGACTCACACCCTGATGTTGGAGAGTGGGGGAGGGCTGGTCATTGACTCTTTCACAGCTAATGGACCGAAAGGCGGAGTAGGGTTTGGGTGAGTTACAAAGCATTCCCTCATTGCGTAGATAAAGCCTCCAGGGTTTTTTTTGGGTGAGAGCGACCATTTGTCCGTCAGCTTCAAAGTTGGACTGGCATGGTCAACCGTCATCCTGTGCGGAAGGAGAAAACTCGATCGGCTGGAATAGGCTAACAAACATGTCGTTCTGTACTCAAGAGGCAACATCAATGGAACAGCAACTACTTTGGGACCCGGATCTGCCACAGCCACATCTGCGAACAGCAACGGCACTCCACTTGGTAACAACGGTCCCGCCACATCTGGTGGTAGTCCCAACGCAGGGGTGATTGTAGGAGCTGTACTAGGTACCATTGCTGGGCTTGTAAGTCAACTCGCCCATCTCTGCCGACCGATCACCTCGGTCGAGATGTCTGGATTGATACCTGTAACCGTGGATGTAAGAAAATCCAAGCTGAGATACATTGGTCGTCCTCGTCTTCGTTTTTAGGGAATCACTGCCTATATCATTCGTAGACATATCACCCGTCAACCAAAGAAGGATCCGGAAAAGAAAGTGAGTCCGTGGGACGAAGCCAATTTGTTGCAGAATATGAAGAATGAGGAAGTCCACGTAACGACTGCGGCGAATCAGCGATATGTCTATCGTGAGTGGTACTTCCTCCGTCTTCTATCCGCGCGGCCTCAAAGCATCAGAACAGGAGACGAGCTGATCTTTCTATTCCTACCTTAGCCGGACTCATCGCACATAGCGATCTGAAGAAGAAATGAACGTCATCCCGTTACTGTATCGCACATGGAATTCGTCGCATGCATTTCGTTATACAACTTGCTACCATCCCTGCGTCTGACCCATGCCTTGCAGAATCCTCTCGATGAGCGCTCGTTTCATATATTGTTCTCGCGCGAGTGACCGTATGGACTACCACGCGGACTTTGTCAGCTTTGGCTCTCTTTGCGTTAAGAAGATTCCGGCAGCTGATTGACCCATCAAACCCTCTACTCACCTTCAGATATCTATCCAAATCCACTCTCTCCGCATCCAGAGCACGTGTCATGTGGTAGATCGTATCTTCGATCGCATTGTCTTCCGCGACGAGATCAATGAGTCTATAAAATTGCTCAACATCAGATCTAGCATTAATCGAGGCATTTGAAAATCAAGGTCGGCTTACTGGTTGTGCACTATGGATATTCCGCAGACCAACTCGTCTACGCTGACTTCTCCTCTACCTTCAAGATCCGCAACTCTCTCTTCACCTTGGCTGACGACCTCTGACATCTTCCTCCCCACCGAGTCACACACCTTTCTGACGGCCTCCAGCCGAGCCATTTCGTCCCGTATAGCCGGTTCACCAGTGAGTAGATCTTCGTGTCGCTCTGCCAAGTGTGTTCTTGATGAATCGAGAGAGTGGAGAAGTGGCGGTAAGGAGGCAGTCAGGTGAGGAAGGAGGATTGAATGGAGGTGAAGGAGTGAAGGAGGTGGTGGTTTCGACGGTGGGAGTGGTGGTGGTGATCTTGGATCGGAGAGAGGAGCCTCAGATGGAAGGGGGTCAGGAATGATATCCGGCGATGAAAGTAGATCTTGTACAGGTCGACGAGGAGCAGGTGCGAGGGAAGCACCTTCTTGGTGTGGCGGTTGTCGAGGTTGTTGAGGCAACGATACCTGAGATGGAAGTGGAATAGGTGCAGGCTGGTAATGACCATTTGTCTGAGGAATCATGCCATAAGAGGGTCCAGGTGGTCCTTGACCGTTTGGCGACCAGCCGTTAGTATAGTGAGGCTGAAGATCAGGTCTGGGCGGTGTCATAGATTGTTCCCGCTGAGTCGTATAACCACCCTGGGGAATGGGGACATATGGCCGTTGTGGGATATGCGGCACAGGCGAGTTTAGCGATTGTGGAACTCGTTGAACAGGACGAGTAGGTACAGGTGGAGAGGCAGGATGTTGTGGTGGTGTCGCAGGGGCTTGAGGGGCAACATATACGCCCGACCCTTGACGCGAATGGGATGGTTGAAACAACTGAGGAGGCGGAGTCGGAGCAGGACGATATTGAGGTAACACCTGCTGGCTTTTTGATAAGCGTGGCCACCCGAGGGGTGCGCATGGATGTATAAACTCACTTCAGGGTGCAGATTCGTTGGCACGAAAGTAGGTCTCGCAGGCGGTGGTGGTGGCTGACCTGTCTGCATTTGTACTGATATGGGTATCTGCGAGCTGGTACTAGCTATTGGAGACCGGGAAGCTGTCGCGGGGGACGTAGCTTCAGCAGGTTTTGCGTAAACGGGCGGAGCAGTCGAGAAAACGGATGTGAGTTGCCGCAGAAGACTCTCCACGGATCTGCTCTACACGTTCCATACACGTCAACTTTTGATCTGTCGGAGTGAGTTGCAAGTCTTCAGACTCACCTCCCAACCCCTCCACCATTCTCCAACCACTTCTTCTCGAACCTTTCCGCTGGGCTCCACTTCCCTACCTTTTCTGACTCCCATCTCCTTGGTGGGCACCACGAATGCCAGTGGCGGTGATCTCGGATACTCGTGTGGGATCCAAACGTTCATCGGGATGTGATACGTCACACCTCTGTAGCTGATAGGGAGTGTCCCGTGTAGCAGTAACAGCAGAGCTGTCTGCCCAGAGTCAAATGCTAGATGGTGAGGCAAGGAGCGCATCAGCGTGGAGAACACCCATACGTATACACTGATATCAGGCCCTTCATACGATGGGAGACTCACTAAAGGCGTCAGTCTTTACAGCTATTGTCCGTCTCTCTGCCAAGATCTGCATGACCTCGGAGACCAGCCGATCTCGGGAGGGGTAGGGGCGCAAGACGTTGTGCAGCCATTCCCGTGTGAGATCGAGACTGGACATGATGCCTACTGCCCCACGATATCAGTGAGGAGCAGTGGGACCGAGTGATCGAACGGATCAGCCAGGATGATGATGATGATGATGTTGTTGTTGTTGTTGTTGTTGTTGTTGTTGATACTGTTCTTATGCTTCCAAGCGGCAGAGATAGCAGATGATGAAGTGGTGAGTATCAGTTGATGATAGACGGTGCGAGATGCAAGTCACGTGATACCATTGTCTGAAATCTCCGCAGTGGAAAGTGGAAACATGAAACCTGTGAGTGAACTCGACTATATAACAACCTCGTTCAACGTCGCTAGGATCTCTTCATCTTGCCCCTTTGTATCTCTACTTGGACAACGGCTCGCTAGTCAACAGATCCTTGACTTCTTGGACGAACGGGAAGGCATCGTTGACAGTCTCCTCTCCGCTTCGGTCAGACTGCGCGGACTGCTTCCCCGACATGTCGTTCGGCGGTGGAGGGGGAAGCAGAGGGGGTCGAGGCGCATACCCTCCTCGGATGAAGGAGGATCGGGATGTGTTGGGGTACGCAAACAAACGAGTCGCAAACAACGGCCCACCTAGTATCCAGACCATTCACAGAGGACCGCCTCGGGAGCGAGGAGGACGAGGCGGATCTAGAGGTGCTCACTTAGGGGGTGGTGCAGCTCCTGCTCGCGGAAGAGGGTCCAGGTTCAGACACGATCCGCCGAGTGGTCCGAGAAGCATACGACCGATGCATGATTCCTATCGCCCGGAGCCACCTGCCTTCTCGTCAACACATGGTTCGTATCGACCCCCGTTGTACGTATCTCAAAGAGGATTCAGCCCTTCTCGGCCTACCCGGGAAGAGTCATGGCAACCGCAACGAAGATCCCCGCCCGTGGGTACATCATCCGACAATCGGCGAGAATATCCACGATATGAGTTGCCTCCTCGACCGCACTCGTCTCGGCCGCCCGCTAACGACAATCTCGAGAGACCGAGGCCCGATTCCAGCATAGTTCTTTCCTCTCACGATTTATCAGGTGATCCTTCACCTTCTTCACGTCCTCAGACTCCACCACTTCATATCAAATTCTCAAGTCCATCTGCATCATACAATCCCAACCAAGTTCAAATGATAGACGTTTTATCTTCTCCTCCCCAGTCATCTAATTCTGTTGCGACCTCGCACCCTCTTCCACAACGACTCAAAACGCCTTTAGCAACAGTACCCAGTACTCCTGCTATCTCGATTCCTGACGTGGCGCCTTCTCGCATCACCGAACAACCGGCTTCTTCTTCTTCCAACATACCAGAGGAACCCACACCTCTCCCGCAACCTTCCATAACTAAGATGAAGTTCCGACCGAAGATGCCAGACCCAAAAGGCAAAGGCAAAGAAAAGGAGCACATGCAGAATGCGGACACGAGGATCAAAGCAGAGCCATATCCGGAGGTCAGCGCACAGTCTGTGGAAGAAGAGGATCACTTCATGGACGACGTGAAACCTGGCGTTGACGAAGAGTTGAGAATGGACAATGACAACGTTCAGGTGAGGGAACGACCTAGACGGGAAGGTGTTGTGGCACTCAAGTAAGTCCGCCGTCGACTTCCCGAAATTGATGTACTGATCATGAACCACTATTGTAGCGCATCAGACCTTCCACCGGAGTGTTTTGGACCGAATCCTACAATCAGAAAGCAAGCCAGAACGAAAGCAAGACAGATACAGGCGAACAAGCTTGCGAAAGACGGGAAGAAGATCGTGAAAGCATACTGGCGTGTGGACGGAGTTGCGTATGACTGGATCACGGTACGACCAGACTCCACAACCCCAACGGAGTGTCCGCCTCCTGGGAAGACTTCTGAGGTCAGTCCTCGCTCGAGCAACGCTGTTGTTTCGGCAGAAAAGGCAGATCCGATCGTCGAGAGTCGGATGCCGGAGATCAGACGAGGAGAAGGGCAATCCAACGGAGGGTCTCAAGCCAGACAAATTCTACGAGAAAGCGTTCCTCCAGACATCGAAGGCATGCCCCCACCCCCACCGGCTCCCATAACGAAAGAATATCTTTATGAGATCCCGATTCCTGAGAAATTTGGACCACCGCACGAGCGTCGTGGTTTCGATGAAAGCGGGGGGTTCTTTGTTTGGAGAAAGCGGCGCTATCAAGAAGCAGCCGCATGTGACGCTGATGGGATTCCCACAAGGGCTGTAAAAGTAAAATTGGCCCCAGGTGCTTTGACCTTGTCAGTTCTGGTGAGACCAACCCCGATAGAATCATCTCAGTATTGGACGAACGACATGTTCCCTCATCAACAGGTCATTCCATTTCCGGAACGGTGGACAACAGCCAAAGCACGGAAACGGGTCCATGACGAAGTGAGAAGATGGGAGGAGAAGCAGCGTGAGGCTTTCGCGAAGCAAGACGACAGAGGACGACCTACGTGTGCTGTGAAACTGCAGAGAAGAGACAAAGATATCATGATACTATGGAGGGAGATGACAGAGGACGAGATTGAGAGTTATATCGGCCCGCTCTTCGGGAAAGATGACCGGCATGACACTGTTTCACAGACGATGTCATCGAAGTCAACAGGAACAGGACATTCGCGCACCGCGTCCCCGTCTGATCTATCTTCGCGAACTACATCAGAAGCCCCTCGAACCGTCTCACGAAACGCATTCAATGTATCGCCCGCACCCTCGACTCCGGGCAGACCATCAGAGGTGACTGCTCGTGTAAAACGAGTGCCTGACTCTCCGATCGGTTCTGTTCACAGCACCTCATCTACATTCAAGGAGAAGAAGAAGAAGAGACGAGATCGATCTCAAGCGGAAGTCTCTACCAACGATGACGAGTCGGTCAAGGCGGATAGACCTCCGAAAGTGAAGAAGAAGAAATCGCATCACGATGTCGATATGGCGGAGTCTCCGCCCGAGACAGCGCCAGACAAACGTCTTATTCCCACTCAACCTACAAATTCTAGCTCATGTGATCAAACGCAGACCAAAGCAGTCGACGCCGCCGCATCACCAGCGTTAGCTTCGCTTGTGACCCCGCTCGCGACGATGTCTTCGCCCGAGCTCGAAAACCTCAATGCCAAATTACGACAGAAAGTCGCCGAGATAGCCAAATGGACAAAAGTCTTGAACGAGTATCCGGACATGGCGCAGGCTCTTGATGAACAGGTACGAAGGACTCAGGCGGAGATATTTGATCTGCACGATCTGATCAGAGTGGAGAAGGAGAGGATGGGAGTCAATTAGATCTCTTCTTGACATATCGGTTGACAGATTGTTTGACAACGGAAGGGGAGCATTTAGTTAACGGTGATTCACACAAATCATTCTGTCCCGTGTATGCATATATGATGTGTCATATTCTTCTTCTCCCTCCTCCTCCCACCACCACCACGTAATGACCAAGACACGTACTACTCAGAGACCTTTGAGGATCATGACGATCCTACACCTTTTCTCAGACTGGCTCTGAACCTATCACTCAAACTCGGTCTCTTATGTTCCTCCTCACTTCCTCCATCTTCACCTTTGTGCGTTCGCGTCTGGCTCTTCATTGACACCACACCCTCTTCTCTGGCTTTCGCTGCATTCACCAATCTTTGTTCCAACATCGATACAGCATCCGTCTCATGACTCTCCTGTTCTCCTCCTTCTCCCGTGATATACCCCTCTTCTTCTGCTTCTTCTTGAACATCTCTAGGATGCGAGGTATAGCTGAACCTACTCATAGGTGAAGGAGGATCATCTTCGAAAGTCTTAAGACTCGCGATAGACGTGGCTTCATCCGGAGGACTTTTACTTCTCCTGAGCCCGAGACCGTGATGAAGATCTCCAGCCGTGACTTGACTGATCGCTGTCGTGGCTCTTGGTCGACTTGTCGAAGGAAGGAAATTCGACCCGCCTCGAATAGTGTTGGTTGAAGCTGTTGAGGCTTTCTTCTTCAATACGTTACGCATGGGTCTTTCGAGAGATCGGGACACAGAGGAGGTACGAGCGGAGATCGGAGGAGGCGATGCCGACGGTGGTGGCGCATTGTTGTCATACTGAGGTTGAGGAGGTGACTGTTCAATAGTGGCTAGATCGGGTTTTGGTGGAAGAGTATGCTGCTTTCTGGGCGTCATGGCTCGGACTTTCGACATCAGCGACGAAACGGTCGAGCCAGGTACACCACCACCCCCACCACCACCACGAGCGTATCTCGACGAGAGGGGAGAAGCAGACTCGCCCACTGACGTCGCAGGACGGAGGACGTCGAAGGTCCGTCGAGGAGTGTCCAGGCTCCATCTACCTGGAAGCGGTGAAATCCCCAGACCGTTCGCGTAAGTGGCAGAGGGCGAAGTTGGTTGCCATCGTCTTGCCCTCTCCTCGGAGGTGAGATTAGGTTGAAGAGGGCTGTACAACGAAGTGGCGTTTGACTGTGATCTTCGTGATCGACTTGATCCAGTCGATGACGTCTGAGCCATTCTACTACCTTCTGACAATAGCTTGGGCAGATCTAACATGATTCTCGTAATATCCCTCACATTTTGGTCACTTGCACGACCCGCTTCGCGAAGTAAGAAATTGAGCTTGGTGTGCTCGTCTCGCAATCCGGCTGACTCCTCCATTTGAGCGATTACCGCGATCTGGGAAGCGAGCCTGATCGCCGATTGGACCGCGGTGTTGATGGTCTCCGACGTCCGTGTTGCCGAATGTAACGTTCGGACCATTTCTGGTTGGGCCGCTATAACATCGTAGCCCACTCGTAGTTCAAGAGCTCGGAACGCCTCGAACAGTAAGCGACCATGTTCTGACGATGCGGAAGGGAAATCGAGAGTTGCCGTCGACCTTCCGCCAAGACTCGTACTGCTCCTCATGGGTCTTGGCTCCGTTGTAGGCCCTCTATGGCCGATAACCGATGATGGCCCGCGACCTGTAGAGGGACTGAGAGACGTATCGTGTTCTGCACTGCGTCTTTGCTTAATGCCATCGATAGGCGCACTCCTTGGCGGATTATTATATACATCACGCATACTGGACATCGAAGTCGCAGGACGTGGCATTTGACTCCAACGTTGCCTAGATTGCGCTCGTTGTTCTTCCAGACGCCGAACCACATCAAGAGGGTCTTTGTTATTGCCGCGGTCGCTCTTCGTGCCGACAGCCGACACTGAATCGCCTGGAGCAATAGGAGCGAGTCTTAACCTTGACGCGGATGCCAGATCTCGCTCGCTAACCATTGTACTTATGTCTCGTCGCTTTTGCTCTCGTTCTGATCGTGCTGATCCTGTAATGCTTCGGGTATGATCTGGATCTCCATCAAGAACGCCACCGATCACACTCTCTGCTCGATATCGTTCTCTCGGCAGGCCACGATAGTCGAGATCATTTCTGTCCCGTGGCGGGCCAGTTTTCGATTGACCCCAATCCCTGCGGCCATACTCCGACGTCTCGCCGTCCCTCATACCAATCATACTAGAAGACCTTGGCAGCCCCTCGACGTTCGAACCACTCGTCCGCGATGGAGATGCGATTTGTTCGACTTCTCGGGACAGTCGTGATGTAGATGAGAAGCGATTAGGGATGGGGGAAGATGTGGAATAATCCGTAGGAGAGTCAATGAAGTGGCGCAGTCGAGCAGAACGAGATGACTGTATACGCTCATCGGGGATTTGATTGCTGTAGGGTTTTTGAGGTGAGGGCGTAAACTCCTCCGCTGCATCAGTATCGTTTACTGTCCAATCGAAATTAGCCACTCACCAGACCGCCGTGACGAAAATCTGTGGGCAAGGCTTTTCTCCTCCTACTACTCCCACTCCCGCTCCCTCCACTCCTCTCCCTATCATCCTCCTCTCCTTGAACATCATGGGCGCCATTCGCTCGATGGGAAGGAAGATCTGATTGTGCTTCTGCTTGGACATGTCCGTTGGCGTTTGCCGACGAAAGTGTTGCGCTTCGACGCAAATTCGTTGAAGATAGTATGCCCGGCGAATCTCGAGCTCGAGAATAAGAATCGTGTCGCCGAACAGCAGCTTTCACAAGAGTGGCTCTCTCTTCCAGTTCTGTCGACCGGCGGATCCGATTACTGCTCGCTTGTAGTATACATTCTTCAGCCTCTCGTATCCTCTCATCCAGTTCTGACCCATGCGATGCCCTACGAGGCAATGTATCCTGTCCCGTGTCTTCCTCTTCTGATCTGAGTCCGCTGCCACTTGATGTCCTAGACGTTCTTGATCGGTCCAGCTTGCTCAGGCCAGAGCTCACTGGTGGCAGTGTCGAAGTTGAAGTCCTTTCAGGTGTGGAGAGGCGGGAGTGGGGAGAAACGCCATGGGCAGATGAAGGCGGTCCATTTTGCTGAGAGGGCGCTACATCGTGACTGATCGCCCCATTTTGACTATCACTGCTCGTGTCATTCCCCGGAGATTTTGTGCCGTGTCTCATTCTTGACAAAGGCCGGGCATCGCCATTGAGTGACGTTGCGGGGGCTGCAGAAGAAGAAGGACTGGATCTTGAGATGGAGGGCGAGTGTTTCGGTCGTAGACCTTGGGCATGGAGTTGAGGCGAGTCGATAGTCCGACTGGAACTTGAGCCAGACGCAGATTGGACGCTCGTGACCAACTGAGGAAAGGTACCGGAGGAGTGTCGCTGGCGGGGGGGTGACGGCCTTCGGAGTGAAGATTGGGCGATCTAAGTGACCGTTGTCGAGGGCGACGTATTGTCAATATCGTCGTTCACTTCAGACATGGGTATACAGGTCTACTCACCTGCGCCGGACTCGTTTCTTTCAACTTTGCTTTGGCTTCCGATGGCGGTATCGCTATGTCACTCTCCGTCCCTGGTGGACTAGGCAAGCCAGATATTCTGTCCACCATCCCATTTCTCAGCCTTGTGAACGCCTCTTCCCTTCCATCCCTGTCTTCGATTATTACCGGAGTGTGATCAGGAGACCCACGTCCATTCTCTCCACCATTCATACCAGAATGATCCGAAGCATTGCTACCATCTCTTCTGGTCATATATCCTCCTGCCCAATCCCTTCTACCGAAGTCCAATTTCGGACTTCCCAACCCCACTTTTACACTAGCGAAGCCTGTCGACATCAGAAGATCATGTGGAGGACCTTTACGCCCAGCTCCGCCTCCGAGTCCAAGTGTGGAGTCCCTTGCGTGGTCGTCCGGATGATCGTGATCTGTCGAGTCGGGTTGCGAAGGGAGAGTACCGAGATAATTAGCGGATGGCGGTTGGGATGTTGAGGTGAGAGAAGGACGTTGAGGAACAACTTGTAAGCTTTGTGTTTGTGTTTGTGTGGACGAGGCGGAGGAAGACGCTTCAGGTGATCCTCTTTCTTTGGTGGAGGTAGAGGTAGAGGTGGAGGACAAAGAGTATCCTGACAGATCACCGGTCTGCTCTTGTGCAGAAGGAGAATCCAGTCTGGACGGGGAAGGCATGTCCTTTGGTCCGGTGAACCCTTTGTTTCTCCTACCTCTCCTATTCTCCAGCCGGGCAAGAGAATCCACAGAGAGGCTGGCTACCGAAGGACGGTTGAGCGAAGATCTTACGGTTATCGAGAATCGAGGGGGAGGGAGGAGGGAGCCAGCCTAGGGGAAGTTTGTTGTTGTCCTTGAACCGCCTGTCGGAACTTTTCCCGAAGTTTGACGATCTTCTAGGTCCCTGACGAATCAGTTGACGATCCAGTCGTCGACAGCCTGAGATGCCAACCTCGACAACAGTTCTCGTCCTGTCAGAGAGAGTCGGAAAGGGGAAGTTGACCGAGAACTGATACGGATTCCAAGAGCGGAATGCAGACTCAGCGACATTAGGTTGCGCGGTGACAATCCTCTACAACTATCTTATGTGTCCGCGTTTCTGAGTGAGAAATGATCGACGACGCGTCAAAAGGGGGGGGGACTGGATAGGTTAGGTTAGATTTCGATTACGAACTGCTTTTCTAATCGACATTACGAAAATGAAAAGATTAATCACAAAATTCCTACATTATATCAGCTTTATCTCATTAGGCAGCTTAAAATAACCCTTGTCCATCTGTGAGAGTCCTCACCTCCGAGCGATCGATATCATCTTCATTACTATCTCCTCTGTCCGAACGAAGGTACCTCTCGACGCGCCTCTGCACCGCTCGCATTCTCATAGTCACTCCCCGCCATCCGACTTCAGGCTAGCTTTGGCTAATCTCGTTCTGATCCTCTTCCTTGATCGACCAAAATCAGCAGACATGGCGCCCCTGTGCTGTGCATCGTCAATCTCCGGGCTCACTGACGACCCTTCCCCGCTGTCCAATCCAGCATGATGTGTCGAGGACTTGCCCCTTTTCCCTATCTCAGCTGTCGGGATCAAAAGAGTTGACGAAGAATCGCTCGAGGTTGACCTTTCGTCTTCTGGAAGTTCCAACATCAGGTCGAATACTTCCCTCTTTGCGGTTTCCGTAGCTTCCTTAGCAGACTTGAATACGTCCACTAATGCCACTCGCTCGTCAGACTGTTGTTGGTCTGCATCTTGCTTGATGCCGATCGTGAGGCTCTTCGACAGAGTTGAGGGCACTGACTCCAAGTCATTGTGCTTCGTGCTGACCTCCTGCAACCTCCTCGAATTCTCCAATATTGCACTGATCGCCACACTTGCCCCTCTCTTCTGTTCGTACATCTCCTTTCTCGGTCCTCTCCCCACGTTGTGACAGCTCCTCCGAACCATCTTCCGCATCCTGTTCCCCACTCCGCCGGAGAACGGTCGAACGGGACAGTTCATGAAATGTAATCCAGCTCTTTCGATAGGCGGGAGCTTGGGCAGGGCCGATTCTGGTGGGAGATTCGGCGGTCGATGATGGATGAGACCGGGTACGAAGTCGTCTGGTGTGGCGTGGTGATGACGTCGGCTTATGTGAGCCATAAGATCTGGGAATTGGGGACCTTCATATAGGCAGTCTGCGGAGGCAGAACAAGAGGTCAGACGATCAGCTCGGTCATGAAACTGACTCACAACCATCCCCTCACTGTCACGGGGTGTGGACAGTATTCTGACGGGGATATGGCCAGGTTCATTTCGACGACCAGACTCACCGAAAGGACATCTGGCTGAAAAAGGCTTCATATGAATCACCAACACATGTCTATAACATCCTTGACGATCATCAAACGTCGCGTTACAACCATCCCACAGACATAGGACTCGATCTTTGTCGTACGTGAGATCAGGGTGTAGATGAGCGTGATGGATGTGTTTCTCGAGCAATGCCCAGGAATTCAGGACGGCTTCACAACCTTTCCAAGCGCAATATGTGGGCCTGAAATCATCCGGTTATCGTCAGTGGCCGTTATACCATCGTTCTCGAGATCTGACAAGAAACAGGAAGATACCATCGTTGATAGTCTCTGAAGAAAAGGCGGACGATGTTCAGGGACAAAGACTGCTCACCTCGCATGGACAAACACCTGTAATTGGATTCTTCTGACTTTCTTCGCTCTCTCCTCTCTCAATGCGTTCTCCTGAACTTCAAGCGCATGAGCTCTTCTCGCTTCAGCTATCACAGCGTATTGATCCCTTCTCATTCTCTCCGTTGCATCACTCTCTGACAATCCTCCCCTCAATCTGTGTGGTGGTAATGAACCGTATGGAGCTCCATTTCCTGGAATGGTCGCTGATCGCCTCCCGCTCGGGTCGACTCGGTACTCAGGATGACTCTGATCGGATCTAACACGACGTTGGACGACTCGTCCGCTATATGGATGTGTTGAGTTCTTAGGTTGTGCTTTGTGGGCTTTCAAGGAATATTTGGCATCGCGTTGAGCACCTCTCGAAGGTTGATATAGTCCATTAGGACGGGAAGGATCGTGATTCTTGGATCGAGGTCGAATATGTCCCGCTTGAGATACAGTCGTGGATATTGACGATGGCGAATGGGGTCGAGGTGAGGAGATTTGCGTCCCTCGAGCTTGCGCAAGGGGAGGCTTTCCCCAGAGTCGCCCAGTAGTACTATCTGAGGGGTGAGGCGGCGGAGGTGGTGGGGCAGCGTATCGTGTATGAGTACGGGGACCTGTGCCACATAGCAATGACGACGTAGGGAAGAGACTGATATCAGCACCACCCATACATTGTGGAGAGGCAAAGGAAGGTCAAAAGGGGCGAAAGGTCGGGTGAAGCAGAAGGTGAAAGGAAGGAAGCACGGAGAGGGTATGAAGAATACATTGGTAGCATTGTTGGCATATTTTCACAATGGTGAAGATGGAAGAAGAGACGAGCTAATACTGATGAATTGTGACGAGGTCTCATATTTGAAAGACTGCGGTTACTCACAGAAAGATTGTGGCTGACGAGATGCAAAGACACATAGGTCTTGGGAAGGGGTCTGCACTCTAGCCATGTCGGGCATGACCAGGCAGATGGAAGCACCTCGATGTGTGAGACCAGAGAGAGAAGGTTCCGGCATTCGGTGAGCTGCCCCGCCGGGCAGTTGAGATCTCTCTGCTTGTCGGCTATGGCTGTTGACGCAGCAGATCTGGCAGAATGGAGATCAAGATATATCGATCCCCTTTCGCTATATCAACCAGTATCTCACCACGCCACTATGTCGATGGAGATCGAGCGAGTACACAAGAACCGAGTGAACCGGTCCGAAGATCAATGTTCAGATCCAATGTGAAGACTCAGCGTCGTGATGAAAGTCAGGTCAGGATGAAGTTGATCAATGGCAACTCGAAATGTATATACAGGATCTTCGTTCTCACAAGGCGTGACTGGTCCCTCGTCTTCAACGATACATGAAAGGAACCTTCTCTTCGATTGACAATGGAAGATCACGGTCGATAAAGGATTGTGTCCTGACCTGACCGTAGCAGGGAAAGGGGAAGGAAACGGTACAAGTACAGTCGAAGGTAACATTCTGGACATCTTCCTGGATTGGCGATTGCTGTTCTACTGTGGCATGCATGCTGAGACATGTGTACATGTCGAGCACGCCTGGCTCGCCATGCGCAGAGGACCTCACTCCTTCGTATCGTATCGAGGACCGTCAATTCATCATCCGTCGTACCTCCTTTGAGCACAATGCACATCAGTGGCAGACACACGACTGTTTGTGTCCTTCGCAAGGAAACAAAAGTGGTAAATACTTTCTTTTGCCGCTTTATCGTTCCTGCAGCCTGTTCTTGCTTCACGTAGAGTTGATAAAATAGAACGATGCATGCGTGTGCTTGGCGGAGATCTTCACCGCATCAGGCGGTGCTATGACTGGCACCTCGCTCTTACGACCTGGCCCTCTTCCCACCACCTCTTCTCCCCTCATTCGCCTCATCCGCCTTTCTCTTCTGGCCTTCCTTCCTGTGTCTATCCCTCTTCTCCTCCTTGATCTTATCTTCCCTCTTCTGATCCTTCTCCCCTACCTTCTTCCTATACTCCTTCTTCCTCTCTTCCTGCTTTTCCTTCCTCCTCGCCACCTTATCCTTCTTCAATGTCTGGATCTGCTGTAACAACGAGACTGCCTTCTTCTCGTCGTCGTCCATGACCACGGCTCGGGATTGGAGATAGGTCGGTTTCTTCTGTTTCGACAGGGCTTTGGTCTTGGATGCGTAAGGGAGGGAAGCTTCCAGTTTACGAGGTACTTTGAGTGTATTGAATCGACGTGTGGTACGTTCGATAGGCTATTCAGATTTGACATAGGAAGCAGACATTCAATCAGTGACTCTGCATCACTTCCGACAAAGTCTGGAGGTGATTACTCACCCTGTACGTCGAATTGACATCGGAAGGCGTCTTGATCCCCTCATCTCGCCGGATTTGACCCGTCAAACGCATACCTTTCCATCCACCTTTGTCTGCCAGCAAGAGCGAGCACACCGGGTTGTAAAGCTTCTTCGGTTCGATTGAATACCAAGCGCGAAGGAAGACGATATCTGTATCATATCCCTTTAGTCAGCTCAACCCCCTTGTCGGCTGATACCAAGTACTAATCAGTACTCACCCCTCATCAGGATCTTGTCTTCGAAGGTCGCTCTGTAGGCTCCGTCTGGCTTGCTCAGAGCTTTCTTGATTTGACCTCTAATCCCCGAAACAGTCTTGATGTTCGCTCCCTCAAACTTGGCCACCTCCAAAGCACTGTTGAACATGTCCTTGATGAACGCCGTGTTTTTGAAGATCTTGTACGGAGTACCAGTCAACTTCAACTTCTTGACGATTTTGGTGGATCGGTCGATATCCAGGACCACTCCAGTAGCTGAGATTCTGAATCCAGGTGTATCGGAGAGGATCGAGTTGAAGGCGCAGAAACCCGTGTTGGGAGCTGAGACGGGTCCGTAAAAGGTTGCGTAGCAGTGCATGTGTTCCGGTGTATATTTGAGGAATCGATTTCGGATCGAATGGTCATCCAAGTGATAGATCGGCATGGATTGGAATCTTCGCCAACCAAGAGAAAAGACGATCGGGTCGTTCGTTTTGAGAGTCTTGGTGAACCATCGATGTCGCTTTATTCGGACCGTGACGTATCCGAATCGCTCCTCGGCCGCCAGGAGACCACCAACAATTATCGGGAATCGAGGGTCGAAGTGGTCCACCATCTCGCAAGGGACATCATTGATCTCCAGTCGAACATACATCCCGGATCGGTATCCTTCGATTTGGGCTCGCGCATCCAGATCCAAGCCCTCAAATTCAGCTTCATTGAGCTGCTTTTGCCTTGCCATCTCCGCTTTTTGAGCATCGTAAAAGTCCATCTTATCCTCCTCGTCGCCGGAATCGTCATACTGTTCATCGAACTTGATCTTCAGAGCTTCCTTCTTCGCAGCGAGAGCGGCTGCGCGAGCAGCCTCGTGGTCGTGACCAGCTGGCTTGACACCGACGTAAGGCACATTGTCTCCATCTTCCTCCTCGCCTCGGCCCTCGTCGTCCCCCTCAAGATCCTCGAAGCCTTCACCATCTTCCTCGTATGCTTGACCATTCTCGTCGAATTCTCCGATAGGACCAGATATGAACAAATCCTTGATTGACTCAAGCATATTTTCGTCTGACCATTTGACCTGGAGTGACTCATGATCCACAGGTTCTTTGACTTGGTCGCCCTCGTCACCCCGGTTCTCTTCGCGGTTGATCCGAAAGAAACCTTCGCGAACCATCCTGGAAGATTCCGCATCTGCTGAGGAAGGTCGGTTCTTGCCGGCTGCGATCTCTTCTGGTGAGAGTTCGTCGCCATAGATCATGGCCATGAGATCTCGTCGTCGGCCCATACGTTCAGCAAAGTTGGTAGCAGCACGTTTGGAAAGGTCGTGCTTCCACTGAGGGACGTTTTCTTCGTCCTCCCCATCTGCAAGTTCTTCCTCATCCTCGTACTCGTCGTCGTCAAGATCGACATGTTGACCATCTTGTTTGAATCCGGTTGCAAAAGCGAGATCATCGAGCTCCGAATCCGAGTCTGCGTACGCTACCTCGCCGTCCCGTTTGTCTGGTTCTTCGTCATCGAAATGAGCTTCCCCATCCTCGTCCTCGAATTCACCCTGACTGTCACTGCCTTCGTCTTCATCGAAATCTGTATCATCTGCGCTCCCAAGGATAGGCCCACCGTTTCTAGGCTCGGCCACACGTCGGATCCGAGCTTCTGGCGCGTCGAGTGGGGCGGAAGAGTGACCAAAAAGTCGAATTTGAGAGGCCTGGATACCATCTGCAAATGTGCGTTCCGCGTCTTGGAGGTCCATAACCATCTTTTCGCCTTCTCCTTGCGGCGCTGGAGACATGGTCAGATCAAGCGCAATACTCTTCACAAGTTGAGCTGAACGAGACTCACCATCTCCGCCTTTTGAGAAACTTCCCGGGACATTGATGTACACCGCATCCTTGTCGTACATCACCCCACCCACATCGCTCATCGGTGCGTGGATCAATTTGGCTTTCTCTCCCATCTTTCTTCTCCTCTCGCTCTCTAGGGTCGGTAAGGGACAGGGATCTGCCAATCGTTCGACCACCTTAATTTCCAAGTCTCCCGCCCCGGGGATATGTATTTTGGCGTTCCTCGGTGGTAAGTTTGGACCTCTCAAATAACCGTAGAGCGTGATGGTTCTATCGATCTTCGGGTTCTCCCTGATCAGCTCTCTGGACGTCATGTCTTGCAATCGATCGGCCAGAAGATACGGATGTTGATTTCTGAAAACAAGCGGGCGGAACTTCATGACGGAGATGAAACGTGACAGGAGGTTGATCTCTGCATCAGGGTATCGACCGTTGATCACACCAGAGAGGGAGAAGAGTTTGGCTCCTTGGTAGATTTCGGTCCAGAATCGATGCTTGAGTCGCTTCTTGGTGTCTTTTAGAGTCTGAGCTTTCTTGATGAGATCGAGATGGGTGAGAAGACCGAGGACCTTTGGGAAACCGTGAGACTGTAGGATATTGAGGAATTCGAAGGTTTCCTATAATCGCAGTGTTAGACTTTTGACGTGAGATGGACGAGAGTCACGACGTGGTGCAGAACTCACCATTTCGAATCCGAAACTTCCGTCAATCATCAACAAGACCAGATCTACCACTTTTCCGAGATCGATCATACTATTCAAATCATTCCCACATTCGACGAACGTGATTCTTCTAGTCTTTCCAGAAACGACAGTAACAGGTCCTTGCGGTTGTGACAAGTTATGTTTCGTGAACCGCCTCACGAGCGATCTCATCAACGTGGACTTCCCGACACCTGGAGGTCCGACGATGCCGACGACGATAGGCGGTGGTGGTAACCTGCCTTCATCCATCCCCTTGCCCTTCTCGGCAGTGACCTTTCTCTCTTCCGGATTACGGTTGACGAGTGGGACATGAAGACGTTTCTGATCTTTTTCCGCTGTACGTCGAGCAGCACGGTCTGCTGAACGGAAGGAAGCTCCTATGAATGCCTATATTTCGATCACGAAGCGCTGGAATCAGCTCTGCTTTCCCTACATGACCATGAGTCGACCGAGGATCGTGACGGTTCACTGAGACGATCGTGATTCACCTTTGGATTGTAATTCTTCCCGCCAGAACGGTCGACACCCTTCGCCGCATCTTTCTTATCGTGCTTTGACCCAGCCGAGGGCTTGTGGTGTGTCTTGTGGGGCTGGTCCATCGTTGAAGTCAACTCGCCAACAGCCAGGCTATGTGCAAGTACACGGTCAAAATATGCATTTACCGCTGTCGAAGATCTTCTAAGCTGACCTTTCTGAAATTCAGTGCGAGAGCGTGGTGGCTGACATCACGTGACCCGCCCGTGATTATCAATTCTTGTGCTTGATATCAGTCAATGCCACGTCATTTAATAATCCTACCTTGTTTCTGCCTCTGCCCTCTCTCTCTCCCTCTCTCACCACTCAATCCTCCTCTCCCTCCGTTTCCGAAGCTCACGACCGACAGATCATCAAGACCTCCACTCGTCACGTCCACCTGGTCTCTCGCCTTGGTCCTCGACTGCCCATAGATCCTTGCAAACTCACTCCTGTCCCTCCCCCCTTTCTCTCCCTGTCCTTCATCATGGTCTCACCTACTCCGACGAGATTACCGTCTATCAAACTCAAGCTTTCCTTGTCGTCAAGACCGCCAGCTCCCGTCACTCCTTCCACCCCCTCAGCTTCTGCCTCCAAAAAAGGTGCATTTAAAGCTACAGATAGCAGGCAAGATGGAGAAGAGGTCAACGCAACGTCTACATCCGTGGCTGCGACCAATGGGAAGAAGAAGAGTGTCAAACAAGCAAAGGCACCTGCTCAAGTGGTCCCACACCCTATGTCAACACAACAAACGAATGGCGGTGCGACATCAGAAGCTGGACCTTCCTCCTCACGAAACGAACAGCTGGAAGATATAAATGATCCGATACCACCGCTCGCAGTCGAGCGGACAACATCGTCAATTGATCTGCCATCTTCACATGTTGCTGACCTCCCTTCGACATCCAAAAAACAAGCTAGCACTCCTGCTCCTTCAGCGCCTGGACGACCCAAAGGCAGTACCGCCAAGAAATCTGCTAAATCAACGCCGAGATCAAGCAGACCCAAAGTGCCAACCAAGTCGGCTCTGAAAGCTCGTTCAAGACCATCTGCCATTCCATCACGGTTACTGTCAGTAGCATCAACACCATCACGTCCAAGTCCAAGTCTCCCTTTACCGGAAACACCCACACCCTACGATCCAGCAGTCAAGCTTGAGAGTTCGGAAGCAACTTCCCCAGATCCACTCTCGTTGCCGCTGAGTCCATCTGCCCAGTACGGCGAGGGTCCATATACACCTCAACAGGACGAGAGCACGATCGAGACACCGACGGGGTCCGGAAGAGGAAGAACCGGAGGTAGATGGATGAGAATCAAGAAACCCTTGAAGGAGTTGTTGGGAAAAATCATGACTGAGATACGAAGAAAAGATGATGTGAGCCTTGACCATTCCTAGATAGTCGGGTGAATCAAGCTAAAATCATGAACGTGTCCGCCAAGTACGCTTTGTTCGAGGAACCTGGTGAGCTTTCCTTCTAGGGCTCAGAAGACTGTGAGATGCTGAGCTGACTTGAATACACAGTCGATTTGGATGCCTTCCCTGACTATCTCAACATTATCGGTGGCGAGGACAAAATGATGGATATGGGGACCATGCAGTCCAAGATTGACAATGGAGAATACCAGAACTTGGATCAAATCGAGGTGAGCTGCGGGAATGAACCTCAGAGGTGGACCATAAACTGACAACACCGCAGGCCGACTTACGCAGCCTCGTAACGGCAGCTCAGAAATTCAACCCGCCCGGGACGATCCCCTACAACTCTGCAGGCCGCATCCTTACCATCGGAATGAAACATATCGATCGATCTCGGCCGCTAGTCCTGACCCCTTCTCCTTCCCCCACACGAAACACATCGGCCACCCCTTTCCGTGGAGGATCAGTGTACTCCGGGCGCGAGATGACCGCGGCTCTTGACGAATCCAGTCGAGCGATAGAAAATGTCACCCCAGCTCAATACATCCCTGACCAGATGCTAACATTCCCGCCAAACTCGATTGAAGCGCTCGCAGTCGGTTGGAACTTGACCGGTGGCCGTAGGGTACACGCTAAACGTGTGGTGAGGAGCAGAGAGAAATTCACAGGGAAGTGGAGACATTGGGACTTGGATGGGAGCAGGGACGTGGCTGAGATGGAAGACATCGAGACGCTGGTCGAACCTTGGCGTATGAGGAAGGCAGATGAATGGCGCAGAATCACCGATTGGAAATCTCTCCGCAAGGCTGGTCCATGGTGGGAATCCGACTCCACCAACATTGTGGAATCGAGATCGACGATCAATCAGCCGCCTGTGCCTTTTGCACCCCACAATCCTCGCCGAGATAAGGTGTCTGAGCGCGAGCTTGGACCACTGGAATGGGGGATCTTCCCGGAGATCGATGCGGAAGTCACATTCCTGCGCTCGAGAACCGGTGTTTCAGACGATCAAGAAATACTCGGTGAACACATCCGCCCTGCATGCCCACGACTTCCGAAAGGGGCACCGATACCTCCCCAGAACCTTGTGAACATCTACGATGAGCCACTAAGGAGAACTGCTGGCGATTGGGTGAGGGAGATGTGCACGGGTGATGTCAGGGGAGAAGCATATCTGGCAAGTGTGGAGAAATTCGTCAATGGCGCCATGGTATCAGCGTCGACCTCTAGCATGGTCAAGGGAAGGGATTCCGGGAATGAAATGCCTTTAGACGAATACGTTTTCACCAAATATCACGATGGTTTACTTTCGTCCGGACCTAGGAAGATCGTCGCTTCGACACTCAAGTCGCTGAACTCGCCTAATCAACCTTCATATCTGGACAAGATAGCACGACATGCCTACGCTAGAGTTGCACTCAGGCAGATGACATCGCCCGCAAATCCCATGGACATCAAACCGCTCTTGAGAGAAGAGAGCGATTTCCTATTCCAGGGTGTTGGTGGAAAGACAGGGGTGAAAGCAGGTCTGGAGTGGACCGGCTTTCAGATTGCGAAGCTGGATAAGGAGCAGAGGCAGGCGAGAGAAAAGGCCGAGGGAACAAAGAGGAAGAGGCAAGCGGATGAGGAGGGTGAGATGAATACAAGTAAGAGAGTGAAGGTGGAGGGAGAGCCGGGAATGAATGGAGGAATTTCAAGCGCTTCTTCACCTCTTACTGCCCCGCCAGATTCGCCGAATCCATCGACCAGGATGGAAATTGATTTCCAATCGTCTGGTGAGCCGAATGCCGTTGCTCCCAAAGCCAAAACGGATGCGCTTGCCGATATACAGAAAGAAGGTGGTAGTGGTGAGAATGCCGAAGCGTTGAAGAGGTTGAGGTTGGAGTTGGTCGCGTTGAGCAAGTTCTATCCTCTTCCGGCATTGAAAAAGATGAGCAAGGAAGAGGCGTCCAAGTTGTTACCGTTCAACGTGAGAGGGTTGATGAGTCGACCGTAGTGAGGAAGGGTGAAGTGGATACAGTGCAGGCGCTATGAAGATAAAGGTGTAGAGAAGAAGCAGAAGACATGGTTGTAACAGCACGTGGTATAGCATAGACAAGTTCGCACATTCATCTGCATGGATCCATCGCATGTATGTATCACCATGCATGAAAATGAAATATGATCTCAAGTGCGAATCATAGGATGACGCTATAATCAAGTCGAGCGAACTCGTTCGAAGAGCCATCTTCTACACCTCGAATCCCGAGGGGTCACCCTATTGTTCTCACGACTTTACCCAAGAGAAGTGAAGTCCAGTGTATGTCCCTCGGTCGACGATCAATCGATCTTCTTGGTTGACGACTCCTCACGGCAGCGTCCATTGTATTTCAGATAGATAATCCGCTTCTTCCACCACCGATGCGACTACCGCATCTCCATGGTTCAGCATTCATTATGAAGCGCAAGTCATTTGTTGATCGGATATGCGTACCTTCTGGCGGTCCTGATCCCGATGCAAGTTCATCTGTATGCCGAGGGGGCGTGCATACAAACATATCGATCGGTAGCGCGTCGTGCCATACACTAAGCGTACTGTACCAAGTATTTGGGCGAATACAGCCGGAATGACTGTTGTATAACAAGCAATCATGTCTGGTATAGCAAGGCACAACACGCTCAGCGGACCACATTGGACAGGTACACCCCAACGAGATGGATCTCACACAATTGATAATGAGCTCGATGCTCGCGGGCATGTTCGATCATGCCTTGTCGAGCAGGTGAGACTGCTTCGGAAATGGTACAAGAAACATGACTATCTGGGTGCAATGTTGGACCACTCTCACATGCTGGTTCCTTCCTCTTCTATCAGACCTTTCTTGGACGTCCATCGGATTTCATATACACCTTGTCTGGCCTGTACTTCTTCGCTACATACATACATACATACATACGTACGTAGCCTACAACACAAACTTGTTGACGTATATACCATATACCACTGCTTGTCGAGGTGACTTGAGCTCGAGTAAGTACCAACCGCTTTCAGCACTCGCCACCCAGCTAGCTAACTCGATACCCGATATTATTTGACCGGTATACAAAAGCCTCCCTCTTTTCATTCTCGCGGTCGAATTTGCTCCTGATATCTGATACGACTACAGCTTGGTTAGCAACAACGTGAATCTCGTTAAAATCTTCCCAAATCCAAATCCAAATCCAAATCCAAATCAGAATATCTCATTGTGAGTCGAGATCTCCTCATTTCCATCCATGCATCCACATATGTAGGTTGCATGATCACCTCATTTTCCTGCGGCCGGCCGAGAGAGATTGGAAGATTGAGTCGGAAGAAGAGGATTTCCAGCGGTGACTGCTTTTTCCGTTTCCCGTGCCTGGACCCATCCTCCTTATCTTGACTCGAATTCCCGTTCCACTCCACCAACCACCGACCGGACCATTCCGCACTCTTTTGCATATCTCTCACTCACCCATTCAGCTCACCACACCCCGTTCATGATCCAGATGTCTCTCTCAATCGGCTCTGCCGAGCGACCGTGTCTTTGCATCACTTTGACAGAACACTGATCATATACCCATTCATACGTAGCTTGACGGGTCTCTTGTGTCGACGCTCCATACCCCTTTGCACAAAAGGAGACACAAAAACAGAAAGCCAAAACCACAGACCAAAATCAACAAGAACAGATCCATCTCACCACCTTCCGACATCATGTCCACGATCCTCGACACCAATTCGTCCTCCATCAGTCGAAGCGGAAAGCGAAGGTATCTACTAGAAGTTGAGATCCCATCTCGTCGACCTCGACCCCGTTCTCTACGTTCCGAAGCACCTTCTCCGCCTTCCTGCTCTTCTACTTCACCTACCACCGAGATCGGCAAAACCACCTCCACCACCACTACTCGTCCAGCCAAGAAGATCAGGATCCCCCTTTCGACCGAATCTGCCATCTTTCCCTCGTCGCCTCTCGCGGATAGAGGCAAGTCCAGAGTTCGGAACTCGACTCGTTTGCGATCACAATCAATTGTCCCTGGGCGATGTTCGTCGGTGGGACCATCCACTCGGATCCGAGCACGAGAAGCAGAAATTCAAGCCGGCAGCCCGATCGGAACCGTCAGCGATTCTACTGCTATCCAGAGTGACAGTCCTGCAGGTGTACAAGATAATGTCCAGCTGAGAGCCGCCGTTGACGGAGACGAAAATGATCGGGATCGTATGCACCATAACGCCAATTTAGAGATTCTGGCGGCCGCGGCACACTCCATCTCCGACGACAACGCCGCCATGGAGGTCCTGGCCGGCGGAAGTGTTGTACCAGTCTCGGACAGTGTTGACTCCACAACTACTTCGGTAGATATCCAGATGAAGGAGGAAAGCCAATGGGATCAAGAAGAGGAGGAAGACATGTCTCCCGCTTTGATGGAGATCGCGAAGGATGTCGAAGATCATTGGGAGAACGAGGATATGGTCGACACTGCACTTCCCAATCATATTCCATTGAAGTCCAACGATCATATACTCAGCGAAGAAGAGCCATCCGAGTGTCTGGTGTGCACCGAGAACATCACCGATCTGCTAAAGACGGCGGATGAAGCAGGGAAGGGTGGCATAGGAGGTGGACTGGCTCTGTGGGTCTGTGATCTGCCCAACTGCGGTGCGCGTGAGTCTGCGTTTCCCCTCTGTCACTGCTAACCTAGACTTGACACTGACACCGGTGGCCATCAGTGTATTGTTTGACATGTGCTGTCGAGGTTGCCAATCGTGACATTCAACGATTCAAGATTCCAGCATGTTGCGCTTGTACTCGACAGTGGGACATCGAGACCCTAGAGAACCAAGCCAAGACCTACGACCCTGAAGGCATGGTTAACCCTATCCCACGGAGGATGCCTCGACCTGACGGCCCTGCTCATCTCCTGAATCATCAGCTCAGCGTCATCATCGTTCTCGTGGCTCGATTTAGAGCTACTGAACAAGCAAGAGGAGTCGGTCCCGACAACGCTGCACCCTTCATTGCCTGGTTCAGGAGCCTTCATCCGGCTGCGATGAACGACGAGCTACTCCAAAGAGCCTGGCGCAACTACTTGGCCCCCCATCCTGTCGGTCTCCTCAATCCCAGACTAGACCTTCCCTTCATCCTCGGAAGCGAACGACTTGCGTCCGAAGCCATGGCTGAGGGCATTCGTGCAATGCACCTGAATGCTCAAGGCAGGACGGTGCTCCGCAAGCTTGCGGAGATTGTTACGGCCATACAAGGTGACGATGACAGAGACCGACGCACAGCAATCAATCATCGAGTTCGACTGGTTGCCATCCATCATTCGATCAAGATGAGATTGGAAGCAGTCAGTCAGATGCATGTTCCGCGACCTAGAGATGTGAGACGAAGGAGCGGCCGAATCCCAGCAGATACGGCCGTGGATGATCTGATCACCAGATTGGGGACCATCGTGCCGGATCCTACTCTGGTTGATATTGGCTTGATAGTCCGTGGTCGACACGGACCATTTGTTCCTCCCCCTCCTCCACCACCGCCTGGTCCAGTCGCCCTTCGTGGACGACAAGGCACCATTCCGTTCCCGGGCCTACAGTTCTTCCCAGACCGTCGTCAGCGTTTGGACGTCGACCAGATGTTGAGGCATGACCCGATCATCAGGCAGGCTATAGCAGCCGCTGGGGAGAGACCGACAGGACGAGCGCTACGAGAAGCAGTAAGAGCTGCGTTGGTCGCACACGGTCATCTACCGCCTCGGGGTCATCCTCAAACGCCCAATGCACCCCGGCTGGCGAACCGACAACCTCGACCTGCAGTGGTGCCAGCACGACCACAGCCGCAAGCGAGGCCGGGACGAGAGGCGGGACGAAGAGCTCTGATAAGATTGAGAGAGATGGTTTTGGACGAAGGGGACGATGCTTGAAAGAGGAGATTGAGGTGATCTGGATGAGTTGGGGTTTCGGTGAGAGAAGAAAGGGTGTGGTCGTCTTGCCTTGGTTTTTTTCCTTCCCGAAACTTCATCCATTTCGATCAATACATCGTGATCGGTGTCTTGTACTTGTACTGTGTGTTTTGTACATCATCACTTGGGATAACGTTATCATTTTATACCTACATTATTCTTATCATTCCCCAGTCTTAGTGTTTTTGGACACTGATCTTATCGTATCTTATCGTTTCTTGTTGACGGAGAGATCTTCCACCGTTGATTTGCGTCTTCCGTGCTCGTTGGATTGGTGACGTCTTGTGACTTGTGTGTATAGGATAGAGAGGAACGGTATGATTCTGATTCATGCGAGACTGGGACTTGGGACTTGAGGTCGAAACGACCAATCAGGAAATAGAGAGAGGAGAAAACAAAACAAATAAACAATTCATGAGAACAACATTCATTCCATGTTGCGATGGAGCATGCAAGTAAGAGCCAGACCTCAGAGTCAGATCAGTGCGCTTCGGTCTGCGTTCCTTCAGAGTGTTCCCACCCCACCCAGAAAAATGAGGGATTGGATAAGTTAACTTATGTCATACGATGTCATACCAGAATATCATGGAGTAGGTGAATGGTCATACCCCTATAACGCAATGATGAGGTGTATAATCCCATCTTGCATCGTCTCGCTGATCTCCAGCCAGCACCGGTGAACTACAGGATCAAATTAAAGATGATTGAGGAATGTGGCATGTCATTCATAATTCCATGTCATACCATTATCATAAGCAACAACATCAGCCACCACAATGGTTGATAACCGGTCGTATCTCTCCCCGATGTAAACATTCCATGAGAAGCCTCATGATACTCCCACATCTTCCAGGAAGACTGGAGACCCTTCTTTCTTGCCTTCTTTTAGTCCGCTTTTAGCTTCAACCCCAACCCTACTCCATTCCCTTCCCCTCCTCCATTCACATCCCCATGGACCGCCCCATTACCCTCTCCTTTCTGTGCCGCCTTCAGGCTCTTTCGTTTGTGTAATCTCACTGCTCCTTCATCGTCCACGGCAGGAAGAGGGACATCGGCACTGCTGGCACTACGAGGCGAAGCTGCCGCACTCCCAGATGTACAATCGGTGCCTCCTTCTCGGAGATTGGTCAGGTCGTGATATGATCTGCCTCGACGACGTGTTCGAGGCGAAGAAGAAGATGGGTTTGATCTCCTGGTGTCGATGATGGCGAGTACCTGTGAAACGAGCATGGACGATGAGCAATGAGATCCCCATGTTGATGCCCGGTACTTGGCAGGTCATACAGCAGAGTGTATTGAGATAGGGGACGATAGGACGATGGGAAAGAAACATGAGCTGCAAGGCCACTTACATCATCGTAATCAACATCCGCTTCGTACTCTTCATTGTCACTCTCAGCTGGACTAGCCGGAGCAGTCGACGACTCGCTCCGGGTTTTCTCCATCTTGCTTCCGGCACCCCAAACTGACTGTCCCACTGAAGCACTTCGATTCCAGCCTGCGCAAGAACCGTGTCAAGCCACTATCATTGTCTCTAATCTGGGACGCGCTTATGACTCACCGAAGATACGCTCGTCGAGCCATAACATCGGGTGTGAGAGGACAGATTGATCCGCAGCCTGCCCCTTGCGGACGAACATGCCCGGATTTCTTCCCGTTTGAGGGACACTAGCGGAAGGAAGTATTCGAGCCTGTGGAGAGAGCGGTCAGGATCAGCTGTTCGGCCTTACCAAGCATCGAAGATTCGAAATTACCTTTTGGAAGTTTTCGTACAGCTTGGGTCCGAACTCATCTGCAAGAAGACATGCACTACTCAACATTTCTTTCTACGCGGCTGGACGGTCCGGAGTTGACTCACCGATCACCTCGCTGATCTCATTTGCTAAACCTTCGCGCATATCTCTCAACTTGTTGACTTCTCGCTGATTACCCGGCCACACGGAAAGGAATAAAGGTCGTAAAGATCTTCAAGCAGAATATCCCGTCAGCGTTTCTGGTCGCCGCGGAAGTCTCTCTCTCACTCACTTGGCGACGTCCATCCCCGCTTCTCCAAATTTCAAGGTCGCGACAGCCCACCCAGGCAGACAAGTGAAGATGACCACAGGGGTCCAGTGTCTCCAAGTCGGTGCTAAGTCATATTTGTATGCGAGGAAGGTGGCCAGTATGCAGTAGAAGATGTATAGTAGGGGTGTGACGGCAAGCGAGACCAGGACTTTCCAAGTAGCCAAAACGTCCCGACCTTGAATCTTCACCGTAGATGCCGCGAGCGCCTCTGTAGATATATCATTAGCAAAGCCGTGCAGACTTTGGCTACAAAGCTTACGTTTGGCCTTCTTGATGCTGATGACTTTGGCAAGGATGAAAACAGGGGCGTGTAATATGGCCCCGGGCAAAGCCAACATTGACCACCATAACAGTAAGCCAAATCGGTACACAAGCAGTACCAAGGACTTGACGCTTCTGTTGGAAGCTCTTTCGACTTGGTGATCGGCAATTCCCATGTCTCTTAAAAGTCGGTTGTATGCAATGACCTTCTGACGGAGATCGATGATCTTGGGCTCGTCTTGATATGCAAGGTACCCTTCCATGAAACGTTTGCTGAGCTCGACAACTTGACCAAGGGTAAGATGTTGACCGGGGATACGATAGAGACGACGAGCCGCTTGAATGACCTGAATCACAGCTTAGCGAGAGAATCCGATTCCTTGAGTCGGAGCTGCTTACCTGCATTGTCTCCCAATCGGGCGCTCGTAGAGTGACAGCTCGAAGCCCATCGTGTACCTGCTCCAGGAGTTTTCCACACGCTTCTCTCTTCTTCGCTCCACCTTCCTTGTACAATGCGACTAGCTCGGGGTCGACAGACAGTGGGGGACCGAACTCGATGACCGCTCTTGAGCGAAACTTATGGGGATGGAAGTAGGATAGACCGACAGGTACGAGTTTCACGTCAACGTCAGGATATTTGGCCATGGCGCCGAGCGCCATGATGGAGAACCCTGCTTTAAGCGGAAGGAAGTCGGTACGATCGTGAGAGCCACCTGCACCATACCCCCATGAGCATCAAAATTGAGCCAGTGTATGAAAACTCACCCTCAGGGAAGATCCCGATACATCCACCCTCTTGGAGCCTCTGATACACGGCACCATACGTTTGCTCCTGCTCAACGTGGGGTAGGACCTTGTACTCCACTCCATCTTTGATCTGCGCCTCCGTCCTCACTCTCGTGGAAGCTTTGACATTGGCATTTCCGTCTCTGCTAGGCACCACGAATTCGCCTGTCAATCTCAATTCGGTATCCGATATGACCTCGTGGACGGTAGCCGATGCGTAGCCAGTATATTTCGGGAGGACGAGCTGAGAGCGAGGTTTCACCTGAGACGCAAATGCGGTACCTTGACCTGTGACGATGAGGGGGTCTGACTCTGAAAGGATCAATCGACCTTCGCCAGCTTTGGCATAGTCTGTTGCTCTGGCGACGGGGACTGAGTACCACAATCAGCAAATTTGGGAGATACCTGTGACGAAGCGGAAGGATGAGCTGCTTACTGCTGTCCATGATCCGAGCTACGAGACCGATGAAAGCTCGCTGCATGCTCTGAAATAGGAGTCAGCTGAAGTTTAAAGTCAAATGGTCGGATCGTACAGCTTGGAAAGCAGAAGAGGACATACGATTGCAGCGGTTAGAATAGACACCCTCCTCCCGGCCTCTTTCCTGACTTCGGAGAACAGGAGCAAGGGGTCGAGAAACTGATTGGAATGAGGACCACATATGAACAGCACCGGACCATCTTTAGGGATATTGAAAGCGCCTCGAGGTCTGGCAAGAGTGAGAATAAATGGTCGTCAGAAACGGCAGTGGCGAAAAGGAGTTTGGGATGATAGTGGGAACTCACCTGATTTCTCTGAAAAAGATGTTGATGACGACCCTCCAGAAGATAAGGATAAGGTCATCTGTGACAAGATGTGAACGTCAGTAACGTGGGATGAGGACAATCTTCGGCGTGGACTCGCCGTGGGTTTCTTCATACCAGAGAAGAAAAGGGGAGGGTTACCGAACTCACATGCCAAACCGGCTGCCATCGTGCAGATCGTGTCTCGTCACAAGTACGTCGTTGCCTCGCGATGCAGGTGAAAGTTGTGTTCGTGAATGACCAAGAGGAAAAGGGATGATACGTTTGTGTCGGGATGCTATCTCTCTCTTTCTATGAATGTCTTCTCTCCCCCCAATAAAAAACAAACTAAATACGCGGTTCCCCACAAAACTTATTTCGAGCTCCGACTAAGTTGATCCTTTCTCCTATGTTTCCCGAAAGCTTTCAAGAGGTAACGTAGCCAACCGTCAAGCGGGTTCTTACTAATCCTCTGCTGAGCTCGTTGGAGAGCCTCACTGTGTGGTTGGTTCCGTTCTTGTCGTCGAAGCAAGGAGGGTTGCAATCCGGAAGGACCGATGATGATGATGATGATTTAGATGTTGTTGTTTCTTGTGCGTGTGTGCGCGGCATGACGAGATGATGGTCACGTGATCGGCATTGCAGGTCTGCGACCGAAAAGTTGGGAATTGCAACCACTGGGTAAATGTAAGTTGTTCAGTCATCTCCATCATAGATGCAATAGCTCGACCACAAGACGTAGCTGGATATCACTCGGATCTCGCTTTCGTATCGACCACCTCGCCATGCTGAGGTCCTTTCATCAGAACGCGCGTCTCTTGCGTCAGTCGTCCACCTCGCTGATCCGAGCCTCATCAATCCCCCTTCAATCGTTACGGGAATATCATGGTGATCCGGGTCCTTCATCGATCAGTAATCGACGAGAACAACAACTGAAACTCCGTCAAGCTGCTGCTCTCGGAGAACAACGAAACGTCAGAGTGGCAGGAAGAGATGTGTTGGACAATTTATTGGATACTCCTTCTCTAAATCCAAGACCGACATCCCTCAATCAACCCAGACCTGTCCAGCAGAAACGTACATCCAGACCGGAAAGGCATGATCGTACACCCAGATCAAGCGCAGATGCAAGTGGTCATACCAGGAAGGCGTTCTCCGGGAGATCAGACTCAACCTCAGCAACGCCGAGATATCGTCGCCCGGCAACCCCTTACGAAACACGAGAAGACAATCCTTACACTACCTCTACCCGTCTACGGAGGTGGATAGCCAAACATTCAGGTCAGATATCACCTGCCGAGACAGAAGAAGTCATTGCGATGGTGGCGGAGTCTCCTAAACATATGGTCAATGCGCCGGTGTATAATATACTGCTGGGATATATCGGAAGACAGAAGAAATTGGATAGAATGTGGAAACTCTACAATGAGGTGAGTGCAAGCGTGGGACGGCGACTCGCAAAGGAGAAGTAAAAGCTGATCGTACCTCACCATTGGAAAGATGAAGAAACGAGGTGTGAAACCTACCTCCCGGACATACTCGACGATGCTCAACGCCTACGCTGGCGTATCGCATTCTCACGACATTTCTGACGTTCCCATCAGAGCCCCTGAAGAACGTACCCTCTCCCGCGTCACCATTCTGTTCGAGCACGCCCAAGCTCATATCAAGGCTTGCATCGCTCGACAAGCATCGATAAATGCTTCAGTGACGAAGGATGATTTGGGTCTCGCGGCTCAAAAGTCCAAATCTGGTCAAAGGCCTTCTATTTCTGGGAAGGAGGAAGTCAAATCAGAAACAGGAGAGTTGGCCGAAGAGATCGACCTTTCACCGACTAACGCATATCTCAAGTTTCTAGGCCGTCATGGTCTCTGGGAGGAGATGCAGCGTGTTTTCGCCGGAATGGATCTCGAAGGATCGTTGGCTCCCGATACAGTGACCTATACTACGATGTTCGGAAGTCTGTATCATGTGTACAGGGCTCGAGAGAGGGAAAGAGAAAATGGTAAAATAACACTGGCTATCGGACCCACTGCAAAGGGCTTATGGGATCAATGTGTCCGACAATACACGAGGAAATCAAACGACAGTTCTGCTGGAAACAAAGGGAAAATGATGGATCAAACAAGACAATTGGACAACGTCCTGCTGACGCACGTCTTGCGATGTCTCCTCCGAGGTCGACCAGAAGACCAACGACTGGCTACTTCCTTGGTCAATGAAATCTGGTCTCTCCCCTCACCCGGTCAAACGACTCTTTCCTCTTCCGATCAAAGTACGGCAAGCTCGTCCAATCTTCCCAAACTCAACATAGACGTCAAGGCCGCTACATCCCTCATCAATCTCTTATCCTCGATCCGTAAACCCACCTTGGCAACACATTTCACTCTCTTTTTCCTCTCCATGCCTACCTTGAAAGATCAGCTCGACCTGCCGTTCCTCAATTCTGCCATTCGCGTCTTATCAGAGACCGGTGATGTGCAGGCCATCTTATCGATTATCGAATCGTATCAACCTCCCACAGGAGCCGAAGGATGGCCTGTTTCCACTTGGAAAGCTGCCCTGACATCTGCTCGATGGGCAGGGGACTACACCTCTGCCGTTCAGATCTTCCGTCGAGCAACACACTTATCGGAAGGTGCTGAAACGACCGATCCTCGCGACAAAAGTAACAGAACCAGACCTTATTTGTGGAGTACGCCCAATCGTCAAGCTCGAGATGTGAGAGGGGTCTTGTGGGCTCGATCTCGACCTATCCCGGTAGATGCGCAACTGATGAGCATATTGTTGAAGACGGGAATGCAAAAGTCGAATAAGGAGATTAAGGAGGTCTTGTCGATCTATAGACATCTAGGTGGAGAAGGAAGGTTTTTCGTCTTCCCTCGAAAGGAAGAAGAGCATGATGAAGGTTCAGGAGGGGGAAAACTATACTTGAGACAACTTCTGCCGAGTCAAGTTGACGTCACAGACAAAATGCGGAGGGATTTGGAGAACAAGGTTGAGTTAGCGAAAGAGCTAGAGAGAGCCGTGGAAAGGGTTAACGGGGTCGAGTTCGAGTATCTGAGAGAGGGAGCGAAAGAAGTGGTGGAGAAATGGGGAAGAGTTGTGGAGAGACGAGATCATGCGATTGGGAAGAATTCGTCGAGATCGGATAGGGTGGTGGACAGTGTGCCAGAGCGGGATGACGACGAGGTGGAAGCAGCGCCAAGGGCAGCTTATGTGCAGCGTGGTGGAAGGGGCGCCAAACTCGGAGATGATGGGAAGGGCAGATCAATGAGAACCACTAGAGACTTCGACGGTGATCGCGCACGTCGATCATACAACGATTCACAGGCGGAGTCGAAGAGGAAGTACAGAGATCGAACGGAGCATCAACCACGACGACAGTTCATTTCAAGATCAGAACAAGAGGAAGAATCACTTGAGAACAGTAGGGGAGGAAGGACCAAGCCAGAGGCGTCCAGGCCACATGAGGCGTCCAAGAACTTCGTCTATAGACCGAGAGGCACATTTGGACGAAGACGAGACGGGGTCCGTCAGTAAGCGGCTGATCTAGACCGTCTTCCGGGGGATATAAGGAGTCAGGATTCGGTGTTCGTGTTGGGGGATGATTGATGGAAGGATAGGATTAAAACTACTGTGTTGTACATGGTGATAATGCGACAACAAATCACATCTCTATCGTCTACTTCGTTATTGTGTCGTATCCCTTCCAGGCTCGAGTCATGATATTGATCCAATGGTTTGTATCCCCGGTGTCAAATCCTCATACATTCAAGATTGAGGTCCACCTCACAGCTCACAGCTCACAGCTCTCTTCGCTTTCTCGCGGTCGGTGTTACTTGCTCATGATCACGTCCAGCCGGACCGGATCTGATGGAAGTGGTGAGACGAGCGATGGTTTCGGTCCATCCTCCTACCGTCCGGACTCGTGCATTCAGTCTATATAGCCATACGGCGGTAAGGAGGATGAAAAGTGTCACCGCGATGGTCACTTGAAAAACACCAAAAGACAGCTAAATTAGCTTATGCTTTTGTCGATGTTGAACCAGATTTTTTTTGCCTCTCGTTCAGTTTATCCCGTCCTCGGGAAGGCAGGGTCTGAGAGCGACTGTGACGAATACATCCTGTTGAAGAACAGGACCAAGCAAAAGAACGACAATATGATGACAATAGTGACGGGATCGAAATCTCAACTCACAAAGCAAATTCAATCTCCCACTTCCTCCCCCAGCTGTTCCTCCTCCTCGTCCACGCGATCTCCCCCTCCCTCTCCGTCCAGCCCTGTCCCCATAGAGAAGCGGTCTCTTCATACTCCCCACGATATCACCCCCGATCCCAGGTTGGCCGCGTCTTCTCTTCCTCGAGATGGAGGGGGACGAATGCGATGAGGGTCTGATCAGTGGGGCTGTGAGATCTTCATCTTCGTTCTCCTCGTCTTCGTCTTCGTCATAGTGCCTTTCTCTCATTACTTTATGGGGCTGGTTGCGAGCATCTTTTGTCGCATCTAGATGAGAGATGATTTGGTGCGTTGAAGATGACAACAAAGAGGAGGATGAGGAAGAAGAAGAAGAGGAGGAAGGGGAATAAGGATTGCTGTAAGACATGTAGGCAGGTGTCGGGTCGGGATCTCAGTGACACGAAGCGAGCCGATCACTTCACTTGCCAAGTCTGTCTGACGTTGCTCAATTGCCCGTGGCAGACACCTTCGTATGTTTGTTCTGAGATTCTTTCACATTCTCCTGCCTGCAGTTGATCCGTACCAACTCCGTAATCTCTTTCGATAACAAATCATCACGTCATAACATTTTGCTCATACAGATAAATCGATCCTCTAGTCCCCCTTCGAACTATCCCAGCACTCATGCATCATCCCCCGCTCGGAGTCTCATCTTCATGTCTAGCATGTATCAATACCTCCCTCACCAATCTCACATACATCCCTTCCCCCTCATCCGAATCCGACCCGGCAACCTGGTCATCTACAGCCTTCTCCAGCAGATTCAATTGTTCTTCCTCTTCTTCATGTTTCGCTATCCACAGGACATATTCCTGCTCCGTCCAACCGTGTACTTCGTGAGGCAGTCGTAAAGGTGATAAGACGATGATGTGGTGAAGTACAATCAATGGTGGGATGTGGACTGTCTGAACGGGATTATCTAATGTTTCGACATCGGCAAATAGTAAAGTCCTATCGTGCCACGAGTCGCAATGAGTGCCAGCGTCAGCAGATTCTCGTGGAAAGAGGATCAGGCAACAACCGAATGGGCCGACTCACCTGAACGACCGTAAAGCTTGGTACTCATCTCCGACCTTCTCCACCTTCATCCCACCTCGAGCCCCCTGCACCCGTCCTGTATTTAACAGATTCGTGACTCCCATTTCCAACTCAGTCATATCTCCCGTCAGTTTCAGAGCACCGCTTTCTCCCATAGGTCGAGCGATCGATGCGTGAAGGAGGAACGTGCGTATTATGTATTGGCTCAAGCTCACAACCCTAACTCGAAGGTCAGCCCGCTATATCTCAATCTAGCAGATAGACTTACCAATCCTTCATCATATCACCCAAAGACATCCTTCCAAGTATTTCGCTCTTCACGAAACCAAGCTTGTCGATCAAATCCTGCATATACGGACTGCCTCCGCCACTGCCCATTGACATGGGATCCATCGGTTTCGCAAAGTCTACGCGGTGCATCCGACTGAGAATCGAAGCGAACTCTCGCCGCAGTGCAGAGTCAAGAGTATCGGTCGTGCGCTTGTATGTGGCCTCAAGAGCCTGCAGGTCTATTCAGCTCTGCTTTCGACGATATGCATGGATATGAAAAGAAATCACTTACATCAACACTTGGGCTGAGAGTATCCCACACCTTGCCCACAAAGTCTTGCTTCACATACACTAAATTGAGCCAACAGTGGTACAAACAACCGACCAGCTGAGCGTTGACCACTTGTGCTGGTGTCGCATTCGGTCCAATGAGACTTGTCGCCGTGAAATCTTTGACCAACTACATGAGAAAAATGAGCATTATGTTGATGGGCGAAGCATGAGCGGAAGACCACTCACCATGCCATCGATCTTGTTGACGAAACCATCCAGCACCTTGCTCGCATTTCTGGCTACGGTCCTCACCAGGAGTGGATCGAATCTCGCCGAATCCAGCTCGTTGGTCATGGTCCGCGCTATGCTGATCCCCTCACTCGGACCTGGAGGGTTACCTCGCGCTGACAGATACAGTTGCAAAGCGTTCGAGACCGCTTCGCTCATACGGGAAGTCGATCGGGAAAGGTATAGGGTTTCGAACACAGACACTGAACGGAGGACAAGTACTGCTTCAGGGCTATAGAAGAGCAATGATGGTGTTAGCCTCCGTAGTTTGCATCGTGAAAGAGAACAGTTGGTACTCGCCTTTGGTGCTCTCTAGTATACACGGTATCGGTGTGCACCGCGATCTTCGCAAAAAAGTCGTGGAATAATCTGAGTAATCGAGGATAACCTGTACTTAAAGCTTGTTGCAACCAAGCAGACGCTATAGAATATTCGTCAGCTAGTGGTCCGCGTCACAAACCCCTCCAGCTTACATCGAGCGGCCTCCTTAGTCTGCGCTTCGAATGCTTTGGCCAATGTAGTCCAAAAGGTGAAACTCGGTTTTTCGTCAAGGGTCTGGGTGGAATGATCAGAATCTGCACTGAGTCACGCGAGAACACATCAAGCTCACCTTCATTACTTCATCGAGGAACTCGGTTTGCGTTACGGCGTCGCGCTTCACCTTTAGAACTTTTTCAAGCGTATATACCTGCAAAAAGACCTTTATCAGCCAAGCAAAAAGCTATCTGCCCCATGACCTAGCTGACCTTGATACAGCAATTGGCGATGTCTTCGATGACCCTCTCGAGTCTCGCCCACAGAACTTGTACCCAAATCTGATGCGTAGCATTCGTCGGTTCGGTAGCAGGTCTACCTCGACCTGTAAACTTGATAGCACTATGCGACGATCCTCCGTCTAAAGTCAAAAGGTCAGCGTCTCTTCGTCACCGGTGGGTACGCATGACAGGTTGTTAGACCGACCTTTTGTGGCGACTTCCTTGCCGATCGCAGTAGAGTCGAAAGCCTTGTTGATTCTTAGCGTGACCGCATCGTTCAGATCGGCCAAAAGATTCGAGACCAGTTCGGGAAGCAAGCGAAGATTGTGCGCTGTTTGCAAGGATGACGATAGAAGCGTTTGGTTCTGTCCCAAGACTGTCAGCGCAACGCCCGGTCGGTAGAAGCACGAAGGCTACTCACGAGATCTGCTAATCCGCTGACCACCATACTTTCCATCTCCTGAATGATGTTATCTCTAGCTTTATCTACTATGGGAGCATATGCTTTGACGAAATCCAGCTCAGTGAGCGATATTGTATTACGTCCGTCTATTTCGTCCTCTGAGCCAGACGGCAGTATCAACAAAGCATCTATCTCAACCAAAACCAATTCTCGAGTCAGCGTCTCGCTCGCGTTGACCAGGACTCCGTGCGCACCTAGCTCTGCTACGCTCAGAGCAGCTTTCGCCAATTCTCTTTCTTTCTCGCCCTCATCTCCTGAGCCTTTCTCCGCGCTGCCCATTATACTCATTTGCGCTTCTAACCTTCTCGCAACTACGACGAATCTACTAGCTCTTCGAGTCAGGTCAGTCGCCGAGCCGAGCACTTGTAATCGTCGAACGAGGAGAGACAGATGTTGATGCGGCGTGTGGATCTTCGCATGTAGTCGATCTAGCGATACGTGAAGTGATGCTAAAGATGATTGGATAGGTACTAGATGAGACGAGAGGGAGAGTGAGGTGGTCAGGTGATTCAGAAGCAGCGGATAGGATGATGTTATCTGAGCGAAACGTTATCGTTGTCAGTTTGACTGAAGCCCGAGGCTGAGCAGTAGAGCTCACTTCTTGTCGTAGCTGTTTCGTCACATCCTCCTACAAGCGAGAACAGTGTCAGCAGCGCAGAGTGAACGTGTCATGACAGACGCACAATCCCGTAATTTAGCCTCGCCAATTCTGACCCAACATCCCTATCGCCTTTGTCAATCTCCCCTCGTTTTCCTTCCTCACTCTCAGGCTCATCAGGCCGGTAAGCACGCCCTTGCAGAATCGCATTCGCATACGCGTGTACGTCGAAGGAGTCTGATAAGAAGGGCTTGTGATCTGCGGAAGGGAATATCATCGTTATACTAGACATGGAAGGGCGCCAGCACGAGAAACTGGGAAGGAACTCACCTAAAAACGCGTCCGTGGACATTTTAGCCAGTCTCGGGAGCTAGCTTGGGTATATGTTGGCCTCTGACCCCTCTCTTTCGCTACCTGTGCGGATGATACATTGACGCTTGTGGAACAGGTCATCCTTTTGATACACTTTGCAGAGAAGAGTCGCGATGGAGGAACGCGGACGGGCGGTAACCACGAGAGTAAGAGATCTGAAATCACGTGACCTCACTTTTCACCTCCACAAAGATTTCAAAAGTCCTAGCTATACATTTGTTTTCGAGCGCCCCCTATGGTCTTTCGCTACATCACACAAACAGAACCCAAATAGTCGCATACGCCATGCCGAAGGAACAGATTCGAAAGCGAGGTAGGAGAAAGCCTAAAGCCGACCCGATTGACGAGGCCCATTCTTCTACCAACGCTAAGCAAGAGAGCTTCGTCGAAGCGGAAGCACATACGATCGAGGTCAACAGAGCCGGACCATCAGTAGTTGCGCCAACGGGAATCCACCCAGCTCGTGCAGCTCTATTAGCTGGACGTCCTGTACCTGTCTCAGAAGCTGGGCCTGCATCAGGAGAAGATCACGAAGAGGGCCTCGAAGAGGGTCAAGCGGACTGGACAAGAGGACCTAGGACAGAGTCGGATTTCCCGTTTGGAGTACTAGATCCGGACGTCAAGGCGTACTTTAGAAGTGTAGAAGAGCAAGTCAAAGATTGGGAAGGCGTTTCATCAGCCGGTGAAGAGAGAGAAGGTCAGTCGCTCTTACGTCCGGTATGTGCTACGGACAAGTGCTAATGTTCACATGTTCCTTTAGACCGACAACTGTTCCTTTCTTCAGTCCTTTCCGAACTGCGAACACATGAGCTACCCACAGCGACTGACCCTGAAACATCGATCATTCTTGAACGACTGTTGCCATCTCTCAATGATTGGGGAAGAAGAGTCATCGGCGATTCGTTTGGTGATAAATGGAAAGAAGTGATTAGACACAGGTTCGGAAGTCATGTCGTCCAAAGCTGGATGACTCTCGCTGCGGATACACTGGACCGAGAGGTAAGTTGCTCTTTCATTCGGCAAGAATAGCGATGGCATTGGACGACTTCAGCTGATGAACCGACGCATCGTTCAGGCAAGAGACATCTGGCCAACCCAACAAGCTAAGCAAAACGAATCGGTTGGCAAACTCCCGACAATGACAGAGCTATTCATCACGATCATCGACACCGTGCTTCCTTCCCTTCCTCAACTCTTGTCGTCACCGCACTCATCGCCCCCTATCCGACTACTCCTCTTACTCCTTACTCCTCATCGATCTCTCCCCACGCTCGGCGGTGAATCGACCGAGCGAGGTAATTTGATCAGATCGAAGAGATCCGGGAAGTACAGGAACAATCAGGGAGTAAAATGGAAGAGCATCTTTGGCGAAGGGGATGAAAATGAATCAAAGGGGAAAGGGAAAGGGAAGGTGATAAGGAGAGAGGTACCGGAACAACTAGCTGGACTTAGAAGCAAGATCCGCAAAGAGTTGATGGAGAAATTGGCAGAAGGAGAATGGAAAGCTATGGGTGTAGATGCTGTAGGCAGCGCTACCGTCCAGGTAAGCTATCACGCGTTCTGAAGTCCATGAATTCTCGGAGCTGACTCTTGAAACATCAGTTACTACTGGAGTTTGAAGTGGAAGAAGGTGAAGCAGAGAATGAGGGCTCATTGTTCGACATATTGACCGAGGGTATGATCTCACAGCTGAGTGAGTTTCATTCCGGCATTGATGACCTGCATCGATACGATCTGACGCATCTGACAATAGAGAAATCCCCCTCAACACCCCTCGAGACCCAACCATACCTTCTCTCCCTCCTTGCCTCGCAGACTGGAACTCGGTTGTTCGAGGCACTGCTCCTACTATCTCCTCCCCATATCATCTCCACTATATGGTCAACGTATTTTGAAAAGAAACTCGGCAAACTGGCCGGTCACCCATACGCTAACTTCGTGGTTGCGAAGGGTGTGACTCGGCTGGACAAGGAGCAGATCGAGGGGTTGGTCAGTGAGATCAAGACTGTTAGCGGTGGGAGGGGCTTGATCAGTAAGTCAATCATACCATTCCTATACATTGAGACCGGGCGACTGAAACGACCTTCGTTCGGTAGAGGCTGGAAGAACAAGTGTCATCCAGGCTCTGGTAGATAGATCGGTAAAACTCGTCGAAAGCCAGAAGACCGTACTAGAGGTGAGCCGTCAAGTTGTTCTCGTTATGAATGCAAAGGCTGACTTGTTTATAGCTCCTTTACTCGTGTCTTGAGCTTCCAGTCGCTCAGAAATCAGCCTTGGTCCCATGCTTGATGTACCTGAAAACATACCCCGTGAGTTCTTCGCTGTTTCGCTGAAACCACCTGTCATGATTGGCCTCCACTGAACTCTGAATATGGTAGATGTACCAAGCCATCCTCACCGGCGCACCTGAAGAAGAGAAAGAAGACACCAACGATGTCCCTCCCGAGGCTGTCGATAAGGCTGCCGAAGACGCCGCAGCTGCCGCAGTCAGACTCGCTGCGTGGCAAAACCGACGATCGGCTAAGCCCAAGAACGATGGAGAGCTGGTACCAAACATGCAAGGTTGTTTGATCTTACAGGGTATGATGGGGATGACCGCTGTGACCTCGACGGTGCTTGACAGGTGGGTATCTCCATACAGACGTCTCGCTACGATACGTGTCGCATTCAAATCTTTCTCTTCTCCGCGTAGACCAGCTTGCTGACAAATGCTCTATCCACTCAGCCTTACGGCTCAGCCCGTCGATACATATCTCGAATACGCCAAAAACCCGGTCGCGTCCCACTTTCTCGACAGTATTTTCACGAACCCTTCTGTACCTCCCAAATACCGCCGAAAGGTAATGATGACATTCATGGGCAAATACAGAGATTTAGTGGAAGACAGAATGGGTAGCAGGGTTGTTGACACCATTTGGGAAAAAGCGGATGGATTCATGAAGGTGAGTAGGGTATCTCAGTCGCACTCACGTTCATCATTCACGTGAACCAGGGATCGTCAAACTAATATGGGCCCCATGCAGGAAAAAATCGCTCGATCCCTCATCCCACACTTGACCGAACTTGGAGGATCGCAATATGGCAAATACTTCATCCGTCGAGCCGAGGTCGGTTTACTGGACAGAAGACCAGAAGAATGGAGAGAGAGGATATTCGGTGTAAAACATCATTTTGCACATCAGAAGGAAAATGCGGCGCCAGCATCCGTTCAGCACTTTGCTGCTGCTGTTGAGGGAGAAGGCGAGGGGAAGAAGAGAAAGGACAAGGACGAGATTGATCAATTGTTTGAAGGAGTGGAGAAGAAAAAGAAGAAAAAGGTGTAGGAGGGGAATGATCGGCTTTTGCCTTGGTCAGTCGTGATGTGTCAGATGCATTGGTCTGTCTGGGACAAAATATTATACAACAAATAGAGTCGAGCTTCTATACGATATGCCGATTCCCCTACTACGGTAAACTATCTCGGAGTGAAGGAGTTGGTGGAGCGAATCAGATCTCCCTATTGGCGTACAGATAGATGTCAGTCGTCCGATCATACGCTCTGATGCTGTCCTCTTAGAACTGCATTACTCACTCTGAAGGTGCACTCCTCATATACATGTCGATAGCTCCTGAAAACACGGCGAACGCAGCCCCACCTCCGAGCATCGCTACTGGTCCTGCGTTGCGAGCCAGGATCGCACCCGTGAAGAAACCACCCGCTACACCGTTATAGATATCGTTCTTAGCTCGGTACTAGTGTGAGTAAATAGGGGTCAGTGCCCGATCTACGTCGTGAATGTAATGTCCCATTGGATCTTTTCCGTCCGTTCTGGCCTGATACCCAGTGATCCGGATCAAAAGCAATTTCTTCCTCTCTGCCTAGATCCACGTTTCCAAGATAATCCATCTCCCTTGACTTTGGTCTGCCTGACAAACAGGCGGAACAACCTCTCGCTGCACTCACCCCTTCAATACAACATTCGACACCAGAATAGATCGCTCCGACCTTCGCAAACCCTTTACCGCTCGACCACATTCCTCTCCCCATCTCTTTGAATACGAACATTGTCTGAGCCCTCGTGGACATCTGCGTAGATGCTCTGGATAACGGATCTTCGTAGGCAAAGGTTGCTGACATGAGTGAGAAGAAACCACCGAGAGCGAAACCTGCACGCGTCCAAAGATAGGACAATCAACGACATGTCATATCAGTACGAACGATCTTAATCGATCAACGGAACAGAACGGAACGAAACGTAACGATATATGGGAGAAAGCGAGAGAAGAGTCGGACCCACCTCCTACACCTGCTAATCCGACTTTGAAAGGACATGATTCCGCTGCCATGGTCATGTATCTCTGGTACCTCAGAGCAGTCTGCATCTCTGCTTTCTCCCAATCGGTCGTTCCGGGCGGTAAAGGCTCTTGACCTGGTAGATAGACAGGTGGGAGAAGTGGCGTGGCCGAAGGCAGAGGTATCAATGACATCGTGCCTGTATGCGAGATGCTAAGACGAAGCTCTTGAAGGGATGTTGCAAGATGGAGAGATCAGATGGATGAAGACAGTGCTCGGCATGTCGATGGCGACAAGGAGAATAGTGAGTAGAGACTTTTTTTGACAGACGTTCGGCAGAGATAGAAAGTGACGGAGATTCAGCTCGATCTCCGTAATCTTGGTTCGCGTCGCAATCTCATAACCAGATTGATTTCTTTGTTGACGAGCAACTGAGACGATCATGTATCTTCAGCTTGACAACACACCCAACATGTGGTGAAGACATCACACCGACAGCAAGACTCGCTGTGACGACCAGATAAATCCCTCTCGAAGCCGCTCTGCTGCGTGCCACAAGTGATTCACTCCGTTGGAGCTGATCACTCTTCGTTGACTACCATTCCCTCGCCAGCCTTTTCTTTGCACCTCTGCGATCCGGGCATCTCCCCGAGCGTGTTCCGTTCGATCGACTTCCTCAAGTCCACAATCTTTGGATATCTCCAGCTTCATCATCCTACATATGTACAGAATAACGACTGTTCTCACTGCCAATCCTGCTCAATGCTGGACGACATGAGCAATACTGTTACGCCTTCGCCAGCCAGGCGTCGACCCATAAAGCCGCAAGCCGAGAACTGGGATGACGATTTCGAGTTCGCACTTCCGACTAGCGCTTCGAACAATAAGAAAGTCAACAACACCTCTTTCACCACGTCCGCATCGAAGGAAAATGTCGAAGTCGGCGTCAAGCCTAGTGGTGGAAAGGCTATCCAGGTGGAGGATTGGAACCAAGACGAAGAGGAGGAGGAGGATTGGGATGATTCTCCTCCTCGATCTTCAGCTGTCCCAGAGTTGACACCAGTCATCCTCGCAGGACCATCTCGACAGATGGCCTCTCATCAACAGGCCAACCTTCTCGCACCGCTCAAGATTTCCGTGAATTCTCATCCACAACCACCTCCTCGGCTTTCACCATCTCGCTCCAAGCCATTACCGTCCCCGTCGACTTTCCCAACATCTCATGTCTCCCCCTCTTCAACAGACGCTCAAACAATTATGACCTCACGCTCACATTCCTCCTCAATGCTTACAAGTCCGATCGGACAACAACCGGTTCTACCACGATCGAGGTCCGGTTCAACTTCCACTGGGACTGTAACCAGAAACAAACTAGTCAAACGACATCCGTCGACATCGTTCATTCCCGTGCCTACCAGGTCAACATCGGCCACCTATCATGACTTAAGCGCTTCCATGTCGTTCATACCATCTGCCAACCGGAGCTCACCCAATCTACCGCACCCACCCCCTGTGCCTCCTTTACCGAGAAGTACTTCTGGCGAACAGATGCCTCCTCCTCCGCTGCCTGGACCAAGTCACGGTCTGGGAAGATCGAGAAGTCGTTCAATATCCAAGGCGAGGTCAGGGGGTAGACAGGACGTCCGGGTCTACAATATACCTTTCTCGCCATCCAGAGAGGACATGCAGGACAAGGAAGTGGACGAGGAGAAGCAAAAAAGACCAGGTTTCTGGAAGAGACTATCTGGAATTCCGACGACTAGTCGAGATGGTGAGCTGGCAAATCCTTCTTTAGGATGAAGAGGTACAGCTAACAGGCAGAGGTGTAGCTGCGGTACATTCGTCACAACATCGTCGACGAAGAAGCTCTTCTGTAGGAGGTAAAGGTCGTGTAGAACCCTCATCACCAAAACCACCAATACCGTCTATGCCTCCCAACTTACGGACCCCCAGCTCTACTTCTGCGGTCTCAGCTTCATCATCCACCCGATCTGGACCGACATATGCGTTTTCAGAACTGCTCCGACGATCGTCTAGCAGTTTATCTCGGCGTTCTGACAAATCAAGAGATGCGCCTCCATCATCATATCCTTACCCATCTGGGATTGAGCGAGTCAGCACCACCAGTATCAACGCATACCATTCACCGCCCGCTATGCCAATCTTGACTCCCTCCAGGAGAGGAGATATCACACCTGAATTACCGTCGTCATCGTCGTCGTTCTCCCGTGGATTTCATCTGCCATCGCCATCTCCTGGCTCTCCTTACCACTCAAGCATGTCCAAGTATCAGGATACTGTTCTTCCAATAGCGAATTCAATACCGCCTTTACCTCACTCCGCGTCCTTCCCAGGTCCTCTCAGACCGGATCAAAGTGATACTGAGACTGAAGCGGATGGCGAAACACCAAAGAAGCGGAAGAAAGTCCGACCGGTTTCTACTTTGCCTGCACCGAAAATGACGAGTGGAAAGGGATGGGATGGTGAAGGCTGGAGGGGTTTTATTGAGCTCAAACCTCGGTCAGATCAGTCAGATAACATTGTCGGATTACCAAACGAACGGGTTGCGTTGACCTCGCCTCAATTGTCAACGTTTGTATCCACGACATCCAGCACTTTGAAAAGAATAGGGTCGCTGTCAAAGAAGCATGGCCGGAGACTTTCGGGGGGGTGGAAGTTTGGTACGGGAACTTCTCCTGGTCTAAATAACTCAAAAGATCGTGCTGCGACAAGCGCATTAGAAACTGTTGCCGGCTCCCCATCAAAGCTTCCAAAAGGGGCAGACACCATGATTATTTCGTCGAAAGTGGAAGAGTCGATGCGATCCGCTATCCGAGCAGGTTCAGTCTCCGCTCCCAATTCAGCTTTCAAATCCGGTCCAACTCATGATGATCTGGCAACCTTCGCTGCGGCACCTATTGGACCTTCCGAAGGCGAGGTGTCAAGCATGATGGACGCGAAGAAGAAGGATAAGCATAGAAGGAGACAGAGTTGGAACGATTTTGTCATACCGCGAGAAGTAATGGAGAAGCAGAAAAGTCTGAAGGAAAAAATTGGGGCAGTCAAGATGTTCGCTGGTGGAGTGGATTGTGAGTGCGATCCTCGTTGTTATCACTGTCAGCTCGCCGAACGTATGCTGATCAGGACGTATCGGACACCAGCCCTGAAAAACCTACTGTCAACGCATGATGAGCTTCGTCAGAAAGCTTACGCTAGTGGGTCTCCCTCCGAAATAGCCCATTTCCAGTCTTTAGAGTGGGAGTTCTCACAGTGGTGGGAGATGGCCACGGTTCTCATTGAAGTGAGCTCGACAGGTCAAGATCCTTCTACTCAAGTATCTTTGTCGGACCCGCCCCGATCAAGGCGAGTCACCATGGCAAGCGACGAGGCAAAAGTAGCCAGTGAGGCCATGCGCAAGGCCTCGTCGGCACCCGAAGACCCAGGCATAGATGTCAGTCTTTCGCGCGCACGATTGCAAGAGGGAAATCGAAAATCGAGTCTTCCTGATCCCGACGAAACAAGTCTAGGCATAACGACCACCTCGGCTCCTCCCAAAGCTTCCCCTCCTGATCAGTGGCGGGCGTCAACGGGACGACAGGATCTGTCGAAAAGACAACTGGAAGTACTTCGAACGATGCTGCGCACGCCTGTTGGCGGAAGGGCAAGTGGTAGTTATAGAAGCTCGCGCCGACCGAGCTTGGGCGGACGTGCGTCTAGCACGCTGTCAGCCAGTATGACAGCGAGTAGCCTACTGCAATCTTCGCCTGAAACGGTGATCAGCTCAAGCCTTACTATGACGCGGAGTTCCTCTCGATCAGTGTCCGTGGGAAGATCGGACACCCCGAACGAAGAGTCTTCGATATCTTTCCCTGGCCCAGGGGACTCGGTCCATATTGTTCCGTCAGAATCATTGCCAAGGCCAGTCACAGCCAGTCGTCGAGCTCAGCCGAGGCCCGAACCTCTTCCAGTTGCGACGCCAACGACAATTGCATCAAAGACCATGAAAGAACGTCGGACGAGTAGAGCAGGTCTAGCGGGCCTCAAAGAATTCTTGAGGTCGCTCAAATCAAGAGATCGACTCAGTACCAGCGGACCCGATGGCGGATCATCACCTATGAGAAAGTTAAGATCAAAAACGAACAAAATGTCTACCTCACCACCTGCCTCTCCAATCGAAAGTGGCGTATTTTTTGCTTCGAGAATGGATCAAGGCTATCCGGATGCAATGTTCTATCCCACTTCCACCTGTCGAAATTCCTTCTCGGCTCTTGGACCGTTACCTGCCGCCAGACTACCCGGCTCAGGAGCGACTTCACGTGTTCCGTCAGATCAGTCTCAGATATCGGTCCAAACGCAGTCTATTCAGTCAACCGCGTCGCCTACGGTATCAGGCACTCCCAGCAGAAGTACAAGTCGGCATCAGTCTCCTCGGATGGAGAATACGTCTCCTCAACTCAACGCCCTTAGTCCGGATGCCCCGAAACGACCGAGTCTCCGAAACATCTTCCGGACTTCCTCTGGAAACTGGTCAGAGCTCATCAGCGGTGGCAGTGGCAGTGGCGGTAGCAGTCACGGCGGAGGAGGTAGTCCAAGTCTGTTGAAGAAAGCGTCGACTCCGCGCTTACCGTTCTCGGAATCAAGGTTCCGTTCAGGCAAACCTATCTCTGGAAGTCCGAGTATGAGCAGAGTAAGCGTCAGCGATCCTATGCCTAAATCGGTATCCAGTGCGACATTGTCCGCTGCGACCTCTACATCGAACCTCATATCGCAGTCGAATCTTTCTGAATCGAAAGAATTGGGGATGAAGAGTATTGTCAAGTCTGAATCGAGCAGGACACTCACCGCTGAGAATGGAGGAGATATGACACTTCGTCCTACTAGGAAGAGCAGAGTGTTAGGTCTGGGATTAGGTTTGGGATGGCCAGAACGTGAACGAGAAGTGGTAGCGGGAGAATTATCTCAGTGGCCTGAGGGTGGAAGCTACGCGTCAAGCTCTGCACCAATTGCAGTCCCATCATCAGATCAGAGTTTACCTGATGGCATCGCCTTTGCAACTTCGCCGAACGCGTCGTCGCCAACGAATATGGACGACAAGCACGACCATTTGCCAACGATGAGTCGAGATGGACCCAGTGACGATTTAGTGGTCGCTCTCACACCGGAGAATTTGCCGACTTTATTGGAATATATGCGGCAATGTGAGAAGAAATTGCAGGAGTGGAAAGAGAGGATTGGAGAGCTGGAACTTGCGAGGGATTATCAGACTTAGTCGTACTATTCCTTCTTGTTCATCTCCAGGTTCATGGCCTAGATTGCTATCTACACTGTGTGCGGGTCCGGTTCAGACCATCTTGCATCCTTGCATCACTCCGTTGAATCGCCATTCAGAAATCACTTGACTGAGCGATCAAGCCATGCATCCAGTCTACTACTTTCGACTGTAGTTGCATCGCATACAACAGCAAAAGGGTCCTTGTAGTATCATCGCCAACGACGCCATTGAATCCTCAAGATCATAAATGATCAATGACACCTGGACCGACTCGGCCTTCACCTCCCTCTGTTCGCCTCGCTCTCCACCAACAAGACCCTCTTCAGAACCTGCAAGATCGACTTGCAAGCCCAGGTCCATCCCTCTTCAGCCGTACTGTCCCCTCCTCCTGATGCAGATGCAGAAGTGTTTGATGATGGTGTGGTGGTGGTGGTGGTGGTGGATGAGGTTCCTCCTAGACCCATGATTGACATACTGGGTAAGGTGAGTGGCATTGACGATATTCCGGGGAGCCGGATAGAGTGATTTGATATTCTATCTTTATGGATCCTTACAAAAAGCAGAAAACATCAGTCAAAATGTCTCCCCTTTGACCTTGAACATCGTCCAATCCAAGCTATGTCACTCACTCGATATTCCCTTTTGCCCATCCTTTCCCTTCTCTCTTCCCAAACTCTATCAGTTGTCTCAGACAATCCAGCAACGCCACCATGGCATGATTGAACCGTCTATTCTGCAATAATCTCGCCGGCGATAGATCTGACGAAGCGTAGAGCTCGTAAGAACCTTTGGAAGGCGGTAATTCTTCTATTCTAGAGAAGGAACCCAGCGAGACTATCTTGTATCTGTATTATGAAAGGACAATCAGTCAGCTTTACCCTTCCTTGTTTCCTGATGAACCCCACTCACGTCTCGAAAACACACCCCACTTTATCCGCTATCCTATCCAGACACAACGCCACAAGACCCCAAGCCGCGTTGATCTCCTCCCAATCGACCACCGGTCTCCCGCCCAATCTCAATCCGTTGATCGTACCCACTGAGATGCCGCCGGAATTGGGCGTGAGAGGGACATTACCTATTTGGAAGGCGTCGTTGTATACGTTGGTCGATTCCAGATGGGTCAAGAGTGAGCGAGAGAGGAGCAGGTGTGTTTGGGCGGTAGACAGGGATGACTTCAGGTGTTCAAGGTGTGTCGAGAGGAAAGAGTGACTCAGAAGGTACCTGCCAACTTAACGTTAGAATGTTCGCATGACCTCTCAGGGTCAGATACAAGACCCACTCATTCTCTTCCCGTTCCACCTCTTCCTCATCTGCTCTCACCCTCTCTGCCTCCGTCTTGACCTGATCCAGCTCCTTCTCCTTCTCCTCCAGCACAGATACCAACCTCTCTTCTTCCTCTTCCAGTTCCTTCTTCTTCTTGATCAACTCTTCCCACTCCGCATCTGTACCTTCGATATCGTCCTCGCCCAACCCTTCGTCCGAATCTCCTTCGACCTTGATCGACGACGATCGCCCACTTCTGATCTTCTCTCTATTCCGCTGTATCCCCTGTTCGAATGCTAAATACGCATCTCTCTCCCTTCCCAATTCCTCCGCTTTCTTCTGAAACTCGGTGGTGAGCAACGTCGTACACTCCGTACATAACGGATGAGAGATATCCGTCTTGGCCGAGAGGATCGAATGGAGTTGAGCAGCAAGATGTTGTGTGTGGGGAGGGATAGGACTACTCGACGGTATCGAAACCATTGACGATCGGTCTGGTTTCGGTGGAGCTGGGATCAGAGCAGAGTCTGATAAGAGGATGAAACTTTCGGCGACACTTCGAGAGGTACTGGGTCCAGCACCCGGTGTGGAAAAAGGGAGATTATTCGCCTCTGCCCATACTCGAGCGGCAGGTCTGGACGAGGGAGGTAAAGCTTTGAGTCTCTCCGATGGGGAGATGTCAGATGGCGGTGATGGCTTGGGAAGAGCTGAGGCGATAGATGAATATTGGGCAGGAGTGAGAGAGACTATGGATGGGTCGAGTATGAGAGGCTGCGGATGTCCACGTTGCCATTGTTCAGCGAAGGCAGTCACGGTCAAGAGGGAGATCATACTGACCTGATGACATCTTTGACAGATGTATGAGTCGGTTCTGTTCTCTGAATTGGACATTGTTTTGAATGGCACTGGATCACTGACGAGGGAACGAGCTTGTTGAGCATTTCAGCTACAATATACTGTTCATTAATAATCAACATGCATGATCCCCTATCTGCGCCGTCAGATATGGGGGGAGCAAATAACAACACATGGCGGTGCCCCACAACTCCTGGGGACCCCGTGGTCGGATCAACCAAAATTCCCCGCTTTCCCCTGAGATCAGTTACAGTGCCTGGAAAGGCGGATACACCGAGCGGTGGGGGTGGTCATGGTGATGATGGTGGTGGTGGTGGTGGTGGTGGTGCGTAACTGAGTCCAAAACTCCCCTCGATCGTTAAACTTACTTATGTATCGCCCGCCGACCATGGATCAGCTGATCAGCTGACAACTAATCGTCCAGCATGTGTGGGTCAAACAGCAATCCCCTCTCCCGTCATCAACAAGGTGGATGTACCCGCGGCCTCGGTAGCCGACACGAGGAATGATCCCACGAGGACAAACGCTCATCATCGGATAAATCGTTACGGACGAGTGTCATACTCCCTGTTCTTTCAGCATTCGTCCACGACTATGATAGTCATGTCATAAGACCCTCCACCGTTCTGCCTCCGAAGATCATGACATTCCCTCTCTCTTCCTCGCCGATCAGCTTCACAACCACAAGGTCCTTCTTGACGGGCAATCTCAACGTTCAGTTCACACACTAGACCTTCTCCGGTACCTCGTTCTCCCTCGCCTTCGGCCTTTGCTGGATCCTCTCACGTCGTGTGTGTTCCTCAACATCCCTCGATTTCCGGATCGACGGTGTCGGTCAGTCACCTGACGGAGAAAGATGTTAGCGTCTTTTTGAACTCCCACAACTCTATCATCAGTGCCTCGCCTTGCGTTACTGCTGATACATCACCGCATGCTCGGTCAACGACACCAGTCCTTATCAAGTGTTCTTATATCCATCCCTCTTCTTCGAAAAGCTCTGAAATTCTGTCCACAGTCGATTCTTCGTCTCTTTTCACTCAGTACTCTTTCGGGAGACCTTTGACGAGGACACTCGTCTTTCTTCCCCTTCATTCTCACTCACCCGAGGATATAGACAGGCAGAGCTCATCCGGGAGGGAAACACATGCATCCAGTCAAGGTGAGTATCTCGGACACACTTTCATGCTCTGGGTGCGAAAGGGAAGTGGGCTGATGTCGGGCTGATTCCACCGCATGATTTCACGATCTTGGCATTCACTGTATCGCTAAACCTCTCGGTTGCCACTTCACCATACCCAGACTCAAATCTTACCGTCTAGCGCCCATCCCTGAGTCCTACCTGTCCCATTCGAGGTCATCGCCATGGTTTTCCTTCCTGCCATTTTGCTGGCTCTCGGTGCGAGTATGCCCACGGTCACGGTGGCTAGTCCATTTGGGCAGATTGCGGCAGTGAATGATACCAATTCCACGGGTTTTGCCAATGCCACTTGGACATCGACATACAGCTCGGACCTTCCGTCCAATACCAGTGTGTCTTCGAACGCTACATATCCGGCCAATGCGACTTTGACTTCCAGCGCAGTGTCACCGTCCAATTCAAGTTCGAGCTTCGCCAACTCCACTACGACCAGTACCGGCGTTCCTGCTACCAATACCACCGTTCCTGCTACCAATACCACCGTTCCTTCGACCAACTCGACTATACCTTCCAATAGTACCTCTACCAACTCGACCATACCGTCGAACACCACCTATGTGAACATCACCGCACCTCCTCTCAAGTACACATATACTTCTCCTCAAGCCTCTGCACCTCTCAACGTGTCCTACGCCGCTGCTTCTCCGAGATGGAACGAAGCACACAGACGGGCTGCTGCTTATCTGTCCGACTGGACGGTCGAAGAGAAGGTGGTGCTCGCTACTGGTGTCGGATGGATGAACGGACGTTGTGTTGGTAATATCGGACCGGTACCGTCCAAAAGCTTTCCTGGTCTCTGTCTTCAAGATTCACCTCTCGGTGTGAGACTCACCGATTATGTCTCCTTCTTCCCGGCAGCTATCAATGTTGCTTCCACGTGAGTACCTACTCAGATATCAGGAGGTGTCTCACCTGCTGAGTTCTGCTTCGAGTAGATTCGACAAAGATCTGATGTATGCTCGAGGATATGCAATGGGCCAGGAGTTCAGAGGTAAAGGTGTCAATGTCGCCCTGGGTCCCATGACAAATATGGGAAGAGTGGCTGCTGGCGGCAGGAACTTCGAAGGATTTGGCGCAGACCCATATCTCAGTGGATGGGGCACAGAATTGACGATTCGAGGATTGCAAGATGCCGGCGTGCAGGCTTGGTGAGTGTGACCAACATGAACGAATGGAAAGTCGTCTCACAGAGTACGCCATATGCAGCGTCAAGCACTACGTTGGCAATGAGCAAGAACGCAATCGAACTACCTCCTCGTCGGACATTGACGATCGTACCATGCGAGAAATTTACACCCATCCTTTCCTCCGAGCGGTTCAGGCGGATGTCGCCTCCGTCATGTGCTCATATAACCTGATTAACGGCTCCTGGGCGTGTCAGAACTCAGAGACTCTCAATGGTATCCTGAAGACGGACTTCGGTTTCAGAGGTTATGTCATGTCAGATTGGGGTGCACAGCACTCGGGCGTACTCTCCGCCAACAGCGGATTGGACATGACCATGCCAGGAGATATAAATTTTGGAGACCTTATAAGCTATTGGGGTGCAAATCTGACCATGGCCGTCAACAACGGTAGTGTCAGTGAGGCGAGGCTGGACGATATGGCGGAGAGGATAGTGGCGGCATGGTTCTTGACAGGTCAAGACAGCGGGTATCCCGAAGTCAATTACGATTCATTCAGGAGAGGAGGCTCTAACGATACGCACGTTGACGTACGAGACGACCACTACAAGTAAGTTCCTAGCGTTGGCAGGCATGATCTTGTGCTTGCTGACGGTACGGAATAGGTTGATCCAACACATCGGAGCCTCATCCGCTGTGCTGCTCAAGAATGTCAACAATGCTCTCCCTCTCAACAAGCCTAGGAACTTGGCTTTAATTGGGTCCGACCTGGGCCCGTCCACTGTAGGACCAAACGGGTTCCCAGACAGAGGCGGTGACGATGGCACTCTCGCCACGGGATGGGGAAGTGGTACGGTGGACTTCCCATACCTGGTCGATCCCCTTGAAGCGATCTCCCTGCAAGCTCGCCATGACAGGTCAACCCTTACTTGGTGGCTGCAAGACTTCGATACGGACGGTGCTGCAACTACCGCGACAGGCGCCGAAGTGGCGTTGGTTGGCATCAACTCTGATTCGGGAGAAGGATACATAACCGTAGATGGCAACGAGGGAGATCGCAACAATCTTACTGCTTGGCACAACGGCGACGAGCTTGTCGAAGCGGTTGCAGCGGTCAACAACAACACGATCGTTATCGTTCACTCAACCGGACCGATCATAATGGAAGAATGGATTGACCATCCCAACATCACAGCCGTACTGTGGGCGGGTGTTCCAGGACAGGAATCTGGAAATGCTCTTGTCGACGTTCTCTACGGATCGTACAACCCATCAGGTCGATTACCATACACCATCGCCAAGCAGAGATCGGACTATTCAGCCGATATCGTTTATGTCAACAGTGCCTTCCCAGAACATCCCCAAGTGGAGTACACGGAGAAGCTGAACATCGATTATAGAAGCTTCCTGAGCAGGAACATCACCCCTCGATACGAATTTGGGTATGGCTTGAGCTACACTCAATTCGAGTTCGGAGACGTCAACGTCTGGGAGATCGACAAGGAAGAGGGGGAGAGGAAGAGAGGGTTGGACGTGGACATTGCAGCTAGACACAATGGTGATTGGAACCACAGCACTGACGGTGATGATGCTTCTATCAGAGCCGAAGCAGGACAGTTCTTGACCGACTCGTAAGTCATCTCCCAACACCCAACACAAGCCTGACAGCAACTGACGTTTCTGCTTCACAGGCTTCAAAGGCCCCGCTGGACAGTCGCCATTGATGTCACCAACGTCGGAGTCGTGAACGGTTGTGAGATCCCCCAACTGTATCTTGCTTATCCGCCCGAGGCTGGTGAGCCACCAAAGGTGCTTCGTGACTTTGCGAGGTGAGCAGCGGTTTATCCTTTCTAGATAGCCACTGTACTTGGCACAACAACCATTTCGGCAAACTGACCGTAGCTGAGTTGTGCCAATTTCTCCTAGGCTCAACCTCGACCCAGGCGAGACCAAGACTGCCTACTTCAACCTCTCACGTTACGACGTGTCGATCTGGGATGTCGTCATTCAAGCATGGATTGTGCCTGATGGCGAGTATGGCGTAGAAGTGGGAAGAAGCAGTATGGACGAGAACAGCTCGAAGACGAGTTTCTGGCCGGCGAGCTGAGCGAGGAGAGTGCAAATGCTACGTCGCCGTCAATCGAAGGAAAGATAAGCAGAATAAGAGTGAGAAGGACATTACGACCTTTCATGTAATATACGGAATGAACATGGTGCATGCGATATGAATAAAATATGTCTTGCGGGTGGTACCATGGTTTGCGACGAGGTAGTACACGAATGCGGGGTATGGTCGTGTTGCGAGCCAAGATGGTGAGAGTAATGGAGTGAGCGGAGCTATGTGAGTTGTTGTATTGTTAATGGTGAATGAACGGGTGTGACACAATCGTCGAGATGACACACGCGGGAAGAGATATTTGGTGAAAGAGAAGAGAAGACAAGGTGAGAGTGTCATTGTTGGACGGTATCAGTGGGTTCTTCGTCTTCGTCTTCGTCTTCATCCTCGTCCTCGTCGACTTCCTCATCACTGTACTCGTCCTCATCGTCTTCCGAGTTCGTTATCTGCGGTTCGATGACTTTCTCGCCAAACCCTTCCGGCCTGCAAGATCCGACTCCCATCTGTCAGCTCAACAACCAGAACCAGGAACAACAGTGACTCGGCCATCTAATCTCTTAGATATCGTATCAGGTAGTTTCGTCTGGTAAAGACAGACAGAGACGAAACAAGGACTCACCACGCTCCCGCCTTTTTCCATTCCTTGATATCTGATTTTTCCAACATATGGACGATCTCGCCGACCAGCCTTCCGCCCTTGTATGCTGGGTCGGAGGTGAATAGGGATATGATGGCGAAGTCGCCTGTAAGGGGTGAGAGGGGCAAGGGGACGCTTGAGCTCTTGGTTCTCCATCATCATTCGTACTATAACCTCTCTCCCCACGCGAATGCAGATCCCTGGTTCACACATTTCATGACGTCTCAACCCACAACCCATTACTCAATTACCCCTTATGATTGTCTACATCCCCAATCCGACTCAGGTAGAGGTCGAGAACACGGAAAACGGAAAACGGAAAACGCTGATCAAACTCACCTCTCATCACTATCAGACTCTTGATCCTCCTCAGCTTCGAAGACACCTCCACGAGTCTCTCCTCACCCTGCACATCGACACAGGTGAAATTGTTCGATCCCTGAGGGGAAAGCAGGTGGACCAGACGATTACCGTCCGGCAAGGGAGGGAGGAACGAAAACGAGTCCGAAGCGGAAGAAGTGGGTTGACGGGGCATCGGATCTCAGGAATGTAGCTGGGTGTATTGCGATAAATTTTGCTGATGTGTAGGACGTCTGTTCAGCGGATCAATCGAACGGGGGTCAGGATATGATTGGTACGATGAGGGCGAGGGCGGCGGACGATCGTCATCTACTCGCAGCTGTACCAGTCAAGGGGTATCGTTCGTTATATTGGGCCGAACGGGACGATGGTGATGATAACGCGTAAACCAACAACGACCGGAAAAAAAAAACAGTCTAAAATCGGAACCTATTATCTTCCATGATACCAGACAATCAATCACCTCACTACTGTGTTCTCGGCGAATTTTATCTGTTCTACCAGGACAAAAAAGACACAAGACACACAGAAACAACGCCTCTTCCGCCAATCTACACCGCCTTGCACTGATCTGTCATCCCATTTCCAGCAACATATACTTTTCTTCGATTGATCATTCATCGCATGGATCCGCCATGAAGAAGAGCAATGCGCAAAACAAAAACTACAGCACCCGGGATTCCCAAGTGGTCCCCCACCTTGGTACTAACCGAGCGATACACAGCTTGATTTTCCAAAGCGGACGGGATGGAATGCTTTCTGTGTTCTATGGCCGTAGATATTAGCCATAAATCTAACCAAAATATATAATTGTCGCTGCAAGCAGGTCATTTTGGTTGATACCATTTGGAATCGGGTTGTTACGACTCATCGAGCAAGACTGATCCCTGCGAGGTGGGGACCGTCGTCCTGTGGTCGAGAGTTGACTCACTTTTCCAATTGGCAACTGCCTCAGCGTCGCAGTATATTGTCGATTGAAGGGAGGCCAAGTTGACGTCTTGACGCACATCTGGACATTCAGAGATACCTCTACTGGCACTGCACGGTCTCCTACTGCGACATTGGTTCACACACGATGCATGATGCTAAGATGCTTGAATTCTACCCATCCAGGGGTAATCCACATATATCACAATCCCTTGACCCAGGCTCATTGACGAATGTGCAGTGAGGACATTCTCTCGGGCCACTCGATGCCGCTGCTCCACCACCGCCTCCACCACTCGTTCCGCCCAGAGCTGTCTCTGCTGATGATCCAGCGAGACCCGAGAGGTTGGTCGAAGATCCTGCTTCGGCTGGAGAGTCGATGCCCAGTGCACCGAAAGCAGAAAAGGGAGGATTGGAGAAGCCGTTTGTCGGTTGCACTAGCAACAGCAGTGTTGGCATGTTGATCTCACGAAACACAGACACGTACCTGATCTGGACGAATCAACAATGGTTAAGAGCGTTTGCCAACCTCCGCTTGCAAATAGCTCCTCCAGAGCGTTTACGTCTTTTGGATGAGCATGAGCCGTAGCCGCTCTACAGAGGATCTTCTGCTCGGCCTGAGATTACATCTTCGATTAGCACTTGTCCGACGTATGAGCTTCGTTCCACCCACTAAGCTGAACATTCCCTGCATACACAGGAAGCTGACCAGATGCCAATCACTCAACCACTTCTCGACCTCCTTCTTGATCCTTCCAGGCCAGGTACCAGTATCCGTGATTTCTGCATCAGACTTCAACAGGATTGCACTGAGTTGCGATATGACGATTTCCATCGATTGATCATGTAAACCAGGTCGGTTCTCCGTAGGGAACGAGCTGGACAAAAAGAGTGGCGATGGATCAACAGGGAACCCGTGGGTGATCTACGTCTAATGTCAGTGCCAGGTCAAGCGCAAACGATTTCGCTTACATTGACGAAAAGATACTCCACTGGGAAGGTTGGCTTGGCAGGCATCTTCACTTGAAGGTTGTACTCGTTCTTATAGCTGTACATGACTTCATTAGCGCTGACTTCACAGCTTCGGCTGCGGCTTACTCACCTGTAGAACACCTCCGGAACGTATTCTCCCGGACCAGGCTTCCTCACCCTCACTACACCTGGATCCACGCTTGCCTCCACGATTCCTGCCTTGACCATCGCCTCTGCATGTTCGGAAGCCTGCCAAGCGAGCACCCCGATCCCACCATCTTGATCCCCTGTCAAGCAGCAGGTCACGAAACGGGAGGAGAAATGACCGGTCGGTGACATTTTGGTCGGCAAAGGATGTGAGATTTGGTAAGCTGCTGAAAGTAGCATTTCAAGCGAGGAAGCGGTATAGGATTGCGCGTGTCGCTTGTACAATGATTTGGTGATGTCCTCGGGTGAGCTATTGGGGCATGTGTAGAGGTCAGTGCGACTTCACAAGACCTGTACAGCCTCATACTCACGGAGTCAAGTCCGTGTAGATCATCCCAACCACCATCAGCCCTCTATCGCACCACGCAGCGATCTCGCTGACCCGCTCCTCATCTTCCCAAGGCACTTCCACTGTCAATCCATCCAGCTCTCCTTCCTGCTTCGGTTCCCATACAGCCTCCACTACCGTCTTGACTCCCATTGGCACCTTGTCGTATCTCTCCCACTTCCCGATCAGGAAAGCGATCCGCTGTGTGCCTGTACGTCTCCAAGCGCTAAGTATGCCATCAATGATAGTGGGTGAGGCAAATTCGACGTGATCGACCATCCGGAATGTCTGTGACTGAAGCGTGACAGCGGAAGGTTGACATGTGGAACAGATACCACCAGGAAACGGCGCATGGGATCCGGTAGGGCAGGGATTCAGTACCGACAGTGAGAGAGGATCAAGGGGTGGGAGATCGGTCGCTGATGATGAAGTGGGCGGTCGAGATGATAGGAGCTTGCGAAGATATGCGTGGAATGACAGATGTTTGATTTGGTGTTCTGTTTGATATTTAGCATCGTATGGCTGCAAAATCGGACATCTTCAGTTAATCTGAACCCTACAGAGAGATGCAGACGACTCACCTCCAAGGGCATGCAGTAATCACACATCCCCTTGTCTCCATGTCTACAAAAAGTCGGATCTCTTTTTCTCTCAATCTTCCCATTCTGCGACTTCCAAAACAGATCCACCTCTGCCTCTTTGACGTTGGAGAGATCTGTGAGCGGAATGGTGTTCGGCAGTGGTGGATCAGTATGTGTATGAGGGTGAGACGGGTCAGGTTGGGCAGGATGCGGTTGCGAAGTCGTTGCTTGTGTGGTGGGATGAGATTGGGGATCGGCCGTGACTGCTTTGTAAGACAGGAATAGGAGGTCTCCATGGCTGGATCCGCTTGAGCATCAGCACATATGCCAGCGAGTGTGTATGACGGATGAAGGACTCACCTGAACCCCATGTCTCCGACCGTGCGCCCCACTAGCGCGTCAAATGAGACAGACTCTCCACCGGCTCCAGGTTGGTTGCTAAGCTTCAATGTCTTCGGGTCGGGTCGAGCATCCGAGTTCGGGATGGTATCCAGCATCAGCTGAGCGAAGTCTTCCCCAGAAGTAGTGGGCTCGACCGTGATACGAGCGGTGCCCGCTGGGGAACGGATGCGAAGAAGCTGCAGTGACATGTCAGACCAATAAACCGTTGCAGGACAAGCTGAACGGGAGTGGTCGGAAACAATGCTCACCATGTTGGAACAATGTGGACGGAAAGCGGAAGTGTCGAGATGGAGCAGCTGTCTATCCGGTGGTGCGAGTCCTTGGCCACGAATGCTGCTTACAGAGTGTGCGCACAAGCGGTGCTCTACTCTCGGTAGATTGGAAGGTGATGCAGAAGGGCGTGCAGAGCTGTCCAATGATGAACCAGTGCAAGTCGAACTATTCTCGACACCTTCGTCAGCGCGGATGGCCACAACGAGACGTCACTGCTGATCGATTATCGATCCATCTGTATCATTTGGAACCAGTTTTCCCACGGTGTCACATGTTACCTCTCACACGCGTCTGAGCCTGTCTGTGACTCTTGACAACTCCGGAACATTGAATCAGTTGATTTCTCGTCTCACCTGTTGTATCTCGACCGACCGAGTGAGGGGATGAAAAGGCGAAGGTCAAGATGAGCAGGAAATCACTGGCCAAAGAATATCAGGACATGGGGATGAAATATTGGAAGGAGGGGAATTATGAGGAAGCATGGAAGAACTTTGACAAGGTGGGTTAGCGTGTGGACATGATGGGGAAAGCAAAGCATAGCGAGGCAGGTGATCGAGTCGGAGCTGACAGCTTTCAATCATCATAGGCATTGAATTTTGCCGGAAAGGATCTCACTCTGATGGACTTTAAGGCAGCTGCCATGTGCAAGCTCCCTGCGTGGAGACGCAATGCGCTTGAAGTCAGCAACGAGGTCATCAAAAATTGGCCGCAGAGTTACAAGGTACATGCTATCCTCCCACATCACGCGGTCGTCAATCGTTGACACACCTCTTCGTCATCTTGCAGGGCTACTTTCGACGAGCCAGCATCCTCTCTGCGCTGAAGCAGTATGATATGGCCCTGACCATGATCCAAAGGGCAGTCGAACTCGGCCCAACCCAAGCTCAAAACCAGACCTTATACACAACACTTCAGCGGCTTCGTTCCAGGATCATAGTCGAGAAAGACAACTACGATCGAGCAAAAGCAGCGAAAGACGAAGGGGAACGCCTTCGTCAAGAAGCGACCCGAGAGGCAGCCCGTAGATCGCGCGTCAACTACATACAGCGATTGTCACCCGACGTTCTGCTCTCAATTGCGGAACATGGAATGGCCGATTATCCTGGTTTCGTGAGCAAGATGGCAGGGGTCTGCAGATTGTGGAGAGGAATTTTGGTGAATCAGAAAAGCTTGTGGAACAAGCTTGTGCTTGGAAAGAAAAGGGTGATGGAGAAGGTCAAGGTGTACACGGAAAGGACGGAAGGACTGTTTATGGAGATCGTCATTACGGACGCATTCGACACCAGCAAAACGGACGAGGTAGTAACAGCAATCCGTCCATTCTTGAAAAACGTCAGGCGACTGGATGTGACCGCCGACAGTCGAACGATTGAGACACTTTTAAGTCGATGGAAAGGGCGGTTTCGACAATTGCGAGATTTGCACGTTGAGCTTCTCCCCAACTCGATTACCGAATTCAGAACTCCGGTAATGGTCAACGACGTCGCATGTGGACTTCTCGATACCGAAGCTCGATCATTAATGCATGTGCAATTGAACGGGATCTCGATCAGCCAAAGAAAGAGGGAGGCACTTCGCATCGATACGCAGGGGACAGTTATCTCCAAGGACGATCAAGCGGCAGAGCTCTTGGACCCTGTATATTGGATGCAACATCCCGAACACATCGCATCGATCAGAACCCTCTCTTTAGTACATTGCGTCATCACGTCGGCATGGCCAGACTTGTCCGATCTTCTTCGTCTCACACCACAGCTCACTGCACTTTCCACTCAGCAGACTGCAACGTACCCAATGCCCGAATTTACCGATTGGGTGAAGATGTGGCGAGTACGGGGCAGGAACATCGTCGTTCCCGAACTACAGTCATACTCCGCTTGTTCGTATTCTAACCTCATACGCTTCGAAGATGTGTCAGTACCGTCTTTGCAGCACGTCGATCTCTGGAAGGCCTCGCCTTTCGCTGTATCCGGCTGGTTTTCCGCACGCGGCTTAGAAGCGGCTAGATCGACCCTTGTCTCCCTTGACCTTGGTCACTGCGCTGTTGACCAGGCCGAGCTGCTGAGCGTATTGGCGAAACTGCCCGGTTTGAGATTCCTCAACGTGTCCTACTGCTCCGTTGACAATACCTTTATCGAGGCATTGGAGCGCAAAGGTGATGCGACGAAAGATTCGCTACCCAATCTCGTCGCTTTGTCTATTGCTGGAAATGCCGACATCACCAGTGGGGCACTGAGAAGATTGGTACTGAGTCGCTTGCCGGGCGGACTGAAGACAACGTCATCAAGCTCGCAACCAGGCATACCATCCGCTCGAAGCTCAGCCTTCCGACCAACAGCGCCGCCGACCAAAGCTTCACCTTTTGCACCGTCTCGCCCGAAACCTGCGACTGTGATCGTCACACCAATCCCCCAAGTCAGCTCGACTTCCATCGTCCAACCTTTCTCCTCGTCTCGATCTTCGACGCTACCCGCTCTCAATTGGTTATGCATCGACCATTGCGAGCGGATCGAATCTGAATTTCCTGACTTGCTCCGAAAGAAAGTGCGTTTCGTCTCACACAACTTGTCGGCAAAACCTACCGACATGCGCATCAGGGGCAAGGGAAGGTGGGCGTGGGACGCTGACTTCACGGGTGATTGTGGACGAGGAGAGAGCGGCTGTATGCTCAGAAGGACGCCTGGTAAGCAGACTCGATGTGGAAATTTTCTGTGATGGAAGCTGATATCAAACGCCGTATCACAGGTACGAGGGATGGCTGGCATGTTCATCACACATGTGGCATCGACGATGTATCCGAAGAAGAACCAGGATGGACCAAGAGTCAGGGAACAGCACCGCACATGGGTTCCGGTGGACTTAGGAGTGCAGTTTCGCTTGGTAGTTGGGATGACTAGCGCGGTGTGCAAGGTGATCTTGTACGATAGCGTTCGTTGAGTGGGCGAGTCTGGAGAAACGCACAGTTGTATTCCTGTTCTGTTGATTGGCATTTGTTCGATTTTGCTATTCCTTTATGCATGTCTGTGTTGACATAGTCCTTTGTCAATATCCCCCTTCATGCCTCCTTTGAAGCGCTCTACTCCATTCCACATGGGAAACAAGCCTTATTGCAAGACCCACCTTCTTGTTCTTGCTCTGGCTGGCAGTATCCCATGACGAAGGACGTACTTACCCCGCAGTCAGACTCGCAAACACGATGAACGCTCCGAAGAGTGCGATGGGCACTGCCAATGGTATTGAGGCGCCTCTCAACCCATTTGTTATCACCCCTCCCCCTATTGACGTAGGTCTGCGGGATATTTCTAACATGGTGGCGGTCGCTAACTGAAGGTTAGGCGAAAGAAGATGAGATACCCGGCTATGTGAGTGATCTGTGCATCGTGTCTCGCCTTGGAACGATTGCCTGCGAAAGAATGGCGCTGATGTGAGGAAGGGGAATTGTGTGACAGGTTAAGCGATTCGGAGCGTATGTGAGTACCCTTAGTGATCACTGAAGTATTCGCACCTAATACACCATCCTGCTAGCATACTTTGTGAGCTCCTTTTTGAAACGATCAGATCAGGACTGATCTTGAGACCTCCTCGGTCAGAACCGAAGGTGTTTTGTGAGTGTGTTTGATTGCGCAGAGACCTTGCTTCGGTTATTACAATTGAGTAGACTAGACTAGACGCATCTCTCGTCAGCTCTCGAGTCATTCTTGCTGACTTTCCCTTCCTGTTCAGTCTCCCCGCAGGGACACTGTTGCCTAAAGGTGCGAGTTTCGCAATGCAAGCCACGATAGACTTCGGTCTTCATTTTCCGGTGAGAGACCAAACCCACTTCCTCGTCCATATCACTCTCCATCACTTCAGCAAGGGGGTCAAAGCAACACGAGCTATAATGCTGAAGCCTTTTGCTCTATGGGGGTTCTGCAGAAGGGCACCAAGGTTCCCGGGGGATTCCTCCTTCCTGTAAGTGTCCTCATCTCCTGTCCACGAGTACATCTCCATTGACGCCACGTCCCCACTAGGTCTCGGTGGTGAAGAAAGCGGAGCCCAAGAAAGAGCCTCCTCCTCCCGCGAATCCGCTTTGCCTTGTCCAATAGCACCCGCTGTCCATTTTGTAGCCCTCATACAAGCAATGCATCTCATCAGTCTATCATTGCTTTTGTCTTTGTGATCCAACTTAGTGCGCGGATATCACTTCACTTTTACTATTTACGTAATGTCACGACGCGATGACGCTGACGCTCGGATCTGTTGTTTCGACCCGTTCGCGACAAAGGCTCGAGCTCATTTCACCTGCTACTTCATCTCCTTCCCTTTCACTTCTTTCTGATCAGATCCCACATACCCCATCTCAATCGTGCTGTAGAGGGATTTCGCATCTCGTCCCACTCGCCTAGCTCCAAGCTTGCCCTCTGACCCTTGTCCATTCTTCCTCTTCCGCTCTTCCCCGCTGAGCAGTCGTTCGTTCCATTTCGGCCAAGACTACCAAGACTGCCTTTGGTGCAGCTATCCTGATCATGCTCGACTCGACCAATCCGTTACTCAACCCTTCCCGATCAACTACATCGTCTTCAAAGCCTATCCCCTCCTCGAACGCCACTCCCTCTCCGCCGACAGCTGGTACCTCCTCCCTCTCCTCTTTCGGTACACCCAAATCGTCTATCGGACGCAAGAAACCGCCCGGTCTGGACATCTCCAAATCGATCCTGAAACCTACCAGAGCTGCGCCTGGTCTTCCAGGATCATCGAACAATGCAGGTGGTAATGATAACTTCGTCTCAGAGGCCGCTAGATTACGAGAAGATATCGCCAAACTTCAACTGTCCTCCAGATCGACTTCGTCAAATAGCATCGATTCGCCCATCGCGGCGATACATAGCGATAGTAGCTCGACCTCGGCTTCAGCTTCAATGACAAGTGACGCGACAAGTGGTGCTGGAGGGAGTGGGAGTGGGAAAGAGAAGAAAAAGAAGAAGAGTAGCAAACACAAAGAGAAAGAGGGTGGTGAGGATCTCGTGAAAGACGAAGATCTGGATATGTTACAGGACCTTGGAGCGGGGAACGGAGGGACAGTCACAAAGGTCTGGAACAAGAAGAGAGGTTGCGTCATGGCTAGGAAGGTACGTCCATCACGGCTAACTCGTGCATGTGAGGACTCAGGAAGCAGAATTCAGCTGACAATGACTTCCTTGACCATCCCAGCTCATTCTTGTTGATGCGAAACCTTCGGTCAGAAAGCAGATTCTGAGAGAACTGCAAATCATGAACGACTGCGCTTCACCTTACATCGTCTCGTATTACGGCTGTTTCCCAGTGGACGTACATGTCGGCATTGTCATGGAATATATGGACGCAGGGTGAGTAGCTGTGGATTCTGAAGCGGTGGTTGAACGACTTGGTACTGATCGTCTAACGATTCCAGCTCCCTTGACTATATCTACCGACATAATGGCTCGATTTCCATAGATATCGTTGGCAAAGTCGCAGAAGCGGTTCTGCACGGCTTAATGTATCTTTACGATGTTCACAGAATCATACACCGAGGTACGTCGAGTATATATATATATATATATATATATATATGATCCTGACTGATGGTACTCTCCATAATCATAGATATCAAACCATCAAACATTCTTGCAAACACAGCAGGAGAGATCAAGATTTGCGACTTTGGCGTATCTGGCGAACTGATCAATTCCATTGCAAACACGTTTGTAGGCACGAGCACATATATGAGTGTACGTGAAGCTATGTAATTTCGGTCTGACTGTGGGTTGGCATACTGACCGCATATTTCCTTAGCCTGAGCGGATCCAAGGCGCACCTTATACGATCAAGTCCGACGTTTGGTCTCTCGGCATATCCCTAATCGAATTGGCACTCGGCCGATTCCCATTCTCCGACTCTCCAGAGGCCGAGCTCGAAGAAGGACCTCCCTCACCCACCGCTTCAGATTACGATCCCGATCCCACACTCCCCCTTTCATCCCAGCGCCCCAAACTGAACCAAGACGGCAGTGTGAAGAAAGAACGGCGGAGATCGAAAGGAGTCAGTCTGGGTGGAGGAGGTCATACGATGTCGATCCTGGATCTGCTGCAACATATTGTCAATGAACCTGCACCGAAGTTGGCCAGCAGAAGGAAAACTTTTCCCGAAGAGGCAGCGGTGTTCGTGGAGGATTGCCTCTATAAGGATCCAGGCGAGAGGAAGAGTCCGCAAGAGCTTTTGGTGAGTCCAGCACTGCAGATGAACAAAAGAGTTGACTGACTTGAACGATGGGTCACATAGGCAATGGACTGGATCACCAACTCGAAAGTCACCAAAGACGATCTTAGGGTCTGGGCCTTGTCAACAGTTCACTCCGAGAAGGATTAAAATCTTGTAGTCGTCGTCGTCGTCGTCGTCGTCTTCTTCTTCTTCTTCTTCTTCTTCTTCTTCTTCTTCTTCACCGTTGTCTTGTCTTTATTGTTCACGAACCACATATTGTCCGAAACGTAGTAATAGTCGAGTCATACTCGTAGTCATTCGTCCCAGTCTTTCATCTCATTCTTTCTAACGCATTTGTACGATCATCATTTTCTCATGCAGCTTCCGCTCATCTATGCAACCTTTCCTGTCAAAGTGGCCTCACTCCGTCTCGCGCATTTCGCCAGGGTGAATGGCTGCCGCTCATCGATTGCTGGGACATATCGCGGATAGCAAGCAAGATGTACATGCTAGATTACTACAAGTTATCTTTTTTCCACATCTTCCAATCTATTCTTCCGTTCCCACTTTTCGATTTCGTCGGCACTTCAATCTTTGTCAAATGTCTCATTGTCGGTCTGCCATGAGGACAATTCTGTATATCCCCCCACCCACCACCAAGATCCAAGTCAGCCGTCTTTTCAACGTAGTCTGAATTTAGTGGAAGCGGTTTACCCAAGGTTGATCGATCGTCCCCATGTTCCGTAGTAACTGGACCATCTGACCCTTTGTCAATGCCTTTCCTATCATGACGCTTTTTCGGCATGCCCTCATGGCGAACATCGATCTGGCTTTACTACACCTGACCATTTGACCTGAAGGTCTTGCGCCGTCCGAAAGTAGATGCAGCAATTGTTCAAGATCTGTGAAGACCGATAAAAGCTCAGCGACCTGTCTGTTCCCCTTCACGCCCTGCCGCAGAACAATACAAGCACTCACCCTTGAAATCAAACGTCGTATCTTTACTGACCGGCATCGCCATCAGACTTATCCTTTCTCCTCGACCTGGCGGCTTCTCCTCGTCCACTTTCACCTCGAACCCGTTCGAGTGCAGGATATCAAGATTCTCCATCGCCACAATCTCGTCTCCCGCTGTGAGCTGCAGCGGTCGAGGTCTACAGGTAAAAGGACATGAGCTTCGGTTCGCCAATCGCACCGACTTGCGCATCAGCAACTTACCTGATCAAGGCCTGTCCCTTGATCACCGTCGTTTTCTGTAATGTCTCAAAGTTGTATTTTTCATCCGAAGCATGTTGATCGATGATGAACAGATCGTCCGCTGCCCTTGTCCCTTCTCCACCTTCCGATCTTAAACGAGCGATGATAAATCCCTTGTTGAATTGCCCTAAAACTTCCATACTCTCGAAATCGGGCTTCGAGATCACTCTTGACAGTGCCTCTTCCGCCAAGGCGAAGTCCTTGTTGGCAATTCCAGCAGCATCTGCCAAACCAGCCTCTTTCACAGCGGAGAACGCGTCTCTGACTTTGGCCTGGACAGGATCGGAATGTCGGCTGCGCTTTGCTGCATAACGAGATTTCAATCGAGGCAAATCGAACCGCAAAGTGAGCTCTCCTTGCGGCGCTGTGGAGATGATCTCGTCCCTGAAACTGCTGGACGGGCGAGCGACCAGGCGTGGGCGTTCGTGATCATCAACGCGGTGTGGCGACGATTCGCCGTGATTTTTGTCCCCGTTCATCACTGTATCCGCTTCAGTTGATGATTTCCCGACCTCGACCTCGAATATAGATGGATCTGGAGGTCGGCTTCGCTTGAACGCGACACGGATTTCTACTTCTTTGCCGAGCTCGTCCGGCGTGAGGGCCTTGGCTGGTGTTTCCTCTTCATCCGGCTGGCTACCACTGTTCTCAGCTATCGAACTCTTCTCACCGCTGTCAACATCCTCGTCTTCAGAGTCATCTTTTGGGTCGTCGCTGGTAGAGTCCCTGACCGCTCTGCTAGACTGACTTGCAAACACTTTCAATCTCTTGCGAAAGTCAATCCTGGCCGCTTTGGAACTCGGTCCTGGTCCTGCACGGGCAGATTGAGTCGAGCGAGATATTCTATCCGGACTCCACGAGGCCCCTGTAGTGTTGAGAGTCTGATGAACGACATGTCTAGGTGGCGGGGGAGGTGGAGAGAGTGGAGCTAGCTGTTGTCGTCCTGGTGATCGGAATTGCCGCCGAGGCAGTTCTTCATCGCTTTCTGTATCGATTTCCATGACCTCCACTTCCTCCTGTGTAGGGACTACGACACCATGGTCTGCCTCTTCGTCTGTCTCATTTGGTATCTCCTCTTCGACCTCTTCAGCGTACTCGACCGGTACTTCGTCAGGTTGCGTCTGGACTCCATCATCATCGCTTGACTCGACCTCTTGCGGGACAACACTTGTTCCCATTGAAAGCTGAGACTGGACATGTCTAATGGCTTTGACTGTCTGCATGGCACCTCCCACGGCAAAAGTCGAGCGTGACGGTTGAAAGAACGCGTCCAAAGCGATCTAGGAAAAAGGGTGAGTTTGTGCCACTCACTAAAATGATCAGTACCCGTAAAGCTCACTTTTAAGGCTTCAATGAGTCGATCCTCACTGTGCACGAAGATGGTCCGCTTGTCGGGACTGACGTTGATATCTACACTCTCTAGACGCCGTGCTTCAGCTGTACTTCTCGGTGATGGCGTATATAATCTTCCTCACCAGGCGGTATTTGGAAATCGAGTATCGCCATCGGGACTTGTTGCGTGTTGAAGGTCTTATAGACTTCATTGACAGCGCGAGCCACCTAAATCATAACAATTAGCCCAGTTGCTTCCTGACACATGAGCGCTACGCACACTTGGGAGGTTACACGGTCGACCATTGATGAAATAGAACTGCCTGTCGGCGCTCGACCTTCCTTGGCCCCACTGAGCAGATGACAATAGTCCGGACACCTTGACATGTTGAGAGCTGCAGAATTTCAGCTGTATAGTACCCGCAGATGTCTCCATACTCACCTCTCTACGATGCCCTCTCGTTTGGCCATGAGCTTGTCAACCTCAACCTCCAGATCCAAATTGACATCCTGCACTCCATCAAGCGCTTTGATTCCCCATACCGCTGTCACAGAAGAACGTAACGAGCCTCTCCCGTCCGTCGACAATTGCGTACTACGCTTTCTATTCGGGGTACCAATCAGCTTGACATAAATGATCGACTGGTGCAAGACACCTTACCCAGTCCTTCCAGCGCCAACCGTCTCGACCCGCAATCGGACCCCGGTCCTTCCATCGGTAAGCGAGACACTAGCAGGCACCAGAGCATAGGCCGTAAGAAGCGTCAAAGCTTTGGTGAGCTCTCTTTTGACCGTGCGCTCGAACTCTTTCCTCCTGACTGGGAGGGGCACAAACAGACCGGTCAAGGTGATGGTCGTGCCTCGCTGAGCGTACAAGTTAGTAAGGTTACTTGGCCGACTCGCAGTCGACTTACAGGCCTAGCGACCTTCCCAGAGGAGTCGACTACCTTCCCATCCCGTCCCAGCTTGATGATAGCACCCATCGGAGCAGTCTCCTTTGTCGCTGTGATGATGGTGACCGATTCGCACAAAGCGCAAAGAGCGGATAAGGCTTCTCCACGAAACCCAAACGTAGTGACTTTATACAGCTCGGACAGCGAGGGAAGTTTTGAGGTATGGTGCTTGAGTCCTAGGGAGTGTCTCAGCTGTTGATCTCAAAGATCCAACCAAGAGGCACACAGATGAACCCACCTATGAAGTCCCAATCCTCCTTGGCGATCCCAGACCCATTGTCTGACACTTCTACGCTATCCAGACCATTATCCTTTATCCGAACATCTGCAGTCACTGTAAGCCTCGTAGCATGGCTACTGTGACTCAAAAAACACACCGATATTGGTCGCACCAGCATCCAAGCTATTTTCGACCAGTTCCTTGAAGGCGCCCTGGAGGTCCAGCACAACCTGTCCAGAGTGTATTCGGTGGACCGAGTCGGTATCGATGGCTGCATGTTATCAGCATCATGATGGCATTGTAGACACAGCAGACCTACCCTTGATCGATCCAGGCATCGTGCCGGGCGGTGCCCCAATGCTTCAAGATCGATGAGAGGACGTGTGCGTGAAGAAGGATGAACATTGATTGGGATTGACCTTTTAGATGGACGTGATTTGAGAAAATGACCTCCACTTTGCGACCGTGTTTCCGCTTGGATCCAGGTGGCCAGTTGCCGACACAACCAAATAAATTGCTATCACTTTCACCTTCACCTCCTTGCACTCTCATTCGTGTATAGGTTGCTATCTCTGTGCAGCGGATCGCTTCGTCAAGAGTACAGGACCAGCCGAAGAGTCTTGCCCAAAAATACTCATTCTCGCCATGGCCGATCTTTCTACTCGGGAGATCGTTTCTCAATGCTCCACCTTGCAAGACGACGAGATCACTGTTCTCGAGGTAAGCCAGTGATTCTTTTTAACATGTAGCTCTCCTTGAAGCACAGTGCTGATCTTCGACATGAACAGTCTATATACCCTTCTCATATCAATTTTCATCCTAATCCTACCAACAAGCCTGGTCGCTTACTCACCCTCACGATACCCATCGCTCTCGCCACCCAAACCACTGTTCAATTGGACACTTCGTCAGGTCCATCTGCCTCGCTCGATCTCTCACGCCTACCCCCTTTGAGTCTGCGATTAGTGTTGCCTGCGACCTATCCACTCGAGGGACCTCCAAAGCCGATCTTGCTACGGGCACCGTTACCTAGCGGTGAAAAGGCAGGGAACTGGCTACCATGGAGTGTGCTCAAAGAGGTACAAGATAAGCTTGTCGATCTATGGACAGAAGAAAAAGATTCATGTGGGGAGGGAATGGGAGTGTTGTGGAAATGGTGGGACTGGGTTGGGAATGGTGACTTTCTGAGTGATATGGGGATGTTGAAAGGATACACGCTGGAGTGAGTAAGCGGGCAAATTCGAAGCGATGCGTACTGATCGTCATATATTTCGAAGATTCTCCGTACCGCCAATGCTTACAACGTCCGCCTTTCATACCTCGCTCAAATCGTACAATGCAGGACAGATTCATTCCGATTTTGAGCAGACAGCATTTTCCTGTTCGATCTGTCTGGAAAATCGGAAAGGGAAGAGTTGCGTGAAGATGCCGTCTTGCGGCTGTGTTTTGTGAGTGACACTCGGTGTTCGTGCTGATCGGCTTTGCTGACCGAACGTGTAACAGCTGTACACCATGCTTGAACTCCTGCTGGTCCTTGGCTATCACCGAAGGCACTCTCGAGAGCGTATCTTGTCCCAGCGTCTCGTGTGTAAAGCAGAGAGCTTTACGTGACCGGATTGGCGCATCAGAAGATGAGGTGGAAGCGAGTCTGGTGGAGAGTGTGGTGGGAAAGGAGCTTGAAGAGCGATGGGAGGAACTGAAAGAGCGGCGAAAGGCAGAGATCGGTGAGTACAAGGAATCAAGGGGCCTGGCTGACTTAGTAGACCCAACTTATACCGTTTGTCCACGACCAATGTGTCAAGCTGCGGTCCCGCCACTGTCACATCCTCCTGCCTCGAAAGAATCGTCGGCATCATCGCGAGTCATTCGTCTCTCCGAGATATCCTCATCCTCTTCGTCCCCATCAGTATCTCCTGTCACGCCCAGTGTTCCTGCCGAAGAGCGCTGGGAGAGGTATCGCGTGTGTCCTAAATGTAATTACAGTTTCTGCCTATATTGCCAAGCAACATGGCACGGTCCGCATACTCCATGTGCCTTCCCTCAGACCTCGCTCATCGTCACTGAGTATCTCAGCTACCCCGAGGGCAGTGAGGGGCGGCGGAAGATGGAAGCGAGGAAAGGCAAGGTCAACCTTGAGAGGATGGTGGCCAAGTGGGAGGAAGATGAGGCGAATAAGAAATGGCTCGAGGGGAGTACGAGAGCTTGTGCAGGGTGTGGAGTGAGGGTGGAAAAGAGGTGGATTATCCTCCCTATTTCTCAGTCGACATCACACCGACAGAGCTGACTTACCGATGCTCTCTTAGCCACGGATGTAACCACATGACATGTGGTCGGTGCAACGCTCATTTCTGCTATCGATGTGGAGGAGCCATCAAACCTACCGATCCGTACAAGCATTTCAACACGCCTGGTACATCATGTTACATGAAGTTGTTCGATCCAGAAGAAGTCGCGAGGTTCGAGAGGGAGACAGCAGCAGCTGGGGGCGAAGACTTTAGGGAATTCAGAGGGGTATGGGACTGGTAGCACAGTTGGTGTTCAGACGATGCATGGCATATCGTGGAATGCTTGACACTATGAAGTGATGAGGCGAAGCTGCAGAGCACGATTGTGCAGATTCACAGCCCGAACTAACACAAATCGGATAGAGGTCTCACGGATTGATATCTTCATATTTCCTCCTTCTCTTCCATTTCTCGGATGAGCCACTCTCTCTCTCTCTCCTCCAAAAGTTTATCTTGCAGGCTTGCTTATCCCGACCTGCTGTCGTCCTCGGAGCTGAGCTATCAAATCTCCAACACTTTGAATAAGATTATTGCTGTTCGACGCTGCGGGACTCTACAACGAGATTACCATCCTTCCTTGAGCATCATTTACAAGTGACTGCCATGCAAGAAGCGACATATGCTATAATAATGCCAAGCCCGAGAAATGCCATTTTTACTCTCTGTTCAGTTCTGCAAACCGAACTTCCAAAAGTGTTTCAGGACTACGCGGTACATGTTCGATGCCTTGATGTGCGGGTATCTAGAGACCAATGCATATACACGATATATCGAATCATGAGCATAAGAATGAAACTGTAACTGAAATATGGGTGGGGAACGAATATGGGGTAACTTCTTCTCTACATTAATTTTGACTTCTTCGTCCTTGATCCTACCACTACTTCTCTCTACCTCCTCCTGTCTACATCATCGGAACGCTTAGTCGACCTCCTCAACGGAAGGACCGTCCTCGTGAGCGGGGGCACCGCCAGCACCACCAGCGCCGGGGAAGCCACCGGGAGCGCCACCAGGGGCACCACCTTGAGCGCCGTAGAATCGCTGCATGATGGGACCGGCGATGGCCTCGAGGTCCTTCTGGTGAGACTCGATCTCCTCCTTGCTGGCAGACTCCATGTTGTCGAGAGACGCGATAGCCTCGTCAACCTTGGTCTCCAAGGTGGTTCGGTCCTCCTCAGAGAACTTGTCCTTCTGCTCGGTGAGAGTTTGCTTGAGAGAGTAGGCGTATGACTCAAAGGCGTTCTTGGAAGCGACCTTGGAGGCGACCTCAGCGTCCTCAGCAGCGTACTTCTCAGCCTCGGCGAGCATTCGCTCGATCTCATCCTTGCTGAGACGACCCTTGTCGTTGGTGATGGTGATCTTAGATGACTTTCCGCTGCGAAGAGAAAAAATATCAGCGACAGCTCCTACGGACTGAGTCAGCCATAGAAAACAAACTTACGTAGATTTATCGTTGGCGTGGACGTTCAAAATGGAGTTCGCGTCAACATCGAACGACACCTCGATTTGGGGCACACCTCGAGGAGCAGGAGGGATACCGGAGAGCTCGAACTTTCCGAGAAGGTTGCAGTCCTTCGTCTTGGCTCGCTCACCCTCGTAAACTTGGATGAGAACACCGGGTTGGTTGTCGGAGTAGGTGGAGAAGGTCTCGGACTTTTTGGTGGGGACGGTGGTGTTCCTCTTGATCAAAGGAGTCATGATACCACCAGCGGTCTCAATACCCATTGACAAGGGAGCGACGTCGAGAAGGAGGAGGTCCTGAGTCTTTGAGGAAGTGTCACCGGAGAGAATGGCAGCTTGGACAGCAGCACCGTAGGCCACAGCCTCATCGGGGTTAATGGTCCTGTTGGGCTCTCGACCGGAAAACATATCTGAAACGAGCTTTTGGATCTTGGGGATACGAGTGGAACCACCGACAAGGACGATCTCGTGGACGTTGGACTTGTCGATCTTGGAGTCTCGAAGAACCTTCTCGACGGGGTCCATGGTAGATCGGAAAAGATCCTGACAGAGCTCCTCGAATCGGGCTCGGGTGATGGAGGTGTAGAAGTCGATACCGTCGAAGAGGGAGTCGATCTCAATAGAGGTTTGGGCGGCGGAAGAGAGAGTTCGCTTTGCTCGCTCACAAGCAGTTCGGAGTCGTCGGAGAGCTCGGGCGTTGGAAGAAAGGTCTGCGAAAAAGAGTCAGCTACAGCTTAAATAATCAGTGGCACAAAATACTTACCCTTCTTGTTCTTCCTCTTGAATTCTTGGACAAAGTGGTTGACGAGTCGGTTGTCAAAGTCCTCACCACCCAAGTGAGTATCACCAGCAGTAGCCTTGACCTCGAAGATGCCCTCCTCAATGGTCAGGAGAGAAACATCGAATGTACCACCACCAAGATCGAAGATCAAAACGTTCTTTTCACCCTCGCTCTTCTTGTCGAGACCGTAAGCGATGGCGGCAGCGGTGGGCTCGTTGATAATTCGAAGGACCTCAAGACCAGCAATGGTACCAGCGTCCTTGGTTGCTTGTCTTTGAGAGTCGTTGAAGTATGCGGGGACGGTAACAACGGCCTTGGAGACTGTGCCACCGAGGTAGGCTTCGGCGGTCTCCTTCATTTTGATAAGGACCATAGAGGAGATTTCCTCGGGAGACTATAGAACTTGCGTCAATTTTGGCACAGAAGAACGCTAAAATAAGCGAAAAAAAACTTACGAATGTCTTCTCCTCGCCCCTGTACTCGACCTGGATGATGGGCTTGCCAGCCTTGTCGATGACCTTGAAAGGCCAGTGCTTCATATCGGCTTGGACTTCGGCGTCAGAGAACTTTCGTCCGATTAATCGCTTAGCATCGAAGACGGTGTTGTAAGGGTTCATGGCAACTTGGTTCTTGGCGGCGTCACCGATCAATCGCTCGGAGTCGTTGAAGGCGACGTAAGAGGGTGTGGTTCGGTTACCCTGGTCATTGGCTGAAAGAAAGTACAATGGTCAGCGGACGTTGCGATGTTATGAAGCCAACATCTGACTCACCAATGATCTCGACTCGGTCATTTTGCCAGACTGCGACACAAGAGTAGGTTGTACCCTAAGAACATACAATTGTCAGCATGAGATCAGCAGATAGATGTCAACGACGACGAGGGAAGGGCGATCGACCAACTCACCAAATCAATACCGATAGCTTTAACCATTTTGTGTGTTATTTAAAGTTGTTCTGAGATGTGTTTTTTGAGAAGAATGTGTGCGTTGTCTTGTTCACTCAGTGAATGTATAGTTGAAAAGAATTGAAAGGAAAAGAAACAGCGACGATTGAACCGACCTTCTCTTAAGTAACGGGAGAAACGTAGCTCGTGCGCATCCAGGCGGTCCAGGGGGAAACAGCTGGATGGTTCGGGGAAACTACGAGACCACACTCAAAAGTGGAGGAACATTCGACCATGGAACGTACCAGAAAGTCTCTGGAAAGAAATCGCATGGAAACACCGTCCCATCGCTCTAATCAGGAGGATCGAATAATGATCAAGGTTTGGCTGGAAACTGCCACAAATGGCGAGGAACGGGTGGATGGGTCTGTCGAACACAGGCGCTAGAATACGGTTTGAAAAGCACTTGAGGATCACGTGATAAATCGTTGCTGGCCGGCCATATGTTGTGCGACTTCTTGACAGCACTTGAAAACGACATTTGTGAAGAGGCAGCAGCAGTCAGAGGCGGAACGAGAGAAGAATTGTAGTCAAGAGAATGCATGTCCGACCAGACTGTCACATGGATCGAAAGTCAGTCAACTTTGCCACCCACAACCTGATGACCGGCGCACGGACCTCCTTGCGATCCAAAGATCTGCTCCGACCCGGGATGTATCTGTCAGCTAGCGATGGCTGAGTAACATGGTATTCATAAGGGGTACAGTGGATCTATATACAACGAAGCACTTGCGACATTTCTCTCACTCTGGCGCGTTCTTTTTCCAATCTAACCCAATCTACCCATTTGAACCGCAGTTAGACCCGCCTACACAGGCTTCGGCATACTGTTGACGGCTTTCAGATTGTATGTGACGTTTCGAGAGTAGTTCGAAAGCAGTTCGGCACTTGTGTGGACGGATGATGCGGAGTCAAGGAATTCCTGTGAGCAGAAGAGTGATCAGTTGGGCCGTTCCATGAACGTGTTGCTCAGCAGCCAGGAGGGTCGACTGAAATTCTTCAAAAGCGTCGACTACATCGCTTGCTTGTCTCAAGGGAACACATGGTGTGAAGATGGAGATCGAACACGGCCGAAGCCAACTACACACCTTGATGCAGTGGTTCATCTCCATAATCGCTTCGTTGCACTTGTCCTATGGAAGGCATCGGCAAAGCGTCAACACGAGTATGATTCGATTGATGAGTTTTCGACTCACCACATTCTTTATTATCCTCTCAAGCAGAACCGCTTGTTCTGCCTCGTGCGGATTCTCCATCCTTGGTCTCTGATTGTATCTAGGCTTGAAGGGCAGTTTCAAGGCTCCCTCATATCAACGTCAATAACGACCATAAAAGGACGCGACGAGGCGTTGTCGATGTCGGAGTTTGAGTACAGTCCGTCAGGGTTTCCTTTGGTTCTTGTATAAGGATACGTTGTTGTTGCCCCACGTGTTGTGGCACGGGTGTTTGGATTTTCAGAAGATCGTACCACTCCTCCCCCATCTGACCCACTCGACCTCCACAGAGAAAGACGAACCGAAAATATCAATCAATCATCGTGCAATCACATATCACGTATCGTATGATCTCTTCCCACTCCGATCCAATCCGATTCAGTCCCTCCTCTCAGTAACCAATCACCTTCCCATCCCCCCGCCTCCTGCTCAGTCACTCTCTTCTGCGCTCGACTATACATTCTCCTCTTTGGTCACTCTTATTCCTCCCCCTCACTAGTCCTTCCTTTCGCGTCTTAGAGCGTAATCACCCTCAAAACAACATGTCTGCAGTTGCCATGGACTTTGTCTCGAAATATGCTCCTGGCATAGCCGAGCACCTCGTCATTCAGAATGCCACAGAAACACAAAACACCTTGTATCCAGGTGTCGACCTGAACAGTCTTAGCTGGATCGAGAAGACTTGGGCAGAATACTACATCGCGGTCGGGAACCCAATTATTGCCACTGGAATGATGAGTTTCTTGCTACACGAAGTGAGCGCGCTTTCCCCCACTTTAACGACTTTAACGCCCTTTGACACCCTGCTCACGCTTAGTCTTCGCAGATCGTCTATTTTGGCCGAGCTATACCATGGCTTATTATCGATGCTCTCCCATATTTCCAAAAATGGAAGATCCAGCCCGTAAGCTCCCTGTTGCAACCAAGTCTCCAAGTCATGCTGACATGTTTGCCACTAGAACAAACACGTATCTCGAGCGCAAATATGGAAATGCACCAAGGTCGTCCTCCTCACTCATTTCACCTGCGAAGCTCCTCTCATTCTCGCTTTCCACCCGATATGCTGCTACTTTGGCATGAAGACGTTTGAAGTTCCTTTCACCTCTCTCGCCGTCATGGCCGCTCAGATTGCCTTCTTCTTCGTCTTTGAGGATACTTTCCACTATTGGGCTCACAGAGGCCTCCACTACGGTCCTTTCTACAAGCACATCCACAAGCTTCATCACGAGTTCTCTGCGCCTATCGGTCTGGTGAGTCTCATTTGCTCAGAAGTAGATTCATGACAAATGCTGACACAGTAACCTGGCAGGCTGCTGAATACGCTCATCCTCTAGAAGTCCTCATCCTCGCCCAAGGCACTATCACTGGACCTTTCATCTACTGTCTTTTCCGGGGCGATCTTCACATCTTCACTGTCTACGTCTGGATTACACTTCGACTTTGGCAAGCCGTCGACGCTCACTCCGGATACGACTTTCCCTGGTCTCTTCGAACTTTCATTCCTTTCTGGGCGGGTGCCGATCACCACGACTTCCACCACGCGTCCTTCACCTCCTGTTTCTCCACGAGTTTCAGATGGTGGGATTACTCTCTCGGTACCGATGTTAAGGTGAGCTTCTCCCTTCCAACAAGTGTTGATATCAGCTAACTTGGATGGGTCTGCAGTACCACGCCTATAAGGACCGAGTTGCCGCTGCTAAGAAGTCTGAGCGAGCTGCCGTTGAAAAACGTCTTTTCGAGGAAGTCGAGAAGGAGGGCATCAAGGCCGAGCGCATCGCCGGGATGGGTGGTGGCAAGGCCGGTCAAGAGGGTCACTCGAAGGGGAAGATCGAGTAGAGTCGGGGCGTTGAGTACAAAGTAACGCCAAAAATATAGAGAAAGATGAGCGAGCATGCTCGGTGTAGAGCAATAGCTGCCGTGCGCCATGAAACGCGTAGTGGGCCTGGGAAGAGATCGAACATATATACCAACCATTCATACCCCATGTGAAGGCATCGACCTGTCTCTTGTGTTCGCCAAGCGATTGTTGAAATATCACAGACCTGCAAGACTGGGTACTGTACGCGCCCAAGTCATGTCTCGTCGGACATGCTCATCACTCCATTTCGTGCCCTCTATTTAAGGACAGCGACTCGAGCCATACAAGACATTAATGTCGACTGAAGCGGCTGGCCTTTACGAGAGTTCGGACTCGACCACCACCATGACTTCACCTAGAAGGAAGACGCCGCCTCGTAGAGTTACATTCCACCTGTTGAGCCCCCGCCATAACACAGGTGGTAAAGGCAGCACCGCACTGACTTTTACAACAGGGACACCCCAATTGTCACTTTGCACGAATCCGCAGTCAACAACGCCAAGCCTTGACCTGTCTATTCATGTGTGCACATCACATTCTCCTTGTTCTGAAGGTATTATCTACCCAGGCAAGGCAATATGCATCGCCACCGACTAAATGTCCCGTCTGCGATCTAACGGTGACTGGTATGGTATGGTATGGGATTATGATATGACGCTCTGTATCTATCTATCCGTGGTTTATTGTTGGATTGGGCAAAAAAGCCAAGAAAGAAGATCGCCGTCATTGAGGGTGTGCCTGGATTCGAGGGGTTGGATTGGGTGACATGATGTAATTGTGAGGTGCTTTTCTGCCATGACAAGCGACTCCACATCGCCACTACTCCCACGGCGTATTCACTAGTACGTACACTGCATTCCAAGGGGGGACAGTGGAAACAGGCATAAACTCCGTTTGGGTATATAACCACGGGTAGTATCCATACCGAGTGTTTCTTTCTTCCCACACAACTCGACACACTTACCCACACCACTCAATTCACACAATCATAATGGCTGAGAACACTGCCCCTATCGCTTCCACCGACGCTCAGGCTGCTCCCGCTGGTGCCGGTCAGCAAGACGCTCTCGGTGAGTTCAGCTTTTGTATCCATCGTCAAGAGTCATTGTCACCGCATCGGGGTTCGGTCCATCGCGACTGCCCTCGTGTATGATGGGTCGCCACCGCATGTTCGACGTTGAAACCCTACACACGAATGATAGTTGGCGGACGCTGATCATGGACGTTGTGTCTAGACAAGGGCGTCGATGGTCTTCTCAAGAAGTCCGGTCACGGTCAGAACGCCTCTACCACCGAGAAGATCTCTGACGGCGTGAGATCCGCTTTCAAAAAGGTGATTACCGTTGTTCCGACTTAAATTCCCCTCCCCCCCATTTCGCGCGTTTGCGTTCCACTTCCCATATATATATTATATATATGTTCGACCTTGTCCTTGAAATGGGTCCAAGCTTATCTTATTACTCCTCAACGCACACCTTTCCTAATGCACACCACCGCCTCCACCCTACCGCATACCGACCCAAACCCACACTAACACCAACACCCACCGGCTGCGGTCCCATTCTTCCAAACTAATCAACGCATATTTCTGGTCCACATTCGACTACGCCGCCCCGCTATCCACCACTCTCGGCAAACCACCCGGATCGGCCCATGTCGACTCTGATGGTAAACCTATACCGCAACCTGATCGTCCTACTGCTCCTGGATATGGGTATCATGGTTGAACATGAATAGGTCTCTGGAAAGGATGTTCCTATTGCCGACAAGCAGTAGAGGTAGTTTTACTTTGTACAGCTCTTTAGGAGTTTCGGAAGAGGATGCAAAGATGTGAGAAGTCATCGTATGAGTTAAATTTAATCGACAATTTGAAGTCAGCCACATTGCTGGCAGGTTGCTTCCTTTTTGAGGTACACAGCCACCGCCCCGGATGACTGCGGTGTGAGAAGGCTACTAGATCACTCGCCAGTACAATCCCGATGATGCATATGCTTGCTGTCTGATGCTACACGACCGCTCCCTGCGTCACCACCGGTCCCACACGAGGCTGCTGGACCTCCTTCGGCATCTTTACTCTACTGGCGCTCCCCATCAACTGCTCAATCTCATTTTTGTTGAAATAATGTGGGGCAACTGCGATCCAAACCGAATCAGCGATAGACACTCATCTCATCGTGCGTAGAGTGCTACGCTACTCACGCTCTGCCAGCCATGATCCTTCGATCGGCATACATTGACGCATGTATTCCTTCGACGTGAGCACAAGCTCGTAGTACAGGATGAATCGTGGAGGCGGTTGCATGCCAATAAGGCAAGATGAGGGATGGACGAATACGGAATGGTTGTTCTTTGTCGTTCGGTAACCACCACCTTTGTCGATTCGAGCCTGTCAGGTGAAAATCACATCAGCATTGCTCAGGAGTTAACAGTATGATCCACCCACGGTGTTATAGAAGTATCCCGCTGTCATCGCCTTTTGCACAGGAATGATCTCATTTGGCGTACTCTCGATTACCACCTCAACCCTATCACAGAGCTGCGCCAGCTGATCCCTGATATCTCGTACTCTGCCTAAACTCTTGAACTGTATGAAATTCTCGAGACACCACTGTTGCGAGTAGTTACTATCTACCCATTGTTCGAAGATATTCAGCAAGGTGAAATGGTCACCACCTTGCTTGATGAAGTTCTTGTGGGCCTTGTCCGCATGGACACGCTTGTCCTTAGGTCGGTATAGTAGAGATCCAGACTCTTGTAACATCGAGATGATAGTGAGGACCTAGCGAGAAATGTCAACATTGAATCGCCATACGATATCATTCCGCTTACCTCATGAGTACACTTGAAGTTCTCGCTGTTGATGATCGCCTTCGATAACATAGGATCGACCGGGAATTCCGCCATTCTTCGGCCTAGCCTGGTCAATTCGCCTTTGTGATTGAGAGCACCAAGAGCGTAGAGTAATTCGAAAGACCGAATGATGGTCTCCGCAGGCGGTTTGTCCAAGAAATCGAAATTAAGTACGTCGTTTATACCCAAGGATTTGAGCATGAGCACAACCATCCCAAGGTTGGTTCTCTGGATCTCTGGAATGGTGTCTTGTAACAGCTCGTTCTTGAACGCCCACTTGGTGTACAAGCGGAAAGCCTTGCCGGGACCAACTCGACCGGCTCGACCGGCACGCTGTTGGGCGGAGGCTCTCGAGATAGGTTCAACAACCAGCGATGACATGCCGGTTTTCGGGTTGTAATTGTTTTGCTTGACGAAACCTGGATCGATGACATAGACTACACCGTCGATTGTGATGGATGTCTCCGCAATATTCGTTGCCAGTACGACCTGATTAATCATCAGTTAGAGACTACATCGTAGCGAACACTTTCGACTCACCTTCCTCGCGCCTTCCGGCGTCGGCTCGAAGATTTTGCTCTGCATCTCGCTCGGCAAGTTTGCGTAAATGGGAGCTATGATCAACTCTGGCACTTTGTCACCCAAGGCATACATCGTTTCCTTCAGATTCTCTTCCGCCGCTTCGATTTCGTCTTGACCGGTGAGGAAAAGAAGGATGTCGCCTTTCGGTTGAGTCGTATGGATCTGCAAAATTGTTGTGACCGCCGCATGCATATAATTAGCCTCGGGTTGTTGGGTGTAGAACATGTCAACGGGAAATCGACGACCGGGGACTGCACGATGTCAGCTACATGGTCATGTTTAATAGGGAGGACATACACTTACCGTCAAAAATAGGTGCTTGATCGAAGAAGTCGGCAAACTTTTGAGCGTTTAACGTAGCACTGGAAATCAACAATCGCAGTTCCGGACGGAAACGAGCAATGTCCTATATGACCAGTCAGCATGGCTCAGAACTACTAACGACTAAACTCACCTTGACCAGTCCAAAAAGAATATCGGTACTCAGAGTTCTCTCGTGCGCTTCATCGATGACAATTGCAGAGTAGGTTGATAATTCCGGATCCGTCAAGAATTCTCTCAGCAGCATTCCGTCAGTCATGTACTTAAGCGCCGTTTTGTCGCTCGTCATGTCCTCGAATCGGATGGAATACCCGACTTCCTGCCCCAGTCTTACACCCATCTCTTCGGCTACACGAGCAGCGACCGACATGGCAGCGACACGACGAGGTTGTGTACAGCCAACTTTCATGCCGTTCCTGCAGTAACCCGCTTCGTGCAGATATTGCGGCAGTTGAGTTGTTTTGCCTGATCCCGTTTCAGCGACGACGACCAATACTTGATGTTCGGCAATCGCCTCCAGCAGCTCGTCACGGAATTCGAAAATAGGTAAAGAGTCTCTGACCTCCTGGATACTTTGAGCTACGCGCGGAGTCAGTAATAGTCCCGATGTGTAACTGATCAGTTCACCTTTTTTCTCCAACGCATCCACCTGGTCCAATAACGCTTGAGCCTCCGCAGTCAAGGTTCCATCCAGCTTTCCTTCTTTCATGAACTTGATCTCCTGATCTTCGTCGAAAACATAATCGTAATCCTCCACTATCACCTCCTTGTCCAACGCTCCAGTCTTCAAGCTCGACTTGTCCGTTTGACTTGCTTCCCATTGGTCTACATCTGTAATGAATTGCCCATCGACGGGTTTTGCTTCCTCATATCGGGAATACAGCGCATTCTTTTTCTTCTTCTGATCGATTCGTCCCTGTTCCGTTATATAGTCGTCAGGCAGCATGTACCCGTCCGTTCCGTCGTCAATCCGTTGTCGAGCCTCCATGATCTTGATAAGCTCCTTTTTCCGGTCGAATTCTTCTTGTTCCCTCCTCGACATCTTTTGATTTCGGAAAAGGATTTTCTCATCCTCAATCTCCATTTTGAGGAGATCCAATCGCTGCAATTCCCGTTTCGTGAGGTACTCTTGTCGAGAATGTAATCTCAGATCCTCCATTACAGCTTTTCTTGCCTCTGGATCATCTGCTAGAGCGGCTCGTTGTGCTGCCTCAAGTCCACCCTTGGATTTGGTGGATCGATCCGTGACGAGCTTCTTCGTCCTATCCTTATCCTTCTCCTTCATTCTTTCCGCAAACTCGTCCCTCGCTCTTAGATCTTCCTCTCGTTCTCTTTCCAACCTTTCCTCCTCTGTCTCCTCAAGTGGCGGTTGCCCCGGATCGTCTCCATTCTCGTCTCTGGCCGGAGACAACATTCTCAAGCGTTTCGCCTCCTTCTCCTTCTCTTCCTCGTCAGATTCCCAGTTCCCATCCGTGTCTCTCTTCCTCGCAGACCTTCCCAGCTTCACAGCTCCAGCTCCATCCTTATCTTTGTCTTCTCTGTCCCTCTCCTTGTCCTTGCCCTTTGACTTTGGCTTCTTCTCCCTCTTTCCCGAACTACTCGATTCTGCCTCGTCAAGCAACAGCGCGAACCGTTGAGTGGACGCTGACTTCTCGGCTTTCGGCACTTTCACTTTCGTCTTGCGGGGAACCAAGGCGTGAACCTGAGCGGCGAAGCTCTGAATACTAGGAGATTCAGAAAGTCCAATAGCCAACAACGAGTGGTAGAGGTCCCCGGGTGTTCTGGATGAGGTCGCTAGTTTATCAAGGTGCAGTCAATGAAGAGCTCTAGAAGAAAAGTAGCAGACTTACCTAAGGACTGGACGTAGTCGACCGTTGCATTGTCGGCAGAACCGAAGATCTGCGAAAGGTCATTAGCATACCATAGGAGGGACTGAGACTCTGAAGACCTACTTGGACGACATTATCGCTGATATACGTTTTGAGGTCCATGCTGATCTTCCAATATGACTCAAAGTGGTCGAGAACCGGCCAAATCCTCTGTCGAACAGCAAGATTCGAAGACTGAGGAGGAGGCAAAAGATACAGAGCGCGACAGATAGACTGAGAGAGGTTCGGTATGTTGGGAGTAGCTGGGTGAGCGGCAAATAAGGGGGGTCGCGATCGTGATGTGGCATTTATTTCGGGGTGTCGATAGTGCAAGGTCGTCCATGGCGTTTGCTGCTGCTCACCTTCTTTCAACATCGCTCTTTCCTCACGATCCTTGATTCAGACACCTCCTCACCTATATCCAAACAAAAAGGCCTCGGCATGTTCTTCTGTGCTAGTGAGCTGAAACAGATCTTATGCGCTGGAGCTAGCTGACGCGTCTTGTATCTCTGCAGTCTCGGGCTCTCCTCCTACCGCCCCAGTCGTCTCCAAGACTTCGGGGACTGTTTATGAAAAAGCTCTCATTGAGCGGTATATCGGTGAGTAATACATTCGCCTTGCACAGAGTTACATACGACCTTTGCCTGACGACGGGTCTTTCAGAGGAGAATGGAACCGACCCCATCTCCGGCGAGCCTTTGACCAAGGAGGATCTCGTAGACGTGAAAGCTAGTACGTTACACTGTCTTTATGTTGTCTGGCACATACTGACTGTCTGATTATAGAACCCTCCACGATCCCTCCTCGACCTGCCAACCAAACGTCGATCCCTGCTCTCCTCACCGCTCTGCAAAGCGAGTACGATGCGATCATGCTTGAATCATTGGAAATCAAAAAGGCGTTCCAGAGTTCTCGGTGGGTATCTACTCTTGATGCGAGTCTTAGTGTCTGTACTCACAAACCAATTGCTTTCATAGACAAGAGCTGGCCAACGCTCTGTATCGAGAGGATGCGGCTACCAGGGTCATTGCTAGACTGATGAAGGAGCGAGACGAGGCCAGACAGTGAGTACATTTCACCTAGGCGTTGATCATGCCGTTGACAATCCACAGAGCTCTCTCGTCCATTCAGTCTACCATTGGGTTCCAACCTCCTGCCGCCACTGAGGCACCTGCTGAGGACGTTGAGATGGCTCCTGAGGGTGCTCTTCCCGCAGAGGTCGAGGCGCAGATCATGGAGACCAACCAAGCGTAAGCTTTTCAACAACTTCTCAACGAGGCTATACTGACGCGGCGCAGACTGTCATCCGGACGAAGAAAGAGAAAGCCCGCACCCGGCTACACCAAGGCCGACGATGTGAAGGCGTTTGTGCAAACTTCTCACGTCCCTTCGCTACACGCCACTAAACCTGCTGGTATCGCCGCTCTCGATCTCGCCAAAGACGGTAATGTCGTTGTCACCGGCGGTGCAGACAAGGCTGTCCAGATCTTCGACCTAGAATCTAGCAAGGTTCTTGGAACTCTCAAGGGTCACACCAAAGCTGTCACCCACGTCGCATTCCGTGAGCAAGAGGGAGAGCCCAGGTTCGCTATCAGTGCTAGTGCGGACAAGACTGTGAGACTTTGGGGTGAGGATGGAGGCAAGTGGAGCGCGAAGGGAACATTGTCTGGTCACAAGGGAGAGATCAGTGGTTTGGCTGTTCACCCTTCCGGTGCATACGTCGCTGCCGGCTCGAACGACTCTACATGGAGCTTGTACGATATCGCCGAAGCCAAGGAGGTCGTCAAGTATGCCGCTATTCCCGGTGTTGATGGTTCCTTCTCTTACACATCGTTCGCGGTCCACCCTGATGGTGTGCTCCATGGTGGGGGTACCAAGGACGGTGCGGTTCGAGTTTGGGATGCTCGACAATCTACATCTCTCGCCGCGACTCTCTCATCTCACTCTTCCGACGTCACCACTCTCAGTTTCTCCGAGAATGGCTACTACCTTGCTACCGCATCATCTGCGGAACCTACTGTCAAGATCTTCGACTTGCGAAAACTTGATATTCTCTCCTCCTGGACCCTTCCTTCCGAGAACACCATATCCGAGGTCAAGTTCGATCCGTCAGCGCAATTCTTGTCGGTGGTCGGTACCGACCTCCGGGTGTACGCGAACAAGACTTGGGATGAGTTGCTCAAGTTCGAGGAGAACGCCGGTGTTTTGACTGGTGCAAGATTTGGGAAGCTCGGATCACAAATCGTGCTGAGTGGCATGGATAGGACGCTGAGGGTGTTGGGAGCGAAGGCTGAGTAGATTTAGGGGGTTTCAAATAGAACAATCTGAATAGTATGAGTGGAGAGAATGTCAAAAATATAGCCATGGTGATTTTGGAATCGGTCCGGACGAGTGAACCGGTCAACGTCATCAAAACATGAATCCAAGGCTTCGTATCATGTTTGAAGTTATCTCTCATCCCTCCGTCCGTTCATCATCGTGATATTGCTGTCGCATCTGAGTCGGGGACCTGCTTGACAGTCCATTCCCACCGGCAATATGTTTGCCAATCTTACATACGAAGGTAGGTGGGAGGTTCCTTTGCATCATGCTTTTAACTGACGAAAAGCGTCCTTCTTTAGATAAGGTCGGTCATTCTGTCTCCCTTCCTACCTGTGTCCTCGTTTTGTCCAAAGCCTAATGCCATCCTGCTGTAGGAAGCCTTTTTCTCCCTTTTGGATGAATACTTTACATCCCGACCTCAGAATCGACCTTCCACATCCACCAACCCCAGTCCGGTATCGTCGACCGTAGTCTCCTCATCTACTACAACACGTTCCCTCCCACCACCTAATCGATCTCCTGCGCCTCCTCTCTCTCCGCCGCCATCAGCCGGATTCGGCGGCGGTGGAGGCGGTGGGGATCAAGACTTGGCACAACGGTTCATCTCGCAGAGTATCCGACTAGGAACAGCAGGGACGAAAGCTGGCGTGGGCGCTGTGTCCAAGAACAAGGATGCAATGGATTTGCTTGGCAAGGTCGGAGCTGCGGGGATGATGAGGGGAGCGAATAGTCGGTTGAACTCTGGTTCGGGAACCAATGATCAGAATGCGAGTATAACAGAGATTGATGATAATCAAGGAGGAGGCGGGGGAGGGAGGGGACCACCTCCGCCTGTTCAGAAGAAGAAACATGGCGTAGCCGGTTTGGTCTCGGGAAAGGTATGCTTCCTCGCTTCTCACTTTGGCCTATAGTGATCAGGACTGATAAAGCGTGTATATCCGTCGGTAACAGTCGTTCGGCCACGTCGACACGTCAAGTAAGATGAGCGCTTTCACGAGCATGTGGAAGGACCCTCAAAAAGGTATGTCTTTTATGATCGAGCTCTGTCCCTTTTCAAAGGCTTGAAACTGACCTGGACGATCCACCATCTGACAGTCCAAACACCCGTCGTCGAACATCATCAAGGTGCCGTCCTATCACATACGCCCGTAGCCCTTCCTCCTCCTAGTCGACGGAATACATCCCAGCACTCCTCTCCAGCAGAGACGGATGGTCAAGCCCAAGCATTGTACGACTATTCTGGAGCGGTAAGTCTAGTCCCCAGGAGATCGGACACCCTACTAGTTACTGATGTTCGACTCCACGTAGGACGCTGGCGATCTCTCAGTGCAAGCGAACCAGATTGTCAATGTGATCGAACAGACCTCGAACGACTGTGAGTGGATCAATTCCTCTCCGTGTATGATGTGGCAAAGACCGCTGTAAAGCGAAGGGAGCTAACACGCTGCACTGCACAGGGTGGACGTGCGAAGATGGAAATGGAACGAGGGGATTGGTACCAGCTACTTATTTGAAAGCGTTGTAATCTCTTGATTCTTTGTCATGCTAATCCGTCAGACACCTTTGAGCTCGCTGTCCACTCAGCATCAGCCAGAAACCGCAGCAGCATCTGACATCATTGCCGTCCTTGTCCCATCCCTCGCTTGGCGAAGGGTGTCGTACTCAAAGCTGGCAGCATGTAAGCGTTTCAAGTTTGAACTGAACAGCGATGCTCTTCGATAGGTATATTGACACAGGGACTGCGACGTCTCTGCCAGTACTGCCCTTTCGCTTTATCGAAGCTCAAGACTATCACAAAGGAAGTACTGGCCATTTGGATGGAAGCACGACAGGGATGAGAGTAGGGAGCCATAACGTTGTTCATCGTTCCATCCACCACTCAACACTCTCATTCTAGCAAAAGTACGCAGCATACCTCTCCTTCCCTCTGTCCCATTCGCGCACAAATATCAGCTCAATCTCGGTGACCATGTCATCAGTCCCCACTGCTTTGCGAGATCGGAAGGATCAGACGAAGACATCCTCGAGTTGCGAAGGAGACTCGACGGGTGCCTCCCACTGGACAGTTAGTCTCAGGCTTGATCTTTGTCTATTCCCGTTTGCTAATCAGAACACGCCGCACCTAGTCCTTACAACCGGACCAACAGGATTCAAAGCTTGACAGCCAATACTCACAGCTCCCCATCTCAAGACTGGATAAGACCGCCCAGAACACGTCCCTACCAGAAGGTCAGACAAATGTATCTCTAATGCATGCCCTGACCTGCCCCCCTCAAGCTCATGTGAGGCAACGCAGAGAGGACTTGTCGAAGTGGGATCCTGCAGTGTCCAGACCGCCCAATCCGGACCTCTCGACGATCAAAGCTCCCTTCCGGCGCACGCCCTACGATCCAGCAAGCTTCGCTGATAGAAGCGTGCTGAGCAAAACGAAAGGAACGGCGTCAACTTCTTCGCCGTCATTTTTCACAGATTCCGGTGGGACGGAAGCGTGATGAGTGTCCCTTGTGCGAAGGAAGCCTTTGTGAGAGTAGGTCTTACTGAATGATGTGGAGTGTTTCAACGTCAGCAGACGACCATGAGAGCCTATTATAGCAGACGTTGTTGATATTTCTGGTTCGATGCATGAATCGTGAACCGCTGACTGGTGAATAAGAACGAACGCCAGCATGATTTTGCGATGGACTCTGAAATACGTCTATCTTGAGCGCTTACTGATGCTATAGCCCTTCCAGTGCTTACTGAACCATGACCTTGTCCTTCCATTCTGAGACGTCATGGGCGAGAAGCCTTTGCATCCTATTGCCCGGTCAGAGAAGCCTTCCAATCTTTCCTGCTAGGACGACATCCTTTGATCTCGCGCTCCAACTCCTGACTCTACTGCTGGTCATCCATCCTCATGGAAGGCCTCAGCGCACTGGGTGGCGAATAGTCCTTGATCATGGAAATTATTTTCTGTCTTGACTACAACAATCTTTCCTATCCTTCTAGATATCGTTCCCACAAACCCTCCTGACAATCAAATCATGTGGTCTTCTCAACTTGATCCTACAGGATACCACTTCGAGCGCACAGACCGGTTGAGAGGATCGCGGGAGATTTCTGACCTCGAAGGATTCGCAGATGCCAGTCGAAAGTCACTGTCAGCCCATTCTGATCAGCCAGAAAACAGCTCACGCCCACTTTTCCATGCGATGAACAGTAACACGTCTCAATATGGCACATTTCCTGCTGCCTCGGCATCCTCTCGTTCTTCCCGTCAACCACCACCACATAAACCAATGATTGCCCATGCGGACAAAGCTGCTGAGTTAGAAAGCCCTGTCGATCCTGACTTGTTCTTGATGACACCCGCCGACGGGGATGATGCCAGTGTAGCACTCGCTAAGAAGGAGGAGGATTACTTTGTCTATGATGTCACGGGCCACGCAAGGAAGTCGTCTGACAAGGGTGACGTGAGTATCGTCAGTGCGGCCAAAAGTTCGAGCAAGGCCGATGGTGCTACTGAGGTCGACACTGTGAGCAGAGCAGACACTGCAAGTGGTTCCAATAGTAGTGTCAGCGAGGCCGATAGCTCGGTCCGTAAGGGGGACAGTGAGGCAAGCGAGTGCGAGAACTGGTGTGACCCAGATGGATGTGGGTCTTGTGTCTGCTGAATATCCTGGAAGTGCGGTCAAGGTCCTCACGGGTATAGGTGTGCATAGAAGTAGACAGGTTGCGATCAAAGCACATGAATTGAGGGAGATTACTACTGTGCAACCACGTCTTGATTGTGGTGTGGAAAGAGAGTTGATTGACATTTATGCTCCAAGTGAACGATTCAGCGAGACCTTTCACCTCTGCCTGCCTGCGTCGAGTACGGACGGATGATTTTCTACCCTTTTCCGTCCGTCGCGAGCAGAAAGTCTCCCGGCCGACTGCTCACCCAGAGCCTCCTTTCTATGGTGAAGGAGAGACGACCTTTCATTGACAGCAGTCCGCAACATCAAATTTCGCGTGACGACGAAGAAACAGGTCAAAGCAAACAAGCGTATGACGGCATTTCAGATTCCTCAATCTCCAAAATCTTCCCCCCCCATCGCCATTTCAGACTGATCTGAAGCAGCCCATAGCCCGCAAAAGAAAAAAAAAGTGAGGTCGCCCAGGTAGCCCTTTGAACATGTCCTCCGCTTATCTATCTCGAACTATCTCGTGTGAAAGCTCGGGATGTCAGATCATCGATCTATCCTGTTTGATGTCTCTTGATGTTGGTGCGGGATGGGTATATCCCGACTCGGAGGACCCAGATATGAGATGTAACGCAAGTCCCATGATCCCTGACCTCATGATGGAGATACGCTAACACAGCTAATCCCACAGCGGACGAAGCGACATCTCTGGAATCTCGCACAGCTCAACACTTATCCGACCTCGGCTCAAAATCAGTCGCGCATCGTCACCGACATACTCTACCAGCCAACGGGGACAGTGCTAACAGAAGTGACGACACTCCTCTCTGCACTGACATTCATCGTATGGTGCCCTGCCTTGGCGCTCGCAATCTCAGTGGCCGTACTTTGGATCGCACCCGGTAAGAAGATGGCAATGGGAGCGATGATGACGATCGTGGCAGTAGCAATCAGAGTGATAGCGGTGATGGCATTTTCTCTATTTCTGTATTGCTTGGCGGGGTGAGCAGTCTCTATGCAATCCACATGCCTGGTAGAGCAGCAAGAAAAGATGCATGGTCGATTGTCAGTCTTGAGGATACAGTAAGTTATATCTGCACTCCTGACGTGAGTGCCACATGACAGCTCCAGGTAGCAACAAGTCAGCTTGTGGCACTTCCTGCCAGTGCCAACACCCTGATCTTCTCCGAGGATCTTATCACTGCATTATGTGCGTTATCTGTCTGAGGCCTTTGACGATATGCAATCCTTTCCGCATTGAGGGAAGCAATCTCTTTGTGCACAGCTAACGGTATGTTTGACGAGATGATGGCGGTTGACCAACCTTTGTGCAGAAGGTGTCGCATGTTTGTACTCCTGAAGGGTGGTCTGCTCAAAGGGTGAACTTCATGATGACTCGGACATACAAGGCAGGTGAAGGTACAGCCACTAGGTTCTCCACATCATCCTATTGCTATTCCTTCTACCCCCCAATCTAACCCAGCCACAGTACCGTATAAACACTCTGAAAGCTACCGTTCACAGTACTGCGCCCATCCAGTGCTGTAAGCACTTGAGGTAGTTTCCCCTACTTGCCCCTCCTCTCAGGAGCGGTTTTTTACAGCATATCAATGGAGCGTTCTTCTGTTCCGCCACCCAGATCCTTTCTGAGACCTACTTTTCTGTAGAGGCATACGGTGTTGTCGATGTCGATCGTGCTGTAACTCATTGCAAACGAGGGGATGTCTCATCGAGACCAGAACAGGCGTCCTTTGACTTTTCAGGGGAAACAGTCCTTTTGCGCTCATACCTTACCCAGGTCGCTTTCAGGTTTACAGACCGAGGGTCAGTCTCAAGAATACATATATATTGTACAGTAGTGAGAGAGGTGACGACCATTTACGATTCCTTACTCATTCACTTCTTTCAATCAACTTTTTCTTCCCGTCCGTTCCCACCCACTAAATAACAAAACCTTTCGCCACCGTCGCACTACACAAATTGCTCTGCCACCCCGCTTCAGTTCATCCGCCCGCCCCCCAACGCTTTACCAATGTCATCAGCCAACCAATCTACCGATGGTAGGGCCTTGACGGATCTCGTATCTGGGGAACGGAGCATTTGGGGGAAAGTCACTTCTGGTTCTGGAGACAGTCACAAAGTGAGTGCGGTGAATGATCGCAACTATCGCAACTAAGTCACCCATTCCCCCCCTTCTCCTCCCTGATGCATGATCGATTAGTAACGTATTGACACACTAATCAACAGAACGAGAGCCTACCTCCTCTTCCACTCCGACCGGCATATCACCCGTCACGACCTTCCAATGACTTCGACTTCCTTGACCAACAGCGTCGTGGTCCGTATGAAGAGTATCAGCAGTCTGCCATGACCACTTCCAATCAGAGCACTTCCATACAAAGACATCCTTATCAAACACAGCAGCCTCCGACTACCCGATCACAGGGCGGGACAGCGCCGCGTTCAGCCGGTCACCATCCTTCCACGGATTGTTGCAATGGTTGTGGTGGTGGTATGTCAGGCGGTTGCGATGGTTGTTGCGCAGGAGGGGGTGGGGGTGGGGGATGTGATTGCAGTGGTTGTACTTGCTAGCGGATTCGTTTGCCAAACGTGGGAGGATTCAAGACTTCTGTACTTCAGACTATCGTATGCAACTGCCTCACTTTCTGGCATCCGCACGGGAGCTTTTGGACCGATGATTCTGGTCCGTTCCGAGCTGATCCACTGATCATACTAACATGAAGTGATGCAGATACTTTGATACAACTCGATACAACAGATCATGAAACGTCACTACATATACCCCAATTTCTACTCCTCAAAAGCATATGCTCCAGCACCCGCCATCCCTTCTTCCCTACTGATCATCCCCATGCCTCTTATCACCTCCATCTTCCTACTGTGCCAACCTACATTGCTCCCAACTCTTCCACCCGCCTCCGCAAGCTCGTTCAACCATCGCCTCCTCGTATCAGATTTAGGTAGATGTCTCACGAATTCCATCTTCCCATCCGGAGTCTTCAACCACCCTGCTGAGAGATCGACATACCATCCTCGACCACCTTTTGATTTTACGACTTTCCATTCCCCACTTCCGTTCGTAGCTATCAGATGTCGGACCGGTCGAATCAGTTCTACCACTCTCAGTCTCGTTGGACCAGGATTCAAGTTGACGGTATCGACACCACCAGATAGATTGAGGTTCGACAGGGAGAATGGGACGGTGGTAAGTGGATTGATGAGTCGTGCATGAAGCTCAAGCGTGAGTTGCAAGGATGACTGGGAGATGCCAAGGCTCGAAGTCGAGGCAGTACCAGCTAGAGTGAGGATCTCGACATTTGGCGCGACATTCAGTAAGAAATCGGCTATGGGCGGGAGACCTAGGGTCGGAATATGGGATAATCCCAAGCTGATCAAGCTGGGTTGAGGCGGGGAAACATCGAGAGCAAGATGAGCGGACGTGAATCTTGACGAAGACAAGTCGAGATATCGCAACTTCCCGCTTTTCATGCAAGGCGCTTCTTTCATCAATCTCATCAAGTCTCCGCCCTCGATCGCCCTCCCTTGCGTGGGATTGACAAACAGATTCAAGTCGATGAGATCTCGTGTGGCGGGTGATTCGCAGATGAAATCGACCACAACGCGAGAATCGAGTCTCGGACATCTGGCAAGACTAAGCGAAGTGAGGCGGAAGTTTCTCGGGCAACTCTCGGTGAGGTAGATCAGGAGCTCGTTGGGAACTTTGGTGTTGGACAGATCCAGATGAGTCAAAGAAGGACAGGCAAACACTAATCCTGTAATGACGGCAGGTTCAAGCGAGGTGCACATGCGGAGACACAATCGACGCATGGCTCTGAACTTCTGCGTGCGTCTTGCCGATTGTCGCCAATTGTTAGCGTCGCCCTCATCCTCAGTGACTTCGGGTGAGGCTAATCCGGTTCTACTTCTCATTTTCGCTCTGCCTCTTCCTCTCCCTCGGGCTTCTTCGTCCTCCGTAGTGTCGTCATCAGGAGCCAGCCAAGTGTAGAAAAATTTGGTCATCGCCTCGTGAAATACCGGGCTGACACAACCTGTCAAATCCAGAGCCTCGAGTGGGGTGAACATGGCCCGCCGATTCCACTTCTGATCCTCTGTTTCGTCTTCATAAGGAACATAGGTCGGTCTGGGAGGGTCCAATTGGTCATGCGTTGTGGATGCAACAGAAAGAGCTGGGCCAATGGAAAGAGAACGAGCACGAGTCAGCGATTTTGAGGGAGACCGATACCGTGGTTGACGAGAACCGCGAAAGAAAAGTTCCTCTATCACGAAATAGCTCAGAGAGGAGTCAACGTATTCGGTCATACAGAGTGAGACGAGGTTGGGAGCATTCTTCGGACATGTTAGCGAGCTGCAAAGATTCGAGGCAGCCGACAGACTCACTTTGATGACGCCCTCCAGTCTGCCAGCAGTGACAAATCTCCCTCTGACTGCTTCTTCCTGACTCCGCCGACTGCCAATAGTCCGGAAATTGGTGAAATTCAGATGTCGGATATACGGTCCAGGGGGTGGCAGTAGTTCCGGGTTACCACTCCCACGCGTATCGTCCGCACTCCGTGCCGTGATAACCCCTAGCTTGAAAGTCACCGCTTCGGCCAAGGGGGGGACTTGATCCGCCTCCTCTGCTTCATCTTCGTCATCATGCGTCTCGTGCTCGATCCACACCTTCGATCTGGAAAGACTACTCCGTCTCTGCAAGAAGCCTTTTCTACTACTTCCAGAATTATGAGAGCTGTTGCTTCTGCTTCGGTCCAGGACGACATCGAGCGATTCAGTATCGAATCCGACATTTCGTCGTGGACTACGTGATCGACCTCGAAGTCTCGCTTTGTTGGCTAGAGCCGTGGGAGAGGTGATTATGGATGTAGTTGTTGGCAGTGTCTCTTGGCTTGAGTTCACTGATAGTTTCGGGTGAGGTGAGGAGGTTCGGGACGTGGGAGGGGTGAGAAGCATATGTATGTGGGAGGGCTGCGGAGGTGAATAGGAGTATTGCGGGGCATTGAAGTTGATACCCGTCGCAGCAGAAAGGGAGGAGCTTCCATTGGGGTAAGGGAACGTGGACGAGACAGAGGGCATCATGTAGGCTCCAAAGCCTTGTGAGATCGTAGCAGGTGCTTGGTGTGCTTCCGGTCCAGAAACAGGTTCGATCGGGATCGGGGTCGGCGTCGGCACACTACCTCCTCCTCCGTTTTGAGGCGTTATCGTTTCGGATATGATGTCCGTCTCCACCACCTCTTCCGTCAGCGCATTGACGATCGCCAACCATGACCTTCCAGATCTGACGTGCACATTCTCCCACAACCATGGTCGAGCCGCTTCGAGACATCTCGAGGAGGCGCGTGAGAAAGCGGAGATGAGCTGGGTGTGATTCTGCTTAGGATAAGGTGTGGGATCTATCGAGTCGAGTACTTCTGGGAGAGGCGTAGTAGTAGGCTCTGAAGGGGGCAAGGAAGAGTAAAACGGCGGTGGTATGAGAGCCACGATATTGCTGAGAACGTCCAGGGGGAGTTGAGATATCGTCTGGTGAATGTCCTCTATTTGAGGCTCAGCCATATCGGGGTGATGATCGGTATTTACGCAAGGTGCGGTGTGGATATCCGCAGTGAGACGCTGTCAACGAGTGCTGGTATTATCGCCGAAGCCTGACGGCCTATGAGTGTGTATGTGAAAGGACACGGAAGCCGAAGAAGTTGTAAAGAGGCCAGAAAGACAAAATATCATCACGGAAGCCAAAACAGCTTCGGATCTAAACGACCGGAAACGGATCACATGATTCGCCACCGTGCTTCTCGGTGAAATCGGATGACTGTTGATTTCCTCGTTCGTTCTGTTTGGGCTCGCCATGTTGCTTCTCTGTATGCAATGGCTGATTGACATTCCCACAATGCTGTCTATTTAGTCTATCAAAGATGTCTAATGCTACGGTATCGATCCCATCGATAAGTCTTGGCTTCTCCTGTTTTTGTCTATATGCTACACGACGCGGTACTCTTCGACGAGACTCCGATTACAATCCGACGACCAACTGCTTGGGGGACATGCCCTCAAAAGCGATCTTGTACACTTTCTCAAACAAGGGATAGGCATGAGCCCTCTTCCTTGCCACCAAGAAGTTGTTAACCTCTTCGGCAGTAGCAGTCCCCTGAAGCTTCTGACCATTGAGTAACTTTCGCTCGATGTGCTCGAATGATTGGCCGGATTTGACGAACTCTTCTGCGCACTTCCTGTTTCGTCCACCGTAGCATGTGGTGATCAAGTCGGCAATACCTGCTGATTCGTTTGAGAAGCTGGAACGAGCAAAGCAGAATGCGTCAGCATGTCATCCTTTGGAAGAGACCTAGGTCTGCGAGAGATAACTCACGTTTCGGCTTGAGAACCTTCAAAGAACTCCAAACAGAACTCGGTCATTTCCTTCAGGCCAATTCGAAGAATGGCAGCTTTGGTGTTTCCTCCAAGTCCAAGACCATCGACGAAGCCGGCAGCAAGGGCGACAACATTCTTGAGCGCTCCACCGAGTGAGACGCCATTGACGTCTTCAACAGTCCTCACTCGGAAAGAGGGAGCGTCGAAGACTGCGGACCAGAGGAGAGAGTCGTTGTGGGTAGGGCAACCGATGGTAGTCTCGCAGAATTGTCCCATAGCGACTGAGCAGAGTCGGCGTATCAGCAGGAGCTCTCGAACCGTAAAGAGTACCAAACTCACCTTCGAGAGCGATATTAGCACCGCTGAGAGCGGAACAAGGTGTTCCGACCTTGGCCTCGATCAGACTCGCGAAAGTTTGGATGTCGGTGCCGTTCACCTCCACACCCTTGATAGCACTGATAGCTCGAGCGCCAGGGGTGAGAACACCGGGCCTGGAAAGCTCGGACAGAACCGTGTGGAGGAATTGATGAGGGACGACGAAGATGATGAGGGTAGCATCCTTGACGACATCCTTGAGATGAGGGACCGCGACGAGGTTCTTGGGGAGGGTGATGTCAGGAAGGTATCGAGAGTTGAGATGAGTTCGGTTGATGACATGCGTCAATGGCTTTCCGTTGACCTAAAGAACAGATCACAGAGGGCATGAGAGTCTGCCATCGATCATTGCAGTGAGGATTTGCTCACAATCTTCTCTCGGACCCACATCCTGACCTCAGAGTGGAAATCGTCCTTCCGCTTCCACGCGTTCTCAGCCGCAATCTTGGCCAAAGCGGAACCCCATGATCCTGATCCAATGACAGCGATCTTGTGCTTTCCAGAGGAGAGGGGGGATTCGGGAAGGGCAGGCGGTGCAGGGGAGGAAGGACGAGTGACGGCTAATAGCAGAGGGTTCAGCAATGATCTGTATCTCAAGTCATGCATGGCAAGCTCACCAGGAGTGGTGACGGTGGACGCGATGTCGAGGTCAGAGAATTGCTGAGCGACTTCGGGCGATGATGGAGCGGTAGATGCGGCGGACATGATGCTTGATGTGTCTATTGTTATTCTGATGCTTTTTGACTACTGAAACTGTTTGACAGATTGGTGTGAAGAGAGAATGTAAAGATGCAAAGTGCTGGTGATGGCAATAAGTGGCAAGCAGCTGACTTTTTGCACTCCAAGCTCTTCTGATTGAATGCATATAATGAACGATCACCTTCGACATCAAAGCGTATATTTCCCCTCTTCCCACGCTGTTTTACCGACGGACGCACCCCAGTAAAAATGTGTAAAGCCCGAAACGTCACCAATGCAGCAAGCAAGAGAGTATTCGGGGTCAAGCAGGTGGATACGAGTCACACCGGGAAATCCTGAAAATCCTCTCACTAACCACGGATACAAACAGGCGGGGGGGGGGGCATTGATCACGAGCTTTCGGATTGTGTTGACGCAGGTCGCTTGAAAATTTGTTGCCCCAATGGCATGATTGCAGAGGAAAATCCAATTGAGATGCTCATCGACCCAGATCTCAGCCATCTAATCTCCTTCCCTCGGTCGACTTCAGGGCGGAGATAGCAGGTGGGAGCGAGATGCCAAGCAAGCGTCGTCTGTGAGGAAGGGAAAAAAAAAACCTTCTCCTCAGGCTGTGCTCAGCGTGCTTGGAAGGAGTGTGAAACGTTTGAAATGTGGGACACTTTGACGTCATAATAGATACTCTTTAAAATCTGATACCGCCGGTTATAGTTTGTTTCTCGTTTAGTCCGCTTGAAGTTTTCGTGAACCCTGAAACAATTAGCTTTTTCGTCGGTCGACCCAAGGTGAAAAGCCGCTGGGAATCTTTTCTCGGATACTACATGGCAGACGTCATGAGGCGTATCACCTAGGCAAATTTCCCTTGTTTCTTGTTTTTTTTTGGGGGGGGGGGGGAGCTCGGGTGAAACGGCTTTTGGGTTCCCACCGTACACAAAACACCACCTCTTGATTTCTCCGTCCTTTTATGTGATTGCGATCACATCACCCCACACATCCATCCAACCGTCCAATCTACTCCCGAGTGTGAGACTTTTTTCACCACTGAAAGCCGACGAGGGAAAACAGAGCCATTCAACAAAACCGGACCAGACATCTTTGCTGTTTCTTTTCACTTGTCTTTCCAACCTCGCCACTTTATCTTTGTCAGACGCTTCCAATAGATCCAAAAAGCCTCTAGGCAAACAACACCACTTCGACTACTGCACTAACCCATCTCTCACATCAACTCACACCCATCATGTCCGTCTTCACCAAATCCGCGTTCGCGATGTCCGCCGTGAACACCCCTGCCAACTCCGTTCCTCCTTCCACTGCCCCATCACGACGAGGCTCCTTCGCATCCCTTGCTTCCGGTCAACTGACTCCCGTCAATGACCCTCACATCGTCTCGATCAACGTCGAATCGGTCCTCTTTGACATGGACGGTACCCTGATCAACTCCAGTGGTGCTGTCGTCAAGGCGTGGGAGCTGTTCTCTCAGACTTACACCCTTGACTTGGATGACATCTTGCGATGTGAGTGGAACATGAATTAGGCATTGTCCAGCGCTGACCTACATCCAACTGCTAGCTGCCCACGGAATGCGAACTATTGACGTTCTCAAGAAGTGGTGTAAGATCAGTGACCCTGAGCTTCTCGCCTCCGAGGTCATCCGATTCGAGACTGCCATTCTTGAAGCTGCCGAGGATATCGCTCGAACTTCCGGTTCAGGTGGTATTGAGACGTTGCCAGGCGTCGCGAAGCTTCTTGACGACCTGAGTTCGGACAAGGAGATGAGGGGAGGAGAGGAGAAATGGGCTATCTGCACCTCATGTGAGTGCCATGCTTCGTCTGACACTGACACCGCAAACCGTACTGACTTGATCTTTGCTTCAGCAACATACTTCTACGCTGGAAAGGCTATCCCGATTGCTGGCTTGACAACACCAAAGGTGTTCGTCACTGCTGACTCCGTCACTCGAGGAAAGCCCTTCCCCGACCCCTACTTGCTCGGTGCTTCCGGTTGTAACGCCTCCCCCTTTGAATGTGAGTGACAACGAAACTCGGTTTCGCAGAAAGAGGTAGCTAACAGAACCTGCAGCCATCGTCGTCGAGGACGCGCCCACCGGTATCCGATCCGGAAAGGCCTCTGGTGCTCTTGTCCTTGCCACATGTACCTCTCACACCCGTGAAGAGCTCGAAAAGGAGCGACCCGATTTCCTCGTCGAAGATCTCTCCCATGTCGTCGCTCAATGGGATCCCTCCACCAACACCTTCAACCTTATCATCGAACAGCCCGTTGATCGATATTCCACCCGACCCACTCCCGATGTCACTCCCGTTGTTACCCCTGCCGTTTCCCGTTCCAACTCCTTCTCTGGCGGTGTAGTACGAAACCCCACTTCCTTCAAGCCTTCCGACGAGTTGACAGGTAACGACAGTGTCGTTGGATCTCCAGCAAACAGTCGACCATCGTCTCCTGGAGGTGAACAGAGCGATGAGGAGAAGCGTGCGGAACTCGAGTTCCACAGGAGAGCCAGTCAGTCCGGTGGCGGACCTTCCCTTGATGCGTTCAAGCGGGCCTTGGCAGGTAACGCGGCCAAGCGAAGGGCTCAAACAGAGTTGAACCAGGATGAGTAGTGCGTAAGGGTTCAAGTCCATCTGCATTTGTAGCGATATAGGGAAAGGATCTGGTGTGTCATAGATTCGCATAAATAGATTAACATAGACAGCAAGCGTTAGCATCAAGCATGCGACTAGCATTGGCAGTGAGAAATGGCAATCGGCAGCGCGGTTTCCTTCATTGATTGTCCTGCGAGCATGGGATTGCACATCTTTGTTCAGCATATCAATGCGATGCATCAAACGCATTTTGTTTGGAACCCAAATTTCTCAGTCAAATCGCTACCTAACCCAATCGGTATTTGTCTGGTGATCACGTCTCCCAAATACCTACCCCACGATCAAATCGTGATCAACAGGTTGATGATTGTCGGTGACTCTTCCTGACAACTATACTACATGAGCTCATCTCGTTGTCCCCCGTCTACATCAATCCAAATCCGAAGAGTATCCAGTCCAACATGGGTTGAAGTGGAGGATGATATCGTACTCACACTGTCATCGTTACCAGAACCCGATCTCGGATCGTCAGACATACTTTGTGTGCTTGTGGAGGGCAGATCGTGACCCGCTTTGCTGAAGGGATCATCCACGCTCTTATCTGTACGGGACCGAGTGATTAGCCGAGCGAATATAGTAAGGTCTCGAAATCGCAGGGTCGATATTGAGCTTGTGCACAAAGCAACAATACGTTTCCCTCACGGAAAGAGCAGAAGGGTGGGCCTGAGGCCGCGCCTCCTCCCGCTTCGGGCTTTTGTTTTTTCATGAAACCGACTGCGATCAGATACACGACTCACCAAAAGCGTCTTGATCTCCTCGCCCCGAGAAGATGGAGCAAGTCATCCTCGTAGCGTGACTGGGAAGAGCCTTGGGGGTATCCGTACCATGCAGATCCGCTCCCAATGCCATCTTTGTCAGTGGTTGCGATGATGAATCGTTCAAGTACGAAGGTAGTTCTCGAACTGTCAGTCCCTCTGTGAATGTGTGGTACACGCGCTTGGATAGTCGGTGGGCATGCTTTTATATAGGTCTGAATCTCCGGGTGATAGGCTCGACGACATATTGCCAAGTGATTGAAGAATGATGTACACAAGTCGCGAATTCGTCGCGAACGACTTGTCAGATGGTCATTGCATCGCGACACTCTTTGTCAGGTGCGATCAGTGAGGGACACAGTTCCCGAAGTTATGATGCAAGCTGGTCAGCAGAACTGCAGAGCAGAATAGTCGCTAGTGCGAAGTAGGATCCTCTTCTAGAATAATTTACATTTGAAACCTGAAAAGCCGGATGTGAATCCGACGCCCCCAATGTTATCGTCATGAACCGGGTCATTCAGAGGGCTCTTCGCAACCAACCAGGCTTTCGAGTCGATCCACCACCACCAAGGGATGCAGCGATTGAACGGTTTCAATCAATTGTACTTCGCTCTATCGAGCACACCGGACATACCTGCCCAGACATAGACAATGGTCCAGATCTCGAACCGGCGACTACCTCAAGACGGGACCCCTCCAGCCTCTTCGAACAACTCCCGGGGAAATCCATACCTTGGGAGGACTTGCTGCCATTCGTATTCGTCATGACAAGCGCGTACATCACCATTCCTTTACCAAGCCGAGGTTCTGGTGTTGATACCGTCTCTGCGGTGTATCCCTGTTGGAAGAATGGAGGAAAGATTTCTTCTTCGTGCCTGTGACGGATCCCGATCGACGTGCAATTGCCCTGAACAAGGTACAACGAGCTGGACACATACCGTCTCCGTCCATCAGAGACCAGTTCCGCGCGCCTGGGCGAGCAGGAATCAAGGCAAGAGAGACGGGGGTGTTCTGATTCCCATGAACAGGACCACCTTCATGCATCGAACACGAACGCAAAGGGCCGAGTTGGTCCAGGCTGATCGGAAGTGTCTCTGTCTTTGTCTCTGTCTTTGTCTCTGTCTTACATGCTGGAAACAAGGTAACCAATTCACACATCGATTCGGTTTCATCTTTGATCGACATGAAGTATTGGCTATAGGGTAGAAGATCGGATCGTGATTCTGACTAAATCGCGTACGGACTGATCTTGTAATACTCCAATAGAAGAGATATGACGAGACGACGCCGCACCTTTTCTGTCTTGCATCTTGCATTGAACTTGGACTGTGCTCGAGACGATAACGAGGAATCAACGTAAAATCCATTCCATTCCATAAAGACCTCTCGTGTCTGCGTGGGCAGACACGGCTATCGGCATCATGACGTCGAGGTTTGTGTGGCTGTGCTTCTCCCGTTGGGTAGGTGAAAAGTCGTCATGAACCGAAAAAGTATTACAGTTCTTCTGGGTAGTCACCGTTTTATCGTAGATCTATTCTTTCGATATAAAGGATACAACATATGCATTCCCATCTTCAAGCCCGAGAGATCTCTGCTTTTCTCGCTATCAATCACAGAATCGTCACTTGAACACACTTTAGATTGTTCAAGGGACAGTCCTTTCGCAATCACGATGTCGCTCCCTCGAACGAACCAGGACCTCTCAGACCTCAATGCTTCGAACCCCGATCGAAGACAACAGCTGAAAGGCAGGAATCCGATCAACTGGCATCTGAGAACACCGACTCAAGGACCTGCAAGTCTGGCCATCAAAAATCGTGAGTGGACAAATACGTCAAATCCATTTGATCCGGCGCGACTCGTCAAGATACGATGGTGCACGGCATGTGGATGAGGAACGACGCTGATGCGTCGGCTCAGATTTCATCGCTATGGTCGGTGAATATGTCGGTACCGTCTTGTTCATGATCTTCGCTTTGGGAGGTACCAAGTGAGTCTGCACCTCCAGTTTTCCCGGCCGAAGGAGTAGAGAACACTGACAGGTCCTGTGTCACAGCGTCGCCAACATCCCCACGACCTCCGTCACCGGTGCCACTACAGCGGGTCAAGATGGTTCTACCGCATCTACCGCAAACACTTCCAACTTGTGAGTTTTCAGACCCTACCGATCATGCTGAGGTCGGCTCGCTCATATTTGGTCGTTCTCTCCCCAGACTCTACATCGCTCTTTCATTCGGTTTCTCGCTCGCTGTCAACGCATGGATCTTCTTCCGAGTCTCTGGTGGTCTTTTCAATCCTGCAGTCTCGCTCGGTATGGTCCTTGTCGGAGCACTCGCTCCCCTTCGAGGAGCATTGCTCACCTTCAGTCAGATCTTGGGTGGTATCACCGTGAGTCACATGCTCGACTCGTCTTCTGTCATGGATCATAGCTAAATGATCGTATTGCGTTTGTTGTAGGGCGCCGCTATCATTCAAGCTATCACTCCTGGTACACTGTGAGCACAACCACTCCATCCACACGTGATAGAGGAGCTGACGAGGGGGTCACAGGAACGTCCGAACCACTCTTGGAGGAGGCACTTCGATCGTGCAAGGCTTGTTTATCGAGATGTTCCTTACCTCTTTGTGAGTGGCCGAAACATGACGTAGCTTGTGGGGTACTAACCTGCTTTATGCCACTAGGCTCATGCTTGCCATTCTTCTTTTGGCCGCTGAGAAGCACAAGGCTACTTTCATTGCTCCCATCGGTATCGGACTCGCCCTCTTTGTAAGTTACTTGCTTCCTCGTACTTGTATGTTTAGCTGACCCGTTGTCGCATCTGTGTAGGTCGCTGAGCTACTCGGTGTTTACTACACCGGTGGATCGCTCAACCCTGCTCGATCTTTCGGGCCTGCCGTCGTTCTCAAGACTTTCAGCGGATATCGTAAGTGCTTTTGTGAGAACCTCTGATTGTTCACCGACTTAATCACTGACTTGCTTCGATGTGTTCAGACTGGATCTACTGGGTTGGGCCTGCGTTGGGTGCCACTATCGCAGCTGGCTTCTACAAGATGCTCGTGAGTTGATCTGGCCATTGGAGTCGATCTGACCCAAGCTGATATGACAACTTTTCATCAGAAATGGCTTCAGTACGAGACTGTCCTTGGCCCCGAGGCCGACGGCGAAGAGCCCGCTCGACCTGCCCCTGGAACCGTCGGCCCCACCACTGGCGCGTACGAGAAGCCCCTCGACGAAGAAAAGGGTGGACGAACATTGGCTGTTTCCGGTCCTGGTCTGGGAGATTTGTTGACTGAAGGTCCTCATGGAGCCGTAGGTTGCCTTTTTGGCTGCTCCGCAAAAACAGCAATACTGACTGACATTGGATGGTATTCAGGTGTTCGACCTCGAAGCTCACCCTGGACCTTTAGAAGCTCGATTGGACAAGATTGAAATGATGCTTTCTCAACTTCTCGAAGCCGGACCTCGACCTTCCGCATCCACATACGTCGACCAGCCCACTCCCGTCATCAACGGTGGATACGCCAAGCAGACCATGAACTACAACGAGAGGAGTGCGGCCCCTCAGATTCATTCCGAGCACCATCACGTCGAAGGAGATTGCGCGCATTGTCTCGGTCCGGATGGAGTGAGAGGACACCACGCCCCCTTCACTCACCATGGTGCGGCTGGCGCCGGACCTAGAGATCACGTCGATTATATCCCTGTTCATAGGCAGTGAACGCTGTATCTCTCTTCCTGCATCTCTTCCTGAAATCCCTAATATACACCTCGATAAATGACTGTATTCGTAGGTATGCCTCTATCGCACATGTACCCATTATACACACGTTCGATTTCGTATAATGCATTATAGTGACGTTCGATAATTTTGGCTACAATTGGCTAGTTCCACAAGGGCGCGTCGACGCAGATAGTGGGTCTTCTTTCCCGTACAGACATCCATGCGCGACTTGGCAAAGACAACGCAACGACCGGTCGTCAACTTGATCAGATCATACCTCCCAGCCTCTTCCTCCCGTTGGTCCAGGTCCCGATCCAAAGAACCTGTGTCCGGCCTTGTTCTTCTGTCGTTCCCATTCATCTGCCCAACTCCTAGCTCCTCCACCTACAGTCGAAGGTGTATCGTCCCAGTTCGGTCTGGGTCCTGCAGTTCCTTTCGACTTGGCAATGAGCGCCAAAGCTCTCTCGCGTTCTGACATTTCGCGAGACTGTCGAGCTGATACAGGGTCGGCGGAAGGTTGAGTTTTGTACTTGTTGTGAGGATTTCTGTGACGAAAAGAAGCAGAAGAAGGATTCGGATGTGAGGAGAGAAGAGTGGTTATCTGGGTCAAGGGATCATGTCGATTTTTGCTCCGAGCGTCTTTCCGTCTGTTTCAACGTCGAATATCGACCAGACTCAGCTTAACATTCCGGTGAAGATGCAACGCGATCCGGAAAGTCCCACTCACCTGTCCCTGGCCCTTCGTTCCTCTGCTTCTTCGCCCGTCTCGGTGTCTTCCACCCTCTTCAGGTCTTTGTCCGCATACCAAGGTTTGGTCTCTCTTTCCGGTCGGCCGAGATACATCGTAAATGGATCGGTCTCTTGATCCTTCTTCTTCTTGGCTAGTTCAGCAGCTGTAGGCACAGCTTCGTCTGGTGGTGGCTAAGGCGAGAGTGCAATTGTATCAGCACATCTTCGCCTCGATTTCCAATCTCAGGACACGATTGTAAGACGGGTGTCTGAACGGACAAGATGTCATGCATGAGAATGTTTTGTCCACTCACGTTCCTCTCCAGATCAGCAAAGAAATTCAAATGTCCATCAACTTCCCATTTATCCGCCCTTCTCCCTTCCTCCTCATCCCTTTCAGATCCTCCCTTCTCCTTACCCTTATCTCGTCTAGCACTTTCGGTCGGAAAATCAAAATCCAATCTATCCCTCCTCTTCTTCTCCCTCTTCTCCTCTCTAGCTTTCTCTTTCCGATGTCTTTCGAGCAGACTCGATCCACTACCACCTGGAAGTTGACCGTCTCGAACGGTAGATGTGGACGGGAGATTGTCGTCTTCTTCTTCCGGTGGTTGAAAGGAGGGAGAACCAGCTCTTCGTCGTAAGATGTGTAATCGAGCTTCGGCTTCCTACACATATACACCACACGAATATCATCAGGGTCAGAAATTCTGTCGACGATATGTGCTAGGCTTGAGCCGGTCGACTTACATTGTCGACTCTCTTCTGCTCCTCGGCAAGCTCTTCGGCTCTAGCTCGAGCTTCATCTTCCCGAACACGTTGCTTGTTCTTCTCCAGGTAAGGATGGTACGATTTGTGTCTGAGCAACAGAGGTAGGTCAGAAGCCATCCTGAGGTCAACAAACCCCAATGAGACTTACTGGAGGATTTGAAGACGGGGCATCTTGCTATCGCGCTCTCGCTTGGTTGCGTCAGCGATCAATATACAAGGAATCAGGAGAAGGTAAGGATGGATATCTGAGAACCGGGCACGATAATCCTTTGTCACTAGTGATCTTTGGTGGCAAACCGAGTGGAGGTTTTTGCTTGCTAGTGTTGTCACTCCTAACTCATTTAGGCATCCGGTTCGACGCCTCGCCACGTTACGCTTTGACCTCTTCACCTTGCCTTTGGACGCGGGGCAAAAGTAAAGTCAAGTCTGCCATGTTGCTCAACGCATCGATCTCGTCGCACAGACCTGCCTCTTCTCGTCCCTCGTACAGATCTCATCCCTCTCTCCTTACTTCATATACTCTATCAGGGCGACACAGCTGAGATCCTGAGCATCGAGCACGCGAGATCGCAGAAGAAGACATGTCTGACGGTATCGGTATCTCAAAGTGAGCAGCTCATACCCCTTTCCTCCTCGGTCTCGCAATCGTGACTAGATTACGCTGACACGGCTGACCACACTTTGACAGCTTGCCAAACCAAGTGAGCTTCCAACAGCCGGAGTCTCTCTACCTAGTCCCCGAGCTGACTCTTACCTTCCCTGTAGCGGCACAAAATCACAAGTCAGCATGGCGCACACTTTACCATGATGGTTGTTGGTGAGTCCGAGCGCGTGCAATGACAACTTGAAATCGATGATGGTCGTCGCTTATGCTCTTTTGACACACCTCTAGGCGAGTCAGGTCTCGGAAAGACCACGCTCATCAACACCTTGTTCGCTACGGAGATCTGCTCGCCGAGGAATTATCGTCAACGGTCAGTTTTGGGAAATGCCTACCGAAGGCCCATGAGGAAACTGATGATGGCTGCATCTCTGGTGCAGATTCGCAAAGCAGATGGACAAGACTACAGAGGTTGAGATTCTGAAGGCTGACTTGGAAGAAAGAGGATTCAACATCAAAGTGAGCAGTTGATAGCTCATCGGTCATTCCAGAAGATGTCATGCTGATATGTGATCTCGCTTAGTTGACCGTCATCGACACGCCTGGTTTTGGAGACTATGTCAACAACCGAGACAGGCAAGCTGAATTGTTTGACCTTATCAAAACGTAATCTGACTATCCCTTCGTCTAGCTGGACCCCTATTGTCGACTTCATCGATGAACAACATGAATCGTATATGCGTCAAGAGCAGCAACCTCTTCGAAAGGAGAAGCAGGACCTAAGAATCCATGCGTGCTTGTATTTCATCAAGCCCACCGGTAACACGTAAGCTCAGCTGAAGTCTGCCGCTTCATGAAGGATGTCATCTGACGTATTCGCAGGCTCAAACCCTTGGATGTTGAGGTGATGAAGAGGCTTGGAACAAGGGTGAACCTCATCCCGGTGGTCGCAAAAGCCGACACGATGACTCCTGAAGATCTGAGCAACTTCAAGACCATCGTAAGTCCTCTTTAAGAGGATGTGAGCGACCGCTCACAGTGACTACAGATCCGAGAAGTGGTCGATGCGCAGAATATCAAGATCTACACCCCTCCTATTGATGCGGAAGACGAGACTGCAGCAGAGCACGCTCGAGCGATGCAAGCCGTGATGCCATTTTCGATCATCGGGTCTATCACCGACGTTACCACTCCTGACGGGCGTGTTGTGAAGGGACGTGAATATCTCTGGGGTGTCGCCGAAGGTGAGCAGATTGCTTGTGCCAATGATTGAGCCTAACCTTGATGCAGTCGAGAACGAGGACCATTGCGATTTCAAGAAGCTGCGTTCCCTCCTCATCCGAACTTACATGCTGGACCTCATCAATTCTACTGAGGAGAATCACTACGAGGCGTACCGACTGGCTCAGATGGAGACCCGCAAGTTTGGCGAGCCAAAGGTCAAGAAGCTGGATAACCCGAAGTACAGGGAGGAAGAGGAGATGCTGCGAAAGCGATTCACGGAGCAGGTGAAGCTCGAAGAGGCGCGTTTCAGACAATGGGAACAACATGTGCGTCGTCCTTTCAAAATACCGTGAAGCGAAGCCTGATGATTCGTGAACTCAGCTTATCGCTGAGAGGGATCGATTGAACAAAGATCTCGAGCAGGCCCATACTGCGATCAAAGCTTTGGAGGTGAGTCCAGTCAGTATCTCTCCAGCATCCAGTATTGATGAGTGCTACAGGCCGAGCTCGATCAACTTGCTGCATACCATCGACAAGGTGGTACCGTTGGTCGCCGTTGATCTAATGATTGTGCGATTTGGATTCCTTGAGATACCTGAACATCTTACGCCTTCATTCCCTTCTTGTGTTATGACCTTTTATGCCGGCTCCTGAATATCACAGTAACGAACCCCGCCGTGTATACCTTCATGTTTGCTCGTATCATATGGATATCGACTGTGATGCATACCCATGTTACCATGATCTATGTCTCGGTGCCAAATTGAGCAGGTGTGATTGGTTGTTAGATCGAGTGCCACATTCGGGTGAAACAGGGTGGTGATTAGTTACCGGCTGAAATGTGGAATCACACTTTTTGGATTGAAGGGACCAATAAATAAAAGTCACCAACAATGAGCCCCAACGATCAATGACGACCATGGACTTTCGTCCTCTTTCAAACTTATAATCTCACCAGCTAGACAGTGATCGCCAAGGTCCCTCCGCATTGCGCAACCCTCGCACTCTCGACCATACTTGAGAAATCCTCGCTTTTCGTGTTGCGGGGCGAGCCTGACGTGTTTTTCACCTCAACACTTTGCACGCAGAAAAAAGAAAATCGATCCACGACGTTCGCCTCTTGACCGTGTAACAACATTACGAGGCGTGGCTACTTGGACACTTGTACAATCTCCAGCTGATCTCATAGACACGCTCCTGGCTATAATACGGTATGACCAGCCCCTTCCATACCAACTCTACCGCTCGAAATCGCCGTGCACTCCCCGATCGTGAACTCCTCCTCGCCATGAAAGCCCAGACCAACGCTTTCGTCCTCGGCACACGCAAGTCCCAACTGGCGCTCGTCCAAACCGGACACGTCGCGGATGCTCTTCGTGAACTTCACACCTCTGCCTATTCGCGGGATGATGATGATGATCTGAAAATCTCGTCTCACGACGATTGTGCTTCGACACCTGATATTGAGTTGCCTGCCGCTGAACGAGGTGTTCAAGATGGTACCAGTATGGAGATGGAGAAGCCGTATTTCCCTCAACCATATTCCTTCTCAGTAGAATGGATGACGACTGTGGGAGATCGAAACCAGACTACACCCTTGCATCTGCTCTCACCATACTCTTCGACCCAGCCCGCCAAATCATTATGGACAGACGAACTGGAAGCTCGACTCATCCACGGCCATTTCGACATGCTCGTCCATTCGTTCAAGGACGTCCCGACGGTGTTGAAGGACGGATGCGAGATCGGATGCGTGGTCCAGAGGGAAGATCCGAGAGATGCGTTGGTCGTCAAGAAGGGTTTGAGTTACAAGCGATTGGAGGATCTGCCGGACGGATCGATTGTCGGTACAGGGAGTGTCAGGAGAGTCGCTCAGCTGAAGAGGGCTTTCCCAAATCTCGTATTCGAGGATATGGTGAGTCATTTGTGCATCTTTGAAAGTATCAAGTCTCTCGTCACACTGCAAGCTGACCCAAGCCTCTGCTGCTGCGTCTAGCGAGGAAACCTCAACACTCGACTTGCCAAACTAGACAAGGAGGACTCCCCTTTCGCCGCTCTCATCCTTGCGATTTCTGGACTTTCCCGCATCGGTCTCGGTTATCGAGTGACGACTCCCCTCTCTTCCCCCACCCTCATGCACGCCGTCGGACAAGGTGCTCTCGCTGTCGAAATTCGATCCAACGATCTTCGAACACGGAACTGCTTGCGAGGTCTAGGTCACTGGCAGACCGAATGGGCTACCGCCGCTGAGCGGGGCTGTCTGAGAGTATTGGAAGGAGGATGCAGTGTCCCCGTTGGAGTGGAGAGCGATCTTCTCGAGCTGGATGTTCATGGAGATCATTCTGATTTATCAGATCAAGTCGAAGATCGATATCTCAACGAGGTCGAATCGCCCTTGCTCGAAGACTCACCCATGCTCTGGTTCTCCGGTGTGATCGATACAGCCGGTACATTGCCCTCCACACCCACTTTCCTCCCATCCTCCCTTCCCAGATTACGATCACGACTTGCCAGACTGTCGCTCCACGTCTGCGTCACCTCCACCGACGGCAGCAAACACGTTCTGCATACCCCGAGACCGGTCTTCGTCCGATCGTACAGACAAGCGGAGAAATTTGGCGAAGAATGCGCGAGAGAGATAAGGAGGATGGGAGGTGGTGAGATCCTGGATGAGATCAATCGATTGAGAAAGGAGAGAGAGATGAGAGATCTGGAAAAGGCTATAGAAAAGAGTAGAACGGCAGCGGAAGAGGCAGGTATGACACACGATGGTGCAGCGGAGATTGTTGCGTAGATCTCTTGGTCTGGACGGATTGGACGGGATGCGTATTTGTACAGTATCAGATTTGTGGGTGGATCAGGTCAACATAGGCCTTGAGTCAATATTCCGGCATTGCGATCATTTCTTCTGCATAGTATCGCATGTATATCAACATTGATTTCAGCTCTCAAGGCGATGGACACAGTCTCCAGTCGATATCACGACAAGAGACGTACTGGTGAGGTACCTCCTTGGGAGATGATAGGGACCAGTGCAGCGTCGCTCAGACTCACCTGCTACCATTTCGATATTCTATCGACTTTAATTCATCCCTCCAATTTATCTCCCGTTCACACTTGCTCAATCGGGTAATACACCAACGAGTTGGAACCACACAACAACGACGAGAAAGAGGACAATAAGAAAGTTGGATCATTTATTTGTTCGTTTCGTTCCGTTTTGTCTGTTTCGTCTATTGTTCTGAATCCTAGGGGGGGTTCATACTACATTGCGCGACATTACTTCTGTCTTTATGCACTCCTACTTTGCGTGTATGATGCGATCGACCTGAGGCCGAGTTGCGGAGTACTTGATTCCCTACTTTCTGTTCGATTGCTTGAATGTATCGCATTGCATTTTGCTTTTATCATCTCTGTCAACATACTGAACCAGTTGGAAGCTCATCTTGAATCAATCAACCAACCCCACGCTCTCGGTATCAGTATAACTCACCCTTCATTCAGAACCACGTCGAACGAATCGCGGGTCAGCCCATCACTCGCCACCCTCTCTCATCTTCACTTGGCATCCGTATCGATCGACATCGACCGACACACATACGCACACGATGATCTCATCCGTCTATATCGCCGTCTCCACCCTCCTACTCCTTCCGTTCGCGATGGCCAGCGCGGCCGCGCAATATCATCTCGATGTGACCAAGCAGGTGTCGTGTGAGTCAATCAGTCGGTCGACGGATACTTCATCCGCTCCACCCCAAAATGCATGTTGTCAAGCCCTGTCCTGCCTTGACCCTTCCTCACTGGATCTTGATCCGATCATATCATGTGGCGTGACGTGTGAACTCGACTGACCCTTTAAATTTTCATTCCGCCCCCCCCCATCCTCCTCCCTCCCTAAGCATGCTTCTTCGACTGTCATGTCAAGGTGACCAATACGATTGAACTGCAGGGGAAAGCGGCCAACAACTTTGAGTGGATCAAAGGGAATTGTCGAGATGAAGTGAGTGGTGGTGGTGGTTTTCCGCTTCCATATCTTCTCTATCACATATGCTCCACTCTTCCTCGTCCAACGGAGACTTCGCCACTTGACATCATTCAACTGATTGAGCAATGACTGACACCATTACGCCTTCACTTCCTTCTTTCTCTCTGTCACCCGCCTACCCACTCACCCCTCCCACCCCCCGCCCTTTCCCCCTTAGGCATGGATGAACCTGATGTCCGAATGTCTTCCCATCACATGCGACTCACCCCCGAGCGTAGCTTACGCCGTCGAATACGGTACTTCGTTCTGTCAACGAGGGGGTGCGGACAACGTCGTCATTCCCATCCCACAGGATTATCTCGATAGTCCCAACGGGACGTATTTCAAGTGAGTCAAGCGGTTACACACTCCATCACCGCCGTCAAGCTGGTGTCTTGACTCTGACGATTGGGATGACTGACCGATTGCGCGACGTTCGTCTAGGTCCGAGGGATATCTCAATTCAGGAGCAGTACCGAACCTTCTCATCGCTCAATCGACCACCGCGTCAATGTTAGTTACTGTTCTGGTCTTAGGGATGACGGTGACGATGGTTCTGTAAGCTGTGCTGGTCGCTCTTGCGAACGGGATTTTTTTCGGCATACAGGGGATAAGGATCCATGGGCGAGTGGAACTCGGCGGTGGTACAGTAACTTATGTAGTTTAGGATCGTGTGCTGTAGATCTCAGATCTCGCGTAGTGTGCTGCTTTGTCGTGATTGATTCACACATACAGACAAGGAAGGAACATACATACGTTCGTCGTTGTCATGGAAATCGTGGTAATCCGTATGCAAGCAGATCTATCTGGTCTTCGTTTCATTGCCATCTACCGTACTGATGCACGAAATTCGGTGATGTGGCGAGTGATTTTGTGACGAGATTAATGAATAGAATAAATAATAAAAAAACATCGGCTACATCATCAGTCCATTTGAATACGTTTATATGTCATCTCTCAATCGTGTTCCACCATGTTACAATGTGGTACAGACTCGACTGGTCATCTTCCAGGAGATATCCACGGCAGCTTGACCTTTTCCAAAGATAGCAAGGAAAGACTCACAATACACTAAGCCAGGTTCGAAGCCGTGGCGTCGTGCGCACGGACCAGGACCATGACCGCCTCCGGGGTCAATGTCCGACCTGTCAACGCCGACTAGGGCGGAGAGGGCGGGTGATCAAAGCGTAAGCCACCGACACCGACCTGAAGAACAATAGTACAAAGGTCCTTTGGGATGGCACATGGCTAGACCGGCGAGAACGGACGGCGTTGAGCGATGCATTTGCTATGTTTAGTAAAGTTATCATCTTGCCTCATCCAACGTATTTGACTAACTTATGGAGACACGAAGTTGGTCTCCATCATCCCTCGGGATCCCTTTCAGAACAACAGCATTGTCGCACATTGTGACCATCTCATCACATCTTTGATCGATTTTTCACTTGTCCGGTCCATTGTCTACTCGCTCGATTCATCGACACCAGACTTGATAACCGGCAAGTGCACAATCACCCGCATCCGATCAAAGTTTTACAGTGTCTCAAGGACTGTATACTATCGGCCTGATCGACACCCAAGCGTCATTATACATCTATAGACATACACCATACCATAGCATATCATACCGCACGGTTCGACTCCTTCTGTGTGTTCGTACTGTGTACGATCTACCATTGATCAGACAAAGTGAGATAACGGAGATGCCATCATCCCACCTCATTGTCTCTCGGTTACTTTCTCTCCTCCTCTTCGCATCCATCTCGTCACTCGCTCTGAGCGAGTATGAAGCCCTATCTGTGCTCAAGGATTTTGCCGACTCGTTCTTGGCCCCGAACAACGCGAGGATCGCACATAGTATCAATAGGTAAGTCCGCGCTTGAGTCCTTGGAGCCTAGGCGGGAATTGGCCAGGTGGTTGTTCGTGAGAGAGAGAGAGCCTTATGGTGATACGGTTCTGGCCGCACTAATCCTGAAGTCGGTCAGGGGTGAAGATTTTGACGTGATGAGCATCGGGCGTCGTGAGGTGATGAGCCGGGGCGAGATGAAATCAGGCTGATCTGACGTGTCCATCAACGCAGCACGTTGTTTGCGCCGGACGTGAAAGGAACGGCAGATGGTGAGTCGTGTTGGTCGGTGCAGACCTAGTTCTGGAAGGTTTTGGGAGGTGTGCTGAGACCAGCTTCGACACCCAGTCTCGACCAAGTAAGTCTCCAGCAAAAGTATGACAAGATGCGAGTCATGGTACAGAAGTATTGACGACGGACCTGTTGTACAGTTTTGATGGAAGGGAACTGTCGACGTGAGTTTGTTAGTCTGGCGACCCGTACAGTATTTCTCGAGCAAACAAAGACGTGACTGACGATATTGTATCACCTATCATAATCAGTGAATATGTCAGTGTTATCATCACAGAGGCCCCTACTTTGGGACGCTCTTTGATCGACGCTGATGGGCTTCGCCGGTACAGCTCTTCGGCCTATTCGTCAATACCGCCGCGGATCCTACAGACCCCTCGATCTTTGGCACACCGATAGCGTACAACGTGGGTGCAGTAGCGACTGGTGTGCTCAACTACGAGACGACAAACGTTGATGGTATGGCTTCATAGGTGACTGCGTTGGTCGTTGAACATCAAACTATATCCACTTCCATCAAGTTCGAGTGTGAGTCTGCCGTACATCACCAGTGGCGTTCGCCACATTACTGACTTACATATTTGTTGATGATACCTGTGTTGCAGTCCATTATCCTGTTTTGAATCAGACATTCCCGATACAGATCGACGCATTCCTCCTCATAAATGATCAGAAGCAGATTCAGCAGTACGACGCTTCCTTTCGACGATGGGCGTGGGTCAGTAAAGTTCAAGGTCATTTCATTGGCATCTTGCAGTCAGATGCTGTAGCTGATAAGCTGCTTCGACCTTCCTAAAGGCAACCGACGTGATCATACCGTAAGTTTCACTTTCTCGAAAACCTCCTTCTTTTTCCTCTGATCATACAGCCGGATGATCTCTGTTGTCATCGTGCCCCCGCAGACAACTGATCCCTCACATGGCCGCTCGGGTGTCTCTACCATCGACGGCGAACGATTCCACGGTTCTGCGCGAGTACTTCACCCAGAAAATCTGCCATGCCGCGATGAATTACTGCAATGGCACCAACGAGCAGTATGATTTGTATGAGCATTGCGCCGATTTCCTCAACGGCAGGGAGGTCGGCCAGTCTTACAGAATGGGCGGTGGGTTTGTTCGCTTCTGCTCAAGTTCCACTTTGCATCATGTTTCCTCGTCGGCGAAGCGGGAGTTTCAAAGACGTTTGCTGATGTTTTACTGCTCCTTGCAGAAGATAATCTCGCTTGTAGACAACTACACGTGCCCATGGTTCCTCTGCGACCATCGGTGCATTGCCCACATATAGGTCCCTCAGGAGGCGATATGTGCATACCCAGGTCAGCATTCTGATCATATACAGAAGTCCCCCTTTCAGGGCTGACCTCACCATTGTCGGACGGTACACGATATCTACTTAGAGATTATGATCAGGTTGTTTTGGCTTCACATTTCCCTGTTGGGTGGGTAGCACCTAAATACGTCACTCCGGAGAACGTCGACGAAGTATTGCATATCGAAGCGGTCAACGGACAGCCTCTGAATCCGCTCTTGGGTAAGTGACCCTCGTCCGACATGGAACAGAAAGAGGCGCAGCTGACGATCCCTGCTGCCACATGGTCGCAGAGGTGGCATTGAGCGACGGCGACGCACACTCCTGGGATCCAACTCTGTATCCTACCGCTTTGTTAGGTAAGTCCCAACTCAATCGTAGCCGTACCTTCATGCGGGAAATTTGTCTGCGATGCTGACTAGTGTATGTATCAGGATACCTGCTTTTCTTCTACGTTGTCTCACATGTCCTGCAGTTGTGAGTACCACACCCTCGTTAGGCTTCAATACTAATCTGACAAGGCTGACCGGATATTCATCAGTATCTACAATACACGATCGCACGTCTTCTGCAGCCTCAGTCTCGAACACCAACGGAATGTCGTCATATGTGCATCCCATCTCCATTTCACTCATTGATGGGTCTGCTGACTCTCAACCTCAGACACCATGAATATCACCTTCACCTTCATCGCCCTGGCCCTCGAATTGGTCGCCACACCCGCCTTCGCAGGTCGTTACGCGCTGTGGGAAGTCCAATGTCTTCGTACGGGAGGAGTTGTGGTCTCTGGGTTATACGTTTTCGAACTGGTCTACAGGTTGAAGACGAGAATCCCCCTGTGAGTGGATGAGACATGTGTCGACCTTCCGGAAATTCTCAGAGACTGAGGATGCGAAGGGTCGTGGCAGATCGAGAGGAAGTCGAGTGCGCGATTTTAGCTACGCATGTTGTACTGACTAAGTTTCGCTATGATACCAGGATCATACATCACTTCTTGACGATTTTCGCAATATCGTTCACAGTATCGGTATTCGAGTACACTCAATCCATGACATATCTCATCTCCGCTGTGGTTTGGTGAGTCACATTCATTACATCCAAAGAAGCGCATGGTGCACGTCATGACTAATCACTTGCCGAGCCTAGGTTATTCCAAGCGACGACAGAACAACTTACGTTTGTCGCACTGATAGGATGTGAGTTCTAAGATTTTGACCGATTTCAGGAAGCCAGAATATACCGACATGTTCCGATAGATCGATTGGACTGGGACGGGAGGGTTGTCGGACGGATGCTGAAGATCGCAGCGATCCAGACTTTCGTTTTCAAGGTGTGCACGGAATCATACTAGAGATGGCCCCTAGTGATCCCTTGAGGCGACACCGACTGACGATGATCACGGTCGGGTCATGTGTTCACAGTCGGCCAGTGCGATAGGCCTCATAGTCTATTGGGGTCTTCATCAGGATTACACCTATCGATCAGTTGATAAGGCGTGGACAGCGATGGTTTTCATCATTGCCATGGGACTCCTGCTTACACAGATGTTAGTAATTTACGTTTGAATTCAAGAGCTACCTCTCATTCGATTTCTCACCTGCTGATGCTTGATGCCTTGACCTGACCGCAGCTGGGGTTCCTGGGCCACCTATACTCTCGGACGACGAGTGACTGGCACTCCTTCCTTACTGCCTCGCTCGGAGTCGAGTCAAGATTCTCCTGAATCCAAATCTGGTCACAAACGTAGTGATTCGGAAGTCAGTCAAGGTCACGTCCCGGTTGCTAATGGGGGTGGAGACGGGTATACCGAAGTAACGATGGAAGAGATCGATCGGACTGCTGTATCGACACTACCCCGACAGGTGACCCTTCCGAATGTGACCTCTGAAGAAGAACCGATCCGTCGACAATCCTCAAACATCAGCGCACGACGTGTCCCGCTTCCCCAATCTCCAGAACCGCCCTCAGCCAACACGTCGAACATCGGGACATGAAAGACATCGCCAGCTTCACCGATCGACTCTCAGGGGCCGCCGCCTTTAGATTATAGATACGTAGAGATGACCATTAGATAGGGAGCATGGATGCGTCATTGAACATGCCCGGGACGAATACAGAATGTAGGCACACGGATGTTCTTGCTGGAGCTTTGTTTGCCCTTTGCTTGTATGGGCAGTCACGGAGATATGTGAACAAGAAAGCTGAGATGTGAACAACAAAGGTGAAACAGGAATGCAAAACCGCGCTGGGGCTTGCACAACGTCTGGAGCCCAAGAGCAAAGGGATGCGTGGAGGGTGGTGTCAAGGGTGAACTGAAGCAGGGAGCAGTGTGAGGGAATATGCTCGTATAACTTACTTACCCTTGCGGGTCACCTGTTGGTTATGCGGATCTGAGTGAGATGGGAGATTTTGTAATGGGATTACAATCGATTAGCAAAGAAGAGCGTTGATATGGCCAGGCGGAAAAACACGGGAGAGTATGGAGCATTCCCCTTCCCTGAATCATGTCTGACAAACTTTTAGGGTAGACACCGCCACAACCCGCCCATATGACAGCAGAGTAGTAGAGTTGGGCAAACGACGACAACAGATACGGGTACGAGTTGCTCAATTTCAATACCAACTCTCACTCGCATCTCAATCTGCACTCCCGCCTTCTCCCGCAGCAACACCACCTCTTATAGTGCCACCACCACCACTACCACCACTGCTCTCGCTAGGTTTTGTTTGTTTACTCTCCACTGACCTTTACATGGATTGGCACCGTCACTCGTATTCTCCGTCAGATCATATCATCAACCCCCCGGCCCCCCGGCCCTTGTAGCATAAGCACCCTAGTAGTGAGCAACAACGCAACAACGCAACAACGACCGCTCTACTACGTCGCGGCACGTTTTATCTGTACAACCGAAACCAGTCGAATAGACTTACTTGCGTCAATTAATCAATCAATCAATCAACTGTGTCACAGTACACTTGATCACATCCGCACATTTCCTTTCCTACCCCCACCCACCCATGATGGGCTCATTCCATCCCACCCGACGAGAGATCATACTAGTTCTGACCCTCACCGTCCTGCTCGGCTTATTCCTCCAATTCGACCTCTCACTACGATTCACAGACTCGACAGGATCCGACTCGTTGTTCGGGTTCAAGGTCGGGTTCGGGAACAGGAGAGAGGACGATTGGTCAGACGATGGGAGACGGTTGAGAGGTGGTTCTTCTTCCGGAATAGGAGCAGGAAGAATAGCAAGTGGTGGCGCGGATAGATGGTTGGAAGATATCGAAACGGGGGTGGAGTACTCGAAGACTGCAAAGATTGCGGGAATGGCAGAGTCAAAGGTGCGGTGGGGGGAAGAAGGTGCACCGAGAACGTTGGTTTTGGCACATGCTCCTGGTGAGTGATTGCCTACCACGTATGACCTCACACTCTTGCGTCAAACCAACTCTTCATCGCAAATACAAGGTGCTCATGTACAAATACACCGCAGGATGGACCATCTTCGACCAGATCTACCTGTTCAATGGAACATGGTTCATCGTCACGGATAACCCTTCATCGATCCCTCTGTTGCGACTCATGACTAGTACCGGTAACGAGATCTGGAACGACGAGGAGTCTATCAAGGGACGGTGAGCCGTTCATTGTCACACTTGATTGCGTCGTCAGACGTGCTGATAATGTCTACTTCCTAGTGAGCCAACTGAACAAGACATGCGAATCATCTTCCCATCAGAAGCCAAGCGATTGTTCGGCAATTCTGCATCCCTCGTCTCCGGTTCGACATTCCTCGTCAACGATCCTTCTCAGTTCCTCGACCATTACTACCATTTCGCGGCAGAACTCCTCGTCGGTCTCTGGCGGACCTATGCCTCTCTCGACCCGACAATCACCGCACAGGGAATCACTCATCTGCCCTCACCGTCGCGAATGATCTTCCCCCATGTGGCTGCGGGGAAATGGAACGATTATGCCAAGATGAACTCGTTCTTGTCTCGAGCTATCTTCCCCTCCATGTCTTACGAATATCAAAATGATTTCCTCGATAGAGCCGATACCGCCAGAGCTTTCGTCTTTGAACGGGTTCTCTTTGCCGATCGAGCAGCCGCTTTCCGAGGTCCCGAGTTCGCAAAGACGTGGAGAACAGCGTCGGAAGCAGTCACACTCCAAGCTAGCAAATACTGGTGGTCACCCGTCCGAAAGAACCTGCTCGAATTCGTCGGCGGTGGTCAGGGCTTAGAGATGGACATGACCGAGGTCGGATTAGGTGTAGGTGTGGAAGTGGAAGCGGAAGAAGCGGAAGAGGATGTCGTGGCTTTAGAGGCGGAAGCAGGCGCTTTGGCAGAAGAGAAAGAGGAACTTCTGGAAGCGGATCGACAGGCGAAACAGGCCCATATGGGCAAACCCGTGATCACATATGTCAGCAGGCAGGATTGGGGTCGAAGAATGTTGAAGAAGGCTGGACATGACAGTTTGGTAAAGGAGCTCAAAGAGTTGGAGAAGAAGTATGATTGGGAGGTGAGTTGTGTCGATTGCTCGGGCTTGCTTGTCGCCACAATGATACCCATGTGCCCTTTACTGATGCTGAGGTCGTCTTTGCAGATCAACATCGTTTCAATGGACAAGATGACACGAGACGAACAGATCCGACTTTCGGCGCGAACAACAGTCATGATGGGTGTTCACGGTAACGGTCTCACCCATCTGTTATGGATGAACGCGCAAAATCCAAGATCAACAGTGATCGAGTTCTTCTACCCTGGCGGATTCGCGGAAGATTACGAATTCACGTCGAGAGCTTTGGGGATTAAACATTACGGCGTGTGGGATGACGAGGTCTTCACGGCGCCTGATACGCCTCAGGTCGCTTATCCCGAGGGATTCCAAGGCAACGAGATTCCTCTGAGTGAGTGCTGTCCCTGCTCCTGCTTACTTTACTTGGTAGCCAATTCCACGATGGATGAAGAGCTGACCAGGTCGTGTTGTTGCAGGTGGGAAAGCAGTAGCGGATCTGATCGTGCAGAGATTACTAGTCGACAGACCAAGATCTTTGGAAGAACCTCACACTTCTGAACCGACCGTATAGACTCAGCTCTCGGAGATAGATTTCATCGACCGGCTTCATTACTTGTACTTGTACTTGTATTTTTACACACCCACAACGCTCATACACAAACAGATCATTGCATTTATACCCTCTCATCTTCCCTCTTCAACCAACATAGATACATCTTCGACTTCCATTTGCCGTCTCAGCATTGCAGCACAACATCATTTTAGGTTCAGATATGAATCTTCGAACCCAACCTCTCCCATCTGATCTCCTTGTCTGTCTCTCTACGATCCGTATTGCACAAGTGGCCATTGCGCATGTATGCAATTTGAGATTGGGATCAGCATCGGTGATCTGCAATGGCCTCCAGCGTGATCCGTGAGTATACACTAGCTCACCATCTCTGGAGGGAACCGCCAAGTCAAGTCGAAGAACGTGTTTTGTCTCCGTTCGTTTATATGGGGCGTGGCTTTGGCGTACAAGAACACTATTTCATACAGTCTGATTACTGCTGCCTCAATTACTATTCTACGGTGAAGCAGGACATCTCCTGCCATCATCAAGGCAAAGTCAAGGCAAGGAGGTATAAACGGAACCGCATATATAAGTCACTGTATCCTTTTTTTCTCTGCTTCCGTCTCTCGCCGTCTTCTTCTTTCGACGCTCATCACAATCCCATCTTACGACTACCGTGACCACCGAAACATATATTACTCCACCATTCATCTAGTCATCTCTCTGACTATGCGCCTTATTATAAGCCACGACGACCCTATCGAAAACGAGATCAGCTTTCCTTTCTTTCTCTTCGTTCCAGTCAATTTCCCCTCCCAAACTCACCTTCCTATTTGCTTGAAATACCATTCCCTCGCCGTCTGCTCCGGAACAGGCAAGAATGGACCACCCCTCCCATCTCGATTGACCAAATTGATACCATTCGCTTCCAACGAGAGCGACTGCAGCTCCTCAAACGGAACTTGCCAGATCACCTTCAGACGTCGGAGTTGTACTTGGACAATCCGGTTGTTCGACAGGATAGAAACGGCATCGTCCCCGGGAAGATCGATGTGAGCGACATATGAATCTTGGAAGAACGCTCCGGCGTCTATGCAACATGATATCAGCACAAGTTCTTGAATAAGTCCCAAGATGATACAAGCAGAGGAACATACCGAGATCTTTCAACCAAGATTGACCCAGCGCCTCCCTGGCCGAGAAGGGCTGCGCACACAGATCCAATTAGCCTCTTGTCCGACATCTGCCGACGAAGCTGTTTGATGACTCACTCTCAACACCCCATCGACCGCGATGAATCTTGGCAATCGCACTCTGTCCAGGTCTTGTTGGTCGAAGACAGTTGTCGTATTCCTGATCCCTTCTGTTGAGGCCGAGACAAAATCCATTACCCCGACAACAGGTTTCGTGAACAGTCTGCAGATGCGTCTTCATCAGCTGATCCTTCTATACTATCGAAGCACGCAACACATACCCTACGAAACCCTTGCCTACGCCCTTCGCGAAACCTGCCGCACCACCCTTCTCAGCGCCTTCCATAGGCTTTGACTGTTATCCCGACCAGGTCAGTTTATCTCACAGAACCTCCACTTGAAAAACTCACCGCGACACCTTCGAAAGCACTCGTCACACTGTCTGCAAAAGCACTAGCACCCGCTGCGACACCATAAAGAGCATGTTTGGGCTTGTTACGTCTTCTGGTCATTCTTCTCTTGTTCTGGAACTCTGCATCAAGCGTAGCTGCCGATAGACCCTTGCCGATACTTCCCGTGACTTTGGTAACACTATCCGATATACCGAAGACGGTCTTCTTGGCGAAACTAGTTGCGCCCTAGATTCGTCATCATCGTTAGTTGAGATAATCGCGCAACGGGTGAAGTCGCGCAACTCACCCTTGCAATACCCAGACCGATATCCTTATTGCCGTGCATTACGATACCTTGATAAGGCTCGTAGAAGATATCGGAGAATCCGGAGCTGATATTGTTGAACAACCCGACCGGATTACCCAAGAAATCCGCCGATCCTAGGACCCGATAGATCTGCGAGATGAACTGCTCCTGGTAATGCAACATCACCCGTTCTTGTAATGAGGGTATACTGAGTCGGACGTTCTCAAGGAAGAGGGCTCGGAAATTTAGCGGTGAGCCGTTCACGTTGCCGAGAGTCATGGTGAGCGCGTTCAGGGCGTAGTAGAATGGGTTACGGGTCGATACCCTACCAAGGACCGTCAATACCAATTTTGGCATTGTTTTAAGGTCATTGACTCACTTTTCGTCCACGTTGACTCGATCTGTTCGCATGAATGACACCTCAAGTGATACCGGTTGCAATTGCAACGCTTCAAAGAAGACGTCTGCCTTCGTAGAGGCGATATCGGGTTCGGGAACCTCCTTCGGATGTTCGATAAGAATACTACACCTGATGTATCAGCCAAGGAAACTTCCTGAGAACCGTTCGACTCACTCCAGGGTATCCTCCCTCCATGCAGCACCCTTGAATTTGACAAAGTCTAGCAAAGCGAACAGAAAATCCTCGTCCAGCTCCACCGTCATAGCTTGCAACAAGATCGTCGCGTACTTGACAAAGATGACTCCATGCGCTGTGTGAAATATCAATACCTGCCATTCTACCAATGCGAATTTACTCACATTGATCTTTGAGAACTGCGACCGACGCCTGGAGGGTGGGATGCGATTCAAGCTCCTTCCCGTCTTTCGGTACGACTGTAGGGTACAAGATGATCGGGAACAGTCCTCCAAACAGCTGATTATCAATTTGGATCCATTTGAGGTCCACAAACGCATCGTAGTACTGAGGGTAGTCCGAGTAACCTAGCTTAAGACCCCGCAAGGACAGGTACAGCAACTCATCCGGTCGCCTGGTAATGACTGAGATACCAATACCCTCGAATTCGATTACGAACGAGAATGTCGGCTTCTCGCTCACTGAAATGGTTTCGAACGCCATGGACGATGAAGACAAAGATGTCGAGCTGTCAGTTCGACGTATACCTCCCACGCTTTGTCTCGTTGGCTTGTAGACGCTCGTCTCCTCATTGTACAGCGATATGCTGAGAAGCTGAGATCCTTCATCGGCTCGTATGTCGATCGAAACAGTCACCGATCGTTGACCTTGTTGAGCACGCTACAAAGCATCACTCAGCAAACCTTAACAGGTATGGTGAAATGAAACTCACGGGGATTTTCATTGGCGTTTGAATACCAATTGCCATCATATCTACCGTATTTGGTAGTGGTACAGGTTCAGCTCCTTGTCCGGGGTCGACGTATAGTCGGATACGCTTATTTTCAGCGGTGGGCCAGTCCCAGGCATAGTCCTCTGTAGCCCTAGCAGGTAACGATCGCAATGGTCTTTGTTGACTAGTGACATCATCGTCTGTTTGTTGAAATTTCAGAGATAACCCGGTGTCATTGCGCAATCTCAGAGGCCATGTGTCGGTATCTCTCGAGACGAAGATGAAGATGCTCGAGCCCTCGATATGGGTCTCAATTCGGATCAGATAGGCTTTGATACCTCGACTGCTTTGTCGTTGCAGGGTAAGGTTGGTCCGACCTATATCTGCCATGTTGAACGGTGCAGACCTAATGGACCGTTAATTTCTAGCGTTGGGCTACCAGCGGTAATCAAAACTCACCATTTGAGGTTCGGCTCGTCGAAAGCGATACTCAGTTGAGGGGGAGCATGGTGTTGCAATTCATGTATAGGAACCCGCTGTCCCGGCGCCACATCGAGAACATTTTGAGTGCTATGTTGTCTGATCTTGAGAGGATAGGAGAAAGTGTTCTTGATCAAAAATCTTGGAGCGATAGTGATGACCTTTGTCAACTTGTACTGAAGCGGGTGTCAGCATGGAGCAGGCTCCCAATTCCTGGCTCCGGCTTACCTTTCCGAGGCCTTCGGTGTAGCTCAAGCCGACGTAATTGTCACTTTCTCCAGAAGCGCTAGACATCACGATCTGCATGTCTGCCGAGACCGGCTCGAACGACAACGGCTTTGCATTGTGTCAGCAAGCGACTTTGTCATGCACGATGTACTCACTTGCGACCACTTGGAGTCATCGACACTGAGATGGAGTCGGTTTCGACGATCCTCGTTGGGGAAACCGAACACTAAGGTATGAATCAGCCAAGGTGGCAGCTGGTTGAGTACAACAAGGTACTTACTGAAAGGAGTTGGCGTTTCGCGATGGTAATCATCTGGGAAATGCCTCAGCACTATCCCGTGGAATACGCAGAAGGATCTTGCACTCACTGGCAAACAGGTCACGACCAGCAATGGGCTTTTGACCGCCAGTCCAGGTCTTAGCCGTGAGATCGAAAGGTAGACCGGTTTTGTTCATGAAAATGAAGGGGCTGAAGACCTGAACCTTGAAGGCGCCACCCGACTCGGGATACGTGCTAGTCTAGTCAGCTCAGCAAGAATCGACTGATGCTCACAAGTAGTGCAGCTTGAGATCAAGCTTCAACCCATGTTCGTCTGCGAGCTGAAAGTGATCCTCGATTGGTAATTCTGGATCATCTGTGTTGATGATGGCATAATCACTTTGCTTCAGGTCTACAGCAAGGTCAGCTGCGCTTGGCTGAATTATTGCAAAACTCACTCGTATCCTCAGGAGCGACACTCAACAGCAACAGGTGGGACAGCTCAACGGTATGGATTGGACTAGAACCACCCTTCACCAAAAAGTTGCTGGAACTCAAACCAGTGTTCTTGTCATGTATGCGGAATTTTATATCGCATGGAAGCAAATTCTCTAATTCCACCGGCGCTCGAAGTGTCAAGCTCATTCGTGGATAGATCCTGCGAGATGTCAGACAGTGTCTGTCATTTGTGGTGGACACTCACTTAGCAGCTGGATCCTTAGCGTTAAAGTTGGCCTGAGCTTGGAAATAGAAAGCAGGCTCCTTTGGTGTCTGATGCTTGCAACTTATGGGTCTGATTGGTCGAGTGATTAGTTGCTTCCAGTGCAACGGCATGGACCAGCTGTAGTCAAAGCCGAAGCCCTCTACAGAACCGTTAGCTAGGTACACGTTATAAAACCACGAACACGTACTCAAAGGTCGGAGACGGAAACGCTTTTCAAAGGCAGCTTCTAAAGGCAAGGGACAAGATTCGCCAGGAGCAATTTTCATAGCGCCTGACGCTGCCTTGCCGTGAGCGTCGACTACGATCATCTCCACCGGCAAGCTTGTTTGGTTCTCGACATTTAGGCTCGATCTGAAGGTAATGACTTTAATGTTGTTCTCGAGCTTGATCTCGCAAGTGAGTTGGTGTGATACCTTGTCGAGTCGTGGGCGAAGCGTGAGGATATGGTCTCCTTCCCGGTCGACGGAAATGCCTCGAAGAGATTCCCAAGGTGTATCTTGAAGTTGAATACCGAGGGCATTGTGTCGTACGGCGGACACGTTCTGGGCGGTATAAGTAAAAGTAGTTTGTATCACTCGACGACAAACTCACATCTCGAGTATGCTTTCGATCCTCGAATCGCCAGGGCACATCTGCGCCATCGTCGAGTCTTTTGACTCCTGTCACCGCCTTATTGAGATCCGCAGCCTCGGGCCACAGCAAGATCGTGAGACCGGTCCGATTCCTGACTCTAAAAGGAGCGTCTGTACCTCGACCCTCTTTAGCCCTATCCCCTTCCTTGGTCCACATTGTGACCGAGGTGATGGCCAGCTCGATGAATGCGGAGCTGAGATTAAGCTCGAGTCGCTCGCTAGCGGACAAGCGGACATGGAGCGGATTATGTCCTGGCCCAGCCGCAATTCGATTCACCTGATAGGTTGGTCAGCTAGCCCACAGGGTGCAGAACTTGGTAGACTAACCCGCAGGTCAAACGTCCAAGGATCCATAAGAGGTTCGAAGTATGAATTGGTGAGGTTGAAGTACCGGATCGAGGTTGTGATGGACGTCGCCATTTTCAGCTACAAATCGTTAATCAGCAACAGGAGGCGGATCAAGGTTCAGCGCATTCTCACATCTCCAGACCAGTCATTGATCATGACCATGAACTCGTTGGTGGAGAGATGAACCATAGGCATTTCCTGCAAATCACCAACGAGAACGAGCTGGAAACCGTTTATCCTGGCTTTGAGCTGAGATAGTTTTAGCGTCAGTGATCATCACAATTCATTGCGTACCTGTTCCTTAGACACAAGCACCTGAGCTTTGTCCATTGAGCTCCGTCTTTGACTGACTGAGGATCGTCGGCCCACAGACCCTCGTCTGGTCGACTGTTTGGCAGGCACAAGCGCAGTTGAGGTTGATTCGGTGACACCATCCCCGGTGATGCTGTGGCGGCGATCCTCTATTGCGTTATCATGACTGCCTTCGGCCGGAGCCAGGGCTTTCGTAGCAACTGCGGTCGCTTTGTTGACAATGTCCACAATCAACATCATATCGGTATACGATGCTCGGAAAATGATCGGGTCTGGAATTTCCACTTCGAAGCTTGTCATCTGTTGGGATCCGCGTCGTCGAGTATCCAGGGACAGGGCGACATTGAGGTCGTCCAAGAATTTGACCCTATCGTTGGGTCTGTCCATCCTGCCAAAGGACATACCAACACGCTCAATCTTCAACGCAAGTATACTCTGCTGAGATACTAATACTTCTTTGATGGACAGCTGTATAGCTTGAGTCTTGGTATTGGTGTCATCCGCGATTACAATGACTGTGGCATCGATAATCTCGACACGGAAAGCAAGAGCACCACTCTGTTTTGGGCCTTCTTCGATTTCTTCTATTTGTGTATCGGATGCTGATGCCTCAGGCTGTGCAGGCTTCTTGAATGGGCTGATGGCGAATTCCAGAAGAGCTGCCAATGGATCGACAGCTAAGATGAATCGAGGACTGTCAATGGTCGCAATGGCAAGTGCCGATTGATCTGCCCCTCCGGCCTTTGTATACTGCAGCATACTAGAACGGGTGTCAATAAGATGTTCATAATACATACCAACTCACATCTGATTTCCATCATGGTTGGCAGAGGGTATGATGTCCCGGAATATACTGTTCCCCGCTCGTGTATTGGAGAAGGACAGGGTCTTGAGGGAAAACTCGGCTTCCATTGCGCCATCGGACAATGTCTTGAGACCTAAATGAGTCTTGACGAGTGCGAACCGGGCAATGCTATTCTTTTTCAAGTCATCTTCCACGATCGCGTCTGTTGTGTATAGTTCCAAGGCGACCTGTCCAACTGAGAAGACGAAGTCTAGAGCGGTCCACAATTTTGGAACATCCTCATTGTCGGCCTTGACCACAACTAATTCTGGTTCGAGATTGACACCTGGCCCTCCCGGACTTTCTGCCTGTGGGGTCTCGGGACTCGAAATCGTAGCGGGAGTGTCGGGCATCGACTCTGATAACAAGTCGGCATCACCCAAATCACTAAGAGCACGAGGCAAAGCTTCAACGATGCCCATCAGAAGAATGTACTGTCGCTGTGTCAGAGACAGCTTCACATCGGACATCTCGGTGGTGATCTGCAGACGTCATCAGCTTAGAACATTAGTGCCTCAATACAGTCGTGCATACCTCCATGTCCGCATGATGAGGGTCCGACCGGTGGCTTGAACCGCCTGCTTGTTTGATTGCGGCCGTAATAGCGACATCATCAACCATCTGCAAAGTCGACTTCTCATCGCCCACCAAGATCTCTGATGCCACGTTGATGCCTCTCAAGCTCGCATCAATAGTAGCTGTATCGTTTGGGTCATTAAGATATTCGTTCTTCGCGACAATTTCTCCAAGACGCAGAATCAGCATATCGGGCGACGTGAGTCCATCTCGCGGTAGCACAATGATGGGGGTATTGACAACGACGTCGAAGTGCATCCGCGTGACTTCAGAAGCCCTCTGAACGGCCGCCTGCTGAGCCGCGTCGTAGATTGCCTTCATGCGGGCGAACTTGAGAGCAAACGCGTAAATGTCGTGCACCGGCTTCTCCATGAAGGTGAACTTGAGCGACCCTGCGCGAAGGTTGACTGATGAGTTGTATCCGGGGAAAGTTTCTTCGTCAGAGGGATTGAAGGTCTCGTAGCTGAAATCGGCGAGTTCGTCTCCTTCTATAGATAAGAGTTTTTTGAAAGCCGGATCGGCTACCGCTCCCTCTGATAGATCTTCGAGAGTAAGACTGCCGAGTCTCGCGGCCACTCGAATGGTACCAGCGCGCAATAGGACAGCGACATCAGCAGAGGGCAGGGCAAGGAGCGCGAAGCGATTCTCATTGTTTTCGAGGGTCACTATGGACGATCAGTTGACCCACAAATATATAAATAGGAACCGCTCACCTTGAGCGCTCGTCAGCTTCACGCGAATGCGAAGTTTATCCGTTGATCCCTCCTCTGCAGGTTCTTGCGTCTCGGGACTGGTCCCGTTCGCATCCCGCGCTGCCGAGGCTACTTCCTCCTGTTCTCGAGGGACGAAAGTTGTCATGATGAAGTCGTACAAGGTTAAAATGGGCTCAGGAGCAATTGTAATCTTGAACGTCGAAAGTTCGGTGTCGATGCTCATGTCCACGCCTTCGTGTCGTGTCATGAACTCAGGTGAGTCTTTCTGCACCTTGTTGAATCGTACTTGAACCAGTTTCAAATCTGAAGGTGAGTCACTACCTTCGCTCGCCGATGACAAAAGTGGCTTCCGCGCACTGCCCTGTTCAATCATAGCTAAGGTAACCGATCGCAGAAAAAGGTCAACGGACATGTCGTATTTCCGCAGAGCGAAGGTGAAACCGAAGCCTTCGAGAACGGCGTCTGCCAGTGGTTTTTCTGTGTCCGCCGAAGTGGATTTGAACAGCGAGGCTTGGAGCTTGCCGACAGAGAAGGAAAATTCGAAGGTGATTTGCCGCAGAGCACTCTTCTGACTCTGCGATCTCATTAGCAGGCGGATATCTCCCCCTGAAGTTGACATACCTCAGTTTGACCGTCACGAGCTTCATAGAAGTGCTCGCCCTTCCCTCCGACGGAGCTGCTGTCATCCCGATCGTCGGCCGTTCTTGTGGATATGATTGATCGGTTATCATCAAAATTGTATTCTTCGACTTGAGCTTTCCGGAAGTGCGCACGGGAGTCGGTGGTCACCAGTGGAGGTGCTTGTGCCTCTTCGGCATCATCGTCGCCGAATTTAGGGATCGCAACATCGATAAATCTCATCAGAGTCTCTGCGGACGCCAATGTAAGCTCAAATACCAAAAATGAAAGAGCCACCTACTGTATTTGACATCGGAAAAGTTAACGTGCAATTCTGGCAGGTCACCGGCGATCTTGAAGCGAGTCAGATTTGGAGCGTTGACTATCGCGTTCTGGACTGCGAAAGTCATGCCGATCCGCTCTACGATGTGCAGCTCGTTAGAGCTGGTTTGACTCGAATCCTCAAGCGCTTGCATGCAGGCTTCAACATCCGGACCCATAAGAAGCTACGCGGTATGAGCTACACCCCTACGTCAAGAAAAAGGGTACTTACTTGTGTAGACTCCAACCGCAAATCGAAACGATCATACATCAGATCTTCCAGTTGCTTGTAGTCCTCGTCACTATACTGTCTACCTCGCTTGCTTTGAACCTCTTGCAATTTGTCCTTGTCGGCGAGCTTGCTACCGACGGCGATGTGACCAGCATCTAGCACCAGAGTTTGGCACTGCTTGACCTTTATGCTGTGAAAGGAAATGAGCGGAAGCTAACATGCGAATAAGAAACAATTTACTCCATCGGAATGATTATGATAGGTGCGTTCATATCCAGCTGTATGTCCACAGTCTTTTAACAGGTCAGCAACGCTCGTCACCTATGAACATACCTTGTGTTGCTCCAGTGCATACTCCAGACCTGCCCGAGTTTCTTTTCTCAGTCCATCCAGCGTCTGTCCCGCAGCGTCCTTTCAGGATTCTGTGTCAGTGGCATATCGCTGTTCGCAGATTGAGTGTACTCACCAGGAGTGCTCCAATCGATTCGATTTGACTTTGTGGCGGCTTCAGAAACTCCACCACCGCCTCCACGTAGCCGCGATGATATATGATCTCTAGATGTCGCATTCTGATCGTCACTGCGTTGTCTGCTCTTCCATCAAGAGGATTCTGTTCCACTTCCATCACAAAGAAGGGGTCTCCATCATCTGAACCTCCATGATCAAGTTGCGCGATGGCTCCCTCCACTCCGCCTTCGTCCGCAAGTGACTCCTGACGACGCTTCCCCTTGTTATCCGAGTCGACGTCCTTGACTCGGACAATTTGCGGGTACAGCGAATCTGGCGTTGTTCCATCGTACACTCTGAAACCTCCCAAAGCCATCTTGCCTTTGACCGAATCAGTAAGCTGGATGGCGTCCGCCGAGAAAGAATCGAAGACGAGAGCGATAATGTCTTTGTTTGCTCCATGTGGGTCGGTCCGCAGAGAAAAGGAACCTTTGTTCAGTTTGGCAGATATTCTGGCTTTGATGAAATCTCTTGGAGTGGAGCCAACAGTCGAGGTGGCTGCAGCTGTCGCATCGTAGTCGATGATATCGTCAATCTCTTTCTTTTCCTCCTCTGACATTCCTCCTTGTGCGTCGGCAGGATTGGCTGCGGAACCCCAAAGCCACTGGCCCCACGACTGCTTATGAGGCTGATCCCGCAACCGTTCGGCTTCCATCTTTCGCCTAGTTGCTGCGTCTTTCTTCGCCTTTGCTCGAGCTACTGAACGGAAGAATCGTATGTCTTCGTAAGACGCTTTGTTCTCTATCTTTACCAAAGCAGTACCCTCCTACGCGATATCAGCTAGTCTTCTCACTACACTCGAAGCGGACAGAGTTACTAACCTCTGCCGGCGGTACTTTGCCATCTGTGAGAGCCAATTTCTTCACATAAAGATCGACATATTTCTTCCTCATATCTCTTCTCTCTTCCAGGTAGGCCCAAGTCCACTTTCTGTTTTTCTCGTGGACTTCCGCTTGAATCGCGTTGGCTGCAAACTTCAGTCGAGCTTTCGCGGGATTGACTTTGAACTCCGACTCTGGCGGCCTGAATTTGTAGTATTGATGGGTTCTCTTGTAGAAATGGAAGACGTCTACCACCGACAGCGCATCACGATACTGATCTCGATCGACGACCACACCAATTTCGTCGAAGATGACCTGAGCGTCAATCTTTGGGGTGTCGTTCGACATCGTTTTGTTGATAATGGCTCTAGCTTCGCCAGTGACCGGTTTTAGGATATATTGATGTCTCGGTGATCCTGTGAGCATTTCTTTCAGTGCTTCGATCGTGCCTTGCCTGTCGTTCGCGCCTTTGTCCAGGCTTCCTGTATCCGTGTCGAAATACACCGCCAAAGCGCCGAGTTTCACAAGCTGGACTGATGTCAGTGAGACCAGCGATGGATCAGGAGCATACACACCTTATGTACACCGTGCAGACTATCCTGAATGAAGGCTTCTACCCAATTCTCGTCGGTAGAAACAGCTTTGAACTCGTTTAATGTCACACCAGCGGCGAATGGGTGCTAAACGATTTGTAAGTTCCGCAAAGGTCAAATTTGAGGCAGTTGTACTCACATCGGGCGTGCTAGAACCATCCTCATATCTTACATGGATGTTCTTCACATGGATTTGGACGTTGTCTACCACCTTCGATATTATGGCGCCGATGTACGATTGTTTAGCTGTGGTAGGCGTCAACACCATATTATTCTTGAGGGAAAAGGTAGCAGCTAGGCTTACTCTCATCATTGTCACCGTGCGGACCGACCTGACTAGCAGCATTATCCACCGCTTCCGCACTCTTCAGCTTCTCTTGCTTTGTAGCTTGCTCCATTCTTTCGTCCTCCTCTGGGTCCACCTTCCCTTGCGGTCTCGCTCTCGCCAAAACAAAGACATCATCTATCGTGATCTTCACAGGCTGAGTCTTCAGCGATGTCCATGGCACACTGATCGAAAGTGTGCCGATATCTCCTGCTACAATTTCCACTGGTATACCAAATCGTTCTAGCAGAGATTTCTTAAGACGCAGGCCATGGAATTGCAGGTCCCCTGAACCACCATATGAGACCATCAGTACTCCCCACGGGAACAAGGAATAGTGCGATTGCATGATGACTCACCACTGAAGACTGAAAGGGATAGATCTTGAGGGTTCAAATTCTCCACATATGGCGAAACGTACACATCCAACAACCGAAGCGCAACACCCTTTAACGCCTGCATTGCCGGCTGGCAGGACGAGGTAGGAGCAGATCTCAGCTATGACCGGGAGGTAGTCGACAAGGATCTTTGGCTCTGTTCGACGTGTATCGGCGCTTGCCAGTAGTAGCAGGTACTGTCTCTCTGCTCGTAGTGATTCGTGGTTGTGTGTCAATTGATTGGGCAAGCCAGTGTTGAACAAGAAGCGAGACTGTGAAGCATGTGAGTCCAGCGAAAGGTTGTCCACACATACCATCATTTCAGGCGTCATAGGTCAGGAACACCACGGAGCATTATTACGTAATTCTTATTTCTCTGATTGACCATCCTTTCAAAGGTCCTTCATTGCATGGACGGGCTGTATTCACGAGCATGAGTTTGTCGGCAAGACTGGTATCCGTGAAAGATGGTGGTGGGGACAAGAAGGGGGGGAAGAACTTGAAACCTTGTTGAATGATAGCGAGAGGTATTTTGGTGCTCTCCAGTGTTGGTCGAGGCAAGAGACCCAGTACGCATCTGGCGTGTCTCACCAGGTGAGCAATCCTCAGTAGTCTCTTAGAGGTTATCTATCATCTGTCTTGGGAAATTCGTAGCACCGAGGCAAGGTCCTCCACCACCTCGACAACCTGTATTAATATCCCATCCACACCGAAATACAAGAGAGAGTTGTATGGACGGATGTAGTGGAGGCAAGTAAAGTCATGCCACAACCCACATATTCCGTTTAGTAGTAACGGCGATATGATTCCTCCTGCAGGCGCGTCCCAACCCACGCGTTTGCCGCTCACTACATGAGGTTTCTGGCTAAATCACTCAACCTGTACAGTATCATTACACTCTCGACCGTACAACAACTTTCTTCCATCCCGTCTTCATATCTCCTTCCTCTTCCTCCTTGTCATCTCTACTACCAGTGGGAAAGGTCATACGTGTTGCAAGCAGAGAAGACGAAGTTCCCATTGACCTTTGGCCGTTTCTGTTCCCACCGTTGTCACAATGTCTGAGATCGTCCTCGACTCAGCACTCTTCGTCAAGCGGGCAGAGAAGATCTTCTCAGCTTGGGAAGTGAGTACAATGATTCAGCTTGGGCACAAAGAGACAAGCTCTCTGCCTCCAACCCCTCAACACAAGCTGACCACTTTGTTCGATCTTCACTTGCAGAAGCCAACCAACGATATAAAAGACTTGGAAGATGTCACGGCACTACAGTTCGTATTAGGAGAACCGAGCGATGATGCAGCGTCGTTCGACAAATCGTCATCTGTCCATGTGAGACTCTCGACCAAAATGGTGTGATGAGTCAGCTCATATGACTGGTGTCTAGCTATATCTTCTTGGATTCGAATTTCCTTCCACACTTATCCTCTTCACCAAGCTACCTCGCAAAGTGACTTTCGTTTGCAGTTCCTCTAAAGGTGAGCCTGTCACGCAATGATCATTCAGGGAATAGCTTGAGCTGAGAATTCCTGCAGCAAAGCTCCTTCGGCAGCTAGAATCGGCGAACGGGATTGAGATAGATATCAAAGTCCGGCCCAAAGATGAAGCTGCTGCAAAGGGTATGATCGTTGGACTCTTTCGCTGAAGGAGCTGCTGACCATGGCACACAGAAACTGTTAAGGACCTAGTTCTTTCGTTGGGGGACGGAAAGATCGGAGGTCTGCCGAAGGACAAGCCAACAGGAAAGCTAGTCGATGACTGGAACGCGGCGTATGTGGATCTCAATCATGACCAGCTGTTCCTGCTAATGTCAGTTGACAACAGTGTGGCTTCTTCAAAAGGTGGTCTGCAAGTGGTCGATGTGTCGGTCGCTGTTTCGGATATACTAGCAGTCAGAGATGGGGATGAGATGGTACGCACAGCCAAACTAGCCATGATCTGTGTAAGCTGAACAATGCGGCGCAGAAAAACGTTATTACTGGTGCGAAAATGACATCAACAGCCATGGTCCACTACTTCAAATCCAAAATGGAGTCGATCATCGACCGCGGTACTGTGGTTCCTCATGACATGCTTGCTCAGTGAGTGCGGCAGCGGCGATTCAGGAGGGCATCTTCTGATTTTTGAACAGGATGATCGACGAAAAGATTGGCAATGATGAGAAGGGAGCAGACATGAAGTTGTGGAACAAGGTTCCATCCTTGGGAGATGTGAGCCCATTGCATTCTCAGCTCATGGTATGATTCTCATATAGATCTAGGTCGATTTTGCTTCAGCGGAATGGGTTTTTACCCCCGTCATCCAATCTGGTGGCAAGTACGACCTTAAAGTGACAGCAATGTCCAACAACGATCCCCTCAAGCCCGGCGTCATCCTTGCATCTCTTGGCATCCGTTACAAGAACTATTGTACCAGCATGGGGAGGACCTTTTTCATCAGTCCAACAAAGGTGCGTTAGCATCAATCATTGTTGAAGCTGGGGCTTACTCGTTTTGCAGAAACAAGAATCCTACTACACATCTTTATTGGAAGCGCGAGCGGAAGCTCTCAAGCTCATCAGAGCGGGAGCAATCGTCAGCGACATATATAAATCGGTACAGCAGTTCATCGAGTCGAAGAGCTCTACATTGGCTCAGGCATTCTTGAAGAATATCGGGTTTGCAGTAAGTTGACTTGGCAGATTAAAGGTGGCGCTCACCTTTCTCTCAGACTGGAATCGAATACAGGGATAGTGCCCTCATGTTGAATGCTAAAAATGGTCGCACGATGAGAGAGAACACGGTCCTAATCCTGACACTAGGATTGCAAGACCTGCCAGATCCCAAGAAGCAGGGCAAGACGTGAGTGTAGTCACAATCCCGCGCGGCATCGTCTTACGATGTGTAGATACTCGATCCTTTTATCGGACACCGTCAAAGTTGGCCAAAACGGTGCCGCTGTGTTGACCGAAGGCTGTACCAAGCTCAGTGAAATTGTGATGGAGCTCGAGGTGGGTCGTGCATTTCGTTATATTTCTTACAGCTAACGCATTGGCAGGAGGAGGATAAGCCTGAACCGGTTGCTCCTCCCAAAAAGGCCAGCAGTAGCAGCAAACCCAATGGCAAGTCTCCCGTCAAGACCCGAGGCGCAGTCGGTGGCCGAGTGCTTCCAAGTAAGACCCGTGGGGGCAATAGAGATCAAGTGGAGCAAACAACGTCAGAGAAAATCAAAGCCAACCAAGTTCGTCTACACGCCCAAAGGAATGCGGACGGGCTAAAAAAATGGGAGAAAGGTGGAGCAGGGAAGGATGGTTCACAGGATAAGGTGGTGAAACGGTACGAGAGTTACAGAAGAGAAGAGCAGCTTCCGAAGGGCGTTGAGGACCGTAGAGTGAGTCCATCTTGCTGGATTTTCAATCACATTGCTGATCAAACGAGAGTAGGTCTATGTCGACGAGCAACGTCAATCTGTTGTCCTTCCAATCAACGGCTACGCTGTCCCATACCACATTTCGACCATAAAGAACGTCACAAAAACCGAAGAATCAGACCACATCGTATTGCGCATTAATTTCCAGTCACCTGGGCAAATTGCAGGAAAGAAGGAGGACATGGTATGTTCCCCCTGCTACTCGACGACAAGCCTAACCATGCGTTTCAGCCGTTTGAAGATCCAGACGCCAACTTCATCCGTTCAATTTCTTTCCGGTCCCAAGATCAACGCCATATGCTTAAAGTGTTTGACAGCATCACTGGTCTCAAGAAGGCCGCTACTAAGCGAGAGGCGGAAAGAAAAGAACTTGCGGACGTAATTGAGCAGGAGAAGCTAGTCGAGATCAAGGGTGAGTGAGGGACGCTCCTCTTGACAGACGTCAGGCTGACCCTGCGGCAGGCCGTCACCCTTACGTTCTCAAGAACGTCTTCCCCCGACCAGCTCCAGAAGGAAAGAAGACAGACGGTAACCTCGAAATCCATCAGAATGGTATTAGATTCCGTCCAGATGGCCCGGCTTCAAAAATTGGTCAGCTTTCTCTTGCAGGACGGATGTTATTGACACTGACATGCGATGTCCAGATCTACTTTTCAGTAACATCAAGCATCTCTTCTTCCAGCCGAGCGAGAAAGAGCTCATTGTTATCATCCATGTCCATCTCAAGGCGCCGATCATGTTGGGAAAAAAGAAGACTTCGGTCAGTACCCAGCGATGGATACTGGACGACACTGATATCATTTTCAGGATGTGCAATTCTATCGCGAGGTTACCGATATGTCATTTGACGAAACGGGTGGAAAGAAGCGACGTGCACGATACGGGGATGAAGACGAGATTGAGCAGGAGCAAGAGGATCGCAAAAGACGAGCAGAGCTTGACAAGCAATTCCACGACTTTGCACGACGGATCGAAAGCGCTGCTCAAGCCCAGCAATACGAGCTCGAGGTCGATGTACCTTTCCGAGAGCTTGGATTCTCCGGTGTTCCCTTTAGATCGAACGTCCTTTTACTTCCTACAACCAACTGCCTCATTCACATCTCTGAATTTCCTTTCACAGTTATCACCTTGTCAGAAGTCGAAATCGTTCACCTCGAACGTGTTCAATTTGGCTTGAAAAACTTCGATATGGTCTTTGTCCTCAATGACTTCAAGAAGGCACCGATACACATCAATTCGATTCCTGTCGTGCATCTTGACAATGTCAAAGAGTGGCTAGAGTGAGTCCTGTTTGTTGCGCCCGCTCTGACACATCGCTGATCGGTATTCTCCCTTCAGCTCGTGTGATGTCCCAATCTCTGAAGGTCCTGTCAACCTGTCATGGCCGGCTATCATGAAGACTCTGAATGATGACCCTCAAGCATTTTACGCCGAGGGCGGTTGGGAGTTCCTGACCGGCGGTGGATCTGTGAGTTTGGCGTAACAAAGTTATATATCATCGACTAATTTCACTCAGGACGGCGAGTCTTCCGAGAGCGAAGAAGGGTCTGAATTTACCGCGAGTGACGTGTCGGATGAAGCGAGTGACTCCGACGATGACAGCGAATCTGCATTCAGCGAGGGAGATTCCGATAATTCTGGCTCTGAGGATGACTTGTCGGACGAGGGCGAGGATTGGGACGAACTGGAGCGTAAAGCTAAGAGAGGTGCGTAGTTGTGGCTTGCTGTAAAAGGTCCATTTGACCAACTGACGTACATGTCTCTAGCGGACGATAAACATGGAAGGGACAAAGGAGGGGATTCCTCGGACGATGGGAAGAAGAAGAAGGGTGGTAGGCGATGAGTTGCATGTTGCAGGTCGAACAGGAAGATGTTGTAGTATAGTAGCGGTCACATATCATTGCTCCACGATATACGTATCATCATACATCGTCATCATTGATGGGTGGTGTGCTGTCATGGCCAGGAGGTGACTAAATACCAAAACTCGAGACCGGACTACCGTCACCGGTGTTCCCGGACCGGGGATGTCCACCCATCAGTCTCCATTTCGTCTATCATTACTTGACAAACATGCTCTCTTGCTGCTGGTAGTGGCGAATGCGCACATATAAAGATGTGAACGATGGACGGTGGTGCAATTTGAACCATCTCTGTGCTTTGCATTGCGTCACGTCCCGAAACACACTGCTCTCCTTGGATGAACCTATACTGTTCCTTCCTGTCGGAGATATCCTTTGTAACTTCTGGCCTAAAGCCCTCACTTGGATTGAATGAATGACGATCGACAATGCGGTGCAGCTTGATAAGCTTGCTGGCTCTAGTGATGGAAGGAGACCCACGAACGCCTTCTTGGTGGTCACTAGGATGTATCGGGACTGAGTTGTGTGTAAAGTGTCTTATTTTGCATGACCAGCTATATCGTCCAGCTATCGTACCCCTCCTCTCCGTCATCTACCCGCGAGGAGTCTAACTCCCACTAACCTTGTGCTTGATGCCATCGATACTCACATCGCTTTTCCCTCCCCTTTTGCGTAGCTCTTCCCTATTCCCTACCTGATTGGCAAAGTAATCGGCCTTCGGACAACTCCCCCGCTGACCACGGATTGAACGTACTCGGTCGGTACAAACCCATCGAAAAATATCCCCGAGCTCAGCTCGTAGGGAAAGACTAGCAGAGTATCAACGGGATCTGGAGATATGCTAATGCCTCTGGGTGATTTGAGGAATTGGCCGATCCTGCTTTCGGCAGGGACGAAGGTTGGGCACAAACGGTGATGGCTCCTAGTTGTCTCGAGAGTGGTCTGAGCGGTAAGTGAATCCCATCATCTTACCAAGATCCACAAGACGCCTCGTTTGTCTTTGTTTTGGAAGATCGACCTCATAACTGAAGGGGCCCTACCAGGAGTCATGTCATCTTACTCGTTGCAGATTATGATCACGTGACTATGATTATCGGTTCTCGTGGTTTTGCCGCCCGAGCATTTCAAGATTTTGAGGTCCACCCGTATTCTGTGTTCATCGAAATCCACTGAACAGCATCCTTCTCTGCTGAACTGGACAGGACAAATACGCCCTAAACGTCATACAGAGTAGAGACGGGTGACTGCGAGCTGAAAGCATTGGAAGTCACAACGAGTCAACCCTCCGGATTGGCTCATCTGAATCATGGGTCCACCTGTTAGAGAACGATATAATGCCAAAGCAAGAGGTTCAGTAGCTGGCGGTTCCAGCCACAAGAAGCGGAAGAGAGTAAAGAGGGACGAAGCAGGAGACCCAGTATTCGAAGAAGTTGCAGAGGAAGAGGCAAATGTGGGCGCTGCTGATCCTGGAGCTGGAATGTCATCGAAAAAGAGAAAGAGATTCGAATCTTTCATGGTGAGTTTCCGGCAGCGGCATAGGTACGAAATTGGATCATGAAAGTCCCAAGAGCTAAAGTGACGTCTGGGCGATTTTTGACAGGCCAAGAAATTGAAAAATGAACAAAGAGCCGAGACCATCAAACTTCTCGCTTCTCTCGCACCTTCAGCACCAACATCAGCTTCGCTTCTCTCTTCTTCGACGTTGGGGCAAAACCCGTTCAAACCTAGTAGCGCTAAGGAGAGGATTGAGAGGAGAGAGGACAAACTCGTTCGGAGAGGCATCGAAAAGCTCTCGAAGAGATATGGCGAGATGGAGGATGGTGAGGGAAGTGATAGTGGAAGTGCGAATGAGGATAGAGGTAGAAGGCGGAAAGGGAAGGAAAAGGAGAAGACGATAGAAGTTGTCAGGGACGGAGGTGTAGGAGGAGAAGAGCATGAAGAAGAGATAAAGACGACTGTACTACCTGGGAGAGGTGAAGAGAAGACCCAAGAGAAGACAGCGTTGAGGGGGAAAGGTAAAGGAAAAATGTCGAAGAAGGTGAATTGAAGCCTTCCCCTCTGATGCCGCGCAGTGTAGTTGCTAACCGGCGACCTGCACTACAGGCACATTGGAATCCCAACCTGCTATCAACTCAACCACAAGAGTCGTCTTCGGAGTTTGACTCGTCCGATTCAGAGTACGACTCAACTCCCGAAGCGGGGCCTTCCTCCCGCCCTCCTCGAGTGATATCATCGCCCCCAAAACCTGCGACAGTCACCGCGCCAGCTCTCAGCATAGCCTCACCAGTTACTGCACCTTCCACAGGTGTTGCTGGTGCATTGAGGAAGTCGGCAGACGGACAGGCAGTGCAGCCGAGAATAGAGATCCGAAAGAAGAAGGTTCTTGAATGGGCGAACAGGCGCAGACCTAATGAACAGATCGCGGAAGACGCCGACGCGGATGAAGAAGATGAAGAGGATAAAGAGGATGAAGACGAGGGATCGTCAAATATGGAAGAATCAGAGAACGAAGAGGGTGAAGAAAGTGAAGAAAGTGAAGAGGAAGACGACAGCGAGGAGGACGAGGACTCAGATGAAGACGAGGACGAAGACGAGTCTGGAAGTGACGAGGATGGGGAAGCAGAATCGGAACAAGATGACGAGAAACCGGAGGAGAAACCGCTACCGAGAAAGAGGGCATTGGGTTTCAAAAGTTGGGCATTGAAGCAGATGGGTCAAGCAACCGTGCCGACCGCATCGAATCTGCTCGAGACCATTCCCCTCGCGTCCGCTCTCATACCTCGAGCTCCAGTCCAGCCTGCCCCGAAGACAGGTGAATTCGTTGGCCCTCTCGGTGAAACTCTTCACGTGCCAAGCACATCTCTACTTGATCAGAGCAAAGATAGTGCGAAAGCTAGCCTGCGACCTATTGTCAAGCGTCGAGGATCAGTGTCCGAAGCCAGGATGGGATTGCCTATCCTTGCGGAGGAGCAGTCCATCATTGAAGCTATTCTGATGCATCCAGTCGTGATCATCTGCGGTGAGACCGGTAGTGGTAAAACCACGCAGGTTCCTCAAATGCTCTATGAGGCTGGATTTGGTTTCCGAGGATCTGGTCAGTTCACATTTGTCAAGTCGGACAGGGCTATACTGACGTCTAGATTTGCAGATAATCCCGGTATGATAGCTGTAACCCAACCGCGAAGAGTCGCCGCAGTGTCTTTGGCCGAGCGAGTTCGGTCCGAACTCAATCTTCTTTCTACATCTGGTGTTGTGGCTCATCAAATTCGATACTCCTCAACGACTTCTCCCAACACCTCCATCAAATTCATGACCGACGGTGTGCTATTGCGCGAGCTGGCTTCGGATTTCCTCTTAAGCCGTTATAGTGTCGTTCTGGTGGACGAAGCTCATGAAAGAGGAGTCAACACCGACGTTTTGGTCGGTGTTCTCAGTCGGGTTGCCAAACTTCGGGAGAAGATGTGGCGAGAAGGCGAGAAGGAGGTCAAACCTTTACGTATCGTTATAATGTCCGCTACTCTTCGCGTGTCAGATTTCGCAGAGAATCCAACATTGTTCAACAAACCCCCTCCAGTCATACACATTCAGGCGAGACAACATCCGGTGACTATACACTTCAGTCGAAAAACGGTCAGCGATTATGTGACAGAAGCGTACAAGAAGGTGGCCAAAATTCATGCGAGACTACCGCCTGGCGGGGTATTGGTCTTCATGACCGGTCAAAGCGAGATTCAAGGACTGTGTAGGAAGCTAGAGAAGAAGTACGGAAAGAAACAGGTGACCGCTACAGGACAGTCGGAAGGCAAAATCACCGGATCGTCCGGACCTGCCTTGCCTGTCGAAGGTGAGCAAACTGATACAGTACATTTTCATAGGCAAGGACACTGATAGATCGACAGAACGAGAAGTAGAAGATGTCGAGCTCGGAGGAGACAAGGACCTTGCCGCCGATGTCGATGATGGAGCTGCTGAGAGCGATCCCGAAGCTCTGGACACCGACGATGACGATGATATGGATGGTCTGGTTGGATTGGAGCTGGACGAAGCCGCCGATGGTGAGCTGAAGACGACTGAATATATGTACCTAGCTGACCAACTCGCAGCTCCGATGCACGTGCTGCCACTTTACTCGCTTTTGTCGAATGAACAGCAAATGGAGGTCTTCAAACCTCCACCGGAAGGTCACCGTCTGGTCATCATCGCTACTAATGTGGCTGAAACATCGCTTACCATACCTGGTATTCGATACGTTGTCGACTCCGGTCGAGCGAAAGAACGGCACTATGACCCATCAAACAGTGTTCAATCTTTCCAGATTTCTTGGATCTCCAAAGCTTCAGCCTCACAGCGAGCTGGTCGTGCCGGTCGTACTGGTCCTGGACATTGTTATCGCCTCTATTCATCGGCACTGTATGAGGACCATTTCGAGCAATTCTCGAAGCCGGAAATCTTAAGGATGCCTATCGAGGGCGTCGTTCTTCAAATGAAAAGTATGAACATCGATGCGGTCATCAATTTCCCCTTCCCCACCCCTCCTGATCGCATGGCTTTACGAAAAGCCGAAACCCTTCTCACTCACCTCGGAGCTTTAGCCTTACCGACGAACACGCGGATGATCAATGGTGTACAACAAATTGGGTCGTCAGGTGGACAAATCACGGATTTAGGTAAAGCCATGGCGGGCTATCCCGTTTCACCTAGATTCGCGAAGATGTTAGCAATCGGTCAACAACATGATTGTCTGGCTTATGTAATAGCTATAGTGGCAGGGATGTCAGTGGGAGACCCTTTCATGCACGAACAGGCTATTGAGATAGATGAGGATGAAGATGCTGTAGCACCAGAACTGGGACATATCAGAAGTGAGGAGATCAGGGAGAAGGAAGAGCGAAAAGAGACGAGACGGAGATACTTCAAAGCTCATCAGGTACGTGCTTACGATCATCGTGAGGAGAAACATACAGGAAGAGGGCTGATATGATCGCACTTTGATAGCAATTCACGGCTCTTGGCCAAGGAGCAAGTGATATGTTCAAGCTTTTAGCAGCAGTTGGTGCATACGAATATGACCCTACACCAATGTTCTGCGCGAAGAACTTTCTTCGCACCAAGGTATGTTCTCGACAATTGTCGCACATGCTTGTCCTGCTGATTTCACCATTCCTAGGCGATGCAAGAGATTCACCAACTCCGGGCGCAGATCTCGTCAATCGCCAAGGTACCTCTGGCCAAGCTGCTCCCTCCCAACGACACCCAAGTGAGCTGCCTTGCTCATTCGAAACAACGCGTTCCCAGCTGACCCGAATTTGCAGGTCAAGGTGATCCGTCAAATCCTCACGGCAGGTTTCATCGACCAAGTTGCTGTTCGAGAAGACCTCGTCTTGAAGAAAGGCGGGACATATGAATCAACGCGTGGAGTAGCCTATCGGGCTGTAGGACTTGGTCCTGAAACAGTCTACATTCATCCTTCCTCGACCTTATTCCATCGAACGCCGCCCGACTTTTTGGTCTTCTCTGAAGTGGTTCGAACGAGCAAAACATGGATGAAAGGAAATACCAAGATCAACCCTGCTTGGTTGACCAGTCTAGGCAAAGGTCTGTGTACGTTCTCGAAACCCATGGATATGCCAGGTAAATCCCTTCCTGGAGGTGTGAGGAGGACGGCAGGTGGAGTGGAAGAGAGGGAAGTGTTTGTTACTCCCCATTTCAAAGATCTAGGGGTGGATTTACCGGTAATGAAGATGAAACAGAGAAAGGAAGGGCCCAGATGGGTCTTGGTGGAGTAGAACAAGCTACAAGATGCACAGCATGCGTACAGATATGACAGCAGAGCCTTAATGGGACGCTTGATGCACGAAGTGAAGCTTGTTCTTGCGAAAAGCGTCATGTCTCAATTGAGGTCTCTCAGTCACCGGCGATCACCGAGCTTTGCACTGTTATCGATCTGCAGCAGTGGTAGAATGAACCCGCGAGCGATGGGAAGGCGATTCGGGGAAGCCATCCTCTCTCAGATTGGCCAGCAGGCTTTTCTGGCCGTCTCCCGCGGTGCATGCTGATTTGAAGACACGCGAAGAGCCTGTAGTCACAAGCGGAGCATCTCGAAGCAAGGAAGAGATCTAAATCTGTCTCCTCGAACCTCCACCCATGAGGTACTATCGATTACACGTGATGTCATCATCATACCGTTTGGTGAACAATTACGAGCAACGTCATTGGCTCACACTCGGTCGCACCCTCATCCCATCATCTACGACTGATCCTCTGCTCCCCGATCGTTGAAAGATCAAGAGCTCACCGCTTCTCTCCCAACATCCCCCTATATGCTCTCCAGAAGATCATCCTTACTCTTACCTAGATTAGCAAGGTCACGAACACGAATCAATCTCATCAGACCCAATCTCAATATCAACCTCAGGATCGCGAACATGGCCAGTTCAAGTGACCTCTTGACCAAGGAAGTCCTCGCAGAGAGCGAGCTTCAAGATGGGCAGATGTAAGTTTGTGTCTCTGTTGTGGAAAGAAGAACAAGTCAAGTCACATTTGCTGATCGGTGGGTGGGTCGATCATATAGGAAGACTGTGGAATTTGGAGAGGGTAAAGTCCTCTTATCCAAGATCAAGGGCAAGATCGTAAGTTCGTCTTCGATGTATACCTCAATGGTGCGAAGACACTCTAGTCGCTGACGAGATATTCCCGCCTCAGTACGCGACCTCTGCATTCTGCACCCATGTAAGTCTCTCGATAGCAGCTTGACAACAGCATCATCTTACTTACGCTCCGATCCATCGATCGATCGATAGTACGGTGCTCCATTGGAAAGTGAGTTCCACGTACACCCTTCTCTAGATCGGATGAACCTGAAGTTGACTAATCGGCTTTACTAGAGGGCGTTCTTTCCCATGACGGTCGTGTTGTCTGTCCATGGCATGGAGGTGAGTCCTCACGTTACTTAATTCGCTTGATACGTTAACTGACGTTTACCCTCTTCTCACATAGCCTGCTTCAACGTCTGCTCCGGGGACATTGAAGACGCACCGGGTCTCGACTCCCTCTGGTCATTCTCGACTTCCGTGAACAACGGTCAGATCTCAGTCAGCGCGTCCCAGAAGGAGATCAAGTCAAAAGTCGGCAGGATCGTCCCCAAGGCCAGGACGTCGAAGGCTCAACCTAAGAAGGAGACGGTCTTGATCGTTGGTGGAGGCTCGGGAGGTATCCATACTACCGAAAGTTTGAGAATGGTGAGTTGGCTCAGGCGTTGGAAATGGAGGGCATTGCTCATACAGTCATTGTTGCTTTGACTAGAATGGCTTCGGTGGTGATATCGTTATCATCTCCGAGGAACCTTACGCCCCGATTGATCGGTGAGTCGTGATTTCGGTCCTAACGAAACTATAGGCAGGACGCTGATAATCTTTGCTCGGGTAGAACCAAGATGTCTAAAGGTCTCGTTGACGACGCCGCCAAGCTTCAATGGCGTAAGCCTGAAGAGCTGCGAGATGACTTTGGTGTCGAGTTCCACCCTGGTACTGTGAGTTTCGTTGTATTCTTCAGATGTCGTAAAAGATGAAGTGCGACACTGATACCGGTCTCCTTCTTGAACAGTCCGTCACAAAGGTCGACCTTTCCGCTCAAACAGTCACCACCTCTTCCGGCTCTTCTCACCACTACGACCACCTCGTTCTTGCGCCCGGAGCGAAGCCCAAAAAGATCCCCATAGATGGTGCTGATCTCGACGGTGTCCTCACGCTGCGATATGTCCAAGATACGAAAGCCATCACCTCGGCCATCACCAAGGACTCGGATGTTGTCCTCATTGGGACTAGTTTCATCTCGATGGAAGCGGCCAGTGCTATATTGAAGAAAGAGCCAAAGAGCTTGTCCCTCATTGGTATGGACGAAACTCCCTTCGAGAAAATCTTAGGAAAGGACATCGGAAACTCCATCATGGAGGTGAGTTTTCACGGTGAACAATGTCTTGTGCCAATGGTTTTAATTGACGCGTCCGCCGTGCCTAACAGAACATGAAGAAACAAGGGATCAAATTCTACATGAAGGCGGAGATCGAGAAGATTGCTCCAGCCGGTGAGCGTCCTAGCATGGCATTGCTACGAGATATCCTAACCTGCTGTTCATCATGTTTAGACTCTGATCCCAAGCATGTCGGTTCCGTTCACGTCAAGGGTCAAGATCCCATCCCTGCCAACCTTATTATTATGGGTACCGGTGTTGCGCCATCCACCTCGTTCCTTGAGGGTGTCCTTCCTCTCGAGGAAGATAAAGGTGTCAAGGTCGATGAGTATCTCAGAGTGGAGGGACACAAGAATGTCTATGCCATCGGAGATATTGCTCATTACGTGCAATATCCCGACAAGTTCCCAAGAAGAGTCGAGCACTGGAATGTGGCGGGTAATCATGCGAGTAACCCCATGCTAGACTTCACCCGAGGTGTTAAGCTGGAATCAAGACTGATACATGTTATCTCTGTGTAGGGTCGAGAGGTCGCGCATAACATCACCTTCCCCGATGACCAAGTCAAGTACACTAAAGTGCCAATCTTCTGGTCGTCGATCGGCAAGGGTTTGCGATACCTCGGTACCGGTGCAGGGTTTGACGACACCTATACCGATGGTGACGTCGGCGAGCTTAAGGTAAGTCATGAGAGGTCTGTTATCATGGCAGAGCTGACATACGTATCCTGGCCTTAGTTTGCAACATACCAGGCTAAGGATGGCAAGGTCACTGCTGTCGCCACGATGGGCAAGGATCCTATCGTTGCCAAGGCTTCGGAATTGATGAGGTTGGACATCATGCCTTCCTTGGAGGAGATCAAGAACGGAAAGGACATCTTGCAGATCGAGCTGATCAACAAGGCTTAATCAAATGGGGCAAAAACAGCATGGACGATGCGAAGACCGAGAAGCGCGAAGACCAGACGTATAACGTGTAATTCGCAATGATTGTAGCTATATGAATATTGCTTTCTGTTGCGCGGACTGCTATTGCGGCTCTTCTGTTCGATTCTGCTTGTTGGGGCGGATGCAACGATACAGTCTATACATGATCTTACAACAGGGTAATCGTCACCGCTTCTCCGTCCAACGATTAGAATCCGCCTAGTCGTCAGTCTTGCCTGGTGGTTTTCCGCAAGGTTGAAGCATTTTCTGAGGAAAGGAAATTAAGATTGAGTTTAGCATCGGAGGCCCGTCTAGCATGTCCGTTGCTGTCTCGTTCAATTTCGAACGACAAGAGCCATGGACTGACCTCGACTAATTCGTATCTCTCTCTAGCTTGACATTCTCCATCTGCTATTGACAAGTATCCCAAAAGAGGAGGATGTCCCACAATGGCCGCTAACGTATCTCGATGTTGATGTGTGAGCCACTCACTGTATCGTACATCAGTCCAGCTTGACCATGACAGACGGAAAGAGGCTGGCATCACGACAGAAGCTGATTGAGATACTGTACTCACTATTTGGTTGTGTCGGCGTGCCCTGTACCGGTGTATCGTGCGTGTACTGTTCATCGAGCCAGATTGTTGTCAGGTCAGTAAATCAGCGTGAGTGTAGGGAAAATGGAAAGTGATGGACGGACATTGTTCGAGCTGCGTGTTTGCTGTATAACGGAGTTCGGACTGCGTTGATGTCAGCTGCTGCCCTGCCAGTGGAAGACTCGAACAGCTCACCATTTTCCGATGTGTTGATTCAAGCTTGGAGAAGGAGAGGGACAACATGAATGTCAAGAACGATCTCGATACATCCTCTCTGCTTTGTGAGCGAACGAGCTTGGAGTGCCACACTCGTACGCTTCCGGTTATATCGCCGACGACATGTGCTTCGTGGTGAGAAATTAGTTGGTCCCCCCGGTTACTGAGGGGTCGAGCAAGCTAAAGCACCAACTAATTGGTATGACTGACCTCTTTCATCTGCTGCCTACCTCCTCTCTTTTCCTTACCTTCGATAGTCTCATATATAGCTCTCAAGTCAACCATCCCTCCGACACCGGTACTGTGAGCACACCGGTCCTGGGCTACGGAAGCCGTGATAGAAAATCTAGGGCACAGAACAGAGAGTCATAGCTCATCACCGAGCTACTTTTCACTTCAACCCAGGTCAGGTCGGAAACGTTGAGACATAATAGCGAACTCTGGAGAAGGGATTGTCAAGCGTGTGAGTGATACTCGCGACCATCCTATAGTCGTGTCCGCTGCATGCTGGGGTGTGTGTACAAGGCTAACCTTACGATTCTCCTCGCGTCTCTCAGACCCTACATCAGCAAATCAACACTTGGCATCGAACCAGCAATGTTCTACGCGACAGCTGGGCAACAGGCTACGCAACAACCTCCCGCAAGTAGAGGTGTGATGGGAGCATTCGGTAGAAGCGGACCTCCAGGATTTGGTGGAAGAGGTTCTGCAGGTGGGTCAGACTATCATCTTCACCGAAAAGGATCTATCGTCAACGAGAGAAACGCGGAGAGTACTAACATCGATGTTCGTTCGATTTAGATCCGAACGATTTCCCAGCATTAGGATCACATCCGCAACAACATAACTCCACTTATGCTGCTCAGGCTCAACCTTCACAACCGTCGACAGCGTCAAGTCAGCAACAACAGCAACAACAACAAGCGCAGCAACAGCAAAATCCGCATTTGCAACAGCAACAGCAGTTGTTTCTTCAACAACAACAGCTGGGCGTCGCGCCACCACCACCGCCGCCTGGAATATCTGGACCAGCAGGAGCGGGGTCAGGACAAGCGAACGGAGCACTGGGAGATGACTTTCCAGCATTAGGAGGCGGAGCAGATGGCAAGGATGGACGGGTCAGTGTCAATGGCGAGACACTGCCTACAGGAGCAATGGATGAAGCTGAATATTTGGGTCATTGAAAACAGTTATCAAGTTACCTGAGAAACCCTTCCAATCCGGCGCAATTGGGTCAACCTTCCTCCCCATCAAGTAATGCGTTACAAAACGGTTCTGTCGGTACCGGAATCGGAGCTCCTAGCGCGTCTCAGTCATCCAACGCAACTCCATCGACAAATCCACCCCATCCCCGATCCGGAACAGGTGGTCCACCTTCGACAGCTGACTCTTCATGGCCGAGACAACCCTCACCAAGATCGTCAGAACCTGTGGTCCGTCCCGTTCAACAGATTTTAAGTTCTCCGGTCGACAAGTGGGGACTGAAAGCACTGTTATATGAGATACAGATGCACATGAATAAGACCGATAGAGGAATGTTGATATTCGGAGAAGATTTGGCGGAACTTGGGGTGGATGTCAACAGCGAGGAGTGAGTGGACCGCTAGTATGAAGCGACAAGTATCATACTGATGCTCGTATCGCAGACCTCTATACCCATCGTTCGTGACCCCATGGGCAGATCCATCATCATTATCCCAACCGCCTCGGATCGAGGAATCATTCCACATACCTCAGTGCTACAACGTCCACGCACCTCCTGTTGAGACCAAGTTACCAAACTTTGCCGAAGACACGTTATTCTTTGCGTTCTACATGTCGCCTCAAGATATTCTGCAGCTGGAGGTAGCGGAAGAGTTGTGCGTGTTGCCATCATGAACATAGGGTTCCGGGATGCTGACAAGCAGTAACCTAGGTATACTCGAGGATGGCGATATCACACCGAATTGCAATTGTGGCTCACATCGCCAACACTTCCGTCAATCGACTTATCCAAGGCAGACGTTACAGGCGGACAACCGAACTGGATCCGAGGACCTTTCATGTATCTTGACACTCGAACATGGACGAAGCAAAGGACAGCAGAGGACTTTACAATCGACGCGAACGTGCTCGAGGTCACGCGAAGAGCAGAGGACATCGTGAGAGAGGAGAATGTCAGGAAAGAGGTCTCGGTGGCGACCAAGAGTCCTAACGGCAATGCCGGTATGCCCGTTCAAGGACAGGGTCAACTACCGTATCAGAGATGAGGGGTTCCACGGTTGAGCACCCACAGAGAGTTACTATGCGATTCATTCATCATGTGCCACACGTATTCTAAGTATCGCTGACAAAAAGACGATAGTTTGCATTTCTGTTCTGCGAATTACAAGCTGACAGGACGGCAATGACGCGAAGGGACTGAGATGATGTCTACGGAGGCGATCGGCTCTGATAGACGGTACGATACCGAAGCTGACACAAATAGCAGTTGGAACCATGACTACAAGATGGAGGAGGAGGCTTCGACAAGAAGGACGGCGGCTTTCTCGATCGAAGAGCCGAAACTATTTTGGGCCAGAAGCTTGCGCTGCCACATAGGGCGAGTCGTGCAGTCTGAGATGGACACCCGTCAGAATCGAGATTCTGGCTGCAACATCGCTAGATCGACACTCACGAAGCCCTTCTGATCATCATATCTTGGTCTGTCGAATCTCGCATTGCGTCTGACATGTTCGTTTGAAGCTGTTCCTCCTCGTCGCCGACTTGGGCCTGAGCGGTAGGAGCTGGAGCTGGGTTCGGGTTGTATCCTGCTTTGACCATACTCCCTCTGTACTGGAGGTTGGCTCCAGAGGTATAATCTGGTATACTGCTGTTCGACCATCTGATACTCCCTCGTTTTTCCTTTTCTAATCCTTCCTCAGTCACGCCTAGTGTCGGAGCGTCTTCGGGTCTCGCCGCACCGGTAGCTACTAATGCCATTGATCTTCTCCTAACCATGATTGCCTCTTCCTTCCAATGAGACTGCGCCTCTCTCAACCTCAAATGCAATCCCCAAATAGCTAATCCAAGCGAGAGGAGGGACAAGACAGCTGCCACGGCAGAAGTCTCCATCGCATGACCCGATTTGGGTTTCCCACCGCCGCTCTCGACGCTCAGATAGGCAGTACGACCGAGACCGAATGCGAGCCAACAGAGCACGTTGCCGAAGAGACTGACACAGAGGACACAGGCTTCGATGATTGCGAATCGGAGATGACGGGTGATGGAGTCGAGGTTCTTGATGCTGTATCCGATGGGGGTGAGGATGGTGAGTAGGATCCAGAAGACGAACGTGACGATCATCCAGTAACATGCTGGGTGGTAGTCGCAATACAACAATCAGTCTGCCAGTCTCTCGCTCACTGACAAGAACTAGCTGATAGATGTAGACTCACCAAGTGGTAACATGATCCTCACTGTCAATGCTTCGCCTGTATTGATCATTGTGGAGAGATACGGGTTGGATCTGCAAAGAGAGTGCCATCGATCCGACTTCAGCGAAGACCACAAACGACGACTGTCTCACTGATTCGATCAACTCACGAAAGTGGCGCATAAGTGCAATTGGACGTTTGAGTGTCTGAGGATAGAGATGTCAACATTGCGTCAGCTCAAGGTTTTCATCATGATCCTATCGCATCGTGTTGCACCGTATCGCATTCGTATCGTATCGCTGAGAGGGAACGAAATGAAAACTCACAACACCATCCCAGTACACCAGCAGTGAGAGGTTGGTCGTCCGTCCCCTTCACGCTGAACCAGTACAGTCCCTTGATAGGACCGGGTACGGAGAGAAGGACCAGGACCAAGAGTAAGAGAGTGAGAGCTGTGAGACTGAGCGGGAGGAACGGTTGGGTGAGGATCGGATGATGGATGTGTCTAGTGAAGGTGGCAACGAGGGGCATCTCTGGGCTTTAGTTTCTTCTCGTCAGAAGTCCTGGTACGGTACAGTGACTACTCTGATGGTGGTCCGAAGGAATTACAGTCTTTCAGCTCAGCTGACTGTGTGCGAAGTCAATTTTCTTGTGAGTCGAGTGAAATCAGTAATATAAGCCTTGTCGAAAGGTGCGGAAAATGAAGTATCGAGTTCTACTCGAATATCCGTGTGAGTAAGAAAGAAACGTTGTTGTTGGTCAAGTGCAAAGTCAAGTTCGACACTCTACTGTAGTAAGAGTCGAAAACAAATCGATGTGAACTGAGCAGATCAACCTTTATCTCAAGATCAATGATACCTCGACCTTTCACTCCCTCCGACTTCCTATGTACTCCTACCCCTCGCTCCAAATCCAATAATCGCAGCTCTGGCACCTTCGAGGAGCTCTTCGGCTTTTGTCCTAGAACACAGAGCAAAATGATTTCCCAGCTAGACCCACCCCTGTCCCTGCGCGCCACGCTCCTTTCAGCTCCACGTTGGTTATCAGGTCCATCCTTTCATCGCGTCACCCCTGCCCAGATCCACGTCCACAGAGATGATCTTCCCTCGATCCCTTTGAGGTACAACTCCGGGAGATAAACTTATGATCACCGATAGCTGATCTGTTTCTTATCCTTTTGTTTCACGGCGGACAAAGGATCGAGTGAAGATCATGAAAGGATAAAACGGGGTGGTAGGGGTGAGTTTAGACAGAAGGATGAAAAGTTGGGACGAGATTGGTTCGCAAGATTTCGTGTTATCTAAACTCTGCATCACACTCTGCACATAGAGTTTTCAAGTCAACGGCGGACTATACAGTACTGACCAGCGAGACGGACCGACGCTTGGATGTTTGATCACTACATGTTCCAGATTGCGTTGCGCCACTGCGCGACCATGTTTCAGTGCGCCTTCTCTGACGGAACGACTTGGTACCCATTCTAGTGCAGACTGCATGCTTGATCGTATTTCTTGGAAACCCCTGTCGATATATCCTACGTAAAGTGAAGTTATTCTGTAGCTACACTGTATAAAATCATGTTATGATCGTGTGTTTTTTCCGAGCAGAACAGGTGCGACCCGAGAGCGGTCCTAAAGTGTGTTGAAGAAGAGATCCACGAAGCGAGAAAACGAACCTATAGACAACGAAAAAGAACAGTATCGATCATGCTGAGACCAAACGAAAAGCAAACAGGGGTATCTAAATGCCAAAAACAACGGATGGTGATATTGCAGAATGTAAGGAGGACGTTCCGAATCTTTTGGAATATTGACGATGGAGAGCAAAGGACACTGCACTATCTGACGTACAAGCCAGCAGGAGCTGGGATGTCAAGTGTCGAAACTACGGCCGATCCTCCTTGTTTTGGAAGAAGGACCTTCGCGATTGACGCCAGCAAGTCTCCTCTTCGAAGTGGTTTCGTGACGTACTCGTCCATGCTGAAAAGCCCAAACGATCAGCCCAGGCCACGGCTGGAAATATTCGTTACTCACCCTGCCGACAGACATCTTTCCTTGTCGCCGATCATCGCGTGCGCAGTGAGTGCAATGATAGGTGTTCTAGGAACGCCCTCGCTCGCTTCGAATTCTCGGATCAGACCTGTTGATTCCATGCCTCCCATGACAGGCATCGAAACGTCCATCTATATCATCAAGCTTTCAGTGTACTGTTCATCTACTGCAGTCTCGCAACGATGACTCACAAGGATGACGTCGAAGGGCGTTCGCGCCAATTGCCTCCTCTTGTACTTCTCCAACGCGATCTCTCCATTGTCAGCCACCTCGATCTTATGTCCCGCGACCTCCAAAAGCTTGACTGCTAGTTTCTGGTTGACCAGATTGTCTTCCGCAAGGAGGATGTTGAGCACAGTGTCTTTGACGCTATCACCCGGTTGCAGCTGATGGGATTCGAGTGCGGGCACAATAGCGTTGGAAAGTTCTTGAAGGGTCAGAGGGGTGGTATAGTACGTATTAATACCCATCTCAAGGCAGTCTTTGACTGGGATTGGAGAAAGGTTTTGATCAGTGGCGGAAGGCAAAGCAAGAAGACGTCTTCGATTTTCGGGAAGACTGATGAAAGATGGGTTTTCTGGACCGGCGGGTCGGTTAGACTGGATGAAGATCGGACAGCTTTCAGCGATGGCAACGAAACCCGGTTGTCCGATGGTACTCACAGGTGCTAGGAGCACGATAGGAATGTATCGAAGGTATTCGATACCTCTCAATTCCCCAGCCTACAAGCAACGAGAGATCAGCTCGCAGAAGAATTGAACATTCACTGAATTACACTCACCGCCTTAAGGGAATCCACAATCATGGTGTCGAACATAGTCAAACCTTGATTTTGCAAGCTGTAAACCTCATTGACGGCGTGAATGACAATAGGTTTCATGCCTAATTCTGCCAGCATATCTGCGATGCCAGTCTCGTCGCCCAGAGTATCGATAAACAAAATGCTTCTTCCAGACCAAGGCGACAGTCGCTCAATCACTTGCTCTCGAGGCACGCTGGTCATCTCCGCAAGAGTCGTGAAGTAGAATCGACTCCCTTGACCATACTCCGACTCAACCCATAAGTCACCCGACATGAGGTTGACCAGACGTTTGGAGATGGTCAAACCGAGACCTGTTCCACCATACTTTCTTGTCGTGGAGCCGTCCGCTTGAGCGAAGGTATCGAAGATGACGTCCAGCTTATCTTGCTTGATTCCAATACCGGTGTCTGCAACGCAGAACTCGAGCTCGACCGCATTGTGAACGTAACACTTGACGCGGCAAGAGAGAGCGACTTGACCCTTGGTAGTGAATTTAACCGCGTTTCCGATCAAGTTCGTGATGACTTGACGCAGACGAAGGGGGTCGCCAATCAGCTGATCAGGAATAGTCGGATCGATGTCGAATATGAGATCGAGCTTGTTTTGAGCAGCCTTGACACAGAGAGTCTTGAGCACGGAGAAAACGGCAACTCGAAGGGAGAATGCAATTTGCTCCATAGTCATCCGACCGGCTTCGACTGCAGCATTCCTTAGTACGTAATTTTTGCCTGCGGAGATCGCGAATTTCACTTACTCTTGGAAATATCGAGAATGTCATCGATAATGGTCAACAGGGATCCCGCCAGACTAGAAACGATCATCAAGTTTTCCCTCTGTTGTCTTGTCAACTCGCTCTCAAGCGTCAGAACCGTCATACCGATGATACCGTTCATCGGAGTTCTGCATCATTGTAAGCGACTATAGGGTTGGCGCGTACGTATAGACGGACACTTACCTGATCTCGTGCGACATATTAGCCAAGAATTCGGATTTACTCCTGTTGGCCATTTCGGCTTCTTGTCTGGCCTTCGTGTTCTTCTCAATCGATTCTCGAAGGTTGTAAACCATTTGGTTGATCTTTGTCTTGAGACTGTCCATTTCACCAGAGGCCTCGACTGTGATGAATCTCGTGAAATCACCATCGGTGGCCGCAGCAGAGATTTGGGCAAAGGCTCGCACTTGAGATGTCAAGTTGGAAGCCATGGTGTTGACATTCGATCTTGGCCCAACAAGTCAGTATATAGCCACGACAACACTAGCACATCACGAAACTCACGTAATCTCCTGCCATGTACCTTCAATATTCTCGACCTCGGCTTGCACACCCAGTTTACCCTCCGTACCGACCTCTCGTGCAACTCTTGTCACTTCCGCAGCGAAGATTGCGAGTTGGTCAATCATATTATTGATGGTGTTGACGAGATCCAGGATTTCTCCGGACACTTTGACCCCCACAACCTTCTGCGTTAGATCGCCGCGAGCGACAGCGGTCTGCAAAGAGGTTTTAGCCAACAATGAAACAATTCAAAGCAACATTTGGACTCACGGTAGCATGCGCAATGGTTCGGACTTGTTCCGTAAGATTTGCAGCCATGATGTTGACACAATCGGTGAGATCCTTCCAGGTACCGGCAACGCCAGGTACTCTTGCTTGTCCACCTAATCTACCATCGGTACCGACCTCTCGAGCGACACGAGTGACTTCTGACGAGAAGCTTCGCAAACTATCCACCATATTATTGACGGTGTTCTAAATTAGATTGTTATCAGCTCGAGGTCGTGACCATCTGAGATCTGTTGACATACCTTAAGGTCTGCAATCTCACCAAACGCTTCGACTATGATTTTTCTGCTCAAGTCACCCGCAGCGACGGCCGTTGTACTGCAAGCAAAATTAGTGGCTGGATTACACCGACGCTGTATGATACACTCACACTTCAGCCACTGATCGCACTTGGGTTGTCAAATTCAAGGCCTAGATAATACAATCAGCTTAGGTCTCAACACCGTCACAGAGGGACACACAACTCACCATCAAGTTCACATTGTCCGTTAGAACTTTCCACGTTCCTTCGACGTTCGGCACATCGGCCTGACCACCCAGTTTGCCCTCCGTTCCGACCTCCAGAGACACACGCGTGACCTCGGCAGCAAAGACAGTAAGTTGGGCAACCATATCGTTGACAGTGATTTTTAGATCGAGAATTTCTCCTTGGACATCGGCATTGACGGTCTTTGTGAGGTCACCTCGGGCAACGGATTTGGTCTGCGCGTAGCAGTCAGCATGTCTCAAATTCGACCCATTGTACGATGCAACTTACCACTTCCGCGATCTCTCGTACTTGATCTGTAAGATTTCTTGCCATTTTCTTCGATGGAAAGTCAGCTCCAAATAAGCATGGACGCAAAGAACAATTGCTCACGTTGACATTTGTGGTCAAATCATCCCAAACACCTTCGACTCCGGGAACAACAGCTTGACCACCCAGTTGACCGTGCGTTCCGACCTCAAGGGCGACACGCGTAACTTCATTTGCGAAAATAGTAAGCTGTCTTATCATTGAATTGACAGTCTAGCGTTGAAAATTTCATCAGTACACCTTCGATGCCGCGTGAAAACGGTACTCACGTTCTTCAGCACGGCCATCTCTCCCTCTGCTTCTATTTCAATCATCTTGCTCAGATCACCCTGTACAACGCATCAGTGAGATACCTACCGAGCGCTTGTACGACTTACCCTTGCAACCGCAGTCGTGACACTTCCAATGGATCGCACCTGTGTCGTTAAACTTTCACACATTCGGTTGACCTGTTTCAGTTGTACGTTTCGTCAGCTTCATTGAGGTCTGTAAAAGTGCGCGTATATTACGACTCACGTTGACAGTAAGATCCTTCCAAACACCTTCCACATCTGGAACATTCGCTTGACCACCTAATTTTCCTTGAGAACCGACTTCGAGAGACACTCTGCTGACTTCGTCTGCTAAAGTTCGAAGGGACATAACCATTCCATTGACAGTTGTTTTGAGTTCAGCGATTTCACCACTTGCTTCGACATCGATAGTTTCACTCAGATCTCCCATAGCGACAGCCTACGAACGTGAAAACATCAGTGAAGGCCAAGGTGACACTGCAGACGTGTGGCTTACCTTGGTGACCTTAGCGATGCTTCTAACTTGATTTGTCAGGTTCGCAGCAAGTTTGTTGACGACAGCGGTAAGGGTTTTCCATGTTCCTTCGACGTTTGGAACAACTGCCTGTCCACCCAATTTCCCCTCTGTTCCGACTTCCAGTGACACTCGCTCCACTTCTACGGCAAACGTTTGTAATCGGTCCACCATCGCATTGATGATATTCTTGAGTTCTGTCATCGCTTGACCCTCGACGGGAACGATGATCTTCTGGGTAAGGTCACCGGTAGCGACTGCCTTACAAACACGTGCGATATCCTGTACCTGAGCCTTAAGAAGTTCGAGCTCCTTTTCGGCGCTCATACCAGAATCACCAACTGACCATGACGCTGCACCGGGACCACCTGTCAATACAGACGCTCCCGAAGGTGTTGTAAGAATGCTGTGGGGACTGTGGCCGCCAGGTGAGATCAATTGTCGGAATTGAGCAGGAGGAGTGGAGAGGGATTGTGAAAGAGGGTGCGAATATAACTGCTGTGAGATTGGCATAGTAGGCGTCGGTGATTCAGAGACAGGTCGACTGCAGGTAGGGCAAACTGGAATACTGGATGGTATGGGTCCGACATCGTTGATTGGTGGTGTCCATTCAGGCGTCAAAAGATCACTACCCTGTTGAGGTCGGATTTCGAAAGCAGACCTTGCTGCTTCCTTCACGCCGACTGCTTGACTTCGCTCAGCAGTCCAGACACGTTCACCTAACGCGACGATAGCTCGTTCAATCGCTTCCTCCGCTGATGTCTTCTTCCCATTGAACGATGGTAAGCTGACATTGCCGCCTTGTAATGATCTCGGTCCGTTGATTGGGAAAGGATAAGCAGGTGAAGGATGTTCCGAGATTGAAGATAGGAGGGAGAGGAGATGAGCTTGGAAGTCGGTGCTACCCTCCGCCGCTAGGACTGGGGAGTGAGCGATAGCGCCTGACATGGCGCCTGGTTTCTGGGTTGTCGAGCAAAGGTGAATCGAGCCGTGCGAGGAAGCAAGTGCGTGAACAGAGGTGGAGTCTGAGAGACCTAAATTTTGCAGAAGAGGAGTGATGGGTGGAGTGGGATGTGTGGATGATGTGTCGGAGTCTGATGACAGGTATTCTCCCGATTCTGATGTCACAACGCGATCTTCGTCAGCATTGGAGTACATTTTGAGGGAACTTGTCCAAGTCTGAGATGCAAGGAAGTTTGAAGAGAGGAGGACAAACGACGACCCGGCGCTATATCTACAAAGCGAAGAAAAGAAAGGGGGATAGTGATGTGCTGGGCATTCGGCTCCCTCCAGTGTACCCTTCGCAATCACCTCGAGGCTCGCATCAATCCAATCACCTGCGTGACTAGTACACTGAATTGCAATCACGTCCATCGCCCATCAGGCCATCTCCATCAATTCAAGCCTCGGGCCACATGAAGATTCTGTAATCCCCAACCTCCTGCAAACCTTGTCTGAGAACAAGCATCAATCGCTCACCCTTGTTTTAAGCTCTCTATGATCTACTCAGCGAGCGGATTGTCGCGACGTAACCTTGATCCAAGCCAAAATCATACACCGAAAACGCGAGAAACTGAGTGAGAGGATGGGATCCTTCCGGGCCGTGGCTTTCTTATCCACTCGTAGGTCTTGACACCGTTCAGGTAGTCTGGTGTTGCGTCGGTCGTTGATCTCTATGTGCCGTTGAGAAGCTCCGCAGTATGACGAGTGATCAACCGTCGATGACGTTGAACATGCGACCGCAAATCGTAAGAAAGAAGAGTTGAAAGGAGGGACTGTGTTGGACGCGCGAAACCCGTTGTGAAAGTCTGTTTGAACCGAACAGTGACAAAGAAGAAGACTGGTGAGCGTATTCTGAGCCAGGTGTCGGTATGGTTGTGAGGTCGCTCGAGTAATGGCTCGAAGGCTGTGTTTCCGAGTCAAAGTCACCTCGAATTCGAAAGTGATTCGCAAAGTCGCCGGAATGGCCCGGAAAAGCAAAGCAAATTAAACGTCGAGGACGAGCTTGTGGAGTGGAGCCCGATTATGAGCAGCGTCGCTCGTACATGTATATGTAAGAACGCGAGAGATATGATGAACAAAGCCGTGTATGTATGTCTATCTATCTAGCCCGTCCGACAATGAGGTAGAGCGTGCAAAAAAGATTGATTGTCCAGACCGAAAGAGTGGAGACGAGGGTTCATCCGGTCGAAACGCGCATTATCGGTACGAGTACTTGAACAACAGGGCAGAACGGTGGTCGCGATTGCCCATGTGTCTGTCCATTCCACCTCTATTCTCCCCGAGTTCCTCCTCTCCTTGTTGTCTCACCGTGAGGGTAAAAATACCCTTTAGCTTTATAAACCAATTATACCCTGGTCTCCTGGTCTTTTGCCCCTCTCCTCACCCAGAGGATGATTATCATCATCAACCTCTATCGCAGCCACATTTATCTCTCTCAGGGGGGGTGGGGAAGCTTTTTAATCAGTTGAAAGACTAGCTTACGCCCCGCGCCCCACAGACAAAGCGCAACAGCCCAGGACGTGGGAATCAACAGGAACGAAAAGGGGGAGGATGATATAAGATACACAGTCAATCCTCGGAAGCTGATTCTGCTGTGGGTGTTACTTGCACTACATCTGCCACGTCACAGAATTACAGCCGGTGATTTACGGCATTTGAGGGCAACCTGAAACGTTCATTCCTGCTTGTCATGTCTCAAGAGGAGGCTCACTGCCTGTTCGACAACCCTGCATACAATATCCCATGTATTCGACAGAGTAGCGACTGAGAACGAAAACGCTCACAGCTTGACCCCGGGCCATGTGGCCGGGTGCTACTGCTTCCGAAGCTCGCCGCATGTTCTGCTACGAAATAGCGATGTGTCCACGACTGTGTTGGTGCTGGTGCTGGTGTGAAGCCGGTCGGCGGCCCTCAGCCAATCCTTGGGTCCTGTATCTTGTCTTCGTTTGCATGGCAGGCTCAAGTATCAATGACCTAATTCATCATCGTATCCATGTTGCGAGGCCTTGGCTTTGTCAGACTTGAGGGTACTTCACACATTCGAGGGATTATTCGACAGACTGACGACGTCTCACTCATGGATCTGCCGACAGTCACATCATGATCACTATCAGTGCTAAAAGAGGAAGGAAGCATTTCGATCGCTATAACTCGGTTTCGCTGTGTTTAGCGAGAGCGTTCGTGCCAGGTCCTGAAACGGAACCGATTTGCAATCTCGTTGTGTCAATCCCAAAGCAAACGCACCAACGATGGGAACAGCGTCTGTCCGAAGTGGTCGTGGCTGCCTCCTGCGTATTTCCAGTCAGGCTCCTCAATCTTCTCTTGACAAGCTATTCCTCTGTCTGATGTTCTTCAGGACACGACCTCTTGTTCTGTCCTAGAGTTCTTCAAATGGGCTGGCGGGAAACACAAGGGCCTCGAGTATTCGACTTCAGCGAGCGTTCTGACAGACTATTTCTTGACCTGATGAATACCACAGCAGTAATTCATGTCAAGATCGAGCGGTGGCATGGCCTTAACACGCGCATAGTCGCTGCAACAAAAGTCAGAAAGATGTTAGAGTTCTGAAATGACGATTTGCCACTCTACCTCCACTTTTCTTGCCACGTGCGCGCTCGGATCCGATTACACCATGGAGGGAGGGTTCGTTACGAGTGCTCGATCCCACTGCAAGTCAAGTTCGATTTCGTTCGTTTCTTCGCATCTCAAAATCATTCACCATAGCTCTCTCTCACTCTCTTGAAACTGCTACATATCAATTGGCAGACTGGTAGATCATGCCACCTCGTCAAGGTTTTGGCGATTTCCTCAATTCTGGCGGACCATCGACTCTTAGAGGGAGAGGCAGAGGACGCGGAGGTGGTGGCGGAGAGGGAGGTGGACGTGGTCGAGGTGGAGGTGGAGGACGAGGTGGTGGGAGCTTTGGAGGTGGTGGTGGGGCGAAGAAGAGTTATAATGCCGATTACACTAACATGGGGTTCAACTATGAGGCCGTCAACAGTCAGAGATACACCAAGATGGACGGTGGGTCTCTTCGTGTCATACCACTACTGGTAAAGCTGATAGGGCTGTGAAATACAGGCTTCAACGTAACACCCTTCGGACCTTCGCCGGTCCCTTCTGGGATCTCTACACCCCGGCGATCGGACACCTTTCACTCAAGGGGAGTAAGAGGCGGTCGAGGAGGCGGTGGCCTTTCAAGAGGTGGTCATCTCGGGACACCATCCGCTTCAGCTCAAGAGCCCCGTACTCCCTCAGGAGCAGCCACGCCGGTACATGGGCTTGGCTACCACGATCCCGCCCTGACCTCTCGAAGCAAGGGGGATCATAGAGGATTAGGACTGGGCAAGACTTCAACAGTAGGAAGGGGCATCGGGACCGGGGAGGTCAGATGGGGAGGAGGAATGGCACCGATCTTTGTCAAAGCTGGGGAGTTGTTCAAGGAAGGTGAAGCGGACGTCATCACGATGACACCAGGTGAGTGCCATTTGTTACGTATGTCAGTAAGCACGTGGAGCCCGTGCTGATCGGGTCTTATTTAGACCATCACTTTCACGTTGAGGCTTTGCCCATGGACGATCCGTCTGCACCTCAGATGACCGATCTAAGGGATGAGACCGAAATCGACATCAGGCCACCACAATCCCAAGCTCGATTGAGAGAGTCCACAAGTCCCGAGAGCGAGCCCAACGGTATGCCTGAGGAGGAATCGTCGCCGCTTGACCTGTCCCTTGACGAGGATGACGAGATGGACAATGCGGTACACGTTGACATGGTCCAAGTCACGGAATTCACTGAGCAACTCACTATGGGGACGGTGTTGGAGGGTGGATCGTTGCTCGAGGAGGATGGGGTAGACGAAGAAGGTATCGAAGAAGTGGAAGAGCAGATACCAGGCATTAATGTCGACAACCGACCTAGTCCAGTTGAGGGCGCTGCAATCGAGGCGTCTCACGTCAGTCAGGCGGATCGTTTATCGCAGGACATCCCCCTGTTCTATATCGACACCGACCCGAACCCTTACGAAGATCCTTCCATCCCAGTGTACGAGACCCTTTCAACTACACCTCTTGGCGCATCGGGTCGTCGCTCCCCGTCGGATGATGAACAGATCGTCTTCGTGCCCAAGACCTTCCGGAAGCCCGAACCCGTGTCTGTTCCTATCGCGTCGACATCGCAGCCACTTCCTACACCACAAGCTCCTACGGAGATCACCAGTCGAGCGTTCGTCAATCCGCGGGCGCTTTCACGCGCGGAGAAGAAGGCGGCCAAGAGGGAAAAGCGACGAAATAGAGGCACCAACAAAGCCAACAAAAGACAAGACAGAAAGGCGAGGGAGGACTCCGACATTGAGTGGGGTAGCGAAGGACCTCCGCCGATCGTCTTGGGTGTGCCGGGCGTCGATGAGGAAGACGACGGTATGGCGGGTGGGTCCGAAGACATGAGGATCTTGAGAGATTACATGGCGGGAACGCGACTGAATCAACGAGCCGAGAATGAAGAGCGTGGTGCGGAGGATGGAGAAAGTGCAAATGAAGAGGAAGGCGAGATCGAGGTAGACGTAGAAGCGATGAGGCTTTTCGGAGAAGGGATCAAGGGCTTAACAGAGGATGGAGCAGAGATCATTGACGAAGACGAAGGGGGAGATTGGCAGTCCGATGACACTGATGAAACCGAGGGGAGTTCGTCCTCGTCAATACTGGGAGAGCTTGATGGCATCATCGGAGACGAAGATGACGAGGATACTGATGAGGAGGAAGGCGAGGCTTTCAGTGGCTCAAACCAATGGAGGGACGATACGCAGTGGTTCATCGAGGTGATGGAGGTAAGTTTGTTCACTGTCTCCTCTACATACTATTGCCCATTTCTGACCACACATCAATAGGATGCACTCGACAACGATGTGGACATGCGTGATAGGAAGAGCCGGAACAAAATCTTCAGACAGATCGAGGATGGCGACTTCGGAGATGACTGGGGACTAGGTGAGTGTGTGACGTGGAAGATACCGTACTGACTCTTCGTTTGCAGAACCCGCCATCAAGAGCAAGAGGAACAAGCACATCGCTCCTCAACTACAAGCTCAGTGGGAGAAAGATCGCAAAGCTAAGGCCGAGAAGAAACAGCAACGTGAACTTGAAAGACTTATCGCTGAGATAGAACCATACGCTCTTCGAAAGGGCAAAGGCAAGGGAAAGGGGAAGAACAAAGCTCATCAAGCTTCCGTTGCTCATCTTATCCCGGCTTCGGCTAGTGAAGTCGCACGGATGTTCGATATCTCTTCTGACGAGGATGAAGATGGGTTGATGAGGCCGCCATTCAGGAAGGGTGGAAGGATGCCGTCTGGCGTATCTTTAGATTACGTGGACCAAAAGATACAGATCTTCCTGGATGACAAGGGAAAACAGACCCTCAGTCTTCCGCCGATGGATAAGGAGGGTAGAAAGAAGGTGCATTTGCTAGCAGAGTGTTATGGGTTGAAATCGAAAAGTCGCGGTAGCGGGAAGACGAGGTTTACGTGAGTGCTTTTAAGCGATGCGCAGTTTCCGTGCACTGATCGCTTTCATCTAACCTGATCAGAGTTCTCATCAAGCTTCAACGATCTGGTACCTTGATCGACAAGGTCAGGCGGGAACGACTTCTAACAGCTGCGCCTCAGTCTGGTGGTCAATTCTACAAAACTCTTTTCGCTCGTGGCGGCGGCGGCGGCGGGAAAGGGAAGGGTCGAGCTCCTCCTGGTCCGTCTGTGAGACACAAGGATGGAGATTTGGTTGGAGAGGGAGCAGAAAAGATTGGTATGGAGAATATAGGTCACAAGCTTCTGAGTAAGATGGGTTGGGCTGAAGGAGACAGGATAGGGAGGACTGGTGGACTTGACGCCCCGTGAGTATTCCAGCGAATCATCCAGTCATTCTGTGGGGCGTTTGAGTTTCAAGCACGAGCTGACACAACTTTTTTCAACTGATAGTATCGTGGCCATTGTCAAAAACACAAAGATGGGTTTGGGGGCGTAAGACAATTCCGAGTAGAACGACACTTTCGCATGATAGACAAATTGATAGCATTGAGATACCGCATAACTCCCAGAAAATTCCCTGTATCAAATTGATTTCAACTAGTTCAAGAATCAAGCAATAAATACCATGGCATTTGTGGTGTCCTTAAGCGCAAGCTTTGTCGTCGCAGGCGGGGAGCAACTGCGATTGAGTCTTGTATTGGCCTTTGTGCACAACTTTGTCCAACGTTATCACTCATTCATGGTGCTCCGCCATGTTTCGTGCGCAACGTGCTCCACAAACGGTTGCGGTCCATACGGAAACAGTCCGTATCACCTGTTGTCCGGCGCATCTACAATGCCATGATTTCGGACGTACGCAGCAGAGCACAGCACAGCGTGTCATTACGATTTGACTCCAGCGAAAGCTCCCACCTCTTTTGGTGCAGCTTGCTCCCGTCGGCATGTAGAGGCTCGTTGTTTTCATTGCGAATATGAAAGAGAGGGAGGGCCACCTGTGCAGGTTTAGATCTCCCCTGTGACCTCATACAACGTCTGAACGAGCGGTAACTGGTCTAGAAGCAATCTACTTAGCGTGCCGATAAGGCTAGCTTAGACAGACTGGCCATGGACGTAGATCATTTCATTGGTGCTCCACGTGGATTGGGTATGCTGTATTGTATGGCTATTATGCTCTGCTACAAGAAAGCCCGGTTGGGGTCTGTTTGTGACAGCAGTACGATCTCCGACTTGCAAAGTGCTTGGAGAATGATGGAATCCGGTAGACCAGGACAGAACAGAACAGAACACCTTTCGCAAGAGGTGTGGAATTGTGGGTATCCGAACCGGGACCGAAATATCTCACCGAAACCAATAATGAATGACGTATATGTTTCGTAGATCAATTCATACCTCCATCTCCCCCCCACTAACAGGTTGTAAGCGGGGCTTATGTGGGTGAGGTGTGAAAGTGAAACGCAAGTCGGAAAACAAGCATACGTGACGATCATCATGCTCATGGATCTGACTACGACTCGTGTACGAGAACGACTCGTCAAGACTCGACTTGCCGCGGGATACGGAGTGACGTTTCACTCTACACCTACACACCTACTACACTTGTATGGATGATCGTCATTTGCGTCATACCGATTCGTCCTTCCCTTGGTTCATTCATTATCACCACTGTCGTTGTTATTGCTTCAAGAATTTCGGTGTCCACCCCGGTTTTATCTTGGAAAGTGCGGTAAGATACAGCTGCGCATGGATGCCTGTTGTAAGTTACACGCGGCTCTATTGGCGGGCCCCAAAAGCGAGACAATGATAGGAACCTCGCTGCGCCTCATGCCTCCGAATCATACGTGTGAACGATCCGGTTTCCGCCGGAACATCTTTCCTATCCTATCCTCTTCTGTCGCGTCCTGCATCGCATCCGGCAAAGGCAGAAAGAAACAAGCCAAGAGATCTGTTCTGTTCCCCACAATGGAGATGCCGCTTGTCTGTCCGACTCAAGAAGGGACGCGGGACGATACCAGGGCTCGGAGAACTACACATGGACAGACGAAGCGGGGGGGGGGAGGGCTGAGAGATAGAGCTGGAAGCCCTGGGGTCGTAGAGATCCCTTTGCGAAAAGAAGAACGATGACGTCTCCGTCTTCGGCGGTATCTTGCCTCATCCATCAGTCGGGTCGGGTGAGGAGGAGATTACTTTTTTGAATCCGAACGGGAATGTGATCGACCAGGTGCTTTCGGGGGGCGGACCATGCGGGAGAGCACACGGGTACTTTTTTATACTTGTTCTGTTTTTCCATAGATAGATCTCCATCTCACTGCCCCTCATTTCCTTCTAGTGCGCATGTGCATGTCGTTAAATGGGGGGGAGCAAAAATGAACAGATCGGTATCCCGGACAAGCTAAGCGATCAACTCTGCCGCGCTGCGACGATATCATAGCAAGCAAGCGGTTGTGTCGGCCTTGCGTCATTACCGAAGCAATGAAACCCTGAGATGGAAATGGGATCGTAAGTGGTTGACTTATATGAATGATAATTGTAATGATTAAAAAAGAAAAACAGACCCTGATTACTACTTCGTTTAGATCCGTCAATAGGTTTTCGGTAGACCTCCTCTTCCAGAGGTAAGTTATGGTAAAACTGGAATTATTAGTAAATCTTCCAATGTAAATCCGAGGCCGATCATTTGTTTGTGACTGATTTACCCTTTCCCTGCTTTCAATTTCCCCGCTATCCCATTCCCCTAAAGACTCCGTGACTCCGCCCCCTTCTCCCTCCCCCTGCTACGCTGTATCTGTTATCCCCCCCCCCTTCCCCCCGATTAGTACAGGAACAGGGACTTTGATTTTGATTTTCAGGCTAAAAGACTGTGATCGGACGTCTGTGTTGCGTCATTACCACATGCTAAGCTTCTTCATTCCTCTCACTCCCTCCCAGTGATCGCCCTCTTGCCATGTGCTGTTGATTGACCTCCACTTTCATGCATCACACCATCCCCCCGCCTCACAGGAAGGGCTGATACGCTTTCATGAACCCCCGTAATCAGTGATGTCGTCAGTCCGGAGGGTGTGTGATTTCGTGGACGAAAGAGTGAGATATAGATAAGTGCTCGTCAGTGAGAGACATGCTTCTCCGACGTTTCTCGTGTTTCTACTTTACACTCACAAACAAAGAGGACCACCATTTCGGTTCGGTTCGATCAGAACAAACCTCTGTCGTTGTCGTCTGACGACCTGCTCCGACTTGCTCTTCGTTCCTCAACCCGGCACTTGCCTACTTGACTTGCATTCGAACCCACTCGCCTCACGCTCTTTCGCTTTACGACACGTCCCTCAAACAATCGGTCAGACGAGATCAGACCATCAGTGGCGTTCGTGGCGAAAGGAGAGTCGGGCGAAGATAGAAGGTCAATACGAGTTTGAGAGGAGACGCTCGAGCCTCGGAGACAGTGACGACCCCCCTTTTGCCATCCCGCTTTGATCCGAAAGCGGGGCTAGGCACACATCAAACGATCTCGACCTTTTTGCTTGTCAACAGCGTAAACAAGCGTTCACTCAACCAACATTGTACCATTCGCAAGACAATACGTCAGGACGACGAATTCAACCCTTCTGCCATCTCCACTTCATCGCTCGTCTGTTCGTTCAGCGATATCATTACGGCTTGGACGTAACAAGAGCCGCTTGAACCCCCATATATCAGCGTGACCAAGCACTCACCAAGTTGATCGAGTCAAAGGTGTCAGCAAAATCCTCTTGCTTCTGCAGCCGTGCCAGGGTATAACGGCCAAAAGGGAAATCCTGTCTCGGCTTCGACGACATCTGTTTTGACCTAAGCGTTCGGAAAGAAAATCGAGTTTAAAGGGCAGGGGGTTAACGCGACACCAACCACTCTTATTCTTTCCTGGGAATTTTCTTGCGAGCGACACAAATAGTAAATTCGTGTAGACCACAACGTCATTGCTGAATGAACTCTGGTGAGTGATTGGCTCCTTGCCCCGGCCCGTCTGCGTGCACCCATTCCTTATCATAATCTTCACGCAGGTGGATTGCCGCAACTGAGTCTCGGTCTGATGCCAACAACATTGCTGACCATGTTCACCATCGAAGGTCCAGACAGTTCTTCAAACCATCGCCGCCGCATAATTCTTTACTCCTAGTTCGCACACCAATTACCAACTTCGGAATCGCTTCACGAAAATGCAACCACAAGATCAAAGATCTGGGTTGTACTCTTACTATCCTCAATCATACTCGATTAGCTCTCTGACTATGTCCAACGAGCCTCACCTTCCACCCCCCGAAGATAGTCCTAGTCTCTCTACATCTCGACAGAGCTACGACATGTCCTTCCCTCCCGATGGCCTCGAGTCTCAATCAATACCGACGCAAGTCGGTGAGTACAGAGTAGGTCTCGAAGGTGGTGAAGAATACGGTGGTCCCAGTGGGACAAGTAGGATTTCGGTCGGACAAGACGATGTATATCGGCAGGAAGCATTTGAAGAGGCAGGTGATGTCGGACGTCCCCCAACCTTGAGACGACGGATCACAGATGCGTCGAGCCCAACAGAATCGTTAGGGGAGGGTCTCATGGAGTCGAGGGATGATTCTGGGAGGGGTGATAGTCCGAAAAAGAAACCCAGAATCACTTTACCAAGAGGAAGAGCGTGTGTTCCATGTCGGTAAGCTCAATCAACTCTTACTTTTCTCATGATCACGAGCTGACGCATCCGACAAACGAATTATAGCGTCCGGAAACTGTACGTCGGCAAGGCAAATACCAGAGGTAATTGACAGTCCGCTGACCCGTGGTTCGCAAACAGAAAATGTTCGGGAGACAGACCTTGTCGGAACTGCGACAAAAATGGTACAGATTGTCGTTACGAAGAGCTGCAACGAAAAAAGCCTAAAACAGTGATGCTCGAGGAGCGAGTCAGTGAGTCATGATATGTCAACGTCGTAAGCACGTCTGATGCTGGATCAACAGCCGAGCTAGAGGCCCTTCTCAAGCTGCGACCCGGCCAGAACCTACCTCGAGGCAGCTACTCCGACCAAAGCGCGGTCGGCTACACCGAGCTTAGTACTCCCTCAGAGCACAGTATGAGCATAGAAGCGCGACTCAATTCGGCAGAATCACACCACACGCCCCCTTTCTTCGGCAATCAAGGTGGCCCAGGGCCACCGGTCGTCTCGCTACTCTCGTTTCGTGACATGCCACCCAACATGGCCGCTGTCAACACGGCTGTCGCGGATGTCCCACCGAATTCACATCTCGAAATGGCGCTCATACAGGTGGTCCTACCGTATAGCCCTCACCTTTTGATGCCGGTACATCCTGCTCGATTCCTCACCTTACTCGCGCTTCCACCGAACAACCCTAATCGGCCCCACCCCGCTTTCCTGTACATCCTCTTTTTCGAAGCGGTAAGAGTGCTGGAAAAACAAGTGCCTTTGCCCAACCTCCCTCCGCCACCACCTTCGCTATTCCCACCATCCTTCGATCCGCCTATCCCACCGCCCTGTCTGGCTCCGGATTACATCCTGTCTCAAGTCGGTGGTACTTCAGCTTCCCTCCTAGAACGTGCGAGGACCGAACTAGACGAAGGAATAAGGAACGTTGACCGACCGTTCGACCTTGCTCGAGCTGCGATTGGTATTGCTCGAGCCATGTACAGCCTAGGTCGTTTCATCGAAGGATGGAACATCCCTGTCATGAGACTCGTCACTAGCTGCGGTCTTCACCGTATCACCGGTGAATTTGTTCCACCAGCTGGGAGTTCAGTCTCTGGAACCGGCGGTCCAGAGTTGATGCCTCCTCAATACGCTCCTTCGTATCAATATCGACATCCTCACGTGCCTGTTCACATCTCACCTGGTCAACAGCCTTTTCCGATACTTCGGATGAAACCGGTCATCATCCCACCTGCGAGAGACGAGATAGAAGTTGCTGAAAGGGTAATGACTTTTTGGGCGGCGAAGAAGCAAGATTGGGAGTCTGGAATCGGTTGGGGCTGGTCAATGGGCCTGGCGGATGAGCAGGTGACCACGAAGTGGGCATGGGGCTGGGGTCAAGTGGAAGTGAGTACTCAAGTAGATAAGCTCGGTTTGCGAGGCGGAAAACTCACCCACACTCGATTGTTCACATTCTCGCAGGTCCGGCATCCGAATAGCCCTGCTCAGCAGTTCAGCATTTGTGATCTGTATGATCCCATGTCGCCAATGCACAGCTCGCCTGAAGCCGACACCACTTACGTGCTTGCTTTAAAAAGTGCTGCTCTGCTTCATCGTGCGAGCAGGTGAGTGATAGTCCCCTCCAGCCAACGAGAGTTTGATGCACAGCTGACCTGACATTTGCAGCCTTTTCGATCTCCCAATCTCTTCGATCCCAATCTCTCAACCGGACGGTCGCATTGAATCGATCTATCGTACTCCCCTTCCTGCCATCGAGTCCGTCGAGACCGCCTTGCGGCTATTCCGTGGGCGGATCCCACCACCCTTCGTTTATGGTCGTCAAGCTCCCAATCCTCCCGTTCCGGGACAGATGGGACCTATAGCCTACGATGGGTTTTCAGATCCATGGTGGATCACGCTGCATGCGAATATATACACAGCAGAGATGTTGATGTATAGGGAGATGGCGAATCATCGACCAGAGGCGTACGAGACTGCGGTCAGCCGTGCGAGGGCTCTTGTGGATCTATCGCAGAAAGTGCCTCTGGACGCTTGGGCCAATGTCGGTGAGTTCGAGGATTGGGTTTTCTTCTTTTCTTTGTAAGCAGACAGGTCATCGAGTCATGGTCACATGTCTCGCCCGTCCACATCACCTGTCACTATACTCATCGAACCGAGTTTGGAAGTGCATTGCTGATTCCTAATCGTGGTTACACGCACAGATATGCTCGTCGCTCTGGACTTGTCATTTGCATCCCGATTCCTATTCAAAGAGACCAATCGGTTGATGTCGATCGGCCAAACCCAGGCAGCAGGGTACGCTAGCGAAGAGGCCGAAATGCTCTGTGGGATCTTACGGGGTCCATATACGAGATGGCTACACATCGCTTCTCTGCATAGTTTGATCATTCAGAGAGTCAGAGAAGGATGGTCGGAGAAGGAAGGGGAGTACGAGAGGGTTTAGCCGGAGGCTGAGTCTCAGTGAGGAGGGGTGTCGAGGTGGGGTAGACATTTCGCCCGATGCGTCTTCACGGCATGGATGGCGGCAAGACGCAGAGGGGAGCCCTGCTCAGATGGACGAACACACAGATAGATACGTCTAGATGAGGCAGGAAGAGGCGTGATCATACAACTTGCATTGACGTAGAACCAGTATTAGTACATCATACATATCAGGAGGGACCATTACATACATGCATAGGCGGACTATATTGCAGTACATCATCATGCATACTAGGGAGGACCAAGATATACTGTAAATCCGCCTTGAAACGATTCGGATTTTTGTCTATCATTCAATGCAATGCATCCCTTTTGTTTTTTACCTTTCAGCAAAACCTATACAACGTTTCTTGAAACATGCAGTAAACCCTCTGTTTCTACTCTACTCTACTTGCGCCAGGCCATTCTATGCTTATGCTATGCTATGCTACGCCATGAATTTTTTCTCTTTTTTTCCCTATTTTTTTGGCCAAACCATGCTATGCTAAACAACGATCATCTCAGATCGTCACCTCGTAAATGGAACGAAGCCTTTTCTCTATCGGTGGCCATCAATCTCGCATATTCCAAGAACAATCTGTATGACAGGTACGTCCAATAAGCATTAAATCATGCGATATCCACACGACCGTAGTGGACCGCCCGATCGAGAACTCACCTGAACTGATATGCTATCATATCCTCTTTTCGCCAGTATTTACGACTCCACTCTTTTCCCGCCATGGCGATCTCTTTGGCCATAGCGTCATGCCCTCGGAAGAAGGAGAGGGCATCGTACAAGTCAGTCAGGTCCGCTTTGATAGGTATATAGTGGACCCCTGGACATGAGACACCAGTCAGTGCGTCGGACAAGAGTCCGTTTCGAATCCTCTGGGTGGACAGACTCACAAGGTTGTATTCTATCGGTGTACCTGAGGAAGAGTATTCGTCAATATGGACTTTCTTCCAACCACTTGACTCAGTCTTCATAGAGCAGTACAGTAGTCAGATGCCACTCACCATTCTGGAAAGATCGTGGACTTCAAAACGACAGAATTGGTCGACATCAATCGCTTGAATCTTGCACTCCAACCGTTCCCATCTGTAGGCACCGACAAATCAGCCCTCTTCGCTCTTCCACCGATCGACACGATTGTCCACTCACCTATGTCCAGGAGATATTTGTAATTGTTGCCCTCTTTCCAGTTTTTCCTTCCTCCAAATTTGTAATTCTGTTCCACAATCGCACAAACCTTCTTATCGCATTGTATCGCTTGGTCCACAAACGCGACATCCATCAAATCTGCATTGAGCTGAGCAAGAGGTGTATCTTTCGCCATGCCGACGGGGTCTGATGGGGAAGTGATGTCCAGCATCGGGATGTGTCCTGTCGTTTGAGCAGCGCGAGAGACGAGATTGATCCGCTGCGAAATGTCTGATAGGCGAAACGATGATCAGCATCCGCAGAAAGGTGAGATAGCCACTGTAGACCCACTCCAAGGAACCCCATCCTTGAAGTATATTCCCGTAGTCTTTCCTCTCCATAACATTCTGTCGTCAATCTTATCCTCCCACGCAGGATCGTTCCCCACATCCTCTGTCCAAGCTTCCATCGACACCTGACGTCAATAATAGCGATACTCAGCAACAGTGACAGACATTACATACGCACAGCGTCCAACTCACAGCGAGTACATCGGCATGTAACGTAGTCTTGCACATAGCCAAAACGGGGTAAATCTCCGTACTTGGTCCAGGTCCTTTCCCATGCCCAGATAGGAAACCGACGAGGTGAGTCAAGGTCGGATGTATGCAAGGGTCCATGGCGCTGTTTCAGGCAGTCGTTAGAAACATAGGCGCTGGCGCTGGCATTTCATAATGCCACTGCGGGCCATAGCGACACTCACGCCTTGTGGTCCCAGATGAAACTCTTGTCCGCTGCCCATAGATCATCCAATACTGGCAAGGTATCGGGATCATACGTTTCTCTCAATGGCTTGTGAGGGGCGCAAGCTGAAGCCCAGCCAAGGTGAGCCATGTCGGGCTGCGGAGGACCAGGTGTTTAGTAGTGACTCTGCGCCTGTTTGACACATCTTCGAAACCATTTTCCTCACGAAATGCGACACAGAGGACCGCTACTCACATCGTACTCGTCCTTGTTGAAGACTGGCAGATTTCAGGATCAGTAACGTACATCGGTTTTACCATATGCACACTCACATTCTCCTACAGCTGCGGCGTCCTCCAGTGCTCCTTTCTGCAAACGTGACTCGCGGATCAGCTCTGCCTTGACTATCTCCATTCACTCTCGCGACGTCGTCACTCACATATTCATGTCCGACGAATTGCCAGGGCACATCGTGACTGTAAAACACAACCTCCACCTCTTCCAACAGATCTTCGACATCTTGCAGTAATCCCAATTGCTCTTTCGCACGCTCACTAGCCACCCTCTTCCCTTCCTCGTTCAGACCCGTCTCGACAATCTTGAAGGTGCACTTGGAAGAGGGTCGTCTCATCTTGGCCTTGTTCGATCCAGGGCGGACTTTTGCATATCTCGTATGGGTTATGCCAGGGCAAGATATCGTGTACATTCCTGATTGAGTTGACGTGTGACGGAGAAGCTCATGAAATTGGGCGGGAGGGATAGCATAGAACGGTTCGAGGTCGTGGTGCTGCGGGGTAAACGAGGTCACAGATGAAGTTGATTCGTACAGATCAAAGAGAGCCGAGAGAAGAAGCTTGGTCAGCAAGGCCCGATTCTCGCGATCTCAGACAAGCCAGCTACATCCTCAGTCCACCGGATCAGAACTCACAATCTGATCATATTCATCCGGCAGCTCCACCCCGTTCTCCTCTGCATACTTCCAGAACCTATCGAACCCCTTTGGCGGCTTCCTCTCGTATCTTCTCCTGTACTCGTCCACAGCCTCCGCCAATGTCTTACTGCTTCTCGCCTTCTTCTTGGACCATGCTTCCTTCGCTTGCGAGATGAGAGAATAGATAGGATGAGGTGCGGAAGGGTTAGGGATGAGTAGGCCGTTAGATAGGTATGTGTGTTGTGGGGATGATTCCATGTTCATATCTGGTTGATCGTCATCATCGTCATCGTCCTTGTCTGCTCGATCGTATGAATCTCTGCGCTGGTCTCCATCTTCATCATCATCGTTGTCGTCGTCGTTATTGCCGAATATCCGACCTAGACCGAATGGAAGTTCCAACCCTCTCTCATCCTCATCCTCATCCGCATCAAACTGAAACTCGATCGCTCCCATTCTGCCTCGTCCCGATCCTGCGCCAACTCCACTTCCTGATCCTGACCCTGATCCGACACCGACGGCGATTCTCCTCTCCTGTTCTCTATCTCTCCTCAATTGTATCCTGGCTCTATCTCTACCGGTCCTCTCAGATTCATCATCACCTCCTTTCGTGAAGTGTCGAACAACGATATATGGTCCGAGAAGGAGGGTGAGGAGGATGAGGATGGATCGGAGAGATCGTTTTGGGATAGGTATTCGGGGCATCACCTGTTGGTTCGAAGAGGGCGGTAGAGAGATGCGAAGGGTGAGATCAAAGAGGAAGGAGAGAGAGAGAGAGAGAGGTTGAGGAGAGAACGAAGATGACTGCCGAGGAATACCCAATGAGACGAAGAAGGGACAAGGACTGAGGCGTGATGTTTGCCAAGATGTGCCGAGATGAGATGAGGAGTGTATCACGGACCGAGTGAGTGACAAAGAACGAGTTGACGAGTTGACGAGCAGATTGATGAGTTTGAATCGTAAATTACTATAGATAAGTTACTGGGATAGAGACCAGAGAATCGCACAAGTCTTCGTTTCATTTTCAGCACGTTCTCGTTCCTGACTATTTGATCACCAGTAGTAGTGAAACGCGTCCGGGGACAAGTTGTTTTACCGCGACGCAGACGGAGCATGATCAGAGCAGTGAGGGAGATGCATGTCGGGGTGGATAGATACGTGATTGGGTGGGTCCAGAGTATGCATTTACATGAGATCACTACTATATGCAACATCGATGGGATCATGTACAACAGCCACTACCATTACCACCAATTGCCCCCCCCCCCTTACATGATCACGCATCCACATCCCTTGCCATGCGTGTCATCCTCTTTTGATATCCCCTTCTGCTGTCTCTGCCTGGTCATCGATCCTTCATAGATTGCATCCGTGATCTGATGGGTTGTGCCGGGTACTTGTGGTGGTTGCGCTTGTCCTCGTGTCTGCGACATGTCCGAACGTTGTCCTGCGACTCCGTCCGATTGTTTCCCCAAAAATGATGGTTTCCTCCCCAATCCACTCTGAGACGAGGTCTTTTTCGAGATTGAGGGATTGCTCATGTTTTTCAGAGCGGCAGGTCGAGGATCGAACGAACTGAATGGTGAATGTGATGAAGGAACTGCGTGCTCCGCATTCGATAGAGTCGTAGTCTGTGCCATGGTGGTTCGAATGGGACCGAGCTCGATACCTTCGTTAGATCGCTGATATCGCATTTGAGATTGGGACGGTCGAGCATTTGAATGGAAAGGATTGTCTGGAGACGGTTCGAAGGTCGGTGAGAATGCCGTAGGTGTGGGACGGTTCGTTTGGAGATCGACGTGCGATAACCCGTTCGTGGTCTGCTTGAATTACAATTATGTCCTCAGTGAGAAATCCCCATGCAAAAGCATCCGAGCAGTCATTTGGACAGTCGCCATCCAGTCTGAGGCCGTGGTAGAGAGCAGGTATAGCACTCACGTTTCCCTCAGCAGTCTCGATCGGTCCTAGGATCTTGCCTCCCTTCCTTTTGACCCATCTGATCGGTGTTCCATCCCTATCCCATTCCACCGCCAAAAGATCCTCCTCATCCTCGATTCCTCTACTACCACCATTCCCCGCACCCTCTCCTATCCCCAATTTCTTCGCTACGGTCGGCAAGACGACTTCATCCCAATCCGCGCCTTTGGGAGGTGTATAACTGCTTTCGGGCGGGATGAAATGTGCTGCTACGCCCAATCGTGAGTTCGGTGTCCCGCCAGAACCGGTCCCTTGAGAGGAAGAGGTGGACGAGGCGAGGACGTTCATCGATGCTGATCGAGGCGTGAATGAGGACTTCGGGTTTGGTGGATTAGATCTTTGTTGTGTAGCACTACTTGATCGACCTTGTTTCGAGGACGAGGATCCACCGGCTCTACCGAGTTGATGTGACGAAGGATAACCCATACCCAGATTTGTACTTGATTTACCGTTGAGAGGTACAGAACCGCTTGTTGAAGGTCGTCCATTCCTTTTGATACCTAACCCAGATTTCGAACGAGCAATATCGGAACCACCAGAAGATCCCGATCCTCGTCTCTCATACCCCGGGCTACTACCCACCCCTGATCTCCCCTGTTCGCCATTCGTCGCTCTGGACTCCACCACTCGTTTTCTCTTCCCTTCTTCGTCGAAACTCGATCCTTCATTTCCTTCTTCATGATGTTGTCCTTCACCCCTATGAGCTATTCGTACAGCTTCGTCTGGAGCTAATCTGAAAGGAGGAAGTTCGTTCTTGATGAACCCTTCTTTGGACCGTCCACCCACGCCTAACCCTAAATCGGGACTATTCCGTCCTCTACCATTATCATTCCTCGTTCTGGTCTTTTGAACTCGACTCCCTCCGGACCCAGATGCTTCTGAAGGGTGACTATATGTCGATGGAAAGCCAGAGAGGGGGGTCGATAGTGGTGAGGTCGACGAAGATGCTAATGAACGACCACCACCACCTCTACTACCACCGCCTCTCAGTATAGGAATACCGGATGGATGAGAGGCGATCGGGAGCGGTGCGTGGGTGACCGACATCGAGGTGACCAATCTGGGATTCCGGTAGAGAGGTCGACTATCTATACGCGATGACTCGGGGCTTGTCGTGAAAGTGAACGAGGACGCTGAGAGGAAAAGGCGAGATCTATAAATACCAGGAGCAGAGGAAACGAGAGCTTTGTGGAGAGAAGGTCAAAGTGGTAGACGTCGATGGTAGGAACTGACTTTGCCTTGTTTGTTCCCACGGACGGCGAAGAGTTGTTGACCAGGTTGAGTCTAGTCGACTGTTCAATCACCAGCGGAACCGACAGGGAAACCGCTCAGAGTAGCACGACCCAAACCAGAACCGAGCCAACCTTCGATATTCCTCTCCTCTATGTAGCTGTCGATCGTTGTTGACGCGATCCTTTTATTGCGTCACGTTGCCCAACGAATTTGTTTGTGTCGACAGTGGCTGAAAGTCGGCCGGTGGATTGGTTGGATATGAATGTTGCTGATCCGTTCTTCTAGGTCCTGTTCCGCGCGAGGTGCCGCGAAAGCACTCAAACAATGATCGACGAGTTTCAAACTACGATGTCAAGCGAGAGGTGGATGAGTTGACGTGGAGTTCATTAGATTGAGTACATGTATGGGCATTTACAACAGACAGATGAAGAATAGGCCGATGCAGTTGAAGGAAGAGGGCTATGGTCGGAGCACAAAATGTAAACTAGAGTTGAATCAACAACAGCGGCGTCATCCAACCAATTCCCGCAGTCCACCATGTTTGCTGGTTCGTTCATAACTGCTAAAGTATTGCGGCAATGGAGGAAACAACAGGATATCACCAAGATCTCTCGATGCATCCTCTCATTCACAGTTAGTGCATGCAGCACGCTTACGCGTCAGAGTCCATTGATGTGCATTTCCATAGAACTGAGCTAAACTAGGAAAGAAAAGATCGTACGTGCGTTCACTCCTGGATTCGTCATGTGTGCCGTTGTGTCGTCGGTAAAAAGCGAGCGTGAGGTGTATTGAGGTAAGAAAAGGGGAGGTATCTAGGTACTGTATGAGAGGCCAAGGGGGATGTCATGTCCACTTGACAAAGGGATGCAAGAGAAAAGAAAGCAGGACATCGTGCCTGCCTAATGACTTGTCATGCTCCAGTTGTTAAGGGCAACATTGTTGACGCTATTGACTGCGGTGAATCCATTGCCCCATTGAGGTGTGAAGAGCACTTGCAAGCTGAACGAACCGCCCGCATCGACAGGAACAGTAAGCACTGTCACGCCGTCGTTAGGCTGATCCTGGTCGATAGCGGCGGTAGGTAAGGGAGGGTCGGAAGCCGATCGGGTGGGTTGAGCAGTGGCGAAAGCGGCTCCAGATGGACCTTGAACAATGGAAGCTACCAAAGTCTGACCGCCAAGCGTGAGAGTGGCAGTAGCGTCGTTGAGACTGACGGTAGCGTTGGTGTGCATTCGCCATTCAAAGTTGGGAACGGATTCAACATCATCTTGGAGAAGGATCTGTTGACGGCCATTCAGGAATCGAATTCCTCGCTGGACAGTGTAATTGTAAGCGGATGACATGTCGGTCCAGAAGTAAGCTGTGTCGTTGGTTCCAACGGTGAATGACGGAGCGGCACCTTGGGCGGTTCCAGAAGAATCGAAGTGGCCAACAGGAGCAGCATTGACGTTCTGGTTCTCGTTGTTGATCAAGACGGTGTTCTGACCCTCAGTCCTCTTTCGGTAGTACAACCAACGCTCAGAGTTTTGGGCCTCGGTGGAGAAGTAACCATCGGAGAGATACTGTGCGGAACCCAATTCACCAGCCCATCGCTGTCCCATAGCGTCGAGGACGAAATCTCCAATATCCAGGTCACCATGAGTCTGATGTCCGGTTAACTTGCTGGCCTTCATGGCCCAGTAGACACCATTGTTGTCGGTCCAGGTCGATCGGCCGGTAGCCCATTCACCGTTGGTATCATCGAAATGTCGGTCAAGAGGCAGTCCGTCCCACCAAGTACCGTCGGTAGCAGGGTCGTACCAAAGCATGCTCCAAGGCTCTGAAGCATCATAATGATCACGTTGGTACAAGGCGTATCGAGGCTCGTTGAAGATTTGACTCCAGAGCAGCAAGGAATTAGCGGTGGTGGAATACTTGTTCGGTCCGTGGTCGCCGTAGTTGAACAGACTGGTCATACCCTGGACGTAAATGTGGAAGAGCGAGGTGTAGTTCCAACCGGGGTTTGCCTGAGGCAAACCGCGATCGTCACCATAGGCGGATCTTAAGGCATTGACCATTTCAGCGGCACCAGTGGTACCGAAATACCAGTAGTTGGCCGTCTCCGCCCAGGTACCGTCAGTGTAGGCTGCCTGGAAACAGTTGTTCCACGCATCTGGAGTGGAAAGGTCGATGATTCGCTGCGCGATACCTGTCGGATCTCGATCGACAATGGCAATAGCGGCTTGTGTAAGACCACCGTTGATCACACAGTTCCAGTTACCGTTGACCTCACTACTGCCGATGTTTGTACCGGCCCACCAGTCGTAAGTTGAGTTGGAGCCAGTGAGACCGTTGAGACCATATTGGAGACCAAGGTTGATGATCGACCACATGAGAGCATCTCGCTGATCGTCTGTCCAGAAGTCGTAAAGCCAATCGTATCCGATGGCGAAACCAGCGCAGAATTCTCCGACGTCAAGGAAATGTTGAGGGTTCCAGCGTTCGTTGCCGTCTCCGAAGGGAACGCTGGAGTCATTACCAGCGGCAGCCTGTGAATTGGATCAGCAACAGCCACATCCGTGAGGAATGACAAGGAAGACTCACATTCAGCTCTCGCCAGACTCGGTCGGCGTATTTGGTCTCATTGGTGACCCGGTAGGCATAAGCCCAGTTCTTAACCTTCTCCTTGATCCTTCTCGAGGGGTCCAAGACGCCCGATCCAGCCAGGCCACCGTCAATGTCGTAAGGTGTGGGTTCGTCATTCAGTGTAGAGCTAGCGTTACCGACAATGGTTTGGTTCCAGTACTTGAAGTAAGGGTTGTTGGCGATCAAGCCACCGGTGGTCAAAGCCTGCCACTTGTACATGGGGAAAAGACGGGGGTTAGGTCGGATGCCAGCAGTAGAATTGGACGGCGGGCTAGGGTCCTCCGGCCAGGCGTCCAATCTCGAGGGATCGGAAACAACAGTGGGTGCAGAGTAACCGGCTGTGTTGGTCTACCGAACAGTCAGCACAGTGAATGACGGCTGGCGAGTGAAGACTCACTCCGGTGGCATATACGGGTAGCATGTAAGTATCAGTGGCCACAGCCAGATAAACTTCTCCATTGGCTCCCGTGTTAGTAGCAGCAGCAGTGTTAACATTTGACACTCCGCTGGGAACACCAGTGTTGGCAACGGCTCCTCCTGACGTCCTGTTGTTAGACGAGCTCGAGGAGTTGTTGTCGTTGTCACTGTGCTTCCTTGATCCCAGGACACCACCGAGTACAGCCGCTAAGATAATGACGATGAGGAGGAGGGGGATACCGATCCAGAGCCACTTGTTGCGCTTCTTCTTGGGTTGATAAGCCGCGGCACCGGTTCCATATGGACTGGAGGCTGCGTTCGGGTTGGAACCGGACATTGGATAAGCTTCGAGTTGAGAAGTCGAAGGGGGCATTTTTGTATATTATCAATAAGAATATCGATGGAAGGAACAACAATTGAGTCCAGCATGTGAAGGGCAGACGTTGGGCGACGGAAGAGTATTCCGTTGTCCGATTTGAGACAAAGGATGTAAAGAGACACAGGAGAGGAGGCAGGCCATCGTGAGAGTGAGTAATGGTTTTGAGGAAACGATGATAAAGGAATCGGCGGCGAATGGACGATGATGACGAGAGACACAAGAAAAAGCACAGCAAAATATCAGCATTCTGAATCGTTCCCGCTGCTATTTTTACGCCAAGCGTATGGTGGCAAGCGATTGTCCAAACGAAACGATACTCACTCTCGGCGCCACCACCTGACCGTCCATAACCACCATCATTGTAACCGCCTTGTGGCTCATCGCTGTAACCACCACCGCCGCCATTGTAGCCGCCGCCGCCGTTTCCATACGAGTTACCGTACGAGTTTCCGTACCCTCCCGATGGAGAGTCACTGTAAGGAGCTTGTTGATATCGAGACATCGCGTTCGAAGCGAAGCGATGTTAGTGATCGATGACAGGAGGAGAAAGATGGATTGTACGTTTGATCTATTGAATGCGAACTGAAACGAATAGAAAGAAGAGACGAGTCTTGAATCGCACTCGTCGTCGTTTAATGCCGATACCTGAAGGCGTATTCGTCGATCGTCTGAACAAACGATCCTCGCTGCGTCGAATCCCAACAAACGTCAGAGAGAATTGAAAGAGGAGAAGAGGGAACGAGAAAAGAGATGAAAACAAAGAGAGAGAGAGAGATCGCGAGATGGATTGACGTGGTCGGGTCAAATATGAATGGAATTGATGGAATTATATCACCCCAAGGTTAATTTAAGCAACAACGCGCGACATTTTCTGATCATCTCATTCATCTCTTCTCTCTCTCTATTCTCTACTGTCTCTCATCTTTGCGTGACAATCCCAACAGCTTTGACTCCTCCCGCTACGTACAGGAATTCAGGGAAAACTGTAAGTTATAACAAACTGTGTAAAGAAAGAAAAACTAAAAACAACGCGCACCGCCACGCTGTCATCTCAACGAACAAGAATAGTACCAGGATACAAATATGACGTGGCATTGTCCCTCACGGACTGCCTGCATCTAGGAAGCAATTGTATCCACCGGGGTTTTTTCGGCTCGGTCAATAAAGTGTCAGTCATCACCGTGTAGAATGATTGATGTGATGATGATGTTAAGGTGCTGATCTCCACCTGAATCTGAATCGTTAGTCCTCGATCATCTTCTTTTCAACAAAGATCATTCAGAGCTCCACACAGAGACTCATCGTCCTCATAGACTAATCAATCATCACCCTGATACCTGCTTGCGATGATGCCGCTATCCCCTGCAGTCCTGAGCAACATTGTAAGTTTTCTCCCTCCACCTTCAGACTCTACCAGACACATCTGCCGACTCGCCTATCTCCTTCCTTGCCATTCATGTAGGCAGGCTACATGTCCATATCATTATGGATCGTGGTCTACAGTCCTCAGATATGGGAGAATTACCAACTCCAATCCGGTGAAGGGTTATCGGTACCTTTCATCGTGCTATGGTTGTTGGGCGACATAACTAATCTCTTCGGAGGAGTTTTGGCGAAATTACTACCGACCATGATCATCTTGGCTGTCTACGTGAGTGCTTTCCCTCGAGCATCAACGTATAACGATTTGCGTTCTTCGCATGATGCCTTCCTGTTTCATGCGGACGCCTGTCTTACACCACGCAGTACACAATCTGCGACATCATCCTTCTCTTCCAAGTCTACTACTATCGTCGTCATCCTTCTCCTGCTGCTCGAACTCACCTCTCTTCAGACGATGAGACGACACCGCTCCTCCCTGAACCTCGTCAACCGAAACCTCTTCTCCCTCCCGCATTGGAGTACCCTCTCCTGCTCGCTTTCGTCCTCCTCTCAGGAGCTGGCGCCTGGTATCTCTCCGATCAAGGCGATGAGATCTCTATTCCGGAAAAACCAGAGCCGGCAGTCGAGCTTGAGTGGAAGAGTCAGTCATTAGGTTGGGCCAGTGCGTTGCTGTATCTGGGAAGCAGAGTGCCGCAGATCATCCACAATTAGTGAGTGATGGCTTTTCTGCGTCGTTGCACTTGTTCAGTGCAGACAATGCTGACACCGCATGTCATCATCAACAGCAAGACTAGATGTGCTGGATTATCACTTGCCATGTTCTTCTTCGCCATCTCAGGCAGTGAGTGATCCGACTGTGCTGTCGATACGACGCTGATCACTGCCTTAAACCCAGATATGACATACGTCCTCTCCATTCTTCTCACGTCCTTGAACCCTCGATACATCCTCGCCAACCTTCCTTGGCTCGCAGGATCGGGCCTCACGGTATTCCTGGACCTGTTCGTGCTCGCGCAATTCGCCGCGTTCAGCTTCCAGGATAGAAGGAAGGCCAGAGAGGGCAAGGTGTTTGCGGAGGAGGAAGCGACAGCGGCCGCCGATGAAGGGACGTGAGACGGGACAGTCAGCGAGGAGGATCTATGTGGTTGCGAAACCGTGCTAGATCTTTGCATACAGAGTAAGTGACAGTGCAGAAGTATAGATATGTGTATGTATTTGTATCTCCACATCGCTTTGGTCCAATGCGCTCGGCCGATAGAGAGAGGATTCATCGGGCCGAACGAGGTACGCCTGTGTCGCGGGGCTCCGGGCCACTGTCCGGTCGCGTTTGTTGAAAGACAATGACAAATAGCAACACCACGACTTTGCACACCTCGTTGGATAGTTGAACTTCAGCTCAACTTTCTCTCACACTCCTCGTCTGGTCGGACCAAACAAGCTCGATCAATGCGATAGCAGAACAGAGGAAGGATTGTCTCAAAAATGGCCAAAACGAAATCGCCCGCTGTTGTTCGACGAAAATCCATCAACGCTTTGCCCAACTTTCTTCCTTTCATCGTAACGTTCACCCATGTCCTTCTCTCTCCGTATACGAAAGTCGAAGAATCATTCACACTGCATGCAGCACATGATGTGCTAGCATACGGCTTCGGCAGAGATACGTTGTCCGGTGTGAGTATACTCATCCTTCAAGCGCCGCGCCCCGTCAGGCCCCTAGATTGTCGTGGTTCGGATATGGCAGCTGATGGATGTATCGGTCTGGTCACGATAGTGGGATCATATCACCTTCCCAGGAGCGGTCCCGAGATCGTTCCTTCCTCCGATAATACTGGGGCTCTTGAGCTACCCTTTCTCGGCTCTGGCTGTGGCCTTAGGGATCGTAAAGACCAAAATAGGAGTACAGATCTTGGGTAAGTCTGGATGATATATTTCACAATCGAATTTTGCTGAGACTGCTTCCAAATATTCAGTCCGCCTCACACTCGCTTCGATATTCTCGCATGCATTCAATCATCTTGCCAAAACCCTTCGGACGAGGTACGGCTCTTGCGTCCGAATATGGTTCACACTTCTCTCCTTGACCTCTTTCCATATCCCTTATTACGCGGGCAGAACACTCCCGAACTTCATGGCTTTACCAGGTGGTGTGTAGAGCGCGTGGCTCACTGTCATTTGGTCTTTGGGTTGTGGCTGACTCAGATTGAGCGATGTCTAGTCTTTTGGAGCATCTCACTGATACTACGATCAAAGTCATCTTCCAGTCCTGAGACCGTGACGATCAAGAGGTCACGGACTGCCATTGTCCTGCTCACCGCTCTCGTCACGATCGTCAGATTGGAGCTGGCGCTCTTCCTATTGCCCATCGCACTGAGCTTGGTGGTCAGTGGACGAATCAGCGTAAGACAAGCAGTGACTTGGGGTATGTTGGGTGGTTTCGGATCTCTTGGTAAGTGTATCCCGCTCGCTTCTTTCGATATCGCTTGAAATCTAATTCTACACAGCCATCTCATCGCCTATCGACCTGACTCTTTGGAGACCTACGATCCCTCATCCCTCCTTACCGACCTTCACCTCTCCTGCGCAGCTCCTCTGGCCCGAGCTCTCCGCGTTACATTTCAACTTGGTCCAAGGACAAGCAGATAATTGGGGTGTCATGTCGTGGCATTACTACTTCACCAATTCATTGCCCAAGCTCTTGATGGGGAGCGCTCCATTGATCGTCGCTGGGGCTGGTATCTGGGCGTTAGGCTTGGCCGGAGTGAGTATAGAACGGAAGAGTGAAAGGGTAGGAGAGGGTTATGGAGAGATCATGAAGATCTTTGGAGGAGCTTTGGTGGCATTGATAGGTGGAATGAGTGCGGTAGGTCACAAAGTGAGTGACGAAATCGGCTTCTACGTCTCCTACGAGCCATTGCGCAGCACGTCGGATCGACTGTACTGACCGTGACACCTGCGCAGGAATGGCGCTTCATCATCTACTCTACACCTATATTCAACATCCTCGCTGCCTTTACCGCTTCGTCCCTTTGGTCCTTCCCTTACTCAAAACTCCGCCCTTTGGTCCGTCTTGGTCTCGTTGGACTGGCAGCGATCAACGTCGCCGTAACCGGTGTCATGACTTTCTTGAGCATGAATAACTACCCTGGTGGAGAGGTCTGGACGGTCCTTGAGAGTCTACCTTTAGCTCAAAAACGCGAGGGTGAGCTTGCCCTGTCTTGCGAGACCGTTCCGGACCCCGGCTGATTCACTTCGATGAGCAAGTCACAATACACTTCCCGTCGTACCCGTTACAGACAGGGTCGACCCTCTTCACTTTCCTGCATCAGCAGCTCAATACAACCTCCCACCTCGGTCCGTTTTCTCCGTTCCCGGAGCAAAGACAGCCATATTGGATCTACTCCAAATCGGAGGACGAAATCATGAGTACACCTCAAGGAATATGGGCTAGCGGTGTCGATTATGTCGTGACGGAGGATTGGGAAGCTTTCTTAGGTTCAGATGCAACAGAGTCTGCGAGAGGCAGCTGGGAACAGGTGGGCGAGGTGAAAGGTTTGGATGGCGTGGGAAGAGGAGGAAGATTCGGCTTGGAGGTAAGGCGGGGTAGCAAATTGGCAGTTCTGGGTAGGAAGGAGAAGTCCGGCTGAGCTGCCCGGCATCGATGCATTAGCTCTTGGTCGTAGACGGAGCAGCAGATGAATGTCGAAATCGTGTATATATCAGCATTCACTTGATACGCTATCGACAGATCATCCTCAGTCCTTTGCTCGCATCAAACCCAAGCCCACACAACCTTATTGGCAAGCTATCAGATATTAACTCGATTTCATATCAAACGGATCTTTTCACCTCTTGACGAATCTACCCTTACCAATCTCCCAAGTGTGCGTTGTATTTGTACCACTTAACTCTCTGTGACTATGTTCCAGTTTACCAAGCTCACTCTCTCTCACAGTCCTGACGAAGGTTGTACCCAGTCCGTTCTGGCAGGCCGCTCTCAGAGACTTGGTGGCCAAGAGTTCCATCTGACTCTCCAACCACTCTTCGGTAGGATTCGGATCTTGACCGGATGGTTGACTGTGATGAGGGGAAAGCCCATCCGAATCCTTGAAGTTGTCCCTGATCCACTCCTTCGCCGCAATGGCGATACGGCCCGTCTGACCGACGACGAGATCGTCTTGATATGGTGAAGGCTGCTCGCCCCTACGACAATAAGCGGCAGATGTGACTCGGACTCGATCGAGCGTGTCTCGACCATCACCATTGATCATATGACTGAGAGAAGAGGGGATGATCGCGGTGAAGACCGATGGTCGATCATCGATACCTCGACGGACGTTCATGGCGATAGATCGATCCCATTCGGTGTATGATGCTTGAGGTTGTGACCACGGCTCGACAGGGTAGGCTGGCACTTGTGCTTGTGCTTGTGGTGTTTGCGGGTAGTGCGTGGAAGGTGCTTGACCGAAGGCGTTGCTCGTTGGCTGCGGGGTCGAACGTCGGTCGAATCGTGCGGCAAGCGTTCTCGGATCATAAGCACTATCATCGGTCCCGCTCAACCCTCTGACTTGCGGAGGTTGGAATGGTCCGTAAGCCCGGGGCATGGAAGTTGCAGGGCGCATGTACGGGTCCGGGTATCTTTGGGTATCCGCGTGAGTACCTGGAAACATGGTATTGGTGTTCTGTGACTGCATGGCGGGACCCGGACGAGAGGCACCAAAATAAGGCTGCGGGTAGCCTCCGCCATACGACGCTCCTTGAGTCCTGAAAGGCATCTCTGCCCTTGCCGGAGAACCAGGAGTCATGCTATGATGTCTGGTCGATCTGTATGGCACAGGCTGTGGTGGAATACTGTCTTCGTTCAGAACATCTGGCAACACAGTACTTGGAGGTGGTTGGACATATGCAGAGGCACCAACTGCATTTCGCCAATGAGGTCCCCTAAATCGGTTCGATGGATGGTTCGACCCGGAGTAATCCGGGGGTGAGACGGTGGGTAGCGCCGGTGACCTCATGGTGTGGTGACCACTCGGGTCTCGTATATTTGGGCCCGACGGTAGATCTGCCTCAACGTATGGGTCGACTGGTTCGTCGTCGTCCAAGTCGGAGACGAAAGAGGGAACGCTCTCTATGTACGGCTGTCTCGACCCTCGTCGCCGTCCCGTATTCTGTCCGCGGGATGAGTTGTCCATGTTGTCCTCTCTGTGTGTGTGAAGGTGTGCAGTTTGATTGGTCTGTGTCCCCAAGGAAATACAATTCTCGTACAGTACTAGGAAAAAAAAAACATTTGGGATTGACGGACGAATGGCGACCTCTTTGTATATCTGTACTATCTGCCGTCGGTCACTGAAATGCTTCTGGGACGCAAAGGATCGTCTCCTTTGGAACAACAACGGCTGAAGGGATCAGAAGCAGAGTGGAATGTGGCACATTCCAAAGTGTCAGTCGCGGGCGCCACACAAGACAGTAAGTTATATGAAACATTTCTACTCGTCAGTGAAGACAAGACGTAGCTTAACCTTCAGAGTATGCATGAACATCTGCATAGGTACATTACAAGTCCATTCAGTTGCCTCTTCGGTTTTAAAAGCCAGTCCAAGCATCAAAGAGGCCACTCCGACATCTCCACCTTTCATAGGAAGAGCGTCTACAGTAATCTGGCCAATTCGGAATGCCCTCCATCTCCTAACTTATCGAGCACTTTGTGGTGATCCCTCTCCAACCCCTCTTCGTCCGTCGAATCTGCAATGACAATGAACAAGTTACTTCTCCCATCTTTACTCTTCACGGTTTGGGCTTGGGAAAACTTACACAGTGTTTGCTGTAAGTTAAGACCAGTTTGCGGAGGAATGTACTGTAGCTCAGTCTGCCTGACCGACATGCAATCGTCCGAACGCGGACCACGATTGATGTATGCTGGCTAGACGTACGAGTAGGAAATGTGGACCATGTTTAAGTTAGTAGTAGAGCTCCGACAGGAAGAGGTCCCACTCTTCCTTCCAACACCAAGCAAAAGGAAAGGAAGGAAGACACGGAGCGCCTTCAAGCTTGCAGTGCTTTCGAAGCTGAGGCGCCTTCGCAGTTGGCTTTGAAGCGCCTTCGACCTGGGAGAGCTCCAAAAGAAGCTGAATCGCTTCACTTCCCATTACGTAGCGTGAATCTCGTATGGATGAGACGCCCACCTTCATGAGATACGCCGACCGTAGATAATGCTGCTCGAATATCCACTGTACGTTGAACAAACATTAGGAGAGCTAAGCACGCCGGAATTTCCCATGGTCGTGGTGTTGAGAAGAAGGGCTTTTGAGCGATGGCTTGCGATTTGTATGATGTGCCGCTGCTTGCATGTGTTCTCTCCTAAGCAGGTTCTTCACATTGGGTGAATGGGTCTACCAGTCAATGGGCACGTCCTGCGTTATACAAGCCATATCTGCATATCGCTCATGTACTCTTCTACAAAACTGCTATCCCAAAGACTGAAGAACCCGCTTAAAGCTTTTGCATGGCTGTAGAAGACAAACATTTGTCAGCGCACAGGCATGAAACGAGGGTCACCACATGACTCACCAGCAACGTCGGTAGACTGGACGTAGTCCTCGAGCTCTTGGATCTCCTCCTGGAGGTCGTCGAGAGAGACACGGTCCTCGATAACGAGGGTGATCTGGAGCATCTTGATACCTGTTGTGATTCGATGATTAGTCAAAGACCCCTTCCAAGCCTCGTGGCAGGGTGGGAAGACTCACCGTAACCGACGGGGACCAACTTGGAAGCACCCCAGACGAGACCGTCCTTCTCGATGGCCCTGACGCCCTCCTCCAAAGCGGCCATGTCGGTCTCATCGTCCCAAGGCTTGACCTGGAGAGTGACGACGGACTTGGCGACATCGAGAGTCTTACCGGCGGCGAGCTTCTCAGCGACCTTGGCGGCCTTGGCCTCCTGGTACTTGGCGACTCGCTCAGCCTTGATTCGCTCGGCCTCGGCATCATCCTCCTCGTCATCGGAACCGAAAAGGTCGACCTCGTCGTCGTCGTCCTCCTCCTCCTCGGCAGCGGGGGCAGCCGCGGAAGAAGAAGATGCGGAGAAAGGGGAGGTACCCTTGGGGAGGGTGTCGAACTCGGAAGAGTAAGAAGCGATGTGCTTGTACCACCTAGCGGCGTGGGGGTAGGTAGACTCGGGGGCTGAGAAAAGTTTGTGGTTGTCAGTTTGATATTCGTGAATTTGCCAATTGAAGAGAAGAAAGAGCGCTCACCAGAGCCCAGACCCTTGAAGATCTCGACGTCGGCCGAGGTGGGCTCAAAGCTATACCACCGGTACCATGTCAGCATATGGTCTCTCTATAGATGGGCGACCTGATATACGAGCACAAGCAAGGATAGTATTTATAGAGAGATCAGTGGGTTTGGAAAGTTGTTATCTTCAACGCTATAGTCGCGGGGTCTTAAGCCGCTGAGCTCGGAAACACGGACCAAAACGGTATATCATCACAGTAGGGGAACGGGATTGGGGGGTGGGGGGAAACGAAGCATGATTGTGGCAGTCAAAAGCGGGAATAGGAAGGAGGAGAGATGGATATCGCTGCGAGATGGATCTGCTGCACTCACCCGTCGACGTAAGATCGGGTAGCGAGGTGCTGTTCAAGCTGCTTGATGTCGGCCATTGTGATCTGTTTGATCGTTGTGTTTGGAAGGAAGTGAGTGTGTGTGAGAGAGAGAGAGCAAAAATCAAAAGAATAATGTAGATATAAAAGTCGGAACGTGTCTCTCGCTGTCTCCACCATAAAGTTGAGAGACTGAGAGGACAGAAACGATAAATCCTAATCCCGATGGTAATGCCGCCGGGTGGCAAAACTCGAGAAGAGAACGGAGACCTGTGATGCTGTCCGCTCGTTCGAAGTGGAGCCCCGCATCTTCACTGCCATTCGAGAAATGATTGAATAGTCGCTGTTGTGGACAAGGTGTGTCGAGTCGTGGAACGATCCCTCTTCGCCAAAGGAGAACGAGAGGCTTCTCCCAGCCTCAGTCCCAATGTCGTCCCTCTTCACCCCTTTACTGTGGTCTTTCCTCCCTTCCCAGCTCACACATGTCCTCCTCCCATACCTCTCATCATGTGTTCCAGCTCTGCTCCCACCCTCGCCTCGACATACATCCACCTACGTCCGGAACTACAGGCTCGTCTTCACCGGTGTAGTCTGCGTATGGCTGGCTTACTCGTTCTTCACCGATGAAGATAAGATCAAAGGGGATGATTGGTATGCCCTGCTGGGTGTGGGGAGAGACGTGGATGATGATGGCTTGAGGAGAGCGTTCAGATCATTGTGAGTCATCGATCTCATTAGGAGAGTCGCCCTTGATCAGTCTTGGGTGTCACAGATCTAGATTACATCATCCCGATCGAGCTGGAGCGGGGAACGACGATCGATTCATCCTCATTCGAAGAGCGTACGAAACCCTATCAGATCCGGTCAAGCGATACGCCTACGATCGGTTCGCCTCTTCGCTGAAACAGTCCCTTGTGGTCACGGGCTGATTGTTTTCTCGATACAGATTCGGACCTCAGATACTCGATTGGAAGTCGGCCTCGGTCAGAGAATACATACATACCGGACTGGCCCGGTCTGTCGGATTCTATCTCGTCTCAGGCGGGATCATGCTGCTATTGGCTTGTGAGTCTGGATGGTTCTCGCGGAGAGACACCAAAGCCAGCTGACGCGTCTCCTACGCAGTGCTAGGCAGAGTTCAAGATGGTTCTTACGTGAGTCATTGGCCTTCTACGTGATCCATCATCGAGCCCCCTTGTCCCATCTCTTGTCCACAGCGAATGGCTGGGACTGTGGGTCCCCTACTTACTGACTGACCAACTCGACATAGTGGCGTCAAACCCTCTTCGCTCTTCTTCTGACCCTCGAACTCACCTTGATCCTTTGCCCAACCTCTTCCTCCACCCTTCTTCTCCCAGCCTTTCTCCGCCCCTTACTCTACATATTACCGAGAAGGAGCACATCGCAACCCCAATTCAAGCAGATCGATCTGTTACATCGCGTTTTCACCTCTCTGTCTGTCGGTATCACCCAACTGGCAGCAGCGTGGGCTGAACCGATCGAACGCAGGACGGGCACCGAGGAAGAATGGCGGAGGGTCGTGGGGATGCTAAGAGGTTTAGAGATGGATTGTGAGTCTCTTCTGATCCAAATCCATGTTCGAGAGAGAAATGGGAAGAGAGCTGATTCAAGGTCGTCCGTGTTAGCTATAACGGGGTTCCAGAGTGAGGTGGTACCTCTGCTCTCAAGCGGTAATGCGAAGAATATCGAGACGTTGATACAGGGTGAAATGGAGGATGGTGAGTAAGATCCTCAAAACACTCTGGTGGTCAACGCGACCTTCCGGTCGGGACGATCGAAACTCCATGATGTCTGTCCGTATATGAGGAGGTCACAGCTGATGGATTTGACCCCAGTCGTCATACAACGATCGATCTCCACTCATCCGGAAGTCAGACACGCATGGCAGACTGCGCTGTCACGACCATCGAAGCCTCAATTTGCTTCTACTGTCGCTCAGTCTCAACGGCAAGGACGATATGCGTCCATCGATCAGGAGCATCGACTTGAGATGGCCAGGAACATTCCTTTGCCACCTTCACCGCCGCCTTCTCCCCGATTTCGAGGGAAGGTTCTGGGCTGACCACATAGCAGTTTTGGAAGGGTAATATGCATTATTGTATGACAGTGAAATTACCACGTGATGACTGGAACTCGCACAGGGATCAAAGTCTCCTATGACAAGCCGATTGAATTTCCCATGCGAGTCTTCATTGCCCGCAGAACACCCCACTTGAGAATCGAGACATCGTCAAGTGTGGGTCCGTCATCAGGTCGACTTGGCCCCACCCTTCTTCCCATTCTCATCTCTCAGTGATGGACAAGTACATATCGCCTCCAGATATCTATCGTCCTTCAACCGTCTCATCGCTCCTTCACAAGCCTCCCGCACGGCCAAGAGCGGAGTGGGTCCTTGTCCCCTCGACACTTGTTGATCGTGTACTGTGACTGTGGGTGTGGGTGGGCAACTTCAGTCAGCCAAAACAAAGAAGACGAGTGACCTTTATCTCGAAGGACCATATTCCAACGCTCCCCTCGATTCAGATCCTATAGCTGGGTCCTGCTTGGGCTTCGGGCTAGCCGTCTACTGCGGTTCCCCTTCCCTACTCTAAATCTCACTCGGACCCAAATCTTCGTTCCTCCCTTTCACTCAACCTCCCAAAAGTCAAGCCACCCAAACGTGCCCCAAAAGCACACTCACCAACAGCTCCTTCAACATCTTTTCCTCTCCCATTCTTACCTCCCAAAACCTTCTCCACACTCCATCTTTCACATCCCCTCGCTTGCATCCACCTTATCAAACTCGCTTTGGGATGCTGGTCCAATGCTCCATGAGGACCTTTACACCGTTTCTCCAAGAAGGGTGAAATCCTCTCGTTGAAAATGGTCCGAGCGGGTTTGAGATCGAATGAGGAGTCGTGGGTTATCGCTCCCAGTAGAGCTTCGACGAGCTCACTCGTAGTCTGCAAGACGTGATGTGAAGTCAGCATCTTTACGGCTTCGAACTGGAATATGGTTGCGAAGATAGATCATCACTCATGAAGAACAGATGATACAATACTGACACTCACCTGAATCACAGGAACATTATGCCAGTAGTGTTTCCCTCTTGTGTCTCCATCCCCATTCCCATCAACGCCTGCCGCTCTCTCCGCTTTAGCTTTGGCGCTCCGCATACCTTTCTTGATCTTCTCTATGTCATTTCGTAATTGGTCGTCACCATCACGCAACATATCCACCAGACCGAGCTCGACAGCAAGTGCTGATCTGACAGCCTGTGATTTATGTCAGCTCTCAGACCTTTTGCTGCATTTCAAATTACGAATGAGAGACATACATCTGTCCCGCGAGCTCCCTACATCGGCCGTGTCAGCTTAACGGTTCTGATTCTGCATTTGACAGCTCACCCTCATCAAAGTCAGCGAAGCCGGGCCCTCCTCAGGATATGTATTCCACAAATACTCCACCACGACTGTCGGCACAGTATCAGTCCCACTTTGTTCCGGGGCAGGTGCAGATTGCGCGGCTCACAGTAACTCATGAGGGCATTGCCTAACATCCTATATCGATCGAACGCCATCTTTCGTTCGGTGTTCATATCGAGGCTCTGCAGAACACATCAGTCCCACTTCAACTTGCCGATACCCGCGTCTCTCGAGGACGATCATTCGTTGTCAGGAGAAAAAAGACAAACCAAAATATCCGTCACCCTCTTTTCATCCTCGAACTCGTACCCCAGTACCTTAGACGTTGTCGAATTGAAGAATCGCATGTAGGCCTTTTCGACCGTTTGATTCTTACCCACACCACCAGCTGTCCGTTTGCCGAGAACCGATGCGGGCGAACTGAAAGACTTAGGGAACGCCGTTTTGAGATCGGCCCAGGAGTGTAGTAGGGGAATCGGGATCTTGAGTGCATGCGCTGTGAAGATCACTTGATCGAGGTCCCGATCGGCGAGGTAAGCCGCTCCAAGTAATGCTTCAACGACGTCCGCTAAGACCTAGGAAGTGTGTGTCAGGATCGCTCGTCCTCCGATTCTGATCAACGACAGAAGAAGGTCGTACTGACTTTATCGCCCAAAGATCTTACTTCCATTCCTTCCTGACTGGTCCTCATTGTCGTCTTTGCTTGGGTCATGCCCGCAATTTCTTCTAGGACCCAGTCTCTCGGCACAAAATCCTTGGCTTTGAACCTCTTACTCCTCACATACTTCGCCAGACCTGCACTCAAAGCATAACTCATCAAACTCCTATTACTGCAGATGATCTGTCGTTCCATCTTGATCTTATCTATGTTTCGTTCGGCTCCTTTCTGGCCTGCCGTCGTAATGTATGCGTGTGCAGTGGTGATGAGACCCAGTAATATGTCGCCCAGCATTTCAAGTCGTTCATAGTTCCGTTTCTTGTCGTCGTTGACTGCCGGTGCGGTTGTTGCATGTAATGCTAGATCGAGCTGGAGAGACGAAGAGAAGATAGAGCGGTTCATCTCCTGGATGATAAGCATGTTCTCGAGTTGGTGCATGAAGTGCGGTAGGACAGAAGTGGTTCGGAATACACTTGCCGAGAGACAATGTCGTTGGACCAGCTCTGGGATGAGGAAGAGTGCCGGTCGGTCAGACGGCGGAGCAGCCGAGGAGTAGATGTAGCCACCGTGCTTGGGTGTTGTGACCTCTTCTGCCTCCATGATGGGTTGAGAAAGGATCGTCGGAGCGGGAAGCGAGTCTTGCTTGGAGAGCAACACCTCAAATATCGTTTTGTTCGCTATTGTAGGATGAGGTGAAGAAGCGATCAAGTCTGTGCGAAGCTTCTTGTAGTATGATCGACGAGAGAACTCCGATGGATTGGTCAGAACTGCGTCCTCACATTGCTGTGTCAAAACGTCAATATCTGTGAGATCGAAGGGCGTTGAGTTCGGACCGCTACACGTGAGCTCCATCTCATCCCAGGCCACGTTCTTCCTTCTCAGCTTCGTCTTTCGCGCTGCGTTTACGCTATCTTTCCGCCTGGCAAGGTCAAGATCCCGCTTCAGAGGGACGATCAACCATTTGACCTTGTCCAAGCTCCCCCGGTATGGCCGTTGCATTTGGGCTCTGAGCAATTTCTCCGTATATCGCATTGCTTGGTCCAACCTGCCTTCTTCCCAAGTCTTCATCTTCCCTCCATCATACATCTTCATCGTCGCTTTGACCGACGGTTGATTTCCTATATCCATCTGCACTCCCAGTACTTCTTCTCCATCCTCGAAGAGCGGTATCGGTCGACTGGTCAACATGCACATCGACCTGCATTCATCTTGTCCGCCCTGGATATCGTGTGGCGGGTCAATCAATAGTTCCAGCATCGTTGCGTAGATCGAGTCGGACGTCAATGGGGGACAACTTGACCAGAAAGTCGGATTGGTAAGGAAAGGATGTTCGGCCACTCCCACGCAGCCTGCCGGATTGGCTGTCGGCATCGAAGCTGGCGGTAATTGACCACTGATGCTCGCTTTCAGTTGTTCCCAGTTGACACAACTTTTGGATTTGGACGAGGTCTTTTCGCCCGATTGCACTTTCACCGATTTGGGCTGTGCAGGTGTTGGTTGGATATTGGGATCCACTTCACCTCGTCTTAGCAGTTCTTTCACCGCTTCGAAAGAGACGCTCTGTTTCACCAAGGCCTTGTTGGACCAACCTCTACCGGAGGAACGCACAATGCCCAACATAGGTAGAGTGGTTGAACACACTCTCAAGGATCCGGGAGGCGGGTCCAGTTCCGCTTCTGGCGATGGTAATATGACAGGAGGATATGGTCGGTCCTTTCCATCAGAAGAAAGCTTGGAAGGTTTGGCGGGCTGTTGGTAGTCTTCGGGAAACACGTTGATGTATTCGAATTTCGGTTGAGTGCGACCGACAGCTTGAGCCCAGCGACTCAGGAATTGACCGGCGTTCTGAAAGGTGAGAACGGTACCTGTGGATGTGGTATGCGTTGGAAGTGTTAGGTTACAAGCCATACTTTCTCGATTGTATGTCGTGACAGTGTCAAAAGTCCTCGACTTCTTGACCTTCTTCGCCTTGGTTTTGTCCGGCGAGGGTGAGGATTCGGGCAGAAAAGAAGAGAGGCTCGCAGTTGTTGGTAGGAGGCGAGGTGGAGTGGAAGGAGAATCGGAAATCAACGGCTCGGATGAGGATGATCGCCGTGTATGTAGTTTATGAAGTTCCGTCGACACTTGCTCTTTCGCGAGATGCGGAGGAACGTCCCTCTTCCTCTTCCTAGCTTTCGTCCGACTCTCGTCTCCCCTGAGCGACGATGCCGCTAGCTCGAGGCCCCGCTGGTTGTTGAGGACGGTACCACCTTCTGTCCGTCTCGGTCTTTGTGTGAAAGATGAAGAATAGTCAAGCTGCCGCCTCGTCATATTCCTCCAAGGGTAGATTGGCGGTTGTGAGGCTGAGTGAAGTCCGTTAGAGAATCTCTGGGGTGGATCCGTGGTAGCAGAGGCCGAGGACGACCTGCCCGCTCACAGGAAAGACGACCTGAGTAGACTGACCATGTCTACAAGTCTGCCTCACCCTTTCTCATCTGTCAACAGGTAGTAGTCGGTATGAATCGAAGACACTGAGCCGAACACTGCAGGATATGTTACGGTCGAGTGAGACACCAAAGTGGAGGGAAAAGTCAGTCGACCGACAACCATACGATCACGTGATGATTTTTAGGGATTTGGTGCGTAAAGGTGGGTTACGGGACGCAGTAGATGCAACCCGCAGAAACCAGCATAGTTTCGGTGCTGCTGCGTACTTTGTGCATGATTACAGGTTCACAAGGTCGTCTATCCGTGGAACCATCATCGTGAGAGCGGACATCTTAGGATCTCATCATGACATCTTGCTCATTTTGCTCTTCGCCTTGCTTACACTGCCATTCGCCCCACTCAGACCACCCATGGCCCATGCCCCTTCTATCAACTTCTTCATGCCCCATAACCAGCTTAGTGCGAAGACGACTCTGACAATCCCGTTTTCTGCCGGAGCAAGATATGACAACACAAATCGTTGTGGACAAACGACCTGGGTGCAAGACGTTATCAGTCGGATTATTAAATCATTCTAGCATGATCATCGCGCGGCTCACCTGGCATATGTGACGGATTATGATCGGAGCAGAGGTGTAAGATGATGCTCCGATGATAGATCTCCACAAGAGTGTGACCACAGACGCCATTCCAACGTGGACTTTCGTGGCAGAGATCGGCACCAAGCTATTTACGTAGCGAGAACATGAGCGCTCCCTAAACTTTAGAGTACTTCGTGAGAGTGGTGGGCGTCGGATTCACTCACCTGGACACTCCTATATTCATCAGCCACGTCCCTACTTTCCACACCTCATCCTCTGTCCCACCTCCCTCAGCACCCCTGGCCGCTCCTCCTCTCAGAGCCATGAGCAGCGTGAGCGGCATCAGAGGTAAGACGACGTCTTGAGTGTTGCCCCAGAGGATGAAGCTGGGTATGGCAATAAGAAAGAGCACCAGTGGTAGGAGGTTGAGCATTGGCGCATGACTCGGGTTCGTCCGTTGAGGGTGTGCGCTAGTCGACGATAGACGCAACGAGTAGCTTGAGTAGAGCAGGATCGTCGCTGGGGGAAGAATCGATAGAGCCAACGTGACGAATTTGATCTAGAAAGGTACCGGTCAGCTAGACTCAGAGGAAGCGATAGCGACATTGCAGCGCCGCTCGCGTAAGAAGCGATTTTATCCTCACTTTGTGCTGTAAGAGGCGTTCCAGACTCCACCCTGTCGTCCTACCACACAAAGCCAGTGTGACGTCTGCTAATCCAGGCCTCAAGCCTACTCTGTCCAGCTGAGACATGAAACTCCGTATCGTTTTTGATATCCAACCCGACCATACGAGGGGAAGCAGCTTGTCTGCCATCGGATATCTCAGGCCAAGTATAGTTGGCCCGTAGCAGGCCAGTGGCTGAGCAAGTCCAGTGATGACGGTCAGACCGATCAAGTGAAACGTTCTGTCCACCGTCCAAATCAGCCAGACATCCCGACGAGTCGCAAAAAAACAGGCCAGGCAGACACTTAGCAGAACCGTCAACTTACCTAGAGGGCGAACCTAGCCACAGACATCTTCCTGAAAGATATATGGCTATCGCTGTCGTATATGGCCAAGATTTGGGATCCAGTAATAAGCTGATGAGCATGATGGTAGAAGCAAGGTAATCCTTCGCGGAGGACAGAAGGATGAGGGACAGGAGTGTGGCTAGAGCAGCGAAACGGTGGGGACTAAGCAGAAAGTCAGCGTGTCCCCTAGCAGCCGTTCTCACCGCAGTCCGTATGGTCGACAGATTCGTTCTCATGACCTTGTTCTACCGGGAAGCAGCTGATTTACTCACTTGTCAAGTAGCGATACCGGAGCGAGTAAGATTGTCATGATCCCCGTCACCTGGATCAGTCGTCAGTCGTCAATGCCCGTTTGAAGGATCTCGAAGGCTTGATTGACTTTCACTCACCTGACTTCTCCAGCTTCTTCCACCCTTTGAACCTTCACTCGTGACCCACCATACGATCGAACCGGCCCAAACAACGTCTGCAGATCCTCTTGAGCCCCAACGCCCGCCCAGGGGTTTCTCTCCTTCTCCCATATTCGTCATCATCACCAAGCCCAACTTGACCAACATGACGGATACCAGACCCAATGGTAGACTCCATCTCCCCCACCCATTGCGACTCATCCATCGTATGGTCGTTCTTAATGGAGAGCCATATTGTCCTCCTAACAAGGTAGATTTCTCCACCCGTTCTCTTCTCCGTCTTTCTCTCCTCTCCATTCGAGCTGTATCCGCACTTGGAGGAGCAAGATGATCTGAACGCGTCGTTTTCCCTGCCCCTCCATCGAGATTCAATCCCAATCCCGATCCCGGTCCTGACGACGAGCTCGCCGTGGTCCCGTTCCCATTTCCCGACATTCGTCTAGGCAAGGACGAACTGGTCCCTAGACCATTCTTGTCCACTTCGAATCTGGGTGATCTCCCTCCTCGTCCATCTTGTATCGACACAGAGGCAGAAGGAGACGCCGATCTCTGTCTCGCGGAGGAGCTTGCGTATGAGGTAGATGAAAATGTCCTTTGTCTCTGGGTGGGAGCGAGGAGCGGATGAGGCTTCGTATGTGGTGAATAGGCGTAGCGTGGGTATGGGGAATGAATAGAGGACGAAGTTTGAGTCTGATAGGTCGTATTGGAGAACAAGGATTCGGCATCCGTTTCACTCCTAGGGGAGACATCAAGTCCAGATCAGCTCCTCAGCCGTCTGGTCCATGATCATATGTCTCAAAGGCCTATTCGTAACAGCAGGTGACCACTTCTCGACCACGTCTTGCCAAGTCTGGCCTGATTGGCCTGAGAAGCTCAGCTGGGCAAGGCCACTCACTCTACCACACTCCCCTGCCTATGCCTTCGATCCCACATCGCCCGGGCCGCAGCAGCCTTCTGGGCTCTATGTTGCTCGTATGGCACCCTCGGCATGATCCAATCCGTTTGGCCGTACTCTGCTATCTCATCTTGAGAAGGTGACGACCGACAACCGAAAAGCGGGAGATAACATGTCACTTTTTTTTAGTGGACCAAGTCTCCGGTTATCTCAAAACACAAACATGCGGGTGGAGGCGCATTCACGGTGAGGCGTCAACTTTGAACTGACCTCATATCAGGCAAGATATGGTCGAGGTACTTGAACATATAGTGTGAACAGATTGCATCTTTGGTTGTCAACTGTTGACTGTAGGTCTCGATGTATTCCCCGCTTTTCTGCTTCTTCTAATAACTTTGTCTTCCTCATGGCATACCTCATTCTCCTTCTACAAGTAAACATTTTCAAGTTCATACACCCGGCCAGACCCATCTAACCAAGCTGGTTCCATAGACCTTGTCCAAGACCTTCCTCCCCTACCATCGGCGTGGCAAGTGGCAGATCCCCCTTCTCACCTTGCCTTGACCTCGCTCCTTGTCCTTGCCCCAACTCCGTCGTGATCGCGCTCAACGCCCTCTCGTCGAAGTTGAAATCGCCAGAGTTATACCAAAGCTGGGTCATTGCGTTCCAGGCACCGTTCTCCGTCTGTCCCGCTTGATCGTTCTCAATACTGTTACCATTGCTCGTCGATGTTGCCGACAAGGTGTAGGATTTGCTGAAAGTTCCTAAAGGTACTGTAGGCGGAGCCATCATTCTCGACACGGTGGGCGTAGAGATCGAATTGGTCGAAGCGGTCGGCAACGACGAAGGTGTGTAGGATTCGACCTTGGTGTTGGATGCTCCATCCTGCGCTTCGCCCGGCGTACGAAGGGGGCCGTGTCTCGCTAGCAACATTTCGGACAACTGCCCAAAGATTTCCCTGTATTTGGCGGTCTCTGGCAAAGCTCTGCTGAAGGCTTCAAGAAGATCATGACATTGACCGACTCGCTGACTGACTTCCCGTCTCCAATTGAGGTCATTCACCAACCCAGTATCACGACTGTCATACTCGCACAAGCAATAGAGTAGCGATATACACGCTAAGAATTGCATCGACACATTGATGAGGTTGTAGCTGACTTTGTGATCGTGCCAGAGGTCGATGTAGAGATCAACGCAACGTGTGCTGGCCTCGTGCAGCGCTGATAGTCGCTCAGGTGTCATGGCAGGGTATAGCGGAGAAGGTCGGTATAGGAGGCAAAGACCTTGATGGTAGTTGAGTAAGAACCAAGAGTGGTTGGTGATCATCCCACGTTTCTCTTCCTCCGTGTCGGGAGGCATAGGACATTCGGCCAACCAGGAGTCGAGACGAGAATGCAGGTCCATGATGATTCCAGCCCTTTCAGGTTCCGGTAGAGCGTTTTGGTCTCCGGATACTGAGTATACTGTGGTGAGAATGATTCCTGACAATCGACGGAGCTTGATGATATGTCTAGTGAAATCAATGCGAGCTCGGCCTCGGAATGGAGCATCAGAGGGAAGTGGCGATGGGAGCTAGAGTTCTTGGAGGTCAGCTCCTGTGCACTCTGTCGCAGGCAGAGATCGAACTCACTTCGACGTCAATATCATTATCGGCGATTGCCAATGGCTTCGATAACGTCACAGCGACCAGACGATCGAGGTTGTATAGCGAATAGAATACCCGTTTGCGGTGCTCGACTACCTTTGCGGGTAGATTCGAATCATCCACTCTTCGGTGGAGGTTGAGGGCGACCGCAACGCGAGCAGCGAACCCAACAACATGCCAAAGGGATATACCGGAAGGATCGAACATGGCATAGATGCCCAGAAGAATGAGAGATTGAACGCAGAGCTGCGTAGATCAGTTATTGATCAGCCATGGGGCTCGATCTGGCCCAACAGCCATGCTGTTACTCACAATATCTTCTCTTGCAACGGCGGCGTACAAGCCCATCATAGCCCGTCTCCTGAAGACTCTCGATGACCCTTTCTCTACTTCACCCATCCTTTCTCTATTGGTTGTCCCGATGGCGATTACCATGAACAGGATGAACTCTTTACCAGCAGTCATTTCCCCCTCATTATCCACACCTGGTGTCGCGCTCCATCCACTTGCCCGCCTTCCGCCGTGTCCAGACTCCCTTCTGTACGCCTCGTTCATATCTCTCATGAATTCGTCTCTATCGAGGAAAGGATACGAAATCGCATTGCATACGAAAAATGTCTCGACCGCTTGTATAGCGAGCTGGTAAGGCGGGTAGGGAGGAGGAGGGGAGCTGAGTTGTCGATCGGCAGATGTACCGAAGGCGGCTTGAGAGGAGTGGGCACTTGAAGGACGACGATTAGGGTCTAGAGCTTCCATGGAAGTGGGACCAAAGACGGGGGTCGCGAACTGATCAGGTCGAACTGCAAGTATGCTATTTGCCAGTACGGGAAAATCCGCTCGAGGCGAATCGCGACCGTTCGTTGTGTCATGATGTGTCGATGACGGTTCTGAAGGTGGAGGCAAACCACGCTCCATATCTGATATGGCGGATTCAAGATGTTGGATCCTTTCAGCGGCTGAAGCGATCTGAGAAGTCAGAGCGAGGTTGTCTGACTTGAGGCTTGAGACGTAGCTGTAGGATAGCAACATGAGATGTTAGCTTCGATTTGCTCATGTTGGAGGCGCTATCTCACCCAGCAGTCGCAGGACTGATCTCAAACACACAAGCGACATCGGCCTTGCTGCATCCCGCACATCTCGGTCTTGCATTGTCACATTTCCTCTTGATCTTATGACACCTCACACAAGCCTGGGCGGCACCCTTGGGAGGATGGACGAAGACTGGACCTAGTTTGAGATCTCCCGATGGATCTGCGAAGTCCAACACTCCTTCCGTAGGTAACCCATTATCTGTCGGCCCACCTCCACCGGCATTTTGTCTATCTTTTGACTGACGAGGTTTCGAAACCCTAGGTCGTTTTCTCGGTTTGGGCTGTTCTTCCTCGTCTGACAGATTACCCGTCGTTCCATCATCGTACGTCGGTTGTGGCTGAGGATGCGAGAGAGGTGGTTGTGTATGATCCCTGTATCCTTCCTCCCAAGGATGGTGATGTCTGGCGGGTGGATTGGTGTAACCCTGCCAACCTCGTGACCCTTCTTCTCTGGCTGAAGAACTCTGATACCCTCCAAAGGAAGGTTGTTGCTTGCCACCATCCTCACCGTCTTCGGGCTCCGAGAGCCGCCGGTCGATGTCCGGTGGAAGACCGCCATCTCCCAGGAGTTCTGGCGCGATTGGCATTCCTGAGGCTGAACCGTTCGCGAGAGCTGCGGACAGCGTGGATAAGGGCGGAAGAGCGTTGTGCGGGTACGACATGGTTACTGATACTGACTGACACGGGTATGGAGGATCGCTGTCAAGCTGACTGTTGATCCAGTCCTGGCTGACCTGCTCGACGGGTGAATCAAGATGTAGCTGTCTCTAGGGGATGCGGTACCGGGAGAAGTGAACTGACTTGGAGGATAGAGTGTGGTTGGGATACGCCGGTGTTCGCCGCAACGCGCAAGGGGGAAAGAAAAGCGGGGGAGAGAGAAACCGAACTGTCGTCGTTGGGAAAGAGAAATCTCGGCGATGAGCGCGGATGGAGGGTCTAGACAGGTGGGATCTGATAAGGGGGCATGATGGATGACTAATAACACGTCATTCATCTCCTGATTTCCCGGATCTGAGCCCCCCGGATCTGAGTCCCCGGTTGCACAAGTCGGCTATTTCCGACTTTGAGAGCAAAGGAAAATGTTTGGTGATAGCTGGTTTATCATGTATGGCTTTCGTGATACGTTGGTCGGCAAAACACGTAGCATCATTCGCACCCAAGTCGTCTTGGAAGCAGTCTGAGACCTGTCATGACCGACGCTGCTCTCCTCAACACCGACGGACAACCGGCAGAACCGGTCAACATCCTCCTCATTGGGCTGGGCTCCATAGGCTCCATTTACGCGTATATCCTCGAGAAGGTCAGTCATGTTCCGGCGAACGACATATCGGCCATTCGCTGATTCATTCACCATAGTCCGGAAGAGCGAGGGTCACCGCTGTTGCAAGATCCAACTATACCCTCTACACGACCACAGGGGCGACATTGCACACTGACAGGTTCGGTACAATCGAAGGATACAAGCCATACCGAGGCGAGTAGAGGCGCAAGACATGGTTGAACACGAACCTTTTGCTAATACTGTAGATCTCATTTCAGTGTTCAGATCTCAAAAGGAGGCATTGGAAGATGGAACACAATATGCGATGGGTCTCGTGTGCACCAAATGTCTGCCGGATATCTTGCCAAACACCGCTCTTCTCGCCGACGCTATTGCAAGTGATCAAATAGAAGCATGGAGCTTGATCCAGGTAAGAGGACTTGTCTACCGTCTCAGAAGGTGAAGGGACTCGAGGCTGATGTTTGCTTCTGGGTAGAATGGTCTTGGCGTCGAAGAAGACCTGTATCAGGCTGTGAAAGGGTCTCGGACACCTGTGTTGTCGAGTTGCGCTTGGATTGGCGTGATGACCTCTCCAGATGGAACTCTGGTCCGATGGACAGGTCAAGTGAGCACTCCCACTACCTATCACCGACAGCCGTCCAGATGGCAATCCCGTAGGTATTCCCCGAATGCTGATGGAGCTAGCCTCAAGGACACACTGGTATCCGGAATATACCCTCCACTACCCGCCAAAGGCTCATCAGATACGCGTGTCATCTCAAAACGAGAAACTGAGGCTTTCGATCTGTGGTGTGACCTACTCAGAGCTGGAGAAGCTGTCGTCCACGCTACAGACCGAATCGACTCGATCCGTTTCTCTAAAGTGAGTCGGCGGTATCCTCTTGTTTTCTACGACCTTTCCATGCTTCTATCCCCTTCCGGAAAAGTGCTAACGTTCGGCCCGTCTTCAGAACGTGTGGAACTGTGCCTGGGCATCCATACAGGGCCTAGTTCGCACGACAGCTTTCGGGTTCTCATTCCTCGAGCCAGAACAGAAAGAGACCGTCAAAGCTTTCTTCCGAGAGATTGTGACGGTTGGGTTTGAGTCAGGCTTATTGTGGAAGGGGATGGTACAATATCCTGCGGGAGAGATCTGCGAGGGTCTAGAATCTGTTGTGGACTATTGTTGGGAGAAGGTGAGCGTCTGAGGTGCTCTGGATACGCACAAGACATCCCCAGTCGTACAGCACCAGCTTGTCCATGTGGCGAATGGTCTCCGCCCTCTGATCGGTATCTTGTGTCTCAAGAAGAGGGTGTGCTGATATCCATCTCCGTCATGCAGGTCGTTTCGACAGCGGTCTCGCGTGGGGGAGGTCACAAGATGTCGCTACTCATCGACGTAGAACTGGGCCGACCTTTCGAAGTGGAAGTGATCACAGGAGCCGTCTTCCGTCTCGCACAGAAACTCGACGTCCCTACACCTCGTTTGGAGTTCACATATGCGTTACTGAAGGTCTTACAATCGCATATCGTCAGAGAACAGCGGAAAAGGGCCGAGGAGAAGGCCGTTGGTGCGTAGATATTGCGGCAGAATCAAGTCAACCAATAGATGGGTCCTGGAGGGACCGGATTGACTAGTGAGAGAGTGCAGTCAGTGGCCTGACGGACAGGTCAGGCAATGCCGCTCGTCAGTGAAAGCGGGAACCGGAAGGGTGAACAATCAAACACTTAGAGAACATGATTAGAAATGGATTTGGCTTCCTTTCACTTCCTCCCTTTTGGACAGGTCGCCGTATTTTGGTACCTTGCATAGCTATGATATCCTTTCACTGAAAGTCTCTCTCGATGGTGAACTGAAAAGAGTGAAACGAGTATCGCATTCACCCGGCTGACATCACGATATCTCTCGTCTCTGATAACGATATAGCAAGAAACGGCGCAGATTTGTGCAGTGATACTGAAAGCCTCGACGGAAACGGATTTATCTTGAATCCTAACTGACGAAAGAGTGACTACACACGATGTCAAAGAAATTCCCAATCCCACCAGGTATAGGAGCGGGTAAACCCGATCATCCTTTTGCTGTGACAGTGGAAGATCCCATCCCTGTGAGTAACAATCTCGAGCTGTGTTGTTTTGCTTGAGCCTCTTCTTGGCTCTGGCGTGGGCAGATACTGTCCCGCATACCGCTGAGATGAAGGAGCAAGATCGTGCTGATGACTTTCTCCTGTACTGATGGAATGGCTTTTAGTAGAACGCGATCGTCCCGGATGGATACGGTATAAAATACCATGCTTATCATACCATGTGAGTGGTGAGGAAAGATCCTTAACGATGCAGATATCCCATTTCCGGTCGGTCAAACCGCGTCTTGACAAACGGTGGCTTCTGCACTCTCAAAGAGAAATGTTAAGCTGACTCTGTCCCCCGGCGTGACTTAGTACTGAAGGAGTATTGTAGGTCTATTCTTCATTCCTTTCAACCCACCACACACTCATCCTCGCACAGGGCTGACCAGCCCGCCTGAAGCTCGTACGACGTGTAGAGGAACTGACTCATCCACCCACCCACCAAGCTTACCAGCAGGCACATCTCTCCCTGGGGGAGCCGTACTGCCCATGTCGTCCGTAGCTGATTTCCCAATGGTCTTGCCCTTGGGTACGAAATTACCCGGAGGCGTCATGGTACCCGTCAGTAGAGCGTTCACTTCATTTCTCATATTTGCAAGATACAACTTACCCACTGATACTGATCAAATGTCTCAGATTGTGATGCAAAAAGTGGAGAAGAAACCCGCTCCAGCTCCATCTGACCCAGGAGTGATTTGCTCCATCCAATGAACTCGGCCGTTCACCGAGCTCTGTTCCGACCCTTCTCTGGTTATATCGCAAATGTCTATTCATCACATTGTAGTAACCTGTCCTATGCATACTTCCCTTCTCCCTAGTCGTCATCCCAGTGACCTTGCTGCTTGGGAGGAGCAATACCAGCCTGCTTCGCCACGATGATACTGTCCACTCTCAATACGCTGATCGCCGCTTCCGTCGCCAACTTGATAGCCCAGTCCTTCGCCGCATAGGGATCCAGGACACCAGTCTTGTTCGCTGACATCACACCGTCCGTCTCGCTCTCGATATCTACACCCGCATCAACATGACCGTCCGCATGAGCTTTGTACAGAGAGCTGACCACGTCCTCGGCGTTCAGACCTGCGTTCTCTGCGAGTGTTCGAGGGACAACTTCGCAAGCTTCTGCCCATCGCTTGATGGAATGTTGCGCGAGACCCGCGGTCTTTCCTCCGTATGCGGCGATTCGCTTTGCGAGCTCAATCTCAGTTGATCCGCCTCCGGGAACCAATCGACCATCCCGAAGTAGGATTCGAACAGTGTTAATACCGTCGTCGAGCGATCGTTCGAGGTCATCGAGATAATTGGCAGTGGCACCTCGAAGAACGATTGTCGCCGTTCTCGTCTTCTCTCCTTCCTCCTGTCGAAGCACGGTCACACGGTCTCCACCGATCTCAATGGTCTCGAAAACATCAACCATACCCGCTTCCTCCGGCGTAGGTGCACCCAATCGAGCGAGAGGAGTAGCACCGACAACTCGACATAATCGACGGAGATCGAATTTGGACAAGACTTTGATGACAGCAATGTTCATTCGGTTGAGGTAGTGAAGGGCGAGGTCACCGATACCTGAACCGGCGATGATGAGTTTGACTCCCGAGTCCGCGATCTCCTTGAAGTACTGAGTAGGAAGGATTGAGTCAGCACACAGACTCCTAGCGATGTATCAGTTTTTCACTCACACCCTCCAACTGCTTCTCTTCTCCACGCGAGAAGTTCAACAGATCGTCCGCCTTCTTCAGCAAGACTGTCCCCTTTGTCTCCGTTTGTGAGATATCAAGACCACAGGTATAGACGGCAACCTTTGCTTTTGTCGCATTCTTGACCGAGCCTAATGATCAAAACCAGTCAGTTTCCCATAGTCACTCAATCACAAGAAGACTATGTACACACCCTCAGGCTCCCGACCGAAAACCATACCCCTGACAACTCTACTAGCATCGAGTCCTCCTCCCAAAACTTTGACGACTCGGACTGAGTCGACGTTGAAGTCTTTGGGATTCTTGGGCATGACGGCCAAGGCAGCTTCAGCGACGAGGGAGGAGAGGAAGTCTTCGCATCCCGGCTGTTTGGCAGCGAGAGAAGTGGAAACGTACTTGGCGAGCTGTTCGGCGGTAGGAAGAGGTGTAGAGGGGATCATACTGGAGACGAGTGCTAATGATAATTGAAGAATTGTCAGCGATGATTGCCAGCTTTTCGGAAAGTAAACGATATGGATTGCCACACTCACTCTCGAGCTCCTCTCTACCCTTGGCCAAGGCCATCTCGTAGCCCAAAATGACATCAGATGGATGTAAACCCATGGTCAACAGGTGTTCAGACCTCTTCAACAGTTCTCCAGCAAAAATTAGAACCAAATTGGTAGCATCTCCCATCTGTGAAAACGAACATACAGTGTCAGCTCAGCCATATCTTACAGATCATTTGGCATCCTGTTTATGGGCACAAGAATGACTCAGGCTCGGGTTCCCAGACTCACCTCGGCTTCCTGAGCAGTGCTCGCCATGACCAATAATTTCGCCGCGGGATGTGCGACTTCGATTTCTCGAATGATGGTCGCTGCGTCGGAGGTGACGAACATTCGACCGAGATGATTGATGATGAGCTTGTTTCTGCCTGTAAAACGTGAGATTCATCAGCACTATGTGAGTCGAATCTGCGGAAACAGGAATGTCGATGGGATCGAATGACGCACCATTAGGACCGAAAGAAGTTCTGACGATCTCGCTCAGTTCACCGACAGCAGCGATATTCCTCAGGACAGCCTCCTCCAATCCAGACATGTGCTACGCAAAGCGTGAGATATCAGCACGAGTCGTCGCAGTATGTCGAAGAATTGTTCTCCACTATATAGAACGGCAATATGGAATAGGTGAGCAACGCACCTTGTAGCCCGCCTTGAAAAGGTCGGGTCCTCCAGCTTTTGGTACTTTCAACGACATCTTGGCGACTCTCTTTCAGCTCCGTTGTTGTCGACTGTTCGAAATGAGAAGAGATACGAGTGGGCTGAAGTGGACTGAATCAGACAAGAAGATGTTGGAATGTCGTGGTGGTTCTGTGGAAAATGTCCAAGAGAAAGGTCGTGTTCATATTGCGAGAAGACGCGCGCTGTGACCTCCACCCTAACGTGGCATTTTTACTTTCTGACATTTCGGATCAGTGTGGCGGTATCAGCTGAACTACGTGGTATTTGTATGGGGTGAAAGTAGTGGGAGAGGATGACAGACGACACGGTCAGATGCATTGCATCCATCTTGCAGCTGGACCAATGGACGTGTGTAGTACAGAGAGATGCTACTACATCTGGTAGACTACAGGATACAGCTCTTGGCGTCATCAATGGTTGCTAGCCGTCACGACCAGTCTTGATCAGCCAATCCAACTCAAAGTGAGACGACGCCACAATCAAACGAACAAATCGATCAATTTCTCATTCAAATCAAGAGCCAAGTCGTCGACGGTACACTGTGGGACATGAAACGGCCATATCAAACTCTCTCCTTGCCCGTTGATGATGATTTCAATCTCGACTATTGGAAAATATTGACTGTAATCATATCAAGTGCAGACACAAAGTCATTCTTGTCTTGATGAAACACGTTCAGGAGATCACTTTACGCCTCGGATGTCTCAACCGATACCAAGGACAATCTTGCATGACTGCATGAAAGTCAAGTTGCCCCGTAGTCATGCTGATGAAACCATGACGCATAACATGAAACGCTTGTCGTTTCCAGTATTGACCGATCGGAAACCAGGTCGTCGTCTCACCCAGGTGATGTCCTCAGTAATGCTTGAGCTCTTCGGATTCGGGGTCCACTGCAGAGCCTTATATAGCAGTATGGCCACAGCGAAAGATTCCCCTTCTCAACCCATTTCACTCTTTCCCTTCTCACTTCGGTTACCCGATCTCTCTCCGGTTCTTGTCCAACTTGTCAAGCTTGCTTGACGCACCACGGTCTTTACAGCACCATACCTTACTACATAGACACCTAGACGGTCCATCTCCCAGCACTTTGTAGCCTGCTCATATAACCTTGACGGTATAATCACTTCACTAGCTTCAATACTACTTCCGCAACCTCTACTTCCTTCACATACCTACACTTGACCGGTTCGTCGACTATTCTACACCGTCCATTTCCGCTCCAGCATTTCCAATCCACGCGCTACAATGCACTTCCTTCTCGCTCTTCTCCCGCTCCTGTCCTTCACATCCGCTCGTCTCCCTCTCGGTGATCGCTCTCACATCTCTTCATCTCCCACTCATACCCAAGAACCACGACAACTTCTCGGTGGTCTGCTCGGTGGCGTCGTCGGTGGACTAGGCACTACTGTTGGAGGACTTGGTACGACGGTCGGTGGGGTGGTGGGCGGACTTGGCGGTACCGTTGGAGGTCCCGTGGGTGGAGTAGTGACTGGCTTGGGGAACACCGTTGGCGGCACAGTTGTCACTGTTGGCGGACTAGTCACCAACGTCTCCTCTCTCAATCTCGAGGTACTCGCGGATACCTGTGTAAGACTGGGTACCGCCATCCAGGTGTCCAACTCGGACACCGTGGCGGGCGGCGTCGTCAATGCCAATGCTGCAGTGACCCTCGCCGCTGGAGCATGTGTTTGTGTTGACGCTGCAGCAAGCGTGGGATTGTCGAGTGGCGTCCAGGCAAAAGTCGGCGTGATCGCTTCTGGAGGATTATCTTTCTCAGGAGATGCCGCTGCCTCAATCGCCTCTTCGGTAAGTATTCTTTCTGCTCCAGTCTATGGATTGTATGAGCTGACTGAGGGTTTGTCAACAGACTCAGCCAGGTCTACTGGGCATTCGGGCGGGAGTGTACGACTTCAACGTCGCCGAGACTTGTATCGCGGCATCTGTCTCTCTCACCAACTCTCATCATGACCTCCAACTTCCAGGAGGATCATGTTGTGCTCGAGGTGAGTGACTACTCTCCCTTCTCCCGTCAAAGCACTCCCTGCACCATGAGCTGGGCTGACTCCACCATGCTTTAGCATGTAACACCGGTTTCGTCAAACTTGGCAACCGATGCTGTCCTACCGGTTCGACACTCGATTCCAACGGGAACTGCTTCACCGTCCCAACTTGCTCATCCACCGAGATCCTATGCAACAACGTCTGTTACCCCAAAACCACGTACACCTGTCCATCAGGAGTCCCAGTCCAGAAGATGGCCAAGAAATCATCCATGGTCGACTGTCCTTCGGGTATGAGCAAGTGTGCTGTTGGTGTTTCGGGTGAGAAAGAGGGAAGATGGGAATGCGTTGACACTAGATCGGATATTGAGTCTTGTAAGTTTCACGGTGCTTTCCTGTTATTCACGTCGTATCTTGTAGCTGCTAATCTCGTTCTGGTTCATTGATCAGGCGGAGGATGTATGGATCCTTCACGATCTTTCGACCTATCAGCGGTCGGTCAAGGTCATGACTGTACCGCCCTCCCTGACGTCGACCAAGTCGCGTGTCTTTCAGGTTCATGCAAGATCCAATCTTGCATTCGAGGTTACGCTCTCGCGCGGAACGGGACTATCTGCGAGAAGAAAGTCAGTTTCGGCAGCGGCAAGAGGAGGAGAGAGACGAGGACCAATCAGACACGTATACAGGGGTGGTAGTTGTTCGTCTACCTGAGCTGTCCAGTAGAGGTTGGTGTGACGGGTGAGGAGGACCATCGGAGAGTAGTGCAGGCAACGACTTTCTTTCTTGTTCATGGACATTGTGTTTTTTTGCCCTTTCTTTTTGGTATCTTTTTGTTCTGCCTCTTTGCATTTCAGGATTCACCTCCATCGCGCTCTTCCCTTGATATGACATCGTCAGCCAATAATCGTCGTAGTGTACCATTATAGTGACTACACCGCATGCACACCTATCACCTTAGCGATTTACTCGGCAACGAACAACGGTGTGCTGTTATTGATCAGAGTCATATCTTCCTGCAGAGTGACCGACAACGACTGGAGGCCACATTCTTTCAGCTTTCAAATCCAGAACACGCCACCTCCTTCGGAGGATTATCAAAAGTCGCCGGATCATATCTCTTGCTTCTCCATCTTTAGCTTACCTCTCTTTCCATTTGATCATTCGACCGAAAAGTAGGATGCATGCATGCGTCTAAATGGCGAGAGCAGGAACAAAACAAAAACTACAGCACCCGGGATTCCCAAGTGGTCCCCCACCTTGGTACTAACCGAGCGATACACAGCTTAATTTTCCAAAGCGGACGGGATGGAATGCTTTCTGTGTTCTATGGCCGTAGATGAAAGACACGGACTTCTTGAAAGTATTATATACACACCGACCGAGAAGATATAAGGTCAGCAACGTGCTGGCCCTCTCATTTTACGCAACCTGCAACGGAAAAGGAGTACTGGGGCCCATTTTTGTAGTGCCAGGTTGTCAAGAGATAACGCCTACGAAGAGGAAAGGAGACATCTGATCGATCCGACCCCTCTGAATACACGTGAGCATGTCTAAATGTTATATGCATTCAGTCGGCCTTCCTGATAAATACGGCCGTCCCGTGATCCTTCCCACGATAGCCCTTCAGGCCACACCAGATGAGCATCCACCTTCTGCTCCGCCAAATCACACCAGTGAGCTCGTATCCATTATAGTCCCTCCTCTCCACTTCCCAACTTCACCGACGTACCTCCAGCTCACATGGAAAAAATCACTGCTCATCGCCTGATCTCGAAGCTCTTCTGCAACGTGGTCTCCGACTTCTTTTTCGCTGCGCTTCTCTCATCCAGGACCGATGCACCTCCAACAAGATGCGCTGGTGCTGCTCTACCTCCATCTGCAAAGACTGCCGCGTTGGTCGTTGCCATAGCCGCCGCACCCAAGTCTGAGGCGTGAGTTGGCAGACCTGGTCGAGGGATAGCATCTACAGGCTGTTTGAGATGTGTAGGAGTTGCTGAAGGTGAATGCTTGCCATGATGGATTAGGGCACTACGACATCCAATGTCAGTCTTTTTCTATCACGGTAAGCGAAGAAAGTGGGACGAGATCGTAGCACTTACAGCTCCTCCAACAACGTGGAATGTCTGTAAGCCAATCTGATGGTAGGGACATTTGTCTTGTGAATGTCGTTGCCCGCCGCACCAGGGAGATACCACTTGGGTCCTAACCAATGCTTCTTCACCTGCATCTCCCAGCCACTCTGTAGGACGGAGTTTCTAGCCAACTCGCACATATCCGCAGGAGTAAGCTTATAGATCTGAGCAGCACACGAATACTCCTCAAGAAGATGCGAAGCAGTGAAATGGAACTGAAGAGGGTCGTCTGAGGAATGACGTTTATGTCAACTTCGATCGTTCCACTCAAAGGTACATCATCCCCAGCCATACGCACCTGTTGAAAGTGAGACATTGAGACCGACTCGGAAGAAGTCCTTGAACGGATTCCTTTCGTACGTTAGGAAGAGTGCGTTGTTGCTCAATGGGGACATTGCCAAACCGATCTGCTTAAGGTAGAACAGATATTGCAAGGCGGGTACCTTCCTTAACAGGATACCGTGCGAGATCGAGTGCGCCGTCAAAAAAGCGGACGAGAGATGGTCGGGATCACCGGCTTCTCCACAATGGGGCCGAAGTACGAAGGTGTCTAGAAAGTAGGAGGTTCATCAGCAATTCGTCTTCACACAGCAGATATCACTCACTAAATCCTCTGCTTCGTCGCCAAGCATTCAGACTCGCCATATTCGCATACATATAGTAGATCCTGGTTGGTCGAGTCAGCTAAGAAAGGCAAGGACTGGCTGAAATGCCCACCAGTAACTGTAAGGCGGACTCTGCTTGGTGTCCCACATCTTCGCTGTCGGGAACTTCCTGTACAATCGTCTCTCGGGCTTTGACTCATCGTCAACGCTGTCGAAGCCGACAACTCGCTGGAGAAAGATATGCAGTTCGGGGTGGGATTGTGGGTTCTGAGTGACCTCGAACAACGGCTGGAAGAAGTCTGCCAAGACGTTCTTGATCAGTACAATTGCTCAGGCTGTGGCAAAAGATGGTGTCTACACAATCTACGCACTTTGAACGATGTCTTCGAAGTTGTTGACAAGATTTGACGCTTTGAAGACCTCGTACAGTCTCGGCAATTGAATGAGCCATCTCACGTTATGCGAGATGAGCTTGTTGTTCACTACCCATTTGGCTAGTTTGTCCCATTCGTTGATGTTTCTACATGATATGTCAGCTGAACGGACACTCCACCGCACGAAAATCGGCGTCTACTACTCACCGAGCGTAGATAGACAGACGCCACTCAGAATGCTGATACTTGCTCTGCTCAAGATCGGCAATCAACTCTATCGACAGCATGAGCGCAGTCGGACCTCATGGAGAAGAAGAAGAATTTTTACCTTGAGTCAACTCTGCCAAGTACTTGCCCTTGAGCAAATTGTCAGTCTTCAAGAAGATTTCTCGCAGTCGTGAAGATCCAGTTGGATTGTATCGATCATTAAATCTATCGAAACGGTGGAATTCCTATGTTCGTATATCAATAGAGTCAGCTACGATTTTCAATCCTTCTCACTGAGCCGACAGCTGACCTGATGGGCATGCATATCCAAGGTATCAATCGACAGATCGTACGCAGTCAGGTTGAGCGACTCGAAAACTTCCTCCAAAGTGAGATCTTTGCCGTCACGGTGAATGACAATTTCCTGTATGCACCGGCGGCATTCAGCAGGAAGCATGGCTCAAAGGGACTCAGTACTTACGTGTGGCGCCTTCCTCAATTTCGACTTGATGAAGCGCAGCAAATGCTTTTGGTTCATACTTGCGGTGTGGTGAATGTGCGTGTCGACTTTTCGGACATTGTAAAAGTCTCTGCACATGTTGGTCAGCAAAAGATCCGCCAGCAATCCTTACTGGCGCTACTCACCTGTGAGGTACGGCCTTCATATCTGCCAGCTCCTGGTATTCATTGAGGAGGCAGTACAAGCTCCACTTGCTCGACAAGTACTTCAAACGCCTGAAAGCGAAACTCTTCGCTGGTCCGTCAGAGCACACGCCGAGCAAATAGTCCAGATCCGTGAAATACTCCTTCAGGGTGGGTACTTTAGAAATTGGTGTTTTGCCCTTGACCGCGCCTCCATTTGCAATATCAGGTGATGTGGAAGATGAAGCTGTAGAATAGACCGTGAAAACACCCTCGTCGTTCAGCTCAAACGACCTGCTGGGATCGTCCGGCCCTGGGATTTTGCAATCCTCAATCTTGAACACTTCACTATCTCGAGTAGTATTGTACGACGATGTGGCACCTTTTTGCTCGTTGTCGTCTGCAGGCGCCGGCTCGGGGTGAGGACCATCGGTGGTCGGCTTCCAATGCCAATGAGGACCAGGAGGTGGAGGATATATCTTCCAGGGCGGAAGCGAGTCCGGTGCCGATTGTGTTGTATCTTCGCAGCCTTCTTGGTGGACTTCGGGCTTCAAGCCCATAACGTCGCCGAAGGAGCGTGGAGTGAACCCATGAAATTGACCGTCATGGTCTCGGGGATTATCCCCTAAACGCTGGTTGGACAGTTCAAGGTACTTGTCGCGCATGTCAAGACATCTAGCAAAGGATGCGCTGTCATGTACGATCAGCTGCGATCTATCGGATTAGGGAAATCCATAAAAACTTACTAGAGCTCTTCTAGTTCACTGCCAATACCTTGTTCTGCAAAAGCAAGTATTTGAAGTTCCATCAGTACTTTTTGGTCAAACACAACATTGGCTTGCTCAGACACTGGCGAAGAGGGCGTAGAACAATCAGGAGTCGAAGGATAAGTGCTGGGGGAAAACAGTCCAGAGATATAAAGATGTGGGTCAAGCATGTTAACGAGTCCTTGCTGCAGAACAATGCGTACACAAGTGGGATATGAAGTGCAGCGCTGATCGACGAGAGTCGAAAGTATAATCAGTCGTGAACATGAAGGGAGGGGGGAAGAGGGAAATGCTTGTAGCGATTATCAAAATAGCGTTCCCTGCAATGGGTGGGTCGTCCAATTCTCGTAGGTCCATCATCACTCCGATAAGCGTGTCAAAGGAAGCCGAAGGTTGGGTCGAGGAACAATGCCTCAGCCATCGATGCAACGTGCGTACGCTATTTCCCGCGCATGATGGACATAAAGAAAAAGACGAGACAGCGCTCAAAAGTGAGCCGAGCCAGCACAAACACGTTCGTCCGTTTCTATAGGACACCATAGACGACACAATGTCCACATCAAAGGACTTTGTACGGAGAGGGATGAAAGGATCCGTACTATACGGGTGAACGACGCTGTCAAGCTTTCCCAAGCAGAAGAAGAGATGACAAACAATCGAGGTACCGAAGCTCAAAAGTCCCGAGTAGACAAAGCATGGCACACGCAGGATTGCAAGTTCAGGGACAAGAGACACTCACCCGGTCCAGGATCAGCTACGGCTGACTCAGGCTTCGATTGCAGCCCCCCCAAAGATCCAGCACCGAGAGCTTTCAGCAACTCTCCGTCCAAACCTCTTTCTCTTGCTTCTTCCTCCAGATCTAGTCTCTCTTGATCGTCCAGTTCTTGTCTGTGGGTGATAGCCGGTTCAGGATCGAGATCCCCGTTCTCTGGTCCGGAAGGTGAGAGCAGCGATGATTTCTCGTCTCCTGATGGACCAAAGTTGACCTGTCGTTCAAAACGGGTGCTAAGATCGTCGTTTCCTGTTACTTCATTCTGGTTGGCTGATGAAGTTGAACGCATAGACATTCCACCTCCCCCTTGTTCCAGGTTGGCACCTTTATCTCCCAGATTGACCTGTCCAGGTGAGCCGGAGGGCCTTTGCAGAGTCTGACTCTGCCGACGAGGAAGAGGCAGAGCTCCTAGTTCCAGATCACCGGGAACCGTGCGGCTTTTCATACTGGTTCCCAATTCGGTCTTGCTGCTTGATGATCCGGCGTCTGAAACTGTAGACGGTGGTAACCGGGGTAGATGATGGGATAACCAGATCTCATCCTTCAGATGCAAGCGTCGTTCTTCGTGATAGTCGAATGCGGGTGATGCGTGGAGGTGAGGTGCGGCATCATCAAGATCATCAGGAGTGTGTGGTGGATAAGCTGATCGAGGGATCGGACGAGGGGATGGGAGTGGGGATGGCGAGTGACTTGGCAGCTCAGGAGAGTCGGACATGCTGTTATTGGAATGATTTTGCTGATTGTGTGAGATGCTGTGATGAGATGAGATGCTGTGACGGAGATGCAAAGGTCTGGACATCTACGCGAGGAAAGATTTATTGTTCGTTCAGTGAGGTCAGATGTCCGACTTGAGCGGACATCTCCACTTGGGAAAGACGAACGGGTGTCACGTGGCATATGTCATGGATAGGCGTGCAGGATCATCCCAGGGAGACGTTGTTGCAATCGGGCGTCAGCGCGTTGGCCGGCTATGCTATGCTGTGCTCATCATATGAACATCCCATCGTCCTTGGACCTCGTTGCGTCTCTCATTGACTAGGCTCCGCATCTCTGTCACGATCTATCACGCGCAGAGACGACATCGAGCACGATGGACTACGAGACGACCGATACTCCCAATCCGTTCTCCAACTCGCCATCACCTGTTCCGACCCCTATCTCGCGACCTACTTCACCCAACCTCCCTCTTCCTCCCTCATCCGTTGCATCCCCTTCACCAGCCCGTTCCCATGCTCGCAAATCATCGTCTCTCATATCGGCAGCATCGGGATCACCACCACCTACCCATCGTGCGTCTTTCCCCGATCCGTCTAAACTGCCCAAAAGTGGATTGACGATTGGTGGTCCCAAAGCAAAGGAGGGGTATTGCTGCGAGAGAGACAAAGAGATCGCTCTAGGAGAGGAGGTCCATATCGTCGATGCTTTCAAGACAACAGAGGGAGGCAAGGCGAGCTATATCACATATGTCATCCGACTAGGGGTAGGTCGAAACGATGTCTCTATTCGTTGCATTCGAAGCTAACATCGCATCTAGTCCAATACTACAAGACGAAGATACTCAGCCTTCCTCTCACTTCACCAAGCTTTGACCGGGCTTTATCCTGTTTTAATCATCCCGCCTATCCCCTCCAAACAGTCTCTCACAGACTACGCCGTCAAAGGCCAGAGTAAGGCCAAAGAAGATGCCACTGTCATTGCGAGAAGGAAGAGATTGCTCGAAGACTTCTTGAGGCGATTGGTCAGACATCCGATACTAGGCGGGGAGCATGTCCTGCATCGATTCCTGGAGGACGGCGTCAGCTGGGTCGGTATATTTTACACCTTGATCATGATTGTTCTCGAGACTGATACATTCGTACACAGTCCGAGGTTCTCCACTCTCCTCCAATCTCACTTCTGCCAAAGAATCCTCTTCATGCACCCTCTCACAACCCTACATTCCAACCTTCATCACCCACCTCGCCATCGGACTCCACGACATCCTCTACATCTTACATCGCTCATCATCTTCTCCCGACACCGTCACCTAATCACCCTTTACGTCATCCAGACCAGAGATTCCTCGACTCGGAGGTATTCACGGAGAAGTTCCAGAATCACTTTTCCGGCACTATGGAGAAAGTCAACCGGCGTATGACGAAGAGGTGGGGAGAGAGGGCACAGGATCTCAACGAGCTTGGAGCAGTCTGGAATGGATACAGTCTGGTCGAGCAAGGAAAGTTGGGACTGGCAATCGAGAAAGTCGGGCAGGCAGTGGATGCCGAATACTTGGCTACGGCCGCTTTGGTCAGTTGCCTCGCTTACCTCGAGTGGATAGGGCTGCAGCTGAAGTCTACTATCTAATAGCTACAAGCATGGGAACGGAGTACGACGGAGCCATTGCACATCTACAGCCAATTTGCTGCTTTGATACGACAGCGACTTTCCTTTCGCCATCAGAAACAAGTACAATATGAGCTCGTGCAAGACGCGCTTGAGGCACAAAAGGACAAACTCGAGGTTTTGGAGAATGCCGAACGAGAGGCAAGACGACTGGAAGAAGCGCTGGAACGAGGAGGACAAGGCCTGGTGGCTCCTCCTCCCCCAAGTGAGGAAGACAGGGAGCGAGCGGCGAGAGCAAAAGCCCGGGCGGCTGGACAAGGCTTTGGCTTGTTATCCGCTGTGAAACACAGCTTGAGCGGGATGATGGACGTGGATCCAGAGGCTACAAGAAGGGCCAATATTGGGAAGACACGAGACAATATATCACAGGTAGGTCGTTTGAAGCAGCTTTGCCCTCGGGACTGATTGAACTCGGCAGCTTGAGGACTCGTTGCAAGCTTCGGCACAGGATCTCAAATACGCTTCGACAACACTACAAGCGGACTTAGATAGATTTCAGAGACAGAAGGTCGCAGACCTCAAACAGATGACTATTCAGCTTGCTAAGGTGCACAGGGAGTGGTGTCGTCAGGTGGGTAGTGCTGTTTCCTAGTCCTCAACTACCAGGTCATAACTAAAGTCAACGGCATCATTAGAATTTGGAAGCATGGCAAGCTGCTCAGACTGCCATCAGGGAGATCGACTCTCATCCCAACAAACCGCCTGCCTCGGCGCTGCCTGCCGGACCTTCAACTCTCGATGAAGGCATGTCCTTGGAAGGGATGAGGGCGGAGATTGATCGAGTGGAAGCTGCAAACGTGCCTTTACCTGTCCCGGGCGGCGATGAGGGTTTAGTTGTTGTGGCCAAGGGCAAGGGGAAAGGAAAGGAAGAAGGTCAAGGTGAAGTGACCAGTACGGATGCAGCTGCCACTTCAGGCGAAGGACCACTGGGCCCGTTGTGATTGGAGCGTCGATACGAGAGACTGGACTGTATGCAATGTGTATATATATGGTATAATATGGATGCTGTGTGGCATGTTATAATGCGCAAATGTGCAAGGAACGACGTGAATGTTTTCTTTTTGACGTGATAAATGAGGGGAAGGAACAAGGGACTGAAGAAGCGTATAAACATCGGGATCTGTCATTCAACGACAACCATATAACAAACATCTTCACAATCCTTTCCATTTCTTGTTGAATGTCCTCAACGATCCATCCTTCTGGAGCATAGCACAGACAGACATCAGTAACCTCAGACATATGATAGACACAGTGAGCGGAAAGATATCGAAAACAAAAACCCCAAAGAGTATTTTCTTCAGTTACCGCTGCCCTCGATCCTTCTCGTCGAAAGCGTAAAGTTGCCAAACAAACAACTCAGGCCACGACAATGGATCCCCTGCCCATCCCACCTTCTCGATCCGATCTTGAAAGACGGAGACTGGAATCGACAATCGACAACGATCTATATTCACTCTCATTGTCTTCCCTTCCTACTTCTACAACATCCCAATCGCACTCTCACTCATTCATATCCACTTCGTCGTCATCCAACCTCTCGCTCGAATATCCTCGAGCGGACTCGGTCTCGATGTCTTCTCAACCTCATCACGGACACGCTCATGGACCAACAGGTACACCGCGCGCTGCCGCAGGTAGAAAGCTTTCCAGTACCGCTCACGCAGGCTCCAGGATGAGCAGTTTAGCTTACGGAGGTGCCAATGAGCAAAGCATGTTTGTGGGTGCGAGTCCTGTTTCCACAGCAGGACATCATGCAAGTGCTGTGACTCTCGGAGCAGGTGTCTTCAGGAGCAAAGGGGACGAGTATGGTGACAATACAGGAGGAGAATTCGACCCAGAGAGAAGCCTGGGGAGGCTGGTAGGCGAGTTGGGCAGAGTTATGGGTAGCGATGTGAGTGACAGATTATTGGATACTAACGAAAAACCACGAGAAGAAATCACTGCTCATACGCTCTTACGATGGTCACAGAGACTCCCATCACGACCTACGTCACCTTTCTCACCACCTCGATCTCCTTCCCCCCTACCATCATTACAAAACTCGCAACCAGCCAACCTTTCCTTCACGCTCACACGGAACGATCCTCTGCTTAGTCCGCCATCAAGTAATGAGGATACCCTCAAGGGTAGACCTGAGACCCAGATCAATACGCGGTTCTCCTCCCTTGCACGAGAACTGGGCGATGACATCCGAGCAACTCATCAGGGTAGATCTGCTCCTGTGCCAAGAAGAGCTTTAAGCGACTCGACCATTCATAATATCGTGCAAACCCCTGCGCCAAGCAAGAAGAGAGTCACTAAAGACAGGGGTGATCGATTGAAAGCTTTGCAAGATGAGAATCGACGATCAGCCAGTGCACCTGTAAGGGGTCAAAAAGATATGTCTGGGGACGTCACCGGCTTCACAGCATTGATGGCTACGCCAGCAAAAGGAGAGGAGTTTGGCACGCTAGGAAAGAATGCTGATGTTGGTGGAGAAGCGGGAGGTGAGTTTACTGCTCTATCGTGATGCGAAGTTGATAAGCTGATTGTTTCATTTCCTTGCACAGCCAATATCCCTCAAACACTTGCTACCCTTCATGCAAGACTCCGAGCTCTGGAGACCGAAAACACTGTTTCGAGACGACGGGTGAGGGAGCTCGAGGAGGAACTCGAAAAAGCAAGGGCGGAAGTGGACTCCGCGAAGCAAAGTGGTGGTAGCAGGCTAAGGGAGGTGGTAGGGGAAAAGTCAGGTGAGCAGTATTACAGACTTCACTGAACAGTGCTCTGATTTCAGACCCCTACCACAGCTCTGGAGGATTTGGTGAAATCGCTTCGAGCACACCTTGCTCGCCTGACAGTCGAAGTTGAGCAAAACAAGGCTGTGATTAGCGAGCTTCGTCAGGTAGCTTCAAGACCGGCCAAAGTCACCCCACCGCCCCACTCTCCTTCCGTCTCGACTGAGCTTGCTTCTTTGCGCCGTGAGATCGAGAGACTGTCTCGCGAAGTTGAGAAGCTTGGCGGGATCGTTGAGGAGGGCTTGGAAACTAGGAAGAAGGCGAGAGGCGAGAGGACGATGAGGATGGAGCAAGAGGAGATGGAGCGATTGGTCAGACAAGTTGTGGATGAGGAGACTGAAGAGCTCCGAAGGGCTCGGCGAGATATGGAGAGACGGGAGATACTTGAGAAGGAAGCGGATAGGCCAGCAGAGCCAACAAGATTAAGACAGGGTCTGCATACCGCTGCAAGTGACGTGCCCACTCTCGCTCCTCCTTCGGTCCAACCGTCAAGGTCCAAGACGAAGCCGGTCTCACAGCATCCCACAGCGCCGCCATCGGATGGCGATGACGGGCTATACGATTCTCCTACACCTCCTTCACGATCATCGTCACGTCTAGACTCACTCGATGCTCGAGAAACGACTCAACACAAGACGAAATCGAGCAGAAGAGAATCTCACCATCGGATCTCCAAAGAAGGACCTCATTCACCATTCCCCAGCATCGTAGGAGACGAGCTGGAGAAGGAGTTTTTTAGTCCTCTCAGACAAAACAAGTCACCTTGGGCTCACAACTTCACAAGGCGCGAAGCGGTGGAGGTGCGATCTACTGGCTCAGGATCTGGATCGAGAGTACCTTCCGGCCGAGGTTCTCCAGACGGGCAAGCTTTGCCTCCGCAGACTGTCCTAGCGAGAGTCGTGGCTGAACTCGAAGATGATTTCGATCATTACAAAGTGTTAGTGAAAGCGCTTTCTACTCGGATCAATGTAGTACTAGTCCATATATCGTGCTGATGTCGTTCGCAGGATTTATGCCGAGCTTGCCGATCAGTATAAAGTCCTCGATCCCGCCTCTGTATCAGCGAAACGACATGTCTTGGCAGACCACCTCCGCGAAGTCATAGATACGCTCGAGAAGAAAGCAGATCAGATTGGAGATCTGTACGACCTCTTGGCATTCAACGATAAACCGTTGTCAGCCTCTGGCCAAGCGACATCGAGCGGTAAGGGTGGATGGGTGGGGAAAAGCGTAGGTGACGTGATGCGGATGGTGAAAGAAAGTCTGGGCGAGGAAGGTTGGGAAAGACTGGAGAGAGATCTGAAGGGAAGGAGCGGTACAGTATAATGTAGTATCTTGGAGATAGTTGCTTGGTGCTTCGAGGGGGATTTGGTAGACTTTGTGTTGTAGATTGGGTGATGCTTGATTTTATACCATATCGACATAGTGCTTGGTAAGCAGTTTCTGGAAGTGGTCCTCTGAGCATCACAAGGAATCCAACATCTGGCTCATGATACATCTTGACAATGTTTGGTGCGGTTGTATTGATCGACGATGGCGTCTAAGGCGACTGTCGGGGTGCACAAGTGCACAAAACCTTTTGGAGGAGCTTTGGCTTCCAGTGAGTCGCACTATGAGTCGCACTATGAGTCGCACCATGAGATCGAGAATTGACGAGACGAGACGACGAGTGTGAACGCAAAGGAGAGACAGTGGGGAGTAGAAAGATGCGGCACGGAGAGGGACCAGTGAGTGCTTCGTTTCCTGGTCGTCTTTCGATAGAGAGTGTGCCTGTGGAGATCAGGACATGGGACCTGGTCTGTGTATGAGATCGTACATCACCGTGTTTGTCCGGTGAGGGACACGAGCTGCCAACGACACACTGCATAGTACGAGTACGCAACTATCACTCTGCACCAAAGAAAGAAAGAAAGAAGCGGACGTGATCGCGTGATCGCGAGTCAGAATCCCATCGACCAATACATACTGAATCACACGTCACCGATTCTTCCTAACTAACCTCCGGCATCCATCGACCAAACTCCACCAGTAAGTCCGACCAAGACCTACAAAACGAACCTAACCAACATGGGTCAGCTTGCCCTTCCCAATATTCAGAGAGACGACAACAAAGGAAGAGGAAGATAGCGCGCGAATAGATCAGGAGACGTCACGGAGCGTATAGTCATGAACCGCCTGTTATAGTTGTCCCCATGGAACGGTGAGACTGGTGCCAACGATACTCATCATAAAAGAGGAAGTGTGTGGGGGTTGCGGGTGAGTGGGTGGAGGCGAAAGAAGGGGACTACTGCTCACCTTCTACAAACTATGATATGACTTCATGATTTAGTAAAACAAAAAGAGGACAAAGAGCAATATCGAAACATATAGATCGTAACGGTTTCGTTGAGCGAAACTTTTGAAGATGCAGCTCAAGGACAGATTACGTAAAAGCGCCGCCCTCATACGTAAGCTTGTGATCTGTTCGGCCATGTCACCGATTCGCTCGTTTGTCAGTGTACCCGCATTCTGTTCTGCCAGACATGTTGTGTACGCTCACAGACGTGTAGGACAAGTCAACGCCATGCAATCGGTCTGTACAATTCGATACATGCATGACACTAATTCTAGCTATCCAGATCCATCCCCTCTTCTCCACCGGGACCAGCGCCTGTAGGCACCTGTCGAGCCTCAAATCCACCCTGATCTTTGCCAGCTCCCGTTGTAATCTTGACGTCTTCGCTGACAATCAGACTTCGGATGTTCTCTTTCGTCCAAGCGGTGGTTCCTCTTCGGAACTTGTAGTTTCGTGATTTGTTACTTCGTTCGTTCTGCGAGTGTCGATCAGATGTTAGCCCGGACGACATCGAGAAATATCCCGCGTGACAGGCATGACTATTTCACGACGAAAGATCAAAAGGTACACGAAGGCACACTCACAGGCATCTCGTAGTTTCGCAACATCTCTGTTCCAGACTTTGTGATCACCGCGACATCGACATTGGAACCGGAACCAAGATCGTTGAAGATACCCGATCGAATGGCTCGGGCGACCAAGGCGATAGCCTCCGCTCTCTGAGCAAGGACCTATGTCAGCTGACCATACGTCGGCTCCAGTGGGTGTATTTCAACTTACTGTCATATTCTCCTTGAAACTGCTCTCAAACACAGCCATGGCTGCTAAACTACCACTTCCCATCGTGACATATGGCAGCTTGTCGGTAGAACCGTGAGCGTGTACAGTAAAGAGGTGAGGTCCGGTAGAGTCGACACCGCCGAGGACGAGATGTGCTCCGACGTGGCCTTGGTATCTACAACGTCCTTCGTCAGCTTGCGAACGGTTGTGACATCGAAGCTGGTCTGAGCCCACCTGAAAAGATATTGCTTCAACATCGTCATGGCCGTGACGATACGTGCTGGTCGACCTTGTGAGAGAGCATGAAGCTGGAAAGGCAGATAAGATACCATGTCAACATCAAGAGCTACGGTTGAACGGTTCGAACCGATGAGAGCTGAGGCCACTCACTTCAAGGTTGGAAGAGATGAGGTTGGTGACGAATCTGGAAGGCAGTCATATCAGCGACGAGCGCACTTTGCGGAGTAGTTTGGGGAGGCAGAGCAAGCAGAGACAACGTACTCAGTGTCGGCAGCTGTACCAGCACCACAACATCTGATCTGGGGAGTAAGGTAATGGATCTACGATTTGAGAGTGTATCAGCAGGGAGGTCGACTAATGTCATTCACGCAGATCTGAGCTGAGTTGCGGCATTCTAGCTGCATGAGGCTATCGAGCAGCTCACCTTTTCGCAGTTCTTGTCTGCCACGATAGGTCCACCTGTCGCTCGAGTGTCTGCACCGAGACAAACACCTGGTTCTTCACCTGAATTACCTCCTCCAAAGACAACGCCGACAATGGTAGTACCGGTCGATGTGGCTGCGAGGGAGTCATCATGACGATACCAGTGGACAGTCGAGGAGATGAAATGGAAGCAGGGAGGTATATTATATTCCGATAGGTAAGGTAGCGATAGGCAGAGCAGAGACTGTATCAGCTGTGTTCCCTTCAATCGGAATGGCTCGACTCACCCTTTGGTGTCCCTTGTAATCGTTGACCCAAGAACTGGTTCCTCGCATGATTGGAGAAATCGAAACCGATATTAGGGGTCTCGGCAGCTTTGACTACCATCGTGACTTACACCTTCTTGCTGTAGGTCAGAGAGTGAAGAGAATGTATCGAGGCAACAGATCAGAAGGAAGATGTGCTGTTGATGATGATGGATGATGGGATGATGTGTAGACGCGCGTTCGTTGCACTGAAGCAGCAGCAGTGGTTGCGGGGTAACTTGACTAATCCAATGCTTCCCATGACGTGGCATTATAGTCCATCTTACGGGATCAAAATGTATCAGCTCGACTCTCTCGCTATCTGACCCTGAGACCGGAGAGAGAGAGAGAAGCAACGTCAACGCGCGCTGCAGCGTGTGTCAGTCGTCACACCCGAACTCCCACCGTTGCAGTCAACGACATACCTCGATCAATTTGATATACAGTCGCATGTTCCATCCCATCACTCTTGACACGACAAGCACAATGCAAGCATTCCGTAACCTCTCCGCTCAGATGCCAGCGATGCCCGCTGTGGACGTCTCGGCCGTTTCCAAATCATTCCGAAACACCGTCCAAGCCACCAGGTAAGTGACGACATCCCTCCCTGGTGAACCGCTACGCTCGTCTTCGTGCACGCTGCTGATTGCACTTGTTCAATAGAGAGAAGATTGGTCAAGTCGGTCCTGACGGTATCACAGAGTGAGTCAACGCTTCGTCCGTTCCTTGTACAATCAGGTCGCACCTGTGGCTGCTTTGTCCTTGCCGCTGGTAGTGTGACTGATGTTCATTTGGGAAATCAGGCTTCCGACTGAGTACAAGCAGCTCGAAGCTCGAGTCGACGCTCTCAAGGATGTTCACCAGAAATTGTTGAAGATCACCAAGGTTCACGAGCGAGAATCGGTCAGTCCACAGTTCCAGCTATCTGATTCCTTTAACGCTGTCACATTGATGATGAGCTAATTCATCGATGAATGCGTTGTGCTTATCCGGAATTTGTACAATAGTACGACTACCCTTCCGACGTGACTGAGGGATTGTCAGAAGTCGGTCACCAAGCCGCTTCCGCTTGGTCTGCTTTCGCCAACAAGAACCTCAAGGTGAGTCAGCTGGCCGTGGATTCTCGACTCCGATGCAGCAAGCTGACTCTCTTTCTGTTTGTACGACAGAACACGAACCTTCCCATTCCTATCCCTTCACCTACTCCAGGAGAGACCCACCAACCCAAGACTCTCCCCCATGCTATCTCTCGTGCTGCCAAATCTGGTGCTACAGAGCTCGGAGCTTCTGACCGACTTGGTATCGCCCTCGGTGTTTACGGTGCTGCCATGGAGAAGGTATGTCCTAGACCCGCGATTTTCAGCTTCAAATCCCGTACGATACTCCTGACCAGGACGGAGCTGATATCGTCGATAGGTTGGAGACGCTCGTATCTCTCAGGATGGACTCATTGCCGACCGATTCGTTACTCCTTGGCAAGCAACTCTTTCCACCTCTATCGGTCTTGCTATGAAGGCCAGGGCAAACGTCAAGACTGCCAGACTGGAGCTTGATTCTGCTCGTGCTGCGTGAGTTCTCATGCTCTCTCGTTATGACTACCTCTGTCAGACTAAATCTCGCAATAGGTTGAAATCTGCTGCTCCTGCAAAGCAAGAACAAGCTCGGTACGTGTTTCCTCCTCTATGATGCCCTATCTTTCGCTGACAATAATATTGACCACAGTCTGCACGTCGAAGAGGCTGAGGACAAGCTTGTCCAAGCTACAGAGACCGCTATCGGGCTTATGAAGGCTGTCCTCGAGAACGTACGTTGCCCGATTTCTTTTAGCTTTTCTGACCGACGGGCGAGATACACTGTACTGACTCAAGCCTCGACAGCCGGAGCCCCTCCAGAACTTGTCTAATCTCGTCAAGGCGCAGCTCATTTACCACTCTACCGCTGCCGAAACTCTCAGCGTCAGTCTGATAATGTTGGTCGTCGAGATATATGGCTGACTTTCTTTGTGGAAAATAGGGCATCCAAAGTGAAATCGAGGACGCAGCCACCGCAGCCGAAGGCGAGTACAGAACCTCTCGAGGTGCATAAGCCTTTGCATTCGACGTGCACTAGGATCGGAAGTCAACTTGTAGATAGATCAATGATTGAGGGACCGCTGGATTGAGTCTTCTTTACTGATGTCGTAATGACGAATGTGATTCGATGAACGCGATTGATAAGCTTGCATCAGCTAAATGACAGTATCTACTGAAGTACGATGTGAAGCAGGAAACAGCGAAAAGTAAATGTACTCATGGCAAATGACTTGAACTGATATGGTAGGCTTTGGGTGGCAGAACTGATTTGTGGTATGAGGGGACACTTGCAAGCCTTGAAGGTGGGAGAGGTATGTCGCGGGAAAGCAAGACGAAAGTACGCTAGACGGAAGTACGGCCTATTCTCTCACATCCACCACGCCTACAGTGATTCATCATTCCAGTGGATAGGAAACGTCAGACCTGGAGACCACTCACCACTTCGGACAAGTCTTCATTTCTCTGCAGGACTTTCTGCACTTGCATTATATCGATGTTGAATCCTGTCCTCCTCGAGCTGGCGAATCCACTCCTTCCAGCGGACGACTCGGAAGGCGCGACAGATGTGCCAGGCTCGTGGACGATGATGCGAGCTTTCTGGCAGACGAGATCTGAGACGTACTCGACATCGTCAGCTTGCTCTCGGACGTGTCATCGGAATGGTCAGAGGTCAGCGAGCTCACCGGCAATATAGCAAACTGGAACCAGACTGACACTTCTTGTGCACCTGGCGAAGGTATAACACAAGCTGTGCACGAGCTGCTGGAGCTGATCTGGACTGATTGCCAATTCGTCCAAAAGACAGATGTAGTGTGTTGGTCTTGCCGTTCCCACCCTTCCGGCGTGGGCTTGGAGGAAGAAGTCGAAGGCGTATGGGTGGGTCACACTTTGGTCGACGACTAAACCGCTTGGGAGATTACCGGATCGGTCAACATCGCTGTCTCTGCCGAAGAACCGAGTAGTGTGCCTCTTCGCACAGATACAGAGAAGAATGCGAGGTCGATACCCCTTTTCCAGCTTTGCGCAAGCCTTGAGCACCGCGTTATGCTCGTAGAGAAGCGCAGCAGCGTATTGACCTTCAGAGATGCCGTCACGGAAGATGAGGATCCGATCGGGATATTCGTCGTTGTTCTTTTTGAAGATCTTCAGGTGTTCTTCGACCATGGAAGAAAATTCGACGATAATCTCACCACGCCCTTCTTGCAGTCGAATCTGGGCCGAGTAAGCGTCACAGTCGCGACTGTAGGTGGCGATGGTACAAGCGACAGTTGGTGCAGAGTCGTCGCCAGACCGGACGGGAGGCTTCACCACGATCAGCGTGGTCATTGGGTGTGAAAAGAAAGAGGAGTACAAACGACATACCAGACCCAGATCACCTCCTAGCAGCATGGTCTTGCCTTTCTGCATGCCTGGAAGTTCTGAGATGGGCACTTGGTGAGTGAGACCGCCAAGTTTGCTCTGATAATGCGTCAGCCATTCGCGTTACGAACGATCTCCGCAGGTGACTGACTTGAATCTTCATTACTAAGTTTCCCGTATACGCGTCGATACCTCTGGGAGTCCTGATTTTGGCGGCTTGCATACACTGGGTGGGCACCGGACCTGACAAGTTGATCTCAACAACAGCAATGGCTTATACTGTCGATATCTATCGAGATCTTCCCACCTTTGAGGTCTGTGAAAGAACTCTTCTTGATCTGCTCGTAGAGCCAAGCGTCTCTGAAGGCGATCAGCTCAAGCAGGAGGTACGAGAGACCGGACCTACCTTCCTGGGAGAACACAGCAGATCAACTGAGGTGCACACTGGCCAGCTATGTATGCAGCTCTGGCCGCTTTTTGCAGGGCATTTTGATATTATGAGGCTCCCTGGGGTCGATTGGACCGATACAGTCAGGTCGTTTGTTTTCGACGTCGACGCCATGGACCCCAAGGACATTGCACAAGTATGTGATGTACCGGTGCATTTCGTCGGTGTCGGTATATTTGTCGAAAGAAATTACGGACCAGGCCACGAGCGGCTTCTTGCCGTTGCGGAAGAACTGTGCAGGGCGAGATGAGCCAACGCGAGCGATTTTTTCGGAAGAGCTCAGAGCAACTCACTTGTTTGCCACGCAGATTCCAGCCTCCATCCAGAGCACGAACCTCGTTGCCTTTTGCGTACACGATACGAGGAGGAGGAAGTATACGAGCTCGAACCTGGATCATGCTCGTGTTGACCTAAATTCCGCTCGGCTCAGCAGCCTAGCGCCTACCAAAGTGCCTCCCTCACCTGTAGACCCCAAGCTGCGATCTTCGCTTGTTTTTCGTACGCCAATTCTGCTCGCCAGTTGTTCACGGCAAGAGCACGTTCCTTGGGTCTGACTGCGCTGACCTTGATCAATCTGTGTTTCGCTTGAGGATCAGCTTGCTATCACCAGAATGAAAATGTCAACTGACTCAGCAGTCTGCTCGGCTGTTAGCCTGGTTGGTGGCAAAGAGTTCCAATCCGCCAGACGAACGAATTCGAGTGGGACGAAAGCCTTTTTGCCGTACTGCAGCGATTCGTTAGCCTAGACAAGCCGAGTCCAACAGGTTCAAGACTTACTTGCACACATGGAAGTCTTGGCTTGGTCACTGGGGACTGGTGAAATTGCTGATAATAGTCGCAAATGGAGATGGTCTGATCTGGCTGCCCGTCTCTACCTTCGATGCTGAATTTTATATTCTGAGCACATTCACGGGTAATCGAGAGTATCGTGTGCAGCCTGGTACTCGAGCGGTGCATGACCGTGAACTACACCGGATCAGTCTTGTTCAGTGCCTAGCCAGCCAAGACTCACTTTGGCTCCCCGAAGTATCTTCTTAACGATGTTAATATCATATTCGCCAAGCACATCAATCTCCCGATTGCCACCGGGATGTCCTCCAAAACCGCCTCGTCCCCGGGGTGGCCCGCCTCGAGTCAGGATCTTGCCGATGACTTCAAGGGCTGGACCAGTTGCCAGAAAGGCAGAAAAGCCTATGTCTAGATTGAGCAGAGGCAAACCGGAGCTGGAGTATCGGAATGACCTAGAAAACACCGAGTTTAGCTTGCCCAAGAACCGGGGGAGTCAACTCACTGCATGAAGCCCTTGCATACCACGGCTCCTTGGGGAATTGCGACCGCTCCAGCTAGGCTGAAGAACTTATTCCCAGTCGCACCTACTTGAGCGTACTTCTTACTGGGTAAGTCCCTCATCAGGACGTTGGTCGCCATCAAACCTGATAATTTGATCTGTCAGCCTTGGCGCCACGAATGAAGCAGACCGAGGGATAGCTTACCAGTCAGGCACTTTTCTTCGTTGGAAGGGGCGCCTTTATCAGCCTCGCAGAAGTTCATGACATACTGCAAATCGACAATCGCCACAAGTTTGAGTGTGACTTTCCAACGACGATATTCGTCATCGGAAGATGTGGTATGGCCAGCTCGAGCCACGACACCGTCTGGGGCTACAGCGGTGAGGAAACTTTGACTTTGATCTGAGAGGCATATAGAAGTCAGCGGGTCGACCACCATCACATGGTCGGAAGCCTCACCTCCATGGTAATCAAGGGTCCAAATAACCATCCTCTACTTGTCAGCATTGAGCCATACTGAAGTGAATGCACTGACCTTTTCCAATTGGGAATGGGTTGGTTGGGTGTGAAGACGTTCTTCCTTCCGTCGTAGGCACTGGCGGCGAAGCCGTCAAGCCATTCTCCCTTTTGCTCCTGGCAAAGCTGCTCCCACACCGCTCTCAGCAATCCTTTGGGCTTCTTGGCATTAGCGCCTTTGGCGACCTGCGGTTCCATGTCTACGTCGTAGTGGCTAACAAGCCATCGGCTGATTCAGCTCTACAGTACAACCGTGCTGACGAAGACCAGGGCTTACTAAATCACTTTGGCTTTTCCATCTTTGGCTCTGACTTGGAAGAAGTTGGCAAGCACTGTAAGGTGTTTGCCTTTCTCTCCATATCCTGGCCGAACGTAGAAACTAGTGAGGGACAGCTTCTCCAGAGTCTCTGTTACATCAGATGGCTTGTCCTTGTTCAGATCCCTCCAATCGCTAGCGAGACTCGGAGGCGGATGATTCCTGATCGCGGATCGGACAGCGGTAGAAGAAGGTTCACGTGGAGCGCTCGTTTCGATCCCATACCTTGAGGGAGGATCTCGAGCAGTGGAAGCTTCTGACCTTGGCGGAATGGGATGAGGGCGGTAGGCTTCCCTCGCTGCTGGATAATCTCTCGCTGAAAATTCCACTCGAGCCGGGGGATCTCGCTCATTATAAATAGCGCGTGAAGGAACATAGCGTTCCCCTTGAATGGAGGAACCGTCCTGTGAACGAGTATAGTCATCGTATCTGGAAGCTTGGGAAAGTTGAGCAGGGGCAGTAGAAGTTGCGCTAGAGCGGGCGTAATAACCGTCGTCCTTCCAGACAAGGAAAAGAAGGTACCAAGTCAGTATGGGGACAGTGTCAACGGGAGATTACACATTGAGTTGAAAGCTTGGCATGCACAAGTAGCGTTGGTGATCGATATGGTCTCGAAGAATTCCAAGGTTAGGAGGAAGACAGGTGATGTACTATCTTATCTCATAGATCTGAAGACTTGTATAGTGCAAACGGGAAAAACAAAAGTGTGGCGGAAGCTTGTCTTGTTGCACTCACTTCATCATAGGTCCTCCTTCCTCTTGCATACTCTCTGTCGTCGATACCGTCGTAACGAGACATCTTGCACACTTAATGACAAGCCTAATAAATCTCTCAAGGTCAGTCAGATACAGCAAAGCCAGTAGGCGGGGGCACACGGAGTGCCAGAGATCCTATCTTTCTGTGAGGGCGAGGACATGGAAGAGGAAGGTCGGGAATGAATAGGTGGAGCAAGCAAGATCCCTCTCTCACTTCAACGGAATTGTATCAGCAGGGGATGGAAAGTGAGGAGATTACGTGTAGCGGAAGTCTAGGAGGAATACGCTTGATGTCCATACAGTCTCGGAATGAACGGGAAACCAGGTAGAGAAGAGAAAAAGAAAAATTACATCTCTGGATAGGTTTATATATCCCTTGCTCAACGCGCACGGACCGCCTTCAAACTCAAGATGAGTAGTAATGCAGGCCGGGGACGGTGTGTCCATGCAATTGTAGCTTTGGAGCATCTGGGGCTTAGTGAGGACTGGCAAACAGCGCAGACCAATGATACAGGTCAGAATGACTTCGACTTCAGGATCGGACAAGCCTCCAAAATAGGTACGCTGATCATGACAGATAGGACAGGATGAGCTCTTGGTAGAGGGGCTGTCGGTGACACCTTCTGGGCCTCTTCCTACCGTGTATCGCTGCACGACATGTACCACAGCGATATGGGTGTAGTTTCCTTCGCATCTTCGTCTCTGCTTTTCTCGTCACGTTTCTTTTGGACCAGCCGGTTAACTGTTTTTACCGATCTTCGCATCCATTTCCATTTCATCCCGCTGTTCATTGTCACTCATCGACATCTGCATCTCTCTCTTCACAAAACATCCAGACGTCGTCTGACACACGATCTCCTTCACTGCCCTACGACAGACACTCACATCTCACACCGTAGAGATCTAGTCCACGATGATATCACGCAACAAACGACCAACGACATTCAACCCCGCTCACACCCACCCTGCTTCCATCTCATCTGTACCATCCATCCAATCCAAAGTTCACATTTCCACAACGAACGGATCCGGATTCATCCCGGACGAAGCGGCTCAATCGGGTGGAGGCGGTGGAGGTGGGGTGGGTGCTGGCTCCGAGGCAGGCATGGAGGTGGTCGTTGATAAACAGGGAAATCAGGCGGGGAAGAAGGATGGTGGTCCGGAGACGACGGAGAAATGGGGGGATGTGAAGAAGGTACATCCTGCTTGGGAAGGGTTTGGGAAGAGGCCTGGAGGGAAAGAAGAAGGGGACAAAGCTAAGCTTTGATATGAGTGAGTGGTCTCATAATCTCCCATGAGAGGATGTAATGCTGATCAGATCGTACAGAAACCAACATCAACCCGTATTGCCAACCAACTTTCGCCCTTCCTCGTCTTAATCAAGGCTGGATCGTTGTTCCCTGAGTATGTATCAATGCACATCGCCAACATCATGGGCCCAACATGCTCAACCGATATGTACAGATATGCATGACTTGTTGTATGTTCTGTTCTAACCGACTGCTTATCACCATCCTCCCTACTCTGACTCGCTTCCGTTCGGGTCCCACTCCCTTCCTACTGCTTAGCCAGTACGAAGGATGACGTGCACGCCCGAGTCGGTGTTGATGATCCCGCTGATCTCCCCGACGCCAAGGGCGAACGTCGCATCCTGTTTCGAAAAGCGAAACTCATCAGCCAGCCAAATCTTTTTGCCTTAGATATGATCGCCCTTCTGCTTTCCTTCTGTATTTCCCTCATCTCATTATTTTTCCATGCAATGAACACGGCACAATGGCTCTCCAATAGCTCTCCCCATGGTACTCAATTCTACTCGAAATTTATTTGATCGTATGGAAAACAGAACTCACCTCGAAAGGCTTCTGCATCTGACCCCTTGCGAACCATCCGAGATCCCCGCCCTTTTTGGCACTGGAACAATCGCTCTCGGTCGACGCGATCTTAGCGAACTCCTTCTGGAGGTCGGCGGGAGGGAGAGATTTCAGGTGTGCGGTATGTTTCTCGATGATGGAGGTTGCTTGTTCGGGCGTGATGGTGATGTTGGCCTAGAGCGCGGACGTCATCAGCACCAATGTCAGCGCTTTTGCGTTTTGCTTCGCAGCTGGAGCAGAGCAGTGATGCGATATGAATGACACCCGATGATGGAAGACGATTATAGGTTGGTTGAAGATGGTTGGTTCAAAGGACATTAAAGGAAGTTCACATCGAACCACCACTCACATTCCTCCACGAAGCAGGTCTTCTCGACATTGCATGTTTAGCCAGAATATGACTGGCTCTCACTTGTCCCTCTTTTCCACCACCGCCGGATTTACCGCCACCCTCCGACGAGCTCAAGTACTGGGATGCACCTGGCAATTGACGGATCTGATCAGGTGTGAGGTCGGGCGGTGCGTCCCATGTGGATGTGCCCTTGGCGCTGTGATAGAAGTATGGAAGGGAACGGGAGTTGGAGAATCGGACTTCCCAGCCTGACGACGACATCTGATTCCCATAAAATCAGACAGCAGTCAGTGGTCTGGTCATCGATCATTGGCGGAAGGTAGCGTTGAGGAAGATATAGTGGAAGAGGACGATGGCAAAAAGGAATAGGCATTTGTGTATTTTGACTCACAATGTCTAGTATTGGATTGTTTTGCTCGATAGAAAGATCTCACTGCAGGCGAGACTCTGTCGTCAGTTCTACTCGTAGTCAAGCAGAACTATCGTTGTGCACCGAATGATTTGAGCAACGTCAAGAACGTTCGTCGTCGGTGACAAGCCAACTTTCAGACTCGCTTGCACCTTTCGACGCGGTCTGACTGCGGGTGGAGGTTAGCTGAGTGGCGAGCCCGTGAAATGGTGTCATGTGGCATTGTTCTCTTCCGCAACCACAAAGTCCCCTCTTACACTCTGCACTCGTCCGAAATGCGGGCATAGGACGTATTCATGATTCTATATACGGAAGCATATGCACACAACACGGGCGATATCAATGATGAAGAATCTGCATGAATAGTAATGTCGTCTCCCTGCCTTGTCACACAACATCGTACCTACATCGTTTCTGTGAACCTCGACACTTCCTTTTCCGTCCTGAGCCACGAAGTTGAGACAAGTGAACTCTTACTGCCACATCAGAACGACTGCAGGTAGCGACTTCATGTCTTTACAGCCTCCCTTGCTAAGCGCCTGGCTTGCTCTTCAGCCTTCTCTCTGTCATAAGTCGAAACATGCCATTCATTTTCGTCGTCGTGCTCTTCCTCCCCCAAGTCCTCCCCATCACTGTCCAGTGTCGCAAAGCTGAAGATGGGCGAATTGAAGACTGAAGTAGAAGGAGAATCATTCGGGCTGCCATCGACGTGGATAAACGACAGAAGTCCGTCATCTGCACGTATGTGATTAGGCAAGGTCCCTTAATGACACGCAGAACGTGAAAATGAAAATGCTCACCAGGTGCAAGATCTCTCCAGCTGAGAAGATCCGCTGGGATCCTGCACAGCTGTGGAGGCAACTGACTACCGTGATTTATCCATATGTCGTCCCACATCTCACTCATTGTGTTGATCTCGATCTCGAAAAGCCGCACTGTATCGTGTAACAGACCACCGCCAAACCCATCTCCTCCGACGACTCGGTCTGGATCAATGTCCGCAGTTCCCGTCCTGCGCTGCTGACGTAGAGCAGTCATACGTGCCTGTCTTTGAGCCCTAGCATTTTGAGCAACTGACTCCCTTTCACGTCTTGCACGAGCCGCCGACAATTCCTTTGGACCTCTGAAGATTGTCAAAGGATTGAGTCCTCTTGGAAGATGCACTCGTATGTGTGGTACGGCAATCTGAGGCCAAAAGTCGAGTGCCGGTGCCCGAACGATCAAAGTCGCAAGCGGATCATGCGCGACAAAGGAGAATGCCCGGATCCGAGGTTGCCAGTGGTTCGTGATGAGATCACTGAGCAAACCACGCATGTGATGAGCAAGTTGATATGAGACCACGCCACGCGAACTCGTCATTGAGATGCCTTCGTCATCAACAAAGCCCGGCACATCGGGAGGAAGTCGACCAGTGTGTTTTTGCTCTGGGTGAAGTGGTCGCTTGTGGGACGCTGCACAAATCGTTTTCGTTGACCTAGCAGCAGAACGTCCACTCTGTGAGGCAAGCATTGAGTGGGATGAGGCAGCGCTTTCCACGGCGGTAAATAGTGTGGGAGAAGTTGTTGCGTGCGAATGAAGAGGTTGAAATTGAGGGACATGAGCGGTATGTTGACTCAACGCCGGCTCTTGAACATGAGTAACGTTCGCCCGGTTCATAGTCACGCTTGGGGGCGATGTGAAAGGATCAGCAATGGTTGATTGTGAGTGAATTGGCGAGCCGGAGGGGTCCGTGGCGATTGCATCGATAGCATTCGGAGGACGCCCGTCTCCGCCATTTACCGCTGGACCAACTGGACTCAAGGTAGAACGAATCGGAGACGCAGCCCTTTCAGAACTATGCTGGACTGTCATCTGTGAGGTCGGCACCGGGTATGAAGGAGCCGCATTGGCCTGGCGTGGTAGCAAGTGCGGGTAATAAGTGTCGACAGAGGCCGTGAAGGTCGGGGCTGCAAGCTGTGGAGCAGGCATCAGTGGAGGCGGCGGAGCAATGGGTAGGGTGGTAGGTGCATGTGCCGCAGCTGCACCATTGTGAACTCTCGTATTGTTGATCCAGCAGGTCGGCAGATCTAGCTCCGTGTTGTGATGCAGAGCGTCTCTCCAATCTTCTTGTGCTGACAGACGATCATTTGGTGGGTCTCTGGAGGCCCGATTGGTGAATGTATTGCCCAAAGGACGGCCGACGTGCGCTGTATGAAGACCGGCACTGCTGGCCGCGATGAGGTCTTGACCGAATGGAGAGTCGTAGAGATCCCACATACGGAACTCGAGTCGTGCCTTTTGTGGCTTGATGAGCGACAGTCCAGCGAATAAAAGCGAAGCATCGGCTTCGTGCAGGACTAGGGTATCCTTGAGGGTGAAGGATCTGAGCTCAGGGACTAATCGCATCAGGTCCAGAAACGAAGTGTGGATGGTGTAAGGAGCGGTATCACTACTGATTCCAAGGAGCTCTCTGTGAGTAGAATCTGAGTGCCAAGCTGAGAACTCGAGAGCTGGAACAGGAGGCGAGGGCCTCACTGTGAGATGCTTGATGAACGTGTGTTTTGGTAGTCCGGTGTATCGAGATGGTAGACAGACTGATGAGATGAAAGGTTTTATATTTTTGTATCCGATAGCTGGGTGACGATACAAGATGGGTGTCGCCAAGCGAGCATGCTGCTTCGACAGAAGCAAGGGCGTGACTCCGTTGCGGATCACACCGCTACTGTGCCACTCTATTATCAAACGTTGGTCAATCACGCGTCAATTGTCATTGACGAAGGAAGGCCGCCGCTCACCGTTGTTGCATGTAGCATAATAGAAATCGAACACTTTCTCCCAAAGCTCATCGGGCAGTTGTGGCAGATAGTTCACCCTCATCTTGCCCTTCCCCTTGTCTCTTTTTGGTGTCACCTCAATGTCCTCATCGGCTCGACCGAGGTCGTCGATATTTTCTGACGCTGCTGAAACGAGCAAAGAGGTAAGGACGGGTGTTGTTAAAGGACGTTTGGTGACATGGAGGTCTTCATAGTCGTCTCGTGAGTGCGGCCTTTTATGAGCAGACGAGGCGCCACCTGAAGATGGACCGCGGGACGGGTTGCTCATGTCGAGGAACAGTTGTCTCCGAGGTGAGACACCGTGCAGGTGCGCGTGAAAGGATAGTAGGGAAGGGGTCACTGGCACGAAATAGTTGCAAGCAAAGTAAGTGTAGGCCACTAGCACATGATGAGTGATGCTGTACAGATTTGATATGTACACGGTACTGACACTGCCGTCGAGATATGATGAGGAAAGGAAAGGGTCAGTGAGTGATCAGTGAATGAGACAGAGAGAGATACAAAAGGATGGATTGTCCCTCTACGGAACGACGATGATGACAAGTGGAGGTAGCACAAAGGTCTGATTGTGAAACAGTAGGTCACATGTGCCACACCCCTGCTTGAGGTCTACGGTGAAGCAGATAATGCCGTGAATATCCGTAGTCTGATCCCGTCGGCGGCCAAGGTCCTGACAGTCCGGAATCAAATCTTGTCAACTAACATGAAATGAATGGTGATGATAATTCTCGAGATTTCCAGCAACCGCCAAAAGGATTATCGCTTGTCTTGGTCAACCACTCGAATTTCAGAGATATCATCTCATTGACATATCTCGCTTCATGCTCAGCTTTTGACGGATCATATCCCCTCTTGGACGATAAGACTCATTCACCATGCCGCCCAGACTACCAACACGAGCATTTTCGGCCTTGCCTATATCACATCAGGCTGTGGCAAGCTCATCCACGTTACCGCCTCTTCCTCCACGTTCGTCATCACAACGACAACAGCATAGCAGGGCAGCGTCACCTCGTTCATCACCCATACAACATTTCACCACTCTTCAGTCTCGACCGTCAATAAGTGCTCGTGGTGAACAAAAGGTGTGTGTTCAAAGTCAATCCGTTCGAAGCTACTACTGTGTACTCATGACTTGATATTCTTCTTTCAGCGGTCCTTCCATTCCACACCAGTACATCGAGCGTCAGCGAAGAATCCTTACGAGGTCTTGGGCGTAGCAAAGGACGCATCAGCGGCCGATATCAAAAAGTCATATTACGCTGTGGGTCGATTTCCTGTTTCGATGTCGAAGTTGACTAATGTGACTGGACTTTCTCATGTAGCTCGCTAAGAAATGGCATCCTGATTCGAGCAAAGAGAAGGACGCGAAAGAACGTTTTCACGAGATTCAAAATGCATACGATGTGAGTGAGCCTGTATGACTGACGAAGACTGCCTCACAAGACATGGTGTGCTCATATATTTGCTTCGACAGATCCTCTCCGACGACAGTAAACGACAGGCTTACGATCGATACGGTTCTGCCTCCACGCAAGATGGGTTCGATTCCGACGCATTCGCTAGGGGAGCTGGTGGATTCGGTGGTTTCCAAGATTTCGGATCAGCTTTTGGTGGACGTGGCGGAAATGCTGGAGATCTGTTCGAACAATTATTCGGAAGTGCTTTTGGCGCAGGACAGAATCCCTTTGGTGGCGGCGGACCTGGTGGCGCCGGACCGAGATCAAGACCTGTCCGAGGGGACGATCTGGAAGCTGGCATAGCACTTTCATTCCTCGAAGCTTGTAATGGTGCCACTCGGAAGATCACCATCAGTCCCGTTGTCGACTGTAAACCTTGCACAGGGACAGGATTGAAACCGGGTCAGAAGAAAACTCAATGTGCAACATGTAAAGGAACGGGTCAACAGATGTACAATGTGCAAGGGATGTTGATGGCCTCGACATGTTCTGCTTGTGGAGGCGCGGGATCGACGATACCCAAAGGCGCTAGATGCGGTGAATGTGATGGTGTAGGAAGAGTAAAGGAGAAGAAGGAGGTGGACGTGGAAATCCCTGCGGGTGTGGAGGACGGGATGATGATCAGGATGCCGGGAGCGGGAGATATGCCCTTGTCGGCTAGTGGACCGCCTGGTGATCTCCTTGTGAGAGTAAGCGTTCGACCATCGACCGTCTTCAGAAGACAGGGAGTCAACCTCTATCACGACGCGAGGGTACCACTGCATACGGCTCTGTTGGGCGGTGTCATCAGAATACCGACACTGGAAGGAGATGTGGATGTGAAGGTCAAGGGCGGGACACAGAATGGAGAAGAGGCGGTTTTGAGAGGTCGAGGAGTGAAGAGTGTCTACGGCAGAGGGAGAAACGAACGAGGAGATCTGATTGTCGCATGGAAGATCCAGATTCCTAGGCGAGTTGTGCATGGTCCAATTCTGGCAACACACAGCTGATCGGAGTGGTACCTTTCCGCAGATCATTGACACCCTTCCAGCGAAAGATCTTACAAGCCTATGCGGACGACCTGGAAGGTCGTCACCCTCAAATCACATTTGGACCCCCACCCTCCTCGTCCAGTACTACACCTCCCGCATCTTCTTCCTCTTCTATCAACTCAAATGGTGAGACTCGTTCTTCCTCTGCTTCCTCTTCCTCTTCTCCACCTCGGACCGAATCCGAACGATCTACCTATACTCGTCCTCCTCCCTCCTCCACGTCTGGGTATGACCATGAACAAGATTCATCCTCATCATCCGCCGGAGGAGTGGTGGGTACTATAGCTTCGGTTGTAGGAGGAGCTATAGGTTGGGTCGAGAGGCTTCTAGGTGGCAGCGGAGGTGGGAAGAGGCGGTGAGCAAGTGTAAATGTAAATATACATATCAAGAGAACAGAGGGTTGACCAGGTCGGTCCTTGTTTTATTCTCCTTTCGCAGGTGATGCAGGTGATGAATCGATCGTTGACAGAACGGTAAACGAACAGGAGTCGACGTCGACGGAAGAGAAGTCCATGACGAGCGATGAATCGAAAGTGGAGGATGTAGGAGAGGGAGCAGAAGAAGAGACGGCGGAAGAGAAGAAGAAAGCTGCTACGGGATAGAAACATTGCATGATCCATGATCCGATTGTTTTTTCCATTTGTCGTGTCAAGCGACAAACAACGCACAACTCATTCATATCATCAATCTATCTTGGGATTGAGTCCATGCATTTACACATGCATCGATCGTTCAAAAGATTTGGATTTAGGTCGCATTATAGTTCATAATAATCATGATGGTTCGTAAACGCACAGAGTAAGGAATAAGATCCCGTCGACTTGTCAGACCTGAATGACACTGGATCACGACAATCGACGCCGTCGCTCATCCACGATCCACCTAGGCGATCGCCTCGACTCTTCGTGGTTGGACTTTCGATATTGCTGGGAAACCACCCATTCCATCAGACGAGGGTTTCATGACGAGTTGTTTGTTTGAATACGACAGATGACCAAGTATCAAGCTCTGGTAAACATGGCATGGCACGAGTATCAGCATCTGTCGAAGCGTCACTTCAACCTCCAGCGAATACTGCAAACACAGACGAATGGGCACGGAAGAGTGCCTGCATGACAAGGAAGACAGGGGAACTCACTTGGTCTATCAAGCTCGAGAGGACCACGATGATGTCCTCGATCGTAATTGTACCATCTTCCAGTTCCCCAGAGCCCTCGAACGCCCGTCGAGCCGCACTGAAGAAGATCCACGTTGGACACCTGTTCTTGGCAACGGTCGGATCGCTCGCGTAATAACATTTCAGCCTACAGACAGCGACGCATATCTCGTCAACACACAAGCTAATGTCGACAACGACGAAACGCGAGACTAATTTATCGTATGCAAGACATAAGACGACTCCACTCACGTTCGTCTAAACAAGTTTCGCCAGACCAATATCTCCCCCCGTTCGAAGAGGATCAACCAGACACTTCTTCTTCTTAGCCATTCCCTCGATCGCTCCAGTGTTCTGCGCCACAGCGGGATATTACCCGTCCCAGAAGCATGTATGAGCGGTTGAAATTCGACCATGTTGTAATCTCGAAGTAGATGTTGCGGAGGCATTAGACCAAGAAGTAAATTGACAGGTATCAACCGGATCAGGATGGCTCTGCGAAAATGTCAGCCCCTTTCCCTGGCAAGATACAACGACGAGAAATCTCGGTGACATTCGAACGATTGAATGAATGAACCCACCGACGCTGCTTCCATCCTAGCTGAAGTTCTGGACAGACTCCCAAAGCCTTATCCAACCAGTATTTCGCTCCTCTCATATCCAAGAGTACCACTCCGAGTTTCCCGCGCCAGTAGTAACTCTGGCATACTTCTGTCTGCGGTATGAGATGTCCTCGAGAAGCGATTCGTTTTTCTTCTCGAGGGACCAGGTTATGTAGCGTTTTCTGAAGCTCGGTAGATTGGGTGTGGAGTTTGCGCTGGAGGATGCGAAAATGTCAGTTCAGTCGCGATTCTAAGTAGTCATTGTTGAGATAAATAATTGGCGAAAGGATCTCAACGGTGCATGATGTAACAGAACGAGGACAATGACAATACAGTAGTGAGGGGAGAAGAAGACCAAGTAGAAGAGGAAGAGATCAGAGGAAGGAAGAGACTGGAGGGACAGAAGACGGAAAGCCAATTGATAGGAATGACTCACCTCCGCATAAATCCGGAACAAAACATTGGCCAAACTCCAGATCACATCCCCCACCACATGTTGCTGTCCCACCCCTTCATTCCACTCCGTTTCTGTCATGTTGGACGTCGCGATCTGGTTCGACCTCTCTATGACCTGTCTTGTGGCGTCGCGTATCGATCGAGCAGACTTGCCATGCCTGAGAGGGAGGGTCGAGAGGGAAGCTGCCTGCCGACGAGTGATCGTGGTCAGTTGATTTCGTGCACAAATGCTGAGCCAAATGCTGAGCCGTGTGTGCGAAGATGGGACAGCATGAATAGTCACATTGGGCAACGAAGATGAAGAGCGGTGACTCACTCGTGATGAAAGTTGGACCAGTCCTTTCGCCAAGATGACGATGAGAGGATTCATGAATGCGTGGATGTAGGCTCCATCCGCTCTCGACATTGCGTAGAGCTTATTCGCCTCGCTAATGGGACCACGGCAAGAGATCAGCTCCGCTCTTCGCGTCAGGACAATGGTGGTAGTCACCGCAAAAGCAGAATGTTCGACACATAATCGTGAGGAGAGCGGTTAGAGACAAACTCACCAGCAAACCAGTTGTAATCGACTGAAATCATGGTACGCTCCTCCACTCTCATCACCATCACCATTCCCACTTCCTCCTCCTCCTTCGACAACCTCTCCTCGGATGTTATTCAATATGGCGGAGATGAAGTTTACGAGGTTCTCTCGGACATCGTCGCGTACGAACCCAAGTTGAGATCGGATGTTGGTGCTTGACGTGTTATTCGGGTGGATCTGAGATATGAGGACACAGAGTCTGTATTAGCCAGACTGGAAGAATACCCAAGAAACGCATCAGAGTTCGGGAAGGAGGAGACAAGAAGGGGAGAATACGTTCCAGAGAAGAGAAACAATTGAAGGGCTAGCGGCGACACTCACACTCAACAAAGCCTGTCGTAGGGGTCCAAAGAACGGATGGGACCCTTCAAGAGGTATTGATGTGATCAGGTTCTCAGCTGATAACGTGTTGAAACACTGCGCGACATGAGTGGTGAAGGTCGATACGAGCTGCACTTCGCTCATCCTGTCTCCTGAAAGACTATCTGTCCAGAGTCGAGCTCTTGTCTGACCAAGGTCACTTTGTCAACGAACATATCGCAGTGAGCGACAAGTCTCGACCTCGTTCAAATTCAGCTTCAAAGGTGTTGTCCTCGAAAGTGATGATGTCACAAGACACTGGTGGTCTCTCCCTATAGATCTGTATTCAAGCTACATATGATCGTCTGGTCCCATTGAAAAACGCATGATCTACCTGTTGAGTACATATCACAGACTACCATACAGAACATGCGCTACATCCATTGCGAGACACAAGTATTCGCATATGATAATGCTACTTTTATCAAAACGAAACACGAGTCGATGTCACAACTATCTCTTCCCTCGTCTCTCTGCCTAGTCTGCAAACTGGCTCTCAATCGATGTCATGATATTCAGAAAGTCTAGTGTAACGTCAACCATGGTCAGCCTTGTCTCATACATCCTCCAGGACAGGCCACTCACCGAGCAGGTACGCCGCGATTCCCTGGACGTTGGCATCTGCCTGGTCCTGAGCTGGCAACGCGTCGAGAAGAGTGACTGCTACCACTCGGATTTTAGTCACGAGAGAAGGACCATTGGCGGCCAGCTACACCAAGGTATCAGCTCAATTCTACGCTGTCGTTGAGTGACCAGAGAGATGAAAGCTCACTGCTTGTATCGGGATCCTACAGAGGAAGCCTTTATCAGTTCCATTTTGCTTTCACTATACCGCTATGCTCACCCATGCACAGCCTTGAACAAGTCTTGATACACCGATTGTCTCCAATCTACGTTCTCTCCAAGGTCTGCTGCTACCAGCTCTGCCGCTGTCAGGTAGAGCAGAGACATGAGCCACTTCCTTCTAAGAACTTGTCTGAAGAAGATATACCATTTCTACTCGGCGCCCCCGGCTGTCCACTCCGGTTCAGGAGATCTTCTCGATGTAAACTATTGGTGCTTCGTCAGTATTCCCAGCATCGACCACCGAGGTTGGCACTAACATCAATCTTAATCTCGTCATCGCCAACGTCACATGTATGTTCGCTTTCATCACCAGATATCCGTCCTTAGCAGTCTCGGAAGACATCGGGTCCGAGAAGAACAAGTCCAACTCGTCCCGAACAGCTTCTTCCCAGCCTGGAGCAGGTCTATTCATACAATCCCATTAGTCTCTTCCGAATCAAATCGCAATGAGCCGTAGAGCCACTCACAGGGAGTTACCTGATCCCACATCAAGCTGGAAAGGTCTAGCGAGACCATCGGCAATCTGTTTGACACGTTGTTGTAGCTTTCGAACTTGTCGAAGGGCTGTGAGCAGATCTTCAGGCTCGGATGGCTGCTGACGCCGAATATCGCGTTCATGTAGCAGTATATCTCCCAAGATACTGCGTGATAATTGTCAGCCTCCCGTAGCTTATTTCGACTTCCAGACATACGTTACTAGTCTCGTCAAGCTGTTGAAACCACAAATCAGAGGAACAGGTTTCGAGCTAGGCAGATACCCATGAGCCGTAATTGAGCGATCATCCCTGTGGCACCGACAGCAGATCAGTGTCGGTAGACTCCCGAACCAAAGGCGCGATGAAAGATCCACTCACAGCTCCGATGGGAGTTTAGTAGATTCAGGTCCCATGAACTCGTCCGACCGCAGAAGTACGGGCTTGGATCGTGATATGGCTTCGAATTTGTCCGCGTTGTAGATCAAGAACCACACTCTACGCCTTCGCTCCGCTTCGATAGGGCTCAAGCCGAAGTATGTCTGAGCAAACGGAGTCAATGCCGGTGATGATGTGTAAGCCCCTCGGATGACTTACGTCTTCACGATGCAGTCCCAAGCTGATGGCGAGGTATTGTGCTTCTCCAAAGGCTGCAGCTTCCAAACCCATGTTGCCATGTTTCTAAGACTTGATTGAGAGATCGCCCGTTCTGCGCTGATCTACACTTACATTGTGAACCACAAGAAACAGATACCTGTGACCTGTCAATCAGCTTATGATCCGTTGAATGATGACCCCGCGAAGCTCACTTGATGCATATCAGATCCACGTTGGGGTCATCCATTTCTCTTCTGGTCACCGCGTAACAAGCTTTGAGGCATCGATCAGAAAGCCTTCTCACACTTTCTGCTGGTATAGGAAAATATGATTTAGGCACCTAGTGGACCGTTTAATCGTCCTCATCAGATTTTAGTGTTTATTATCACTCACATGTATGAGAGTAGTCGCGATCATTGCCATGATCAAGGCGAAGAATATCGGCCTTTTCTCTTCATCGTGCGCCGACAAGTCTGCCATGAAGGAAGGACGGTGGATGAGCGGTATGATGCTCCAGACCTTTCGAGGTGAACTATATCAGTCCGGTGTAGCAGACCTGAGTCCGTTTCTGAAGCTTACATGTTCGAAATACAAATGGATGGTATGCATTGCCAAGTCACGAGGCAGAATTGACTCGATAGATGTCGTGGGCGGCACCGAAGCTTCGGACAATGCCATCGCAGGCGAAACTTGGTCGTTAGGCGAAGTGGAGTTGAGCGCTGCGGCCGAGCTCATACTCTTATTCGCAAGGTTACCAGAAGGTTCAATTATATGTCGGTCACTCTGTGTCGCTGATGTGGAGGGACCCGCTTGCGGGCGACCTTCGTATCGGGGAACGGCGGACGTCGATGAGTGACTCTGGAAAAGGGGTGGTGGATGGTGGGGGTGGGCCATCGAGTACTGCTGACCTGGAGGAGAAGGATATAAGTGGCGGACTGGGTCATGCCGAGGAAGGGTCATTGAGGAGTCTTGGTGGTAGAGTTGAGGCAGTGGGATGACAGGAGATTGTAGCGGATTTCGAACCATGGTTGGAGGTCTCTACGAAGTGCGTAAGCCAAAGACCAAACAGAAGGGCGGTCATAATGAAAGACTCACTTGATCATGAGGCAGATCAACGCTGTACTCTGCACCCACTCCATCAAAGCTTCCTCTTCTCACCATCGCATCGTCGTCAGAATCGCTTGAGCCTATACCAGTCGGATCGATTCGATTCTGTGGATGATCTCCCTCTATGCCTCCTCCACCTTGCGATTTCCGTCTTTGTCTCTGTTCCTCTGCCAATCGCTCAACCACACGATTCTTCCTCCCGCGTCGTTTGCGTTGATAGAGATAGGAGCAATCAAGACTCCATTCTCGGCAATGCTATAAGGATCATTGGCATGATCAGCGAGCCACAGGCGATTTTCGACGACAGGTGGTCAGCGGAGTACGCGATGACTCACCTCGCATGGGATCGTTGCTGTCGCTTCCGGACCCAGCTCGATGACAGCAGGTCTACCTGAACACTTCAGTTTCCTCGTCCTGCAAGCATCACAACTCGGCGGTTGTCTCTTATTGAGCAGTTCGACTGTGTTGGCAACTCCTTCCTGGATCTCTCTGGAAGGACCAGCCGAGGCATTACCGTCCTCGTTGTGCGAAGCAGCGGGGGCAGCGACGAAGATGAATCGTTGTGGCGGTTCCGAGGCCGAAGGACGACGTTGGACGGTAGGCGACAACGAGGGGACGCGAGGCATGATTGTCGAGTTATCTCGGTGGATTAATGGAGTTTTGATGGGATTGCGGTCCTGATCTCAGATACACGAGTGAGACCGTATCGAAACGGTACCGGCGGCATCGACGAGATCTTCAGGTTGAAAGGTGAAGAAGCATGGACTAGGCTTGTTTTGGATGTTTGGATGTAGAGTCGTGGAGCTGATAAGGATTATGCCATCGTCATGAGATCGTTCACCGGAGGGACGAGTTGCGGAGAGAAGGTGGAGAAGGATGTGAGGCCCCTTGCCTCCTCCAGCGATCTCTTCTGGACGCAGGTCTGTTTCGGTTTTGTCAGCTGACTCGCGGCGGTCAATCTCGGCAGATTCCTTCCGAATGCCGAATGGCATGTAGATTTTGACCCTTTCAATCTCTTTCGCTGGAAGATTCCACGAGACAGCACAGCATGCCCTCGTCCTCGACGGACTGGGACACCTCGCTTATCTCTCTGAATCGGCTAGATTGTGGGCGTCTCGGCTTCGTCTCTCTATCTCTCTCTCGAGATCATCATCACCCCTGCTCCTCCTCCCCCAGGGGAGGGATGGTTACCCTGTTCGTACAGTGACAGCCTCTCCAAAGGCTCCCTGCTAAACTGTTAAACCTGTGTTTGCAAACCTCCTCCACCTCCACCTGCGTAACTGGCTAGCACCACCCAACCCGTTTCTCTCGGAATGAACCCTTTTCGAAGACTACGTCTACCATGTCGCCATAGCAATCAGGTCCACTTTGGCTGTTCCCACTGACCGAGTATATAGACCCCATTTAATCATATCCATCTCGCTTCTCATTTGCCTCTCTCCATCACACACAGACATATCAAACAACACATAGAGGCCAACTACTTCTGCATATCAAAATATCACGTTTCAACTCACTGCACAGAATGACTCGAACAATCACCCTCTCGGACGGCAAGAAGATCCCTGCCCTGGGATGGGGAAACGGTTCGGGCGGTATGAACCGTAACCCTGACAAGGCCTTGTCCGCCGGTGTGATCGCTCTCAAGGCGGGTATTCACCATATCGATACCGCTCAGATCTACCTGACCGAGGTGGCCGCTGCTGGTGCTATCAAGGAGGCTGGTTTCACCAAGGCCGATGTCTGGGTCACTAGCAAGCGTGAGTTACCGAAGTATCCGTCCAATTCGGCATATGTCGTGCTGATCATTATTCCTACCATTCTTGCCTCACTCGCGCTCTATCGGACCTGCCGTGCCGAATGTGACTGTACTTGATTTGCATACCTCACAGTTGGTAAACAAGGCCTCTCTGTCGACCCAAAGACCATCCGTGAGAACGTCCAGGGAACACTCGATCAACTAGGCTTCAAGCCCGACCTCTACTTGATTCACAACCCCTTCGTCGCCGAAGCAGGCGATGGCAACATCGCTAAACTCTGGACTATCCTCGAAGACCTCGTTCAGAACGGACCTTTGGAAGGAGTCAGCTTGGGTGTCAGTAACTTCCGACCTCAGGACTTGAAGGAGATTCTCGCTGTGGCGAAGATCAAGCCTGTTGCCAACCGTGAGTCTGAGTAGTGTCCCACCCAGAGAGTCTTACTATCTGTGTTGAGGACTTGGTCGTATCCGCACTGCTTTCCGGTCCTCTTGTTGTCCGTTCTGCTCGCGCTTGGGAACGCCACGCTGATCGACCATCACTGTTCACTAGAACTCGAATTCCACCCATACGTACTCACTCACCTGCAACCCGTCCTCGACATCTGTTCCGCCAACGGGATCGTCATCGAATCGTACGGTCCCCTCACCCCTGTCCTCCGTCATCCTACCGGAGGTCCACTCAAGCCCATCCTCGAGCGGATCGCGCAACGTGTTTCCAAAGAAGCAGGAAAGACGGTCGACCCCACCAGTGTCCTCCTGCTCTGGACTATCCAGAAGGGCGCAGTCGCCGTCACCACTTCTACCCGGGAGGAGAATATCAAGACTCTCGCTTCGGTCGATGGATTGCCGGACTTGACGGCAGATGAGATCAAGGAGATTGAGGAGACTGGTAGGAAGGTCCATTACAGGCATTACAGGGTGAGTCCGGCGTTATCGGTTTATCGGTCTTTGACAACATGGGCGAGAACACGAACGCTGACCTGAGTCGGATGGATCAGGAGCACATGGAGAAGGACTTCGCCGTTCCCGATCTTCCCTCGGACCTCTAAGCCAGTATGTAGTTTGCAGAGGCGGGCAGAAGTGAGAGAGAAGTCTTGTAACGGTGTAACAGAGGGAGCAAGATGTGAAAGTGAAGTATGCAGATATGCATTAGTACAACACCTCTCTGCCGAGTCCACACATGTCTTGGGCACCTTCTGCGACATTCGAACCTATCTCGAATCAGCTCCGACAACGACTGGTACCTTCACGTCTATACGTGCATATCAAGTCAGATAATATAGGAGTATATGTACGTCCGTCCGTCCATGACGACCTCCCCGCCTTGGATAAGTTCAATGAAATCATCGTATACAACATGTCGTCGTCCTAACCAATCACGATCCCCATTTTGCAAGTATGTATATTCCCAGCGCCCATCTGGACCAAACCAACGAAAGCAAGCCTACTTCCCTCCCAGAGCAGCTCTCAGCAATTCCCCCGCCTTCCTCCTCTCCCCATCATGAACCTCCACACCATCCAGTTTCTCCAAGTTCGGACACAATCGCATTATCAAACCCCGATATACTAGGCGTTTCGAATACCATTCGTCTGGCAACTTCTTCCTGAATCTTGAATCGTAGTTCGTCCAAGTTGACGCTAATACTGGAGCTGCGCCTGCGTTTACAACATTCGTGCCGGTAGAAGAAGGCGTTATGGTCCGATCTGGATCTTGGTTTTGTGACTTGGATGGATCTAATGCGGATTGGGTCGAAATGGGTAAGAGAAGTGGGAAGTAATAGCTTAACGTAGAAGGGTTCATCCTATCAAAATCGAATGAAGGCACAACACCTCGTTAGTATTTCGTTATCACGTCAGGAAGAGTTACCTAGCAAACCCACCTGAAATCAACCTCTTCCAAACTCGTCAATCCCTTCAAACCCTCCATCACGCCTTTCCCATGATCCTCACCTTCTCCACCTAGTCTTCCGCCGACCAAAGTCAACTTTCTCAGACTCTTTAAGCCTTCGACTCCACTCAAATCTCTCAGATAGTTGTAATTCAGATTCAATATCTTCAGATTAGGCATCTTCACCGCGAAGTCCTTTGGCCACGTCGACATCTTACAACCTGCCACTTCCAGGTATAGCAAGGCATACAGCGGAGAAGACGGGAAGAAGTCATCGCGCAGAGCGTTACCGGATAGATAGAGTCGTTTGACGTTTTCGAGATCTTTCAGACCGAGACGCAGCGATGACGTCTTTCGTTGATTCCTCAATGACAGGTTCTCGAGTCGACCACTAGCGGAATGGGTCTCCGATCGAACAAGGTGGGAGAGACGGTTATTATCGGCATAGAGTGTCCGAAGTTTGGGGAAGAGCGAAAGATCAAAGTGCGTGAGATGGTTGTCACTGAACCGTAGGACCCGAACTGTCGGCATTGGTTTGGAAGGTGAAAGCGATTCGAGCTGGTTTCCATCTGCAAAAAAAAACATACATATTCATCAGCAACTGCACCAAATACCACTTTGGTGTCGTGACTCCCAGCCACCTGCGCAAGAACAATGATACTCACCAAGAGTGATAGACGCAACCGCTGTCAAGCGGTGTAATCCTCTGACTGCCTTGATCCTGTTGTTGGCAAGATTCAAGCTCTCCATCTTGCTCCATTTCGCGTTGGTCAGATCGACCCTCTCAATCTTGTTATTGGCCACACTGAATCTGATGAGACAGTCCATGTCCATAATTCCACTCAAAGAGGTGATAGCGTTATCATCTGCTTTCAGCTCTCGGAGATGCTTGAGGCAATCGAGTTCTATGATGGCGCATGAGCTTCCGGGACAGCTTGGAGGCTCCTCGAAGAGACCACTTACGGGCAACACTGTCCAACTGGTTTTTCGAAATGTCGAGATACTGCAGATTCCTCAGGTGATTCACAGAAGTCAGACTGGTGAGTCTATTGCTCGCGACGTGTAAGGTCCTGACGGAAGAGGGTATTCCGCTGAGATAGGCAATCAAATTGTTGTCCCTAACACCATGTGAAGCGTCAGCCCTCGCCGCTCAGGATGTGCTGTATGTCGCACCACTCACAAATTCACCTCGTCTAACTTGGGCAGGAACTCCTTCAGCCTTGCCACACTGTCTGCTCCCTTTCCCTTCAGGTTGATACTTCTCAACTCCTCCCAGTGGGGTTCGAATGGTTGCACATCGGTGATGATCTGCACGAGCTTGTCATGTGCCACACCGAAAGAACACTCCGTGAGGAAGGTAGCGTCACCGATACGGGAAGCGTTGCTTTGTCGGAACGAACGTCCAGCACGGAACGACCGGATGGGCACCGTGGACTCAGAGTCAGATGAGTGAGTCGACGAAGCGCTTCTTGATGCCGGTCGATCCGGTTGACGAGCAGGTTTAGAAGGGGTCTCGTCTTCTAGACCTTTACGACACGGACAAGTCAGTTTCGCTCCGGAGAAGGGGCATTACACTGGCACTTACTAAGTTCCTCCATGTCCTCCAACAGCCCTTGGATCCGCTTCGTTCTAGCACTGGGCATGAAATTCCTGCTGCCCTCACCTACACCTCCAGAACTCGCTTCGGCATTACCCTTGAAGAGGTCGTCGGCTGTCCACTGAGTCGCCCGTAACTCTATGTCAAGTTCGACAATCCTTCCCGCCTTCTTGCCATCTGAGAAGCTTACACTGCGCTTTCCGCTACTACCGGGGGTGACACCACGGCCGCTTCCGGCTGGTGTAAGGTCGTCCGACCACCCTGCGCGCTTCTTAAAGGCGCCGGCTGGGGTGAGGGCGTTCCTCAACGCAGATCGTATGGGTCGAGGGGCATGAGCTGAAGGTGTAGGTGTCATGACGGCTGGTGCGGACAAGGCGTGATGTATGGTTGGACGATCAGGTGATTTGTCTTCTGCTGTCGCTCCGGGAGTCGGTCGGATGACTTCGGTAGCTTCGTCGATGTCGATATCAGAGCCTGACTCTTCTATGAATTGTGTCTGATCGACCTGATGATTTTGGAGCATCTCGTCTTCATTGTCTGAATCCGATGATGAGCTGAAGCTGTTTTCAGATCTCGGCACCTGGTCTCTAGCGCTGTGCTGTTGCTGTTCAGCGTCTTCGGGCAGACTCTCCATTCCCGCAAAGACATCCACGCTCTCTTCGCTTCCACCTGCTCGGCTCTCCCCAGCTTCCTCCAAAGGTGCTAGCTCCTCTCGTACCCATCGCATGCCGTTCCTGTCGAATCTCATCTTGCCAATCCGATCAGGCACTACTCCTTGAACATCGTCCGGTCTGATCATCCTCATTCCAACACCTGGCCCTGCTGCTGCTCGAGGTCCACGATGTTTCACAAAAGAAGTGGAGATGGTCGTCGACGTTGCGTGAGTGGAGGAGGACATGTAACGGTTCAGGTCGTCAGCTGTGAATCCAGCACCAGCACGAGGAGGTTGCGGCGCACCAAAACTGCTGCTGGACGATGAAGTTCGACTCGTCGGCAGTCGCTGTTCTAGTTGTTGTCGCAATTTGATGTTCGTATCTCGAAGCGGCCGGTCCTCGCCACTTCCGCTGTCAGTGTCGGCCTCTGCAACCCGCTTGACTTCCTCGGAAGCACTGAGTCGTCGGAGCATCCGCCTTGGACTAGGTCCGGTCTTGCCTTTTCCTTTGGTTTTGCCATAGAGTCCAGCTTCCTCCTCCCATATCCGATTCTCGTCTGACTCGGACAGCACCCGGCAACCACCAATGGCCACAGGACTATGTTCGGCGCCTGATGCAGATTCAGATACCTTTCTGGACTTGATACGAGCCATGATATCTTCTGCAGCACGGAGGTAGTCGGATGACGTCGTAGAAGGGTTGGAACGGTGAGTGGGTCGATCAGGCTGCGCTCGGCCAGGTGACATGTCCAGCGGCGGTGTAGGAGGTATGGCCGCGTAGTCTATGGTAGGCCCATCGGCTGTGGTACATGACATCAGTTTTAGGACTCATGTATCACGAGAACGTACCTATGGCTGTTTCATGCACTTCACTTCCAGAAGTCCTACTCTGGCTTGCACTGGTGATACTCTCTGCATCCCTTCCTCTAATTCGGTCCATCATGGCCCGTCCTTGCGCTCCCCAATCGCGGAGCTGCATTCCTCGCCTTGGAGGGGAGGGTGGAGAAAGTCTCAAACGTTTAGACGACCTCGCTTCAGATGAGAGACTGGAGGCTGAGGGAGTGGAGCCTTCTGCAGATGCAGACCCCGAAGATGGTGACTGATTGTCGGCAGCTGGGGACCAATTTCGAAGATGTCGCGCACTGGGTAGCGTGGGAGGCGAGGGTGAAGGCTCGATTGCGATGCTGTCGACCAGAGCCGAGAGATGTTCACGAGTGTAGGTGTCGTAAGTGCTTCGGAACAGTCGTAAAGCAGGGTTGGACTGTTGAGAAGTTCCTCGAGCCATTGATTGACCTTGAGCCTGGTCCACAACAGGCCGGGGCTTTGAGTGGATGTTGAGAGTGGAATGTGACGGTCCATCGCCGACGGCGTCATGCTCAGGATCAAACATAATGTCGCCCTCGTGCGGCAAGTGACCAAAGCTAGATGTACTGGATGGATGACGAGGGGCATTGAAAGTGAATGGATAGTCGTCCGATACCTGTCGGGCAGGAGGTGACAGGTCCGTCTCAACTTCACCAGACCGGAGAGACATCTGTCCATAACGAGTGTATTTGCTTTGATCGTCACCTTGTTGGGCGGTCACGAAATCGCTCGGAGCATTCGTATGATCTTCCTCCTCTCGGAGAACAGTATCATCCTGAACAAACGAGTCGCCTTTATTCTGGATATCTTGTGGCAACGCAGTCGCAGGCGCCATTGACGGTGTTGTGGAAGCAATGGTGGTGAAGGAGTCGTTGGAAGAAGGTGTGACCGATTTACTCAATCTTGATGGATTGGCTGGGGCGTATTGATGTGACACTCTCCTTGGCTCGGTCTCGAGAGCTGTTGGCGGAGCAGGTGTAAGTGTGGGGACAGTAGTCGTTGTGGTGGTGGATATGGTCGCCTGTGTTTGTTCGGTGTTTCCAGTGGCTGCCGGAGGGGAAGGAGGGTCGAACATTCTCTCTAGCGGAAGGGCACCAAAGATGTCCTTCCCTCCTTTGGGTCCAACGCCATTCCTTGCAAGATGAGCTCCTCGATCGTCTTCCACCCCATCTTTGACGACAAAGGTCCCAGCAGCAGCCATCTGTTGGTTCAAGGTCCCCTTTCCTCCGTTACTGGAAGAAGAGGATCTTGACGAAGGTGGAGAAAGGATGCCTACATCGACATGACCTGGACTTTGTATGTGACCTCTCCCTCCCTCGACATGTCCTGAAACGATTCTTCCTGGTAGATCCCCCGTCGAAGCTACGCTTACGCTTCTTGAAGGAGGTAATGGTCGAGCAGAAGCCTGTCCCAGCATTCGTAATGATCCACGCTTCGCTCTGATAGAATCCATATTGACTGTTTGTTTTTCGACGACAGGTGGAAGCTGGATGGGTAAGCTTGGCGGTGGAGACGGGGACGACTCTGGCCATTCTTCTACCAGCTCATCAGTCTGCCATCCTGGGGCTAGCAAAGCCATCTTGATGCAGTCGCGGGTGTCGAGCGGCAGAGGGATGGAGAGCGATTTGTCTGGACCGATTGTTCAAGGAATTTGACGATGCTGTTGTTATTGTTGTTGGTGGTCACCGGGAAAAGAAAGTCGCGCTCGTACACAACGTTGATTAGTCGTAAACAAGGCGAATGGGCATTTAATAAGGTACCCCATTTAATGCGGCGATATGACCCAATGTTTTCTCACGTGTGGCAGTTTTATTTTCAAGGTGGAGGTTTCTGGGACTTGCTTTCAAGATTTTGAAAGACGGATGGTCCACCGGTGAAGAAGAAGTGAATCATCACTCGTCTCTTGTTGTTATTGACATATAAGCACAGTCAACATGCCTCGCATCAGGAAGAGTGAGTGTATCCGATTCAGCAGATACATGTGCGTGCTAATCCAATGCCATTAAAGGGACAACCAAGCGAACAACGACTCACCAAAGGGCAAAGGTCGCCAAAAAGTCTACCGAGACCAAGAAGAAGAAGAGGCAGGCGCTTAAGAAGGATCAGACCTGGAAGTCCAGTGCGTTCATCCCTCTCTCTCAAAGATGGGTAGGGTAGACAATATTTCTGACACATGAACCTTGGCTGTTTGTAGAAAAGAAGCCCGACCTCGGGATTCCCAACAGTTATCCATTCAAGGACCAAGTCCTCGCCGAACTAGCAGAGGAAAGACGAAAGGTGCGTGTAATGTTTGTTCGTTGGACTGGCTTTATACAGAGCTGACATTCTGAAATATAGACTGAGGAGGAAAAGGCTGCCAAACGGGAAGCCCTTAAGCAGAATAAGCCCAAAAACGAGCCCGAAGAGGAGGATACCCCTGGCGTCTCCTCTTTGTCTGGTGCTTCAGTCCTTTCCCGAACCCCTCTCACCGCCACCTCTTCTGAGCCTATCGCATCTACGTCTGCCGCTGCTGTCGATGCTCCTGATTTGATCGACACCGCTCTTCCCACACTGCAAGACGTCGTGGATCGAGCAGATGTGATCTGTGAGGTAGTGGACGCGAGAGATATCCTTGGTGGACGAAGCGGTCATGTCGAGAGATTGATCAAGGAGGCTGATGGAAAGGTTGTTCTCCTTATCAACAAAATTGGTGAGCTATCTCTTTCTCTTGCTGTGTGCTGGAGATGCAGCTAATGACTTTGCTTTGAAGACCTTGTTCCCCGTGAAGCTCTACAAACTTGGCTCTCACGACTTACCATTCCTGCTTTCCTCTTCAAATCCTCGCTTACTGTTCCTCAACCCGCTGCATCATCTTCCAAAGCTCCCGCCGGTCCTACGTTTTCCATTGAGCCCACCACTGTCCTTGGGAGGGAGCAGCTTTTCGCCGCTATCACGCAATGGTCATCCGAGAAGAAGGCCAAGACTACCAAGTCGAAGTCCAAGGCTGCCAAGGCTGACGTCGAGCCCCTCGTGCTCGCTTTCATGGGTCTTCCTTCGGTTGGCAAGACATCAATCCTCAACTCGATCCTCCCCGATAGCCAACGAAAACATGCCGTCGCTCCTGTCATTCCTACGGCTAATCAGGCCAAGTCCCCTGAACCTACTACAAAGGCTCCTATCGAGGTTGAGATCGAAGTAGAGGGAGAGAAGATCAGAATCATTGACACGCCTGGTTGGGAATACGCGGAGGACGATGATGAAGAAGAGGAAGTGGAAGTAGGTGAGGAGGAAGAGGTAGATCTTACCAAGTGGGATCAACTCGAGACACGATTGGCCGGTGATCTGTTGAGAAGAAACTTGGGTAGAGTTGACAAGGTCAAGGAAGTTTTCCCCCTTGGTAAGTTGTTACCCATTGTTACTTGCAGAAGCTATGATTAACCTGTACTTCGATGCTAGTGAACTACATTATCAAGCGATCCAACCACCAGGATTTAATGTTAGCCTATAATGTTCCCTTCTTCCAAAGCGGTGACGTCGAGGCATTCCTCACTGGTCTCGCACGAGCCCAAGGCCGAGTGAAGAAGGTGTGTAGCTGGGACTGTCTATTCCCAGGATGTACAGCTAACGGACATCCTTGCTTCCATTTAGCATGGTACACCCGATCTTGAAGCTGCTTCTCGTGTCCTTCTCAGAGACTGGTCTCTCAACGCTTTCCCATACTACACCACACCTTCGTCCTCCAGAACATCCATGGATGTTGACGAAGCTACGGAGAAATACGACATGAGCGCGATACTGGAGAGTTGTAAGAGTAAGAAGGAATTGAAGAAAGCTAGCGGTAAGGGCATCGTAAGGTTCAAAGGCGGTGAAGAGGTCGACTCTCGAGATGTAAGTAGCGTGGCGGACTTTTCTCATCGAGTCTTGGCTGACATTGTTCCTAGGTTATTCTTGACGACGATTACACCGCCTTGGCGGCTCCTTCCGATGACGAAGATGAGGACGAGGAGGACGAAGAAGAGGACGATGATGAGGACGAAGATGAGGAAGATCTGTTAATTGGATCAGATGACGGAGAGGAGGTCGAGCTCGAAGATGGACCCGAACCCTCTTCCGGTTCTGATGTCGAGGAGGACGACGATGAGGAATCAGAAGAAGAAGAAGAGGAGGAGGAGGAGGAGGAGGAGGAGGAGGAGGAAGAACCTGTTCCCGCACCTACAGCAGGTAGAAAACGAAAAGGAAGAGAATCGATCCCTGCTCCAGCCCCGATCAAGAAGCAGAAGAGAGTATCTTTCGCCAAAGGTGAGATTGCGAATGGGAACAAAAGTGTGAAGGGGATCCTGAAGAAGGGAGGGAGGAAATGATGGGGATTCGACTCAAAGCATTGCTCTGTGATCCTGATTGAGATGTGGGATGTGTGACTGCTTCTGCTGTTCCTCCTTCCTCCTTGTGACTTATGCATCTTGCCTATGATACCCATACCTTGTCTGATCAATTGAATTGATGGACAGTCAATCTGGGCTCCGCGTCGTTATCGATTCGTGCCTAGATCCTGAGCCCGGAGATGCGGGGTGACTGACGGCAGAAGACATCATCCCATCATCAGCTGCCCAGCGTTCGATCTCGATAAAGTTTGGCTTGGCTCTGGAATCGTCGCGATCAATCGCTTGGTGAATGTGTGAAAGGAATTGTCACGTAGACGATGTAGAGCTTCTCTATCCTCCGACGTTCGTCGTGCATTGAAACAAGATCGTCACAGAAAAGCATCATTATCACTGCAATCAAGATGGTGGTGCGAATTGGTATCGCCAGTGCCCGCATTTCGAGACCTTTCAGCTCTGATACGATGAGGTCGACCCAGATTCCCAAACTGCACTCGTGTCTTAGATCGTCGTATCAGCTTGCAGGAAGAGGAGGGATTGGCCAGCACATCTGTGGGGTCAGGTGAGTGGCTGCTGCGGCGTCCCATTGGCTTGAAGTTGAAGATGAGTCAGCTGTAATTGACGATTTAAAGCTGATCTTGGATATACAGCTCAAAAGGTTTTCATAGTGATACCAAGGAGGGTGACGATTTCCATGCTCTCCTGATCGGTGCAGGCTATGTGAGTGAGCCTTCGTCCCCCTGCAGTTGCATTGTCTGTCCATACTCTTAATGTCGAAAGTCGCTCATAGCTGATCGAGTCACGGTTCTAGGCAATGTTCGGCACGCCTGAAGGCGAGTATATATCTTCCCTTCGATCACCTCACACTCACTGCCAACTTGACTGATATGGGACTCTTTCAAAGGTCCATGGAACATGACCGCTCGATTGGAACGTAAACTTGGATCTAGACTCAAGGTCGACGCTGTGATCGAGACCAATCCACCTCGAGCTGAAGAAGCACTTGCAAAGAAGAGGGAGTCAGGGGCGAAGGACTCTTATGCGCACAGTGTCATTCTGCTTAGTATCGAAGAGTTCAAGGACAAGGTGAATAGCGGTGAAGCGATAGAACCTCGGTGAGCAATCTCTTATCATCATCACAACCGCATCTCAGGTCATACCCAAGTCGCCAGCTACCTGCCCAATGATGACGGTATAGCCTGCTTGGTCAAATCGATGACTGCACATGAACCGGAAAAACCAAGCTGAACGTTCCGATTCTTTGTATCACTCCAGAGGAATCTTCGTGGCTACTCCACCCATCTTCCGTGGCGGTCTACAGGAGACCAACAACCTCGAAGTCAAGCTGAACAAACTCTTTCCCAACTCGGCTATCTTCCTCGAGAAACCGGTGGCTACTGGGGTCCCGTTTGAGCAGAGCGTGGGTGATGCAAAGGAAGTTGGAAGATTGTTGGCGACGAAACATAAAGCGCCGGTAGGGGTTGGGTGAGTCGCAAATCACTACATAGGCTCCAATGCCCGAATGGGTGATGATGACCAGGTGTTGACGAGACTTCCTGGCTTAGATACGTTCTGAGGTATTTGAAAGCGGTACAGGAGATGAAGCGGATCATCAAAGACAACAATTTGACAGTGTGCGTGTGACAAGGACATTGCACAGTAGATCGTGAAGCTTAAAGAACTGTTCGTTGTTAGTATGGCCACCAACGCGCGATTCGTCACCGCTTACGAGCTGGCTATCAAAACTGTATGTTCGGTGTGGATATCCATCTTGGTAATGGGGCTGAGGAAGCATCACAGGAATGGTGGAACAAGTCAATCATGCAAGGACCTATCATCGAGCAAGGAACCCATATCTGTGAGTCGAATCGCCTTGGTCAAAGCCGTCTGGCAGTAGGTGCTGACCTGACGACAAGGTGATCTCGCCAGGTATTTTGGGGGAGAGGTGGACATCGATACAGTCTGGTGAGTCAATTCACCTGCATGCGGCTGATGCAGAAACAGTGCCCACGCCCTTGAAGCGCACGAGAAGCCTGGGCAGCTATCGAAAAAGAACTTTGACGAATCTGTGATCCCGGACAAGCTGCGCATACCCAGAGCGACATCTGCCAGTTGGTGAGGAATGCTTTATCTGGTTTCAATACTGGACGGAATCGAGCTTACGGACGTCGTGCTTGCTCAGGAAATACGCGTCAGGCGCAGTGGGAACTATGCTCCATGCCACGGCACTGCATGGCGTGGATTATGCGATCGAGCTTGAGGTGTATGCGGATGGTGTGAGTGATTCATGTATGCAAGTCTAGAAGAATGCGCTAATTGTCATACTCCCCAGTATCAATTGATGTAAGCTGCTGCCAATCGACTGGGATACCCAATCGTCTCTGACAAGATCACAGCCTCTCTGACCCCTTCGGAACACCGGCTCTGCACATTCGTAAGCCTGGCTCCGACGTTATCGAAGTCCATCCGACACCAGGTATGTATCTCTCCTTTACGCTTGTGCACGTTGAAAGACTGATCGGTGCACAGGTGATGACCCATACTTCACCGAGATCGACCGATTCATCGATAGTATCGAAAACGGACCTGATCCCGAAATCCTGTCAACATACGAGGACGCAGCGAGGACGTATGAGCTGACTTGGGCTATTTGCAACTCTTCCGAGGAATGGACTAGGAAGACGGACGAGAAGAGGAAGAGGAGAGCGGGTTGCGTGTAACGTTCGTTATCAGACCGGGGAATGCATGTATCGTACATGGGGTTGTACTTTCCGGTAAACGACTTGTTAGTGTCTTCGGTCTTCTCCCGAGTACCCCACGATGTGCTTTGTCAAGCATTGTTGAGCCGATAGACCGCTTGACCGGTGAACGCTTCTGGTATGAAACAGGTCAACCACTGCGGGGACTACCACTGCTGTCGGCTTCCAGACACACATCGGACATGATTCCGCAGTGGGTGTGTGTTTCGGCGTTTGATCAACTTCAGGGTAGTTCGTTATCATTTCAATTGCCGTAAGAGCCAGTGATGTCAATCACCTGTTTCGTTCGTACTCGTCGTCGTCGTCGTCGCTCGTCGCCGGTGGAGCGGTCAACTGTTTGGTTTAGTAGCCGGAAGAGTGTGGTGTGCGTGACTAATGTATATATATATGGAAGATTCACAGACCTCTCAGGTACCCTCACCAACAGATAACCATAACCTTTCCGGTACTCGCACAGTTCATCTCTATATCTCTAATACATAGCAGCACACACAAGATGACTCTCACTGGATCTTGTCTCTGCGGCGGCTGTCAGGTTGTCGTCGACTCGACTGAGGACAAACAGATCGCATGTCACTGTGGGTTTCATCTGCAGGCGTGATTCTTCACAATTCCATAACCTACAATTTCTTGTCATTCGTCAATCATCACTTGATTCCTTTCCTGTTGGAAGAATACCCTGTCGTCGTTGGGATACAGACCGTCCGCTGATCTCAGCATACAGGCACCGATTGTCAACATACTTCCGGTACCGCTCATTCTAGCAACATCCTCCCCAAGATCTCGGATGTCAAGGTGGGTCCGCATGTCATGTTCCTGTCCTCCTCCTCCATTTGGTTCAGCCACCAAGACGACCATGTGTATTTCCTGCTCTTCTCCACCTACATCCGGAGTGATGAATGGCCCTGACATTGTTTGGACCGGTTTGCAGATCACCGGCTCGGTGAACGAATACAACTCCACAGCAGCTAGTGGTAACACGGGTGAGTAAAATCTTCCGGTAATCACTTTCAGTTGAAAGTTGAAGACGGATGAGTCCTCACTTACGCTCCCATACAAGTGACCCGTGTCTTCTGCGGCACATGTGGATCTCCCCTTGCTCACAAATCCAAGGCATTCGGAGACGCCATGGCCGTCCGTAAGTCCCGTTTGTCTTTTATATGGTCGAGTTTCAAACACATTGTGCATGGGCATCCGACTGATCTGCGGTATCTTCTTCTCCTGTATGCCTGTAGAAACCGGAAGTTTCCCAGAGTTCAGGAAGATCCCCTTCGCCGCCGAGCTGTTCGTCAAAGATCGATGGACTGGTATCCCCGAGATCCCAGGAGCCGATCAGGCTCAGACCATGCCCGAGTAAAGGGCAGGGCTTTCGGGAAATTTCAGAAGACGGAAGTCAGGTGTGAGACGTAGTAAAGTCACTATCGTTCGTACCAAAAAGATGGAAGAGGTTTTATTCTGATTGAGCAGGACACTGCTCTGGAGAGCACGGTGACGCCACGGTGTGTTTGGTGTTCGAGAAATGTTTATCCTTCATAAGAGAAGCAGTTTCCAACATTGAGGGGGCATCATATATATTGGTCTACACAACTGATGAATACATCGTACTTCGTACTAACAACTAATGTCCTTACCCCTGACAGCAGACGACTTCCCCACTAATCAATCCACTCGATACCCTCCCATGTCCTCTGGAACAATGTATCGATAGCCATCTGTCAGTAACAATATCACATCAGCCGTGCGGGTCAAGCAGTTCCCTGATCCTAGACCCCAAACCAATCCAGATCCGAAGTTATCGTTGCGAAAGCGCACACTCACATCGTTCTCCCGCATTTCGATCGTCCCACTCGACAGATCGCTCGTCACCCATCCTTTACCAAGTAACACAACTCCGTCAGTCTCGATGGCCATAGCCAAGGCCGCTTGATATCTCTCCGGCCAGATTGACGATGTACGAGGTATCAGCAGCTTGGTGAGATTCGTATGTGGCGATGAGAAGGATTGGCGACCGATGTCGCTGCCTGTCTTGAGTTCGAGGTCCGTTTGGGAGTCGATGCTATCGGTGTCGATACTGTTACTGGTGGTACCGGGTCTGGTTTTGATGTTGGTGTGGGGCTTGTGTCCAGATGTACATGGTTTGATGGTCACTATGGTCGACCTGACAACCTTCTTGCTGGATGGCGAGCGTCGTACTGATCTTACCGAGGTATTTTGAACCATCGACCGATCTCTCTTCTTCTCGAATCCAAGCTCTTCCAACTCATTGCCTATGCCTCCGTACAACGAAGTGAATTTCGCGGATCTCGCTCTTGATCCGATACAATGAAGCAGAATAATGATCACAACCGCCAAAAGCGCAATCATTTGGTTCTTCCCATCTCCCATGACGGAGGAAACCAGACGGATTGCTGGGTCGATGATGAGCTCGGAAATGCAATGGAGGACAGGTCGGATCGGAATCAGAGCTTTCATTGCGAAGGATCGGGCCAGGAGCAGGAGCAGGAGCATTGGGTGGAGATCATCGCTCATCCTTTCTTGGAAAGTGGAGTACAGAGGCTGGGCGATGGAAGCGGGAATACGGATCTTTGGTGGGGATGGGATGGTCTTGTGTGGACATGTGAGGATTGGTTCGTATGCTTGACAGATGGCGGTGTCGTTCATCGCTTTCTCGATCGTCGTGATCTATCTTGAGAGAGATGGGAGATGGCAAGGGAGAGATGCGAAAGAGAAGGGATGACCACAAACGAGGAGGGGAAAAAGAAAGAACGAGGAAGACATTTCGGATCTGCAAGTCTGCAAGTCTGTCAGTCGGTCGGTCGACGCACGGACCTTCTGGTAACCAAAGGTCAACAGGTCCTTTCGCTCGGTCAGCGCAACATCTATGTATGCATGCCTTACAATCTATCAAGCAATGTTCGTTGTCTGGACCATACTATGACAAACGTTCTCAGATCGTCCATGAGCAATCTCAACAATGGCAACAAGCGGCCCCCTAAGCTCTCCGGTCATGAAAACCTACACCACACCAACTACAACTGTAGCTCTCAGGCTACATCCTCCTTGTCTGACACTATCAGGAGACATCTCCCCACTCCAACCCATCACACCGTCCTCCAAGGTCTCCTTCCCCTCGCTACTAGGCGGAATACTGAGATATTCCTCACTCTTGAGCGCCGACGATTTCCAACCCCACGACTGGGAATGAGCGAAAGAGTCTGGTCCAGAGGTAAAACGGATCAAGGCGGTACCTAACGCCGATGCGCAACTGATAGAGAAGAAAGCCTGGATACCGAGAAATCAGATGAGCCTCGTGGACAGGTTGTTTTCTGTGGTCTGCTACTCATGCTCACCTTGGTCACCGCTCGCGTATCATGATACGGCGCTTCAGCGTCAACAGGCCCGCCGCCTCTCACCGTATCGGTCTGACTTCGGGCGATCCCTCGCGTGCCTCCCAGAGAGGTCGACAAAGCCGGTGGGCTGCCCGGCAAGACTGGCGACGTTGACATCGACCTTCCGTGTGATGCACCTGCCGTGGGGACGGCAAGCGAAGAGGACTGATTGGAGCTCTGCCCTTCGGGACCGTCACTGTCCGACTTTGGGCTCGAAGGGATCGGGAACGGCTCGTTGGGTGACTTTGGAACGATCAGCCTGATACCGCAGATGTCATGTATTACCTACCTGACGGTGGAGATAAATGCCAAGCTGAACACCTTTTTCTTTCCTTTTAATCATCTGTACGTAACTGAGCTTTCTATAAGCGTTACAGCTCGTCGCGAAGAAGTATCACCCACCAATTGAAGAAAGATCCGGCATAGAAATGGGTGGTCGAATAGAATCTTTCTTTCTCGCTCAGCTTATCCACGTCCCAGAACTCGACCGAAAATCTGTTGATCCATCGTCATTAGTCACATGCCACATCATTTCTCCACAGTCGACAAACTCACCGAAAAGGTTCGATTTTTGTCCATTTCTCCTCTTTGATCTTACTTCCAGTGTCACCTAGACCCAACCTGGACATAGCAAAGGCGCCACCTTCATTGACCCATTTCTCCTCGATCTCAGCCGACGTCTTCTGGCCACCTGCCAGGCCGAAAAAAATCTTCTCCCCGTGAGGCGGTGGCTTCGACTTACTTCCGTTGAATTTGATCGTTCCTTCGTTGGGAAGGATGTCAAGCAAGTCTGGACTGAAATCCGGAACACCTTGATTGGAAGTGCTGACTGTCAAAAGCCCGCTTGCACCGATCCGATGAGTCTCATCCGAAGGTACAGGCCACCAGGTTGTGTGAGCGGACGACTGTACAGACGGGACGGATTCGGGGGATGACACTGTCGATGACGAAAGTGTCCAAGTGCTCGTTGCGGGACTCGGTACTCGACTTCGGGGTGCTGGACGTCTTCGCCTGTTGGAAGAAGAAGTGATCACGGATGTGGTATGGGTCAAGCCCAGCTCGGCATCTTCTTCCGATGTGCCGGATCTTTCATGTGCCGTCACTCGAGCTCTTAGATCCGCAGCAGCCCAGTGCGCAGCCTGCAACACTGAGAGTGGAGCATAAGGAAGGCTGGTTTGGGGATCTATGTCCGAAGCAATAGTTGACAGGTCTTCGAAGGTCTTTCGTCACGCATTAGTTTCGGTCATATCTCTGATGATAAGACAAGCTCACCATGTGACAATAGTGAATCCCGTCAGCGAAGACTTTCTGAATCTCCCTTTCCTCTTCTTCCCACTCTTCCCATCCATGGTCTGCTTCGTCTGGTGCTGACAGAGATAGATCACCGCTACTATCCATTTCGTCTTCCCAGCCCCTTCTCCTCAGCTCGAGGACCTTCCTTGCTACCGTATAACGTTGCATTTCGTCTTTCACGAAGAAATGATCTGAGCTCAGTAAAGCCCTGACGAATTTCGCTGGAAGGCCTCGATGTGACCAGATCCGATACGGGGAATCTGGTGCTTCAAGCTCTACATTGAGGACATCAAAACCCCACCTTGCCAGCCAGCATACACAAGCCTCTCCAATCTTATTGCCGACCACCCCGTAGAAGTGTGGGAGGAGATTCGCATCGGTGGAGCCGAAGGAGAAAGGATCCTCATCTCGACCACTGCGCATTGAGTTGGATCTGGATGGGAAATGGAGGGAGGGAATAGTGTTACGGTGGAATCGGGTCGGTGTGTCCGAGGTCTCGCTGACTTTGTGGTCCTCATCCTTGACCTGTACGTCTGAATCGGTCGATGAGCGAGGGGTGTGGTTGACAGGTCGAAGTACATCCTCCACCATATCTTCTTCATCTTCGATCCCCCGGATGGACAGTGGCTCTTCCCCGCGCAGTCGTCGTGCTACCCCTGATAGACTTTTTGCTCCTTCTGCGGTTTGACCGACCCATTCTTCCTCTCCGATTCCATCTCCCACGGCAAAGGCAAGGTACTTGCCGACAGTCATCGGTCCGACCGTCCTCAGGATCATCGCAAACACCTCTCGCAGCAGACTGCTATGACCTATGTAAATTGTAGTGGCAAGAAGGGAGAGCAGTAAACGTGGAGTGGCTAGTACCGTATGGTGAGGCAAGGAAGACTCGAAGGAGCGCAGATCGGGATCAGAGGCCATGGTTGGGAAGGCCGGAGTGAGAGGATGGGCTGCAGTAGACAACAGGATGGTCGGGAAGTGAAGATGGGGATGAGAAGAGTATAGGCGAGAGAGGCATACTCTACAGTGGAGCGTCAGTCGTCTGTCAGAGAGTAATTGCACAAATTGGGACTCACTCAAATGCTGCTCGGGTGATGTTTGAATCGTCGAATCTAAGCTCAATCTCCTCTCCATTCCATTCGTCATCTGAGGATACCTCGTCTCTCGCACGATGACTGCCTTTCTGCTTCCGTCTTGGGCTTGAAATGGTCTCCGAAAAGCCGCCCAGGAAGAGCGAATTGAAGAAGCCTGCACAGTAGTCAATGAGCTCATCTCATCAGGAATGTATAACATCAGCATCATGCACTCACTAGCTTGCGATAGTACCATACGATGCACATGGTAAGATACGCCCCATTTTTTGATCACCAGCCTAACATCAGGGCATATTCCCTTCAGAAAAGCTTGGTACAGATGATCGCTGAGAGGTTGTAGAGAAGGAGGAGGAATGACGGGTGTTGTCAGTGGAGGCGCCATCGGTGCTGGAAGATGCGTAGCCGCGTGGGAGTGTGAATGACCGTGGGACACGTTGTGTGTGCTTCTTGCCGGAGTTGAGGGTGGGAGATAATCAGTTGAAGGCGCGAGTACTGCCGGTAATGGAGGAGCGAGTGGATTAGGAGCAACGATTGCGACGGGTGGTGCCGAGGTAGAAAGCCCCGCGGGCGTGGGAGGTGACTCTGGTCTGGGCACTGTTGTCGATCGCATGGGGGATGGAGTAGGAATCATTCTGTTTGACGAGGGCGCACCGGTTGGTGATGGTGTAGGCGCACCTTCGCTCGGCGCTGTCGCAGCTCTCGTTCTTGATAGACTACTGATTGCCAGAGGGGAGGACACGTTCAACAATGATGGCCCGGAGAGAGGTGTATTCGTTCCAGATCCAGAAGAGACGTGTCCATTGTTCCCTCCGGCCGCTGCACCGCCATCAGGAGATCCCCCTCGAGCCATCATCACCATCTGATCGAAAGTGACTTCCAACCGGTCGAACCCGGGCGTGGACAAAGGTGAACCCGCACGACTACTGTCTCTCGATCCACGGGCTGACCGGATCGGCAGGTCAGGAAATGGCAAGATCCTTGGTGGAGGGAGATTGGATTTTGATCGGGACGGCTTTGAAGAGGAGGAAGATGCCGTGGGACGTTTTGAGGAAGAGGTAGGTGTCGATGAGCGGGAGGTGGGCGTGGGACGTGGTAGTCTCGATGAAGCAGATGAAGAAGAGAGGGTATGACCGCTCATGCTGCGGTGAGATGTGCGGATGAGTAATGTACAACCATGTGAGACGAAGATGAGAAGAGAGATAGCTTGTGGCTGTGTCAAGAAGAGAGAAGACGAAGAGAGATTGTTAAATTAAGAACACCTCGAATGAATCTGTCTCACTAATCGCTCTATCATCATTATTATTGTTGTTTCCGGGTAACTTATAGTAGAGCCATTTACCCTGGATTTCCATAGAGTCATCCACAATAATCTATCGTACAAGGCATATACCATTCTACATACATTCCTAGACCTGATAGATCGATGATGCATCTACGTTTCCACCTCGGAGGGAGGCACATCACCACCTTCGACAGCTAGCTCAGGTGCAGGCGGTTCCATCTCTCCCATCACTAGACCCTCGTCCTTTTCCAACGGTGTGTCTTCTCCCTCGACATCCATCCTCTCATCCTCCTTCGTCTCGTCCGTTGTCTCAGGCACCGCATCCTCCGCGTGTCGCGTGGTGATTTCGACACCTGGTTCGCTGGCTCCCAGATTTGCTTTGCCGAGCTCGGTATGGAAAGGTGACGTGTTGGTGACTTCCATCGCGTTGGATGGGATATCGGTATGAGGTGGTATAGTCGCTTCGTGTGTTAGTTCATCTGCCGCTGTCGCAGGCGCAGATGCGATTGCTGACACTGGTTCGGCTTCGATACCTCCTTCTGCAACAGCAGAGGAAGGCGCGAGCATGGGAGTCGCAAGTTCGTGATCAGGTGTTTCCAGCGGTGTAGGAGGTTCGGTCGGTCCTTCAGGGGCAAGCGTCTCCGTCGGCGGTTTCGTTTCGTCCTCCTCTCCTTCTCCTTCAGCTTCCCCTTCCCCTTCAACGTCAGCGCCCTCTTCACCCTCTCCTTCATCGTCTTCCATGATCTCATCCCCGTCTTCTCCTTCGTCTTCCTCGTCCACATCCACATCGCCATCCGGAGCTGGCGTCTCTTCATCTCCCACTTCACTGGTCGCTCCGACTAGTTTGGCCTTTTCTTGTGATTTTACCCATTTACATATCTATGTGTGGTGTCAGTCACAGGTCGTTCAACATCGATGATCACTGATCAGAGTAGGGGTGGAAATAGATTAACCGGTGGACGTACTTTGTATGAGCTTTCCGGAGCGAGACCTTTAGGTGAAACCCATTGTTTCTTCCATTTATGAACGCTGCGTTAGGAGACGGACTGTTAGCCTCATTGAGAGCATGAGTCTGCTCGCAATCGCGTCATGAACAGGAGCACGAGAGGGGAACCACGACATAATAGGGAACATGGAAGACGGAGCATGAACTCACGGCGCGGTCAACTGTCGTTGAAAGCTCTCGGAAGCTGTCGTACTCGTGAATCTACCAAAGTTGCTTCTTCGTGCTGCAGGCACCCATTCAGCTCGATGCACATCACCTACGAGAGATCTCTTGCGACTCACAATGTGACATTTTGCTGTATATCGATTTACGCTTGACAACATGCCAACGAGGAATGGACGAAGAAATGCCCGTTTTGCGTCGTTGTGCGCGTGTGATGTAGATTATCAAATTACGTAAGATCTTCCGTGACTGCTTTGTTGACGAGTGACGGCTGGTCGGTAATGTTCTGTTCTGTCGGTTGAATCTTTTTCTTGCCCATTAACGACGGACTATACAATACGTGTCACTGTCATATCTATCTGGGGCAGAGTTCAGTCAGAAGGTTCTGGCCGTTTACCGTCCTCTCTGACAGGCTCCCGAGAGATCGACAGTGGATGTCCTTGATAGATTTGTATGTATTGCTCGCTTGTTCTTGTCATATGGATATAGTATGAAATTCGCGAGTGTGACTTCGATTGTAATGGTTGTACGACATACATTACGATAGCATCCCCTAGACCCCTCGTACATATCACATGAATATCGAACGATTCCGCTGCAGCAACACTAAACCAGGTCCGCATTGAAGGCAAAGCCCATACTTGAATACATAAGGACAGTCAAATCATGTTTCTGCTGAGCAGTGTCACTGATCTATCAGCCGATGATCGCATTGATCATCTCGGCACCGGACTTGTGCTCGGAGTTGGCGCCGTGCTGCATCTCTGTATTGGTCTCTTTACCGATCTATGAAGGCGGATCAAGGGTCGTCAGCATGAGCTCAGGGGACATTTGTCATTGGATACTCTGACTGGACCGTAGGAAACATGAAAGCAACAAAGTATAAAAGGAGAATGGCGTGCGGATATGATCGAAAAAGGTTGAATGAAACATACGGCATTGACACCTTTTCCTAAAACTTCCACCGCTTTGCCCTGTTTCTCAACCTGATCACCCAGACCGTTCATCGTCCCCGTCGGCCAAAGATTGTTGGCGGCCTCTTTGGCCGCCTCGTTATATTCCGACTGGCCGTGAGGCGCAGGAGCAGGAGCAGCGGCGGTATACCCAGTCGCAGCGGCGGGGGAACGACCTTGAAGATCGTGTTGAAGAACAGGACCGTTGGTGGAGAGGGTATGAGCGAGATCAGATTGTGTTTCGATGGTCGCGATCTGGGACTGTGCCACAAACAATAGGCCATGTCAATGATAACGAAACGGAGTTGGATAAGCTGCAGTGGAAGGGGAATTGACTTACGCCTGTGGCCGCTACCTGACCGACTTGTTTTCCAACATTGCCTTCTTCATAATTCGCACCGCCGTAGACATTATCGTTGAGGGCCTCTGCGAAATTCAATGGATCAGCCCTCTTGCCTTTTCATCTATCCCCATGCTCGCTATCGTTCTGCGTTGGAACGTAGCACAACACCTGTCTTCAAGCAGCACGCGATGAGTTGATGTTGTAAGAATCACTCACTGCATTGCACGTTGTGCTCGTCACAATCCTGATGCAAATGCTTGGGCGTGTCATACGAGGCGACCTGCTTGTCCACCTTGTCCGAATTGAGAGCGGTCGGGACCGCAAGTACTGCAGAAGCAGAGAAGAGGAGAGCGGCGAGGGCGACAGTGGAACGCATGTCGACTTCGGTACGGCTTTGATTTGTTGTCTAAAAGGCTGATGGGAATTGCAGTCGACAGGGGGCGAGAAAAGATCGGATGAGAGTGGAGGAGAATTAGCCGGAGGATCTGTGGATTGTACTTGAGGAGATTTTCGTGACAGGTTCGTGAAGGTCGTTAGAGTACAGCGAGGTAGGGGAAGGATGAGTGAGTGATGACTGGTGAGCAAAAACCAGTAGACGCAAGTAATCCCAGCAGTCTTTATACCTTGATGATCTGTGCAATCTCATTGAGACGCGTATATGAGAGGCTGGACAGTGCTGGGCTGGATTCTGATATAGTCAGCCTGCTTGATAGGTTAGAATGACACCGAGCGTGAAGTGTGGACCCTCGGGCCAGATACGAATCTTGTCGGGAACCGAGATCAGATCTACCCTGCTGTAGACCGCTGTCTGTCCCATTTCCTCTGCAGCCGTGTGATGGTCAATTAGTCGTTACCCTGGTAATAGAGATGTGTGATGACAGCAACGATGAGTACGCATGATCGAGGGTATGTCAACATGATCAGCAGGTATGATGTGCATTGCAATCGCACTTGTGCTTCGCTCGATATAATACAGTGTGTCGTGGTTCTCTGCGCGTGATACCCGGAGCGACGCTGTCGTAAGGGCTGCACGACCAAGGGTGATACGACAGCGTCCACCGGTCTGGGGTATTGCTACATGTTCATGGAGCTAGAGAGCGACATTTCAATCGAATGAAACTTGCGATGCCTAGAGTCAGGACAAACTCACATTCAGTACGAGGACTGCTCTTCGTTCATATTTGTCACAGTTCGGCCATACGTTTCTTGAGTTCGAGTATCTTGCCGTCTAGATTTTCACCCTCCTTGAGCAGTTCTTTCCGTTCTGCTTCCATCCTGCGAAATGGAAGAGTCATTCAGCATGGAACTAGCGAACAGGGAACTGAATGAAAACACAATGGCGTGTCACTCAAGCACTCACTGTACGATCCTGGCTCTCACAGCTCTCTCATGAGGAGCCGGACGAGTGCCCTCTACGTTAGGCAATTCATTAGAGAGATAGTGTTCTTTGATGGCTAGTCCGCCATAGAACGACACTGGGAAGCAAGATCTGTCAGCAGAGTGGACTGATGAAAGGTGAGACAGACACGTCATGGACTCACTGGGCACGACGACTACGCATGATCCCAATAGAATCTTATTTGCTTGTGACAATCTCATCGTGTTTGTGTATGTATGTATTCCAAGAGTAGTGCAGAACAGAGAGTTAATGATATTCACTCGGAAAGCCAAAAACGCAGTGATGGTCATTTAATCATTGTCATCGGAAGCTGTACGCGCTTTGTTCGCAACTGTGCGTGTTTTTACCACCGTACAGAGACAGAGGTTGAGATTCAATGTTGGCGGTTCTTTGTCTGATTCACCTTTATTGTATCTGGATTCTGTTATAGATCTCACCCTGCATATATCAGCTCACAGTGGTTCTTCTCCTTCTCCTTCCCTCTCACCCTCTCTTCCCTCCATCTATCCCTCACCCGACACGTCGTATGGTCAGACTGACAGCCGAAACCGATTGAAAGACGCGTACAATGGCACGTCCACCAAAAGAGGATCAACAACATGTACCCGGACCTGTATCGTCGCAACTGAATCACCATCAGCAACAGTCGAATCACTCACTCTCGGTACCCCCACCTTCCGTCGGACGCATACTGCCCCACCCCGCAGAGGATCTTTCAGCAGATGACGATCTACTATCATGGATCTTGGTCGACCAGTTGGGGAGCATGCCAAATACTAAATTAGGCGTTCATCCTCAGCAGGTCAAGTTCGTTGGACCGACTTTTAAAACGGACGAAGTGTTGACCATCATCAAGGAGGTGAGTGTCTCTCCGATGTCATACTCGGATACTTGGCTGACAGCGCTTGTAAATCACCAGACCGTCACGAAGGGCAATGTACAAGCTGCTATGCAGAGATTACAGGAGTGAGTCGCCATGAAAAATGACCATTCGATCATGAGCTGACGTTGCCTTTCAGATTCAATCTCGTCAAGTCTCACTTGGACAGCAAGATGACCGACACTCAGCGGGATAGATTTATACAGTGAGCCAATCAACTCCTCTCCGCAATGCATCTCTGAAGTATGTACAATCTCGCTCAAACGATACTCCCCTGCCCAGACATCTCCGACGGTATCTCCTCCCTCTCATGCCGAATTCTCGACTCGAAATACACCTCACAGATCGATATTCTGCCGTGACAGGTCACACCGAGCTTGCCGTCTTTGCGACTCGACCTTTACCTACAGGTGTGGTCATGCAGGAATTACAAGGCAGTGTGGTGCCTTTACCCGACCAATGGCGAGAAGAGATGGAAATAGGAGACGATTTCGCTGTGGAAGCTGCTGGTGAAGAGACAGACTCGGAGAGTGAGGCAGAGGAGGAAGATTCTGTTTCGATGACATCCTCGGCAGTCAGACGAGATAAGGGGAAAGGGAAAGAAGCGGAAGCGAGGAGACAAGGTCAGAGGAGGAGCGATCGAACGAAAAGACGAGACTTCAGCATCGTCTGGTCAGGACTCAAAAGGTGTTATCAGCTTTTCCTCGGTCCAGCGAGATTCTTGAATGTAAGTCTTCTGTTGGTCTTGTCCCGATATTATGGCTCGCATGCTGACTACACTGCTTCTTAGCACGACTGCAATCCTAACGTAGAGTTACTCCGGCAGGGGAAATACGTCACCTTTCGCGTGCTGCGGCCGATTAAGGTTGGAGAGGAATTGACAACTTTCTAGTGAGTTGGAACAGTCATCCTCCATATTTGTATATGTGCTGACCGACATGCGCCACCGTAGCGGCGAGAACTATTGTAAGTATCACTTGAATGACTATCGGAAGTCGTGCTAACCACATCGTCTCTTTACTTTCATTGTTCCCAGTCGGGCGGGCCAACATCGAATGGTGAGCAATGTCCAATCGGTCGCCGCAGTGCGCATCGTTACTTGGATGAATTGCTGACACTCCTTCGCCAAATCAGTCTCTGCCTGACATGCGAGCTGAACGCTCAGGGTGGATTTACACCCAAGTCGACATCAGAGTCCCGCGGTATTTCTCGGAGCAACTCTCGCGACTCCTCAGCTGGACCATCTCGTCGAGATTCTTCTCCGAATGTCCGCGAATCGGTTGCGCGGGAGTCGAAAAGCGTTGGCCTTAGCTCGTTAAGATTCGTAGTGAACGATGTGGACGACATCGATCTTGACGATTGGACACTGTCGGTACCCAGTTGGCCCTCCAGTCCACCTCACCTCTCGATTGATCGGACTGCCTGCGCTGTCAACGGCAAGGCCGAGTCTGCCGAGCCGGAGGCGGGCATCAATAACTCTTCGCAGATTGAATCACCTCAGAGGAAGCGTCGTGGACGACCACGAAAGCTCATACTTCCGGCGTCTCCGACCACGGAGAGTGTCGCTTCGGAATTTGAGTCGCCCGTTGAACCCCGTCCAAAACGAGAGCGGGTGGTTCGAAAAGTGGTGCAGAACATGAAACCGTGGTCTTTTTTGCAACGCCCGAAAAAGATAGCAAAGAAGACGGAGACGGAAGCCGATGACGAGCAGACTGTGGCAACCGATGACTTTCCGAACGATTTTCCTCGATGTACAACTTGCGCGAAACCACTCACAGAACAAATCTGGTTCAATGGAAGGTATTTTGATTACTGCCAAAGGTAAGCATGATTGTCAGGGGAGATGTGCTGACCAAGCAGATGTGTTCGGCATGCTCTTGTTTTTGAGCTGCCTTGGCCTGCTCATAGACCTCAAGATGTTCAGGAATACCCTCCTGCGCATCTGATACCTTCCGGGTACATTCCACGCAAGATCTCAACCATTCCTTTGCCTACGCTAAGTAAGGTACCTAAATCCAAGCCTGTCGAAACCCCCTTATCACCGGCTACCGAGACTCGCCATGAGGCGCGCGCTCGGAACTTTCGAGCTCAAATTGAAGCTGAGACCTTCTTCGTTGAGTCACTTCGAGAGTCGGCATGGGCTGCTCAAGAGGCGAAGGAGGCGGCGGCAAAAGCTGCTGAGGAAGCGAAAGAAGAGGCGAAGAGGCAGCGACTGGAAGCCAAACGTCTTCGTGATGAGGGCAAGCTCAAAGGATCTGGGGTTTGGTCTCGGTACGAGTATATCACTGAGGAGGAACTGAAAAGAAGGCAAGAAGAGCAGAACAAGGTCCTTTCTGGGACCAGAAGGGGTGGGAAGTTCAGAGACAGACGAGATGACGAAGAGATGAAGCGTTTGGCGGAAGCAAGTCTAGGAGTTGCTCGGACTGTACCGCAAGAGGCAGCAGTCCCTCAACAGGAAGGGGAAGAGGAGGTTGATGGTGCAGATATTGGGGACGCTGAAATCGAATCAGAGCCATCTGATGTGATCCTAGTCGGAGTTGAGCATGTAGGCGGGCGCGGAGGTGTTGGAGTTGACGAAGATGAGGATGAGGACGAAATTAAAGTCGCTGCAGCATCCGAATTGCTGCCCGTGCGTTCTTCTAAGCTTGTTACGGTTCCTTCAAACACGCGACCTCCTCGTCCTCCGGCCGGGAAACAGTCGGATACCAGAACTACGACCCCGAAAGGCGATATGGCGTCCAAGTCGAATACCATAGCTAACCTAATTGGCCATCGATCGTCCCCATCGGCGACTGTGCCCGGACCGAGCAAGCGGAATTCAATAAAGCTTAGCGGTGCATCTGTAATCGATCTTACGAGCGATGCAGAGTCGTCTGACATATCGCTCAGAAAAAGGAGAGGTCGACCTCCTGGATCTGGAAAGCGGCAGAAAGCAGCCGCGCTCAAGCTGGCTAAAGACCAGGCCAAAAAGCATGGACAGGCTGATGGCAGTGAGTCCAGCTCGCCCGACGTGCAGTTCATCTCTCGAAGCATCGGTGTCACTGTCGTACAGAAGAAGGAAGCAAGTAATGAAAAAGAGAAGGTGAGTTATACGCGGCGTGGTGGCGGGAACCACTGGGAAGTTGCTAAATGGAGACTTACTGTTTGACAGTATCATTATACGAACGGGAATGGCTCTCCCCTGCCAGTCTCGAGCGCGCGTACTTCGATGGACAGTAGCCGACCTCACAACTGGCCGTCCGAAAGCTCTCACTCGCAATTTATTGAATTCTCCAAAAAGCTCGATTCTGCAGTGGCGACCAACAGGACTGCTGCCGCGAGTATCAGACCTGACATCCCCTTTCTTTTGTCGTCTCGACCGGATGGGATGGCCCTGGGACGCCCCGAGTTTGCGATACCGCCTTTCAAACCACGGACCTCGGATGATTCGGCGATCTCGTCCGTGGAAGCGACTGACGCAAGTCTCGATTTTGTCGGCGGTGCAGGTTTCTCATCCAGAAGCTATTCAGCTTCGGCTTTTATGAGAGGCGAGGACAAAGGGAAAGAAGTCACCGGCAGAAGCACTGACGGAACGAGATTGATACTGAATGTCAGAAATGGACAAAATGCTGGTTCTGTCGTAGCCTCCGGCGAGCGATCTGAGAAAGGGAAGGAGAGGCAGTATGTGGTTGATCATAGGCGGGTGGATCTAGACCAAATGGGACCTGAGGTGCAAGGCATGAAAAGAAAGAGGATCTCAGACGCTGCAAGCGATGTGAGTGGAAATTCACCTTTGGGCTGTTGCGGTTGAATGCCTGTTGCTGAAGGTGTCACGTTCCAATAGACCTCATCATCGCCTTCGAATCAACATGCAGACAAGAAGAAGAGAACCTTCTTCCCCTCCGTCATCTCTGTTGTCAACTTGAACAAAAACCCGCCGATTCCCAGCCCCAAGTACTCCATGTCAAAGTCATAGCGTTCTGTACCTAGACAGATGAGAGCTGATCCCCTTGTTTGACGTCATGTACGACACGGTCTCTGTTGGGTTTGTTCTCGGTTCATCATGTCTCTTCTCTTGTCGTCATTATCCATATGCGTTGTCACTCTGTCTTCTTCTTGTATTCGCATTGACAGCTAGTCCTTCAAACCAAAACGTATCGCTAGTAGATCAATCGGAATCGCACATGGATCAAACGCATCACCACATTCATTTTGTTGAATCGGCGACCGACGTTGTGCTACTCATCGGCTCCGCCATGAAAGTAAGCTGAACAGCAAGCCGAGTCAGCTCTGTGCGGATTGTTCAAGCGGCATTCTGACCGGAGGCTGTGCAGAAGAGGTAGAAACCGCCATTGTCCCAGCCAATGTGGCGGTGGTGCTTGATGGTATCATGTTCTTTGGTTGCGATTCCATCTGAGAGTGGCACTGTCGAACGTACGGTATACTGAACCGTCTGTTCTAATCGACTAGACAAGATAGCAGCCTCAGCATTTCATGGTGATCGTCGACAACGACGACGGTATGCAGGACAGCTCAGAGCTGAAAGAGGCACGGGAATGTCTTGGCTATAGCTAGTCCAGAGACGAGTAAGGTCAGTCACGCAAGAAACCAGAATCACATTTCGCAGAGTCTGGACCGTTGCTCATTCCCGTGGTACAGATGACTTGTATGAACTGTCCAAATGCTGGCCAGTAATGGTGGCGGTGGTAGCAGTGCGGAGGAATATACGTACATGTACATCATTTACAACAAGCCAACTTGAGCATGATTTTCAATTGAACATGTCCAGAGCCGACAATGGAAATTTTACGTAAACCGGGACCCTGAAAATCTCAAGCGGAGCAGGGAGCGGGGTGCGTCGCGCGTCATGCTGCCCTCTCTCTCTGCCAAAAGGGAGAAAACCAGCACCAACCAACCAACCACCACCACCACCTCCAATACCCGCTTCACTCCCCTTCTTTCATCTCCACCTGCTCTGTTATTAGTCACTTTTCGACCCCACACATCTCTCACTTACCTTCCACATCATCATCTCTTTCTTCTTCTGTCTTCCATTCTTACCCCTCCCACCAGTATAAAATCCACATTCCTTCATACACACAGATCACAAAATGGCCACTCTCTCAGAACCTGGAAAGAAGGATCTCCAATCCTCTGCTCGTCAGAGAGGTCACTCTGCAATGGTACGTGTTCTCTCACAGTCATAGGTCCGGTCCGGTCCATCGCATCTCCATATTGGGTTCGACATGAATCAGTTCGGGGTGTCTCTTGTTCTGCTCCAAGGTGAACGACCTTGCTGACCAGCATTATTCCCCCTCCCCCTCCCCCTCCCCCTCCCCCACCTTCTCTTACTGCTCCCCACTTGACTCGCTCCGACTCCCTTTCAACCTCTACAGGACTTCAAATCCGCCACTACCGGCGTTGCGGCCAAGACCATGAGGAATGAGCTCAACAGGATGGTGGCGGGTGTTCAGGACCCAGCCAAGAAGAAGGTGAGTATTGGTCTGCTCGTATTTGGCCTTCTATACGCGTCTACGGACGTCCCTTTTGGTCACGCACGTTGGTGCGGAACGATGCATCGTCGACCCCGATGGAAAAGAGCAGAGCGGCTGACGGTATGTCCTGCACCAGATCTTCGAGGCTGAGATGCAATCATTCTTCTTGCTGTTCAACCGATTCCTGACCGAGCGAGCAAAGGGCGAGAAGCTGTGCGTCTTTCAGTACTGCTTTTCCTGACGAAAAATCCGCTGACGCGAAGGGATTGCTCGTAGCGACTGGGAGAAGATCAACTCTCCTAAACCCGAACAGGTCCGACCTTACAAGGTTCTTGACGGTGTTGACCCCTCCATCCTCAACAAGCTCGCGGTCCTCAAGCTCAACGGTGGTCTCGGTACCACTATGGGTTGCGTTGGTCCCAAATCTATCATCGAGGTCAGGGAGGGTATGACTTTCTTGGATCTCAGTGTCAGACAAATCGAGGTGAGTCTAAGCCCATACTCTCAATCTCAGCTCCGGAGGCTGAGGTGGTTTCGCCGTCACACAGCACTTGAACGAGAAATACGGCGTCAACGTTCCTTTCATCCTCATGAACTCGTTCAACACCGACGACGACACAGCCAGGATCATCCAAAAGTACCAGAACCACAACATCAACATCCTCACCTTCAACCAATCACGATACCCCCGTGTTGATAAGGAGTCTCTCCTCCCGTGCCCCCAGGAGGCTGCCAGCGACAAGTCCCACTGGTACCCTCCCGGACACGGTGACATTTTCGATGCTTTGACGTGAGTTCCTAGTCCATGGCGTTTCGCCTGTCCAGCTGACATCATACATACGCAGCAACTCCGGTCTCCTCGAGAAGCTCATCGCTGCCGGAAAGGAGTACATCTTCATTTCTAACGTTGATAACCTTGGTGCCGTTGTTGACCTCAACATCATGCAAACCATGATTGATGCTCAGGCTGAGTACGTCATGGAGGTCACTGACAAGACCAAGGCCGATGTCAAGGGTGGTACCATTATCGACTACGAGGGCAAGGCCAGACTTCTCGAAGTCGCCCAAGTCCCCAAGGACCACTTGGACGAGTTCTGCAGCACCCGAAAGTTCAAGATCTGTGAGTTTTTCGTGTTAGTCCGTGACGATTTCGTGCTGACATAGACCTGCAGTCAACACCAACAACATCTGGTGTAACTTGCGAGCAATCAAGAGGATCATGGATGAGGATGCCCTCAACCTCGAGATCATTGTCAACAACAAGGTGGGTTTAGTTTTGGTTCCACTCTTGACACTAGTGCTAAAGTGTATTCAAGGTGACCGACGCCGGACAAGCTGTCATCCAACTCGAGACTGCCATTGGTGCTGCCATCAAGGTGAGCTTAGGAGTGCTGGTGTTTTAATCAGTCCAGCTGACAAATTGCTTGTCCAGCACTTTGACAGTGCCATCGGTATCAACGTTCCTCGATCACGATTCTTGCCTGTCAAGTCCTCATCGTGAGTACAACACCGTGAACCCGGATCGGTGCGCCTGCTGACGACTCTTATAGAGATTTGATGTTGATCAAGTCGAAGCTCTACAACCTCGAGCACGGTGTCTTGACAATGGACAAGTCACGAGAGTTCGGTGGTACACCGGTTGTCAAGCTTGGCGATCAGTTCAAGAAGGTTGCGGTGAGTTACAAGTTACGATATCAGCGAGACCATCAGCTGATCGAGCTTCGATATCGATATCCGATAATAGAACTTCGAGAAGCGATTCAAGTCCATTCCCAACATCACAGAGCTCGATCACTTGACCGTCGCTGGAGATGTCTGGTTCGGCAAGGGTGTCCGACTGGCCGGTACTTGTATCATCGTCGCTACTGAGGGCAACAAAATCATGATTCCCGACGGCACCAACCTCGAGAACAAGTTGATTACCGGTAACCTCTCCATCATCGACCATTAAGAGGTTAGCGGGTGTTTGCGAAGGGGAGGAAGCAGGGAGGGGTACTTGTATCGAGTCGAGTCGAGTTGAAAATCCATTTCACGTACAGTACGCTTGATGTATAAAGGTTCCCAGTGGATCATGCATGTCCTATCATTTGCCTCTGATGATTATGATAGCGGTATCAGCTTGAGTCAGCTTGATCGTGCAGTTCCATCCGTATCTTGCTATCCCTAGGACACTGACGACCTGTGATTTATTGAATCTGCTTCTTCCGAACGATAGATAGGATATGAGCATCTGCCGGACATGTTCTTATTCGAGCATGAACGGAAACGCGGTGTGAACAATTCAAACATCTGCATTCCATATACTGTCGTACGTCTCCCCCAACCACAACCATTACTGAACTACACCCTATTCATTCGCTATTCGTCCATCTTCCTCCCTCTCTAGCCTACATCCTCAAGTTCCGCGCGTTCACTTCGTCTCCTCCTCCTCCCATTCCATTCCGTTCCTCGCATCCCGAATTCCTTGCCTTTTGCCTGACGAGACCTTCTCTGCCACTTCCTCTCACACACACACAGATCACACAGGAGTGACGCTGAACCACATCTCTACCTTCTCGCAGCAGCTGCGCCTTGCGCACCAGGACCGGCAGCTTGACCGGTGCCTCCTCCCGCCGCTCCATTTCTCAGAAGGCCCTGACCGCCCCAAGCCCCGATGATCCTCTTGATCGTATTCCATCCATTCTGCACCGCGGGTCCCTTGCCCGTGGCGAAGTTGTCGATGTAGACTGTGATGGTGTCGACGGCGGTTCGCGTGAAGGGGGAAGCGTGGTATCGGAGTCGGATGAAATGAATCATGAAGATGGGTGCGATCACGGAGGTTCGGAAGCTAGATAGAATATTGTCAGCGTTGTGTCTTCACAGGGTGGGTAGTTTTGCGAATCCGGTTCGGTCATGTCATGTCGTTCGAAAAGTAGGACGACATCGAGGGATATTCGGACCAGAATACGAAGGTCACCGGTTAGCACTCACGTGACCACTCCCAAGACCAATCTAGCCATGATCAGGATCTCGCAGTAAGCCACGAATCGCATGGCCACATCGTAGTTGACCTTGACCCAGACTTGGATCCGCCTTGACACAGTCTCGAGCAATGCGGGAGGTCGTTGTGCTTGTTGAGAGCCAGCCGCTTGCGGTGGGGGAGCACTGTGAGTGGAATGACGGAGAGGTTGTGGGTTCGAAAGATAATGATGGTTGGAATTCGAGGAATGAGAGTGTTCAGGGGCGGAGGAAAGAGGAAGGGCGAGAGTGTCGAGTGTAGAGTGTCAGTATGCATCTCACTGCCGCGGAATAAAAGGAAACAACATACGGGACGAGTTTCGGGATGATGTTGGTTCGGAGGAAGGTGAGACAGTGAAAGAGGGAGAATGTCGCAAACGGGAGGATGGAGACTGTCAAAGGTGGTACGAGGTGTCAGCCTTCGGAGATGAGCCAAAACGACGCCCGCTCTCGTTCCGCTTCAATCTGTGTCTTTCATCTTGTACGGCCCTACACCACCAATGCTTGCCTCTTCACTTGTCCCCCATGTGAAGGACCATGCTGTTGTTCGACCTCGTGCAAGCCTTTCCGGTGTAGGTGGAGAACAGGACTCACCATTGACCGGTTTTGAGATCCACCAATAGAACGCCAGGATAGCATATTGCACATTCTCATCTGGCAAAGCTCTTCTTATCCAAGCTGCGTTCGCTTGAGGTCTGCCCAGGGACTTGAACACCACGATAGAGTACGAGAGTAAAGCGCCGGTATACGCGAGTTTGTAGGTCTTGGTGGGTGTCGGTCTGAAAAAGACTGTTTGGAGCATGATGTATCCTGCGTAGCGCGTGTCAGCGCCTCTTTCTGTGACGGATCACCTCGGACCCCGCATTGATAGGTGACACGAGAGGAGGAGGAAGAGGAAGAACAGGGGGAGAAGATGATGAAAAGGTGTGAATGTCGACTGACCCGCTGAAAGAAGCATGATACCATGACCCATGGCCCACAGATAATGGGGATCGACAGCTGGCATCGTGGTGGTGGTCGTGGATGTATAGGTCAGGTCAGGGGTGTATTTGATGGTATAAGATCAACAAAGATTGAAGAGATGATGAGATGGACTCTGGACTTGACGAATGCTACAGAGTAGTGTCAGCAACAATGCGATGACATGCCTGCGAAATGTGTCCATCTCATCAAACACTCTGCTCGTCATGATGAATGAAATACGTCACACCGCTCTACCAGACTGACAACGCGGAACCAAATCTACTGTAACTCATCTCTGTCCTCGACGGCGATATCCGGGAATTCACGTCGTAACAATCGTGAGTGGCGGGGCAGCTTGACCTTTCTCGAGAGAGAGAGAGAAGTGGTTCTCTTGTCTTCAAGCATCGTGATCGTTGATGTCGTTCTCAGCTTCATGCATGCCCTCTTCGATGCTGGTGATCGCGGCATGGAGTGGAGCCGATGTGAGGGATCGGATCTATATCTGAATCAATCCAATCCCTCGTAAAGCGGCCAAGTCAGTGATTAACCCACCGAGGTCCGCATCTCATGTAGCTTGCTTCTTTCCCATCCCATCATCTCATCGCGGAAAGTCAATCTCGAACATACATGCCTGCGCCAACCCCCTCGTATCATTTCCGATACGAGGAGTGTATGGTCAATGCACAACAATGTCGATTGAGCATGGGATACACGCCTCTTGTCTCCTCGCAGACAGGAGGTACTGATTGAAATGTGAAACGCATCCTCCTTGCCTCGACGCACGGACCCGTTCTTACATGGTATGTACACACGACTGACGTCACGCGCATCACCTCTTGTTGGGAGACTGGAAGGTTCTTCTCCTTTGACGACGCCACTGCTCGGTGGTCATTCGAGTCCTCACAGACGTCATTGGGTAAGACGAGCAAGCACTCTGACGGGGAAAGGGAAAGGAAAGATATATATATATATATAAGCAGATCTTTTTCACGTCCGTCTTCTACTCGTTCTCATCTCTCTATCCCACGATAGTTTGTCAAAGCAGAAAACGCACTCAGAGCAGCGAGAGCGATTACACTCCATCGACTTGGACCCATCTGTTTCACTCTTCACAACAATGGCATACCGTACTCGACAATCGCCACTGTCATTGACTCTCGCCGCGACTGCTGTCTTCGTGAGTATCATACACTTCGGTCCTCTCTCACACGCTCCTTCTCCCCGATCATTCCATCCCTACCTTAACTTGTTGTTCATTAAACTTTGCTCTTCCTCTTCTTGCGTGGACGCCGAGACTGATGCATCTCGTCGCAGATCGCGACCCTTTTCTTCTGGCTTTCAGCCTTCTCCACCCCGTTCATCAAGCACATCCATTACATCCACACGAGGGAGAACGACGTCAGAGTCAGTGTCTGCTCATTTCCGTGCATTCGAATACATAGGGAATGACTTGACCTGACACGTTACAGTGGGGCAACTTTGGCTGGTGTGCTGATGGCCCTTTGACGGGTATTGGCGGGAGAGAGTGTTATAGGCATGTCGGGTGAGTAAAGCTCATCTCGACTCTCTGGCGTCTCACACAATCTCGCACGTCGAGTATTGTGTTCCGTGACTGCTATAATGTCCATGCACTGATGTCCATTTCGGCAGATACGAGTTCGGACGTTGGATTCCACACGAACATGCCGTTGGGGCCCTCATCCTCGTGGCCCTCACCGCCGGTTTCGGCACATTCGCTTTCTTCTCGCTTCTCCACTCTGCTTCAGACCTCAGATCAGGAGCGTGCAGTTTCTTCCTCACCGTAAGTGGTGTCACACTGTCTTGATATTCACAGAACTACCCACTGACCTCTGTTGGTCCCCTGACCCTCTTTTCGGTGTACCCTCCCTAAACAGCTCTTCACAACTCTCCTCGCTACCATCTCTTTCCTACTCGTCGTCATCGTCTTCGGTCTCGCTCATCACCGATTCAACCAAGACACGCTCCGACCTCACTATGGCGCCGCCTTCGTCCTCGTCATCATCGGATGGTTGTTGTATCTCGCGGCGATCCCACTTGTCGTGATTGGTTGGTTCACAGAGAGACGTTATAGGAACACCACGACTACAACTCATACCACTACAGCTGTGAGGGCGTAAATTTGGAGAGAATCGACCTAATGCGACAGACAAGGACGATCAGATAGACAGGTGATGGAGGTGGGAAGTCATGATTCTGTCAACGATGAATATACACGAGATACTCCGCTAATGACGAGACGGCTGAACGCTTAGGATCGAGTGAGTATAGGTATAACAGAAGACTTAACGATCAGTATAATATGATGTTTGAATCGACGCAGGGTTTGACGATCAGTTGCATTGCGTTGTTGCATTCCGTAATACCTATCTTGGACTGAGTAGGATCCTACCCATTTCCTTTGCTTCTTGTCTTCTTCATCCTCGACCAGAGTGACACGTACTCCCGCTACGACCATCTGAGTGGAGGGGACAATGACCAGTCCCCTAATCGTCCTTGTCCTCACCCTCTCGCTTGCTCCAGTCCAGCCAACTTCCTTGGTAATTCCGAATATTGGGGTAACCCCTCTCGCTTGCTAATTCGGCGGCGTTGGCAGATCGTTTGCCAGATCGACAGAAGAAGATGATGTTTTGGTCATAGGTGGGTTTGGAGAATGCGAATTCCTGTGTGATGATTTCCCGTGTAAAGTCCGGAGAAAGGATAGTGAAGCCAGTCGGAGCGGTTTGCCAAACAAGCGGTGGTTCGAAAGGGAGGGGCGGAAGAGAGTGGTAAGAAACGATACGATCAGCAAACGTGCACTCTCATGAAACATGCGTAGCAGTGAACATACCTTTTGGAAATCACCAGCGTTGAATCCCCTGTCCAAGGCATCCTTCAACCTTGAGAGAGGAAGATTGACAGCAGATGGGATAGAGCCAAGAGCGACCTCGTCAGGTTCTCTAACGTCGATGACGAGGACGTCCTGTGCGGCACAAACGTCAGCAGATGTACGGCAGAGCTTGCAGAGTCTGATGAATGGCCGGTTGTATACGACCAAAACTCACATCAGTAGGTTGCTGAGTCAACGGTTTTAGTTCTTCGTATTTGATGATTGGGTTTTTAGCCCAAGCAGATCTCGAAGGCTTGGCATCATATCGAACGGATGAGACGACCATTCGCAATGGCGACCCAGAAGCGAAAGTACGAAGAGGGGTGATGGCAACGACCTTGGAAGGGGCCGCGGAGGAGAGAGTGATAGGAGGTCGGAGGGAAAGGAGAGTGGCGGAACGAAGCGATCGAAGGGATGTTCGTGCAAAAGACATGTTGGACCAGACTACGAAGGGTGAATGAAGGCTGCTTGAAATTCTCGGCTGGCAGGGCAAGGCTGATGGGACTGACTATCGTCTCATTGGATATAGAGTCGCAGACGGAAGATGTCTTTTGAAGACGAGGGAGATTCGGAAGAATCGAGGTTGACGAGGTGACGAGCTCAGCACGTGCTGATCTGGAATACCTTGGGAGGTTATCAGCGGGATCAGAATGTGGCAGATAAAATAAATCCCACGTCAGAGGTGAATGGATCGCTACTTTGACTTTTTCGAGGCAGCAACAGCAGCAGCAGCGGTCGATACTCAGACATCTTGTGGTCCATTCCAACCAAACACCCCTTCCTCTTGCGTCCTGCCAGATCGGCGCAAAACAATACACGCACACTATGGTCGCCGGTGCTCCCTCACTCCTGACTGTCCGATCTGTCCGATCTGTCTTTCCGCCCGCTCTGACTCGTCGGCTCGCTCGACGTCGATTCGCCCCTTCATCCCCTTCCTCACGAAGTCTGCACATGACCGCTCCTGTGCTCGTCTCATCCAAGCCCACACCATCGGTCGTTCCTCCCCCTACTGCGCTCTCCGCGTTACTCTCTCGACTTTCCCTTCCACCTTCTACAACTCTTCATTCTGCGCTTGTCGCATGTCTCACCCATCCATCCTACATTTCCGATCTGGAAGACACACCATCATCTTCATCCGAAACAACAGAGAACAACGAGCTCCTCTCGACGCTGGGTAATTCCTTGTTGGGCTTATTCGCCTCTGAACATCTATCAACCCTATATCCGCTCCTGCCTACTTTCGCCCTTCAAAACGCCATCACCGCCTTCGTCGGTCCTGCGGCTCTCCTCTCCGTCGCGCGAGAACTCGGTGTCTCCGCACAAGGAGGCGGAAACTCCCCGTTGCCTGGCTACGGGGCGGGATCGCAGTCTGCGGGCGTGAGTGTCAGATGGAGTAGGACGAGTATGATGGAGAAAGCTTGGAAAGATAGGAGAGAGAATGATGTTGCAAAAGGTCCGGAAAAAGTTCCGGTAGGAAGGAGATTTGAGAAATTCGTCTCCACGATCGCGACGAAGGACAACAACGGAGAGGACGCAGGTGCTATCAGTGGGGATAGGAGGAATGGAAAGAGAGAAGGTTTTGAATCAGTGGTCGCTTCAACGGTCAGAGCTTTTGTCGGTCTGATCTATCAAGAACAAGGCATTCACGCAGCTCGAGCATTCGTCCATGCCCATTTCCTCTCACGATCCCTCGACCTCTCCACCCTCTTCTCATTCAAGAACCCCATGCACGTCCTCACATCAGTCATCTCCACGCATCTCTCCTCCGCCGGTGTCCCCGCCTCATCCAATGCGGGAATCATCGAATCACGTCTTCTCGCGTCGACCGGTATCGCCTCTCAATCGCCTCTGTTCCTCATTGGGCTTTTCCTTCCTTCAGGAATCAAACTTGCAGAAGGTCACGGATCAAGTAAAGCGATGGCAGAACACCGCGCAGCTGTCAACGCTTTGCTCAGTCTATATCTTGTCAGAGGCGATCAAGAGTTGGCGGTCATGCTGGGCGGAAGTGAAGGCAAGGGACTAGGGACGAAGATTGGAGAATACGGAGAAGGTTTACCGACTTCAGCTCATGAGCTCAAGTTGCTCAGCGGAGGTAAAGTCTCCAGTGGCGATACCGAGGGAGAGTTCCAAGGTCTGGCTTGGGGAGGGAGAGAAGCTATCGCTGAGAGTAGTGGTGTCAGACGGAAGATATAGGTAGACTGACGTGCACATATGCATACACATCATCCCAAGTCTCAATGATAGTCTTCAGCCGCTTGGCGGAACTCCGTCCATGTATCGACAATCATGGGAGAAGCTATGCCTTTCAGCAGCTGCTTGATTGGGTATGACCACATTCTAGATCGAGTGATCACAATGAGTGTGAAACGTCGTGACGGAGATGAAGCATAAGTCGACTTACCAAAGTACAACATGTCCATATCACAGTCTTCTTAGATCTGCTTGCTTCAAATCGTTCAGCACAGCTATCGTTTGACGGGAGTCGGCGATGGTGAGACAGTATTTGATTCGATATCGCCATGCATCAGATCTTGGATGGCAGTCTCGAGATGATCGATACGATTTGACATCTCGTCCACTAGATAGATGTACGAACATAATCAGCGGGTTGAACAAGGGTGAGACGTGACAGTCGCGAATTTGACAAGGCGGAAGTTGCAATTTGTGGAAAGGGTGAAGAACGGTCGAGGAAGAGTTGAGACGATGTCTGAAAGGGCAAAGACATACTTCGACCTCTTTTTCGATAACGATGCGTCAGTGAACTCTTCCTGCACCGATACAAAGCAGACAGCACTCACAGGACCTGCTCACTCATCTCATCGAACCTGGTCTCCAGTTGGGCTAACAGAGTATCGACCTGTTCATCGCGCAGATCAGATCACAAAACAGATCAGCTCCTTGGTCCAATACCAACCCTGCTTCGCATGTGAATAGTGCTTAGACTGAGGAAGACAGCGCAGCATGAGACACTCACGAAGCCACACAGTTCTCCGGGACTGATGACCTCTTTAGCAGCGCCGACTCCTCCCACAGGACCACCGGGCGTTCTAGCGGGCGAAGACGCGTTGGGCTTATGATTGAATGTGGAGAGTCGTTTGGTGGACGAGGTGGAGGGGACGAGAGCTGACGTGGAGGAGTTTGTCGTTGTACTTGGTCCGTTCGACCTGGTCTGAGGCTGCGAATGCGATTGCGAGTCTGTGCCGGGCATGGTAGGAATGGGATAGGATAGGATAGGATTAGCAATTGATGAAAAGCAATGCTGGAGACGAGTTGATTGTCTTCTGTTGATCATGAAGGGTGCGCACGGATCACCCACGTGGCGATGAGGCATTGTAACGTACCTACGACCACTCTAAGAGTTCGCTTTCCACACTCTTCTCACACGCTGCACACTGTGTCTCCCCACTATATCCTGTGCATACAGCCTATATACAACGATGTCATACCGTCATTCATCACCGTCCTTCCGTGTCTCTCCTTTGTTCAGAGGGGTTCCCCGCCATCCCATCCGGCCGTGATCCCATTCCATCCCCATCTCCTGCGCCGTCCCATTACTCTCGTCTACCTCTGCAGCCTGTGTGTGATTTCGAAGAACAAGAACAACTCCCACTGCTCTGCGTGTCGTTCGTCTATCTCCTCCCACAGCGGCGCATGTCCCATCTCCAGGTCACGCTCGACGCGACGCCTATACCTTGCATCGTCGACTTGACCAAGCCTCAAGCGACGAAGGACGAGCTTTTTGACAATGTCCGGGTCCTCGACGACGATCGTTAGATCGGTCTCGGAACCGAAGGCTCGAAATCGATGGAGTTGGCCGTCGAGAATGTGAACGATGTTGAACGCCAACTCACTGATCCGTTGTGAATATGGGACGTGGAAGGGGGGGGGGGGGGGCGGGGGAGCGGGGCGACAAGGTAAATCTCGAGTGTGAGTCCGCTGCAGTCGAATTTGGGGACCATGTACTCGCTGGGTCACACACATAAGTGAGGCTCATGAATCGAGGGATCAGGTGGGTAACAAAAAATTGGGACAGCGCAGTAGTTTGCCACCGGTAACTCGTGATCGCATCGGGCCCTTGAGGGCGACCTTTCAGCAGGAAGTCGAAACATATGAGCCAGGCAGTGACGTTCAACATGTGCATGTGTCCATTCCGGAGGATTGGACGATTGTCATGTGGTTCAGGCTGGGGTATGCGCGATGGTCGAAGCCGGATTCCGGGTATGAGTAACGAATGCGAAAGGTCGAAGACCCGAAGGGATAGGGGATCGAATCGAAGATGGTTGACTGAAGGAAAGAGCTTGAACATATCGTGGTCTTCGCACGCTAGGTCGACGAAGAACTCGATACTCGTCGAGTCATGGCGAGTAAGTGTATCCATGATTCCTAAAGCTCTCGCCGTTCTGGTCGAAGGGTTCAGTCGGCAGCCGTCAAGTGGCGGGAGTGCAAACAGCCCCTCGAGAAGGCCCTCAGCGTTTCCCCAAAACAGGCGGATTTCCGCAGCCGTCTCATCTGTCTCCTTTCCTGTCTCGTCTCCTGCCTCCTCCTGTGCCTCCTCTTTCATCTCCTCTCACTCTGCCTTACAGGCCGTGCATCAGCCCGTGTCTCCAGTCGTGGACAAAGAGACGGATGTCGGGGGCGAGGTCAACACGTCCTTACCAACTTCACAGTCTTCTGTGAATCACGCCGAACTCGTGAATCCTTGGTCCGGATCCTCCGCGTCGGACGCGAGTCAATCGGGTTCAACATTCACCTTCATGCCTCCGACGTCGGCTGCACCCCCCTTCCTCCCTACAGGCTCCGCACCAATCTCTCCCTTTCATCGCCGAGATGCTCGCAGGGGCACAGGAGTCAGGATCGGTTCCTCCTACCCTTGTACCATTTCTCTACAGCGATACCCTCCCCCTCAACCCCCTTTCCATGCGCAGTCCTGCTGATTCGATGGCCTTGGGCCGATCGATAAACTATCAGCGTGGAAGTTTAGAGACAAGAAGGAGTGAGTGTCCGTCGAAGCACCGTGTACTGGCTGGTTCAAACAGAGAGAGTGACGGGGAAAGCGCATGTGACGCTGACCGAGAAGACAATGGCAACAATGACACGGAGTGAAGGACGGAGAGGTCTGCTTTGCGGTACGGATACTTGCGCATGGGAACTTCAAGAGTGACGCGTTGTTCACAAGCTTTACATATAAAAGAGTTAGATTGTGTATAATTGGTTGGTCACATGCATACCTCAAGGTCAGCTTAACAGCGACGTTGTGATGACCGCTCTCTACTTGTCTATGCTTGTTGGAAGACACTGCCTCCAGAGTCATGTTTCCTCGGATCACCTTGTGGTTCCCAACCACCTCCCGAGAGGAACTTGATAGCACAAGGTGTACTCCTGTTCTTATCCACCCACTTGAGTACGTGTCCCTTCTCTTCGAGACCTTTGCCTTGTTCTTCGCTGAACCCATCCACCGTGATGCCCTGGTGAGTCGAGCTTTTCTCCACTTCACTCCAATTCGGTAAAATCTGATTGTGTAATCTGTTGGCACGTAGAGCTTCGGCTGCCGACATGTCGTAATCAAGTATGTTTCGTGCCACTTGAACATTACATGAGATGATGGTACTTCCTCCTGCTGCACCGCCCGACAAGACGACTTTGCCCGTCGAGTCGACCACGATGTAAGGGCAACTCGAGCTGAGAGGTCGTTTCCCACCATACACTGAACATGACTCCGGTATCAGCTTCCCACCCCTGTAACACCAATACCTGCCAAATACTCACCATAGTTGGCGACTTGCGGTTCGTAACCTGTACCATTGGGCCGACCCTCGACTGAGAAATCGTCCATGGAATCATTCAAGACCATCCCGAAGCCAGGGACCATGATATGTGATCCCCAGTTGAGTCCGACCGTCGTAGTGATGGAGATGACGAGTCCTTCAGAGTCTGCCACCGTGATGTTGGAAGTCCCGTGATCATTCACGATCTCCACCCTTCAAGGGAGAAAAAGGGTGAGCTAGACGTCAACAAATAGAATACAAGGAATGACTCACTTTGGCGGTTTATAATAGTCTGGATTGTGGGTTTTGTCATCCGAGATCATCTTGGCTCGCTTGGCAAGAGCTTGAGATTCGAGCCACGAAAGCTGTTTCTCCTCTAAACCCGGTACAAATGCTGGATCACCCAGTGCAGTTCTTTGACCGTATGCGAGCTAGCAATGAAGATATGTTGGATGTCGCCGCGTGAGAGATCGTCATTTCAGTCGATGACTGTACTCACTCGTAAAGCCTCGGTCAGACGATGCAGGTCGGTAACGGTCCCTGCGCCCGCTGGTTCGAAGGTCGATAACATGCCCATGGCGGAAAGCCAGATAGCACCAGAAGCAGGAGCAGGCGGTGCCCATAGGGTGTAATCTCTGTACTTGACAGATAGCGGAGTATTCCAATTGACTCGGTAATCTGACACGACATGAGCCTTGTCCCGGTTTGCAAGCTTGCTCCTACTCACTTCTCAGATCTTCAACGGTCATCAAACCTCCTCGCTCCTTGACAGCATTGACGATCGCCTCCGCGATCTCTCCATGGTAAAACGCGTCCGCGCCCTCTCGTGCGATCCTCTCCAACGTTCGCGCATACTCGGGTCTCTTCCAAGTAGAACCGATAGGGAGAGCTTGACCGTTGTGGAACAGAGATGCGTACATCGGATCTTTCTCCATCCAAGATCCGGCGAGATTGGGCGACGAAGGAGGCACACATTCTTTCGTGAGGAACTAGGTGAATACAAGATGTGGCGTCGTGTGAGCACAGCATAGCGCGGAATTCATGATGTCGCGTAGCCTGGACAGGGCCAACGGTGCAATACGAGGAATCAGTCACTCACATCATACAGATCTCCCCTGACTTCGCACCCCTCTTCCGCTAGTTTGATCGACGGTTCGAACAGTTTCCTCCACTCCAATCTGCCATACTTCTGATGCAAAGCTTCCAAACCTCTGATCTCCCCTGGAACAGCTACGGCTGCACCTCCCACGGCAGTCGATACTTCTGGGTTCTTGTAGAACTCAGAGCTTGCAGCGGCCTAAGATACACTTGTGATCAGCTGCACATGTACAGGGGAATCCCTGCCAGAGAGTTACAGACTCTGGTGCGTGGGGAAGAACTCCAGCTAACATTGGGATCCAACTTGACTTACAGGTGCCGTATGTCTGAAATCAAGACTATCAACGTCCCCGCTAGTCGTCCGTATGATCGCAAATCCCCCACCCCCGATATCCGAGTGGAACGGAGCGAGCGTATTGACAGCGATGATGGTCGCTATGATAGCGTCGGCGGCATTACCGCCAGCTGCTAAGATGGAAGTACCGATCTCTGAAGCTCGGATCTGCTCGCTGCATACTGCTCCGGAGAGCACGGGTACGGTCATGGATGAGTTGTTTGTCGGGCGAATTTCGGTCTGCTTCCAAGCTTAGCTTTTGACGATGAGGAGAGGTGGAGTGAGGGGTGTGCGATCTATTCACATGATTCTCTGTTAATTTAAGTACGATAGCGAGAGAAATACAGAAAGAACAACTCCGTTCAGCGGAATTGTGCGATAAGCCAAAAAGAGCGGAAAGGTCCGGGGTCTTTTCCGATAGCTTCTGCGAATGAACACTGTTCATAATCAATCTGGGAGATCGTCTGCGATTCTCTCTTCGTTGGCAACGGGTGAGATCGAAAGAAAAACCCAGTGGGGTATCTCTTCCAAACGCGCTGTCTATGTCCAAATGATGATGCATGAAGTTGCTCGCTACAATTCAAATCTACGAGTATGTCATACGACGTATCACTTGTCATACGACGTATCACTTCTGCATTTCATTCCTCCACTCTGATTTCACCTTGTATCACTCATATCAATCATTCTGCACGGATCTCGGACGCTTGCTCCTGCGGCGGTACTTGCGGTAGTTGAGGAACCACCTGTGTTGGTCTAGGTGGTGGAATAGCTTCATTCAGGAAACCGGGTAGGACCCTTTCGATCCTCTCTGAGCTCTTCGCCCATAGATCTTTCTGATCGGCTGATCTTGTATCATCCAACCCTGATCCTTGATCTGGAGGTGGGAGAAGGAGATTCGAGGAATGCATGACGAGAACCACATTCTTTAGTGATTCGCCCGCTTCGTTCTGTACTCCAGCTATCAGTAATCTGCACCAAACTTCACAACCAGAAGCACGATGCCGACGCCGCTGACTCACCAGCAGGTCCCTCTCTCCCCTCATGAACCTCTCCAGCTTATCCAGCACCCTCACAAACAATCCTTCCACTGCTGACCCGCTCTCCACTAGTCTCACAACGTACTGCAAGAAGATCTTACATAGCAGTGTCGCCGCCTTTAACCTTGTGTCCGCCATACCATGTGGATCGCGCTCAAACACTTGCGGTTTAAGCAGCTCCTCAAGTACCGGGAAGAGGACTCGGTCGAAGATGGTTGGTAGAGCGGATTCGTCGCCTGAAAGGAGTTGAGGGGAGAGAAGCAATCGCTGGAGATAGGCCATAGCGCGTTGTCGGATATCTCGACACCCATTGACACATTGCTTGCCAATGACGAGTAAGGGAGGAAGCCAGAAGGCGTTGAACGCTGCGAATCAGATTGATTGTCAGCTATTCAGACACACAACGACACAGCAGATGAGCTCACCATCGTGCTCGCCCAGTCCGCTGGTCGACATCATGCCTGGTATGACGTTCCTCAGTTCGTACAACGAGTCCAGTGCAGTCAAACCCCTCTCGACAGTTGGACCCCTTTCAGGATTCCGACGGTCAGCCAGATATAACGAGTCGATAACGATTTACTCACAAGGTTGCTTGAGGTCCGATAGACGAGGATCGTCTGTGCTGCTGTTGCCTCCCTGCGACAGCTGCCCCCGCAGCAGTTGCGAACTCGTCCAATAATGCGACCACTCCTGCATAGTTATCTGGTGTCAATTCGGGTCGTCCGGATCCATTAGAAGATGTCGCCATCTTTTGCACGATGGCCAAGGTGACCTTCGACGCTTCAGGGTGGGCGACTGTAGCGCGGAATAAGGCGATCACAAGGTTCCATTCAGTGTGATTTTTGATGACTGTGGTGTCTTTCTCAAGAATACGAGCGACGCCGGCCATGAGCTGTTCCGAGACAGCGTTGAGCACTGTGGATGGAAGACTCCTGAGCACGTCGAGAGCGATGTAAAGCTGGTCTCGAAGATCAGGCTAATAGATAGATTAGCATCCGAAGGGATGTCCGTCAGGTAACAGCACCCACAGTCTCGGACACGATCAGACAGAGTCGCAACAGACCAACCACAGCCCGCTCGATCAAAAGCACGCTGTAAGATTGTGCCGAAGACAGGAGTGCTGTGATATACTCAAATATGATAGGCCTGAAAGTGTGGTCAATTTTACACGACTAATGTTCAACGGCGAAAAACTAACCAGGTCTCCGAAATGTTCTGCTTGTTGCGGCTCGCTAGGCTGACCATCATCTCGAGGTGGAATACACATGCAGGGTCATAAGGTAGTTGACCCTCAAATCTTGGCGCGAGGATCGGTGAGCCGGTCTCTCCCCGACCTTCTGTACGATGTTGCAGCTTTCCAGTAGTTCGCGCCTCTGCAAGAGTTCGGATAGCTTGCAATGCCGGAATCAAGGCTTCCGCGTCCAGATTCCTGCGCACTTGTTTCAGTGATCGCTCTTTGCTACAGCGCTGGTCTGCTGAACTCACAAGATCTCCGCGTAAAGCTCTTCGAGTTTGCAGGACGACAAACAATCCACCGCAACCAAAGTATTTTCCACATCTCCATCGCTAGTCTCGACCACCAATGCCTCGGCACTTGTTCCATAAGGACTAAGCAGGTACGACGATAAAGTTGACAGCAGACCTCCTTCTGGTCTGCGATCCGGTGCAGCTGCGGGAGTAGCAATCTTCATTGGGATTGTTGTAGTCCCCGCCAAGAAATCTTCCATTTGTAACATCGGTGCGGGGAGCAAGGAGTGAAGGAAAAGAGTCTGGAACATTTCGAAAATCTGCAACCATCCTTCGCGAATAGCGCTGCCGTTGCCGTTGGCAATAGTGAACAGGACGACAGTAGCAAGTTGACTTCGATAACTCTGGCCGAATCGAATGGAAAGCGGAGACACAGTGACCGATTGGTTCTCCTTCTCCAATACTGGGTGATTGGCCATTTGGTATCCTTCTTCGGTATCGTCCAGGAGACCAGTCGCGCTAGAAAGAGACTGCACTATCGTATCGAAGACTTCGGGAAGCTTGAAGTGACCTGCTAGAGAAGCACATTGTCGGAAACCAGTGATTGCCTTTTGAATGACATGCTCATCTGAAGCTGACATGGTGAAAGCATACGCGATAGCCGAGATCACTGGTCGCCATGCGACGCGGAACATCGGTTCGTCGAATGTGGCAGTGTTGCAGATGACCATTTGACCTTGCAGCCGGTTCAGTATCTCGTAGAAATGAAAAGACGCAAGACTTACCTGCTGTCCGAGATCTCTGCATCATGAGCTTCCAGGCGAATTCGAAACCATGCTGACCGGCATGTTCTTCGGGCAAAATAATCTCCCGCTTTTTGATGGATTCATGAATTCCTGCCAGGTATCCGGGATCAAAGTCTTTCCCGCCATTGACACCTCGCAGATTCTTCTTGTAGTCCTCTATTGTCATCCGTTTCTATGTTTGTCCGAGCGTCAGCGAAGTCCAGTGATATTCCCTGAGATGGCGACAAATGGAACCTACCCTATTTTGTGGATTGTGTTGATCTGTGTTGAGCATGATGACGGAGTAAGCCAGGATGTGTACAGCGTCTTGATCGGCAATCTCAGCTGCTCAATGGTCAGCAAACGATACAAATGCGCGAACCGGCGGGTCAACCTACGGGGATGGAAAGAGAAAAAGTGCTCCGCAAAGTTCTCGGTGATTCTCTCTATTGGATGCGACTCCCCAGGCAGTCTGAAAGTTTCTAACAATTCTCTCATGGCATCGGCGATTGATTTCTACGGACCACATCAGTTCTTGCCTGACTTGACTGGCGAAGCTGAAATTGGACTCACTCCTTTAAAGTCAAAGAGCCCTATGAATGCTTTCAATAAGCCAACCTGGTCTGGTCGGGATATGAAATCTCCCAGCAATCTTTTATCCAGTCGAGTTGAGTGTCTCAGAAATTTGGCAATAGCCAAATCTCTCCTCTCCTCATCTGTACCTGGACCGCTAGGATCCGGGACAATGATGCCTTGTTGTTCCAGGAAAGCAATGCCTTTCTTAGGCTTGTTGTTGAACAAAGTCGCCCCTTCTAGTAATACGCCTTTCCGAGATTTCGCATGATGTAAGTCGTCCGGTGTAGGACCAGCGCTAGGCCAAGGCTCGTCACCCTGCTCCAATCTGTCCGCCATTGAACTGACGAAAACCAATATGATTTCCAAAGACAGTAGTTGCGCATTGTCGAGACCTTCGAAGAGGTTGGTGGATCCGTCTGTTCTGGGAGGTGCAGAAGGGTATACACCCCTTGTCAAGAAGGAGACCAAACGCTGAAAGAGATCTTCGCTCTCGGTCGAGCAGTCGAAGTTGACCCAACAATCCACCATAAAGCTCGGTCTCAACGCAATCTGCGTCAAGGTGTCCAACATTAACTCCTTCGTCTCATTCGGAACAGGCGGCAAGTGACTGAGAGGTTTCGGAGTAGACGAAACGCTGTTGGAGTCGGATATCGAAGAGGAAGGCTCGGCGTTGACAGGAGTGCTGCGACCATCAGGCTTGGAACCACCAAGACTGGGGGTCCCTGGTCGCGATGAAGAGTCTTGGCGGAGTTGGAGATGTGGCGTGAACGGCGGAGGATTCGGAGGCGTCAGTCGGTCAATAAGATAGGACAGGAAAAGTTCCAGTTGCAGCTTGAGGTGAGGCAAGAGTGTGGAGAACAGCGTAGAAGTGGTACGCAGAGATTGCGCAAGTAAAGCAGGAGAATCGGCTCGAGTAAGCTGCGAGGTAGACTCATCAGCTTTTTCTCCTTCATGGCCTGGCCTTTCCGACCCTCACCTGGAAGAGATACCGACACCCTTCATCTCTGACCCCTTCTCTCAGCTCCGGCCAGTTCCCTAAGCTCGCGCCACCTATTTCCAACGCAGAATTCAGGATTGCCAAAGCTGAGAGCCTCATTGAGTCGGTGTGTGCTTGATCTGACGGATTGAGCAGAGCTATAAGGACTCGCAGGAGTTCAAGAATGGTTGGCAGCCCGTAAGGTGTGAACATGGGTGTATGGACTTCAGCTACAATGGCACTGGTCAGCCCAAGCGGAGATGTACAGGCGAACCACGCTTACTTTGCCCACTGGTACTCGTACCAACTCCCTTCTCCTTTCCTTCTTGCTGCTTGTCCTCCGCTGTGCCATCGATGTCAGGCTGGACTTCTGCGACCGTCTTCGCCTGTACCTTCTCCCCAGTCTTCGTCATCTCTTTGTTGTCACTCAACAGCCTCTCCACATCATCAGTAGTCAGACTCTTCAGCCTTCTGAACCCTGCTCTGACGATATCCTGCACGCAGCTCTGAGCTGAATTCCTCACTCCCTCTCCCAGTCTAGCCCTTGCCAACATTCCTAGACCAACCTCCAGCAGTTCACAGACACTCTCGTCGCCCATTTGATCTAGCAAGCAGCCTAATCCCACCGCTTGTGAGCTCGATGACATCGACATAGAGAGAGGTGCTACCAGAGCCTCGATGACGCGGAGGAGCCGGAGTAGGACGAGTTCGTCTTGCTGAGGTGAGGAACTGGGGAATCTACATTGGGACAGAGCCGAGGTGATATACGCTAGTGCTAATTGGAGTTGTGTAGATGGGGCTGTGAGGACCGGGGGCGGAGTCAGGTAGAGAGGGAGAATGGCCAGGATCATCGAATGTAGTGATGCCAATGCGAGGGAGGTGATTGGACCCGAGGTAAGCGGTGACCGGATGAGGGCTAGGAAAGGTCCGCAGAGGTCGAGGGGAGGCACGGATGTGATGTCTGATTACATGAAACACAGTATGAAGGTAAGATCAGCTGAAGAGCTCATGGCGTGGCGTCGGACTCATGCAGTTCCGAGCTCACCTTTCACGCCACTCAGTGTTCTTCTCAGCTCGATGAAGCCAACCATTAAATCCCCTTCATCCACACTCTCACCGCTCCCTCTACCTCTCTTACTTCCAGCTCGAGCAAGACCTCGTTGTGGGTTCCTACCAGATCTCAACGAGGTAGGTAGGCCGTTCGACGACGAAGCGTAGGAAGAAGATGAGGTCGATGCCCATCGTTGATTCCTTCGCATTGACGAGGTGATGGTTTGTACCTCCTGCAACAGGAGTGTGATCGGAGGAAGGTCGGTGGTCATGGTGGATGAGGACATGTTCTAAAAGGGGTAAGGGGGTCCGGGACGAGGTGACGAAGGAGCTGTATCGTGTGAGGGAAGGGGAAATCTTCGCCCTTGATCAATCCCAATATGAATGAGACGAACGAGATGTTATTATCGTTGTTGGGAAGACAACCTTCGACATGGATATGTCGTGTCAACTGAACAGTAGTCGTGGACGTGACAAGTGCCCTCTACCTTGTACTTGGACCATCATATATTGGAGTGACCCATTTAATCTTCCACGTTGCGTACAAAGCATTCAATCGCAGACGCGCAAGCTTCCTCCACCAAAAGGTTGTCTGTCGCTCACGACTACTCTCACCTATATCCTGCTCGCAACATATCAATCCCTAGACTTCTCCGACTTATATCTCTGGAGCAGCACAGTCAAGCTAACTCTACTGTTCACACGAAATCTACCGACCTTTCTGCCCTTCGCGAGCGACACAGCGCGCTACTCACGGAGTCCCACCTCGACTCTCAATTCCTTCAACTAGACCCCTTTCATCATGGAATGCTCATTCGGTATCACCGGTCAGTTCTCCTCTTCTGTTCCCTCAACTGTGGACAAGTTTGGAATCACACTGGCCTGAGCCACATCAATGATATACTGACGTACTCGAAATCTGGTCCACAGGCAAGGACTACGTCCTGATCGCCGCCGATACTTCGGCAGGACGTTCGATCGTCCGTATGAAATCTGATGAGAACAAGATCAAGACGCTCGGTCCTCATCTCGCCATGGCTTACGGGGGAGAGCCAGGAGACACGAACAACTTCGCAGAATATATCGAGAGGAACTTGAGATTGTATCATATCCGGTGGGATATCTTCTCCTTGTTCTTCCCCTTTCCCTCAATTCACGTTCTGTCTCGTTCTGATTCTGCGAACAGATGCACTGTGGCTGACAAAGTCTTTGCTTTCAATCTATCCTGGTGTATATCATGCTCGCAGAAATCACTTCCCTTTACTCCCACCAAGCGCTTCAGCGTGGATCCGACGCACACTGGCCGAATCCATTCGATCCAGAAAGCCCTACGCCGTCAATCTCCTGCTCGGCGGCTACGACACCACGACCGACCTGCCCCATCTGTACTGGATCGATTATCTCGGCACGAAAGCGATAGTTCCTTATGCGGCCCACGGGATGGGTGTGTATGTCAGTTTGAGTACGATGGATAAGTGGTGGTATGAGGGTATGGACAAGAGGGAAGGTATTGAGGTGTTGAAGAAATGTGTGGACGAAGTTGAGAAACGTGAGTGTTCTCGATTCGGTGCCGTAGACCGTCTTCCCTCGTCCCACCGCCCCTCTTTACCTTCATCATCCCGATGCATGTGACGTCGATCTCCCTTTGGCTCTGAGATTCTGTCAATGAGAAGGTCATCTCACTAAGTATACATCTCTCACACAGGTCTCACGGTTGCTCTCAAATTCAACTGCATTTTGATCGACAAGAACGGCATTCACAAGATCGATCTCTCCGAACAAGACCCCATCGCCAAGGTCGAAGCATCGCCGGAAGAGACAGCTGTCGAAGCTCCCAACCCTCCTATAGAAGTCGGTGCGTAAACCTAACGCGACCGCCAAATCACATAGCAAGCAGGACGAAAGGAAGCGTAGTTGTTCATGACCAAGACTCTCTGGTGGCATTGTGAGGATGTGCGATGCAGAACGTCCGTCTCTAATCTATTTTTGTCCATTCATAAACCTGCGAGACCAAGCACCAAAATAACAATGGAATTTTGCGATGGAAAGAGTATGCTAACTGTAACACCCGAATGATGCAGACCTCTGCACCTCTTCTCTCCTGCCTCTGAACTCCTGTCCCACCCGTGACTGTACAGACTCGTATTTGGTTCGATGATATGGGTGTAGAAACGTTGAATGTACTTGCGGGACCGTGCTACTGACGAAGTCGGTTACAGGGCTTATGTGCCGAAACTGAATGAGTGCGCACATCAGTTAGACCCAGAGTCTTGCTTCTCGGTCACTTACACGCCAAGCATCTTGAAAGGCGGCGTTGTCTCACCGTCTGGTCCCAGCAAATTACATTCAACCTGAGTCACAGTCAGTTTAAGCTTCAATTCCAAAAAAACAACTTCGTCGACCCACGTAGTGCGGTCCAGCAGCAACATTTTCATCAATCAGTGTCAGTCTTCAGGTGGACTTGTCAGCTTAAAGGCCCAAGATACTCATAATCTTGACTCACGTAGGGGTCGTGTCGTGCACATCGGCGATACCACTCAATTCTACTGCGCCCCCATAGTTGTCGTCGACCCAGCATGCAGCTCTTCCCAACGGTCTGTCCTCAGGGTTCCTTTTTGTGACCAGGTCAGTCGGACTGTTATATCGAGCTAGCATGACACTCACTGAAGATAGTAGATCGCCACCTCTCCCGCACTTAATGTGACCGGCACCCTGAACTTGCTGCCTGCAACCTCGGCGTACCAGTAATGTTTCTCGTCCTGCGACGCACCCTTCGAAGGGTGATAGGCATGCCATCCAGAGCCGAAGAAGTGGCTGGGAGGAAGTGGGTTGATGAGGTCGTTTGCTGACACGCAGAAAGGGTGAACCTCTCTGAATCGCAAAATGTCACTAGGTCGATCGGACAACATTGCTTGAGGAACCCTAATCGCTCGCATCTTAGCAGCAAGACCACCTCCCTCCGCCTCCAGGTCTTCCTTTGAGGAGGATGCGTCCGCTTTCAGCTGACCACCGCCAAGGAGACCAGTGCCTGCGCTCTCCATATCGACAGCAGGTGCACCCATGTATGGGACATCGAAGGCGTGACCCATGGTAGCTGCCCAACCGGCGCAAATCTGAGATTGCATATACGAGATGATGATATCCGCGATCAACTCGTGACCGGCACCGTTGGCCAAGACCGGGTCGGTGAAGAAGGCTTTTCGCGACTCCTCAGGGTCAGCGAGGTAGTCATTATATAGAAGACCCTTGACACTGCGGATAACGTCAGCATTGAAGTGTCTTTGCCATTTGTAAGCACTAACCTGATGTGAGGAACGTCGTAGAATTGAGCTACAACTGTGTGCAGCAATTCGGGTCCAGCGAATCCATTTTGTGCTTGTATTTGGGGAGAGAAATGACCAAGAATGATCACAGCGGGTTGATCAGGTCGCACAAGAATGGATCGGACCAATAGTTCGAAAAGATCAAGCCATTGAGCGTCGCTGATAACGTTTTAGGTCGGCTCTTGACGGAACGGCATACGAAACACGAGGGACTTACTTGGGGTCGGATGCGTCAAACTCCAGGATCACTAAATCCGTTTGGTCTGGAAGATGATGTGTGGAGCAGTATGCAAAGTATGCTGAGTCGGTACGTCGAGCAGCACCATTTGTGAGCTCAGAGGCTGGGTGGGGGAAAACAGAGTTCCACCAATCGAAGAATTTGGCTGGGTAACATCGCGGAGAGACTGGATCATCTCCTGCTCCGTGACACGCCGAGACTGAAGGTGAATGTGTTAGCTTGACCTGTAGCTCGAATGACCTCCCAGCTCACCTGATCCTCCAAGAACACTGATGGTGACCGGCAGACCTGCCATAGCTTTCTGCACCACCCTCTGAATTCTCGCACCGCTACCCATGTGCATTCTGCTCTTCAGCAATCCCCATTGGCCTCTTCGCTCGGCCACCTTGTCGCCAGGTCCAAAGGCGGGACAGAATTCGAACGGGGCAGGATCGGATGCAGAAGCGTTGAGGTAATCTTGGGGAGTGAGAAGGTTCCCGGATGTGGAGTACAGGTTGGTCGTGTCGGTCGTAGCTGTGTTTCCGATTGGATATAACCTGTCAGCGCAAGGATTTACATGATACTGGAATCAATAAACTCACGTAGTAAGAGACGAGAAAAGGTAAACAATCCAACAACAACGCCGACAATCATCCATATCCGTTGTGATATGCCTAGGGGTATGTCCGTTAGCGATCAAAAGAAACAGCAACCGATCGCCGAGCAGGAGAGGACCTGATGTCGTCCTCGAGAGAAACTGATACCCACCATAGAAGGTCCGTGGTTTCCCTGACCCATTTCTTGACAGGTCGTCAAGGCCGACCTTGACTTCCCGTAACATTCTTCGTGACTCGAGGGTGTGAAGAGGTTCTCGATGATCCAGAGTAGAACGACGATCGTAATGGATACAGTGTCCGGCAGGAAGGAGGAAGTTCTGCGATGTCAAGGATAGTCTGATCTGTCTCTCTCTCTCTCTCTTCGTGGTGTGTGGTGGAAAGAAGCAGGATCTTGGTACAGATCGATGATGTCTGAGTGAGATTGGATGGATGTACAAGCGCGGCGCGTCCCGAAATCGACCAGCTGTCAACTTTGCAGTCTGAGAGAGTGTGCCTCGCTTCCCACCGTGCACTGTCAATGCGTTGAGTAGGATGGGTCGTCAAGATGTGATGTGAGGACCATGCAAGTTGAAAGCGATCGTGCAGCGATAGGAGTGAGTGGTAGAAGGTCGAGTGAGACAGAGTACAATCGAGGGGGAAACGAAGGAGAGTGAGTGACCAGTGCGTTCGTTCTCCACGCGAGGTGTGGGTCTGAAAACCGAAAACGGGATCAAATATACTGTGTGGGACACGTGGAAAGGGAACAGATCTAGCCATTCCGTTTTCGCGTGGTAGCGCGCCTATATGACATCGGACGCTCCTCTGGTGATCACACAACCTCCACCTGGGACACGCCCCTTATGGAAGAGAGACGCGTTGTAATTTGTGGACATCAGAAGCCTGCACTCTTATCGCTTGCTCGAGGACCAGTTAAAAGTGTCTCATACTGCACACGAGACAACAGCAATGGCTCTACCGAAGACACTACAGCCGGGACTGACACCTGACGAGCTCACGTTCTTGGCAGAGGAGGAAACAATCGATATAGTTCCTCTATTCTCCATGACCAGAGTCCGGTTACTTGGCGTGAGTGGTCTCTCCTCCATTCATATCTGTTTCCTCCATTCCTTCTCTGTCATCCGTATTGATCGGCCTTCTGATGACGCCTTGGCCTTGTACAGGGTATATATGGACCATTCCAACCGCCTTCTGCATCTCGAGTACCTCTCTGGCTGGCTCTTTCGCTCAAACGCAAACGGAAATGCAGGATCGTACCTCCTGAATGGCTATCGGTGGAGAGATTGACCGGGATCTTGAAAGATGAGAAGGAGAATGCGGAAGGGTTCGAAAGGTTATCAACACGATTCATAGAGACTAGTAAGGTGTTGCTTGACGTGTGAGTGTCAGACACGGGAGATCACTGATCAACCGAAGCTTGGACAACTGTTGATCCGTTCTTTCTTCTGTAGGGCTTCCGACGATCTCTCACAACCTTCAATATTACGTTCGTTGCTCAAAGATCTGAGAGAAGTGAGACAAGCGAAGATCAGAATAGGTCTTCAGAGCGAAGGTGTCATGCGAGGCAGTTATTTACAAGTACGTAGTCCCCACGCAGTCCCAGTCAGAAGGACAGAGTGTTGACGACTTCCATCCGACTTTGGCAGGTCACGAATCTCACACCGTTGGAATTGAGCGAGCTGAAACCGTTCTTGGTCAAAGCCATGACGATGATGCAGAGTCTAGAACCTCGACAAGAAGAAGACGAGCAGGATGATGCAGGTCAGGGTTTGGGGGTTGGGAATGGGTATGGCGAAGAGGATTAGATTGGGATCGCTTCGGACGGTGAAAATACAGAATTCAGCATGAAGCCATTCGGACATGGCAAGGTAGGCCAATTGTATGGTCAGTGATCATAACGAGCCATTCGCTTCAAATGTCCTGTGGATTACTGATGTGCTTGGTCTGCAGTTGTATTGATCAGCATCGCATTTGCATTGTATGATACGAATATCGCCCTCTCAGCTCAATTCGTGTTTGCACCGCGACTATTGCCGTCACTCTCAAACCAGTCCAGTGCATGAGCCGTCGCGGCTGCGTTACTCTTCATCGAATGGGGCTATAACGCAAGTATGTGTATGCATTGAAACATAGTCGTCAATCGTCATATAGCACAGGTAAAAGATGTGTAAGGAAGAACAGAATGTAGGAAGTGGAAAGATTGGTGGTACAGAGGATAACATAAGAGAAAAAAGAGTAAAACATGATGTGAGACTCAACACAATAATGGCTGTTGATGCTGGAAGCGAGTCGTCCTTGTCCTTCCTAGCCGTCTGTTCTATTTGGACTTGACTTTGGTGGTTTGGATGAAATGAATGTAACAGAATTCGAATTACCCTGGTTACATGAGAACACAACCGTTGCCCTTCTTGGCTTTGCCGGCCCGTCGGTTAGGATTGACTATGTTCAGGGCAGGTCAGGTCTATCAGGACAGTTACATACGGTAAGAAGCATTGTTCCCACTCACGGACTGTTCGAATTGCTTCGTCGAATACGTTCTTCAACTGATATTGCGTGAGGGCAGAACACTCCAGGTACTGTTGTGAGACATCCGTCAGCTAGATTTTGATACGTCCAACAAACAGCAGACTCACCCTGGCGGCTTGGATTTCCTTGGCCGTGGCAGAGCCCTAGTTCACGTGACCGTCAGCGATATGTCTGCTTGCCCGCCTGCCTGTTGGCACTCACCTGGGCGTATGAGATCGGCTCTTGTCTTCTCTCTCTCATCCTCGCTATCTGAGCTGGGTTGTCACGTAGATCGAGCTTTGTTCCAACGAGGATGATGGGTGTTCCGGGAGCTGTTTGGCAATCGAGGCATGAATCAGCTACCGCACCACGCCAGATCTTGTAGTGCACTCACAGTGATGTTGAATCTCAGGCCACCACTGCACATGAAAGATGAAAGCTACGTTAGCTGTCTGATGTCTCCTTGCATTCTCTTATTATCTCTCACCTTGGTTCGAACGTTCTCGAATGATGCTAGGGAGACGAGAGAGAAGCAGAGTAGGAAAACATCGGTTTGAGGATATGACAGAGGTCGAAGACGGCTGTGGACAGCAGGCCAAAGTCAGTCGATTCCACCGCGCAGATGTAAAGTGTGAACGCCGTGCTCACTCGTAATCTTCTTGACCGGCCGTATCCCACAAGCCCAAGGAGACGGTCATTCCATCCACGACGACTTGACTGGAGTAGTTGTCGAACACAGTGGGAACGTATTCGCCGGGAAAGGCATTGGTGGTGTATGAGATGAGGAGACAAGTCTACGGGCGTGTCATGATGAGTCCATGACGGACGGGACAGATGACAAGGGCGCTTACCTTTCCGACAGCACCATCGCCAACCACGACGCCTGTATGAGATGGAAGCGAGTTTGCGTGATGGTGTACAGTCGAAATGACAAGTGCCGTGAGGTGGATCAGAAGTGGCGAATGATGATGTTTGACGGCACGAAAAAAGCGAGATTGAAGTCGCAATGATGAGCTTTTTTCCTCGACCGCACATGACATGCAACGAGACAAAGGCTTACACTTGATATTCCTTGTAGCTGCCATGACGACTACACTCGTTCACGCTTGAGATCCAAATATGCGGGAGCTGGACAGCGAAATCTTGTGGCTACAGTGACGCGAGAGGTGTAAGCACATATACACGGGTCGGTCTTGTTGACAGGTAGGGGGATTGGCCGTCTGTGACTTGGGCCGGATCACGATCCACGTTTCGGTAGCACGGCAGAGCTTCGTGAGGGTGAGGGAACGAGCAGTGACGAGGAGAAGGAGAGCGCAACGGCGAGTATGCGCAACTTGGTCGTGTACTCACAATGTATGCTCGACAGATGAACACGTGAACACGTTCTCAATCCGAACCTTTCCTTCCTTGTCTTCGACGTCACTTGTGGTCACGCGGGCTGATTGTCCACTTGCAGAGAGGGAGAAAGCGGTTGCGTCGACGTGAAGGGGCTGATAGCCGTACGAGTATGGAGATGGATGTCGAGATGGGACAATGCAATGGATGTATCCCAATGTGTATGGCTACTTGTAATGCTGAAGTGAGGGTATGCAGTGTTCTCGTCCTGACTCTCGTTCAGTGCAAAGTGTCCGAGCGCGACGCCCTCTGCACTCAAGACACAGACACACACCTGAAACGCGAAGGACAGGAAAAAAAAGCAAAACACGTGACTCAGAGTGGCAGTGTGGCAACAGACTGCATTAAGCATGTCGTATCAAGCAAGGGGTGTCCGAGAGGAGAGTTGACGGATAAATTTTACTCTGTCTCCTCGCTGAAGTAGTCAAGTCGCACCACGAGCGCGTGTTGGCTCTACAGAAGAACATGGAAATTCCAGCGCATGGCAGCGATGATGGTCTGCTGTACTTGTGTGCCACACCTCCGCGGGTTCGCGTACGCGTCAGCACCGTCCAATGTCTAGACTGGAACACAGTGCTTGCAGTCGCCGGTCAACGGATGGCCCGATCCGAAGGGAGCTCAAATGCCCCAATTTGGGCCATGTCGCATGTACTCAGGAATACAGGTGTATACGTCGGATCGGCTAAGTGGTCAGATCCTCGTATTGGGTCCCAACACCGTGATCCGAGTTTGATACATGGCGACAAAAGTCCCCATCGCCAGAAAGTTCTTATATATCGTTGTAGCTCCGTACAGGACCTCTCCGGCTGCCGTGGTCCGCCAGTGAAGAATTGGGCAATAGCAGTGTGAAGTGCTCTTTTCCAAGGTCCACCAATTTCATTTTTTAGATACTGCAAAATCTCTAAATCTTGTGCGTACTTTCCCTCTTACATAACGCCTGACCCTAATGACAACAATAGGCGCAGCTACCATCCTGACAGATGCTCTTGCGGACGACGCAAATGTTTTCGAGTCCCAGGAATGTTGGACCAACGTCAGGAAACGATGATGGTAGGGGTACGATGCGTCAATGATTTTCAGTATCATAGCTTGATGATATCAGTGGGTGTGCCCGCCTATTTGCTTTCCCAGTGAGCTTTCGGTCCACTTTGTCACTCTATCGACTCATTCCTGATTTTAAACTACGTAGTCAGTGTGTGTTACTCGGGTGGGGTGGGGGGGGGGTGAACCCCCTCCTGCAGTGACCTGATAGGCAGTCACATATCAACCGAAAAGACAGCCCGTACCGAAAGTTAAGCAATCTTCATTTCATATATTTTGTGTAATAATGGGGTGTGACATGCATTGGATCGAAAGAAGTGAAGGGCTAGTGACTCCTTGGCGTGAGTATGACGTCCCAGGCCAGACACTTGTTGTATCGCTTCGTAAGCGGATGCCACAGATCCTGTAAGCCATATCTAGTGCCTGTCCAAATTAGAACCGCAGTTGACACCCTTGCCGATGCTCATCAATCACATGTCTATGCTCCTCACTAACGATCGGTCTAACTTGCTCATGAGAACCAGAAGATTTTGAGGTGCTGCTTACGGTATCGGTGTTCCTGCGCAGGAGATACCGGATACCGATGTCTGTCAGATTACGCAGGATGTCAGCTGATATCAGCACTTTGCTACCAGCAGTGCAATTTTGTTCTATCCAAGCAGATCTCACACCTGCGATTCTTTACCGGCCAGACCAGCTTAAACACGACGCACGCGGGATCGGTGCATCTCGAAAGAAGAAAAATGGACTGCACAATGAGAGATCACACCACGATGCATCTTGATGTGAACTGGGTCATGTACGCTGCTCCCTCGGATTTTTGACAGCTTCCAACGGTACCGAATAGAGGTGATGAATCAGCCTTGGGTGGTGGTATGAGCGGGGGAGCGAGTGTCGTTTCGGCATTTGATCGCTCGACCTTCAATGGTGCACGTTCCAGAAGACCGAGTGGGAAAGACGGAGGTCAACGGATTGCATCTCATCGGTCATAGGTGACTGGCGTTGACGTCGAAGATTTCGGGACACATACCGCGATTTCCCTCGGTGACTCAACCTCCCGTGGCCGTTTAGTAAAATTTTCCCCCTATGTCGATGACTTCACTCTAGGAGTGATCCAAAACCTTCTCGTCATCTGAGATACACGTGATGCAGGACATGACAGGTGTTCCCGAGAACAACGCTGTACTGTATGCTGGACTACTTAGCAGTGAGAAAGTGATAAGGCATGCGAACGTCTCGGAGATGATTGGTTCGGTGAACCCGTTCCTAGTTGCTTTCCGTTTTCACCTACCGTACGACGGTCAGTACGCACTCGCTTTCGAGCGGCTTCGGTCAAACTTACCAGTCTACTGTACGTGCATCGCCGTGCCCACGACGACGACGACTTTCTTCTGATCCGGCGTTCCGGTCGCGTTCCCACGAAACTGAATTACACATACCCGTCGCGGGTCGATGAAGACTTTAACCACTTTACCGGCGCCGCCATTAATCCCGTGCGCTTGTGATATTTCAATCATGTCATCATCGATCATTTCACCACTGTATTCTTACTGCATACTGCATGCATGAGCGTAATAACGGTCCGCTGCACTCGGAGACTCGTCCACATCGAAAAGGGTCAATCGAGATGGATCGCTGCGATGGCGTGAGAAACCCGGTGATTTTTTGGTCCCCTCTCTTTGCGGTCTATCGGAAGTGTGTCCGAGTGGGCGTTCGGAAAATTCGAATCTTTGTCCCCGTGTCCCTCAGGACAAGTCACCCACATGACTTACGTGGAAAGGTGGGTCCCCTCACAATTGAAAGCAGATTTGTCGATTTGAGGTGCATCTGTCATCTACAGGATGGAGCGATGTTCAAACGATGTGAACATGGACGGAAGGTAGCGGACTCTATCAAGGGCTGGCAACGAAAGTTTCGGACGATGCCACATGTTGGTGTGAACTGTCTTAATAGCTTGTATGCCCTATCCGTCAAAAGCGGTCTCCCCCATTTGCCAAAGTTCCTTCCGCGCTACCCGTCTCCGCCTTCGAGCCCTTCCTTGCGGCTAAGCTAGATCCCTCGCATGTCCTGTGCTGTCGGTGTGGCCAGACATGGCCCATTGCAACATCATTTGTTGGTAGTGCTCCAAGGTGATACGAGGTCGTCGGCATGTCGGTCCAATTATGGCACCGCTAAGATGAGATCTGAGGGCCTCGTCTGGTCTGATCTGACCGGAGACCTCACGTCCGTCGCGAGTTGTGAATATCGTCGAGGGAGAGTTCTTACGTGTGTGATAAGGGTCCTCCCACCCACTTTGGCAGGGGGGTACCTGACCCTCAAATACAGTGCGAGATAGATCAGCATGCCGGGGTCAAGGACGGGAGAGATGGGAACTTATAACAAAGGGATCATAGTAGTCTCCCTGAATTGAACGAGATATCTCTATTGCGTGTGGCATAGTACTCCGGACTCGAAAATAATGGAGATACAGAATAGAATTGAAGGCCGCTGCTGCTGCTGTCGCTTCGATTGTATTGTATGCACATGCTGTATGTACACGGAGAGACTTGATGACGCAAGCATTGCGAAGGATATGTGGCTGAATGTCTGTCTCACTGATTGCGAGGAACAACCTGATTAGTGGGAACCGCCGGAAAATCCAACCACAGGATCTTGATCTGAGGTCTGTTGAGAGTGAATGAAGGTCGTTATGTTTGACAGTTGGAAAGGAACACTACCACTAGTACTGCGTTCGCAGACGGAGAAGAGGTTCCGATACATACAAGGCGTTCCTGTTCGTACTCGAGACTCATTCTTTGAGCTTTGTGAACGAGTGTGTGTTTTGCTTCCGTGAAGCAAAGAGATACGAAGAGCAGAGACAGCGATGTAGGCCGGGACACTTGCCAATCGAGGTGTTCGGTGCACGAACATGCCTGGAGTGCGTACTACGTGAAGCATCTACGACGCTAGTAATTCAAGGAGGATGTGGAGGACTGGAAGGGAGTCACAGTGCTCGTTAGAGTAGCACCCTTGATCGAAACCCTGGCAATGACATTTGCTAGACTGTGGTGGACTGTCCGTACTTTGCTGCCCGTACACCAACTAACCCGTTCCAAAATAAAGATCATTTGGACCAATCCTTTTTTATCGCTTCACCCGGCACGATCGCTTCCAATCACCAATCAAAAGGAAAAGGTCGTGAATCTTCGTATAAGTTACCATATATAGTTGATAGACCTGTCCGACAATATAATCACGTACACGATAGCCGGACAGCCCTCTGCATCCACTCTCGAGGACAAGCAGGAAGCACAGAAAAAGAGGGTGAACGACGCCAAGAACCCCCGAAATTGTCGCGTCAGGCGCGGGAGTAGTGATCTTATAGTAGATCATCGTTATCGTCATTATCATCACCATCATCATCCTTTGCGCCATATCAAACGAAACAAAAACCGGCCAGACACAGGCGACAAACTCTGGTCCAAGCCACCATTCGATACCAGAAGGTGTGCGAGAGCGAGGTGAGTGTGCTGTCTCATGTGTCCCGGCTCGTGTCGGTCTCACTTAGCTTTAAGATTCTGTTTTCAATACTGACATGCAAGGAACGTTTTCTCTCCACCTCGTTTCGTTGTAGCGGGCTATCACCTCGCTTGTCGGTGAGTGACCCGATTGCCGTCATCTTGAACCCTTTTTGCAACCTCTTGTCAGATGCTTCACCTCCCTTCATCTTTACTCTCTCCTTGTAACGACGTGAGAGTGATGCTGATCCACATCAGCATCTAGTCATGGAGCTGCAAGATTATTTTCACAATGCTGCTTCGTTCCCTTCGTCAAATCCCTCTGACTTGACCCCAACCATGGGCCCGTACGATTCGATGAGCCAGACACCGACGATGTACGCACCGCGTCAACAACACGCCCACTCCAATCATCTCAATCGGCATCAACACCTCTCACATCCTCCTGTTCCGCCTTCGCGTACCTCATCTCTCCCTCGTCCCTCTTCGCCTGCGACGATACGGTATCTGCCGAGCGTCCAGGTCACCCACCCAACTCCTACAAAGACCAAGAGGCACAGGAGGCGAAGTGCAGGAGCTGCAAGCACTTCCAGCGGGAGCATGCACATCAACAGTCCCACTCGGTCAACTGCAATCCTCCCTCCGCCGGCGGAGAACACTTTGGAAGTCACGGTAGAACCACTCCCACCACCCCGAGGCTCTTCGCGGATCCGGCCCCAGTCGCTTGAGATACCCGATGAGGAAGAGGATAGTGATGTCGAGAGGAAAAAGGAGATCATAGCGCAGAAACAAGCCCGAGCGAGGGAAAAGGGTAGGGAGAGGCAGCGCAGGAAGAGAGAAAGGGACAAGAAAGCGAAGGAGGTGAGCACGCTGTCCTGTTGGAGATGATCTTGGCCTGACCACCTCGTAGGACACCAAGGGCTCCGCACCTGCCGCACCTCTGACCACAGCGACTCATCTTCCCCTTCCCTCGCCAAATCCTGCCAACCCCCTTACTATCTCGGTACCATCCCCTACATCGTCCTCGTATTCCACTGTTCCGCTCTCCGCATCTTATTTCTCGGTGTCGCCTGGTCCCCAATTCGGACTATCAGTTGGTTCCACTTCCGTTTCTGGTGCTTCGTCCCCCGGCAATATGTTCTCTCCGGCTGTTTCGACACCTGGTACTGGATTCGGCCAAAAGAACGTCAAAACTGGATTCTGGGGGATGGACAGTAATTCGCCATCGATCTCTGTGGCCTTGGACATGCCCACTGCAAGGGGATCACGGAACACATGGGGAGGTAAAGCTCGAGCAGCGTCAACCAGTGTCCCGACATCTGCCGTATCACGAAAACCTCCTTCCGCTGCAGCATTGCCCATCGGTACGAAGACCGGTCCCAGTCCAGCAAAACGAAGGAAGTCGGAACCCGAACCCGAGGAATTTCGAGCTCCCGTCGGTCACCAGTATGGTCTCGGTGTTATCATGGGCAAAGGCGACATACCCGAGTCCTGGACCACCCAACCCACCGAGGAAAGACCTCGACCTCGGCGTACCGCTTCCGACGGTGTGATGTTGAGTGGTGAAAACCTTAGGGAATGGTCTCGGTCCCCCACTCCACCACCGGTTCCGACTCTGCCCAGAGAGTACCAACGTCTGAACGACCAGACACTTCCTTCGGCTCAAGCCAACTTCTTCGCGTCTTTTGTGGTGTTGGCATTGGGCAAGGCCACCGACAGTGAGAAGAAAGTGCTGCAGGATCATCTTGGGGTGGGCAGGGATGAAATAGAGGGTATGAAAGACGGCTTCGCCCAGCTTTATGACAAGTGGGCTCTGGAGCGGGGAATGAGTAAGGTTAGCCTGGAGAACAGCGACCAGGGGAATGATGGCCATGTAAGTGAACGCTCAAACCCTTCCTTGTCTCCGCTGACCAGATTATAGACAAGCTCCGCTTCCGTTAGTTCGGCTCCGACGAGCAACAATCTTTCCCCTTTGGACCCGGGTTCACCTCCTCGTCAAACCTTTGTCAGCACGTCTTTCTTCACTCCCGCCCCTCGTACGGCGGCCCGACGAGATATGCGTGCGTCCGCGACTCTACCACAGCTGTCTTCTTTTGGCCAACAAACCCAGGAGACTTCTGTCCCCATCCACACTCATGGACGACAGAGATCACTCTCCTCCACTTCGATGCTAGCTCGAGGACTTCACATCAACCCCCAGCATCTCGCCGCCCAGCAACTACAGCAGCAGCCTCAGCGGTGGGTGCAGCCCGAGACACCCACATCTGCTGTACCCAACTCGTCAATTATCGGCTATGTCGATCCCACATCCGATGACACCGCTTCCCCCGTCATGTCATCTCTGCAGACTCCATCCACGGGGCACGGGTCTTTCCCGGTACATGACGGTGTGATGAATTATCAGGGACACTGGCGATCCGCAACGGATCCTACCGGTTCAAGAAGCTACACCACGGTGCATCAACACCAACTCCATAAGAATATGGAGAACGTCGCGTGGGGTCAGTCCAATGCCGGATCTTCCGGGCAGGGTTTGGAGAGCCCCTTGACTATGGCGGTGCAGCTCGATAGCGGGTCGACGTCAAACGTGGGATCTATGCCTCCTCCCACCATCACGCAGCATCTGGACCAAGAGTCCAGGCCAAACGATGTCAGTATGGGAAACTCTCCTCACTTCCAAACGCCAAACGGGCCCCGGTCGGGATCTGTGAGGAACGCACAAGCGATCCCGTACACTCCTCCCACCCCGCTTCCTGTGCGGGGTCAGAACCACTCGGCACTCGGATCGAATGACCTCTCAACCGTTCCGTTGTGGTTCAACCCGACATTCTCCAATGCGCAGCAGGGCTCCGGACAGCAATCACCCCAGCAAGCCGTGCTGTCGGCGTACCACTTCCAGCAGCATGGCTTTGCGGTGCCTCAACCTCTACAACCGAATTTTGGGCAGCCAGAGAACCAATGATCGGGTTCTCATCTGCCCTTGCGAGGAGACGGGTGGATCTCAGCGGATCAGCGTATGACAACAGTCAAGCAGCACGGATCTTACGAACATTTACGAATTTTTACGACTATAATGACCAGAACTGAGAAGACTGGAAAGCAGTACAGGCGGAAGGACCGGAGCATAACATTTCACAGAGGACATATTCTTATCTTCACATGGACAAACATCTTGATGATGGCAAAGAAGGAGGCAGGCAGGGTGAGGCAAACAAAATTACCGATACAACCAAAGTCGGCATCGATTTGTACAACACTTTGTAAAGTAGCGGCTCATTTCATTATCATGCATTGTGCATTGCATGGGGCGTGTGCGAGGACTTTTGATTCATCCTGGCCCAGTACTGTTGGCAGTCATCGCCGTATGATATGCCAAGGACTTTCTAATGTGGCGTCGAGATGCACGCTGTGCTGGGAGCAAAATTGTAAGTGCTGATCTGACCCGTTTCTTCATGGAGAGGGTTGGTTTATTGCCTCTATACTCACTCGAGCACTCATGCCCACATCGTCATGATCAAGGTGGCAAGCGAGACTCTAGATGGACAGAGTTCGGCTCGCGTAGAACGCCGAACCTATTGCGACATTGCGAAGGATTTGAACGTCGGGAGCATCATCGCTTCTTTTTGGAAGATGATCAGTGTGTGGGAAGTGTATGCGTGTGCAAGATTGCTCAGTGTGTCTCTGCACGTGTCACATGTCAGAGCTTGGCCTCGCGCGGTCACGAACAAAAGGTATCGTGGCCAGCGTAGTAGTGCATCGTCGCAGCACCAAAGCCAACTTTGCTCATGCCACAGCCTCTCTATAGTGATCATTCGATTGAAAATTATGCCTAATACCTTGCTCTTCGTTTTACAACATCCCTGTGGTACTCAGTCTGTCTAGAGCTGCGTCAGCCCCTTTAGTTTTCCGGGTTAAGTTCCTCGTTATCCTCGCTGACCTCCTCGTTATCCTGGTCATCGTACTGTCCCGCTGTGTGATAGGGCTCATTGACAGAAGCCACTTTGACCATCGTGACACCAAGATTCCTTCCCCTAGCTAGTCCTCCCAGTTCGTATGCACTACAACGGCGCTGACGGAAATATCTAATCTACAGTAGTTGACGATTGTCAAAACAGGGACATTCAGGCCAGACGGGCCGTACTGCAGCCCGACCTTATCATGTATACTGTGACTCGTGTCGGCGCAAAGTCATCGTGCCTCTCATCAGGGGTTAATCTGGGTCCTTTGAGTAAACAGAAGTGCCGAGTCACCCGTCGAGCTCAGTATAGTCGTGTGACTGGACCATATCAAGACTCTGGGGAGAGATATGCGAAATCGGTTGAAGATACGATCGTCGCGATCAATCCGCAGGCAGAAGCAGACAGAAGCATGTTTAAATAGCGCAGTCCCACCTGATTCACCTCTGTTCCGCTGGTCCTCGCCACTCACTCTTTACATCGACGTTCTAACTTATCGTTAGCCACAAGAGCTCGACTCTCGTCACCGTCGCCACTTGGTACCAATCGCGAGCAGAAAACTAAATCGAATTGTCAAACGAGATGTGGCCCCGGCTGTCGCTCCTGCTCCTTTCGTATCTCGCCACGGCAAGTATTGCCACCTCGTTGACCGTCGGGAAGGGATTTCACTTGCCTAGACAGGAGACGGACACTCCCTCCGCTTCGAGCCCTCAATTTGCGGGGTGCGTGTCGGCCGACTATCTGCGTTCCATCATCACAGAAGTGAAAGGCTGCACACGTAAGACGAGTCGACGTCACAGTAGGGAGGAATGCGTCGTAAGTGACTCTTGATCCTCTTGCACTGCTGGTTCCAAATCCGTCTCGCGTTCCCCTCATCGCTGTGTCAACTCTCTTTCTAGTCACGCAGCGATGTAGTCTTCTACCATTGTGGGAAAGCTGACAAACAGATGTCGATCACCTGAACAGAGTCATTGTCAATCGACCGACACCGCCTCGTACGCTTACTACCTGCCTGAGACTGAGAACTGCCTCTGTGCGGGGAGAGAGCAGTATCCTACTCCTGATGTGCTGGTAAACGATACTGATACCATCGGAGATTGCGCTTTCGGTGACCCCATTGTGAGCTACCTTGGTTTGCACTCGTAACGCACCTCCCCTTCATACCCGACACTGAAAATAGCTACTCTACAGGTCACCTTCCTCTACTCGAGCTTTCTCTTCGAGCAATGCTACGATTCCATCCTCAACAAGCTCGACGACAATGGAGCCCACCACGGCACCACTTCTTCTATCGCAGACTGTCTCGAAATATGCGATAGTTTGCCATCAGTCAAGACGACGGGTGTCCCACCATATTATTCGGAAGGAGATCAGTGCTGGGTCTATCGGTGTGTATGTTATGAGGGGTATGTGCAGGGTGACCAAGCGGAGAGGTGTGGGATCCATTCAGTATGGAGATATTTCAAAGCGGCTTGAGCGGACTTGAGCGACATAGTCTAGCCATACGTATACACATGAAAGCACTTGTCTCTTCATCCGTATGGTTCCTGTACGACTCTAAGTATGATTGCAAGATAGTGAATCTCTGTGATTGTCCATGTATCAGTCATCTGATATGTACTGTACTTTGAGTGACAGAATCGACGGTGTCATGCGCCTTTTTCCACTCGTGTCGCGACTCCGATCGCTCGTTACTGATCTGACCACCCGAACGATTCGTGCTTTTCGTGACGGTCATCACTCGTCACGATTCCCGGCAAAGGCTACCCGAGACTGCTGCTGCTGCATAGTTCCACACGAGGAGGCTACGATGTGGGTTCTGTGATGAGGGATCTCAGTTCTTCTCCCCAAATGACGACGTGTTCCCCTTTTCTCATCGACCGGGCCGTTGTCTCGGCATAACTTGTGTGGTCGAATCGAAGGAAGATGTCATCGTCGTCGTCATTCCGAAACCTCTTGAGATTTCGTTACTGTGTGATGGGTCGAATCATACTGGTGATCGGGAAGGAACATGACGTTTGGAACAGGAAGATAGATCTACGGGTATCGATTCCGATTTGATCTGAGCGAGAGTCTACGCTGCAGATCACTTTCGCGATTCTATTCCTGCGATCAGCTGTTACTGTAGCGGGTGAAAGATACTGTATAAGACCACGACTCGGGCACATCATCCAAAGAATCTCGAGGTGAAGACACCTTCTCTGCACCCATGGCCAAGGATCAGTCACATTCGCACGGTAAGTTTACAATAACCTTCTTGCTTGGCACTACATCCAAGGTCACTTGTCAAATACTGTATGACTTACAGCTAGCTCATTCTCGGAGTAGACAGACCTCATTCCCAAAATATCCAGCTAAACAACCTACCCAGCCCAAACACCCACTCTTCGTAAGCTATTCACCATGGCAGACCCCTCAGCCTCTCCTCTCCGTCAACGGACCACCAACCCCTCATCTTCCTCGCCCGCATTCGCACTAGGTCCACCCGTCAACGCACCTTCCACCGAATATAATACGAGAGACACTCCTGTCGTATCGGATGATGGTGGTGGAAAGTCTGCACAGGAACAAGTTCGAGTACCTCTCCCACCGTCTGCTTCTCCTTCTTCCACCCCATTCCAATCGTCCTCACAATCACAACCACAATCGCCATACGATCATACCCACGCCAATACCGAGCGACATTTGCCACAACCAATCCTTGAACAAACTCCACTCCGAGCGAACATCGACCAGATCAAACTCCCGATCTCGAATGTGAATGATGGCACTATCTTAGGACTCCCTATATCTACGCTTACTGTCGCTATCGTCCTTATCGGGACCGTCGGGATGGGCTGGTACGGCTTCAATACAGCCATGTCGAATTCAAGCTCTGATCATGGCAGTCCCTTCTGATCAACTTGAGCATGGCATGGACCAGACATCCAAACGTGCATAGCTAAGTAAGTGTGTATGTAGATGGGACATTTTCATCCCACATTCGGCAGTTTCGTTACATCGTGTTCATATCGTGTAATGACTTCGTCAAGCCCAAATATACTCGTACAACCTGTCAGTGACGTGATACAATGCAATGATATACTGGTACAAAACGAAGAGTGAATTGCCCCCAAAGAAAAGCCTTCCGATAGCCCCACCATCCATACGTCATCAAGCCAACGTCCCTCTCCGCAACCTGGATTAGGCCTGCAATCCTTCTGCTCGTTCATTGCGCCAATTCCACTTCGATCTTCACGAACAAAGTCGCAAAGACGAACTTCGACAACAGTGCATCGTACAACGGCAAATGATGCCATCCCTTCGGGACCAATTCGACGGGTCTCGTCCATTGTGCCAACATCCCATTCTTGTTTTTCACTTCGAGATGCAGAAATTTAAGAAACAGCATCGAAGGTGTAGTGTAGATCACGAAAGAGAGCGTTTCGTCCCATCTAGGATTCAAGGTGAGGCCTTCTATCGCTTTTGTTCGTTTGGATGGCTGGAAATTAAGTATGGAAGCTTCGACATATAGGTCAGGCGAGAGTGGGATTCGTTGACCTGATATGACGGTCACCTTGATTCGGTGACTCTGACAGACCTCGTTCACCTTTTGTCGTAAAGCAGGGGGTTTGAGGATATATCCGTTACTCCCATGAAACATCGCATGATTTAGAAGTGTCGCTTCGTCTATGTGATTGCCAAAACCGCAATCATCAGTATTCGAACTCGCCAATGCAGACCTCACTTGTTACCTTCGGTCGACTCACCCAACGTCTGCCAATTCAATGCCACGATTTGGCAACCAGCTTCCCAAACAGCCACAGGATCATAATTCGAGCTTGCCAATCTAGTCCCTCTAGGATAAACCCTGGAAAGATGCGTGAAGTTGTGCTTGATCCAGTCTGCTTTATTCTCCTTCAAAATTCTTGCGGCAGTACGTTCCGAAACGGAGAATTGGTGGCGGGGTTCGTACTCGTTCAATTTCGAGAAACCTTGATATTTGACCCCGGCCGTGTAGACGAGAAGATCGGACAATTGAGTCGAGAACACGTCCGGACGATCGGTCTTCCCGTTGATGCTGAGTCTACGAGCGAGACGCGCGAAACTGGTATCGGACTCGGTGGACGAATTAGAGTCTGGGGAGAACAGTGGGTCGAGGCGAGGGGATTTGGGTTCGGGTTTGGGTGGTTTGGCCTGCGTTTAACGTCAGCGGGTGAAGGTCAGGAAAAGCCCGTATACTGACTTTGAACAGTACGCGACCTTTCAGCTGTTCCGGACTGGGCAGTTCTCCGTTGTCCACGTACAGTGGCGCAGTGACCAACCTGTCCCCAAAGACGTCGCGCAAAATAGTGGCCAGCCTGTTCTGCTGCTCGGACGAACAATGTATTTCGGCTGAAATAATGACAGGGTATGGCGAGGTCACGAAGCCGTACTGGTTGATAGCCCGACAGATATCGCGGACGGACACACTCGACGTAAGAGTCTTTCGGTGATAGACGACTGGCTCGAAATCGCCCGATTGAACGTCCACTAAACAGGTCAGTACAGGTTGGACGATTGTGACTTACTCTCTACGCATCGACAGCCGGCTAGGAGGACCCTGATATACCCCTCAACTGTGCTTTCGCCCCTCCATTGCTCGCCAACCAGATAAGTGTTATGCGAGCTTGAAATATAGTAGTGCTGAACAGGCAAGCTCATGTCCTGCGGCAAGGTGGGCGCGTTGTCCGACGAGCAAAAGAAATCCGAGAGAGACTGCAGGGTCCACAGATCTTTGTGGCGAAACTTGTCGAAGATACCTTTGACTATCACGAGGTGTTGCGTTTCTCGAAGGAACCTCGAAACGCGCATTTCACACAGTGGACCATCTCTGGTAAGCTCGTTGTATATATCTTGGATATCTGGTCTTGTCTGACATTCCTTAATGAGTTGATGAAACGTGGACATATCCAGCAAACCCTGCAAGCAGTGGTCGTCAGACGACTGGACATGGAAATGTATGCATAAGATCACGTACGTCGTACGATTCGGCGACCTCTAAGGGTATTTGCAATCCGATCTGACGGCAAAGACCTTCTGCCTTCTCACGATCAATAGCTTTTGCTCCCATTGGCCAAAGCTGCCTGATCCAGATCATGTCCGGATCAGCCGGAGTGACATCCGTGACATGCCTGTCAAGTGTGACCGAGACAAGCTCTTTCAAAGTCTTCACCCACATGGCATAGATGTCGTCGGTAAGAGCTATTAAATGCAATACCTTCCACTGAGTAGAACGGACGTAGACGACCGTGATCCAGCGAGAACTATTGTAAGTCTCAGTCGGAGGCTGGCCAAGACGAAGATCGCGAACTTCACTGATGTTGACTGCACAGGGTTTCAATCAGCAACGACCACGCAAAAAAGGTGTCTGACTCACCATGACTGTCCTTCTTACTTGACCACGAGATGCCGCCATTGCGAATTCGGACGATGACTTGCTTGATCTTCTTGGACGAGATCTTGAGCATTGGCACCCCTTGTGTCAGGGCCGGCGGCACCATGTCATCCTCAGCATTCTGACTCATAATGGAGCGGTCCAAATGCACGACAGGAAGCGTCATACGCCTTTTCCGTGGCGGCAGTGGGACCGACGGTATTTCGTCCGACGAGGCAATGGACTTCACCGGCGAGACAGGGGCAGATCGTACTCCTTCTTGACTCTGTAGCACAGTGAGTGTCAGCATGCTGTTTGGCCAAGATAGCATACGAGCGACAAAGCATCAAGAGAACATGGGAATGAAAGATGAGTCCTCAGCTGGCCGTTCTTAATGTACGTACTGACTTCACCCCCGGTTGGGTCAGTCTTAGCATGGAAATGTAAATCATCTTTGGGCTCATCTCGGTGTTGTGTGAAGGGGTGCAAGTGGGATGTGAGAAAAAAGAGGGTGGAGTTGTGTTGATCGTGTAAAGCACAATAGACGATAAATAGTCCGAGATCCACTCACATTCTAGCGCCACCGTTCGCGTACAGTCCATTGCTCATGCGCGACCTAGACTGTCGTCATCAAGGAAGTCATTGCTGTCAGTGAACGTCCCATCGGTCAATGGAACACGACATATGGCGTGAAAAAGCCAAAGGAGAGTATGAAAAGAGGGTGAAGTTCAGCACGCAACTTGGCTGTGTGCGAAGATAGTCAATCCGCAAGGCGTCCCCCATGAAATGGGATAGAGGCCAGTAGGACTGGGGCGACAAATAGTGGTCATCATGATATGGGAGAAGGCGAGAGTGGTTGAAAATAGCCAGAGACAGGACAAGAGAGGTGTTCTGATCCGATGGAGCCGGCGGTCAAAGGAAATGGGCTATAAAGACTCACCGGTAGGTCGAGGTATCAACGAGAAGGACAATTATCACGGCACGATGATTAAAGGAGAGTCTCTGCCCAACATACAAGGCCATGTTATGCGATCATGTTCCTGTAAACTGTGCGAGAGGAAAGTGAGAAAGAGGAGGAATGTCGAAGATGAGGTTTCAGGTAGAATTTGGCGAGTTGGTCGCGAATGGGGTGGTCATTACGGTTACACGTCACATTTAGATAGAAAAAAACCTCTTAACGGGATCAGCTGTATCAATATGGCAATAGAGCCTAACCGGTGCCCCCCCGCCCCAAATGCGCCTGCATGAAATCCACCATATTCAATTCACTACGAGTACTCGTGCATGTTTGGTCTGATCATTACTACCATACGTTACCGTGTCTGTATGCTCGTCTCAGCAACCTGCCAATACCATACGACACCCCCTTCTCATCCTCCTTCACCAAGTAGCTCTCGAAACAAGGGTATCCGTACTCACCGGACCGAAGGACCCGTATCATTTCGCTCCACTTTGGTGTGTCAGCAACTTTCGAGACTTTTGTCAACAACGCTCCAGAGTTCACACAAAGGCCATCGCCCACTCCTTTATACAGCGATTTATCACATCGCTGGCTGATCATCACCGCTGCTATTTGCTCCACCGAGTTGCGATCTGCACGCTGAGCTTGTATCAGAATTGTGACGACAGTCATACTGTTGTCAGGAGACATGCCGACCCAGACTCAAATGCCGGATATCTCGATTCCTCAGGCGAGGAGGATTGCGGTAGATACGACAGGAGCTCAAATTGTGCAAGAAGAGTCGCCTGCAGTGAGTATATCCCTGTGCAAGCTGGGATCAGCCAGTGAGGTAGCTGATATCGATGTGGGTAGACAAGAGACTCAAGAGGTATCTATCTACCACACTATATCGAACCAGTGTCGCATATCGCTATCGACGTAAGTGCACTCAACCAAGAACGTCTAAATGAAACGACAGCTGATATTGTATGTGTGCTCAGATTGGAGGATCCCTCGCAAAGGTCGTCTATTTCACCCGATCAAATTTACCGATATCTACAACTCCCCCCGCTTCCGGGCACTCTTCACCTTTTCTTCCTCCTTCTCAATCCCTCATTCAACCCCCGCCCATCGCCTCTTCATCCCGTCGCTCATCCGATGAGTCTCCGGCTTTGAATCCTCACTCACACGCGCCTTTCGACCCCTCACCGCCTGAACATCGACGTCCGACAGTCAACGGTGCTTTGACCCCGGGTGTCCTTCATGCGGATTATCAGACTTCTACGACCCCACCACCAGTCAGAGCTTCCCGGTCATCCATCAGCTCACATCCGAAACTTCGTCGTTCCTCTTTGCCTCCGCCTCTGCCGGGAGGACTCCTCAACTTTGCCCGCTTTGAAACCGATAATATTGAAGGGTTGATCACATTCTTACAAGAACTGATTTCCACATCGGCTGCAGCCAACCGAGTGTCTCTAGAAAAGATGAAGCGGAACGTCAAGGTGATGGCAACTGGCGGAGGAGCACACAAGTATTATGATCAACTTAGATCAGAGCTCGGCGTGGAGGTGCGACGGGAAGAAGAGATGGAATGTCTGATATTGGGCCTCGGCTTCGTCACACGAGTTCCTGAAGAAGTGTTCTGGTTTTCCGAAGAGTTGGTCTACAAAGTGTCCCATCCCGAATCGTCAACAGCTGTCAATACAGCTCACCTCACGATACCTGCTTCGGAACTACCACGACCTTCACCCACACCCCCGGCCTACCAAGTGACCTTTGCGCCTACACCTTCGAGCAAAGATTTGGCGCCACATTTCCCTTGCCTTATAGTTAACATCGGGAGTGGCGTGAGTATAGTCAAGGTCGATGAGGACGGAAGATTTGAGCGAGTGAGCGGGACATCATTAGGTGGAGGAACTTTGTGGGGCCTGCTGAGCCTCCTGACGGATGCGGATAGTTTTGATGGTGTGTCGGTCTGAACTCGACTTCTATCTGTAGATATATAATCACACGCGCTGACGGTTACGACCAGAAATGCTCATGCTCTCTGAGCAAGGTGACAATTCGGCAGTTGATATGCTCGTGGGAGACATATACGGATCGGACTACAGCAAGATTGGTCTCAAGTCCTCCACCATCGCATCGTCATTTGGGAAGGTCTTCAAGAAAGGCTCGACACCCGGTCAACGAAAGAAGACCTTTAAACAGGAAGATATTGCCAGAAGTCTCTTGTATGCCATCAGTAACAATATAGGACATGTCGCGTGAGTGATACGTCCGAACTTGGGTTCTCAGCATTTGATACTGATCGGAATACCTAAACTGGCTCTTACTGGTAGATATATGAACGCTGCGAAGTACGGTCTGGACAAGGTCTTTTTTGGGGGATGTTTCATCCGGGGTAAGTACAAATGAATTGTGGCGTCGTCATCCCTAAAGGAACGACACTGGTACCGTAATTGTGATCTTCGTCATTGACGTAGTACTATCTCTCAACTGCCAGGCCACGCGGCTACCATATCTACGCTTTCATATGCTATTCGGTTCTGGAGCAAGGGGACGATGAGGGCTTGTTTTCTCCGGCATGAAGGCTTCCTGTGAGTTTCATGCCCTTTTGAATGTTTGTCCAACCGGTCTAGGCCGGGGCATCCTCCGTTTGTCATGCCGATCACGAGCACCGAAGGGAACTAATTGTGTATCTTTTTCCATTCCTTCCCATACCTTTTATCGTGTGCTTGCGTGCTCTTGCATTCGGTCATTTCAGGGGAGCAATTGGCGCTTGGATCAAGAATGTGGACAAGGTAGAGGAGGCAGACAACGGTAATGCCGTGTCGAACGAAGATGAGACGACGCAGGACTAGAGAGAAACGACCTTGTCAGACTGGAACAAGTAGCATGATTTGACCTAGTCCCATATCTCTTTTTGGAAACGCATCATCAAGCATCATGCATGGGGTTAGGGCGGGCGGCCCTGAACGACACATTGTAGGGCGTCTTTTCCCCCACTGTTCGAGTGTCTGGGAATGCAGGCGACTGGCCATGACCATTAAGAGCGATTAAGTTGAATCTAGGGATAGGGATGGGAAGATGAGCATACCAAATGTTATCTCTTGCGCGTGAGTGAGCATGATGTGAAATATGGTCATTTAAACTTTCCCCAGCCGGTGTGAGGAGGGGGTGTACGACGGGGGTGATGCGTTGGGTCAGTTAGCCCGGTAGCAAATGGCTATTGATGGGACCAAAGCGGGGGAATCAGGGGCGGATAAGATTGAAAAAAGGGAGTGTGCCACGAACGGCGCAAGGCGGAAGGGGCATTGCCATTGACGTCATCGGTCATTAGCCCCTTTTTCCACCGGACCATTACCACTCTGTTTGCCAGCATCAGTCTAGCTGCTAATTACTCTCTTTCTGATAATAGGTACAGTAACCGTCAACCGTTCTGGTGACAAAACCGCTGGTGACAGTGGTATAGGTAGCAGTAGTAGTGATAGCATACCCCCCCCCCTCCTTTGTCTCCCCGTCCCAGAGCAGTACCCAATCATAGCAAGAGCTTGCGCCTTCCCAACTACCACGGGTCGTTCAACCATCCCCAGCATTCTCCTCTCCCACGCATGCGCTTGCTCTGGTCTTGTCAATCGAAGTGAAGCAGTTGACATTCCAGCAAACCCAACTGCTTGCATCATACCCTCCCCCCCCCTTTTTCCTTTCAGCTATCTTGCATCTCTTATACCGACCGCACCCGCAAAAACACAACGTAATATAGCCCATACATACTACCGTACATCAACTCTATCCCGCAGTCCAAAAGCTGTTCCTCTCTCTCTTCCTGTTCTATCGCTTTAGGGTCTCATACCAAAGCTGCTGCTCTCGCTCTCACGACCTTCTTGACGTTCGCTTTCATTTCATTTCACATCACTACATCCCGATCCCCCCTATTCCACTCGTTGTGTTGTCCTCACCAAGTCGAATACACGAACGGCTTCCTTTCTGGTTTCCTTATCGAACCACCTTCGAACGACTGACAATCACAACACATAAATTGTGATTCGCACCCACCCGGAAGGACGGCCGTCTCAAATACAGAATCCGGTTCCCCTCTGCGACCACTTCCCCTCGATCCCCATCGGACCACCGAATCAGCATGGGAGGTGATCACAAATGCCCAGTAAGCCTAGCTCTTTTTGTACCTTCCTGTCACCACCACCTCTGGCTTCGCTCGGAGAAAGGCCTACATTGACATTAGGTACGTCATAGCTATGCTCGGCGACTTTCACTCGACCTCAACATGTTGGACGACACCTGAGAGCGCATACAGGTGATAGACCCTACGAGTGCAAAGAGTGCCCCTTACGTTTCGCAAGAAGGTGAGTTGCCTTGCCTTCCATCTCTCCTCAAGAGTGATAGCTGACCGCGTGCTCAGTGATCTACTGTCTCGACATGTCAATAAGGCTCACAAAACCCCCGACGAGGATGCTCCAGAGAAGAAGACGACTAAGAAGGGTCGAAGAAAGTCATTCCCTGCTTCGGCACTCCCGACATCGAGCGATACTCCGTCAGATCAGCAGAAGCCACCATCACCTGTTATCCGCGAGAAATCTCGCGCAGCGAGTTTCAGTCAACAAGCTCAATTGTTACAAGCGCAGAGTATCTACCCTCATCACCCTTTACTATCCAGCACGACAAGTCAGCCATTCCAAGCGCAGACATGGAACGCCGATCCGAGTCAAGCGTTCGCAGCGACCGCTGGTATGACCAACTTCCCCTCTACCCCTTATAGTCAAGCTTTCGTCAACCCCGCGGCAGGGACGGGCAATCCCAATGCTATCCTGGGCAATCCAACTTATCCTAACCCCCCCAGCTTCGAGCCCCCCTTCACTGCCGCTCCCATGAGGATGACCGGGTCTGATCAAGGTCACGGGTCTATGGGGCGGAATTCTAGCCCCAATATGGGTGGCATCACGTACGAATGGGGTTTCAAAAAGCGAGCTTGCGATCAGTGTAACCACTCCAAGGTCAGATGCGACTTTGCGGATCCATGTTGTAAGTCCAAGTATCCCTGTCGCCGCACCTGCGCATGATGCTGACTCGCCCATTCAGTGCGCTGCACACACCGCAATCTCAAGTGCTCTTACAACAAACCCCAACGCTCGCGCACAATCGGCTACCCTCTTGTCCCCAGCCAAGCCAACTCGTATGGGGCCTTGAACACCTCCCCTCAAGTCTCCTCCACTATGTCGGTATCGCCCCAGTCGCACTTCTCGTCGCCCCACTCTACCAGTAGCCCAATCGCTCCTCATGAACCGTTGCCTCACACCGCGCATCGAAAGAGCTCGGTCTCCTCGCTTCCACCCAACGTGCCTAAACCGCCCACTCACAACAACGCTCTTCAGTGGAACACCTATCCTGTGCCTCACAACAACAACTCCAATTTCTGGCCAACAATGCAACCTCCTGGGAACTACACCGGTGCCGATACTGTATCTGGAAGTATCACTGGTCAGTTCCAGGAATCGCCTGGATCCATGAACGCGGCTTTACAGTCTGTCCCACCCTATCAATCGTCGGCTCAACCAGTCGGATACGTTCAATCCCTAGGCGTATCTCCCCCCCAAGCTACTGCTCCGACTCCCTCGTTGACGAGCAACACCACCAGTCCTTCCGATCTCGACGAGCTGCCGGAGAGGAGAACCAGCTACACTGGGACTTCCGCGACCTACGGTCCCGATCAGTGGCGGAATATGGAGAAGCAGAATGACTTACGAGGTGCTCCGACTTTACACACATTCAACAGTGACCCCACTTTTATCGTTCCTCCGAGCACATCTCCTTCCCAGATGTCTCCGACTCAGATGCACCACGCGCAATTCGACCAATCGTTCCAGTCAGAACTCACCATGCCTAACACCACGATGCATTGGCCTCAGTCTAGAAGTGGCAATTCGCAATGGCGTCAAAATGTCACGACTGACGACGACAACACCTCAGCGCTGTCCTCTTCAGCCAGCTCAACTCTCTTGGAGCTCAATGATGCACAAATGCAAGCCATTCAGCATCAACGTCGTCGCTCGAGCGCTGGCACTTGGGCGAATGCTTTGGAGAAGATGTCGATCCAGGACACTGGCAATAGTACGGAGTCATCGTCCTTCCCTACATCGGTACAGCAGGAACATTATACACGCAGGCCTACGCACCCGACCCTCAGCGGTGTCAAAGAGGGCAACGAGTCAGCAATAGAAGAGACTTTGCCTATGCCAAGCTTATCCGATGTCAAGGATCTGTGGCGGATCTTCATGACCGACCCAATGACTGGTCTCACCCCTGCTGGCGAGAAGGTCAACGAATTCGAGGGGGCTCCGCTCGTGACTCCTCGACCAGGGCTAGGCAAGAGGACCCTGAGCAAGTCCAATTCCATGCCGGACCTGCTCTCACCTCAAGTGAACGTTCCCAACTTCTTCTCCACCTTCCTCAATGGGCTTACTCCGAGACCGACCGAGCAGCAACAATCTTATCTCCCCGCACAGCAGCCAGCAGCAGATGAAGCGACCGCTGCAGACAACACTGATGTAGGCAAATGGAGCAAGGAGATTCAACAAAGACAATCGTCCTTTAATCTCCAAAGTCAACTCGGTGCCAAGTTAGGCAAGGGCCAGACGGTTCAACAGCAGCACGGACCCGCTGCCCGGACCTCGATGCAGCCGCCTGCACCACAGGCTACACGAGCGCGACCTCTCCCCAGTGTGGTTCAGCGTTCATCCGCGCTGCAACAGACTCTTGCACCAGAACGAGTGCCGAGTTTTGGTCTTCCTCAGGCATTCGAAGCTCAGTCGACATCGACCACTTACTCGAAACTTGGACTGAACAAAATGGCTCACGGCTTCCCTCCAGCTGAAGCTCGACCCGGGAATAAGCGACTAGCCAGTCAGACTCTGATTCCTGGTGACGGCAAGAAAGCCACTTTCTCGCTCTGGGACGAGGATATGGATGCCACAGCCACAAATGCTCACACAAACGCTCACAACCCGACTGGTCTTAACGTGTCCACCCCCCACTCCGCCACCGACTCTCTCGATCCCGCTTTGTTAGCCATGTCCCAGGACAATGGCATCAATCAGAGATACGTGCAGAACAACTTGATATACCATCCCAGCTGGACGATCAACACTGGGATGATGAGTCTGCCGACCGGATCGGATGGTCCATCTGGCATGTGATCGAAAGAGATTGGATGGGGCAGCTTAGACAGTATGTGCTTTCTTGCAACCTGTTTCTTCGTTCATTTTGCTCGTTGGTTATCATACGCTTCCTTTCTTGCTCGCGAGTCTTGTCGGCGCGCGAGGCGCATTTCACCTCGCTTCTGTAATTGCTATACCGAAGACTTCGTCAAAAGTGTATCCATCTCCTTGCTTGCCTCATCAGATCTGAAAATCCAACTGTATTGATAGTCAGCCCCGTGTTATAGTAAGAGAAAGAAAGAAATAAGATTATAAGATCAAGAATGAAATTGAAGGAATGCAGTATATGTACCACGGCGCAGAGGGTGTAAAAGCATTTGGCAATGGCAGCTCAAACTGTGAATGTGCAAGATGACCAAGGTGCAAAGATGCCTCGTTCCAACGAAGTTGATCGGGAACCAAAACCGCCGGTTCACGTTTCGTCCGAAACATCCATCGACCTCGGCTCTCATTTTCTCACTTTTTCTGTCCTACCCAACATCAAAGGGATCAAGGATCAAAACACACACTAGACCCATCCATACCAGAAGACAGAGGATCGACTCGACAGGCTCACATCGATCCTTGAGCATATATCACAGATAGATATTCCTTTTTCTTCCGCTTTACCATTATCTACCTTCGAAGAAAGAGTACCTCGACGGATTACAGCGGGCCATGGCCCCTGTCCAACTTCCCAATGCTCTGATTTACCTCACACCATTATCCCGACCAGGAATACTGCGGCCGATTCTCAGAGTACCGAGTGAGTCATGGTCGTCCGTCGGCTCCTCCCGAAGATTGAAGGATATGAACAGATGCTGACCTAGAGATGGTTATGATCGGGCTTAGGTATCGCTTATATCGATTTCAGAGCATTGCGGAAAGAGGGGTATAATGGTATAGTGATTGATAAAGACAATTGTCTAGTGAGTTCAGACGTATCCGTCAAGTACCTTCATCGAAGAAGAACTCTCGTCTCGCTTGGACAGAAGAAGATTGACTAGCTGTATGTGCTTTCATAGACCATCCCTAATAAAGATGAGGTGTTTCCACCTTACCAAGTAAGTTGAGGCAGCTCCTCAGTCCCGGTCCTCAACTTCCAGTCAGTTGGAAAGACGACGACGATCTGACGGAGAATCGTCCTCGCAGACAGCATGGAATGATCTGCTGGAATCGTTCAAGCCTGGTAGAGTCTTGGTAGTCTCGAATTCTGCTGGCACGAAAAAGGATCCAGGCGGAATAGCGGTGAGTGAGCGAGCATTCTTCCGCTGCTCTGTATCAGTAGGACGAGAACAACCGCGGAATGGGACGCAGCAGTGTGTCAATACCACTCTGGCACGTGTATCCGTGTCCTTTGCCTTCGCTTCCTTGTGTGCTTCTCCGGTCTCTTCGATGCCAGACCATGACCGGACGCCTCACTGATAACTGTCCCGTTTACTCAGGCCGAATCCGTCTCACTCTCCCTTCGAGCACCTGTCCTCATCCACTCTCAACCCAAACCAGGATGTTCCGCCTCCATCCTATCCTACTTCCGCGGCTCCCTCGGTTCTCCTCAAACCCATCGATCACAGCTCGCACTTTCCGCTCGGAAAGTGCAGGAAGAGGAGAAAGCGGACGAAGAGATGTTATGGGCTCGATGGAACAAGGACGTGGAAGGACCGATATTGGGCCCGTTGAAGGGGCTCAATCGACCGCATGGCACAGGGAAAGAGAAAAGCGAGGGACAGAAAGTCGCGGAAGGGATTTCGGATGCTGGAGTGGCGAGGGAGAATCAAGGTGATTCAACGGTCGGCCAGACCCAGGCTGAGAAGTCCAAGACGACGCAAGACTCCCACAAAGAGGATTCACAGCAGGGCAATAAGGCTCAAGTTCGACCACCGACAGAACCATTACGCCTCGTCGTCATTGGAGATCGATTGTTCACCGATACACTACTAGCCCATCGACTATCATTATATCTCAGACCGTTATCGAAATCGACCTTATTACCTACTGTCCTTTCCATACACACCACCTCACTGCCTGAACCCAAAGACGTGAGAGCCTTACGATGGCTTGAAGAGAAACTCACTCGAGGTCGCACCAAGGGAGGAGAAGATTACTCTCGATTCATCCTTCAAGAGGAAGAAGTGGGTCTACCTGTCGAAAAAGAGGCATCTTCTTCACGGATACCTTCGCGGTTGAGCGCCTTGAGATGGCTCACACCTGCTAGATGGAGAGAGATACAAGTCCCACCGATGACTTGGCATCCGAGGACTTGGAAACCATTACCACTTGCCGCAGGAACAGGTAGACTATTGTCGAGAGGTGCGAGATCGTTGATAAGAGGAGGTAGGAGCGGAGGAAAGTGGATTTGGACAAGAGGGAAGAGTTGGGTAGAGGCAAGAAAAGTGAGAGCCGAAGAACTGGTACAGGTTAAAGAGAAGGTTGATTCGGTCGGTCACGTATCTTCATAGGCATTGCATAGCATAGGCATAGGATCAGCTCTTCGTTTCAATGTGATCACCCTGCGAGTAATCCTCGCACGACCAGGACTGGACACAGGTGCGGTGAAGAGACATTGCAGGTGAGGAAGCAAACACACAAAGAGAGGACGAGATGGAAAGACTCCTCAGTCATCTTCTTGGTCGTCCCAGCCAGCTGGTCTCTGTATGTTCCCCCAATCGACCAGTCCTAAGAATCTCTCCATTTGATCAATGACCTCTCCCACGTCCTCTTTTGCTTCCTCTGCTTCTTCTTTGTGCTCTTCTCCATCTCTGTGTCCTCTAGTGACCCGTGTTCGTCCTTGCGAGCCCAAATCAATGCGTATCTAAATCAAGTACGGCAAATACATCGTTCAATCAGCCAGATACTATGACTGTTTTGTGGTTTTAATACGGTCTGAACCTCGCACCGGGTCCACCACCACTATGAAAATCACTTCTCACCCTCCCTTGTCCGTTTCCACCATCATCATCTTCATCTGCATCTTCCCATTGTCCATCGTCGTCGTCGTCGTCGTCAGCGTTGAATCCGAAGAACGAGGAGGGTTCGCCGTTCGGGAGAAGGGAGGCGTGGAGGGCGGAACAGGACGATAAGGCCTGGAAGAGGGGTTCGACTGGTTGTCGGGAAGAGGTGATTTGGCGAGTCAGCAGATATACAGAGTGATTTGTAGACAAGAAATGGACGAATGGAGGGAGACTGCACGCGACATCGATATGAAATCCCCAGAGTCATAGAACGATGGCCCGACGTTGACCAGAAACATAAGAAGGTGTTTCCAGCAGAGACCACTCACGTTTACTCTCACTCAGGAATATTCTAACCTCTCTCAACTCTGTAAATTCCTCACCACCCTCTTCTTCCCCCTCATCAGCCTCCTCGTCCTCGTCCTCTTGCTGTCCGTCCATCTCACTATCCTCTCCACCATCTCCGTTCAGGTGATGGGCAGCACCTCCACCATTGGCGTGTATCGTTGATGATTCTCCGACGACGGCGTCCGATTCGTCGATTTGACAATAGAGATGAGCGGGGTCAGATCCGTTGGCGGGCGTCAAGGCGTGGAGTGTAAGTGCAGGAAAGGGGAGGTTGAATCCGGGTGAGATGCCTCCGGAAGGTAGGAAGGCGACGGCACTGCACGTCGATCGATCGTCAGCTGGAGCTCAGTCCACGATTCTCCCAGAAACTGGTGTGAATGACCAGTGATATTAGATCATGGACTCGAGATTCTCAATTGAGTAGATCAGACACGATGTATGAGCGTATAACAAGGGAGGGGGAGGTGGGGGGAGGATCACTTACTCTTCGGTCACGTAGAGCGTCCCACTCACCGGACCTGCGGGCCAGCTCTCCCAACCACGATGTGTTGGGCTCATCGTCACCTCGACTTGGTCTGACCATCGGAGCACAGGAGGTATATCGATAAATGATGAAGGGGTAGAAGAGGTGAGCTGAGCATGTTCCTCCGGCGAGATAGATGTGGGGGGTGAGTTCAGAGGGGACAACATTCTGTCAGCGGGAGTCAGAATGGATTACTGCGTGAGAGTGTCAGAGAGACCTAGATTGTTCGTGAAGCAAAAGACCATTGTGTTGAAATAGTGGAACATTATTAGGTCTCAGAGAACGAAACGACTGGCGCTCGAAATTTTGATCCCGTCTGCAACTCGACAGCTCTTTGGCATCGCTGGAAGCACACTGGTACATCTATTTCTCATGGATAGTAAATTGTCTACCACATCATACATACTGCTTACACAATGCATAATCTACTCTTCTTTCTCTTCGCTACTGACCAGACTTCCAGTAACAGATGTCTCCGTCGACCACTTCATATGGCTTTCCTTGTTGTCTGAGCTTACCAGCAGCCTTGACACCCGCTTCAGAACCGTTCTCCTTGAGATCCTCGTACGCCATGATTTCACCACAGATGAACTTGTTCTCGAAGTCGGAGCTGAACGGTGAAAACGGTGTAAGCTCAGAACCGAAGTAGGTACTTTGTGTCACAACTCACTGAATAACACCGGCTGCTTGAGGAGCCTTGGTACCCTTTCGGATAGTCCATGCTCGAACCTCTTGAGGACCACCTGATATCGCATTGTTAGTGAAACGAGCTCAATACGTTCAGTGGATCACTCACAAGTGAAGTATCGGATCAATTCCAAAGACGCGTAGCCGGCAGTGGTGATCTTCCCCAGAGCACTAGGGTTTTTGCCCAAACCCAAAGTCTCGCCCTCAGCAGCTTGCTCCTCCTCGGACATGCTGACTAGTCTCTCCTCAAGAGCAACCGAGAATGGAATAAGGGAGTCACCGGGGTTGTTCTCATCGATCCAAGCCTTGATCTTGGGGAGCCATTTGTTCTTCTTTCGGACAAAGTCTCGCTCAGAAAGGTTGACAAGGTAGGTGATAGGTTTGGCGGTAAGGAGGGTGAGACCGTTGATGACCTCGACCTAATGAAACAGCCGAGCGTCAGCACCTCATTCCCTTCACTCGAGATCGAACAAGTGGCGGATGGACGAGGAGAATCAGGAAAATAATAGTTTCTCTCATTTGTATAATGGGCGTTACTCCACATCGATGAGCTGGGTTTAAAGAGCGAAGCTCTGTTTCATCACACAAGAGGAGGGGGATACATCGCAGATCAGATAGCTGAGCTTGTTACTCACCTCCTTGTTGGTCCAGTTACCTTTTCGTACGTCCATGTTGTCCTCGACCAGAATCTTCAAAATCTTTTCAACAGTGTTCTGAAAGAGCATATAATCAGTCAGGTTTCCTCGCTGAAATGCGTATCATGGTGAGTCCACTCACCATCTCCTCCTTCTTGGCCTTGTCGGCCAAGGAGACACTACCCAGATTCTTGCTTCCCTTCCTCAGCCTATCCAACTCCTTCTCCACCCACTCGATGTCCTTTAACCTCAACTCGGTACTGATGATCTGCATGTCTCGCAGAGGGTCGACATCACCCTCGACGTGGATGACCTCGGCGTCATCGAACGCTCGGACGACCTGGAAGATACCGTCGACAGCTCGAACGTGTGACAAGAACGCGTTACCGAGACCTGCACCGGTGGAGGCACCAGCGGTCAGACCGGCGATATCGATACATGTCAAGAATGCGGGGATCTTGTTTTGAGGTTTGTAGAGGGAGACAAGCCAGTCGAATCGCTCGTCAGGAACAGGGATACGAGCCTCCTCGGGGTCGCTGATGAGAAACAGAGATAAGCTGTCGCTCGGAAATCCCAAAACTGCGACCTCAAAGCTCACTCACATGGTAGCATAAGGGAAGTTGGCAGCCTTACCTAGATCGGTCTTGGAAAGGGTGTTGAAAAAGGATGATTTACCGACGTTGGGAAGACCGACGATACCAATCTGATTGGTTGGATTATTAGCGCAATAGTTCGGAATTGTAAACTGCAAGGTATGCGCACCTTCAAGTTGTTACCAGGTCGGCCCAAGATAATCTTCTTGACCTCTTCTGTCTTCTTCTTAGGGGGCATTTTCTTGAGTTTGGCTGAGTTACGGGAGGAAGTTGAGAATCCAGCTACCGCTATCGAAACAGTAGGGACAAAAGGTCGTAAAGATGCTTGATGCAAACGTACAGAGCCAGAGCCAGAGAGAAACAAGGAAGCTACGCGTGTAGAGCTGCGAGTATTGCTTCTATGTATGAGGGATGAGACGAGAGGGCGAGATGACATGCACCTCTTTTGACGTGTGATGGATTTGTGGTCGTTGATGAGAGATGCAAGGAGAAAGAACGAGAGAGTTTTGATGAAAATCAGTTTGGCGGAATTTCTCGTTCTCTCATTGTATACACCTCTCACTTTGCAGTCAACGGGATCAAATGAAGCGTTTCAAAAAATGTATGACTGTGTGGGGCTCCGTTGTGTACAAGATGAGATGCCATATGGGCTCGAAATCCAAAGTATAAATAGGGAGTTAGATGTATCTACAACTTCAGTCTTCTTTCTCATCTTACTATCATTCGCATTCGTACAAACACCACCATAGAGGTACACAATGGCCTATCCACTCAGCCCTCCCGCTCTGGACCAGCTCTTCACAGCCGCCCTGAAATGTGAGTTCGTACTTCACTGGGCCTCAGTCGTTTAATTCTCTGGTCCAGTCGTAGATGAGACTGACAGACTTCGCCTAGACCGAGAACGCGCCTACGCCCCCTACTCTCATTTCAGGTGAGCAGGCCAAACATCACTCATGCCAGTGCCCCTCGGCTGACAGAATAATATCGCTTTAGAGTTGGAGCGGCTTTGCTGACCACTGACGGAACCATCTTTGGTGGATGCAACGTCGAGAATGCCTCTTACGGTGCGTGGCTCCTCGTCGTCGCTACTCAGTAGAACATAATACTATGGAGGCGATCTGACCACCGCGAACAACAGGTGGTGCCATATGCGCTGAAAGGACCGCCATGACCAAGGCAGTGGTACGTTTCCTCGAGCCCTCAGCCTCGATGGTCTGAAGCTGATTGGATACAGAGCGAGGGGAGCAAGAGTTTCCTTGCGGTGGCTGTCGTCTCGTGAGTTTGTTTATTCCCACGCTCCCGCGGTCACATCGGCTTCATCCGAACTCCGCCCGACACAACAGCGTGATGTAACGCATGCTCTCTGCATCTTTCAACGCCGAGACGAACTCCTTGTGGCACTTTCTGACATTCTTGTTCCAGTGATATTCCCACACCCGACTGTTCACCATGCGGTATCTGTCGTCAGTTCCTCCGTGAATTTCTGGATCCCCACACACCGATCTACCTCCTCGGTGGTGCCTATCCTCTCGGCGATATCCCCAATTTCCTTTCGCATCTCGAGAGCGAAGAAGCCAAGAAGTACGTGGTGACGATGACAATGGATGAGGTTCTGCCGAATTCATTTGGACCAGATCACTTGGGTCTGCGTGCAGCTTCGAAGAAGGGATGATTTGGAAGGACAAACACGGGTATACATCGGAAGGAAACCACTAGGACAGTCTAAATGATCCTTTATCTATAATCTCACGTGCCGATCAAGTCATGAAGCGCGTCGAGCACAGAACCAAATGCGACGAATCTGTGCCCGACATTGCAGACGCTTTATTCATCTGACATTATTCTTTCACATCTGACGAAAAATGATGAGCGACTATATTGGACTTCACAAGACCGTATAAATGTACAAGGAGCTGAAAAGATCGAGGTGTGAACCTAGGCTAAACGTTCTCCTGACAAAAGCACTACCCCATTATCTTACTTACCGATGGATCGCTCAACTAAAGTTACTTGAAAACAATCGACCGATTAGGATCAAAAACTCTTGGGATCGTTTCAATAACCACGCTCCACTCGTTCACTCAAGAAGTTACCTCTTCCCCTCCGTATCATCGACGGAGTGTCTAGCCCAATGCATTGCCACATTCGGACCACAGAAACCAGGATTCTGCCATCTGTCGTAACCTTCCACCAAGCACGAACAACGGAATGTATTCGTTAGATTTGTGTCGGCCCACAGAGCGACCTCGGTCACGTAGAAGTCGAAAACTGCCACACAAGCATTCAGACATCCGACGAGGGATGGCGATGATGGGGGTAAATATAGGGATGTCCGAGGGTCAAATCGGCAATGCAATCATTTGACTTGATCAGTCACTGATCTCGAGGTCGAGTTATGCTGTGTGTACAGCCAGATATGCTTGTACTTACCGTCACATCACTCGGACGACAGGTACCCAAGTCGTCGGCGCCAAGGACCATTTCTCCCGATTGGGGATAATAAATGGAGCAGACGCATGGGAGGTCTGGTCCGCGATAATACGCATAATCCAGGGAGTAAACTGGATCATCATCGAAGGACAGACAAAAATCCTAACCATACGTCGGGACACCACGGAGTATATCAGCTGGAGGAATCACAACTTCCCTGAACAGTAATTGGATTGGCAGTCTGGTTCTGGTATCGTTGAGACACTCACGATACAATCGGTCTCGGAGCCCACATCAGTGCTCCTCACATCCTCAGCTCCGCCCCCGGCGATTCTCCGAATGAAAGCCTCATTGGTACATACTATGAATTGCGGGTTTGCGGTAGACGGTGGGGTAGGCGACGGGGAAGGCGATATTGTCGAACGCGACGTGGGAGGAGGAAGAGAGAGCAAGGACGAAGAGATCTTAGTCATGCATGTTGGGCCCGGAGATTTCGTGGAAGATCCTGCACTCGATGACATAGACGAGTGAGGTGAGGTTCTCGAAGGCGATGAGGTACAGTAGTTTTCGTTTTTGACAGTTTTTGATAGAGAGCCGGAACGCGGCGAGGGATCTTGCCAATCACACCCTGAGTCCAATAACGGTCTCACATATCTGAACAACGCATCTCTCCCACATACTCTCTCACCCACACCGGGGGAGGGGTATTCCCCCACGTTGACGTCGATGTACCGAGACCAACAACCACAATAGTCCCAGGAACCGGTCTCTGAGTCGTAACGAGGTTGGAATGTGGCAGTCCCAGAGAAGTTTCCCTCAAAGCAAACCGATAGGCATTGGTCGATGCTCTCGGCGGGAAAGTGGCCCGAGGAAGTGTTCGTCTGGTCAGTCGATGTGTAGCAAGCCGTGAATGGGAACGACGATCTGAGGTAAGTGGTCTGTTGTAGACGATCAGCGATCAGAGTGAGCGTCGCCTTGCCATAGGGGAGACTGGTCCATCACTCACGGTCGCCTGATTGTATTCGCAAATACCGCGTTTTTGAGCACCACCCTCAAAGTCTTGCGAAGTGAAAAGCTCTTCGGACGAACAGAGACAATCTCCAGACTTCTTGACATAATGAGCGAATATGTTGTCCGAGTTCCTGGCACAGTGTTTCTTTTCAGCGTGCGGGAAATGAAATGGTCGGCCTTGAGCGTTAACTTACTGTAAGTTATCGGAGGCTGGTGGCGAAATGAGACTATTGTACTGTACTGTACTCGTACAGTATGAAGACTCACTACACAAAGGTGATTGTTGGAGATCTGAGTGAGCACTCTGGATGGATCAGAATCGTCATTGCAGTCAGAATTGCGGATATTGGGGAACCGCGAATGGGATAGACAGCCTGCGAACTGTGGTGACGGCGAGAGATCGTAATCTGGAGTTGTTGCTCGAGGATTTGGACAGGGGACGAGGTATGCGGTGCTAATGGAGAGGAGCACGACGAACAACAAAGCAATCTGGATGGAGGCTGTCATGATGACTGCCATGCTTGATAGAAAGAATGAGTTGGATCGACAATGTCAGATCGAGAGATAGAGAGAATGGTGCCAGGTAGGGGACTGCTCTCTGTTGAGCAGAAGCCATATACAGTACCATTCGAGCAGTCGGTACGCACGACGGACCGCTCCACAGTGCTTATTGAGACGGAGCGTGTGGACCTGGTACAGCTTGGCACTGCTTCTTGCTTCTTGTTGCCCCTCAGATCTTCGTGTGCATACAATGCGCGCATCAGTCCGCCTCTCGTGGACCGTATCAGGAAGTCATGGGGTCGGTCGTCGTTCGTGTGCGACAACACATCTGCGCTGCATTGGTCGGTGAGACGTGAGAGGAGGTGGCGTTTGAACTTTGATTGGTGGGAAAAGTTTACTTTGGGTCGAGTCCGTGTACAGTTCAAGCCTTTCACCTACTTGAGAAGAATTGCAGTCAGGTTCTACGACCTGGCCTCTGGTGCAATTGCATGAACCTCTCTTGAATCACATACTACCGTGCTCCGACTTCCATTCATCTCGTTGCCGAGCGACCTGTTCGAATGTTTACTGTCCCTCTCGGTCACATCTTTTATTTTGAGGACGGTATGAATCAACTGAGGCTCTGGGCCAATGCATATCACGATTTAAGTCGAAACAAGAGCATGTCATGGTCCATACGGAGCTGATTATATCTTGCTCCTCACTCCAGATCTCCATTTAGCCAATCAACCAGATTCGCCAGACTACAAGCAAACGGTGGGCTGACTTATTCGAATATCTACCTATAGTTAAGCTGTTCAACTACGCTTGCCCAGCATTCCGGACCTATCGGACCCATCTCATAGGCACGTTAGGTCCACACAGACTGGGACTAGACCAGTAACTCTGCTCGAAGAAGCACCAGCAGAGATAATCGTCATACTCGTCATTATACGGCCACACAGCCACCGAAGTGATGTTGAACGGAGTGCTAGAGTTGCAGCTATTGAGACAACCGGCGAGTGAGGACGATGTTTGGACGGTGTAGAGGATTGCTTCGACGGGACCGAAGGTGTCGCAGGCGATAAAGCTGAATGGAGAGTAGAGCCATGTTGACTGTCGACCCAGAAATTGTGAGGGTGAGGCAGGCATGGGAGGAAAGAAGCGGTCAGTTTCGGTCAGCTGATCACAGTGGGATACAGGTACAGGACAACGTCACGGCACGAAGGGCGAGGTAAGGCTCACAGTAACGTCCGACGGCTGACAGCCGCCCTCAGCATTAGTTCCGGGGAGTAGATCCGTGGGGTGAGGATAATCCTCTTCGGCACAGAAACAAGCCTGATCTGCAGCGTGGTAATAAGCGTATTCGCTGCTGGGCGAGGTGCCACAATGAGTCTGTGAGGTGGCGACCGGGTGAATGCTGTTAGTCACACTTCCCTTCAAAGAAAGATCCAGAGTCTGAATGAAATCACTCACAATGCATGCTGCGTTGTCAGGGACGAATGCGACGACCTCACCAGAATCGATGATGGCGCTGAAAAAGGCGTAAGAGACACAACCGATGAACTGAGCGTTGCCTGAGGGGGGAGGAGGCGAAGTTTGTGAGGGGGCGACACTGCTCGTGGATGAGGTCGCTGTGCTGGAGATGGACGAAGGGAATGACGGGGTGGCGCTCATCGTCGACGAGAAGATGTGAGACATCAATGAGGCGCTTGAAGTCGGTAAGACAGAAGGAGACGGAGCTGCCATGGAAGAAGTACCGGAAACCCAAATGGAGCTCGCCAAGGTCGATGAATGAGTAACGCTGACCGTCGATTTCGACGACGAGGACGCACTACAGACCAATGCACTGGATAAGGAAGGGGTCATATGGGAAGTAGTGGAGCTGAATGGGGGAGAGGAAGTCGACCTTGATGACGAGACAACAGAGGTCTTGAACGAGAGAATGGCTGAAGCGGAAGGATGACTTGCCGAAGACGGTGCGACGGTGCAAGAAGCACGCGAGGTTGACATGAGGGTCGAGCAGCGCTGACCGTTTGACGGGGTGCTAGTGGTGTGATGGTTGTGACCAGGATCAGGGGAGTGAGGAGGAGCAGCAAAATGAGGAGGAGCAGGATAGTGAGGTTGTCCGGGATGATAATGCTCATCTCAACTCGGCGAGGCTGGGGCACGGTTATCCCATGACCCATCATTGCGGTGAAGAAGACAATGACGAACAACGCAGGGGCAAGCATGGTGAATCACTTGTGAGATCTGGTAGTCGGAGTCGCGATGAAGCAGGAAAGAAACGACTTATCAGCTGAAGGACAGGGGTTCGTATTCAGGAAGATCCCCTTACAATGACTGAGTTCCGGCACTAATGTAGGTAGGGATTTAGATTTCTCGCCGTTTGACGATGGGGTGCGTCCTCAGCTTCGATCTCAGCTCTGGCCCATGCGAGCGATCTGCACATTCATGCTTCTGTTCGGCTCCTTCGGTGAGGTATCTACTAGATGCCCGAACCGAGTAAAGAAGCGAAGCATAACCTGTGTTCATTAATTGCCTGCCGTGTGTGTCGATGCTTTCAGCTTCTTCCGAACATAAAACCATCTGTTCGGCGTTCGGGGTGTCTCGCACAACTCATCGCATCTTGGGTCTATGTGCGTGTGTGGGCTTCTGTGTGTAGGCTTCTGTGTGAGTATCGGTGAAAACAGAGAGTGCATGGACCTATCATTTTTCCGCTCCATCTCGCCAAAACCTCTAAAAATTGAATCACGCAATCATGTGGACTTCAACGCATCGTCTCTGTGCACCCTTCCGGAAGCGAAGTCAAGGCCGTGTTACGGTAATGATACATGTCATGGAGCTTTTCGCAATGTGCACATAGAAGGTTACTGTTAGGATTTTGCAAAATGACGGGAGCCTACAGTATGTCCCCCTGACTGTTAGAGGGAACCTCCTGCCACACATCTGACTTGGCGGTTGAGGTGAATAACTACCTGAGGTAGTGAGAGAGATCAGCACACTAGTTCTGGATCCGTGATGAGAACATCGAAGGAATCATCGTCCAGCCGAAGGGCTCACCACCTATACTCCGATTGGAAAAAGTAAACTCACCATCAAGGCAGCTCCACATACATCCTCTCATACCGGAATTCAACCTCTTTTCCGCATACTTCCTCCTTCACGACTCTTTCGGCAGGCACCATCGACCCAGAACATCTACACTCGTATTTCCAGACCATGCCGAGTGTAGGATTCTTCACATAACTCGGTTTGATCATCGTGGTGTTGTATCTTCCCGGAGAGAGATAACATGTGTCGAGGCATTCGCCGGGGGTATAGGCTGAGAGGGATACTTTGGGCTTGACAGTGGAACGTGACTCGAGTGAACATTCGGCGAAGATATAGGGTGAGGATAAGTAGTCGACCTGTGGGAGAAGCAAGAAAGTGTATGAGCCGGACAGGTACGATGCATCCAGCAACCTCACAGTGTGTGATGTTTGGGCTGTTAAGTTATACACGATCAGCGACAGTGAAACTCACAATCGCTTGGCGTCTTTTGCAGGATGGATCGAGATCGAGACCCCTCTGTACTTGCAGGGCTGGAATACCTTGATCCACCGTACAGAGACACTCGTTGGTCGTTCGCTTGAAGTACGAATAGCTGAAATTGGAATCTTGACAGAACCTCTGTGACAGACATTGGATCGCTCAAGTCAAACGCTTGACTGCACATGTCATCATCAACAAGGGCGTTGGTGACTCACCGCGCAGCTCTCGTAACCAGATCGACGATACGTATCTTCCTCTGTCTTCTCCCGCAATAGCTTGTCGAAGAAGTTAGGACTGACACAGCCGGCGAATTGAGGTGAGATGACTGTCCCGTCAGGACCGAGCGAGGTCTTTCGATGTTGAAGGTGGAGAGTGTGAGACGCTTGTGAGGTATGAAGGCAAATGAGCATGAGAAGTGCTACAAGCAGGACTTGACCGAGATGAAGCATCCTGTAGTGGTTAGACAGTCCAACCGTTGAGTCTGGGAAGGGATCACACGTTCTACGACGAGAACGAGAATCCCAGGTCAAGTTGTGGTTGCTTCCAACTTGTCCCAAAAGAAATCAGTGATAAACAATCCCCATAACCCTCCCATGCACGAGGCGATCTGAGCTTTCATACACACGCCTACGAAAGGATGGACACTGGCGACTGGTAAGTCAAGATTATCTGCGCACAGACCTTGGTGGACAAGGGTCCGTTGGGGTTACGCTCGGGCCTTTGATATCTACTGTATGTGGACGAGGTAACGCAAGGACCTGGGCAGACAGTATCGCTCTCGAAAACATGGACTTGCATGTCTGGCATGGCGAGCGCGTTCTTTTTTTTAGTCTCTTGAGGCAACTCCCTCCCCTCGCCAGTCGATTTGTAGATTGTAACGGAGAAGGTGGGAGCTACTATACTCGTGCTGTACATTAGGCAATTGCCACAGCAACTTCAATGATTGCCATCGAAACCAGAATCTCTAGGTGCTTGCCAGAGGGCTCTCTACATAGATAGGTATCATAGCATGGTCGTAATGTAGCAACATATAGGTCTCCAATCAAGTCCTCTCCCTTCACTTCGAAATCATCACTTCTCATGGATTCTGAAACCTATGATAGATATAATATTGTCCCACCTCACATCTCGACCCATCGTTCCACGGCTGGATCTCATGGAGACAAACACACTCGAACCCCCATTCGTCCATTCCACAATCGAAGCGTGGCATGGCAGCCGTAAATCGGACGTAGTCCTCCCCGACATCCGAAGAAGGTCGACCGCACGCGTCGATGCATTCGATGGCGGTCTTGGCGGTGGATGTGGCGAAAGGGGTACCGATGGTGAAAGGGGCACAATTGTCGAAAAGGAAGTAAGATGTAGTGTAGTCGACCTGGCAGGCGATGATAGTAAGTATGATATGGAATACGACTTTATCAACCTTCGTTCCCTCTCACGATGAGACGAGAGAAAAATATGACAGGAATGAGACATTTGAGACAGCTTAGCTCACTCGGACTTTCTCGTCAGATTGACATACAGGCATGTCGGGATCGTCCGACGGTACATAGTCTTGCGCAATCGGAGGTTGTGAAAAGTGCTATCGCGAAGTCGATGGTACGAGTACAGGTGATTGGACGACCAGCAGCTTTGCTGAGCGTCAGAGTAGCCATCAGTCACGGTCAAATCTAGGTATTTGTAAGAGTGGGAGCATTGTCTCACGGCGCAATAGTACGGACTCGGATTGATGCTGGTCATGCCTTCGAGACATCCATCGCTGATGAGTCCTTCGAGATGATCAGAGCTCACGCAGGCGATGTGCTGATAGTTAAAAGCGGATGAGTTGGACGACTGAGCTGAGGCAGCGGCCAGAAAGCATGTCAGGATCACGAGCAAAAAGAGGACGGTGGCAGTCGGTCTTGCCATACTTGCGTGGAGGATGCAGTGTGCTTGCTATGATGAGGGGAACCGGAAGGTGTTCAGGCGCGAGCAGCGAAACTTCAGGATGACAAAGTGGGAGGTTGTCCACTGGAAGACGGTATTGTCTCATGCTGAGAAGTTGGTGTCTGGGTCGAGTGAGTGCAATGTAGACACCAAAGACCCTCATCCGGGTCATATGATGTCAGAAGCGCGGTCGCACGGGCTTCTCCTTTGTTCGGTCAGTAATCACACGCCGATCATTCCGTGTCCAAGGCAAGTCAGAAGAAAGTCGGACACCCGATTGTACCCTGTTTTCGCATCATTCCCGAGCATCCCACCAGCAGAGATCCTAATGGAGTGCGCACACACAGGCAGACAGTGCATGCACTCTTTTCAAGTAGCCTTTCGATACAGGTAAGGCAAGCGGAAAGGTGACGACAAGGGGATGCAGTGTATAGAAGCGGTCGAATCACATCGCCGAGAAGGCTGCCACATCGACCGGTGTTTCATCATTTTCAAGTAAAGTCCGATAGAAAACCGTTTTGCTACAATGACGCACCGCCCTGATGCCTTTTGTCCGCAGAGATCCGAGATGCCACACGGACGAACAGCAGGCAACAACGTAGCGAACGACCAACCGCATTCTTTCACAACATCTCTACCTGTTCTTTTCTTCTCCTCTTCCTTCTTCAATTCCAAAACAAAGAACCTCTTTGCTTGGTATCCTTACAAGGCGTTACCCAACGCCTTTGCCGTCGTACCCAACCCTCTCTCGCGTAGCACGTGTGACCCCGACACGTTGCACCCTGACTGTGAGTGAAAAAAAGTCCTACAACTTGAAGATCGAAACGGATTCAGACGTCGGAAGTCGAGTTGGATGAAGGCGCGTGAAGGAGGGATGAACTAAGACGAGCATTAGCATGCGTCGGACGGTGGGAGTCGGAGATCAAAGGATAAGAGGAGACGGCTGCTTGTTCTGCTAGGTCAGCATACTGACGTCGATACTTGATCTTAGGTGGCAAACACATCCCCTTGGGACGACGGACGACCGCCATCCCCTACGCCGCTACCTCGCCACAGCATCACAAAAGATAGCACAATGACCACCACCATCACCGACCAATACATGGCTCCGGCCGAGACTTACGTTCGTCAACAGCGAGCCTGGGCTGAGCAACAGGAGGTCCCGACTCATACAACTGTTTCGGATCTCGTCAAGGTGCTCGACCCTACCGCCCAGCTTCCATATGTTCCTGCGCTCAACCTCCCCACTCCTCCGACCACCCACGCTAGTCTTTGCTCGTACGATGAGGAGCACCCTGCACTTGCCGAGGTGTGCCACACCCCCGTTCACGAGCTGGTTCAAAAGACAATAGCTACCAGTACTGGAGTGGACATTGATGAGTCGGCTTTCTTCGCTGCTGATTTGAGCGCGGTATATCAAGCTGTGCAGACTTGGCGCGCGTCGCCCATTGGGTCCCGCGTCGAGATCTTCTACGCTGTCAAGTGCAACCCTTCTCCCGCGGTTTTGCACTTGTTGTCTCTCCTCGGCACTTCTTTCGATTGTGCCTCTTCTTCGGAAATCAACCAAATTCTTGCCTTGCCCTCGGCTCCCTCGCCAGACAGAATCGTCTTCGCCAACCCTTGCAAGCCTGCTTCGTTCATTCGCACTGCAGCGCAAAAGGGTGTCAGCATGATGACTTTCGACAACGCCGATGAGCTGTACAAGGTCAAGAGGATCTATCCCAACGCCAAACTCATCCTCCGAATCCTCACCGACGACTCCAAGTCGCTTTGTCGACTCGGACTTAAGTTCGGCGCCCCTCTCGCGACATGTCCTGGTCTCCTCCAGCTCGCTCGTCAGCTTGGTCTCAACGTCGTTGGCGTCTCATTCCACGTCGGTAGCGGCTGCAAGGACCCTATGCAGTTCGCCGATGCGGTATGGAGAGCTAGGAAGGTTTTCGACATGGGCAAAGAAGCTGGTTTCAACTTTGAACTTCTCGATATCGGAGGTGGTTTCGAAAGCGAAACCTTTGCCGAGATGACCCAGGTTTTGAGCGACAGCTTCGACCTGTACTTCCCTGAAGACAGCGGAGTGAGAATTATCGCCGAGCCCGGAAGATTTATGGTCTCGAGTGGTGAGTCCAGTTCTCGCACGCAGTCCTGGTGCTTCGACATAGCTGACCTCGTGCATGTTAGCTTTCACCCTTGCCACCTCGATCATCGCTTCGCGACGCGCTCACAAGCCTGAAGCGGGGCATTCCAAACATACTGAATCGGTCGAGCAGGAGGAGGGCACATCGAGCGCCGACGTCATGTGTCAGTATCCTTGGCATCGTTTTGGACCTTCCACTGACATATCGTGTAGACTACATCAACGACGGTGTCTACGGTTCCTTCAACTGTATCATGTTTGACCACCAGATCGTTCACCCTCACCCTTTGACCATCGGTCACAAGCTCGCCACAGTGGCCCCTCCTTTCCCACCTCTTCCCAACGTCCACGTTGATGTGGACCTTCCAGTTCAGATGGGCTACACCGATACCGAGAAGGCAAGCATCTGGGGTCCTACTTGTGATTCGATCGACTGCGTCAGGCAACTCGTCGACTTGCCAAAGGGAATGGATGTGGGTGATTGGATTGGATGGGGCGAGATGGGAGCATACACTCTCTGTGCTGCCAGTACTTTCAATGGGTGAGTTTGCAAGCGAGTTTGCATCGTCACGACACCAGCTCATAACTTTATTCCGCAGCTTTGACAAGTCTCCCGTTCTTTGGACTACCGGCGGTTCCTCTCAAGACGCTGTTACTGTTCGAGCAATCCTCGACGCTTTTGCTACTAGCGCTGGCTTCAGATGACATCGACTACTCCCCCAGTGAAGCTACTCTAAGCAAAACCAAAGCGCACCCGAACCCTTACCATTCTTGTACTCGTCTTGTATCATACCCTTCACCTCACCTCATCAAAAGCGATTCATATATCGCATACGCATCGTTTCGGAATTGTTACCAGCACGGATGTTCTGTCATGCATGTTTGTCGTCTTGTTTCAACGGGTTTCGTGGCTTGAGGTTCATAATGAATAGGACAAGTGCGAGAAACACGTAGTGTGACTGGGTCTTAGCAAGGTGTCCAACAATACGGTGTAAATAAATTTCGACCAGGCCTCCACCGGACGAAGTTGAAATTGCCAAGTGTCAACAATTTCAACGGTTATATTTGTCCATTTACAATCTCTTTCGCTGTCAAGTCCACCAGCACGGACAACCAATTCGAACGAGAGAGCGTCTCAACTCTGTCCGCTCAAGGCACTGATCTCGACCAACCTGCGATACACGATGAAAACACCTCGAAGAGTACCATGGTCATCCCACGCTGAGCTCGCTGAGCTCTACGATTTTCTGTTCTCGCCTTCTGCGAATCGGGAGAGTCGTCGGAGGGGTCTTGCTAGGGTATGTATAGGTTCTCCTCGCAATCATGTTGCGTTCCCTCACATGGGTTCTGCTTTTCGGGCTTTCCGAAAATACGTAGACGGTGCTCTCCCGCTACTCATTGATCACGCCCACCACTGTTACTTGCCTCCTTCCTTCTACCCATATGATAGTGGCATTCGCTTTTCCTCTCTGCTACGGCAACTATCCAGGAAGCTATCTGCTGACATCCCTTCTATCTTTTGCCTGTCCCGAATAACAGATGAGCATCTATATCTCCTCACCTTCATGTCCCTCCTTCATACATCTTCTCCACTCCCTCGTCGCCGTCGAACTATTGCCGTACCCGCCTCGCGATGCTGAAGAGGCCCAACGAACAAGGATGATGATGGGGATGGCGATCGTGCGATTTGTGAATGGTATGGTGGATCCTCTCCAGACTGGTGAGTGACTTTGCGCCTTTACCGTTCCTAGAACTAGTCAGATGAGAAGAAGGATATCTGTTTCCATCATCTCGGTCACGAGGGAGGCATGGTAATTTGTCAAGTTGTCTGACGTTGGACGCGCGATTTTCTACCGAACCTACAGGACCATACGCCCGGCCTATCTCTCATCTCGCCGCAACGCTCGGACTTTCCCCATCACTCATCTCACTCCGACATCGAGCAACTCACGAAGATCTCCCCCCTCTCCCATTACTCCACATGGCTCTCGCCCAATCCATCTCCTATCTTCACCACAACTCCTTCTTACCCCTCCTCTCAGCCACTACCTCTTTCAGTGACGACTCCGATGATCTCATTAACGGGGCGATCTCGGAGAGGAAGTTGGCTCAAAGGAGGAAAGTTGAGGGGTTGGTCAAGGGGTGGAAGAAGGTGATGAAACTGAGATTGAGGGAGAGAGAGGTCAGGGAGGAAGATGAGAGTGCGAGAGAGATGAGGAGGATCAGGAAGGATCTGCAAGATGAAGATGGGGAAGTGCTGGTGAGAGTGATGGGAGAAGTGGGAGGCTTGGTGCCTATTGCTGTGAGGTGAGTCACCAATTCAATTATGCTGGTGCTCAGGTCGGAGCAGCATTGAAGCTGTGATCTTCGACTTGGGAGATCTGCCAAGTCATGGTCGCACAGCATAGGGAAGAGATCAGCCAGGTATCTGGTCGTGTGATCGGCAAGGTCGATCAGATTGAGGACTGACGTCTGCTGTTGTTATGTTCCCCATAGGAAACGCTCGATCGCCAAATCATCGTCACCACCCACACCATCCGTCAAGATATGGGAACCTCTTCTCGTCCACCTCTCTTCCACTTCTCATCCCGACCTATCTCTAGCTCTCTCATCCCACATCATTGATATACTTCTCAACCCGTCCGTCAACCATGGTGAAGATACGCTCGGTCTGGGTTTCGGTGCGGTCGAGCGACCCCCAATCACGGACCCCGGTTCGGAGATGGAACAGACTGAGGCTAGACAGAGTTATCGATGGGGATTGGGGGTTTGGTTGCTTCATATATGGGGTGTCTCTGGGGGACAAGACTCGCTGGGTCTTAGGAGAACGGAGAAGATGGGTTTGTATAGAAGACTGTTAGGGGGCTTACTTCACCTTCATGAGGATCAAGTGTGAGTGTGAGCAATCTTGCATTTTCCATGTCCCCTCCTTTTGTTTCTGCCAAGAGAATATCGTTTCATCCGGGTCCTGTACTCTACCTCATTGGTGGTCATTCGTGCAATCAAACTCGACTCCACGAAGACTGACTGGTCGACCTTTCATCTCCTCCGAGCAGATTAAGACGACTGCACACCTCACTCGTGCAGATCGACCCGGCTTTGACCCAAATAGCAGATCTAGTGGCTATCCTTCCCAGCCCCAGCCCCGAAGAAGGCCATGGCGGGGAAGAAGAGGTGGAGCTCAAGGGGTTAGAGATGGACGTTGATACCATTCCGGCCGATACGAATGGTGGGGTTGGGATCGATGGTGAGGATCACGCTTTGAAGAAGATGGAAGAGAGATTAGCGGCTTTTGAAAACAAGGTGTGTTCTCTCGCTCTTCGTCGCGATCGCAGAGCCTTATATGGAAGATAGCTTATTCTCACTGGCTATGACGACTGATGCTGACACTGATGCTGACACTGCTACTCGCCCATAGCTGGCAGCTTCAAAATCTACCCTGTCCCAATCGACGCAGCAAGAACGTCCCTTGTCACTTTCAGAGCAACCTTTGATACCTGGTTGGCGCCGTTTGACTCCTCAAGAATGGACTCCTCGTCCTATAGGTTGTGCTATGTGATGGACAGAATAACCATGCACGGTATATGTATATCGTATAGCCATGTATACAACGAACGTGACAAAACTCGTCATATCTAATGCTACAAGAACGGGCTTACAATCGATTCTCCTCTTGCAAAAAGACAGCCCTGGGCCGTCTTCTGTCTTTAGTACCATCGATCTAGGTGGAAGCTTGGATAGCCACTTCTTTCTCGCCCCTTTCCCCACGGAGAGTCTCACCACGCGGCATGACCCATCCATCTTTCCTACACGTCTCACATCTCACCCACTGCCTTTCGTCCCCATCTTGCTTCTTGTAAAACCTTCCTGCGCTTCTTTCAGCTGTTTCCAAACATCCCCTATGCCATCGATGTGGACAAGAGAGAATCACAAAATTGGCTTTCTCTCCTCCTTCTGTCCGTCCGGCTTCCACCTCTGCTTCTGCAGGAGTGAGAGGAGGTTGAAGAGGCGAATAGATGCTCAACATCTCTTTACCCTCTGAGTCGTCCGCCTCGTCCGCCTCGTCCGGCATCTCCGCATCCACATCTGCATCTTCGTCGACGGGAGGAGCGAACAGACATTCGACAGCATCGCAGCGCCATCCAAGGCTCTTCTCTCGCTCTTCAGTCCAGCTTTCAAGCGATTGCGGTACGAAAGACTTCGGCGTATTCCCCTGTGTCTGAGCAGGAGCTGTCGGGGTAAAGTCCCGTTGACTTTGAGGGACGGTTGGTGACGGTAATGCCGCATGTGGATCTTGTGGCACGCCAGCAAGATCAGGTGGTTGACCGAACATTAAGGGAAGCAAGGGGAAAGGTTCTGCGCCGGCACCTGGGCCATTGCGGATGATGGTAATGTGTTGGCGTCGTTCAGGTCGAGGACGAAGATCTGCAGGTGGTGCAGCGGGAGGACCACTCTCGGTAGTGGGGAGTGCTGTTGGGGAGGGGGAGGCCCCAGCAGTAGTAGAGATCTGGGAAGTACTTTCGGGCGCGGGACTCGATCTATCCATGGGTAACGGTGAGGCGAAGGTTGGCACATTCAGCGTCATCCGAGGAGTGGAAGGCGCCGCAAGGGTGTCCGCTGAAGGAGGCGGAGGAGTAGATGTCGATTGCGGAAGGTGGTCGTGTTCCGGCAAAGGTGTGGCATTCATAGCGGCTTGTGCGGTCGTATTGTGAACCGGTACAGGCGAAGTGGGAGGAGGGACGTTCCAAAACACCGTTATCTGCGGACCAGGATGGAAATGTCGATGCGGTGGCTCTTCGCGAGGTGGCACAGCGGAAGGCGTTCTGACGGCATTTTCGTTAGTTTCGGCAATCTCGGGTGTCGTTGCTGCTGGTGCGGGGTGGTCACGATCGCGAGAATAGGGATGATTGGAATTGGTCCTGCCAGAACCGGTTTGAGGTGGTCGGAGTGGATTCTGTCGTGGCGGGGGTGGGGAGTTCAGAGTCTGTAGGGGATCCAGGTCAAGTCGACAGGTTGGACTAGTGCTTAGTCAGCATCGACAGCCCCGTCGAAGAAGCAGCACTATGGAGACTTACCAAGTATGATGGCTGGCGAACCATGGTTCCAAGCATTTCTCGTGGAAGAGATGATTACAAGGAAGAGCCTTGACCCCAGTTTCCTGTTGAATCTTCCCTTCATCCTTCTTTTCATCCGCGCCAGCGGTCTCGGGATGATCCGGCTCAGCACCTTCCAAGCAAACTCCGCACTTCCAACCTTTCTCGTCATCCTCCATCGCTTCCACTTCTTGAGCGGCGACGATCTTGTCAACCCGACTCAACAGTCGTTTCCCTACTGTTGGTAGTGATCTGAGAAGTTCGGCTGCTTTGGCTGGGTTTGGTTGAGGTTCCGATCTGACAGGCATGTAGAAGTTGAAGAAAGGCGGGAAGAGCCATGGCGGTGGGATAGCCACACTAGGTGCGTTCTCGCCCGTCAGCGAATTACCATCTTCGCGAGTGACATTAATGGCAGTTGGAAGGGCGCTATCATTTTCTGTTGCAAGTTGAGGTGTGTCCGGTTCAGGTCGGATATGGAACGTCCAGAATATATTGGTACCGGTTCCACCGTCATCGCCCGTTACACCTCCAGAGTTTGGCTCTTGCCTTTGACCGGGTGTGAGGGGATGAGAAGACCCGGGTCCTGGCATCCCGATCGTGAAGGTGAATACAGGCGGCGATGATCTGGTATCTTGCCCAGGTTGTAGTTGTTGATCAGACGACGATCCGGAAGTCGCGTCATTGAGTGGCGGGGGTGGTGGAGGTGATGACATGTTATTGAGATCGTTATTGATTGTGATTATGATTGAGATATTCGGTCGATCATCTGATCATGTGCAGTGACTGTCGAACGCCTAGAAGACAATGCTATTTGTGATGTTGATGATGGTGATGATGACGCTGGTGATGATGACAAAGGAGAGACTGTGCAGTGGATTGCACCATCGTTGAATGGCGTTTTCTAGACGAATTCGAATTGATTATCGAGAATAGACATCGCTTTCAAACCGAAAACGCTGTTTACCGAACTCCACGTGGCAAAATACCATCGGATCCCGATTGCCGAACCATTCTGATTATGTAAGCGATAATATCAACCCATTATTGCGCTGAAACCAGCTTGACCATATCCTTGTGAAGAGGACTATTCGTAACGAGCAACAGCTTCCAGGAATAATCACATCTTCACCACAAGTCATCTCCCCAATGACCACACCGTTCGCCCGTGCCCAACGGACATTCTCTCGGTATCGACCACCACCTTTACTGCCAACAACGATCCGAACGGTACAGATCCTTGCTACCCTTCACCTAATCTCTACCACCCTTGTCGAGCTTCGGATATGTACCGGGTATTCCATGCTTCCCACGCTGTCTCAACATGGAGACTGCGTTCTTGTCTCCCCATTACCGTACTGGTCACCATTCACCGAGAAACACAACGCCAAGCGAGGACCGAAGAGAGGTGATGTGATAGTCGCTACTTCGCCGATGGATCCTCGACAGACGGTATGTAAGCGCGTGATAGGAGTCGAAGGGGATATGATCGAGATCGAACCCAGAAGAGGTGGACAGAGGAAATGGATTGACGCAGTAGGACAGGATTACATGGTAGATGTACCCTCTTCGTCAGAAAGCAGATTCGAATTCGACGAGCTGAGCTCGAGATTGGTACCGAGACGGAATGGAGAGGGTCAATGGGTCAAAGTGCCAAAAGGTCATGTCTGGCTGGTGGGGGACAACCTGAGCAATTCGACGGATTCGAGGAAATATGGTCCAGTGCCCATCGCCATGGTAAAGGGTAAAGTCTTAGCGAGGGTGAGTGGGCAGTCATTTTCTCCCTTTTGTTGGTTTCTTGCTTTCGCTAGGACGACAGTCTGATGGTCAAGCTTCTAGGTGTATCCCAATCCCAAATGGCTGGAGAACAACGTCCGACGTATCGATGGGGAAGCCTGATCGGGCAGATGATGCAGACGAAGCGCATAATATTGCAAGCAAATATCACATACTCTGTAGGTCACCTCGCATCGCACGAGTTCACGCCAAGTTGAACGATATATTCTACCGACAGCCAGCATCACATCGAATAGAGCCAAAGATGTAACAACGGCAACACTACTATACTGTCTATCGCGCACGATTATACTACATTTTCCTCACAAACAACATGCATAGCAATAATTCAACGTAGTCACCCTTTCCGCCACAGCCCGGCTCTTCCAGATCGGGCATGCGGCCAAGAGGAGTAGGCTCAAGTACACGAGCTGAAACACAAAATTCATCGCGACAGAACATTCGAAACGCTAAAAAACATCACCAGGAAGAAGAAGGGCTGTTTCGTCGATCACTCCGTTTCGGTCGTGCGAGCAGAGAAAGGGGTTGAGTAAGGGGAAGCGAATTCTGAAGGCGATGAGAACAAAGGACCAGGTACATCCTGTACAGGGATGATGTTGAAGGAGAGGTATTCAAACCACCTGCGCTTCCTATGGGGAGCCTGCGGGACTACCAACTCGACCATCCTCACCTTGACAGAGGACGATCATCTCGTCACCTTGGCACATCCTCATCCTTTGTGCCAACATCTGTGCTCTTCGTCCTCTGCCTGGTTCCAGGACACTGCGTTGTCTTTATTACTCGACTTGTCGCTCCCATTTCACCACCTCACGTCTTCTCTCGAAAGCAACGGGTTTGCCTCTCAAAGCGGTCAAAGGACGCCGCGCATTCCACCCAACACTTTTCAACACTTGCAATCACGCCACTCGCCTGCCTCTCAAAAAGACGGCATAGAGAAGGTTGCGGTCGTCCATACCAGTCATCGCCGGCGTTCTCGCGTTCTACTGCTAGTGCACCGCCACACCGACACGATACAAAAGCCACACACACCGACGAAAAGCTGACATTGCACGACACCTTCCCGCCTTTCGCTCAACGATCGGCTCTCGCCATCCACCGCTCCATCATTTTTCCAATCCACCTTGTTGTTCTCCATTTCTTTTCCATCGAGATTGTACCCGACATGATCGAAACCACTGTCGGTCATTTGTCTTCCCAGAGGGTTGACATTCCGTCTCTATCTGCGGACCGCTATACTTCACCTTTCAATACGAATTCGCCCCTCCCGGCTTCGAGATCTGGTGGCAAACCTTCCAAAACAGCATCGAAGGATAGGAAGGGCCGATTGAAGGGGGACAGGATGAAGTTAATCAATGATAGGAGGGAGAATCTAGACAGTGATGCGGATCAAGAGGGAGTCGACAACGCCGACGATATGGCAGAGCTTTCGGGTGAGTGGGTTGTGGCAGATACCGGTCGAGTCCGGCTTGAGTTATGGGGAGCATTCGTCGTTGTGTCTGGATCACTGCTTTGCTGCATCGATTATCGTCCTCTGCATTGTCAAGGGTCGCGAGCCAGTTCGACAACACCCGATGCTAATCCTATACTTACCAAAACGATCTCCCTCAGACTCTCCCTCAACGACACACACATCCTCGCGACCCGTCACTCCTTCGCATCCTCCCACGCCCCAAGTCTCCGTGACGCGACCCGATACCAAAAACATCGGGATTCCGTTCGACTCCACTCCTCGATCCGAGGAGATATTCTCGTTGGCCCACAAAGCCGAGAAGATACTGGGTTTGGTTCCCGGAAGTCTTGCACATGCCAAAGCATGTTTGGAGAATGCTCGTGAGGAGATCAGACGAAATGCCGTCGACGAACCTATTGGTGTTAACCATTCTGCCTTTCTTGCATGTGGACAGCTTGGTACAGGCGATTGGCAGAATGGTTCCAGCTATGCGCTTGGACGTGGAGGCGGAAATGGAAATGGAGGTGGAACACAAGCCAAAGGGAATCTCGGGAAGATGGGAACGCGTGCTCGTAAAGCAATGTCAGTGGTCGGAGTTGCCTCGTCGTCGTTGGGAGGTGGCAGTGGGGCCAAGATGCCGAATGTCGTTCTTGGTGCTGGTGGGAAGGATGAAGAAGCACAAAGGGAGAGGCGGAGGAAAGCGACTGATGGAGTTTTGTATTGGCAGAGAGAGGTGGGGAGGCTGGAGGCTGAGGAACATGAGAGGATGAGGAGAGTGTGAGAGGTGAGGCGCTGGGTTAGCATGAGCAGAAAGGCCGTATGTAAGCTGTACGTCGGGAGGAGAGTGGAAGAGACATGACGCATTGGTCCACGTAGCGTTCAACGTGTATGACCTGGTAGATAGTGGACGTTGATAAGGAAATTAATTGCACATGCTGGCCATATTTTGATGCAATGCAATGTCTTTTCTACGAGTGTTCTATGCTGGAGGATAATGTCCTACCCAAAGAACCATTGAGACCGCTCCCCAAACGAGACACCAACCAACCCACCATTTCCCCACCTTGGTCATCCCCCTCCTTCCCATCTGCTTCCCATCAGGTGACTTATCCCAATCGAACGCCAGACTGACGACATTCCACCATACGACCGGATCACCGAGACAAACCCTCAATGCGATCTGTGTATGACTACTGAAGAGGAGCAAACATGTCGTCACGAGATGACAGATGTAAAGGCCTTCGAGTGCGGGATGGGACGGATTGGTATGTCGTCCGGAGGAAACTCGTTTTCGGAGGTAGTTGAGCGTGCCGTAGATTGAGACGAGGAGGACAGGCGAGGCGAGGAGGATATTGGGCATCTGGGAGAGGGTCCAGTAGTTGAACAGGCCGATGTTCCTATCTCACATTGCGTTGTCTCGTTAGCACAATCTCATGAGGGTGTGACAGCGGACCGACGAGGTCTTCAACAAGGAAGATCAAGTGTCGTAATTGGGTAAGAAGACTTTGAGGCTGAGTATCGGACTCGGACTCACCAATACTCTTTCTGCACGAACGCGTACGAGATCGGAGGCTTGACATCACACCAAGGTCTCCATTGACCAGCAAGTCTGGCGCTGTTCGTGCAGAATGAACGGTCCGCATACCACTGGAAGGTCATGAACGGGGCTATCACGATAATGGTCGGTACGTATGATCGGACATTGCCAATCGTGAATCGCTAGAGAAGACCAAGCCAGTCAGCAAAGGCATAATCATCAAGTTCAGTAGCGCAGTAGGAAGATCCGACGCAATGGACACACGAGCACTTTACTTGGGTCAAGTAGCTGAATCAAGTGTTGTCTCATCCAGAAACTCACCTTGAGCGAATCCCAAGCCGTCAGCTCCCCAGCGGCCATAAAGCCCCCATCACCAAAGAGCGAATACCAGATCAGTCCTAAGGCATTGATCACCCCGGTGGCTCGTACGCTCGTACCTCCCGCCAAGAAGAGGGACGCCGAGATATACTGCTTCTTGACGACCAAGAGGTAGAAACCGGTAAATGCGAAGAGGGCGTAGATCGGTTCGGTGTATGGGACAGAGGGGATGGGTGTGGGTGGGATCAGATATAGGAGGGAAGCGAGGAAGGCGAATGTGGGAGTGTATAAGTGAGCCGTGAGTCTGCATGAGGGTCAGAGGGAGGGTCAGAGGAGGGTCAGGAAACATCCGTTTTTATAGGGGTGTCCGGAGAGTGACAAGGGTGACAGACCGACGCTGGAAGGGAAGTATGATATGTCTGTTGGTCGGGCATGATGACTCACTTGTAAAGCACCAATGTAGCACCCACAAAAGCCATATTCGAGATCACCGTTCCCCCAATCAAGACATCCTCGACCCTTACCACCCCTACACCTCCTTCCCCAGCTCTAATATACGCCTTGATCCACCTGACGCCCTCCCCTGCCAATCGCATGACCCCCATCCAGCCAGGCTGGAAGGCCAACTGCTGTTCATATTCGTACCCTTTGCTTGCGATAGATGCGAAATGAATAGCGTCCCATCTTAACAGCGGTGAAGGTACGTCGTCACCAGAAAGTAAGAGTGGTGAAGTATCGAATAGTGGGAGGAAACGCGATAAGATGTGAAGGATTGTGAGATGGATAAGACGAGAAGAGATTGCCAGGATCAAGAGTAGCGTCGTAGGTGATCGGGAGGAGAGAAAGGCGGTCGATCTGGATGTCATCGCATTGTGTTTGCAGTGTGTTGCATCAGAGAGCAACCGCCAAAACAGTTAGCACCAACTGAATTCCATCTTGGTCATCCTCCACCCCGCGTCCCTCCACTCGACGATAACATATACATCACTCTATTGTTCTACAAGATAGGTATTCGGCGTCGTTCCACGGCCAGTTGAATGTAATACCTTCCTCCCTTATGTGGTGGGGAAAGTCCCACTCTCGCCTGTGTCTAGCTTTCTTAAAGCGTCCCTACTCCATACTCAAAGCATCCTGCAAACCTGCAACTTCCATAACCCCTCCTACCAAATGCAAGCTTCCCGCCACGAGCACCTGCTTCTCGCCTTCCAAGTCTCCCACAATCTTCACAGCATGTTGGATAGACGCGACCGCGTGAGCCCTCTCAGGTGGGAAAGTAGGGTTGAAGCTCAACCAAGTGTCTCGCAGGGCGTTTTGCGTGGCTAGTTGTGAAAGATCATTGGGATCGATTGCCTTGGCATCGAGGTCTGGTCATTAAATTAGCACCAGTTGTCGTTAGGTGCCAAGCAATCAAGGGCCAGTGGATTGGATCATGTAGTACAGGGATCTCTTGTGATGCAAGTGACGAATTGGAACTGTCGTTCTCACTCACCACTCTTGAAGTGCCCGTCGGTGTAAGTCACATTGGTACAGAAAATGACAGAGTCGAACTGCTTTCCCAAATCCTCCCTACTGACACCCTGTGTCCTCGCTCCCGTTTCTAGCAACTCTCCCAGTAGACTTTCCGCTGCTCTTCCACCGCTACAGTTGAATACCAGCACGTCGGGTTTCTTGCCTTCTGACCAAGCCCATTCTCCACAGGATCTGAGACTCTCCACGGTGTGTGCACCATCAAGTAACCATGTCACTGGTGATTGGGAAACGAGCTGACATCGACCTGGCCATCGGGTAGAAGCGAGAGGTTCTATGAATGATGATGGGATAGGGGAAGACGGAGATGACGGTTCGAACGGGATTGATTGAAGCTTGAGGAAGTGGGAGGCGAGGGACACGGCGAGGGAAGCATTGATTTGTTGATGAGCACCAGGAAGACCGAGAGCTGTGAGAGGGATGGTAGGCACGACTTCGAAGGGGGCCTGGGACAGCAAATCAGTCAATATTTGTCCTAGACCAAAAGGGGGGAGACTCACTCCAACTTTCTCCGCAATGTCTTTCAACACTTCTTCTGCCTTAGCTTGCTTGACGCTTAGAGCCGGAACACCTTGCTTGTAAATGCCCGCTTTGTTCTTCGCGATCTCCTCAATCGTGTTTCCCAGTACGGCGGTGTGATCCAAACCCAGCGAAGAGATCCCGGTCACAATAGGCTTGGGGACGATATTCGTCGAGTCGTATGTACCACCGATGCCAACCTCCAGGACTGTGGCGGAGACACCCAGCGACAGGAAAGTGTGGAACGCGAGGAGAGTGAGGAGTCGGAAATAAATTGGGAATTTGGGTGTTTGCGGGGTGAGAGTCTTTGTGAAGACAGTGAGGCTTAGCGTTGAGTCACAGCCTGGGCGCAAGTCCGTCTTGCGTGGAGCATGCAGCTGTACTGACGGACGACTCCGAACTCACCTTTGGATCCGACTCCAATCTCTCCCAAACTTCAAAGAAGTACTTGGCGAAAGCTTGCTCCGAGATGGGCTCCCCGTTGATCCGTATTCTTTCTCTCACCGCACAGAGGTGGGGAGAGGTGTACAACCCGATCTTCTTTCCGGGGATGTGAGCTCGGAGGATACGCTCGGTGAAGGCTGAGGTCGATCCTTTGCCCTTCGTGCCTGTGATATGGACGACATTGAGTTTGTTGAGATCGTCAGGCTGCGCGAGAAGATTTCACATATGATCAGCATTTGGTCATTCAAAGAAGGTTGAAGAGCGAAGGATGTGGAAGATCACGAAGAGTAAAGACTGATCGGTGTCGTAGAGATGCTGATCAGAACGCATGGTCGACAAGGAGACTCACCTGGTATCCTATCCGACGAAGATAGTCGTGCATCTCCGAAATTGCATATTCGTTCATCCGTCCACCAGACTTTCGAATCGCCTCGATCCTGTATGAAGCACACTTCTCTCAGCTTGGTCTCAGCAAGCGGATGAGAGTGAGGAACCTACGTGGCAGCGTTCGACTGACAAGTGTTCAGCAACGAGATCGCCTCCTGAGCAGCATTGTATGTGTCATCAGCACTCCATTCCCATCTGCCCTAACATCTTCTGTGCGTGTTCGACAGGAAAGAAAAGAGCAGGGAGGAGGAGGAGACACCCACGGCATATGTCTTTGACTGTGCCATTCTGAACAGTCTAAGCGATGGAATCATGAATGATTCACACTGGACGTCGAAGTGTCAGACACATGAACAAGTGGATAGATATCTGGTCTTGGTGGGTTCTAGTCTCCAGATGATCATGTTAATTGTGGACCATGCTGTCCATGCTTTGACTTCCTTATCAGCACGTGACCACCAAGATGCACAAGTAGGAGGCTCGTATAAAGAAATACCTCCTTCGAAGCGATGCCACGTTTGGATCACTCCTAATCAGGAAAGGTTGTTTCCATTCCGAAAGGTCTGAATTCCAAATCTCACTTGATATCTTTGGAATCCATAGTCGGACACGACGAATCTATCCTTCGCGAAACCGTTATCGGAGCATGCGTATGGTGCTCGACTCAGGCTTAGTCCGATACGCTGGTCCTCGGACAATGGAGTGTGGAATGGGAATGAGCATGAGAGCCCGTATGACCGCTCGGGCGAAGATGACGATACGACGAATAGTGGAAACTACGAATGGAACAGTTCGTGTCGTCGAAGGCGATGAGATGAGATGATGAAGGATTTGCATGTCTCATGATAATGCTTGCAACCTTGCATCAACGTAGTCATCCTCTTATATTCCACCAAGTTGTACTTCTTTCTACACACATCGTTCACGCCACCCACTGAATGCATCCATCGACTTCCTCCTTGCAACTCGCTCATACGATCTCGTCAGCGACTTCAGAACCCACATCCACCGCTGATCTTCTGCTTAATACGTTGACATTCATACCAACTCAGACGCTACACGCCTCAAGTTCGCCACCTGACATGTCCCGAATGCAGCCGTCTGATAGGACACAAAGTGAAGGAGGGCGGAGTTGCGCGGCGAAGGGTGAAGACAGTCTCTCAATGATGGAGACCGGTCGCTGGATGGAGTACCGCAGTCAATCTTCAGATATGACTATGTTCGGAAAGGAAGCACCGACTAGCAGTTCCATCGACCTGGATTGTCAGAAACGCGCGATCGACGAGAAAGGTGTCGATCTTCCTGCAGGTGCACTTCCTGCAGCTGTCGGGCTTGTGTGGCCACCGTGGAGGAGATATGACGGATGGTGCGGCTGGATGGGAGACACGGTCAGCGCAAATGCCCTGGTGCTCAGTCTGATCACCCAAGCATTCTCTACAGGGTGAGTAAACGAAGAAGCCAAATGTCGTAAGACTTATGAACTGACGATCCGACCTTTAGCATTCTTGACGCGACGACATATCTTGATTTCAACACCTTCGCCTCGAATCGTGAGTATCACCAGGTATATCGTTTCGAAGGATGACACTGAGTATTGAGCGATCTCGCAGAGACTGGGAACACCATCCTCCTTACTGTGGCCGTCGTCAAAATGTCAGGTCATCTCCTCCTTCTCACCGGAGTATCGCTTGGCAGTTTCCTTGGCTCCGCTTTGGTCCTCGGTCATCTGGGACATCTTTTCGGTTAGTCATCCTCAACCAATCTCTTCTCCTTGTACTTGCTGATCGCCCTCAATCCATAGGTGTGCGTCGACGAGCCTGGCTCCTGTGCAATGTGTTCTTCCAACAGATCTGTCTCGTCATCGCCACGATCTTCCTCTCGCCCCACGGTCCGTCCGCAACCCGTCTTGGAGGTGATCATCAGTGGTCCATCATCATGTTATTCGCGATGATGTCCGGAGCTCAAGTCGCTTCAGCTCGACAGGCTTCGATCCAGGAGATCCCCACGGCGCCCATGACCTCTTCGTATGTCGATCTGGTGAGCGACAAGCATCTGTTTGTCGGTTTCGGTCATCCGAACGCCGGTGGACGGAACAGACGATTGGCGTATATCCTTGCGATGATCGTGGGTAGCTTCATCGGAGCGTTGATGCACAAGTACGCGGGGAGTTGGGTCGTCGTGGTCGTGGCTATGGGATTCAAGTTGGCTGTGATGATCATGATCTGCTTGGCACCTGCTGATCCGAGAAGGGAGAAGCAATGATTGAGAGTGCGACATGTTGTATAGATACGTAGAAATTGTATAGATTCGGAGATGACATGCATACGTGTATAGACGATTTACTCCTCATTTTCATGCCAATCCTCACTCACTCTGACATATCGATGGCGTGCTCAACACTACTACGTACACCCTGCAGGCCACAGACGGGTGTGATGATGTATCTTACGTAAAAGCTCACCCAGATCATTCCGGAGTCGTGGACCGAACCGGGTTTTGCTGAAAAATCAAAAGTTAACAACTTCCAACCTACATATCCCCAACAACACTGACGACCTTCATCTTCCATCTTCATATCTATAACATCACCGTTGACTTTGTACATACATAGATACAAGCAGAGCACATATAGAATCGCATCCTTCTTCGGACTGAATCTCGCATTCGCTGCGTCATTCAAAGCGTTTTCGAGATTGACTAGAACCGCTGGAAACCAATTGAGCCATCCTCGCCACTGTGACTAATCAGTCTTCCAAAATGCTGCCTCAGCGATCTCCCTCGCCTGGGCCTTCCAGCTCCGCCTCCCTCCCACCAGGCCATTTCCTCTCACTTCAACCGTCTTACTCCCAACCGACCGTCGCCTTTCCGTCTGGTGCTCCATCCACATCATCTCACGAGGCTAACGGTCTAGCCCCCAACACTGCGTCGCTCGCTTCGGCCGATTTCGAAGTCGACGTCAGGACAGGTTTTTTACCTGGAACCAGCAATGTCCAGAGGCTCGGTGGGAAGTATGAAGTCTGGGAAGAGGCTCTGGACGCTGCGAGAGGTGGTGGGAAGGTCGGAGAGGGTTTGATCGTTGGTGGAAAGCGCGACAAGGAGAGGTTATGGCGTGACGGTGTTCAGTCTGTGAGTATTATTCCAGGTCTTATGCGAGGACCGATCGCTGAACGCATTTGTCGCCCTCAGATGCCTGTCCTCGATACCAATGATCTTTGCTCTTCTCTTCCATTGCTGAGACGCGCACACATTGTTCTCACATTCCTTGCTCACTTCTATGCGCACACCACTCCGCTTCCTACACTTCCACCATCGGAGCGAGAACCCATTCCGATCCCCGCCTGCATCTCGGCGCCACTTCTCACCGTGTCTCCCTTACTCGGTCTTCCTCCCATTTTGACGTATGCCGACACTGTTCTCTACAACTTCCTTCCAGTCAACCCCGTCATCGCCCCTTCATATGCCGTAAATCCTCCTTCCACAATCGTTACAACTTTCACCAATACTCGATCGGAGGAACAGTTCTTCCTGATCTCCGCTCTCACTGAGATTGCGGGTGCTGAAGCGCTTCGTATCATGCGACAGTCTCTCGATGAACTGTTTATCGCGGACGAAAAGGCTATCCGAAGATTGACGGTTTACCTCAAGAAGCTCGCGATGCAGATCGACAAAATCTCCGACATCACAATGACGTTGATGAAGGAAGTCGACCCCGAGGAGTTCTACCACTTGATCCGACCTTGGTTCAGAGGAGGTGATGCGGACGGACCGCAGAGCGCGGGCTGGGATTACATGGGTCTGCGAATAGAGGCAGGAACCTCTGAGGCGGAAAGTGCTATTACCGAGGGAAGAAGAGGGAAGATGTTCTCTGGACCAAGTGCTGGTCAGAGCTCACTTATCCACGCCATCGATATCTTCCTCACCGTGGATCACTCCCCGACACCAGAGGAACGAGCCGAGGCACTCGCTGCAGCGGAGACGGAACCCGAACACTCAGGAGACAGCATCTCGATGAATTCAGCACCTGTGTCTGCCGACGCTCCTGCACCGGCTCAAGCTTCTCATGGTCATGGCAATGGCCACGGTGGCGAGGGGGCCAAACCGAAGTCTGAGGCGACTTTCCTTCAACGAATGTTGCAATATATGCCTCTTCCCCACCGGACTTTCCTTCTCCACCTTTCCACTCATCCAACACCCCTTCGTCCGCTTGTGGTTCACTATTCCGCAACCCACCCAGCTCTCGCTGCCGCATACGATGGCGCCTTGGAGTCACTACGACGATTTAGGGAGAAACACATGCGAGTAGTCAGTCTGTTCATTGTTCAACAAGCTAGACGAAAGCCAAGTGCGAGAGTGAGGAAGTTGATAGGACTCGATGAAGCGGACGAGACAGAGGCAGATGAGGAGGAGAAGGTGGTTGATATCGGAGAGATCAGAGGCACGGGTGGCACAGCGCTTTTCAAATTCTTGAAGCGGTGCAGGGACAACACCACGAAGGCGATGGTCAGACCCTCGGGAGCAGGGTACGAGCTGGAATGAGTGGCGCGATCAATGGCGTTTGGAGAGATTTAGGCGTGGAGAGATTTATGCTTGGAGCCGGATCTGGATGTGGTTGGATCAAAAACGTCAAAAAAGGACTACTGGTAGCCAGAACCCGGAATAGATGGACAGTGTTCGGATTGTTAGCAAATTGTAAATCATTAGCATAGGTCGACGACCACGCGTTTCTGACATGTATAGATCATAGAGCTCTGTGTATGCTCCTTGTCCACAATGATGCATGATATGGCAGAGCGATACAGGGCATCGCGTCGACCGTATCAAGCTGTGATCAGCAAGTTGCAAAGGCCAGGCACGGAACCTCTCGGTGATCGGGCAACCGGGTTACATACCTGATGTCGCCGCTGTGCCAATCACTCAACTTGTTCTGGGACTAGGATCATTGATCTATACTCGATTGACACTTGGTATCCTGTCCCTGTCGGTCTGGTCGTCTCATTATCCGTATCCAGTGCTAGATAGAACTCTTCAAGATGTTCCGTTCCAAGCAAGCTTCGATCCCTCTCGCATCCGATCCTTCGATCCGCCGTTCCCATCTTTCTCCCGATGTGCTGGTCACGCGGCCAGCCGGAGACGAGGTGACAGTCGTAGGGGACATCTTCTCATACTGTGTAAGCGTCCGAGACTACCTTGTGATCTGCTCCAGAGAGTCCCTGACAAGACATCGTGAGGTAGGCAAAGAAGCACGGTGATCAAGTTGCGTCGTATCATCGTGATGTAGTGGATGTTGTCGAGGAGAGAAAGAATGTAGCTAAATCGGACGGTTCGGGAGAGGAAGAGAAAATCTGGAAATAGTGAGGACCGCATCTCTCGATCTCTGGGAACGGATAGGAAGCGACCTGATACAAGGCAAGGGACAGCTTCACGCTCTCACCACCCAAACCCATCACTTACGTCGAGCTCGACACGATCTGCACCCAACTTGTCTCAGGTCTCATCAACATAGGCTTCACGACCCCTTCACAGGCTATCGCCTCACGATCCAGAGTGTCCATCTATGCGGACACATGCCTCAACTGGCAATTGATGTCTCAGGCCTTTGCTCGACTAGGTCACGTCATTACTACTGCTTATACGACTTTGGGCGAAGAAGGTTTGTTGACTAGTTGGGTAGAACCGGATGTCGAGCTTTGCTTTTGTGGAGAAGCGCAGTTGGACAGAGTATCCAAGGTCATTGGGAAGGCAGACAACGTCAAATGGATAGTCTACGATGGCGAGGAGAGGGCAAACAAAGTACGCTCAATGTCATTTAGACTCTACAATCGAGTTGCATTGACCACGGTATCAACCTTTCTGCAGTCTACGGTGAAACAGATAGCGAGGATCCTCGAACCTCGTGGAGGACGTATCCTCACTTTGACCGAGTTGAAACAGGCGGGCCAGGAAAAGACGCTGTCGATATCAGAGCTGGGTCATCGTCCGACTGAAGACGATCTGTTCTGCATCATGTATACGAGCGGGTCGACCGGTAGACCCAAAGGTGTCCTGCTCACCAACAAGAACATCATATCGTCTAGTGAGTCGTCTTGCTACCCCTCCGTCAGGCAAACTCTCACCACCCTATTCCGACAGTCGCTGGCTCTACCATGTTATGGGGAAAACATTTCACTCGATCAGATCTGCTTCTGGCTTATCTTCCCCTGACTCATATCCTTGAACAAGTGAGGAGCACCTTTTTGATTCTTACGTGGGTCGACTAATCTGGAACTTCACCCAGTTCCTCGAATTCACCTTCTATTTTCTGGGTATACCTATCGCATATGGCACGGTCAAGACTCTGCTGGATGACAGTGTGCGGAACTGCCAAGGGGATTTCGCCGCCTACAAGCCCGTGAGTGATACCTTTCCTTGCCGGGAATCCTCTTCTGATCCCGCACAGTCGCTCTTACCTGGTGTGCCCGCAATATTCGAGATGATACGGTGAGTCCGTGCATCCTCGTCCCGTCGAAATGCCATTGACAGCTTCGGTAGCAAGGGCATGATGAAGAAACTTCATGATGCCGGACCGGTGGTGGGGACAATTTTCGGTCTCGCAGTGAGCGGGAAACAAACCTTACCCTGGCCGATCAGTACCATCATCGACAAAGTCTTGTTCCGTCGTGTGAAAGCTGCCACTGGTGGAAGGCTACGGTTGGCAATCTGCGGAGGTAGGTTCACCAAGTCAGTATCTGGTTGACATCCAGGTGGATCACTCAGTCCGGACACCCAGAAATTCTTGTCGACAGTGTTGGTACAAATGCTGCAAGGTGAGCGTCGCTGTGTGGAAATGAATGGGGCCAGGCTAATCCACGTTAAAGGGTACGGCCTTACCGAAACATGCGGTATGGCGACCATCTGTACACCTGAATTCAGCAAGATGGGTAGCACGGGTGTTATCGGACCCTCCTGTGAAGTCATGCTCCAAGGTATGTCTAAGTTTTCTGACTTTCGCTCACACTCCCAGACTATCCAGAAGCTGGCTATCTGTCATCGAATCACCCACCACAAGGGGAAATCTGGTTGAGGGGGCCTACCGTCTTCCAAGGGTGAGTGTGCTTGTCGATCAGAGCTCGACTGACCGCCTCAGGTACTTCAAGCAGGAGGAACTGACGAAAGAGAGCTTCACGGATGATAAATGGTTCAAGACCGGCGATATAGGTCAAGTGAGTAACCTTTCGGTGAGGCGTGGCTAACGATACAGTGGAACGATGACGGAACAATCAGTCTGATAGATCGGGTTAAAAATCTCGTGAGTCCAGGACGGGACCGATGAGTGCTCACCAGAATAGGTCAAGTTGCAGAATGGCGAATACCTTGCGCTCGATAAGGTGGAGTCTGTGTACAAGCACTGCGGTGAGGAAAGCCGATTGCATGGTGGCAGACATCGCTAATGTCATTGTCAGACTGTGTGATGATGCTCTGCATTTGCGCACCGCCTCATGCCGATAGACCAATAGCTATCGTCTACCCAGTACGTACAGACCATCGAAGGAGTGCCGAGCTCACGTGAAGTCAATCATAGCATGAAGGTAACTTCCGAAATCACTTGAAAGCTGCTGGTCTGCCTTCCGACGGCTCTCCTACGTCCTGGTCAACCAACCCGGATATCAAGAGTTTCCTTCTCGGCGAATTGCGAGGAGAAGGTAAAAAGGGCGGATTGAAGGGAGCAGAATTAATCAGAGATGTAGTGTTGACGACAGAAGAATGGTAAGTTCGAACACGTTGGGTTCAGCTGGACAACTTCCTGGAAAACGAGACATCGGCTAACGTTGTGTCGACCTCAGGTCGCCCGACAATGGGATGCTGACGGCTGCGATGAAGCTGGCAAGACCGACAATCAGCAAACGCTACGCGACTGAGATAGACAAGGCGTTAGGTCGGGCCTGAAATTGCGGCAGTAAGTACAAATGACCCTTTTGTGGTCATCATGACATTCCTGAGGGCGAAGATGAAGATGAAACGAGGCGTAACTTGATCACCCATCCAGCGAGAGGATCAGCGTGACTCACCATGCATATTGCATGTTGTACCGAGTTCCTGATGCTTCTTCAATCAAAGAGGATCTATGAACGCGTCGACGCGTCCTAAAGAGCAGATAGCGATTCTCGATGAACATTCCTCGATCATGTTCCGAGAAACCGGGATGCTGAGGGTGATGTGTGCCTATTGCAGCAATAAAAAGGTCGCGTTGGTGGAAAACACCTGACAAAACTCTAAGCCCGACGCGCGTGTTCTTTCAAATGTGCCAGCCATTTTTGGCCGTTCCCTGATCTGTGATTGTTCGGACCGCCATCTCTGTGATATCCTTCAACCTATGGGATCGTGCTCTCAGGTGCGCCAAGTAACGTCGAGCCGTCGATCTACCGAGTCGGGTTAAAACATGATCTAGCTGTACCCTCTCTCCATCAACGCGCGCGCAGTGAACGGTGGCGGGCAAAGACAAGGGAAAAGGCGAGCGCGTCATCTCGGTATCTTACCGCAACTTTTTCACTTGTTGTTGGTCTCGTCGGGTGTGACCTCGGCGGCGGCGGCAGAAAGGAATGATTGGTCTGCTACCGTAGTATGGATCCGTCGAATGGGCGGACATACCAGCAGATGAGATGCAAGTGGTGGTTTGCATCTGATCATTCTTTTTCTTGCTTCTTTTTCTGTTTCCTTTGTATCAATCATCGTAATCGTTGTGCTTAATCCCACCTTGCCCGTTTCGATCCTCTAATCCGACTTTCGAGCCAGGAGCTCTATACGCCTCGACGGCCTTCACCTTCGTTTCCTTCTGTCAGGATTTCTCACTCGCTAGCGAGTTGATCTCTGTCTCCATCTGCGTCTGTTCTGAAGTCCTATCGCAAGAGAAAGGATCGAATTCTTCCTTGCCGAATTACAGCGCGAGCGCTTCCAATAATCAACTACAGCTAGACTCCTCTTTCTCTACTACGCGACTTGAATAATAACAATCATCATGGCGCCGGTCGTCTCTTCAGCCATCACCCTTCTCGCCCTTGCGGCATCCATCACCGATGCCAAGCCCTTGCTAGCACCAGGTCGACACGCTCCTCCCGGCGTGGCCAACCATCTGTCTATCGCGAGGAGATCTCTGCACAAACTCATCGCCAGATACTATGGTACTTCTCATGGTTTGGTAAGTACAAGATTGATCCGCCAGCAAGTCCTGGTGGAGATAGCTGATCGTATCTTGTCTTGGGTTGGTTGCAGAGCAAACCACCTCCCCTTCCCGAGAAGCGAGACACATCGTTGCCATCTGGATGGTCGTACTTTGGTTGTGTGGCAGAATCCAACAGTCAGCGACTCCTGCAAGGATTCGCTTTCTCTTCGTCCACCTTGACCCCGCTTCTCTGTGTCAACGAGTGCACCAAACTCGGTTTCTCCATGGCGGGTACCGAATACGGCGATGAGGTGAGTCCTTGTACAAATTTCCAAAGGTATCATACGAACTGGCACTGATTAGCTGGCCATATCGTGTAGTGCTACTGCGGTGACGAATTCGTTGGAAGCGGTGGTGGCATGACCGACGACTCCACGTGTAGCATCGCGTGTGAGGGTGACGAGAGCGAGAAGTGTGGCAATGCCTGGTTCTTGAACTTGTACTCCTACAACTCAAGCTCTCTCGCCACTTGCTCCGGTGTGATTCCCCCTGCGTCTACCACTGCTGCTCTTCCCGCGGCCACCTCTGTCTCGACCAGCACCACTGTCGTGAACGGCACCACTTCCGTCGCAACTGTTACTGGTATCGCTACCGCTTCCATCACGACTGGCGCGACTGCTGTTCCTTCAATCAACGCCACCGAGTCGCTCACCAGTACCGGCACTGCCACAACTACCGCCTCGGCTTCTTACCCTGTTCACACCGACAGCGATGCTTCCGAATGGTATTCTCTTGGTTGTGCCATCGACCACACACCCCGAATCCTGAGCGGCTACAGCGCTCTCAGTCAGTATCAGATGACCATCGACAGCTGTCTCACCGTCTGCGAGGACAAGGGCTTCGCCTTCGCTGGTGTCGAATTCGGTGACGAGTGTTACTGCGGTCAGTCCTTGCCAGACAACATCACCTACTCGGACACTGCCTGTAATGTCAACTGTGATGGTGACGCTTCCGAGACTTGCGGTGGATCTTGGGCCCTCGAGCTTTTCGAACTCGTCTCTGCCGCTTCCAACTGTACCGATGATTCGACCACCAGTGCTTCTTCCCCCAGTCTGAGCACCGGAGCTCTCATCGTCACTGCAGGTGGTGGTGGTACTACTACCAAGGCAGCTGCTACTACCGCTGCTACTGCAACAGCCGCCACGACCGTGGCGACCGTCGCTACCACCACTGCTGCTGGTACCACCGCTACTGCGGCCGCGACCACCGTCCCTCAATCATCGGACCGACACGAGGTCTGGGCTCATCACATGGTTGGTAACACCTACCCTTACGGCGCGTCCGACTGGGCCAACGACATGTCTGCTGCCTCAGCTGCCGGTATCGATGGTTTCGCTTTGAACATGGGTTCCGACTACTGGCAAACCGCTCGGATCGCCGATGCCTACAATGTGGCTTCCAGAAAGGCATTCAAGCTCTTCCTCTCTCTTGACATGACTGTTCTCGCTTGTAACTCTCCTTCCGATGCTGCCAACCTTGTCAACATTGTGCAGCAGTTCGCGGGCCAGTCCGCTCAGGCTATGCACCAAGGCAAGGTCCTCGTTTCTACCTTTGCTGGTTCCGACTGTCAGATCAACTGGCAGAATGACTTTGTTGACGCGCTCGCTCGAAATGGAGTGAACATCTTCTTCGTTCCCAGTGTCTTCTCAGACGTCAGTACTTTCGCCTCGGCCACTTGGATGGACGGTGAGCTCAACTGGAACTCTGGCTGGCCCATGGGAGGCAGTGATCTCGACACTTCTTCCGACACCACGTACATGAACGCTCTGGGAAGCAAGGAGTACATGCCTGCCATCTCTCCCTTCTTCTACACCCATTTCGGTCAGAACAGCTGGAACAAGAACTGGCTCTACCGATCTGACGACTGGCTCTACTGCACTCGATGGGAACAAGTCATCGCCATGCGAGACGACGTCAAGATGACTGAGATCCTCACCTGGAACGACTACGGAGAGTCCTCTTACATCGGTCCTGTCGCCGGTGCTCTTCCCGCCGGTTCCGACGAATGGGTCAACGGGTACACTCACACCGGTCTCTCGTCGCTCACAAAGTACTACTCGACCGCGTTCAAGACTGGCTCGTATCCTTCCATCACCAAGGACGAGATCATCATGTGGGCTCGACCTCACCCTCACGACGCTACCGCCACTTCTGACCCCGTTGGCCGACCTACCGGATGGACCTACACCGAGGACAACCTTTACGCTGTCGTCCTTGCCACCGCACCCTCCACCGTCACCCTCACTTCCGGTACCAACTCTCAGACCTTCTCCGTCTCTGAGGGTCTTACCAAGCTCAAGATCCCCATGTCGGCCGGTTCCATGGGCGGTACCATCGCCCGATCAGGATCAAGCGTTGCATCCTACAACTCTGGATCTGCGTTCTCATACACCACTTCGCCCTCAATATACAACTACAACTACTTTGTCGGATCGAGCTCTTAAATCCAAATCAGCTCTTCGACTGTAATCATCTCACGACGAAAAAATCAAAATTAGTTTGTGACGTTGCTTTCTATTGACGAGGCAACGATAACGGTGTCGATCTTTGCGCTTCAGCCCCCTTCTCCCCCTCCTCGTCTTCTTGCTTCTGTGCTGGCACGGACAATATGATCTTTTTAGTTGGTTTAGTCAGTTGATAGGTTTAGTGATTTTCAGAGTAAAAGGAAGGTGTTCGTTTTCTTCTCTTCCTGCCGTTGGCCTGGACTGTATGTCGACAGGTCGAGACTGTTTTGTGATTTTCCATCTCTCTTTTCCCCCTCGCATCTTCTCATGAACCCACCTCTCCTCCCCCTTACCTTTATACGATTGGTCGATATGCAGTGATATGCACAACATAGATAATAAGTGACTGTGCACCGACAGCAGAAGTTGATCGTAACATTGATGCGGTCCAAGTCGGTAATGTCGGTCGGGTCCTAGAGACGTGTAGGATTGATTGATCAGGATGAATGCTAATAACCTGATGGCCCCTTTTGTTAACTTGATGATGGTTGGGATAAGAGCTAGCGCTACGAACCAGACCTCTGTCGGATCGGATAAGCTTCGGAGGGACGGGTAAAAAAAACCAACCCACCCAGCCAAACTGCCGCGGAGGACGCTAAAAACTATTGACTTACCGAAAGGAAGGGAAGATTTATTATTCAAATAAAAAATAATAATAAACAAACACATGAGAGAAAAAAAAAGTGCCGCACCTGTACGTGATTCCCACCCGATTGCGGCCGAGTATCAGAAGCCCACTCTTTTTCACTTTTACTACTACTGTCGGGAAACATGCCACGGCCGTTCTGGACCTCGTTTTGCGCAGTGCGAGACAAACGGATGGATGGATGCTGTGTGACCTTGACCTCTTGGGTACGTCACTTAGCACCGCGAAGATCTGCACTAAGTTACACCATCAACACCTTTTTCAGAGACCCATACCGGCAAATCTCCTCTCAACTGGTGTACACTGCCATACTCGAGTCACCCACCATACGAAAACTCTGCGGCAATCGTCAGTGAATCACCCAACTCGGGATTGCGTGCTCTTCACTGCCTGAAATCACTGGTTCATCCTATCTCTCCACGCCCCTCTTCGCCCCTGGAGAGCGAAAAGGTAAAAAAGTCCTAGAAAGCCGTGACTCACTGCCAAAGGTGGCTTTAGAGCGACAAAAGGGAGCAGGGAGAGGAAAGCGTAAATTCACGTCATCATTCTAGTTGGTGTCGCAGTGTGGTGCAGTGCAGTGCAGTGCAATACTGGGTTCGTTACCGAATAATCCTTATCAATTTTCTCGACACAAACCATCTCAGACATCGAGTATATACCTTACCTTTGGTGTCATTTGTCTTTCAGTGTGATCAAGTCGTCGCTATCATCTTCCACACCGCCATACGACGGATCGGTCCAACCGATCGAGTGACCGGAAGTCGACTCCAATCGTACACAGCACCTTTACCTGCGGTGTGCCCGTCTCGCCGTTATCATACACAGACATACGCGCACTCACGCACATACACGTTTGTGCGACCAGATCACCACGCCGATCCATCTGTTCCTCCCTTCCCTCCCTGATCTCCCATCATGCCTTCTCGATGGACATCGGGTCTCTCGACCCCCTTCGCATCATCTTCTCAGCCTCCCTCCGCCGCATCCTCTCGACCTTCATCTCGAGCTTCTTCGCCCACCCGGAACGGTCCCGCCAATCGACCTTCCAACCTTATCCTGCCCACCAGTCGTCGGCGAGAAGGAACGGTCGATTCGACAGGAACCGACCCTCTCGGCGATTACTTTGGAAACGGTCCACCGACTCCTGCATATGATTTCGGTGGAAGTCTGAACTCGCCTGCCACTCCCTGGGGCAATAGCATGGGTACGCCTGGAGCCATGACTCCAGGAGGAAGTCTGCATCATCATGGATCCACTATCGAGATCGTCTTGGACTCGGAACATCTCGTCTTGAGAGGTCAAGGAGGAGATATGAACCCTGCCTATCTTTCTGGAAGAGTGGAACTCAACCTTACAGAAAAGGCAAATATCAAGGAGATCACCATGCAGATGACAGGCAAAGCAAAGGTGCAGTTTTCGGATGGATCAGGGTGAGTCACCATCTGTCTTTGTTCGACCTTCCACCTGCCCTCAGGCTCAGCTGACCACCGCTCGATAGCGCTGCATCCAAGAACCACCATTACAGCCATCCTGTCACATCCCATGATTGGTCCTTCCTGCAAGGAGATCGAGGACACTCCCACACACTCAAAGCGGGCTATCACTCCTTCCCCTTCTCGTTTATGCTCGACGGCAATCTCCCTTCTTCGCTCAGGACCTACGCAGGGGATGCATCCATCGTCTACAAGCTCCGAGCTGTTGTCGTTCGATCGGGATTCGCCAGCAACTTCTCGACTCAGAAGGAGTTCACTCTTGTACGGATGTTCACGCCGGAAGCATTGGAGTTCAACCAGACATTAGAAATCGAGAACACATGGCCTGGGAAAGTCATGTATGCTCTGACGTTACCGTTCAAGGCGTACGCAGCGGGAGACGAAATCCCTGTCAGTGTCAAATTCATGCCCTTGGCGAAAGGCGTCAAGGTCACCGCGGTGGTATCGGTCTTGAAGGAGTACACTTTGGTTCACACCAGACATTCGTCACATCCTGAAACTAGGGTAGCCGCATGTGTCAAGCACGAGATACAGAATGGAGCAGCGGTGGAGGTGGCGAGAGAACCCATTCGGCCGCCTCAACATTGGATCGAACATAACCGAAGCGCTACCGCCTCCCGACTACCGAGTCCGGTGCAGACACCCCTTGTTGGTGCACGCGGACGTGTAGCTTCCAACACCTTCGGCCCGCGTCCGAGCGATAGTTACTTCCCCGCTCCTCCTACCGATGGCGAAGGATCTGGCGCCACTTCTACACCTCAAGCTGGACCCTCTACCCGTCTGACGGATGAGCCCGCTTCGACGGAAATGGATGAGCAAGACATCGACATCGGTGATGATGAAGTTAGCACTCATTTCAGTATCCCAATCCCCCAATGGGTAACCCCGTCACATTCAATCCATCCCGTATTCGTCACCCACAAACTCAAATGGTCTTGTTCTATCTCGAACCCAGATGGACACGTCTCGGAGTTACGGTGTGCTCTTCCCATCCTTATCCTCGACAACAGCTTGCTAGACGAAGCGCGTGCGGCTGGCGCTACCACTCGAGGGCTGTTGTTCGGGAACACCGTAGAAGAACCACAGATCGATCTTCCCAGTTATAGCAATCACGTTTACGACCGGATCGCTATTGCCGACTCTGGAAACGCTACAGGCTTCGTTCCTCGTTCTGTCAATGCTACTCCTCTCCCTTCGCCTCACGACGACACTCCTCCCCGCAGTCGAGCACCTTCTCGACCTGCCTCGCCTGTTCGAGGTTATAGTCACGCTAGTGCCGCATCGGCCTCTTCAAGGAGCACAGAGCCCACACCTGCTGGAGATGTGCCTCCACGTCGACAACTCTCGAACTTTGTGGACTCGGAACTCCTGCTGTCTCTCGGATCTCTTCGAACCCAGTCTAATGGCTCATCTCCCAACGGCACCCCGCCCGACTCACGAGGTGGCAGTCGACCTCTGAGTAGACGTAACAGTCGTTCGGGAAGGAGCAGTCGGGCTGGAAGTCGTGCGTCAAGTCCTGATCGGGAAAGGAGTCAACCGTCGTCGACATCTGGGAGTTATGCCGAGGAAGGACACGTGCGGCCTGGCACGGAACGTCGATCCACCGGTCTTCACGGCTTGTTCCATCTTCCAAAACCTATGCGACCTCTCTCGAACCTCAACGGCGGCAAAACCATCCTGAGAAACTCGTCGAATGTCGCTCTGAACCAATCGGTCGAAGGGCTTCCTCGAAACAGCTCGGTCCCTGGCGGTCTTCATTCTGCTGGTGGAGCGCACTCTTCAGCGAGCAGTCAGAATCATGTCTCCTTCGCTCCACGAGTCACTGCGCTGGAACCTAATACCACCACGGGTGCGGGAAGAACGAGCTTCCAAATCGGAGGAGACGACGATGATGACGAGCACGATCAAGGTCCCGGTCATGCCCACGACGATGAAGGTGGACCGGTCGATCCCCTCAGTCAAGTGCCTTCGTATGCCATTGCATCGCGAGGTTTCCTGGGTGGAGGCGTCGTCCCTATCGATGCTGGATTACCGACGTATGACGCCTCTGAGCGATTGATGGAACATACCAGATCGTCGACTGATCTGACAAACGCATCGGGCAGTCTGTTGAGACCGAGGAGTGATACCGCGCTGGTACAACTTGGATCAGCAGCTGCTGCAGAGGCAGAAGAGAGAGCGACAGAAGAAGCATAGGCGTGGGGCCTGACGCCCGCGCAGGCGCAGGCGCAAGAGTGGAAAGGGGAAGGGTGGGTGGGGGCGAGACGGGAACGCTCTCGGTCCTCCCCCGAAATCCAACTTGTTCAGCTGGGAGGGAGAGCTGAGGCGGTGGAGAGGTGCACACAACACAAGACACATACATACACATTAGATGGGAAAAAAAAAGGATTGTTCTGACGGTGTTATTCAGCAAAGCAAAGCAAAAATCACAGTTCATACAGTAGTAAATCGATTATACATATAGACCAAATGTCTGGGCATCAGAAATGCATACATTTCGATAGAGTCGACCTGGGACCGTCGATCGTTCTGACGAACGGATGCTCTGACCATCGACGTGAGAATGGATCTCTCCATCTGTCTAGCTGTAGTCGTGAGAACGGTTCTCTCCAACTCCATCCTCTGGAAGGAAAAGAAATCATGATTCGGACAAGTAGTATTGCTTGCATGTCTCTTCTGTTGTTTGGAAGTTTGAATGTATGATCAATGCAAATAATATTTATATAGGTACAATACGTGATGAGACCCTAAAACATGTTCGTCTCCTCTGGCTACCAGCCAACATAATCAAACAATCGCACTATCATCCCTATCTCCCTCCGGAAGCGTGACCGTCGGATTCCTGCTCATCGTCCCTTCTCTAACAGGCGTCAAAGCTCCCCCACCTCTAATTCCAACAGGTGGACCTCTACCTCCTCCTCTTTCCCTATCTCTATCAAAACCCTCTCTCGGTAGACTGAACTGTAATCCTCCCGAAGAAGGAGAACCAGGTACCGTCATCCCTCCAAACGAACTCGATCTTCTATGGGATACCGTTCCACCACTATTCGGGTTGTTTGGTTGATAGGGCGGAGCAGTTACTGGTCCTTGACTTATCGGACTGATATTTCGGGTCAAGGACATTCCACCAGAAGAACCTCGTCGAGTATGCGTAAAAACTTCGTCCGTGAACATGCTTGCTCGACGGGAAGCTCGACGTGATCTTTCTTCTTCGAAAGCTGTCTCTTCAGCTGCTGTAAAGTCTTTCGGCACTGCAAACGATGGTGTATCAGTTATCAAACGTGAATGTGATTGCCAAATACAGATTAACATACACATAACAGCTCGATCGATCTGACAAAAGCGAGTCAGAAAGAAATGGTCTCTACTTTGTTCTTAGGCACACTCACAGCGACCGGTAGCCCTCGATGACGACCTCGAAGCATTACAGCAATGACAACCAGCTTAGAAAGCTTCCTGAAACTCCCCGAGAACCTATCACAGCCCGCAAGCTTGTCAGTCTTCAGGAAATTGACCGTCTTCTGCTTGCCATTCTGCACTCACGAGTAATTGTCGTATGCCACACCGAGACTGAGCCCAACGGTACCATATGCGCTGACCAGCTCGAAAACTATATTAAAGATGTCGAACCACTCTCGATCATCGTCGATATGTCCACGCTAAGCAGTTTCAATCAACAATGGTTCTCATTCATCTACAGGAAATGCGCGTATCGCTCACCTCGATGATGCAAACCAGCCACAACGCAAAGCCAAGCCACCAGATATCTATTATATATCAGTCAGCCCATGACTGATGTCAACTTCATTCGAAACTCACCGAAAGCCAGCTGTCGCCTTGCATGCCACCCGACATACTTCGCAACGGCCTGAGCACCCTCTGTTTCTTCGCCCTCGCCAAAGTCATCATCCTCTGCTTCTTCGTCGAACAAGCCCAGACTCTTCTCCTCGTACACATTGGTCGCTCGTACCGAAAGGGCAATAGGATAAACGGAAATGTACTGGTCGTCAGCGACAGCAGGAAATGCCAAAACTCACCATCATGATGACGTAGAGGACCTTGACAGCCGGAGCCAGGTTGCCCAATGCTACGATGCCGAAACCAGCAGCCCGGACTGCGGCTGATTGCAGGAATCCCGCAGCAATACGAGTACCGACCGGAATCGCCATAATGGTTCTGGCAAGCATGAGAGGTAAGCTGAGAGAACAACGTCACGGCATTGAAGCGTTACAGTAAACTCACGGAGTTCCAATATCGAGGACCAAGAAGCTTACCCAATCGATCAGGCTGCAAGGTAAGCGAAATGTCAAAGAGTCCATGCACTCACGTCAAGCCAATCATGACGAAGCCAAGAAACCAGGTCTGCGTAGAAGGGAACAGATATACGAAACATCTATGTCCGATGGGTCAGCTGCTGAACCGTCTGACACCAATTTGTGAGGTAGCTTACCGTCGAGGATGGTCCAGGAGAAATTTCAACGATTCTCGCGTGCGAGATGTTTCTGGCACAAGCTTGTAGCAGACCCACCTTTGTGGAGCGTCAGCAGCTGTTCACTTGCGAACCAGGATCCGAACTTACACAGTGCAACGCAGACTAGTATCCGAAACAAAACATCAATGATGGGACAGTAAGATGACTGCGAGAGCAACATACAAGATCGGCTGTTCAGAATCAGCAATGATTATAACTGCGTCCAAGTAATTAACTCACGAATGCAGTATTTCCAGCAAAGATGAGGATGATCAAAACTGTTTCACATGAGTCTTTGGCCGGTGCGATGGGGGATAGCTCTATCATGGACACTCACCAACGATCATGAGATAAGCCCTCTGAAACGGTATCATACTCATATCAACCAGACTCATGCCCGTATTTGAGAATGCCGAGACAGACTGAAAAAGCGCGAACCAAGGCACTCTCACGCGTTTCGGTTGATCGTCAAAGACGTGAGCGTACCGGTTTCCTGCTGCGATATAGGGTGCCATGATAACAAAGCCGGCAAGTTGAATGAAGACAAAGTACTGCAATCTCGTCAGCACCAAGGTAGTTAATGAAATCGAAGGAAGGAAGCTAGCTCAACTTACGCCAACAACGATATAAAGCAGCACTCTCAGAGCACGGTATTCGACTCCACCAAGTTCATCCATTTGTTCTTGGGTCAGTCCCGTAAATCTACTATTTCTCCCCACCACGGCAGCGAACGAGATGTACGGCACTTCTTTGCCCTCGGTGCCGCTCGGCGCAACGCTCCCTCGTCCGCCTATTGTATTCGTCCTTGCCATTGTAAGAGACTTCTCCAGATTCTTGGTGGCCTGAGGAAATGCTCGGCGAAACACCTTTTTTCCGATAGCTAACGGTGTAGGGAATCCACCGAATCCAGTCAAACGAGGATCCGGTCTCGTGATACTGGTGGGTCGAGTAGAGAATGTCCGTGGTAATACGCCAGATTGGACAGTCGCAGCACGCGGGAAACGACCTGATCAATAGATCAGCTTGCTTAACCGACTAAGACTGGTTACTGGTGCTCACCTTCGCCGGCAGCGCTTCTGAAAGTTGCAGAACGCGGGAAGGTACCTCCTTCCCTTTGAGTGGTTGACCCTCTGTCTCTTTCTCTAAAATCATGGCTGTCATCCATGTCATCATCGAAGGCGATGGTTTTAGATCTCGGAAATGCATCTGTACGTTCTGAATCAGAGAAAAGGGCAACAACTGCCTTGAATCAGCTCACCGTCTGTCAGTTGAAGCCCAGCATAAGGGGTTCGACGAGGTGATCTGGTAGGTGTGGATGGACTGATGATCAGCTTTGTTTCAAATTCAGAAACTCACCCCTCAGGTGTGAGATGTCCAGGACTCTCTGTCAGATAATCTGGAGCGTCCAGCGTCGGTTTAGGTTCTTCCTCCATCGCTTCAGCTTGTCCGTTCTCTACCGCTGCTGCCAAGGCACTGGACAATTGTCGTCCGGTGTCAGGCTCCATCTGAATCCCTTCTGGCAGAGGAATCGGATCTTCTCGTTCTGGTGTAGGCGCTGGCGTGAAGATCTCTGCTCGCTCCGCATCATACCACCCCATAGGATTAACTAAGCCGACACCTCCTCCCGAGACACGCTTGATCATGTCCGTTCTCAATTTCTGGTGTCCCTTCTTCTTTGGTTTCTGGTGTCCTTCGTGATGTTTTCTCTCGTGCTTCTTGGGTGATGGTGGGACAGGCTTCATCTCGAGAGAAGGAGTGGAAGTTCGTTCATCTGGAGATCCGCCTTTCGAACCGAGCTTGTCCTGGAAAGCGCAAAATGTCAGCTCGCAGTGCATATCGAACGAGGGCAAAGACTTACGCCGCTGGACTTGCCAAACGTTGCGCTGAACCTCCTGCGGATGGCTGTGAGAGGCGGTCCAATCGTTGCGACTCTTGAGAAAGTCTTGCTGATATTGAATCTCGATCGGGCGTTCCGATCTCTCAACACATGCTTGAAGGTCTGTCGGAAGAAGTATCTGAAACAAAGGATATCAGCTTAGGACAAGGTGGTCGATTGGATAAACTCACTGTCTGACAAGTATCATGACGATTGACACAAATGTCTAAAAGCATTACCGATCAGCCATCCTGTTGTCATTGATCCAGTTTCGAGAAGACCGCTCACCAGACTGCCGATGATCATCTGCAGGAAGAGTAGCACTTGCTGGAAGACGCTCAAGGTGCTCAGGTTGATCGACGCCAATCCCGTCACCGTCATGGCCGACATGCAACAGAACAAACAATCGATATAATCGATATGATAGGTCGTGTTTGCGCCGTACATGATTCCAGACGTGATGAGTGGTATCTATTCGTTGTTATCGGTCAGCCTTTTCAGTTGACCATATCAACAGAATATGCGACTCACTATTGTGAAAGTGAGGAGATGGACACGGTAGAAGTTGAGCGAATTGAGGAATAAAGCTTTCCATCTCGCTGCAGTCGAAGGGACAGCGAGATGGGAAGGCAAAGAGGGTACGGTGCGCATGGAGGGCATCTTGCCGATTTGACGGGGGCGGTGGTGGCCAAGCGACAGAATTGGCGCCGTTACCCTCTCTATCTATTCCCAGTCACTGTCGGGTTGGCGCTGACCGAAAGTTGAGGAGATAGGTTGCCCGAATGCTCGTACACAATCTGATTTTACCCTTTGTTATTGATCTCGTCTACCCATGTTGCTTCCAACCTTGATTTCTTGTGGTGAAAACACGTGCGCCGATGCTGATGATGATTGTACAACAGATGTTTGATTCCTTACACTATCGTTATGCACAGAGGAAGATATCGACAAAGGGAAGATTGGATGAGTATGATTCGGACGTGAAAGGAGTGGAACTGAATGAGAATAAGGGGACCGTTTGGCCAGAGATTTACGACGTTGTTCACCATCAAACCATTCGCACCATTTTCATTCTTGGAGCCCAGAATGCACATCAAGCGAAAGCAGATCCCGCGTACTGACCACCGAAAACCACGTGGCTCAAGTGACAATTTTTGAATGCATCTCAAATTAGAACTTTGACGACATACAAAGTCATGACGACGACATTCGTGGTGCATATGACCCCACCATCACCTTGTCACGTAACGTAAGGCAGGTCTCGGATCCAACTCACTCGGCTTGTTGATAAAGAACGAACAGGTTAGTCGAAGCGATGTCGAATGCGCAATGCGATTCGCCTCGTCGGATAGACAGACGGTTAGAGGCGTCAGGGGACGTGTTTCATCCTGCAATCAGCCATCATTCTCTTCTTGAATCGAATTTCATCCCAGGTGCCAAGGCTTGGTCCACGATACTCTGAGTCTTGCACCATCGTTAGATCAGGACAGTGAGCCGTGTACAAGCCAGACGACCTTTGAGGGCAGTGCTGCTTGCAATCGATGCATCTCGGATGCAGCTTTGTATGTATCTTCTAATCATCTTCCGGACTCCACATTCGCTTCATCATGGCGCACCACCCGCCTTCAATCTCCTCACTCTAAGTTCCCGCAGAGCGACCATACCGGTGTAAGCGGCAATCACGAAGAGAGCAATAAGAGGGGGGAGGAGCTAAGATGGGACGAGCTACAGGTTAGCAGACGATCCGTGATCGGCCTTGCCGTCATATACGCCTGGACGAGGATGCACAGGACTCACTTGGTACAGCTTGAGACCAACCCAGTACACGAAAATGAGGGTCTCGATGGCAGCGAGAACAAGGAGGAAGATGTAGGAAGAGACTGGTGGACTTTGGAAGTTGAGAGAGGGGAAGATGTTGGACAGCTGCACACGCACTCAAGAGTCAAGCTCACGTTCCATTATTTCGACGTGGATCAGATCGCACTCACCAGACCCAAGAGTAAAGCCCATGGAGCAAGGGTGATGATCACCCCAGCACCGCTCTTCGTCCAACCTACGGTCTTCTCCTCTTCCTTGAAAGTGTGTACGATCTCCTGCTCAGCTTGGAAAGCAGGCTCGCCCTGACGAGGAGGAAGATCGTGTCGTTTTCGAGGCAGAGGCTTCAGGATCGAATCCGGAAGAGTGAGCTCGCCCAATGGGTATGCTAACGGAGTGAGCGAGTCGAGGGCTGAGAGAAGTAAGGTGATTTGGAATTTGCCGTGAGTGGTGAGAAGGGCTGGATGAGGTTTGGCCGTGTTCTGATCAGTAGAGGAATGCATTTGTCAGTATACACACCGAGTCGTGGTCGAGCCACCTGCTCAGTAGAGTTCGGATGATTATATATCAAATACCTCTTCCGCAGCACGACGAGAGAGCTATACGAGGTACAACTCACAATTGTGATCTGAGCCTTGCCATTCCCCTTGACACTCAAGGGAAGCGTGACATCATCCCCTTTGGGATCCTCCAACAGCAGATGTGCTTGTTGAGGATACACCGCTTCCCCAGTGGTCGTATCAATGACCGTGAAAGCGAGTTTGAAGATGGACGATTCGGTCAGTGTTATAGGATTGGGCAGAGGAGCGGGCTCTTTCAGTCTGCGAGCGAGATCTTGCGGCTCAGTATATAGGGTGATTGCTTTACTCGGAATCAACTCACGTATAGCTAGCATCGCTGATACCGTCTGAAGAAGTGACAGACACCTTGCCCGCTTTGATACCTAGAGCTCCCTTGGCGGAGACAGCTGTTGTTGAGAGAACAGCAACAAGGCCGACAATCGCCACGCGTTTGAGAGAAGCAAACATCCTAGGAGCGAGAGTAGCGAAGCTGACTTATGGACACATTAGCTTTCAATGGATGGCTCCCGTTCGTACTGTGAGCAGGCTATTGTACTCTAGCTGTCTTGCGGACGTGGAGGTGATACCATCGCGAAGCAAGACTACCCCCACGTGGCCAGCTGAGGGCGTACGTAAAGAAGGCATGCCATGCAGTTTTTTATAGGCTCACGAACCTCCACTGCCACAAAACAAAAACTGTCCTCGGGGTTTACGGAATTTTGAAATTTGTGTGCACGCTCTCTGTCGGACTCGCAACATATATAAGACGCTTCGAATTCGCAACTCTAGTTGTTTTTCTTCTCATTGATCATACTTTGCAGGTTAGTTGCATACTACCTTTTCTCCCCTCACTATTCTCTCTTCACTCCCAACGAGCTCTTTGCACTCTTCCCATCGTCCGCTTTCCTTTTCCTGCTGCTGAGCGGTCTCGCTGACTTGATTTCTATCAATCTCACAGGATTTCTGTATAGTCACTGTTCTTCTTTGCTAGTCCACACTAGCCACATTTTCCACGTCGAGGTGATGATCCAGTCACCCGCCCCGCTCTCTTACAGAGGAATTTAACCGTCAATCGAGTGGGTCTCTCGGGATTTTCTCTCGGTTGGGAGGTTATCGAAGAAGCTGGCGGTACGCGGACCTGTCGACCTTTCGAGGAAGATGGGGGGCGGCCGTGGGCTGGGGTAGGCTTTCTGATCGACGTTCTTACTTTCTCGCTTTCTGGCAAAATTTCGCTTTCGACTAGTGCTTTAGAGAATTTCATTAGGTGAGCATGCATTTCAACATCTTAGATCCTTGAACGAAAATTTTCATTCAACCTTCGACTGTCGAAACTTCTCGATCAGACATTCTATCACCTTCCATCTTGACCTGTTGCATCCACCCGTCTCCGCTCCCTCCGCTCTCCCTCCTCTTCCTCGTCTGGCCCACACGATTGATGACCTGAGTGCATTTGGCTTGAGGACGTCGCTCCGCGTCGTCGATGCTGAAAAAACCACGCTACCTTATAATTTACCTCTGACAAACCCTCTGAGATATATCCTTTCTCTTCGTCTGGCGTGGTCGTCGAGTCATGGGTAGAAGTGCTGATCAATCCTGGTGATCTTACAGTTTACTATTCATCTTCCGCTGTCATCGAAGGACTTTGGTTTGTACACTCGACAATACTACCTTGCTACTGTTCTATGTATCTTCCTGCCGTTACCAGCATCTTGCGCGTTGCATTGTGGGAACTATGTCTCCTTTACACATCGTCGCAAGCCTGTCATGTCACCACAGAAAGCCTCATGGGAATTGCAATTTGATCCATCGCATCGCGAAGCGATTGCAGTAGCCCTCATCGCGGAGTCAATCTTGTTTGTCCAGGGTGTTTCTAAGTCGACCTCGATAGGCGTGCCAGCTCGATCGGTCCTACGCGCACTGTGCTGCATACATGAATCATATGTAGGCACTGTCACGTACTATTGGAGCCATTCGTGACTATCATTACCGTACCCTCCGTTTATATGGCACCTGATTCCGACGACACTTTGCTCTTTCTTCTCCTACACCAGCGGGACAATGCAAGAACGCCTTTCTCTGCGACCGCTTCCTACTTATGATGCTGTTTCAAGAACTTGACCACGTTCTCGGGACTGGCAGAGATTGCAGAATATGTCGTGTCAGCCATATTACACGATAGATTTTCCAGCTCACTCACTCTGTAGCGGGCTTGACTCCAAGAGCAATATCGACAAGTTTGCCAGTCTCCTTTTCGAATATGAAATGAGATCGTTTGACGCTACAGGGGGAATGGCAAGGACATTCAGCGCAGCACACGTATGACCTCCCTTACTAATATGGGTATACCGACTTTTTGGGAAGAACGAAGGCACCGAGTCTGATCAGAATCGAACACACCGCATCAGCCTTGTCCATGTCCATCAATGCGCTCCTCAGGAGGTTGTCAGAGGATGGGGGAAGACTCACCGTTTGATGAGCTTAGATTCGGGATCGCAGAGAAGCTTATAGTTGAGCTCTTTCTTGGTGATCCACTATCGACAGCTCGTCCGTCAGCTCATGGTGACTCCGCTTGTACACGAGCGCTTTATAGCTGACTCACTTTCTGTTGAGCCGCTGGTGTATCTTTCGACAAACCATATATCTCGTAACCAAGCTCCGAGATCTCGTCATAGCTATCTCGATAACCACAAGCTTGAGTCGTACATCCTGGAGTATCCGCCTGAAGTACGCAAGGTCAGCGAATAGTTGCACCGGTCACATAGATATGTCAAGTTGACGGTGCTTACCTTGGGATACAGGAAGAATATCACACCCTTCTCCCCAGCCAGAGTCGACACATCCACTTCGGTCCCGGTGTTATCGTTCAATTTGATCTTGGGGAGCTTGTCTCCTTTCTTCAATTGTCCCCTCGTAGAAGTTTCGGGTTCGGCAGATCCAGGTGCTTCAAGCTCCTTCTCCTTCTTCGCAGAGGCTGACTTGACGGTGGAGGTGGTGGCCTTCCCATTGGTCGCCGGTTCTTTGGCCGGATGGGACGAAGGTTTGGCCTTTTTCGACACCTTCCTGTCGTCTCCGTTTGTGGTACTCTCAGCCGGTCGCTGGAATCGCAATCGAGATAGTCAGCTGAACTGGCCATCCAAGCGACAACAGGCTTCTATACAGCCTACCTTTTCTAGTACGACCGCTTTCTTCGCCTTGTCACCGTCCGTAGCGATTGATCTGGGGATGTCAGCGATCCGCGCGGATCGTCTAGAGGGAGGGGGACCGGACGATGCGGTCGCTTTTGAGTCGTTCCTGGAGGGAGGCATGGTTACGGTGTCGCTCGGTGATCTGACCTGGGGGTTTTCCACTGATCTGAAGAGGACGTTTCGAGATACAGCGTGAACTATCTTGTTCTCGTTTGTGGTCTCCGAAGGGAGAAGAACGAGTAGTGATTCCCAAGTAACTTTACCCATGTTGTGATCGTATGTGGGTCATGACACAAGTCGCGCTGGGCCCCCGAATGTCCAGGCACGGTTCGGTCAACTGTTACGTGTTATTATTTCTGAATCGGTAGTGATAATGATCATCCCATTCTGAGCGCGTCTACTACTACTCGTTTGCGACGGTAATTTTTGTTCTCGTGAACCCCCGTAAGTCATCCTAGGACCCTGAGAATTCCGTCTGAAAAGTTGGAAAGGACGAGATACGTTTTGATGTTAGATCCTGATGACTAGTCGTATGATATACAGCCTGTCAATCCACTTCCACTCCCACTTCCCTCTACCTCACTCCTCCCGCTTGATCCACCTGTGAACAGTGAGTGGGACTTACCGAATGAATACATGTATTAGAAAAGCAATGTGCTTACCCTCCCCTTCACAACAGTGTGTGGTATCCTCGGTCTGCTCCTTCACGACCCTTTGGCCACTCAGACCAATCTTGCGGGTACTGAGATGTGCGTTGGACTGCCATACCGAGCATGTAAGATCCATGCTAACGCCATTCCTCAATCAGTGCTGAGGGTCTGTCCCTTCTCCAACACCGGTGCGATCTTCCCTGTATTTGACTGCACTCGTCCATCACTCGAGCTGATTGACCTTCCCCCATTGATAGAGGACAAGATGCAGCAGGTATCGTCACTTGCGGGTCAGGTGGTCGATTCTATCAGGTCAAGGCAAACGGCATGGTCAGAGATGTCTTTGACTCCACTGCCGTCGCCGGTTTGAAGGGTTGGATGGGTGTTGGACATGGTGAGCGACAACCTGATGGAGGAGATTGATCGGTCGTCTGACAGATTGTTTCGTAGTCCGTTACCCTACCGCAGGTAGCTCTGCTCATGCCGAGGCTCAACCTTTCTACGTCAACTCTCCTTACGGTATCGTCTTTGCCCACGTGAGTGATTGATGGAACAGGTCTGGTACATCAATGCATGGGCTGATTTTGCATCATAATCAGAACGGTAACATCGTCAACACCCCGGCTCTTCGTCAGTTCCTCGATGTTGACGCTCACCGACACATCAACACCGACTCCGACTCTGAGCTTCTCCTCAACATCCTCGCCAACAACCTTCAGAAGACCGGCAAATTCCGTATCAACGAGGAGGATATCTTCACCGCCATCGGTGATCTTACCAAGACCTGCACCGGTGCTTACGCTTGTGTTGGCATGCTCGCCGGTTTCGGTTTGATCGCTTTCAGGGATCCTAATGGTATCCGACCCGCTGGTATCGCTACTAGGAAGGGTGGACGAGGCGGCACGGACTACTTGGTCGCTAGCGAGAGTGTGGTCGCCCAAGCTTTGGGTTTTGACGGTTGGGAGGACATCAAAGCGGGTGAGTGGCTTCACAGATCGAAAGATGTGAGGACTACGCCTGACGGATTTTTCAGGCGAGGCAATCATCATCACTCGAGAGAAGATCTCACGACGACAAGTCGCTGAACCTAAAGTCTTGGCTCCCGATATCTTCGAATACGTCTACTTTGCTCGACCCGACTCCACCATCGACGGTATCAGCGTGTACAGAAGTCGAATGGCTATGGGAGAGTACCTTGCAGAGACTGCCAAGAAGGAACTTGCTCGTGTGGGTCTCACTGTGGACGTCGTTATCCCTGTTCCCGACACTTCGCGAGTTGCTGCCCTGCAACTCGCTCAACATCTCAACATCCCATACAGAGAGGGTTTCGTGAAGAATCGATATGTGGGAAGGACTTTCATCATGCCTGGACAGACTCAACGGTAGGTCAAGCGCTTCGTCCAGACTGATTTGTTGCTGATGAGCCTATACAGACGAAAGAACGTCAGGAGAAAGCTCAACGCTATGCCTATGGAGTTCGCCGACAAGGTTGTCATGCTGGTTGATGGTGAGCTATAGGCACACTGTGTTCATACTCCTGAAAGTTAATCTTGCATCGTAGACTCCATCGTGCGAGGTACAACCTCAAAGGAGATTGTCCAAATGGCCAGAGAAGTCGGCGCAAGGAAGATCATCTTTGCCTCGTGTGCACCTCCCATTCGGTGCGTGTCCAACCTTGCGTCCGCAGGCGAAGAGCTCAGCTGACATCCTACTTTCATAGATACTCTAACGTCTACGGTATCGACATGCCCTCGCGACATGAGTTGGTCGCTCATGACCGAACTCCTGAGGAGATTGCCGATCACATTGGTGCCGATCTTGTCATCTTCCAAACATTGGATGATCTCGTGAAATCATGTAACAGTTTCAACCCTGCTATCAAGCAGTTTGATTGTTCCGTCTTTACTGGCGAGTATGTCACTGGAGGTGTGGATAATCGATATTTGGACCATATCGAAAGGTTGAGGAACGATAAGGCCAAGGCGAAGAAGACACACCAGGCAGTTGAGCAATTAGAGGCGCAAGAAGCAGGGTGCAGTGGGCCTATGAGTGAGTCTGCACTTTGTCTCGCAATGTCACAACTCCGGTCACTGATCGTGAATAATCGCAGATGGTTCCGACTCACTGATCGGTATCACAAGGAATGACTCCATCATGGGTCTAGCGAACCATTCACCTAAAGTCGGTCCCACTTCTATGCCCTCACCCAATGACACGGTGGGCTTGCATAACTCTTGGTACGGGCAATAGCTCGTCGTTGCGGGGAAATGACGGGGACGGGCGACTGGTGGCGGTGTCGATGTCGATGTCGGATGTTTGGTTTTAGAGGCATTGACCAAATACAAATATCCATTCAAGAACTTATTGCATATATTGTAGGGCATGTACACGTTTGATCATGATCACGGACTCGTGACTTCCTACGATAAAATTGACTTCTGTTCAGTGCGAAGGGAGTGATAGATATGCATATGAGATATGATCGTCAAGTCAAGTGATTATACCCAGATCCATTCACCAATCACAACATCCCCTCCACGCCCAACGCCACCAAGACTCTCGCCAGGAGACTGACTTTTCTCTCTTCCTGATTCCACGTTTCTTCACCCACATCTTTCGCATTGCTATCCAATGTTTTCAGTTCCGCCGAAAGAGCCCGACGGAGGGATGGCGAAGAGGTCATCATGACCATTGATAATTCGGTATCGAGGGTTAAGGATCTAGTGGAGAGGTTGGACGACCCGACGAATGTCAAGAAGGGTTTTGAGCCGGTGGGAGCTGGGGAGAGCCATAGACCTGGGTTCAAGGAGGACGATGGTCAGCCTCAACTCTTACATTTTCTGTATACTGCACCTCTCATCAAGAACAGATTTAATCTAGCAACCCCTCTCACCCTTTGAATGATAGGTCCATCCTTCCTTCTCCCACTCTCGTAGTCTCACTCCGGTTCCCTTCTCCTCGTCCCAAGCTCGACCTTGTCTCACTGCATCACGGTAGAATCGGCTTTCCAACAGAGTATATCCCTCCGGTATCAATCTCGAAAACCCCTTTGAGCCGTAGAATCCATTGGACTGGATCAAGGACAGATCATAAGCTTTGGGTCGACCACATCCCGTACCCATATTCGGAGCTCCTAACTCACCTTTGGAGACGCTGCGATGAGTCTGACTGGCGCAGGAGAGTTGATCACTGCCTTCTTGTATGCCTTGTACAATCCGAAGTAACCGCTAGTGAGATCCACCTCAACCTTGCCCCCTTCTCCTTCCGAGGTCGAATCATCATATGATCCGTTAACAGCTTTCCAGATCTCGCCCATCGCTCTTTCTTCCTCTTTCACGCCCAACACTCCCGCTTGCAACACGGGCCAGAACCAGGTGTCCACATCTACCCTTCTCGATCTACTGGGATTAGAAGCCCGCCATGAGTTTTGGAATGCACTCAGCGTCGCTAGGGCATGTTGTTCGAATCGACGTGGATTTATAGACGCTGACGGCCAGATCAGGGAAGCTTTCGTATGTGGTGGATTTGAAGCTGATCTGGATGATGAGGTCGAGGAAGTCGAAGCAGTAGAGGATAAATGTTCAGGAGCAGGTAAGGGGACGGTATTTAACGGTGAGATGTGGGCGGGCGGGGAATGATGGAGTAGATACGAATATTGAGTGAACAGTCGAGTGAGAGAAGTGAGATATGAAAGTAGACTGGGATGAGATCTGAAATGGATATATCGATCTTGTCGATTCGTAAAGTAAGATGAAGCGAGATTGGCCCTGTCGAGTAGGTATGATCATGGATATCAGCTATAACGTCTAACACATCGAGAAGGGATTCGCGCCCACTTGGACTCACCCGCTGATGATGACTTCGTCGTCGACACCATACCATTTCCCATGCCAAGTTCCCCATCCCTCATCATATCTCGCCGGAACGATCTTCTCCATCAGTCCTCTCAGCTTTGGACTTCGGAACAACCACACTTCGCATCTATCTTGATAGTGCCGGACAAGGGGTAAGAGGAGATGAGCGGTGGAAGGGGGAAGCGTAGCTGACGACGATAGACGAGTTGACCGATTGTAATCTAGTATGAAGGCTACTCGTAGTTGAGGATTTGATGCTAATGCAGTACGTATCGCTTCGACCTGCAGGAAGTTTCACACCGCAACATCAGCTCCTACTTCTTGACAGGCTGGGACACACAGCTTGCAACTCACCAGCTCTCCTTCTTCTACACCTATATACAGACTACTGATCAATATCCTCCGCTTGGCTCTCTTGATCATCTCAAGCAACCTCGCGTAGAACATTTCAGGCGAAGTGAGCAGTTCCACTTCGTCCCCTCTTGCTCCGAAACACGGTTGAGTTGCCGAAAGAGCTGATGATAATCGATCAAATGCGGGGTGTTGATGAGGTTGTGGTCTCGGACTGACAGGTTGGGACGAGGATGGTCCAATGGTCGCGGACGTTGAGGTGGAAGCTGAGGAAGTACTGGTGCTACTGCCATTATCAGATGGAGCGGCTGTCGAATATCGTGCATGACGAGGGCCAGCTGAAGGGCAGGTCGTTGTCGGGGTAAATCTCGAGATAGATGAGAACGCTCGTCTTATATCGCTTGGTCGGGATCGTGTCATTCGGCAGACGGACAGCTCGACACTTGCCTTGAAGACGTCTCGAATAGGCAGGCAACTCATCTCGAGTGGAGCTGTATGAAGTCTCGGACAATGAAATGAGGATGCATGCTTGATTAGATACACCAAAATCGGTGTATGTTTTCTTTTGTCGACGGGAACATGGACTTTTCCTGTCCTCCCTACCGACTGTCCCAGATCCACGTGGCTGCCTGACGATCTTGTCCTCGATCATCGCGAGTCACAGTAGCTGGAACTGAAAACGCTACTCGAGTACAATATTTACATTCATTGGACATGATCATCATCGTCAATAATTCCTTTCTGTAGTCACAACAGGCCAACAGAATGTGTGAGACATAGTAGCCTGACCAACATAGATCTTTCCACGCGCGCATCTCCACCTCTCCCTCCCTTCCCTTCCCTTTCCTTCCCCTTACCTCACCCGTTCGGCTTGCACTCCTGCCTCGAATGGCAGGTCACGCCGACTGGACAAACATGTTCACTTCGGGGCTTTATGGCTTGAAAAGGGCTGCGATCGTGCTTCCTGTCGCATATACAGGCGCTTGGCTAGGGTACTATGGTGAGTAAAGTTCCTTCTGAAGCCTGCCACACAGCGCGGTACCCTCTCGCATCTGGATTTGATCATTCTGCATCAGTAGCAGCGAGATCTCCAGGCTGACGAGAGACAACAACGAAACGTAGCATACACCGATACGCTGCGACGATCACATATACGTGAACGCAATCGGACCATGGCAGATACCGTCTCGGTATTACCAGGCGGTGGTCCGGATTACGCTCAGCCCGCCACAGAAGTAGAGAAAGAGGCGTTGAAGAAGAGGTCAGTGTTCCGACGCTGAGGAGCACACCGTCCGAAATTGCTGAGAATGTATATTCATCGAACTCGCGCTTGAGCAGATATGCTAGTTTGAGGTACGCTGGACGGTACTGGAATCCATATGTGGAGTGGAGAGAACAAGGAGCTTGGGTGAGTCATCATTGGCCGTGTGATCAAGCAAGAAGAGAGATTGATCATTGGATTCGTTCAGGAATGGGCATTCTGGAAAATTGTGGTATCGACTTTAACGCTGAAACTCTTCTACGACGGGTACGCCAAGCTAAGCTTTGTATCGGATGATCTCTGTGCTGACACCAAATCGTCTTACTGTAGAGGTGTACCGCCAGATCGACCGATACCTGACTTACCCATTGAACGTCCAGATTTCCAATTGCTCTTCCCTTCGGCTGATCCATCTCCCTCCTCAACGTCTCCGGATAAACCCCCAGCCGATGTGACTCGTCGACCTGCTGGAACTGGTGGCGCGAACGTTGAAGTGACCGACAAACTCACCATGACTTGGGTAAGCAGGTCTCGTTTGCTGAGAAATCGCCATGGCAGTCTGAAATCATCTGTGACCAAACGCAGCTCGGACAATCCACCACCTACGTCACATTAGATAATCTCGCCATTCTCACCGATCCTGCTCTTCAGGACCGTACGATCCCTTCCCGACTCGCTCCTCAAAGACTCAGACCTGCGCCCTGTAGACTAGATGAGCTTAAGAGAGTAGATATCGTCCTTGTCTCCCATAAGTGAGTATCAGTCCTCTTGTGTCCTGTCTGCCAACTGATGGGGCTCACATCGTTCGCTAGCCATTATGACCACCTCGATCCCTTAGCAGTTAAGGAACTGGGAGATAGTTGCGAGTGGATCGTTCCGATCGGTCTGGGCCCTTTCCTGAGAGAACACGGAGCGACTAGAATAACAGAATTAGAGTGGGTCCTTGATGGATCGATACATTGCAGGCAATGGCGAGCTGATTGCTTGCTTGATGATCTTCAGTTGGTGGCAGGAGACCAAGCATACCCTATCTCGACCAGGACAGAAAGATAAGACGTTCACCATCACCGCAGTCCCCAATATGGTGAGTCGACCTCTTGTGGTTGTAGAAAGTGCGCTGAACAGCTACGTGGATTTTCTTCAGCATTGGTCTGCTCGTTCCCCCCTCGACACTAACGCTACACTGTGGTCAGCATTCCACGTAAAATCAGATACGGAGAAGCCAAAGTCGTTCATCCATCTGGGCGATACTGGGTGAGCGAGACCAACTCCTTGTTTGCGTCGGAAACTCACACTGGCATGCTGACGTTCCGTTGATCAAGCTACTCTCCCACCCTCTTCCATGCGGCCGGACGTGTGCTAGGTCCTATCGACATTGCAGCCATTCCTATAGGAGCGTATGAGCCGAAATGGCACTTGCATCTGCAACACACGGACCCCGAGGGAGCTGTGAGGATGGCCATGCAGATGGGTGTGAAGAAGAGCATCGGAGTGCACTGGGGCACATGGTTGATGAGTGATGAAGCGTGTAAGTAGGGGATCGTCCATTGTACACAGACACCTCTCGTCTGCATATTCGAGTGAAACAATCCCTCATTTCATGCTAACGCGCTCCTGCTTAGACAACGCTCCGCCAAAGGACCTTGACATCGCAAGGAAGAAGCTAGATGTAGATGAGGAGACGTTCTGCGTGTTTCCAGTGGGGAAGACGATTGTGGTCGACTAATCACTGTATGCACCTCTTAGACGGATGGTCGCAATCATTACCGTCCGGTCACCGGGCATCGCTTCGAGTCGGATCGTTTTGGCTCGGTGCCTTTCATCACTAGTCTTTGCTTTTAGATCCAATTCCCAAATGACTTCTTTTGTTTGTTTGTTTGTTTTCAAGCCTCTTCCCACCCTTCCGAGTCATTGATCCGCGTTTGTGGGGGAGTGAGTCAATTGGGCGGGTGATCGAGACGTCATGCTGTGTCTCTGCAAGTCATGCGCTGCAAAGATTGGCGAGAACAAAACCTCGGGTGACCGATAGCTTTGCATCTCTTCGATCATCTCTCTGCACTCGTACAAGTCGTATAACAAACAGAACAGCAACAGCAACAGCAACCAGCAGCAAATCACATAGCATACACAGCATAAGAACCCATACTCGTTCGACACTCGTCTCCGGGAACATCATACAGATCTGCCCAACCTCCTATCCCATAATGCTCTCTCTCTCCTTACCCCTCGTCCTCCTGACCAGAGCTGCCATCATCAGCGCAGCTTCGCTCCCCATCTCAAGCAGACAAATCCAGAACGATTCGCCAAGCACCCAACCCACTTATATAGCTTGTGTGACGGACGCCAAGATCTCTTCTTTGACTTCGAGCGTCGCGATCGCTGCTACTTCGAGGAAGGAATGTTCGGTGAGTCTAAGAGCTTGACGTTTGATCTCTCGTGAAGCTCGTGCTGTGCCCTTTTGGGAATGAGACGCACTAGACTCGAGACTGATCTACCTATCAATTCACCTTCACTAGACGACCTGCGCCCAACATGATTGGGAGATCGCATATTACCGTCAAGATACGTCGCAATGTTTTTGTTCCCCGGCGAGCGATTACCCGACGTCGGACGAGGTGGTGTCTGCGGTGGATGAGCTGGGTAATTGTAGGAGTGAAGATGATGCCTCCGTGAGTATTCGTGCTTCCTTGTGCTTGTTACTTTGTTGTCCACCCCGCAAATCTACCTCCTCTCACGACCGATGGTCGCTGACCTGAGCCCCTCTGATCTCCTCCTCCACCAGGTCGAGTACCTCCGTTCTCCCTACACTCTCTCCAAATGTTATCTCTACCTCACACCTCCCTCCCCCACCACCAACCTCACTACCTCGTCCCCCCTGTCCTGCCTCGACAGCTGTAACACCACGAGCGTGGCCGTTCGTCCAGAGCTCGATACCGCTTCGGATCAGTTTGTCTACGAGTGTGGGTGCTATGACGGTGTGGTCGGGGTCGGACAAGTGGCCGATTGTGGATATGGAGCTGAGAGTGTCTACGCGAGGATCTGAAGCGTTCTTGTGCTGTACACAGAGGTCGAGCGATGGCGGTTGCATACTTCCAGCCTGGAGGAGAGTGTGGAAGAGAAGTAACATGTCGCATAACAATTATAATGGAGATCGGGACCCCTCACCGCATGAACGATGAGATCGCACCCAGCATACAATTAGCATCGTAGTCGGAACCAGAGAATAGGTACAAGTGCATATCACAACCATGCATGAATGAGCCTATATGATGAACCCGTCTTCTCATTGTTCTACCCATAGCTCACCTACAGTGCCATCCACGCCGCCATTAACCACACTATCGACCAGACCCCATATCCTAGATTCTACCTCTTCTATACTCCCCTCTGCTGAGACCTCCACCCATCTCCCATCCCCGTGTCTCTTCTTCACTTCGTTGGCCACGAGCCCGAACTGTTCTCTCACGGCTGTCTGAATCGCGACTGTCTCATAGCGTTCTACGCCGAACGCGGATCGTTGTGAGGCGACTGAGGGTGGGAGGGTGAGGTAGAGTGTTATGTCGGGCAAAGGGAGGGCGGTGTCGGGTGGAAGGCAGAAAGTAAATGGGAGGCCCTGGATAACACCAATGAGACAGGGTACCGTGTCAGCAGTGTCGCTGTGGAAATTTCGTGAATACTCAGAGTGTTTCCTCCCCATTCCCTAGGAAGATCAGTCACGCCGCGCAAGATTCGAGCTTAGACTCCGTGCGGCGGCTCCACAAATCCCGATCCCGCGGACAGCCTGAGTCACCTCGTGAATCGCTCACCTTGGCAGAGGAAAAGGCGATACCTGAGAAGGCATAGCGATCGGCAATCACGGTTACCCCATCATCCAAGTCTCGTCGAATGGCAGCGCTAATATTCCAAGGAATGGTGAAGGGCATGTCAGCCGTGCATACCCAGAGCACTGCTTTCTTCATTTGACAAAAGCCGGCACTCACGCACATTCCCATCGGTTGGCAGCGAAGAGGAGGTGGATCGCGTGATCGTCCATCTCGGCTTTCGATTGAAGATATGCATCTATCATCTTGCCGATCGCCGTCGTCCGATCTGCGCCATTCGCATTCGAATCGTCAGTCGAGGCTCTCTATATCAGTGTGCGTATATATACAATCTTGCTCACCGGGAAACTTTTGTAGTCTCGCTTTATGACCATCTCTCTCTAGTTTGTCGACCAATCGAGCTACCTGGGTGGATTTACCACATCTGTCCAGTCCTTCAAAGACGATGAAGGCGCCTCGGCCTGAGGTCGATGACGACGATATGGCCATGGTAGACCAGTGCCCGGGTGTCTGGTCTGGGCTCTGGCGTAGGTCTACTACTACTACGATATTGGACGATATGAGCAAGAGACAATATCAACTTTCGCGTTCAGTTAGAAACGCGTCTGGACCTCCCTCCACATTAGTAGACTTTTACTCAAAGCGGTAATTATGATTGGGACCTATACATATCACTTCGAGTGGAGGTCTGCCCGTTTCATCCAACGACCAAAGTCTTATTGTCTCTGATGCATCATACACACATATCCGCAGACGAGATCGCTTGAAGAGCACGAGTATATCCTGTCAGCAGGATCAACAGATACACAGTCTCCCCTTACTACGTTTCATGTCAAGAAACCCCTGCTGCAGATCTCGGTGCTGAAGCGTTTCATCCAATTCGCTCATTGTCTTTGTAACACTGACCGGGGTCAAGCTGTGGCCTTACCTCAAGCTCATATCTCGCTGACCATGTATAAGAGACACCGGTCGATCACGAAGGAGCCGTCTCGCTCTACCAAGCCATCGTATCTTCATCATTCGCATTGACACGTATCGAACGAGCTTTACTCACCCACAGCGTCTCAACCCTCTCAACCCTCTCTTTCTGAACGAGAATTCACGGCACAGTACTCCTCTCAGTTAATAGTGCTCTGAAAGGTTACCTCACAACATCTCGTGTTCGCCACTCACTCAGTCGCCATGACCCAGCCAAGCGCCATGAAACCTTTCCTACCTTCTCGACCTTCTGGACCCGTCTTCATCGGTCTCAACGTCTTACGAGCCCTCAGCATCCTCTCATTGGTCCTCGTCTTCGCAGCCAACATCGTCACCATGGTAGAGTCAGTACACGTCGTCAACTACACTGGGGATCAGAGCTGATTGGTTTGACTCTGAAGCGACGCCAAAGCTATCAAAGCTGTTCAATCGGACGATAATGATTTCACTGAAGAATGCGATTACTTCGAATACTCCAGTGTACCTGATCAAGCTGGTGGTCCATTCTGGAGTATATTGAACAGGATCTTCATTGGTGAGCCTTTCGAGAGGTTACAAGGTCGATCGATACAGGTCACTCACCTCACTGGCCTTTGTTCTACATAGCCTTCGAATGTATCCTCCTCATTTTGTCAGAGATCGGAAAACCTCGTCGTTTGTTCGAAGAATTCATCCCCATCGTAGGACCTGCTCATGGTCTGGGAGGTCTGGGTGTTTTCCAAGCATTGTAAGTGTCCCTTCATAGCTCAGATGAATGATCGATTGCGTCATCAGATCCTCGAGGTCGTTGCTAATGGTTGGCGCTAGGATTGGAGCTCAGGTCCTGTCGCATTATTGCAAGCTCTTCCCGCAAGTGACAAGTTGGCTGCTGTTCATCATCGGCTGCTTCAACATGTTGGCGGTGAGTCACCCTACCGTACATTTCAACATTCATGTCATGAAACAGACAGTACGACGCCAAGAAGTCCTTCAGCTCGCCACGCTTCCGGAACCATGGATAGTCACTTTGATGCTGACAATATGACATGAAGGGTATATTTCTTCGCGCGGGAGCAAAAAAGAAGAGATTGATCTTTTCCTGGGAGAATGTCTCTTCTTTGTAAGCCACCAAGTCACCGGTTGTGACTGACCTGGAACAAGACAGCTGATGCCAAAGCCCGGATTGCATCACATTTCATACAGGACCCCACAAACGCGTATGGCAGCTACGGCATGGGATATGGTAACTGAGAAAAAGTCCCGTTCAGAGACTCCCACCAATGGCGTCGATGGTGACAAAGCAGCGCTTTCGAGATCTGCCACCGGAACATCGGACGCACCTCTTCTCCCTCAGAACAGTACTGCTCCCGGTGCGAGGTTCGGTGGGTTCGGTTTTGGTAGACAGGGGGAGAAAAGTGCAGCGGAAAGGGGTTGGAAGATCAGTAAACCGGCAGATGCATTGCCCCGTGAGTGAATGACTCGCGTTGGTCGGTGGAGAAGACCGACGAAGGTACTGATAAGAGGTCTCTTCCGTGCTGGCTTGATCTAGGTTATGCTGTCTGACAAAGCGGAGACGAGTTAGAGTTCTTACGGCAAAGATAGCTGTAGGTTGTGGTCTCCGTTTCAAGATAACGACTAGCAAGACGTATGGTGTTTCGGCTGGAAGCGGATCAAGTGGAGGTGCGACCAGATAGATGTCAAACCAGAATGGGACGTAGAGTCAGTCCGTTATAAGATTGTAGAGTATCGATGTACAGCTGCTTTCGGTGAACAGCATGAAGAGTGGCGCTTGATCGTTTACTACACCGTGTCATTGGTGGTGCGTGGTGGTCGTGGTTCATATTTTGCGGGAAAGGCGGAGACCGTAAATTGCCCAGGTTGTCACCCCATCACGTACAGCGTCGAAAGTTGTCTGTCGCCTTGACTGGAATCAATGGAAAGGTCAGATTACGTGATTCAGTTACCAGCGCCTCTCTTCTCGCGATTCCACAATCCATCTTCGAACAAGGGACTCGCTTGCGGCATATTCGATTCAACAAATAGCCACCACTATTTAGAGGTCCGCCTCTGGCCGCCACCACCAAAGCATATCAGGACACATGGCAGACCAAACCCGTTTTAAGCTACGAAGCCACGAAAGCTTGCTAAAGATCAAGGAACCGTGAAGATGCAGACGCAGATGCGAATGCAGACGCAGACAGCTGGCTATGAAATGGTACATTCACTGTATCCAGAGACTGTTGACCGGAACGGAAAAAGAACGGAGAAAGACAAGCCTTGGCGTTGAACAAGTTACCACCGCAGCAGGAACGGAATGTTTGGAATCTTCAATCCCACGTCAGATATCGACGATGTTGGGTATCGACGAATTCAGCACTTTTGATCGTAAGTACGCTACGATCTGTTCCCACAACCACGACCATCGCTTCGGGACAGAGACTTGACCATGTCCGAGGTCTTTCGTGATGACAGGCACAAATCCGACTCTGATGACTAGATCCGTTTACATAATGGAGCTTGCAGCGCAATTTAAGTGGTAGCACTGCAGCCTCGTACGTCTGTTCAACGGAATTCAAGGCTGGTGACCTGCCGTCTTGTCCAGCAGTCGAGTGATCCACCGACCGAGTAAGGAGCCGCTAAAACCCAGCATCAGTAAACCCGCAAACGGAAGTACGTCTGTTCCATCCATTAAGCATAGCGCACTTGTCGTCTCTTTAGCCGCTGTGGTTCTGGTTCTTGTGGCTCTGACGCCTCTTCTTACGTAAATTCTCCGAGTCGCGGAAAACGTAATTTCATTTAGATCCAAAAGGAAAATGACCCAACCCGGAAGGAATGTTATCGTGCTAACGGAACAAGGTTAGTATCTCGGACTCAGCGGAAGACCCTGAAAGATCCATGTTCCGGACAGGTTTTTATCTTTTCCGTGCCATCCCGTGTACAACACCTGTAAAGGTTGCTACGTCAAGGTACGGTTCAAGCGTTTCTCTCTTCCTGCACCAGGAACGCCAACTTTTTTTGTGAGGCTTCAAGCCGCGCGAACCAGATCGCCTTTTCTCAGAAGCTTGCAGTTCCCTTGAGCCCTGACATCGCAGGACCTGGATGATTCATCTGGGTACCACTTGCGATCATTCCTCTGTGGAGATTCCAGGACGCCACAGACAGAGGTTGTCCAACGCCCCTTTTATCCCTTGACGTCTCCAAAGTCATTCCGGTGAACTGTCCCGAAGGGCTCATGCTGTCGGACTATGACAAGGGCATGGTAGCGCGGTGCTTGACGATCAGGGCTAGTACGCTCAAGGAGGGTCGGTTGTCTTGATCTAATCGATTTTCAACATCTTTCATTTCTACTTTCGGTCCGACTGAAAAGGAGCATACCGTTTAACTCCCCCCCAATCATCCGCCTCGGACCCTTTCCCGTCGTTCCGACCGACTCTAGTTCTTGTTATCAGGGAATTCATCTCCAACAGTCCGTTGGGTGCTCCACCCGCAAGCAGACAAACTACGGTTTCTTGTCCCATTCCAGCTCCCCTGGTCCTGCTGCTCAGTGACTACCTATCCCTTTGGAATCGTACTGTCACGAGTCTACCGTTTCCGTCCAGAGCTCCACCGTATTTCTTCTCACCACATCGTGGGCTCGTTCTACGCCAGTGTCAGACCTTTCTCCGCCTCGTACGCAAATGCTCTCGTCTTTCTCGTAAGGTGGCCCCAGCCCCGCTTGCAAGACCAGGCGTCTCACCTCCACCCTATCCACCAACCTTCTTGCGTTCGTTCGAGCGTACTTTTTCCTCTTCGCTCCATGCTGACAACGGTCAGCTGGGATATATAGCTGGGCTCTGCAACATGGTCATGAGTCTCTCTTCCCCCATCAGACTTCAAGTTCTTCGACACTCTCAGCTTCTTCGCTAACCCACATACTCCAATCTCGGAGACAGGTCCTTCTTTTGATTCTATCTGCGCCGGCCGTAGTTGTTCACTCACACCACATTCATTTACATACCACACTTCTAGTCAATCCTTACTTTGACCACTACTTTCACTACCACTAGTACTACTCTTTTTTAATCACTCTTCGACATGTCCGACTACGAGGTCACCATCATCGTGAGTACGGTATGCTTCGAGATACGGATGACAGGACTGACGTACGTCCCAGGAGATCCCCTCGTTCCCCGACTCACCTCCTACTTCTCCCACTCGAACCATGTCGAGCTCCCCCGAATGGTTCACCACTCCGGCCAAGGCGCCGTACCGTCCTTCTCCCCTCTCCAAGGGCGTGGCTCTCAGCTACGTTCCCGACGGTATCGAGCCTCTCTCCAGCCCCACAGAGAGTCTCGTCTCTGAGCCCTCGACGCCGCCTCTCTCTCCTACCTACAGTCTCTCTTCTATCGACATGAAGCGAGACGCCTCTTCCTGTTCTTCCGGATCCGACGGTGATTCTGAAGACCAGATTGTCACCCCTCCTCCTCGACGACCCTCTTACACCCGACAAAACTCGCCTTCCTACTTCAGTCTCGAGACCCCCAACAAGGAGGTCCGAAAGATGAGGAAGCACCACCACCGAGCGAGATTCGCCAGTGTCCCCGTCAGCGGACTGATCACTCCCATGTGGAAGGTCGACGAAGACAAGAAACAAGGCGGTCTTACCGACCTTCTCGAGCCCTTCCAGATGCTCCTTCCCACTAGGGTGAGTCCCGCACTCATCGTTCTCACTCTCGTCGATCAGTGGCTGATGATTCCTTCAGAGAGAGTCTGAACCGAATTACATCCTCAGCGAGGATTCCTTCGTTCTCACCCACGTCCCCGCAAAAACCGTCTCCCTCTCCAACTTCAAGCCCCGAATGATCAGAGTGCCTCGATGGCAACGACCCATCGTGATCGCGGTGATGTCTGTCCTCCTCTTCGGCTCGCTCTGCATGGTCTCCATGTTCCAGCAGGCTCTCGTCAGTGCCGAACATGCTCAAGTGATCCGACAGGGCGAGTGGATGGCCAAGCACACGGCTATGGCCAAGGCCGAGTCCGACTTGCAAGTCGACTTTGAGCCCGGGTACCAAGCTGCCACTCCCAACCACCACTCTCTCAAAATTCAGTCCAAGCTCTCTCAACGTCACAAGAGAGCTGAACGGGCGCAGATGCCTCTTGTCAAGGTTCCTTTCGAGATGAACAAAGACGAGGAGCTTGCTGCTTTGATGAACTTTATCGTCGGTACCGCCGCCAACACCCTGCCTCCTATCGACACGGAAGATGCCACCTCCCTCGAGGCGTTCCTTCCCTTCGACCCTCGATCTCCTCATGCCCGAGCTGAGATCGAAGACCTCGTCGCCACTCAATGGGAACACAACCCCGTCATGATCCTCGGGAACATGCGTGATCCCAAGATGCGAGAGATCCGAGGTCTCTTCAAGAAATACACCATCAAACCCGAACCTTTCTACGTCGACGTCGACCAACGTTCCGACTCTACCTATCTCTCTGCCACTCTCGATCGACTCCTTGGCAAACAGGACGGTCCATGGGTCCTGTTCAAGGGGAAGAACATCGGTTCTTCGCCCAAACTCGCCGAGCTCGAGAAGAAGGAGACTCTGATCGAGACCGTTTCCGCCACTGGCGCTTCCATCGCGAAGAAGCTCAAGAAGAACAAGCACCAGAAGGAAGAGGAGCGAAAGGAGAACGAAAGGGTCCTTGGTCCCAAGCCCATCTACGGGTAATGCTTCCAAGGTCAAGGTCAAGGGAGTCTGTTTCCAAAAGGGGTCGATCTTGTCAGAAGAGGTTCTTGCTTTTTTGGAATAGATTTAATGAGGACGATAGTCTTTTCACCGCTTCAGTTATCATTTCATTTTGGGGGTGCAGCAGCTTTTGCTTGCTTGCTTGTTGTTTGTTTGTATTCGAGAAGAACCTAATCGCTACTCTTCCTATCGATCCTCTGCGTCTTTCGAATGATGAAATGCATAATGCATCTCAGTTCACAGTTTCCTCGCAAACATCCATGCACGACGAATAGGCCTTCCTGACAGACATCCACTTGACATCCTCCCGGCCTACATTCTAACTGTACTCTCCATCGTACGTGCTTATCGTCTACTTCTTCCTTGCCATAAGCTTATCGACGTGATCACGTACACCGCCTTCCCATTGATCCCAACTGATCGAAGCCAACCAGGAATCACGAGTCATCTGATCTTCCAGGTAATCTCCTTTCCGTCCAGCTGTGCGTCCAAGTCCGATCGTATAGGACAAACATCAGCGACCGTTCATGCACTCACAAAAACACAGGGATCACGCTGGGGAAGGAAGATCGAGCGTCGCATAAGTGGGAAAAGTGACGCACGTCTCACTCCCTCTCTGCCCTTCGGCAACACCCTATGAGCTCTCAAGATACCATCGAGACTGAACCCTAATCTGAGTGCGGCTGCTTTACTCTTCTCGTTCAACGATGTCGCGAACCATTGAGCTCTTCGCAGACCGAGTCCACCGTCAGAAGGCATATCGAGGATACGATGAATGATCAGTCCGGCAGCGTGAGAGAGGACGTGAGAGCGCTGAGGCAGTAGCATATGTCAGTCCTGAGTGCGATCCCAGTACGAACGCTGTTGAGTCCCAGATCAAGTGGAATTTTTTATTATTATTCAAGTGTGTCTTTGGAAAGGATATGTTCAAAAGTAAAAGGCCAACGGAACGATGTAGTTGTACTTTGGGGATATGGACTCACTTGGAATGGCTCAAGAATGAGGATCCATCCGAGCTCAGATACCATCATCCCCACATCGGAGTTGATCATGGAGATCATCCCAGCCAGAACATAATCTTCCCGATTGACACGTGTCTCACTGCTAGCGGGGGAAGTGAAGATCGCCCACGCGCACGCGCTCTATTAGAAGTACGACATGAATCAGCATGATGATCCGACGTGTCACACGAATTTAGATCTTCAGATGAATGAGGGACGGCGAAGATCGATAGGCTATCGAGCTCTGATCCACACTTACAGGCTGTGATCTGATAGTCACCTCGGCCCATTGCAGGACATCCTCCACACCGTCAAATGCCCGAGGTAACCATTTAGTCATCCCCGGATCACATTTCGATATCCCATCAGCTAGCAATTGAGCGTGTAACGAAGGCTTGGAAAGAAAGTCATAAACAGTTTTCTTGCGGAAGCAGGTCTGAAAGCTGCTCGATGTCACTCGACACTCACGACGAACGGTCTCAGCTCGACCCGATCGGAACGTATTTCCTTCACCTCGAAACAAAAGTTGAAGTCGTATTCCTCAGGAGGGGTATGAAGATGGATATCCTTTGGTGGCAGAGGGGCCGGCGGTGGTGGTTCATAGTCGTTCAAGTAAGCTGTCATCGTGTGGTGTACTATCACCTGCTACCACTTTTACAAAGGGTGTTGGATATCTATCCTGTGCATGTATCAATTTAGTTTCAAAACACTTGTTGTATATACACAACACGTTGAGAACTTCATCGACTCGAGCGAAAACTCGATAACGTTATACCCGGCTGATAGGAGTAAAATTCGCCTGAATCGCAGCGTCGTGAGACTGCAGGCCACAGACAGTTCATATGGAACGACAATGATACCTCTTGCTTTGCAATGTCAGTCGCATGGTCCTGTGGACGATCGAGAGAACACACCGATACATCTGTGCGATCAGCATTGGCTGTTCATACAGAGGACCGACTTGACCTCCTTGTAGCATGAAATGGGATCTCAAAAGTCAGACGCGGCAGCCAGTGAGTGTTATTGTCGGAGAGATCCGGGTATGATAAATGGGCAACCCAAGTAAATAAACGGAGAAAACCAGACATGCCTTTCGCCAGCCAATAAACTCGTTCTCGTTGGCCAACTGGTAAATATGTGCTGAACACACAGTCTTTCCATTCTCGCTCCAATAGGTAGCACATCTTGGCATATCCTTGCGTCTCATCACCCTACGTCCTGTTGTGTTGCACGCTGGTGGACCATCCTCCTCAAGAGCCACCACACGAAAGGGTGCAAGCGCCCCTGCTATCACCCCAACGCAGGAGCAAACCACGCTCGCATCTCAATACCAGATCTCATACACTTCGCGACCTCATCACCGTCTCCATTCATCATCAATTTTCAATAAAAACACACCACGATGGCACCCCTCCTTCTTACACACTTCAGACCACGTCAACGCTCTCTTCTCTCCACCCTGTTCACAGCCACATTCCTAGGCGCAGTGATCGTCGTCGCCTTCCCCTGTCCTGCGAGAAGCTCACACGAGGCGAGATTGGATTCACCGAATTATCAAACTGCCTCTTCGTCGGCAGCGGGAGGGACTGGGAGTGGGAAGAGAAGGGAGGTGGTGGTGTTGATGAACGAGAGAGGGAAGAGAAGGTTCCTGGAAGAGAGATGATGTGATGCGAGAGGTGAGTGTGCGTCACTTGTTTTTCTTTCGGAGTGAAGACGAGGTGTAAGAGGGAATAGACGTGAAAGCTCCTGTTCTCATGCAGAGACAATCACGCAGAGTACAAGGTGCTGATGTCGTTCTCTTTTCTAGAGAGATTCGAACGAACGCACAGAACATTGGCAAGTTGTAGCATATTTCATTGAGACACGTTGTACCCGTGAGCTTTTCCTCCGGTCACTCCTCTCAACACGGGCCGACTGTTCTGCAGCATTTATCAAGCATTCACGGGCACAGCAGAGCCTCGAGCTCGAGATTTGGCACAACATTCAGATGTCAGGCCATCGCATATACATATAGAGACATGCATTCACATGATACATATTTGTAATTGTTTCTTCCACTGCGTACATTCTCATTCTTTTCTTACTCGTGCTTACACTTGTACACATTCACTGAACATTGTACGAGTCAGAATTACGGTCCGGCACCTTTCTGACCGGTAGGCTTGTTCGCGTTCTTCTCACGCTGCCCATAGGCCTTACTTGCGTACTGATGGGTATGTACATTAGCAAACCAAGTTGCTCTGTGTTTCGAATTCGTCAGTGTACTCACATCTCCGTCGAAAACGATCAAGTTGGCGAGGTCCTGATCCTCACCAGCAAGGTATCGCCTGATGATTTCTTTCGTGCCGTCGGCGTAACGCTTCTGCGCATCGAGGGTGGTGCCGGAGTCTGCGCCAAGGACGATGAGTCGTGCTGGAGCCAGAGCGGGTATGAGGTACACGTTGACATAACTCACAATGGGGAACCATCCCGTTGCCACCGCCGAGGGGATTGAATGCGTGTCGCCAAGGGTGGTCCTTTGGGGCAGGCTGGACATCTGTGGGAGAAAGTATGAGTAACGAAGTCTGCGAGGCTTCTTCCTGCCTTGCTTGATTGTGGACTTACCCCAGACATCTATCGGGCTACCTATCAGCTACTCATTTGTTGCCGAGAATCGAAGAAGCTCACCTCCTGCGTAACCACGAAGGTGTCCAGACTCCAATGCCCTCTTGACAGCAGCTCGGTCACAGATTGCACCTCTAGCGGTGTTGACTAACCACGAACCTGGCTTCATCTTGCTGATGAGATCATCGTTGAACAGACCTCTGGTCTTTTCGTGAAGAGGACAATTCTGCGAGCACATACGCCAGCCAGTCGGCAGTCTGGATCAGAGGACAACTCACGCAGAACAATTCGGACTACAGATATGGCATGCTTACAATGGTCACAACATCGCATTTAGAGACCATCTCTTCGAGATCTTTCACTCGACGAGCATTGATAGCCTTCTCCGCATCTGTTGATCGCCCATTACGATAAGCTTTGATCCCATGATGACTGGCAGGGGCGAACAGCTCACCAGGTGGCAAGTCGGTGTAGTCAAACCACAACAGATCTTTACAGTTGAACCCTTGCAATCTTTGTAAGACCCTATAGCCAATCCTGCCACATCCCACGGTACCAACGACCTTGCCCTCGAGATCATAAGCGTTTCTAGCGATCTGGGCGACATTCCAATCGTCCGAGACGATCTGTTCATGGGCTGGAACGAAGTTGCGGACCAGCAGAAGGATCGACATAACGACGTGTCTGCGAAAAACCAAGGGGACCCATTAGTCCTCTTCTCCATAGCTGAGTGACGGACGTCTGCACCTCACTCGGCGACGGAGACGACGTTTGATCCGGACACTTCGGCAACGGTGATCTTCTTGGTGTTGGCAGCATTGAGATCGATGTGGCTAGAGTGAAGATGAGATCAGTTCCATTCACGTAGATATCGCTGACCCTCCAGACTGATAGTAGACTTTACTCACTCGGAACCGACGCCAGCAGTCACACAAAGCTTGAGATTCTTCGCCTTGTCAATCAGGTCGGCAGTGAGGTATCCGGGATGGAAAGGGGTGGTGATGAGGATCTCGGTCTGGAGGGTATCGACGTCAGGGTTTTTCCTCCTGGATGGCCTTTGCGCAAACGGCTGGTAGCCATGAGTGAGAGGGTCACTCACGTCAGCAAGGTGTTTCTGGAACTCTGAACTGGAGCCTTCCTTGTCATCCGTGACGACGAGTCTGGCGAAATTTCAATCCATGTAATCAGTACGTGCTCTCTAGACTGTCGACTTGGCAAAACCCACTCGTGACCCTCTTTCTTGAGCCAGTCGGCAAGACCGAGCTGATTTTCGATGGTACCGAGGAGACGAGGCTCTTCTTGGGCGGCTGCATCACGAGGTATGAGCACCGTGCTCATGCACGTCAGAGCGAGGTGTGTCAGGAAGATGGAAATGGAGTGTGATCCAGGTGGTACGGGATCAGACAGTGAGCTGACCTTGACCACCACGATAGAGCACAGCGAGGACCTATCACCTCTTGTCAGCTCAATAAGTTGAGACAAGCGCAGCCCCACTGACTTTGACCATATTGGGATTAGTTGAGCTGAAGGGTCTGCTCGTACTTCGTTGTAGTGGACGAGCGCGGGTAAGGTAGCGAGACAACATTTGTGCGCTGTTCTTATATAGCAATACCGATACAGCTGACAGAAAAAGAAGGTAACAACGGACGTAGCATTTGTGCTGGCAAGCAGACGGCTAACTCGTCAATGCTCTTGCCGTTCCAACGAAGAAGACAGACGCCGGTGATCCGTCAGAGTACGTGGTTCCGGAAATGCACATGCTGTATCCTGTCGTCTGTCGGCATTTTGACTGTTGACTATGGATAGATCTGTCAGCTGCCTCTGACCTCAGGGGCCTCTCTAGCGTTGTACCCGGCATACTGATCCGGCTCATATTGATTTAGTGCGGTTTGAGGGTCAACGGTCGTCGTAGTCATATGACAAACGAACAACATTGGACATGGACGACCTCCACCTCGCAGCACAACGATTGCCCACATGCCTATTTCCATAAGCCTTCGGCCCTCTTAGGCGCGCGAAAGTGATGCGACCGTATTCTACGCCTTCAAGCAGATGTCCATGTTCTACGTTGGTTGGAATTGTGAGCATTATAAGCATGAACGCAGGAAAAACTTAGCTACCAGTCACTATACTCCAGTTTCCTACGCTCATGCGACCTGGAATCGAAGCAGAACGCAGTATCGGGATAAGCTGTAATCTGTGGGACAGGCAGTTTCTATGCTGTCACGCTTACGGCCGACCCGCGGGTCTGTCTTCGTAATGATGGGTGTGGGGTGACTACCGTTTACATACTTGCATGCTCACATGTGGGTCCCGTCCTCGAAACGCAGGGGTTTGCAACGCGAGCGTGTGAATCGATTGGTGGTACTGCACATACAACAGTAATTGTGGCTGAGGATGACGGGATGTCACAACAGGACAACGGGAGGTACACCACTTGAGCGATGCTCGACACTACTGAGTTTTTCCATTGGAAGACTGACAGATCCTCTCGGGTGAAAATGAATCGAGGCGGCAGAAAACACCCAGTGGAATGCAAAACGCCACCGCGGTCGGGTAGACGTCATCTGAGACCAAACCGCTTCGATCACACATAAACACAAAATAGATACTGAAAAACGATTCCTGCGATTTTCCCTCTCAAACTGGGCACAAAACCGCTCCATTGTGTTTTTTAATTTAACTATCTATTCACCCGGACCCCGTTCTTCTTGTCATCCCTCCTGCTTCTCCTTTTGCTCGCTCCGGGTCCTCATTCCATCAACAGGTCGGGCCCAGACTCTTCGACGTCTGTCAGATCTCCAGCTTTAGTAGTCGAACTCACGTTAGTCAGTCTCGTGAGTATCGTTTGTTTTTCCCTTCTTCGGTTCTCTGGTCTTTCATCCAACACTCCTCTATTTTCGGCCTCCTCTTATTCGGTCGCTCGCCCTCTTCACCAAACCAAATGTCTCGGCACAGCGATTGTGAGGCGATCTACACACAACGCCTCCTTGCATTCACACCTCAATCTTTGCCTCATGTAGTTCAGCTGCACTCCGCCCGAAACGTCTTTACCGATGATCTCTCCACTTTCACGATTGGAGGCAGCACAGAGCCCATATACCCTTAAGCCACACTTTACCATCCTCCCTGACAACCCACATAGTCCATGTCAACACTTTCATACTACTCCCACTGCTGCGCTTCGTCGAGTACACACACGCTACCCTCCAAGTCGCAAGAGCGAGGAACCCGGGAGAAACAGTACAAGTCTATTCAGGCCGATGAACTGCCTCGAGCTGCAAAAAAGTTGACGGCCAAGCTTTTTTGTCACACTGCAGTGGGGTAGTCGGGGGTTCTGAAGATGCCTGGTCAAAATTCGTACTGATCATTGAATCAACCGTATCCAATATGCTTGCTCGATTTCATCGCCCAACGTCCGACTGGTTCTGCTCGGCGTGATTTAACCGGAAATCGAATACTGAACACACATCCCATCAATCGATCACTTTCCGTCTTCTCTTTGTGTCTGAGGGCGTACTATCGACCTGACAATCATGGGCAATTGCCTGTCATCTTCAACCACAATATATGACTCCTCTGCCGAACCCACCCCAACACCTATCGCGCACGAGCAGGCTCGTCGAAGCAGTACGGTCAAGGGGAAAGGACGAGCTCTCGAGTCACTCTCAAGTAGTCATCAACGTCGTCGAAGCTCGTTCATGATGGGCACCGGACCCTCTATCAGCGCTCTCAGAACCTACGCCACGCTTCCCAATCCATCCTCCTCATTACCACCTTCCAAACTCCTACTCTCGTCGGCAAACACCATCGCTGTGTTTGACGCATATCCGAAAGCGAAATACCATTTTCTCGTCCTTCCTCGATATCCTTTTCCACCGCAATCCGATCCAGATAGCAAAGATTCGATCGTCCCCCTAGAAGCGTTGGATGATCTGAGGAGCTTGCTGTTAAAAGCGGATAGAGGAGCGAGAGAGGAGGTGTTGCGAGCGATGGCAGATACTGCGAGGGAAGTGGAGGAGATGATCAGGGATGAGATGTTGAAGACCGAGGGATTCGAGTGGAAGATCGATGTTGGCTTTCATGCCATTCCCTCAATGAAGTGCGTCCGAGCTATCATCCCAAGGGAGACGACACTGACTCGATTTCCTTCTGGTCTTTCACCTGATAGACATGTTCACCTTCACGTCATCTCAGAAGATCGAATATCCCCCGCGATGAAGACAAAAAAGCACCATAACTCGTTCAGACCTGATCTAGGGTTCTTCGTCTCCATCATGGAGGTCCAAAGATGGACTCAGAACGATCAGAATACCCTTGATCGGATAGAGGTGAGCGACAGAGTCGATCCAACAGCTACGCACACTCAGTACTCTTGCCCTCAGCTACCTTCGCTGGACTGTCGAGCATCTCACCTTCTCGGTTCTGCGTGACTGATCATTGAACTTAACTATCTAGGCCTTGTCTGGGGCTCAAGCGCTGTTGGAGACCCCTCTCACCTGCTTCAAATGCGATGAACCGTTCAGTAACATCCCTAAACTGAAACAACACTTGGAGAAGGAGTTCGCCAAAGAGAAGGCTACGGCGTTGAACCACATTGCGAGGCATGGTCGGCAAGGGAGTAGCGATGAGGATATGTTCTGATCCCAGATATTGCTACGGCAGGACGTCTCGTCGAGAAGCAGAGGGGCGTCAGACGGCCATTGGAGGCATGATCAAGTATTTTCAGCAGGAAACGGGTGCGCATCGCGAGTGACGAAATGGCTTTCGACGGCATTGGTTGATCTCAGATACACGTCGATAGCCAGCCAAACAAAGAGAAAGAGAGAGGACAGACTGTATCCATAGTTAGCATTGGCCGTGACACTTGCATATATCGTGATTGTACCTTCGCTTCCATCTGATAGCGGGCAACACCCTTCGATCAGTCCATCTAATTTCTCTATGTCTTCGCTTCCTGCGCGATCTCCAGCTTCTTCCAGAAAGGGTGGTCATTCCAAGCTTCCATCCTTCGCGCCACGACTCTTCTCCTGTTCCCCACATCTTCGTCCCCATTCACTCGCTGATCTGTAGGCACCAAATACCATATTGTTGCCACGTCTGCACCAGCCAGGTAATCTCGCAATTTCAGATAGTTCAGACCGACGTAGGAGACGCCATGTGAATCGTCTGACAGACATATCCGACCTTTCAACGAGAGAATCAACTGTTGATCCATGCCACGCCATGATCAGCTCGACAAACAGGAATCCGTACGAGTGGTGAAATCTACCTGTAATATGTCTTTGGAGGGATAACTCGTCTCCCACCCTTTTCTGAAAGCCGCAGCATTCGCTTCGAACAACCCTCCATACTCGATGACAGCTCTGACATTCCTTTCCACTCTCGCCCAGACACTTGGCATCGCTTGCAATTTCTTGCTGATTTCAGGAACCCATAAGAGACAAAGATCGATGTGACCCAATACTTCTGGTTGATGCTTCTTTATCAAGTCGAACTGCGAATCGAAATACTTTTCTAGGAAAGGTATCAGTTCTTCCTCTGTGGGTACATATCCCTCTCGAAGACAAGTGATGCTTTGATCCCCTAGTTCCAGTTTTGGTGGAGGTCCAGGATCCATCGTTCGTCCATCTTCTTCTTCTTCTTCTTCTTGACTGGGAGGCCGTCGTGAACATAGATGGACGGCTCGTAACCATGTATTCCGATCGAAATCGATCGAGATCCCACGAACATGATGCACGCTACCGACGATGTAGTCGATCGCATCTCCCCTGGTTGAGGCGAGGAGCGAAGCGAGGTTGAGCGAGTCGAGAGGGGTGATATAGTCCGTTTCGAGGGAGATGAGCAGGTGGATCCGAGACGAGTATTTCTCGCGTAGAGAGGAAGCGATGGCGAGGAATGAATGATATGCTTCGAGGAGATCGGTAGGTGTGAGATCGGCCTGTCAAGGCAGTCCAATCGAGATCAGTCTCGTATCCTTCTGGGTCAAGATCTCACAAACACTTCTCGATCCGCCGGGAAAGGAACACGGAATACTCAAGAATCCTCAAAGAGCTTGCTTCAGGGTGATTGACCTGAACTCACACGACGCAACTCAACTCACCTCTTCCGGGAACAGGTCCTCCAGTCTATATCTCGGAGCATGTTCGCTCAGTCCAAACACCTCGAAACCCTGTCGTATCGCCTCCACAATCACATCTTCGAGATTGTCTTTGGCATGTCGACAGAACTGGCCAGAATGGGAATGATGACTGTGCGGCATTGATGTGATCGAACCACTGCCCGTCTCGCTGATCTGAGGAGTTCAGCCAGGAGTCGTTGTGGTCAGATTGAGGTGGAGGGTAGTCCGTGGGGGGGAATTTTGAGACAGTCGATAGATATGCAGGAGGTCAAGTATATTCTCAAGGACGAAAGAGTCATCTCGAGCTATGTTGTGCGACTTATCTGGCCAAGTCAAGTGGAGGCAAAAGTGGCACAGACTGCATGCTTCAGAGCCGCTCTGTTGATACCCATCACCCGTGCAACACATCCCATTCCGTGACATACTTGCATCATCCATAATCTACCCACGTGAAAAGCACGCTCTCACTCCGTGTCCATCTCTAACAACACAAAAGCGAAGCCAAGATCACAACGCAAAGAAAGGGGTTTGCGACTCTTGACCAATTAATCGACGTCGGAGAACAAAGCCGACCAAAACCTTGTTCCCCTTCATCAGATCAAAGATCGTAGTCTATAAGAAAACGGGTTCGAGACACTTGGCTCCTCTGACATATCATTGCCTGAACGATATGTGAAAGGTGTACCAATCCTCCGCATCTCGGAGATGGAAAAAAGGGAGTCGGACTATAAGAATATAGGTTTGAGATGTTAGAACGAAAAAAGAAGATGTTGACGAAAACGAAGGATCAAACGAGGTGTGACGCGTTTGCGCATTGAAATGGAAAAGGGGATCAAACTTCTGTTGTCGAGTTGAAGTACTTGACGGAAGCGACCTGCAATTCCAGCGATTTGTCAGTGCAATCCGGACTCTGACAAAGCATGATTCAACTTACCTCCCAGTAGGCATTCGCAAAGGCCGAACCTTCGTTGAGGACGTAGTCGGAACAAGTAGAGTAACCGGTGATGGCAGCACAACTCTGGTCCTGACCTGCGTAACCGGCGTAGTTCCAAACACTGTCGGCACCGGCCCAATCTCCACAGAAGGTGGTGTCGAAGATGTTGTAGTGGTCATAGAAGAACTGGTAAGGGTTACAGTTATCCGAAGGGAAGTGAGCAACGGGTTTTCCCCAACCTGATGGTTCGGGAGCGTCGTTGGTGATATCACTAGGGATGTTGTATCGAGGGAACCACCAGACAGTGATACCGACCTTGGCCCATTGCACTACATGATCAAATATCAGCTTAGGTCACAACAAGGTGTGTAAATTACACTCACTAGCGTAAACACCACCTTGAACACTGTTGAATCCAGCACCGTAAGAGTTATCGTTAGACTCGTCACGAGCACCGCAACCTTGGTTGGCAGTGTTGGCAGATGAACAGTCCAAGTTGTTGAAAGAACCGGTGGTCAATTGGGCGACTTGATTGTCGTTGATGTTGCCCGGCATGGTGCATCCCTGACCGGTGTGGAGGGAGACCTGGTTCTGGGTGAAGGCGTTGACACCCTCGAGGATGTCGATTTCACCACCTTCAGGCCAGTTGGGACCGTTTTGCCACCAAGCAGGCCAAGTACCACATCCGGTTGGCATGTGCCAAGCATCCATGATAACGAGACCTCCAGTGAACCTTCACCGGGCGAGTCAGCATATGATCGATCCAACTGTCCAGCAAGTTGGCTCACACTCTGTTACCGTGGACACGGATCGCTTTCCTGCCACCCTGAACATGCTGTGTGGTGTCGACAGCCATGATAGCGTGACCCTGCTGGTTGATAGAGATCAAGCCGCTGTTCCAAGCGTCGGAAGCTCCTTGGAAGTCCACGGTACCGTGAGTGGGATCATTCCACTCCCAGAAGTTGACGTGGTCGAAGAAGGTGTTTCCGGACTGGGTCAAAGTATGTGATCAGTCTCGTGGCAGATTTCCTGGTTTAGATTTATCACTTACCCAAGTCTCAACCAATGACCAAGTGCTGGAAGATGAGGGAGTGGATGACGCAGCCGCAGACGAGCTGGTGGGGCTGGCAGTTGATGTGACGGACTCGGTGTAAGCCGAGCTGGTGGAGCTGGCAGTCGATGTGATAGACTCGGTGTAAGCCGAGCTGACTCCGTCAGTGGAGGACGAAGAGGTAGCAGTCTCAGTGGCGTTGGCAAAGTGCTGTTCATTGCCGATAGAGCTAGTGACCGACTCGGTCGCCGCGGCGGTAGGAGATGTCACGATCGAGGTAGCGTTGTGATGAACCTGACAGGTTGCCCTCTTCTTCTTTCTCACAAGACGTTTGCCCTTGTTTCGCGCAGCGACATTGGTTCGCTCATGTTTAACGTTGGTGTGAGAGTAACCCTCACGAGCCTCCATGGCGAGAGTACCTTCCCGTCGGATCTTCTCGTAGTCCGCAGCCCGGTGAGCGGGAGCGCGTCGAGCATTACCATGAGCGGCATTGATCCTGGCAGCCGAAGCGGCAGGAGCGGCGACAGAGAGGGTGAGGAGAGGGAGTAGGAGGTTCGAGAAGTGCATTGTGTGGTGTGGTAGGATGTCTTCAAACGAGTGAGGGATAAGACTACCGCTGGGGCTTGTCTTTTAGTTGTATGTAATTGGGCTCCTGAAACTTTGACGACCGGCGAAAGTTGGTCCAGTGGGTTCGGTTTGATAGAAGTAGGATCGCGCTGCGATGTGAGACTGATAGGTGAAATCGAGCAATAACACAGTGGCAATATAGCACAGGATGCAGTAGCCACCGAGGCGAAGATGTGTCGATGGGCGACGTGGAAAGACGAGAAGAGATGGTCGGGATCGATTGGAGTGGCCATGAGTTATATGCCAGAGCGAGATGTTTTGGACCGTTTCAGGAACAATGAGAAGACGAGTGGTAGTGGTGGTTGTCCGTGCGTAGCGGCAAGTAGAATCATTTCAATCCATTGATCGGCGTAGTTTGTGTGCGCGAGGACGAAGGCGTCAGGGATGGAAAAGGGCGTGATGAGAATAGCAAGATCAGCATTGGTCTCCGAGCAAGCGAATCGAGTCTGGAGCAGGAGCATGAAGGGGTTCATGATCTTCACGGATGATTGGTGGCGAAGACCACGAAAGCGTCGTTCATCCAAGTCCTCTCCGACAACTTCTGCACCACGACCCATCGCGTCTTCCCCAAAACTATCCCGCTGAAACCAGTCCAAGACGTCCATCTTCGAATCGATCACCCCAGTGCTAGATCAATTCCCCGTAATCTGTCCTGTTTTTTTGACAATTCTCCATCTCGTGCAAACCATTCCGATTCCAACCAAGTCTCACCAAAAGTCGGAACATGCCACTCACCTAGAGGACTTGCTTTACGCGTGGAAAGAAGGATATGGAGAGATGTGAGAGAAGAGATGGATGGACGGAAAGATAGCAACGACTGGAATTTCAAGAAGGAGTGAGAAAGAGATCTGAAAAGCCAATTACGCCCAACCAGACGGCAGGACGAGACGGTACTATTGTGCATCATCATTCTCACTCATTGGACCATAGCAGTATCAGCGATTCATCCGGCTTTAGCGTACAAGCTCCAAGAGACAAGGAAATCGATGTCAACAGGTGGCTTGCAGGGAGGGGTTTTTCTTTTTCTTTTTCTCTTTCGTGACGCGAGTGGTTTTGCTTTCTTTTTCTTCCTTTGCCGCAGCGCTGTTGAACTCGTCCTTTCCCCATTCACCATCGCAGAAGGGCGGAAGCGCAGAAGCTGATGTTTATCATTGTCGTTCCTCTTTCTTCCGTCCCTGTCCTGATGAGCAAGGAAGCCAGTAACTCGCGCCAAGTGAATGATGATGGCATTATGACAAACATCGCAAGCGCGTCGACAGGGAGAGTTTGGAAATGGCGTTTCCATCCACCGGGATATGTCGATCTCGGTGACCCTGAACAACGACTGAAACCTTGTCCTGACTACGGCTCGAAGGTGAACTCTGAACAAACAGATGTGTGCCGGATCACAAAAGAGCAACAGGAAAAGCGCGTTCAATCAATGAGTTTCCCTATTGTCGTTTGTGACTCTCAACTTTGCGCGCATGCAGATGTGAATGTCAAGAGGTCGTGTTGTGCCCATATGGGACTCGGCTGTCCATACACAGCTCCGTTACAAAGGAAAACTCTGCTTGGCTAGGCGTTATGCTTGGCGTAGAAGCATATTGTGATCCCGGTCAACGCTGGGAATCTGATGGGAGATCCAATAATCTGCGCGATCAGATGAAAAGGTCCGAACGCCTTCCCGAGCCTCAAGCCATCTCCACAATGGCATTTCAAGGGGCTTCCAGTGACGCCTGTGGCGGATACAATGGCAACATATGATGGTCAGCTGTCACCGCGATCCACTTCATGCGTATGCTGTGATTGAGTCCATCATCTCATTTGCATGGTATCGTCGCAGCTTCTGCGCAAGGTAGCTGCGCACAGCTTCACGTTCGACCACGCGACGCGTTTCCAGTTCTATTCTCGTCACACCTGATCATTATTCCATGTGTCACGATGCATGCATGCCCTGTATTTTGTCGTCGCCCTGCTTCATCTGTCTAGAACAGGATCAAGTTCTGATCTCTACCAGGTCCGACACCGACATATTGGATCTTGACACCCAAGAAGTCCTCGATGAACTTGATGTAAGACTTGGCGTTGTCTGGGAGGTCCTCGTGGGTGGTAGAAGCGGAGATGTCCTTCTTCCAACCGGGGAGAGTGGTGTACTGCACTTCAACCTTGGCGAGTCGGTCGAGATCAGCTGCAAAAGGCACATGGTCAGCTAGAAAGTCTTGATATATGCGACAGATTTACCAGGGAAGCCTTCGATCTCTACACCATCGATCTTGTAACCGGTAGCAACCTTGATCTCGTCAAATCCGTCCAGGACATCAAGCTTGGTAAGGTTGAGACTTGTGTAGCCGTTGATCATGGTAGAATATCTCATGACGACCAAATCTAACCATCCACAACGTCTTCTCCTTCCAGTGACCACACCGTATTCGGCACCGACCTCTTGCAATGTGTGACCGACCTCCTCGAGATCCTCAGTGGGGAAAGGTCCACCACCGACACGAGTGGTGTACGCTTTGACGACACCGACGACTCGCTTGATGGCGAAGGGGGGAATACCAAGACCGGTCACTACACCACCGATAGCGGTGGCAGAGGAGGTCACGTAAGGATATGTTCCGTAGTCGATATCAAGCATAAGGGCATTGGCGCCCTCGACGAGGACCTTCTTGCCAGATTTGATAGCATTGTGGATGAAAGTGGGTCCATCGACAACGTGAGGTCGGAGTCTCTCAGCGAAGGCCTGTCGTCTCATTAGACCGGCCACATGAACAGCTGCCATCAAGTCAACTTACCAAGTACATCTCAATCTCTCCCTCAGTGTCAAACTCGAATTGACCGTATCGCTTGAACCTTCCCTCGACGAGCTTCCTGAATTTGGCGGGGAAGCTGGGATCGTAGAGGTGGTGCACTCGAAGACCGGAACGAGATGCTTTGGAAGAGTAAGCGGGTCCGATACCCCTCTTGGTTGTACCGATCGAGGAACCGCCAAGCTCAATCTCCTTGAGACCGTCAACGATCTGGTGGAAGCCCATCACGAGGTGGGCTCGGTCAGAGATGAAGAGACGGTCGGCGCATTTAAGACCTGAGAATGGACGTCAGCCTGAATCATAGTCATGAATATAGATCCGCCAAACGTACCCTTTCGCTCGAGGGTGTCCAGCTCGTTGAAGAGCGAAGGAACGTGGACGACGACACCGGAGCCGATGAAGGCCTTGCATTGAGGGTTGATCAGACCTGTGTCATGGGTTGAGCATGTTAGCGTTCACTATCCACGAAGACACCATCTTTGCACTCACCACTGGGCAAAAGGTTGAACGCATAAGTCGTCTTCTCGCCCTGAGGGCTCTTGACGACGATAGTGTGACCAGCGTTGTTACCACCGGCGCATCGAGCGCAGATGTCGGCCTCTGCGGCGAGGATATCGACAAGCTTTCCCTTTCCTTCGTCACCCCATTGAGCGCCGAGACTGCGTAGGATCGAATCGAGCATCAGTATGATCCTTGGTGGAGGAAGTGAAACGTCGACTCGACATACACGACGGAGACCCCTTGCGGAGCTAATGACGAACAGATGATCAGTTGAAGGTCGACGTTTCCGATCTAACAGCAACGAGAACACTTACATGAAGCCATGATTGGCGAGTAAGTGCGGGTAGATTTACCTGGAAGAGGAAGAGCGAAGAAGCAGACCAGCTGAGATGGATTTCACGGTCAATTGAGGTCTTTTTTTGGTGAGTCGTCTGCTATCGACAGTGGTTAGCCATTCCCTATCCGATAATCGATTTCGGACCTCTTTCGGCAATAAATTTGGATCCGTCCACCTCGGTGACAGTGTTTATCACACGTCATGATGAGGAGAAGGTGATTATCACAAACACGGACCCCTCCACTTGGACTCTCCGACTTGTTGGACATGACAATAGTTTACAGACGACCGTCAATATACTTGCCATCAAGGTCATCGATGGATACTGTGAGGCGTAGCTCGTCAGAATGTTCACCTCGACCCTGCATCAGTCAGTTAGAGTTGCCCTTCGCCTCGGGTCCCGACCTCGACACAGAACAAGAGCTCAACTCGAGCAGGCACGATCGGTCCATCAGCTACGAGATCTCCCAGCTCCCACTTTAGAACAATTGGCAAAGTATATTTTGTCTTATGCTCGGCTCTTTGCCCTTCGACTCCGGCTGATGAATCATCACTATAGTAAACCTAGACTCACACCTTGCGATGTGATCGAGGCTGAATCATCTGCGATGGGAGCTGCTCAATTTTCCCCAGCGTAAGTCTGTCTGTTCATTTACGTGATGAAAGGTTGTACACTGACGCAGACCCAGGCATCAATTATCAAGATGGACATCCTCACCGACGACTCTCCTTCTGATACAAAAGCGGGATGATCCCCGAACAACCGCTGCTATGGGTACCATCTTGACGTAAGCTCGATCTTTTCCCTATCACACCAAAAAGGGCTTCAGCTGATAACTTCGAGTCAGACACCTGCGAGAACATTATCCGCACCTAAGACTAATCGTTGAGCCTCACACAGCACTGGAACATCCTGCCTTTGAAGACCTCATCATCACTTCCGCGGGTGACGAGGGGTTATTACCTTTACATACGTCGATGGTCTTGACATTAGGCGGTGATGGTACGATACTGCATGTCTCAAATCTGTTTTCGCAAGGGGAGTGTCCACCTGTTCTAAGCTTTTCAATGGGATCTTTGGGATTCTTACTACCTTTTCGTACGTCGACCGTTCCAGTACCAACGATGGCTTGTTGACTCCTTTTACCATTCAGATATAGACGCCCTGTCCTCGGCATTAGAAAACACCCTGAAGGGTCCGGTGTCGGTATTGAACCGGATGCGATTGGCATGCACACCTGTTTCTACTCACGGACAAGTCCTGGACCGCTGTACGAAAGCCGGTGAGCTGCCATCCGGAATGATCTGCGATAGTCGGTCCAGCTGAGTTTATTTGCTAGTCGGGGAGGCCGGATGGCAAGTGATGAACGAGGTCACGCTTCATCGTGGTCGTCATGCACATCTCACTGTCGTCGATGCGTTTTTTGACGGACAGCATCTCACAGAGGCAGTGGTAAGTTTCTGCGAAGACATGTAGATCCTGTGCTGATCACGCTACCATGGTAGGCCGATGGACTGCTTGTCTCTACGCCAACAGGTTCCACGGCTTATTCGTTGTCGGCTGGAGGACCGATATCTCATCCAGAGACGGACGCTTTCCTCCTTACTCCAATCGCGCCTCGATCGCTGAGTTTCAGAACGGTCATCCTTCCAGGCAGAGGTCAGGTCCGACTGGAGGTAAGTCGATTGCCTGTTCATGTTAGTAATTTCGGTACCCGACCTGACGACGTCTTCCAGATCTCACCTTTAGCTCGATCTTCTGCAGAGCTGTCCGTCGATGGACGCGAGGTGTGTTTGTTGAATGCCAGAGAATCAGTGATCATCGCCAAATCACCGTATCCGATACCGTGCATCGAGCGTTCTGGGGGTGAAAGCGGCTGGGTACGAGACATCAAGTGAGTAGAGAGAGGTCCCGTCTGATCGATTCTGATGTGCTCTTCTCCATAGCTCCTTGCTTCAATTCAACGTTGGATTTCGCAACAAAAGCCTGATAGGACACGGCATGGTCTGATCGTACGCCTAGGCTGCTGGTTGATGACTCGTCGTCATATATACATAGGCAGACATGCACCTCGTCCTAGTCCACATGCTTTAGCGTTGAAGTCTGATACAGGATCTCGCGTCCTGACTTATCATCAGTCGTTTGTGCACGTTCGGAGTTTTGATTCTCCCGGATCCGAAATCAGAAAAGTGTTGCACGCGGAATCGTCCGCTGATGTTATCTTATGGCCAATCTCACACTATGGATGGCCAATCTCACACCCAAGATGGCCAATCTGTATCTTGCAGGACCCCACATGGGACCTCATTCTGACTCGCATACGTTGCTGTCTAGTCAAGTCGGTACCCTCGTCAGATGAGTCGTCGTGTATCTTCAGTCGTGACAGCATACATAAGAAGATCGATCACCCCATTCGCGCCCTTCCCAAATCTCACCGTAAGACATACTGGACTGTCAAGAGCCATATCGACTACACCATCGATCAATATGCCTGTTGCTATTCCCAAGAACGCCAATGCTGAAGTGACAGCTGAAGTGGGAGGACAAGCGAACGTCGATACGCTCCATCGTACCTCTCGAGATTTCAGAAGTGAGTCATTGACACCCTTTCAAGAGCCAATCTTGCATTCCTAGTGATAGGTCACTGACACTGCGTCTGTGGACAACCTGCTTCACAGGCGATACCATCACCATTCCCACCGATGCGCAACTCCTTTTCGCTCTTCAAGCCTCTCGAGGTGACGATGTCTACGGAGAAGACCCCTCGACTACAGCTCTCGAGAGCAGGATAGCAAAGTTGACAGGAAAGGCAGCCGCTTTGTTCGCCGTCAGTGGGACAATGACAAATCGTACGTCTATCAGTCTGATTATTTACAGATGGATTGCATGAGCATGACTGACTCCGAGCATAGAACTGTCAATCCGAACACATATGAAACAACCACCTCACAGCATCATTACAGACTGGAGAGCTCATGTCCACAAGATGGAGGGTGAGTCCGCATGTCTGCAGGTGTTTTACTGTCCGTGTACAGATCTGACCAACCGTATGTTCATAGCGGGAGGTATCGCCATGTTTTCCCAAGCTACGACCCACCAATTGGTCCCGGCCAACGGTATCCACCTGACTGTGGAAGACATCGAGCCTGCTCTTCAACTGGGCGACAACATCCATATCGCCCCTACCAAACTCATCTGTCTCGAGAACACTCTGTCCGGTATGATCTTCCCACAGGACGAGGTTGTCAAGATCGGAGAACTGGCGAAGAAGCACGATATCGCTATGCATCTTGACGGGGCGAGAATCTGGAATGCTGCCGCCGCTGAGATTGAGAAAAGAGGGTTGGATGCGTCCAAGGAGGAGGACTTGCAGACCGTGTGAGTGATGATCCATGTCCGGATGACAATCTGCTTGGGAGAGGGACCGCTGACCGGCGTCGATCATAACAGCTTAACCGAGCTCTGCGCGCCTTTCGACTCCGCCTCTCTCTGTCTGTCTAAGGGTATCGGAGCACCCATCGGTTCCGCCATCGTCGGTACCAAAGAGTTCATCGCTCGAGCCAAGTGGTTCCGAAAGGCTTTCGGGGGTGGTATCAGACAATGTGGAGGACTTTCCGCTGCGGCAGATTACGCTATCACCAATCATTTCCCTAGACTGGCTACCACGCACAAGTTGGCAAAGAGACTGGAGGAGGGATTGAGAGAGTTGGGCGTTGATATTCTCGCTCCCGTTGACACGAACATGGTGAGTGATCCTCAGAGACCTCTATGCTTTGACTTGGTCGCAACATGCTGACCCCCTTGCAATGTATTCAGGTCTTCTTCAACCCCAAGTCTATCGGACTGCCGCTCGACGCAGTCATGACCCGCGCAGCAGCCCTGCCCGACCCCATCATCTTGGGTCGAGAACGACTCGTACTCCACCATCAAATCTCACCCGAGGCGATTGAGAGTCTCATCGCCTGCGTTGCAGAATTGAAGAAGGAGAAAGAGGAGAATGGAGAGCTTAAGGAGGCTGAGATGACCAAGCAAGCGAAGGAAAGAGTGCACGTGTTCGCTGGGAGGGAGAAGGAAGAGACCAATGAGGCTGACTTGAGAAAGCAGGCAGCCTTAGGTTATTAGATGGAGCGCTGTTGTGAGCTAGTGACATCTGATTGTGTGTCGATCAGCGGCGATCCGCGGACATAGGTTTTCAAGTTTTGTGTACACTTGTCTGACGGTGTGTTACCATGATGTTCACTTCCGTGCGTGGCAGTAATATTCGGAGAGAATGTATCTAGATGCATCGAGCTACGTATCTTCGACAACGGCGTCTGACAGGAAGCTAATTTGGGGACGATAGTCGATGACGCAGTGAGGTTATCGCATCTGGGCATCCTCCAATCGTCCGTACGCCCAGGTCTGCACAGGAAAGGGACCTTCAGTAGACATCGAGATTTCGAGCTTCCCACAGAGGGTCGCCGGGCCGGACAGGTGCAAGGTAAGTAAGTGGCAGGGACTGTATTTGTAAGTCACTTTTTCGTGCAGCTCTCAGATCCAATGGGCCGCATACGAGCTCTGCTGGACCACATGAATCTTGGTCTGTTGGCCGAAATTTACGACGAGGGACCATGCGGGATGGCCATGTCTCTCTACGAACTATCGTCCGAGCGGCGCCCGAGAGGCGCCTCGGTGAAACTATGGTGGGCGCCAGGTAGGTTACCGGCGGCTTGGACGGGACACTGAACTGCTCAGCGAGCAAGACTGTCAAGTCGTGATCATGGACATATAACCGTGGATGCATGCTGACGGAGGCTCGAGTCAATGTACATGCATGCATACAAGCTCATCATACATCGCATTGAATATCGTAAAAGCAAGCCAAAGCACCGTATATACATTCAAAATGACCTCTGTCAATCTCCTTGTGATCGGTGGTGGTCCCGCCGGTCTCTCAGCAGCCGCCATGTTCTCTCGACTCCGTCGCTCTTGTCTTATCTACGATTCCGGCTCCTATCGAAACGCCACCACACTCCACTCCCACACCATCTCGGGGTACGAGGGTGTCGATCCCGCTATATACAGACAGACCCTCAGAGGTCAATTGAAGGATTGGTATAGTGAGAAGACAGAGTGGAGGAAGGGGAAGATCGTCAGTTTACTCAAGGTCGAGGGAGGGGAGGGAGGTTTTGAGGCGATAGATGAGGAGGGGAGGGAGATCAAAGCGAAGAAGGTCATACTGGCGACTGGCGTCAAGGATCGTTTGCCCGATATCCCTGGTGCGTCCACTTTTCATTTGATAGGGTCGTGGGATCCACTGAGTCGTGCTGATCTTCCTATCCACCTCCAAAGGCATGGCGGAGCAATGGGGTCGTAGAGTCATCCACTGCATCTTCTGCCACGGCACCGAGACGGCCAAGCACCCCTTCGCGTTTCTCTACACCAAAGCCAACGCTCCCATGAACGCCAAGATGGTTGAGAAGATGTTGACCATGTGGACCGGACTGGACCACGAGCCGAGATACATCTTGGCGAATGGGATAGACGTGGACACGGAGGAGGGAAGGAAAGATGCTGGGTTTGAAAAATACCACGATTTGGTGCAACAGAAGGGGTGAGTCGATCGATTGCCCGTAGCCCGCACGTTTTATCTACAGCACTTGGAGGTTCATGTTATTTCCGCTTATTATGATGCAGATACAAATATATAACATCTGCCATCACCTCGGTCAAAGAAGACATCTCGATCTCGACCTCGGCCCTCGAAATCACATTCGGCACTACCCACCCACCCATCTCAGTACACTCGATGCTCGTCTTCCCAGAGAAGATCACCCCCTCGACCGACGCCGAACCACTTCTCACAGAGAACTTTCTCCAAGCGCCTCTCGGGGCCATGGGGATCATCGCACCTCCCAAACCTGGTCGGTGGGAAGGTACCGGCGTACCCTTTCGCATCGGCGATGATCCCAGGACGGAAGTGAGGGGTCTGTTCTGGGCTGGGAACAGTGGTTGCGCTACGGGCAACGTGACGGTCAGTGTGGCGCAAGGTCAGCTGGCGGGAGCCATGGCTGGAGATGAATTGGGGCATGATGAGTTGATGAGCGACATTCATGCAAACCACAACGGAGTGCAGTGATCATAATTTTGCACAGTAATATAGTGATCAAGAAGCTAGGCTGATCAAAATGCATTCGGTGTCAGACATGTGACTTAGTTCGATGTCAGACAGCCTGCAGTAGAGCAGGAAGGAGTTTCTCGTTTGTCGCCTATAATCATACAGCTTCTTACTAGCTTCTTGAGAACACCTATGCGCTTGGCCACCATACATACTAATTATCAGCTGCGATTGTTGAGAACGTTTCCTGGGCTTGTGCGCGGCCAGCCCTCCGAGGAATAGCGTGGCTCGACACCCGCACGTAACATCGAGAACGCCTTGAAGTTCCCTTTCTTCTCACTCTTCCGTCCAGGAGCGGTGCCACTGGTCCGTTGTGAAGCGCATTGTCGATACGGATCCTCCTTCATCAGTCGTGCTCAGGTAAGTAATCGACTCGAACACCGAATCGATCAATCATGTCTTCTCGCTGCATGGAACGTCTCCCGTGTCCTTGTAGGCAATCGTCATTTCCACACCTGCTTAAATCGATAGAGCTAGACCAGCTGGAAACAGTCCCCGATGAGGACGCGATCAAGATGACAAACACGTCGAGTTACCCATCAGCACTTGTTGTCTCTTGCCGATTGCTTCTCAAACACGAGTGAAATCGAACGTGTGAGATGATGCACTGCTGACTTACCGCTTCCCCTGATTAGCCTGAATCTGGATCGGCTTTCACCGGATAGATACCGTACCACACCCATGTGTTTCCATCAATTTTCGTTTCCTATTAGGCGTTTGATCAAATTGATTGAACGATCGAGTCCGGTGGATTTCCGCCTCGTGGTGATGGAGGATCGTACTGTGATTGTGAATCTGACCTTTTGGACAGGATATTTGACATGTTGCACCTTGGCCCGACCCGGATTTGACCTTTTCGGGCGCTTGACTGCATATCTCGGGGAATGCCGTGATATCCTAAGCGAGGTTCGACTTTTCTTTTCCAAAGATAGCTTGTAGCTCTGTTTGTACAGAGTAGAGTTCGGATCGACGAGCCGGTCATACATCATCATCGTAAGCGGCGCTTATCTACTGACTCCACACACTTGGTATGCAATCTCCCGGTCTCCAAAAATCTGTGACTGCATCACGGAATCCACGGAATCCAAGCCTCAACTTCGTTTAAACGAGTCACTGCTCTCGTCGCATACCCAATCCTTCACCATACGAGAACATCCACAAGGCGCCGCCGCCCTTGCATACACACATCGAGAGGAACAGAGGGAAAACAAAAAGGTCAAATCCATTGTTCGATATTTGACCCTTTTCAAGTCGACGACGTTGCAAGCGAATACGGCCGACGGATAAAGTGGTAAAAGCAGTCATAGCCAAGTACACATATCCCTTTCCTCGCTCAGACATTATCGTCAGCATCCCTCGACATCCGTTATCCCTTTCAAATCCTCGCCTGAAGCGAAACGCCAGTGGGAAAAGATATATAGTCCTTGATCCATTTCAAAACCAAGAACTTTTACCATCATGTCGACTCGATCTTTCACCAGAATCGCATCACGTCTCTCCATCCCTCGATCTCAATCCCGAACGACCATCCCCTTCGTCAGGACATACGTTACACCGACCTCGACTAAATCAGGTGCCGCTGCTCTTGCCCAACAACCCCAACATCACGACGAAGTAGACGCCATGCCCGCCCCTGTTCGGACTGCCGCTCAGTGGGCTGATTTCGGGCGTGATCACGTTTCGCACGGTCTTGGCCGATTGAGAGACCATGTGGTCGTCAAAGGTGAAGGTCTTGACCTTTACACTGCTGAGGGCAAGAAGTTGCTCGACTTCACTGCTGGTATCGGAGTGACCAATCTTGGACAGTGAGTGATCGCATCCGAGCCCAGACACATACACTTGGCTTCTGTGGCTCACTACCCAAGGGCGTGTATTGATTTGACGACCCTCTCCCTTTCAGCTGCCACCCCACCGTCTCCCAAGCTGCCGCTGCCCAGATCAACACCCTTGTCCACCTCCAATGCTCCATCGCCTTCCACGCTCCTTACCTCCAGCTCATCGAGCGTCTACTTCCCATCATGCCTCACCCTTCTCTCGACCAGTTCTTCTTCTGGAACTCTGGTTCCGAGGCCAACGAAGCTGCTATCAAAGTCGCTCGAAAGGCCACCGGTCGACAGAACATTATCGTCTTCCAAGGTGCTTACCACGGAAGGACCATGGGTTCAGGTGCCATGACTAGGTCCAAACCCATTTACACTCAGGGTTCCGGTCCTTTGATGGTGAGTGGAGGCTTCCGACACCCAATTCCGACCGATGATAGTTAATGAGTCGTGTACTGTAGCCTGGTGTCTTCGCCTCCGCTTACCCTTACTGGCACTCTCTCGGTGTCAACCCTTCGACTTCTGAGGAGGAGCTTGTCCGACTCGCCAAGCACCAGCTCGACCTTGTCCTCCGACAACAGACCAATCCGTCCGACGTCGCCGCCATCTTCATCGAGCCCGTTCAGGGCGAGGGGTGAGCAAATTGTGTCCTACCCAAAATGGGGTGTGCTCTGACTGACAATTCTTGGTCGCTCAGTGGTTACGTTCCCTGCCCTCCTGCATTTATGCACCACCTCCGAGAGGTCTGTGACAAGCACGGCATCGTCCTCGTTGTCGATGAGGTCCAGACTGGATTCTTCCGAACTGGTAAATACTTTGCCATCGACCACATCTCCCCGTCTTTCCGACCCGACATCATGGTCTTCGCCAAGGGTGTCGCCAACGGTTTCCCCATCTCCGGTATTGTCTCCAACAAGGAGTTGATGGGCGCTCTCGATGTCGGTTCTATGGGTGGTACATACGCCGGTAACGCCGTCGCTTGTGCTGCTGGTATTGCCGCTCAGGATGTTTACGCTTCCGGCGAGATCGAGACCAACGTCGAAGCTCGTTCCGAACAGCTTTACGTTACCTTGAACAGACTTGCCACTTCCCCCAAGACCAGGCATCTCATCGCCGATGTTCGAGGTGTCGGTCTCATGGCCGCAGTCGAATTCCGATCTGCTGCCGACGATCTCACTCACGAGGGTCTTCCCGAGGGGACCACCATCCCCAAGAATATCGGAAAGCGAGTCCAGGACTACTGTCTCGACAAGGACCTCTTGGTCCTGACAACATCTTGTTTCGACACCATCAGATTCATCCCCGCTTTAGTTGTTTCGGAGGAACAGATGAGCAGGGCCATGAAGATCGTCACCGAGGCCGTGGAGAAGGTTGCTCTTGAGGGTTAAGCGGGGTATATATTCGAGATTTGCCGGGCATTTGGTCATAAGCGAGAAGGGATTTCAGTGTAGGGTCACATACTACAATTCTTTGTATATTACACTCGGTTATACAGATACATGCATCGATACGACAAATCTTAATCGCATATGGCCCCATGTCGAGTCGGGTCCATTCCGTTGACAGCATGCCTGCATGAGGATCACACCTCTGGTTGTGGGCGGAGATCCCTCTACTCACCCAGAGCATTGTTCTGGTGTCTTCTGTTTTCTGCTCAGGTGCCACTTTTGAGCTTTGGTGTTATGTGGTGACGGAGCTATGACGTATAGCCGCGAGTGTAGATTTTTAGTGTAGAGCGTTTCTCCCGGTGCTTTCCCCCCTTCTCTCACACAGCCAGTCTCCTCTTTCCCATTAACCTGTCATCTCTCTGCTTTGATCCGTCTCCTCTTTCCTACATTCAGATCAATCAATTGCCCAACCCACCCACAATCAAAAGCGTCGACAAGATACACCGCCACTACCACCTACCACTGTTACCACAACAAACATCACAATGTCCGCAGCCGCAGGTTACACCATCCACGTCTCTGGTCTCGCTCCCGAAACCACCGAGGACAAGTTACACGATTTCTTCTCCTTCTGCGGTAAACTCGTCAGTGTCAAGAAGGATGGAAGCACGGCCGATATCACTTTTGAGAAGCTCAGCGCTATGAGGACCAGTCTGTGAGTGGTGCTTCTGACGTTGGTCCTCGTCTTGACGGGGATCATGGCGTTGGCGAGGTGGTTCAGGTGGTGGAGACAAGGGATCTGGTCCAAAATGGCCAGACCCTGGAGCGGCCTGAGTGCGGTCAGGACTCGCGAGACAAACGGAGTGACATGATGCACATTGCTGACATCCGTTGGTTTGGTCAAAACAGAATGCTCAACGGTGGAACTGTGAGTCGCTCGAATCCCCTCTCTCACCCTCTTGACTGCGTTCGCTGACGATTTTACCACAGCTTGACGGTGCCCACCTCGAGGTCACTTCTGCTTCTGACGCCGAGACCAAGACTCCCTCCGTTCTGCCCACTGGAGCTACTGGCTCTACACCAATTGGAGCTACCGATGCCATAAGCCAGGAGGACAAGCCAAAGGTGAGCTAGAGCGACCACTTCATCCTGAGAATCGGAGCTGACATTGACTTTAGGCTGCTATCGTTGCCGAATACCTCGCCCACGGATACGCTTTGGGTGATCACATTGTCCAAAAAGCCATCGACCTCGACCGTAAGTAGATTCGTGGTGAGAGAGAACGAACATCGACTGACAAGTCCTACAGACAAGCAAGGTATCTCTTCTCGGTTCATCAACTTCTTCAACTCCCTCGACTCAACCGTCGGTAACAAGGTTGTCGGCGAGAATCAGACCGTCTCCGGCAAATTGACCGAGTCAGCCGCCGTAGCCGTTGCCAAGACCCGAGAAGTCGACCAGAGCAGAGGTATCTCTGCCAAGTTCCACGACTATTACAGCAAGGTCTTCGGTACACCTATCGGCCAAAAGTGAGTTCCTTCCCTCGTCGCAACCTGGGTGAGCTGAGATATGGTGGATCTGGTGCTGACCCAGGTATGGCTCAAGGGTTGTTGCTTTCTACACCACCACCCAAAAGCAGGTCCTCGATGTTCACGAGGAGGCCAAGAGGATTGCTGTGAGTGTGATTGTCTTACGTTCCTCTGCAGTGCACCAGCTGATACAGACTTGTTGCAGGAGGAGAAGAAGAAGACTACCGCTATTCCCGCAGCCGACGAGCCCGGAGCTGCTGCTGACCTCAAGTCCGCCGAGACAACCGCTTCGGCTACCACTGTTCCGGCCAACCCTGCTGCTATCTAAGCGATGAGCCGTGCTGTTATATATATAGATGTTAACAAGGGGAGAGAGAACGTTTGCAGATATGATACCTAATGAAGAAGTCGATATACCGCAAGTGAGCTTGGACTGCATCTCGCGGCCAGAAGAAGGAAGTAATGAATGATTTATGGAATACATATCGTGGAGTGCGAGAAGAAAAAATCTAGGCTCCTGCGAGCCATGGTGAACTCCGCAGCCCCAGAGTAGTCCTGATCGAGTTGTCCTCCCCGTTCTCTCTAAGTGAAGCGAACGAGTTTGTGATTGAGGACGTCACCAAATTGCACTAAAGCCTTTTTAGGTGTGCGGGTCGAATGGTCGTCATATGAAGACGATTCAACGCTTTCCCAATGCACCTCTCTCCCCCTGAGGAAAAGAAGAGGGAGTGTGGGACATCTTTCCTTTCTTTGAAGGAATAAGAACCAGTTTACACAAGGCTACCCCCGGTACCCATACCAAGTCCATCCAACCATATTCCCTCCACGCGGCATCACGTTTCTCCGGGTTTTCTTTTCCATCTGTGAGGACAGGAAAAAGGATGAAAGAAGGATGGACGCATTTCTGGTCGGGTACGACTCGGTCGGAATGATTAACGCGAGGATCTGCTAGGATCGGTCAGACTTTCTTTGGTCCTGTTACGGACAAGAAAGAAAGGGGGATTAGAATTCCAGGACCTTGGCCCGCTCGCGAGTGTGAGGGGGTACGAGCTGTGTATTGTGAAAAGGAGGTCAGCGATAATCATTAGGATTTTGTGGGTAGCAAGAGTGACAGCTCGGCGCCACGGAGTATGGTAGATAGAAATGGTGTGAGCAGTGGAAGGGGATTACAGAACAGAACCAGAGTTCCACTCACACAATCGCACGCACCCCTCAGTTCGGGACGAGCATTGTGACCTTGGAGCTGTAACGAAGCACATAAAATGGCAAGATTAGTGTACGCTGTCATTGCCAATACCATGAGTGCGGTAAGACGCATATGGTGGAACAGCACTCACCTGCGGGGTTGAAGAAGAAGAAGAAGAGAAAGAGAGAAAGGTTGAAACAATCCAACTTTTGAAAGACGTGCATGTACCAAAACACCAAACTGTGTAAAGTACGGAAATTTGCGGCATTTTTTTTAACCTTCTGAGGACTTAACCAGTGTGAACATTTCATATTACGTAAACAATCACTGAAATTTCTGAATCAGACGAGTCGAGTGGAGGTGAATCGGTTCGTTGTTGGAAACGGAAGGGTGAATATTATGATGGTGATGACGAAGGGAGTTTGACCGTTGATTGATCGCTCCCCACATAGATTATATATACTCTGCTTCTGACATCCTCCCCCTCGACTCTACAAGGACATCAGAACCCTCTGGTGGCTGATCAACGATCTAGAAGGACAGTAACATATAGACCAACAATACACCATCCTCCTTCCGGCTCGTTATTTGTCTTCTTCGTCGTCATAGTCACATCACCTCTCTGTGGGACACGCCAGGATGCCGACTCAAGCTTGGAGCCCTTCTTCATGGAGAGAGAAACCTATCGCCCAGGTGAGCATGTCCCTCCATCTGACTTTGATCGTTGAACGATGATGTTTTCATGAGTTCATCGAGTCGACCAGTGCAGAGAGCGTCGACAGTCGGCAGCCCTAGTCCGGTGGATACAACTGAGCTGATCCCTCTTTGTATCTCAGGACGTCATTTATGAAGACAAAGCTCACCTCGAGAAGGTCCTGACTAAGCTCCGACGATTGCCACCTCTTGTTTCCCCAGTCGAGGTCAGTTCCATGTTGCTTGACCCCGCAATCAGTCCGACGCTGAATTGCGGTCCACTTGCAGATCGATCGACTCAGAGTTCAGCTTGCAGATGTGGCTGCTGGGAAAGCTTTCTTACTTCAAGGAGGAGATTGTGCAGAGCTCTTTGATGATTGTTCCCAAGTAAGTCATTCTCGTCTATGTCGTCGCATATCGCTGATGGTTGCTCAGGATCCCATCGAGCACAAACTCTCTTTGTGAGCTTATAAGAACGTCCAAATGTGTTTAGATAAAAGCTGACACTGCTTCAATCACCCAGGATTCTCCTGATGTCTCTTATCATTCTCCACGGTTCTCGGCTTCCCGTTGTTCGAATCGCTCGGATCGCTGGGCAGTACGCTAAACCTCGAAGCAAACCTACCGAAATGATCGATCAGCAAGTACCTGACGGACCTGTCGGTGCTGACGGAATCCAAAAGACGAAGACGGAGAAGAAAGAGGTGTTGAGTTTCAGAGGCGACAATGTCAATGGCTACGAGGCGGACGATAGAGCTCCTGATCCCGAGAGATTGTTAGGGTATGTCCACTACGATAAGCTGGTGATGTCCACCGAAACGTAGCTGATCTCGCATGTGCAGTGCATACTTCCATTCCACCGCGACCCTCAATTACATCCGAACCCTCCTCTTGTCGGGCTTCGCCAATCTGGACAAGCCCCTCGACTGGTCATTCTCGCATGTTCGATCACCCGACATACAAAAGGCTTTCGCAGCGGTCATTGAGAGCTTGCAGGACAGTTTGGACTTCATGAAAGTCGCTACTGGAGGCGTGAGAGGTGGTGAGAGAGGTGGCACAGAGACCGTTGACTTGTTCACAAGGTGAATTAGATGCACCCTGATGCGGGGGATCATTAGCTGATGCTAGCCAACAGTCACGAAGCGCTTTTGCTTGAATACGAAGAAGCGTTCACTCGCGCTTTCACAACAGACCGACCTGCGTCCTTCTCCCCGTCTCCTTCCAGATTGTCTACCCCTGCTTTATCGAGATCGAATTCACATGTCCGAGGCGTTGCAGAGACAAATACCACCTACCCTCACTCTCCAGTCCGTCCACCCAAGTCCCCAAAGCTCAGCGATAGCTTCCATGGCCTATCAATGTCCATCAACGACCTCGAGAAAGAGGCCACACCGAAGTACTACAACACCTCTGCGCACTTCATTTGGATCGGAGATAGGACAAGACAGTTGGACGGAGCTCATGTTGAATACTTCCGAGGCATCCAGAACCCAATGTGAGTGGGATGGAATGCTGTCATGAGATCTCAAGGATGAGCATGATTGCTGACTCTGTTGCAGCGGTATCAAGGTTGGACCATCAATGGAGCCAGAAGAGATTGCAAGGATCTTAGACAGTGAGTCTGCTTGAAGAATTGAAGCAGGAAAATCGTCTTACTCGCTCTTTCAGTTGTCAACCCCGACCGCATTCCCGGCAAGGTCACATTGATTGGCCGATACGGTGCCGACAAGGTGGAGAGATTCTTGCCTGCACATATCGATGCCGTGAAAAAGACCGATCATCCTGTCGTTTGGCAATGTGATGCCATGGTAGGTGCTCCATGCCGATTTTCATTCAGCTTCAGCTAACATTCGATTACAGCACGGAAAGTAGGTCTTCTCATCTGGAAAGGACTCGGAAAGATTACTGACTGATCCGCAGCACCAAATCTTCCAAGAGTGATCCTAATCTCAAAACCCGTCACTTCATTGATGTTGTCACAGAGATTACCAAGTCTATGGAGATTCACAAACAGAAAGGCACCATCTTGGGCGGTGTTCATCTTGAGCTGACTGGGGAAGTGAACGACGAGGGCTTCTCAGTGGTCAGTATAGCGAAGACGTATGGGTACCTCTGCTGACGTTGCTGAAATAGACTGAATGCATCGGAGGATCGATGGAGTTGGAAGACAAAGATCTTTCGTTCAATTACCGAACGCATTGTGACCCACGATTGAATTACGAGCAGTCACTAGGTGAGTTTGGTGCTACCCTATCGTAACGCTATGTTCGCAGACGAGTTGATGGAGTTTCTCTCAGACGTTGCCTTCCTTCTTGCCGATTACCTCAAGTCAAAACGGAGAGGCGAGGAGCCTCGGGATATCTTGTTGGCCGGATTGCGCGGTCGCACAGCGAGACAATGAACTCCATCTTTTCGGTTAACAGGACTGGACTGTACATATCACCAATATACCAAACATGATCATACTTCTATCAATGCTGCGAGTCTATGCATTTTGCCATGGTTCAGGAACTGCTGTCTTTGTTAAGCTCCTCTAGGACGACCCTGGCACCATCCACAATGATTTCGTGCTCGACCTTAGAATGAAAGATAGTCAGCCTACCGCAGAATGGTCCTTGCAAGTGTGTGTGATATGCTGCAACGCTCACTCACCTGATGTATTCTAGCCTCGAGGCCTTCCAACGTATCTTCTGCTTTGATTTCGACCTCTCTGACAAGCAACGGTTCCCCTCTATCCACTTCAGCAACGACCCGATGCACCATTACGCCTGTGTTCTTCACTTCTCCTTTCTGGAAAGCCTCTAAAGCTCTGCCTATAGCATTAGCGCCGTCAAATGCGCCTGGTAGGGCCGGATGAAGGTTGATGATTGGAATAGGGAAATGTTGAGTATGGGGCGGAGCGGGCAGACTTTTGCTCTGTAATGACGATGCAGGATGTCCGTCAATAGGGGAGCTGGCCGATGGGATGGGTTCCGTTTGAGTTGGCAAACTGTTGGGGTGCGGAGGTGGGAGAGCAGGAGCTGGAGGGGGCTGTCTTTCCCCGTTCAGAACCTCGAGAAAACGATCAGAGAGGATATGCATCCATCCTGCCAGAACCACGATGTCAGGCCTCGAATCCAAGACCTGTCGAGCGACCTCGGCATCGTAATGTTCTCGAGTCGAACCGGGATTACGACTGAGGAACGTCTTGAGCGCACAGACAGATGTGGGGATGGGCGGGTTGTGGGTTTTGGCTCGCGTGAGACCGAAAGCGTTGGAACGGGAGGAAAGGACGTAAGTTATTGCTGCGTTGGGAAGTCGGGGTGTTTCTGCGGCATCGAGAAGTGCTTGGAGGTTGGTTCCTATAGGAAAGATAGGAAGGAGGGGAAAATGTCAATTGCAGAAAAAAAAACAAAAGATAACTGCGTCCTTACGCGTAACTCACCAGAGCCAGAGATCAGAACGGTTATACGTCGGACTGGGGGTGTCGGAACGATCGTCTCGTGCAGGGTTGTCATGACGAGATCACTTGCTATCGCTATGCTCGCTATGAATCACCTTGTCGAGGAGGTGACAGGCATTTTTCGGATAAGCTTGACTTTGAACAGAATTATAATATCGAAGGAGACATCATAATTCCACCTCCCCTGATAAGCACGTGGTAGAGTGACGTGTACTTGACAGACATCCTCCTGAACCGCTTCCTCCGTCTCTCAGATATCCACGTCCTTTCCTATCCTCGTTGTTCCTCCTGACTCTGGCATCGCTTTCACTTTGGATCAGCCAAAAGGGACGCAACCGTCATGTCCCGTCTCCCCATGACCGCCCTCCGTCGACCTTTCCTCTCGTCTTCGACCTCAACGCTCCTTCGAGCTCCACGCGTGATATCGTCGAGCGGGAGACGACATACCTCCACCGGTCCAAGCTCTCCCCCTCGTCGATACCTCTCCACTACCCTGCTCCTTGGATCAGGTGTACTTCTCCTGGCGTATTACTACGACTCGAGATCATTGCTACACGAACATGTCGTCATGCCATTGGTGCGATACGCTGTGGACCCGGAAGAAGGACACAAGCTGGCAGTAAGGGTTTTGGGTTGGGACAAGTGGGCTAGACCAAGAGATATGGGTGTAGACGGGGCTGAGCTGCAAGCTGAGGTGGGTGTTCCTCTACACTGTAGACACAAGCATATGGTGGATGAGACTTCCTGACCTCGGGCGTAGCTCTTCGGTTTCAGACTGAAGAACCCGGTTGGTATTGCTGCTGGGTTCGACAAAGATGCAGATGCCATTGACGGACTTTTCGACCTTGGGTTTGGATACGTAGAAGTCGGAAGTGTCACACCAGAACCCCAAGTGAGCTTGCTTCCAAGCCTTGCTAGGCGGAAAGGGCTACTTCGACCATGTCCTAATGATTTATGCTCTGCTAGCCTGGGAACTCTAAACCTCGTTTCTTCCGACTGGAAGAAGACGATGCTGCGATCAATCGATATGGGTTCAACTCGCTAGGACACGGTCATGCTCTTGGTCGATTACGAGCTCGACTCGTCGCTTTCTCTCAAGCTCATCCCTCCCTCTTCCCATCCCCTCTTCCTCCCAACCCTCTCCCTCCCTCTGGTCTGCCCCGTTCTCTTCGACCCGGTCAACTGTTGGCGGTCAACCTAGGAAAGAACAAGAGCTCAGCTGCTGACTCCAACGAGGATTATGTCCGGGGTGTACGAACTCTCGGACCTTATGCCGATGTCGTCGTGATCAACGTTTCAAGTCCCAATACACCGGGACTGAGAGCGTTGCAAGGAAGACAGGTGTTGGAGAAATTGTTGACCGAGGTGGTGGAAGAGCGAGATAGGATTGCGGCAGGGACAGGATTACCGAAAATCGCGGTCAAGGTCGCTTCGGATCTGAGTGAGGATGAGTTAGCAGATGTGGCTAGCGCAGTCAGGAGTAGTGGTGTGGAAGGTGTCATTGTCAGCAACACCACTGTGAGACGGAAAGAGCTCGGATTAACATCAGGTGAGATAGACCCCCTTTGAGTTCCTTCTTACTGTACCAGTGGTAGAGCCCTCTGACAAACGGATTTGTAGCTCGTCAAGATGAGATCGGAGGTCTCTCTGGCAAACCCCTCTTCCCCTATGCTCTCCAAGCATTGAAAACGCTTCGACCCCTTCTTCCCCCTTCGATCCCCTTGATAGGCTGTGGTGGCATCTCTACCGGTTCCGACGCTCTGTCCATGGTTCAAGCCGGTGCTTCCATCGTGCAAGTCTACACCACCTTCGGCTACAGAGGTGTAGGTACACCCCGACTGATCAAAGATGAAATCACCCAGTCGCTCGTTGGGACTGGATCCAGCTGGAGAGAAGAGATTGGGAAAGATTGGAAATCGACTGGACTGACCATGGGTTGGGATGAGAAGAGATTGTATCAGGAGAGCCAAGCTGTCAAGAAGGAAGCGGAAGGATTGGGCGAATTATTACGACAGTTGACGGAGAAGGAAGGCGTTGCAAAGCTCGTCCAAGAAGCAGAGGCGGCTTTGGGTATAGTCAAGAAAACAGCATCAGAGGAGGAGGAAGGTAAAGGAACAGAAGCTGAGACCGCATCGAGGGATAATGCGATGGGAGCAGTGGAAGCTCCTCCATCTGGGACGGACACGCTAACTCCGACAACTGGTTTGGGGGAAGCAGCTCCTGTTTCTGCTCAGTCACCCAAAACAAGGTCTATCGAACATGCTCCAACTGAGGATGATGGCCCTGGCATCGGCGCACCTTCTGTCGGCGAGGCGTTGATGTCAGAACCCGTCCCGGTAGACTTGGGACCCGTCGTGGTGCTAGATGTCGCTGCCGAGACAGCTGGAGAAAGTGAGAACGAGTGGACTCGATCTGTTCATAGCGGACAACGTAGGTTGGTCTAATTTGAGAAGCGGGAAGAACATTGTATGCATTCAAGATATCACACCGAAACACATTCCATGGATGCGTGTGCGTGTGCGTCTTGCATACGAGTACTGTTACATGACCACTTCGTCATCTCCTCTCGGCCCATTTCCTGGCCAATGTCAATCCGACCGCTCCCACACCACCAGCCAATGCAGCACCTCCAACCCAGCCTGCCCAAGCCATGATATCCCTTTGCGCCTTCTCCTTCCTTAGGGCTTCACTGTACCCCACATCAGGTCGGAACGTCACCATCTCATACAGACTCGTCCAACCACGAACACGTTTGGTGGGAAAGGCGTCGGTGAGCGAGAGAGTGGCGGTGGAGGATGTGCGGAACAGTTTCGTAAGGACAGTATCGAGATGACGACGAAGATGGTGTAATGGTGATAAGACATGAGAACGCATCTCGGTACTGGGGGAATCGTGATCAGATTGTTACTGCGCGGGAAAAGAAACGGAGACGTACTAGTTCTGCAAGGCCAATTCACAGATAGCCTTGAGATCTTCATGTCTTTCGAGCGAGTAAGATTTCAGAGCGAGCTCTAATGCTGGATCGGTCTCGCCGAGAGGGAGACTAGTCGTAGAAGTTATCCTGTGCTTCTCGAGGACGGAGTTGAGCACTCTGACATCCTCGAGGCCGCAGTTGAGCCCTTGGCCGTAAAACCTAATGGAATCGTTGTCAAAAAAGCTGAGCGGAAATGGAAGGAACGCGAAGGACATACGGAACCATACTGTGTGATGCGTCTCCAAGCAACACAGCATGGGAAGACCAGACCGAAGGTGAGACCTGCTCAAGGGGTCAGCTTAGAGTATACGACATTGTGCGCTGTTGAGCTGACGTTGATCGTGACCAAGTTTCCCCTTGGGTTCTTCTCAAAGTCATCTAGCAGTCTCTTCTCTCCGACAATCTCAACTGCCGAAGGGAAGTTTTCCTTGAAGAAACTCGCAGCGGCCTCTCGGGTATCGAGAGTTGCCAGTGACGAAAAGGGGCAGAAAAGAGTGAGGGTAAATGATCCGTCCTAGGATGCGAAGTACGATAGTCAGCATAGCCAGTTTAGGATACTATCTCGGGGGGTTGACAACACACCTTGTTCGGAAGACCGATGAGCATGAAAGCGTGTCTTGGCCAGATGTGCAGATGGTTCTTGTCGATGGCGTATCCGCCTGGCTTCGTTGGATCTGCAGGCATATGTAGCTCGATATATGCGTGTGGGATGAATTGTTGTGAAAAATCAAGTCTGCGATCCATAAAGCCTTTTCAATCTCCACGAGATTGTGACATGAGGACAGGAGGAGGACTCACCTGTCCATACGCATCATCGATGTCCTGACTTTTGACCAACTCCCATCACAGCCAATGACCAGATCGAAAGCAGTCCCCTCTTTATCCTCTTTATCTCCCCCCTTATCCTCCGCTTTCCCCTCCTTGCCTCCGGCCCCGATCGCACCATCATCATGCTCTTCCCCGGGTACGGCCTTCTTCTTGTGCTTCTTGTCGGCGGGACTCGAGCCGTAGGCTGTTCGCTTCGCGAAGTCGACGTTGGACAGCTTCGCGTTGAAACGAAGTTTGATATCGGTCGGCAGGGATTCGACAAGACGTTGATTGAGGATAGGTCGGCTGATCGAGTTGATGCACTACATACCATGAGATGAACGATCAGTCGTATATGCAGCAGCTAGCGATCTGGGGATTGGATGAAATGTTGAGCTCGCTCACCTGACCGTGAATCGGATCGTACAGCTGCGATTCTTGTTTCCCATCGACATGATGAATCATCCGTCCTTTCATCGGGATCGCCTCGGCCTGAAATTGTTCGGCTATGACCCAGAATCCGGAGTTCAGCTTCGGTCATATTGCTACGACACAGTAGTGCTACGCAAGCACTCTGACAGAAGAAAGGTCTGACTCGCCTAACGACGGATCGACACTTCTGAGAGCTTCCAAACCACGAGATGAGATAGCCAGATTGATAGACCTCAAGTTAGATGGTGCGGCATCTTTCCCTCTCGGATCTGTGGTCAGTCAGCTTCTGGTCCGAACAATCATCTCTGTGTCGGAATCTTGCTGCTCGCCAGCAGAATCCAGGATACGCAAGGGGAAGCCAGCTTACCGTCTCGCGATTCCCATACCTCCACTTCCCATCCGCGTCGATGGAGACTGAGTGCCGTGAGAGCGCCGACGGGTCCTGCGCCGATGATGAGTGCTTTGCGGGGTCTTGATTGGGTCATGGTCGAAGACCAGGTAGGTACTGTGGTAAACTTGTAGGGAGATGATATAGTGTTGTAGGAATGCAAAAAGTTGATGCTTTCTCTGATCTTTTATACGACGATCTCGGACGAAGACGGCGAGGGACGACCTCCACCTTGGCATGCCAAGTGGCGTCGAAAGATGGTCAGGATTGGTACGATAGATGCTGCAATTCGGTATCCTGGAATCAACAGCTACAAGTGCTGGTGCGACTGAATCTGGACTTCGCCCGCTCACTACCGATGTGCACAAGAAGCGCTGTATGATCTGGTGGAGCATCACGCGGACCGCTTCATGAGTGATGCTATGCATCATGCCACATCCAAGGCTCTAGGTCTACACAGCTCCCTAATTCCCAGGATACTTTCCTTCGCCCCGTTCCGTATGAAAAGCCCTTGCAAGCTGGCCATGCTGACCATCCTTCCATGTCGCCTCTCATCATCGACCAATCTCTCCACTTCACTTCCCATCTCTTCCACCTCTTCATCGCTTAACGGTTCTTCGCCCTCCCTCAATATTCTCCCCTTATTCTCCTCTCCTTCCTGCCCGCTCTGCCCGAGCACAGAGGTGGAATTGCCGTAGAACTTCACAAACAGTCGCTTGGCTTGCTCTCCCGCCGCATCGTCCAGTAATTCTTGCAGATCTACACGGCCTGGTCGGATCAGAGCGGGATCAAGTCGATCGAAATGATTGGTTGTCATGAATATTATCCGTTCTTCTGAAGAGGCTACACCGTCTAAAGCGTTAAGCAATCCTGAGAACGTGACAGAGGATTTGTACCTGAAACATCGAGGTTGAGCATATCTTGTTGCCCATCACCTATATCTGTAGTCGATCCAAACTCACCCATCCTCAGACGTCTGGATCCGCCGATTGAAAGCCGAGTCGATATCCTCCAACAACACAAAGCTGCGTTCTGGTACCAAACCCAGTAGATGGTTAAGCTTATCGTCCGTCAATCCTCTCTCGCTCAGGTTCAATAAACAGATATTGTAGTTCAGCGTTCCTGCTAAAGCTTGGATGAAAGATGTTTTCCCAGATCCAGGCGGTCCGTGTAAGAGGTATCCCCGTCGATAGGGTATCCCTGACGTTGGAAAGATTGAAATTAGGTACCGCATTCCAACCAAATTCGATCCAATACTATGCTCACCTCTCTCGGCGTACCATCTTCCTCTGCCTAGGAACCCCCTTAAGTCTTCCTCGACCCGCTCCGATACATCTTTCGCGAGAACCACGCTACCCATCTCTCTCCGTCTCCTAGGCTTTCCAAACGGTCTCCATTCTACTCCCCAAGCAGTGTATACCACCGTTTTGCCTTCCGTAGACGCCTCTGCGAGTTCTCGAGCTTCTGACAGGAGTGAGGGAAAGAGATTTCGAGATGTTGACAGTGTTGTCAAGGTCAGAGTCTCCCAAGGTGTACCTGAATGCAGATCCATCAGTTTGGAATCTCGTTCGCGCTTCACCTATCCGTGATAATCGCTTGTAAGCTTCGATCTCAGGCAGTATCGTCAACAGTCAACGCCTATACTCACCTGGAACCAATTTCCTCTATATTTGAAATAATGAGTACCTGGACCTGGAACGAGGTTGAACACTGCTTCCGAAGCTCCGTTCTCATGTTGTTTATAACTGGTCTCTACTGCCAACTCATGGCTTCGCAGTCCCAAGCCTATCCGTCGTTTACCCTTTCCAGCTGCTTGAGCTGCCGATTGAGCTGCCATCCATTCGAGGAACCAGGGGTACGAACGGTCTTTCGATGGGATCTCGAGTGTCACAAGAAGACGACGTTGAGCAAGTGATGTACCGAGGGTCAAGGAGCGACGGAAGGCGGTAAGGACCACACCGATACCCTGCAGTATTGCTTAAATTAGCATGATCGCTCTTAAGCTAGGTATGCAAGAGCAGGCTGACCATCAGACCAGCACCGGCGGAGAAGTATGGACTGTAGATCTCAAAGAGTGAGCAGCTGTCATGAACTGCCGAGTGGGGAAGACTACTGACTTGTCGGCCATAATTTTTGAGTAAAAGGACTGGTCCTCAACCGGAAGTGCAGGAGCAGCTTGAGGTGGTAAATCTCCATCGTACCCATCGCTGGTAGGGAGATCACTTGTCTGAGGACTTGGGCGTGAAGGTCCTGCTTCATTCTGTGCCGTCGTGGGCGGTCTCGGTCTGAACATGCTTGTGGCAGAGTACGGTTGTAATCTACGACGAATGATGCGTTTGAAAAAGTCAAGAAAGTCGATTTCGAAGCGAGAGAGAGAGCAGACGCTCTAATCTGAGATCCGAGGAATCCGACCACGTGACTCCATACTACAGTAGGTTGGGATTTGATCCCGTTGGTTGGAACCGACCTCAGCATTCCAAAAGTTGGGCAACTCGAGCATCAGTAGTCGCGCATCTAGACATGACAGCGATCATCGCAACAGACACACAACAACTCCTGGACCATTTCGTAGCCCCCTCGCCGCCACTCCAGTCATCAGCTATATAGTATCTCCAGATGTCTAATCAGAAACCACCACAATCAACACCACTGAATATCCCGTCTGGGAACAGTCCGATCACCCCCGATCCAGAACCCAGACCAGAGGTGGAGAATCTTACAGGAGACAAGATGACGGATCTGAAAGCTGCCTTGAAGGTAGGTCGTCATCAACACTTGATCATCTTTGCAGCTGGATAAGAAGGGGCTGTAGCGATGGTACTGACTCGCAAATCACTTGATGTGTACAGCGAATACGACCGTTAGAAGATTTCGAGAATATCGGTAAAATACCCTGTGCGAGAAATAGTCTGTTGTATGGGATAGCGGGTGGTACAGGGATAGGAGCCGTTCGATTTCTGGGATCAAGAAGTGAGTCCTTGTCCTCGAGAACGTAGTATATCTTCCGTTGTCGTTTGTGACTAATATCGGTGTGGTATTTAGGACCGTGGTTAGCTGCCAACTGGGCTGTGGGGAGTTTCCTTGCTATTGCAGTGTTCCAATGGTTTGTACATTGTCTACCTTTGCAGACCGAAGACCTTTACTTACATTAGCCACTGTCACACAGGGAGACATGCAATCGAGCCAGACGGAAGGAGATTCAACAGATGCGTGCGATCCAAGAAAGATATCCTCATCGACACATATCCAAATTGAAGAAGATCGAAGAGGACGCCAAGAACGCTGCGAGCTGAACAAGGGGGGGAGACGAGGTCATTTTCACTGTATCAACACATAGAAGCTGGGACGCGAATCTGCATGCATATCACACACCTTATATGTAATATTTGGCTATACCAAGATGGTAGGAACGTCAAATAGTATGGCACAATCCACGTGGTTTCAGTCGACCGGCTCTCGGCTAAGGTGGTCAGCTGGTCATAAGTAGTGCGGGTCATGTTTATGTTGTCTCCTTCGCTTCTTACAGGCATATCGTGTCCTTCAAAACACCTTATCCTCTTGAACACTTTGTCGGAATAGAAAACACAGCGCCACACATCACACAGCATGGCGACGGCTCGGAAAACACGATCTCAAGGACCAGTGGACGAGGCCAGGTCTCACATCTCCCCCAAAACGGGTACCAATCATCTGGATGTGGAGGAAGAGGTGAGTTGACCGCTTTGCCACTCGTATGGCCAAATCACAGCTCGGCAGAGTCGACCTTTGTATGGGATTATCAGCCACTGAGCCTCTTCACTTGAATAGCTCGCATTCTACTCGTCATACCATTCCAATAAGATCAACCAGATAATCCACTTCTTGTGCATTCCTCAAATCCTTTGGTGAGCGTCTCCGCGGAGGATCATCGTTCGAGAAGGTTGTGACTGACCCTTGCTCTTGCATAGGTCATGGCTCCTCATTGCCGCTCACCTCCCACTACCTGGGACAACACCTATCACACTCGTCAAGGGCCTTGCTATCCAGCCGAGTCTCGCTTTGGCATGGATGGTCGTCTATGAGGGCTACTATCTCGTTCTCGATCCTGTTGGAGGTGTACGTCGTCTCATATCTTTCCTGGACAATACCGCTCAACGCCACTCGCCTATCTCGTTACGCATTGGATGATCTGGTCCAAGAGTGGGACTGACAAGTCATAATCATTTCGCAGCTCACGTATCTTCCCGTTGGAATCCTCTCCTACTTGACTGCAACATATCTAGCGACCTCACCACCATCTTGGCTTCCATTCTCCACACCTGCCCAACCCACTGCTCAGCCATTCGCGTGGACAGTTTTTGCTCTTGCGTGGATTGCCCAGTTTGTCGGACATGGGTTTTTCGAGCATAGAGCACCTGCTCTGACGGACAATCTCGTTTCGGGTGAGTGTCGTTCTCCTTCAGCCTCATCTGTCTGCCTTAGGAGACCGGAAGGCCGGCAAAAGCAAGGGATGATTGATGAGACCAAGATGAGCTGGAGCTGATTCGAACTATCCATCGTGATGACATAGCACTCGTCCTAGCGCCTTTCTTCGTCCATCTAGAGTTCCTGTTCACATTCTTCAACTGTGAGTGTGATCACATCGCCAGCTATCGACCTTCGAGTCTGAGATCACCAACTGAACAAATCCACATGGATAGACAAACCGGATCTGCACAAGAAGATCAAGAATCGCGCAGGGCTGAGGATCAGGGATATGAACCGAGCGGCAAAGCTGAAATAGGATGTACGAGGTCAAAACGGGCTGGATGTAGACGAACTGGGCCGTCGGTCAGTGAAGGCAGGCTCAAGCAGTACCTCAGGGCTATGTCTAGCGGCTACATGAGTCATTGGAATGGCAAGACGCAAGACGGCAGGCGCATTGGGCGAAAGAATGGGACGAGAGTTGAACGAGACAGAGGCGAGGGCGATGGGACGCCATACCTAGGGAGTGTGATGCAGAACGGAAGCCGACAGTGTATTACAAGTCAAGAGCGTTGTTGTGATTGCGTGATGACATATGTGATTGAATGGTTCTCCAGGGTATGATGACTAGTAATGGTGCATTCAAACATATGCTCGCAACACAAGCAGACGATGACATATGACCGCCGACTACCTGTGACTACACCAACAACAACCTTTCGGTCCGTCAGCCTTGACCCGCTTTCACTCTGAGATCGATCATGTACAGTGCCAACAAAAGCGAGGAGCAGAGGAAAAGGTGAATGGGTCAAGATGGATGATGATCCCTCAGTGTAACTATGACAAATAAACCCTCATTATCCGAAACGACGACCTGACCCCCGGACTTCCCGATTCTCAAAACGAGGATACGGGAGAGGGAGAGAGATGTCTGGAAATGTCTTAAAGGACGCTTCCCGGACTGGGTGCAAAAGGATGGATAGGATGTCTTCCTTGGGACTTGACCATGACCATTGGTTGTGATGTGATGGGAAAGATGGGGGTCTGAGAGTATCGCAGGGAGGGGTCTTGGACAGGAGTCGAGGAACGAGGATTGGGAGGAGACTCACTTTGGGCAAAGATGTACAAAGAGCAAGAACAGCGGATCTATAGAGGATATGAAGATACACAACGATGGACAGGGAGGAAGAGAGGAATCAGGTTGGATGAGGAAGATGTTGTCAACCTTTTGAATCGATCAGAACAGAAGCATTTTGGTCAAAGACACTTCTCAATTGGGATAAATAGCGTTTAATCCAAAATATACCAGAACAAATAAATATGTCCGACAGCACCCAGTTCGATGCGCTCCCTCCCGTTCGGTGGCACCGACAAGAGTGGCTGCTCTTTCAAGTCGTTGCTGCGTGATTCAATGGTTTGTGGTTGCACAATACGAGTCGGGACTTGACCTCCTGTGTGTATATCGTTGTGAAAATCGGCGACGTTTGACCAGGGACATAGGCCCCTGAGTCGAGGGGCTCATTTTGTTCGCTATCAGAGCGAGAGGCGACAAGAGAAACTGCATCTCAAAGTTCCTTTTGTCTCGAGTGAATGTCCGAACCCACCACATGCCGGTTGTCTGTCAGGCCCCATCGTGATACTACTGCGATGTGCGATGAGATGAGATACACAAGTACAATGAGTCGTGGAACAAACAAATCTACGTTTTGCTTTTTAACGTATGTATATATATATAAAATGAATCACACACATGGAGCAATACTCGTCTCGCACGATACCCAATCCTCTATTCTAAATTCGACTCAGTCCGAAATCCACCAACTTGGACACAGACATGGACACGTTCGATCAATCCTTGCTGAACCTCATGATCGTGAGTTCTCTCCGCGACCCACACTTGGATCACCGAACAGCGATCACGCTATCGCTTCACCCACTGATCGACCTCTTTCCATCTTTCATCGCCGCTCCCCTTCATCTCGTCCAGGAGATCCTCATAGACGATCCACCACCACTTGTGGACTTCCTCGTAATCTCTCAGGCTCTCCTGCGGACCCGTCTTCTTGACCGCGTCCAGCAATCTGGGGGGCAGAGGTCGACGCCGTATAGGTTCATTGCTGGTGGTTGTGGTGTTCTCGCCGCCGCCGCCAACGTTGTTCGAGGGGTGGTTGGGATATGATTCGGGACTGTCTGGCGTCAGGGGGAGTTCATGGATCGTACTTTGGTAGGGGGGTAGAGATACCGGCCGTTTGTTCCATGGTTTGTCAAGACTACCACGCCGGATGAGAAGACAGTCAGTATTATACCGTGGCGGCACCCGCTTTGCTTGAATCGACTTTCGTCTCGGCTCACTCACATATAATGTATCAGGCGAACCTCCCCATCCTTCCATATGGGTTTATGTACCGATCTCAACGTCTTCAAAGCATTGCACCACCACGGTAACGGTTTCCATCTCCCCTGAAACACCTCGGCGAGCAAGTCTTGATCGGGGAACTTGTAATTGGGTATTTGAGGCGAGTTGTTGAGGTGGTCGAGGATGGTGTCGAAGGTGGATATGGAGGGGTGGAGGACAACGAGACCGCCATTGAGGAGATGAGCCGTGCGTGGTGAAGATGAGGAAGGGGTCGGGGGAGAGGAAAGGGTAGATAGAGTCGATTGATGTCTGAATGAGCAGTTGGCAGGGATCCTGAACACTGTATTAGCGACAAGTGACTGGACGGTGTAACACATATACAGGCATCATACTCACCAATCCCTGGGGTAATGTTCCAACTTGAACGGATTGCAGACACAAGCTGGAGCAGCTGCGATCCAATCCTGACCCGGAAGTTCCATATCGAACAGCTCGTCCATCCCTCTCAAGAAGATCATATCGACATCAATCAAGATGATCTTGTCGAACTCTGTCAACCCAAATGCTCGAAGCTTGGTCCAAGTATCGGCGAAGCGGACGAAGGAAGGGTCGAAGCCTGGGTGGTTCTGTTCGGATGAAGGGGCGAGGTGTGGTACGAGTCTGACTTGGATGCCGTATGAGGAGATGAGTGCTTGAGAAGACAGGGGCAGTGTCGGTGTGGTCATGACCACTAGTGGATAGGATGATACGGAGATGAGTGTGCGATGGAGGGCAAGTAGACCTAAGATGACGAGCTATGTCAGCATCATACTTGTGAACGACTGCACTGGGACCATTATCCAAAGTGACGGCGATCACAAAGCACTCACCAGCAAGATAAGTAGGGTTGGTCACCAGAGTGACCCAAGCTCTCTTCCCCACCGGTGACGGTGAAGAGGGAGGAGAGATGGCCATCTTGCCAAGGTTCACCCTGACAAGTACGGCTGCGAAAGGCGATCGAAAGAGGATGAATCGATCTCGAGCGTTGTCAAGCCAGACACAGCGTTTCGAGACGATGAAGAGTAAGATGTCAACATGTCCAGAGTGAGGTTAGTCATCCATTTCTTGATTATTATCTTCTGATTATCTGTGCCGAGCTTTTACCTCATCGATCGATCTCATCGATTTGCTCTTTGACTGTCAATAATAAATAGTAAATAATATTAAATAAATGGGCAGCGCTGTCTTGCCCTTGAGACTGAAACCGATCCCCGGGCATGAATACGTTTTTCCCTTTACAAGTCCACGTGGATAAACGGGCTCAAGTTATGCTCGTATTCAGGGCCAACGGCGGGTCTTCACGAGTGCGGGATCATTTCTTTTGCTCTTGCAATCGGGGGCACGCCGTGCCTGTCCGATCTACCGTGCAAAGTGTTCTGAATCTGATCGTTTTGGTCAGAGTAAACTACTATCTCTAGGGGGAAAGAACGTGCGCGTCCTCGCTGGGAGAGATCATCGAGCATCGGTCAAGTCCTATTACCTGCCTTGTGGCATGCTGACCCTTGCATATGCGTGACATATTGTTCAAGGTCCGATCCTGTGTGATACAGTGTCCATTTTGATCTCCACCCCTCCTTCATCGAAACACCACAGTGACACCCTTCTTGCCCATACCATCCCTCATGTCGTCCACTCCGAGGATGTTCGCCAATTTAGCCCACCCAATACCAAAATTGCACTGGATCTCATCTGCGTGATGTCTCCCATCCAGGAACATGATCAGTTCCTCTTCCATCTCTTCGGCCGCTCTCAAGGCCGCCGTCTCTTCCCTTTGTCTCGCATTCAAACCGACTCCGTGACCTAGACCAAAACGTATCCCGCTCGCACCTGGCCCTGTCCCGGTCGTACCACCTGCACTGGTACTCGTTCCTCCTGCTGCACGACGACTAGATGTCGACGGATGAGATTCCGCTCCGGAAGCGTGTGAACGGGCAAGAGTCGCGCTGGTACCAGTACCGGTAGAAGGGGCGAAGGCGAGTGCTCGATTACGTCCCGGTGATCTGCCAATAGACGGTGGGGTCCGATTCGCCATCGATGAAGGGGAAACCCCGAGAGATTGGTTGGAGCCGACTGAACGAAGCGTGAATGCTGAATCCCCATGACCTCCTGTGCGATTCAACGTCAAACCTGATTCACCTCCACTATATTGAGATCTATCCCTAGTTGACAGTGCGGTGCTCGATCCTATTCGAGTGGAATTGTCGAAGCCCACTCGTCGTCGATGCTCAGTTGGCAATGGTATGAGTGGTTCTATCCTCTCCACCAGTTTCGGCCATCGGTGAACCCGTCGCAAGAATCCTTTTATTATTCCGAAAGAGACAAACCTCCGAGGATCGATGCCGAGTGATAAGACTTCATGGGCCTCGATCCACTCGTGGACAGTGACACCAGGCATAAGCCGACTGTACAGGCGGAGTAGAGTAGGCCATTCTGGCAGTGGGAAGCCTCGACGGGTCACATAAGAGGCACATTCACTGATAATCGTTTCGTCTGCAGCAAGGCGAGATATGGCGGGTTTGAGAGTGTACATATTGGAATACTGAAAGATGTCGATCTGCCTTCCAATCAGCACCCATACAAACAATAGCACTAGGGGCAGATTTCTCACCATCATTACCACTTGGTAAAAGCTGTTATACGGCATCAGCACCGAGTATCTTACATTCGGATCGTTGACTTACAGCATGTGTTTGATGGTCTCCCTGGTCAGAGCCTCATCGGCATCCGCCAGCGCCGCAATCCTCTTCACGTGATTGACTCCGTCGATGTATTGAGACACTCGCGCGGCTGTGATATCCCAGTTGTCGTCTTTGAGCGCATTGAGGTCGACAAGAGCGATAGGCACATGCCAGTCCTCGCATTCAGGAGGGTTGGCTGAAGCCGGGTCAGTTGACAGCGCCTGAGGTAGGAAGTAAAGGACGTTGAGACGTACGATAGAAAGGGAAGAGCTTCAGCTCAAGGGTGTTGAATCCGTCTAGAGGGATGCTGGTCTCAGAGTACGAGTTGAGGTCTTCAAACAATTGCTCGAGGACAGCGGGTAAGGGAGTGTGGTCTGATTTGGGAGCGGACAGGTATGAGGAGTCGCGCTGAGAAAAGTCAGCCATGGATGTATCATGAATTCGTGACCAAACTCACTTCTGCACTTCTCAGTATTCGTGCACATTTCCTGACGATCGGTTCAAAGGCTTCAAGAGAGCTTGAAGCATGAAAGACGAAACACAGGTTCCACATGTACTCGTTCCTCATATATCTCCCTCCCTCTCCCGTCATCACATTGGGGAACCCCATGACTCTATACTCTACTTTTTCATCGTCATCATAACCTGTTGTCAAGAGAGTCACCAGACGACCATGTAGCGATTTCTTCGGTATGACATATTCTGATATGGGAGCAAAGTTGAGTAGAGTCCGGCGAAAGGATGTCGAGCTGGAAAGTGAGGACGGTGGGGAGATCGAGGCAAGCCGACGACATGCTGGTGCTGGTGCTCGTGAGCGCGATCGTGACTGGGAGCGTGATCGAGATCGTGACGACTCGTTGGCTGATGATGATGACGAGGATATGAGGTTTTCAGGGACTTGATGTTGGACTATTGGTCCCAGTGTAGGGTCAAAGGTTGCGTAGAACAGCTGCAGGAGTCTATGCAGTCAGAACTGTTTCGTGTGCTTGTTCTCGGCACTGAGGCTCGACTCACGCCAACGATTTGAGGGAGGAATGACCTGGGTGTCATTTCGTACAGGGCGAGCAGGCAGGCAAAGAAGGGAGAATTTGAAGCATATGCAGATAGGTGATGTGAGGAAGAAGAAGGACACGGTAGTCAGCGAACCTATGTACACAGACAGAAAGGAAGCCTTGTGCGCCCAAAAAAAACTTGACTCACTCGTCTGATGCTCCCATGGTGCATCACTTTCTCCCCCCTTGGAGTGTGTGTGCACGTCCCCCGGCGATTCTCACGTCCACGTTGTTTCTATTCCCCAACCCTTTCCTTTCCGGTCTGATGCTTATCTTGGCTCGACGATCGGGACGGAGCTTGTTCTTCCGACGTGTATGAGAGTCTTCCGTTGCTCAATGCGATGTGACCTCGTTTCAGATTTATGATGGTGATTCGGTGTACAGGCAAGGAGGTGCTTCAAGAAATGTCCGGTGCTTATGAATAGATTCGAGGCGATGTGATGCAGATATAACTTGATGGCTTGGTCAGTCACAGCTGTGATGTGATGACTTGAGCGAGATGATGTCAGACCACAATCGATACGGACAGTGAAGATGACCGGATTATTGTTGCATAGGAACAAAAGAGACGTCTGGTCACCGATGGTGTATGAGCCAGCTGCAACAGCTCATGAGCAGCTCACAACAACATTATTCCGCCGGAGCCCAAGTCCGTCCGTGGTCATTGATAAGATCGCGTCTTGAAATGACACGTGGGCATACGTGGCATGTACTACTAACGCTCCAAGACATGACAGTATATGCCAAATTCGGAAAACCAGATAGGATCTCAGCTGTGCCTCTTTACAATAACACCGAAACGGTGATTTGTATTTCCCAAAGAGGCAGGTAGCAGTGTGAAAACCCCGAAACCCACGATGAGGTGAAATGGTTTTGGGGGGGGATTTGGTTTTGACTCTTGGATGAGTGTCGCTGTTTTTTGCATATTCGACTCGCATGTTGAAATCGTTTGCACACAATTCATTCATCGTCCATCTATTCACATTTTCCTCATCGTTTCAAATTAGAGTGAACACGCGAACACACCATCGCACACTCACAGAGAGAGAGAGACACACACACACTCACCACTCACCCGTACCAGAAACTCAGCGCTCTCGCCCCCCCAAACCCCCTTTGCCTCCACACGCAGGCCGATATTCCCAAACCGCCGGTATTCCCAAACCACCTGGCTCGCTCGCTCGCTCGCTCTCCCTCCGACCCGATCGGCGTTCCGCGTGTCTCTGAGATTAGATAATTATACCAAAACCGATAATAAGCGCACACGATCCTTTTCTTCGACGAATGTCTGACGCTGGATCATCCGCTCCTCCTTCGGGAACAGGTGGTGGTCCCAGTGCGAGCGGAAACGGTACTCCCAATCCTCCCAAAGTTAGTACCTCAGTCTCTGTCTTGCACCCCTGACCCATCCTTTTGACCGTCAAGTCATCGATTGCGGTCGGTCTTCAGTCGGGTGGTCCGCGTCACTCACACGTACCCTTTTCACCCTTCTGATAGGATCGTCATGAACCCCGCGGCCGTAAACCGAATGACCAGCTTCCTCCTTCCCGAGCTCGAGAGGTTCAGCGAGCGTTCCGACTTCGACGTGCTGAACATCTCGCTGGCTTGGAAGAACGGATTCTCCACTTGGAGAATGAGAACAACCAGCTTCGCGCGCTGTTGAACCTTCCCATCGCCGATCGGGGAAGAATCGGATCTGGTCCAACAGGACGTGGAAAGGCTTTGAAGGAAGGCGGGGTGCCCATGTCGGAGAGAGTCAGGGCTAGAAAAGAAGCCAGAGAGAGAGAGAGGAGAGCGTTGGGTCTGCCAGATCCAGACACGTCAGATATGAGCGATAGAGGTAGAGACTCGGAGACGTTATCTCCTCGAGCAAGTGCCAGCGTTCCACCGCAGACTCAACAACAGAACCAGACAAACTCCTATCAACAATCTCAACAATCCAATCCCTTACCACCACTGTTCAACCCACCATCTACCGTCTCACCTGCTCCCTTCAACTACCAACTCCCTATCCCGTTCAATTTGCCTGTCTCGCCCGATCCTCAATTTGCAGACTTCACCAACAATCTCGAAAACACTCTGTACAAGAACACGGACTCCACCCCGAACTTCAGCGGAATGTTCACAATGTTCGACACTCCTTCGAATGACACCCCCGGGCAGAACCAGAACAACGTTGCGGCCACCAAACCATCACCCATCTCTCCACCACTTCCTACTCCCTCCTCTGGATCATCACAACAAAACAATTCTCTCGACTTGCTCACCCGTCTCAAATCGTGTTGCCACGTCTCCGATTCGCACGTCGTCAATGATCCCGGATTACTTGTCTTCGCCACAAGGTTATGTCAATCCTTTGGATGTACATACGGAGGCGCTCATACCGACTCTCATCCCACGAGTGATTCTGAACATCTTACCTTGGAAGATAGTTGGAGGGTGTTGAAAATGACATTGGATCCAGGTGGTGACGCGGATGGAGAAAACAGAATAAATACAGGAAAGATGGCTGCTGAGTTGGTGGTTAGAGCGGCGCATTCGAGAGGTGCAGGAGGATGGATCTCATGTAGGTATAGAGAGGGCCTCTCGATCAAGAGGAGTATGGTCCAGGCGTTGGTCACAGGTCTGGGCGGGAAGTTTGATTGATTTACATGTTGCAATAGAGTTGTATTCGTATGAAAGAGTATTTTGGCAGAAAACAGATGTGGGCAGTATCCTGCCATCATGGTTCAACCGTAAACATTCTATTGATGAGCCGATATAGCAATGACAATTCCCCCCTTGCTGCTGGCAGGATTGATACTAGACGACCAGTCAAAGGATCGCCCGCGCCTCCACCGGAAAGAACCAGTGAATCAATTTACACGTAGTTATCTTGCTTGGACATTGGCTTTCTCTCTCGTCGCAGGTCACATAGCATACAAGATGTTAGGTGAGCTGATCAAGTCACATTATATGTAGTTTTGGGCGGTAGCTGACGTGTAGGACATAGTCGTCGGTCTGACAGGCGGTATTGCCTCTGGTGAGTCATTGTCAAACCCGAGGTAGCCAGGCCGTGACCTGTCGAGCTAGCTACCTCGCAGGTCCATGGCTCACATTCGGAACTCTATAGGCAAATCAACGGTCTCTTCCCATTTATCCAACCATCACCATATCCCTATAATCGATGCGGATCTCCTCGCTCGCGAAGTCGTCCAACCCGGAACCTCAGGATATTCCCTCGTCCTCTCCCATTTCGGCCCCGACCGGATCCTACTCCCCGACGGGGTCAACCTGGATCGAGCAGCAATCGGGGACATAGTGTTCCACGATGCGGAGGAGAGACGATGGTTGAATGGCGTGATACATCCCCGCGTGAGGAGGGAGATGGTGAGGAGAGTCGTGAGATATTGGTTGAAAGGGGAATGGTGTGTGATTGTCGATGTACCGTTGTTGATCGAGGCGGGGCTGTGGAAATGGGTTGGAGAGATTGTCGTTGTCTACGTGTGAGTCGCAGTACTTTACTATACTGTCGGTTCGATTTCACCTGTTTGCTCTTGTGGTTTCGATACTAACAATAGTGTCTGTGTACATCCCAGTAACGAACGACTACAACTATCCCGATTACTCGCTCGAACCTCCAACCCACCATTGACACAAGCACAAGCCTCTGCCCGAATCGCGTCCCAGTCACCGCTGTCCACCAAACTGACCTACGCGACCTCCGTCATCGACAATTCCGGCACGCTCACCGACCTCACCGCTCAAATAGACAGGGTGGTCGCCAAATGGAGGGTCCAACAAGGCGGTTCTACCGGTTGGTGGTGGAGGATATGCTGGTTGCTCCCGCCCGTCGGACTTGCTGCGGGAGGACTGTGTCTCCTGGCGAGGCTGTGGAGGGGGAAGAAAGGTGAAAGACGCAGAGGTAGAGGAGAGGTGGAGAGGAAGGATGATTCAGGGGAGAGGATCGAATTGAAGGAGTTGAGAGGCGGGAGGAGAAGAGGGACTGGATCAAGTATCAGTATCACAGATGACGATTAGCTTGTCTCTTGCAATGATACAGCAGCTTGAAAACATGGTCTCGGACAGTGGCCGGGCTTGTAGACCTCACAGAGTACCCTATGCATACATACACCTTTGATTGCACTTTGCCGACACGTGTACAGATCAGACAGACGGTAGCGCCCGACCTCCACTCGATAACACTCTTGAACGACATTTCAGAAGCCCTAGACCTCACAACCTGACTCTGCATCCATTCTTGAATCTGGCGCATTATCAACATAGAGCCAAGCCACGATGTCTTCTTCCGACCGAATCACCATAACCTCACTCTCTGTGCATCTAGCTAACGGACTAGGTCCGTCCGCATTCTCATTGACGCCTCCGCCTCCATGTCCTATCCTCCTCTCCCTCAATATCAATCTTCGACCTGGATCTGTCCACGCCACATCCGAAGGTGACTCGATGTCAGGCTTAGGAGTCAACTATTCCGCCGTGTCCAAAGCTATCTACGCCTTAGCTTCTGATCCTAAGAAGACTTGGTCAGAGCCGTGGACTTTGTTGAGAGATGTCGCTGCTGTTCCCTTGGAATTGGATGATGTCGAAAGTGTAGATGTCAAACTGGAATCACCAAGAGCGCTCTTACAAGCCCTCTCGGCGGTATACGAAGTGCGAATAGATAAAAGCAGGAATGAAGAGGGCAGGAAGGCGACGATAAAAGATATGAAAGTCGCCTGCATCATAGGACTACATCCGCATGAGCGAAAGGAGAAACAGAGGTTGGAGTCGGATGTCACTGTACAAGGGTGTGATTGGGGAGAATGGAGTCACAAAGGCTTCGCAGATGAGGTGTACGAGGTGGGTACATACTTACATGTTTCCAACAAGTCTGATCTTATTTCATTACAAGGATACTGATGCAAACACCTCGTCCTCCTGTAGTTCGTGTCAGATTCATCTTATGGTACCATCGAGTCGCTCAATCACGAATTAGGACGACATCTGTGTCGGAGTCACTACCTTTCCCCAACATCATCTCTCGAAATAACGATCAGGAAACCATCTGCAATCCCCTTCGCTACTCCCGGAATAACAATTCATCGCACGGCGCTCGACTATCCCTCGCTCCTCACGTCCACCTCGGCGGAAGCTGGACCTTCTTCTGCGACTACCAGCCCTACGACAACGGAGGCAGAAAGAGTGTTCATAGCTGTCGGCTCAAACATCGGAGATCGAGTGGGACACATTTCTCGAGCTATAAAGCTGTTGGGGGAAGGCGGCTGTGCCTTCGTGAGCTCGAGTAGGCTGTATGAGAGCGAGCCGATGTATGTCGAAAATCAGGATAGGTTCGTGAACGGTGTCATGGAGGTGAGTGCTCAGTCTTCGATCTCTCAAAACAAATCGTCATTCATACGCAAGGAGACTGACATTTACTCCCCTTCGCACAGGTCAAGACATCGCTGCAACCGATGGATGTCCTGCGGCTGCTGAAGCGTACCGAGAAAGCAGTCGGACGAACAAAGACCTTCACAAACGGACCACGAGTTATCGATCTTGATTTGATCTTTTATGGTAGTGAACTTGTTCGGATAGGTAGTAGAGAAGACCAGGAAGACGAAGATGGTGTGAAGTGGTTGGAATGCCCTCATGCAAGTCTAGGGGAGCGAGAATTTGTGCTTCGACCTCTGGCGGAGTGAGTACAAGCAAGTGAACGACCGGATCCCCATGCTGAACTCCGGTGGCCTGTACAGCATTGCGCCTGATTTGAAACATCCTGCACTGGGCCGTACGATCCGAAATATGCTCGAGTCTCTGCCCAAATCAGATCCCCCTGCTCTCCAACCCATCATTCCTTTCACTCATCCGGCTCGACCCATCCGGCTCAGTATACCGGCCACACCTCATATTATGGCTATCTTCAACGCTACCCCTGATTCCTTCTCGGATGGGGATCCATCACGTACTGATGCTGCGTATGCTGTCCAAGCGTGCAAAGGACTTGTGGACAGTCCGTTCCCCCCAGCGATACTCGACATCGGCGGTATGTCCACACGACCGAAATCTGAACCATGTACCGAAGAAGAAGAACTTGCTCGGGTCGTTCCCCTCATCAGAGCCATTCGGGGGTCTTCTGAACCTCGATTGGCCACAATACCCATATCGATCGATACATATCGACCGCTAGTCGCTCGTGCTGCGGTCGAAGCAGGAGCCAATTGCATCAATGATGTCCGTGGCGGAAGAGAGGACGGCATGTTAGAAATAATGGCAGAGCTGGACGTTCCTGTTGTGCTTATGCACTCCAGAGGAGATTCGACAAGTATGACCACTGCCGAGCTACAAGATTACACATCATTCGGAGGTGTCGTGAAAGGCGTACAGGCGGAGCTGGCGGAAACGGTGGAGAAGGCGTTGAAAGCTGGAGTGAAAAAGTGGAATATCATCCTAGATCCAGGTTTGGGATTTGCCAAATCTCACGAAGACAATCTACGTCTTCTCAAGCACTTGCCGGAGATCATAATTCCCGGATCGAAGCTGGAAGGTTATCCGATATTGGTGGGAGGAAGCAGGAAAGGGTTTGTGGGCAAAGTGATTGGTAGGGAAGTGGCCAGTGAACGAGGCTTCGGAGACGCAGCGTTGAACTCTTGGTGCATGGCGAGCGAGGTGGTAGATATTCTTAGAGTACATGAGCCGAGGGAAGCCGGCGAGGTGGTGAGAATGGGTCTCGCTATCAGGGATCTCAAAGAAGACTAAGCAAGGATTGCATAGTGATGTTTTGTGTATGTAAGCATCAGTACGAAGATCAAGTCCAGCCTTCATCCAGGTGGACAACCTCCACACCTTGACTTTTCGGTGACAAACAGACCAAAACAATCGTATTGGCCTTCAACACTACCACTTAACCCACCAGCCTCAAACACAACCCGTCTTCCAACAAGATGTCAGCGCGTAACTCACCCGCTAGACCGTCGATACGCGAACAAATAGCTGCGAAGAGAGCTGAAGCTCGGAACTCCCCCTTGGCCAAATCACGCGTCGGTATCGGTGCAAGTAGTGGTTCTTCGCTGGGAGGAGTCGGGAGTCCCTTGGCTTCGCGACGGACAGTTGCGCCCTCCTCTTCACGCGGTGCTGGGAGGGCCGGGTATGCAGGGGATGGGTCTGCAGGTGTGGTGGAAGAGAAAACCGTCAATGGTCAAGTTCAGAAAGCGGTCAAGTCGGGTACGTGTTTGTTCTCATATTTCGTTATATACAAGAACGCTCCGAGCTGATGAGGGAGCTTTACACAATCGTAGGCAAGCTCGATATATCGTCCTTATCATTGAGACGAATCCCCGCAGAAGTATATACCAAACTCCTCGGAATCCCACTGGAAGAACTCTCTTCGCCTCCACCCCCGCCGTCGCCTCGCAAAACAGACATATTCACCTCTCCAAGACAGTTTGGCTCGGAATTCCCTCCTGCTCCAGGTCCCGGGTCGGGGTTGGACAAGGAGGAAGAACGGGCGGCGATCTTCGGCAAGAGTCTGGATAAGAGGGAGAATCTGTGGACTGAGCCGGAGGAACTGACGTTGTTAAGAGCTGGAGGGAATGAGCTGGAAGAGGTCGAGAGAGAGGTGGGGATGTTTGGAGGACTTAAATCGGTTGATGTGAGTTTGCCACGTTACGGACCAGCTGCACATATGCGAGCGAATGCGAGCATATGTGCGGATCACGCTAGCTCCTGCATTGCTGTGGGTGGGGGAACATCGGGCGGGACTGACGAAACTGGACTGTCACCAGCTAAGCAGAAACAGATTGAGATCCGTTCCCAATTGCTTCTCAGACCTGCTCCGATTGACCACTCTCGATCTATCGTACGTTATCCTAGTCGCATTTCGTCCCGGGCTGACCCCTCCGCAGAAATAATGCTATCGCCTCGCTTCCCCCTTCCATCCTTCTCCTTCCCTTACTTCAAGTCCTCGACTTGTCCCACAACTCCCTCACCAAGCTCTCCTTCTCGGACACCCTTGGGCCTTCAGAAGATGGTCTAGCGTACGGCGTGGGTTTCTTCAGCACTGCCGTGCAACGGGCTGAGGAGCTGAGGGCTCCCCGACCGATCTTGCCCCTACTACGATCACTGAATCTGGGCTACAACCGTCTTGATGCAAGTGGACTGGCTGAGCTCGCCAAAGTCAAGCTCAAAGCCATGCGAGTGCTCAACTTGGAGTACAATGCTCTTCAGGGAACACTTGACGTGGATAGTGTAGGATTGGGAGAGAAGGATATGCCCCAATTGGCGACATTGGTGTTCAACGGTAATAACGGTCTGAAAGAGATCAAGGGAGACTTGGCCAAAGGGGTGAGAGTGGAGACGGTCGGTTGTAGCATACGCGAAGGATCGGTTGGTCCGCCACCAGTTACGACTGCCGCCATCGAGCCCGTCACTCCTGCTCCTGCATCAGAAGAAGTAACGATTAATGAATCGACCGGTGGCTCCGCTTACCTAATCCCCAGTCCCAGCGTGACATATGTCTACCGGACTTTGCCCGCCGCGACATTCGACTCCGAGCCTCTCGCCGTCGACTTTGATCTCTATCTTCCATCGGACCCCGCTGGTCCGAACGGTCATCCCCTTGTAGTGTGGTTCCATGGTGGCGGACTCCTTCAAGGGAACAAGGAGAACCTACCACCCCATTTCCGTCGACTACCTTCGCGTCCTCTTGGACCCAGCGATGAGCACGTCGCTGTGATCTCGCCGAATTACCGATTAGCCCCACAAGTGCCCATCCTCGAAATCCTCTCAGATGTCACATCACTGCTCACGTATATCCGGACGAAACTGAACGATCGCCTCACGAAGGAGGGCAAGGGGGAACACAAGGTTGATACCGGTCGAATCTGTCTTTCGGGAGGATCAGCAGGTGGTTATCTAGCTCTGATGGCAGGATTGGAGGTGCCGAGAGAGGTGAAAGATGAAGATGTAGGTGGGTATAGAGCGGAGGATATCAGTGGGATCAAGTGTTTGGCACCGTTCTACTCGATCACGGATTTGACGGATGAGTTCTGGGCGACCGAGACCAACCCGGTTCCCTGGATGAAGAGAGTGTTAGTGGTAGTCCTCATAAGCTCGAATTGCTGCAGGTGCTGATGCCTTGACTCCTTGTTCAGTGTCGCTCACGCCGAAGCAAAACCTCATTTGGACACCAAAGCTCCACCCGTGTGCACTGCTGTTTCAGGCGGACCCCGATCTATCCTTTATCCTTACATGTTACAGCACGCTCTATTCCCTTCTCTACTCTTCCGCAATCAACGTTCTGTCGGATCGGGACTGGATGGATTCAGACCCACTCCTGAGGCTCTGTCCATCCCCTATCGATTGGATTTGGTCTCAAAATCCAGGTCGGTGAAGAAACATGTCCCGATCTACTTTGTTTACGGGACCATCGATGATAAAGTACAGCCTATGGAGAAGACTTTGAAGGCTTTGGAGAATGTGGAAGGAGATCTACAGGTCGCGAGAATGGAGGGGAAAGATCATGCCTACGACGAGGACCCGAAAGAGGAGTGTGAAGAATTTAGAGAATGGTTAGGCAAAAATCTGTTCTAAGTGTGGATAACAAGGTGGAACGGTATGCAATGCAGCTCGTATTCTACGGACGTGCTACAGCCTTACCTCGCCGTGATCTATCCATAATGAATATGATCATTGATTGCCTGAATTCTGAACTCAGTCCAGCCGCCGACGACGTCCATACGATTTATCCCGGTTGCGACCGTCCCCTCGGCCTTCGTCGCCGTTGCCCTCCAGCTGACGTTTCCCTATGAGACCCGCTTTACTCAATACAAACTTCCACAAGTTCTCAACTGCCGCTCTATCCTTGCCTTCCATCCATTCCATCTCCAGCATTGCCGATTCTCCATCCTCTGACCCCGTGACGAATATGATCTTGGCTTTCAACAAAGGATCGCTGATCTCACTATTCTCTGCGGGTGCGACCTTCGTAGCTGACGTTGATATTGTCACTGATTCTGTCTGCCGAGCAGCTTGACGGCGTGCTGCTCTTGACCATGTATTCGATTTTGGAGAGATGATCACTTCGCTCGAGTTTGAACTCTCCCCTTCCATGTCGTTCATTTTCACGAACCATGCCGGATCAGGTTTACTGGGATTCGGATCGAGATTGATACTTTCCAGAACTTCTAGAACACTTTCTTGGAGCTTTTGCAATGGGATCGAAGGTTGAGGTTTATGGTGGAAATGATTAGCAGGGGGGAGAAGGCGAGCGAAAGCGGTATTAGGTATGATCAGTTCAGGTCGTGCAAGTCGCTGCAAATCATAGCGCAAGAATTTAGTTTCTAGAAATTCGAATCTCGCTGGATTAAGCTTACGTCTGGTAGACGGATCGAATTATGGGACCAGCCCAGGATCCATCGAGTGGTTTTGGCCTGCTTGATGCTTTTCAGGAGATAGTTGTCTATCTGCTCCGATTTCTTCTCAGCACGAATACGCTTCCTACAGTAATATGGCGTACCTTGTGTTTCCGTAACAAGTCTATCAGCAACGAAAGAGACGAGAACTTCCCTATCAGTGAGGTATACCATCTGATGCCATGTACCAACGTCAGCTACTTGTCATGCGCATGAGATTCCTAGCTGCACTTACTCGCACCTGGTACCTATCTTCACGCTCTCTTCGATCATCGTTCCCACGAATGCAACCTCTCCTCCTGGGGTTATCAACTCATTCATAGCTGCTGTGGGTGCCTGCAGGTCTAGCTTAGCTACCACCACAATGTCGATTTTCACGACCGAAAGTGCTAGCTTCATACGCACCGCATGAGAACCTTGCGCTTTCAACTCTTGGCCTTGCCGCATTTCCTCCTCCGAGCCAAAGAAAGGGGGATTACAGATTGTCACGTCGAAGCGGTCGTCCTTGTCGAGTAGGGAAAAGAGTATTGGATGCGACGACGGAGCTTTCTTTATTGAGACTGACAAAGGGGGGATCTTGTTGATCTCTACGACGGAAAGTGCGTGGTTATACGAAGTGCCATCCAGCTCTGCAACAGGAGCCACCCAAATTAGCTAGTGGTAAGTCTGCGTAAGGGGGAAGATCAGTCACCAGTTGCTGTTATTATGCAAGATGGGCGAAGACGATGTAACAGAAGCGGGTAAATAGCAGCAGCCCCTGTACCTCTGTAGCTATGTCAGCCAAGTATGGTGCGATTAGGGAGGATCGTCCAGGCGGAGCTCACATGTCTAGAACTCGTAGTGGTTCCGAAGTAGACGTGGATGGAAGGTAGGGTTCGAGGTCAAGCACGTGTAAGAGATAGTCGAGCCTGCAAGTCATATATATCAGTACGACACCTTTTAGCGTGGTTGAGTTCCCGTTGAATGACATACCTATTGGTGAGCTGAGTCGTTGGGCGACAAGTCAGTTTATGAATACGGTGCAGTGCATACTGCACCCATCGACTGACCGTAGGACATATTCGATCTTCTCTCAAATCCACCTCCAAATCCCAATCCTCTTTCAACAGGCATCTCGTCAAAGCTCTCAGCGCAGCCGGATTTTGAAAGTCCAGAGATACATGTCCGTCTTCTGCTACCGAGACGCTAAATACAGGCAAGACAGTCAGTAAGACTTCGATGAGCCAAGAAGAAGAGTTCACGAAGGGCTGACTATGGTGCAAAATCGGGATAACGCGAAGCGAGTCGAGCAAAGTCCGGTCTCTTGCTCAGGTAGGGGTTCTGGTTGTGCATGAGGATAAGGGGACAGCCCCAGGGCGATGAACTCGAGTTGCAACTGAGGGAAGGATATAAAGGAAAAGAGAAAAAAAGAGAAAGTCGATCTGAATTGAGGTTGGACGACCTCCACCTGGTACCCGAAAACTTGCCCAACAGCTAGAGCAATGACTTTGATTGTTTTGGATGGTGCATGCCCTGTCCTCTTTACGAGCAGACCCCATGCAGCGGAATCGTCGAAAGACCAGTCCAAGGGAATGGAGTTGCGTGCATATGATTATCTAGAATACTGATACACGAACATCAAGCCTAATTGGTCGGCGGCTGGTCTTCAAATCGTTACTCGAGCTCTTCGGCAAAATCGCCCCGTCCGCCCTACTTCCTCTCTGAGCCTTTCGCTCCTTCTTCCTCCTTGTGCAGCGCTTCGGCCTCCCTCAACCTCTTCGCAAAGTCCGAGACCTTCATCCGCTCCTCTTTTCGCAGGGGATAAGCACCTCCTGGTCCTGTTGGTGCTTCTCTCGACAGAGACGGAGGGGCGTCTACAGCTGTGGAAAGATGGCCGGGTAGAGCAGCAGGTTCTGGTACGAATGAGGATGTATCTTTGGGTCGGACGATACCGTCTTTCCTGCCTGGGTAAGGGGTATCGGGAGGCAGATCACCTGTAATCGAGTTGAAGATGGAAATCAGTATTGGTTGGCAAATCGGAGGTGAATAAGGGGTGAGGGGAAAGACGACTGACCAAGAGCGATCTGACTCTTGATATACTGTGCTCTTTGTTGATCTCCAGTGAAAGCGACTCCACCGTAGATCATCAATGCCACAACGGTCAATCCTTGTGCGCTAAAGCGGCGAATAGTTCAGCCCAACTCGGCGCGAAGAACAAGGAGGTCGCTCACTAGACACGCAAGCGAAGGAATTGGTTGAATCGCTGTCTGTTCCCCATTCGAAGGTGATACGTGGCACCGAGCAGAGCACCGACAGTCGCAACACATCCTGCGAACGGCGTACAAAGTAAGATTAGCACCAGTCAAGGAGCCGAAAGTGTTTGACATACCTATAGGCACAGCGGGTTGCGCCTTGCATCTTTTCCAGATGAGCTCGGGCCAGCTGATCTTGTTGGTGGACTGTACGGGCATCGACATGTTGGTGGTGTTGACAGGTCTTGCAGAGGGGGTGTAGAATGAGCAGATGGATGGGATCAAGACCTGTCAAAAGAAGAGAACAGTGACGATCGGCACCAAAGATCGCATCACGTGGAGATTTTTACGTAATTTACATTGCCTCAACAGTGACCCAAAAGTCTGGCTACATAGCCGTCACTGCTGGAAACAGTAGTACTCGTAGTGAAGATGAGATGAATACCTTCGAACATCCATACACAGTCGACCATATTCTGGGGACCATGTCCAGCGCGATTGACCGAGCGGAAGCTTTAGTGACCTGGCTCAGATCCAACGGCGGTCACTTTCTTCCTTCCGCAAAATTCCAAGTGAGCTTCGACTTTTCCCTCCTTCTTTCATCGATGTCGGTCACCCAACTGACATACTCAGATAGACGAGATCACTGGTCTCTCAATCTTCGCCACGGAACCGTTAGCCTCCGATGAAAGATTGGTTTCATGTCCCTTCGAGCTTGCTGTCACCTCAGATGTCGCTACTCAAGCTGTATGCGAGATAGTCGCTGTGGACGAGGAAGAGCTGGTGTGGCCCGCTGGAAGCTCGAAAGCTGGGCAAGCGTGGAACGAGAGGATGAGGATTGGGGCGTATCTGGGGCTGCATTGGGTGCATCAACAGAAGAAAGAAACGTAAGTAGGACCTATCATCAAATTAAGGATCTCTGATCTGACGCTTGCAACGAAAAGCCAATGGCCACCAGCCCTAGCGCATCTCACGTATCTCGACTCATTACCTGACCCCTCAGATTTGACGACACCGTTGTACTTCACCGATCCCGAGCTACGATTGTTGAGCGGTAGCAATCTTTTTGGGGCTGTGGAAGATAGGAGAAGGGAATGGAAGGCCGAGGCGGACACCGTTCGAGCTGTGCTGAAAGAGCAAGGTCTGACTTGGTGAGCTAGCTTGAGTGTTGTGTGGATCACACTTGACCAGAGCTGATTGACCGGGGTGCATATAGGGATAGATATCTTGCCATTGCTACTTATATGTCATCAAGATCGTTCCCGTCCAAGCTGCTTGAGCTGCCTGAAAATGGTGGATCTGCAACACGTTCGGCGGGCGTGAAGGAGGCTTCGCAACCAGTTCTTCTTCCAGGAGTAGACATCTTCAACCGTGAGTCGAGTCGTGTACAACTTGAGATTTTGGCTAATAGACCTTGAAGATGCTCGCGGTCAACCAATCCTATGGTTATCGTCGCTCACCAAATCATCCTCTGGCACCCCTACACCATCCATCTCCCTCGTGACTGCTCAGGCATCCGCTGCCGACTCACAGCTGTTCAATAATTATGGTGCGAAGCCCAACGAAGAATTACTCTTAGGCTACGGTTTCGTGCTCGACTCCAACCCTGATGACATTGTCAACCTTCGTCTGGGAACAGCCAACATCCCTGCTCCAGCAGCGAAACGATTGCAAGCGAAAGGTCTCGATGCAAGCAAATGCTTCGAGCTGAGAAGAGACGGTGTGATGGATAAGGGTCTCTTAGAAGTTCTGCGAACAATGCTGGGAGATCATGAAGAGGAAGTGGATGAGGAGGACGAACATGGTCATCACGAGAAGGAAGGGAGAGAGATGCAGCTCGAGCTGGACGTTCTGGGCATGTTGGGCGGGATGTTGGACAGCAAGTTGGAAAAGTTACAAGAAGGTGCGAGTGTGGAGGTGTCAGAGGCAAGGAAGGAGGTGAGACGGATGTGTGAGGTGTACAGGCAGGGTGAGTGTGCTTCGACGACCCGTCAATGCTACCTATACACAATTACACTTGGGCGGTGCTGATATCTGTGCTTATAGGCCAAATCGATATCCTCAACGCAGCGATGGACAAGCTCGCAGAGAGAATAGAACGGATAGAAGGTCTACTAGACGAGGGGATGGGTGGCTGTCCGTGCGGCTGCTAGTCATCGTTTTTATACATAAGATGCATCTGCTATTTCAGAGCAGGGAACAAGGGAGAAAATACGACAACAGTCTCGAATATAAGGAAGCGCTGAATCGAAGCCTTTCCCGTTTCAAGGTGGGGTTTCCTTCACATGCAGCGACATTAGAGTGACGGGACGGCGTCTTTCAACGTGTCCAGTACACCATTGCTTTTCTTCAACGATGAATCGTTGGTGTTCTGGATAGCCGCACCTGCCCAGCCCTGGTGTTCCAACGATCGTTCCAATGCGACTATTTCTGCGCCGACCGATCGTACGTGTTCTTTCGTAGATTCGGGACATAAGGCGAGGGGTTTACGAGCAAGAGCAGCCGTTGCGGGATATTTGTTGGCCCAAGTGACCATGTACTACAAGTCCGCGATGAGCCTCATCGAGGACTGTTCGCCTCTGACCATCATCAAGATCGGGGATACTCACCTTGGTTCCCAAGATAGCGCCTTTACCCATCCCCCATTCGGCGACGGAGATGGCACCAGCATACTCGAGTGCCTCTTCGTGTTTCCCCGCTTGGGCAAGCTCGAACGCTCTGGCGCAGACTCGAGGAGCGACGTTAGCCATTCCTGTAATAGCACCTTGACCACCGACCGCGAGTGCTCCGAGGAGATAGTCTGTGGCTCCGCCCAAGATGGTGAACGGAGCTGGGGAGGGATACCAAGACGATGTCAGCTTGGGGACTCTCGCGCTGACAATTGTCTAGTTGGGGCAAGATAAGCCAGAACCCGCACTCACATCCAAAAGCATGTGCCTTGGCGAACGCCGTCTCTCTCGCGATACGCCCGACATCGTGGTCGGTGTGTTTCACACCTGCGATATTGGGGTGTCTTGCCAGTCGACAGATCAGATCTGTGTCGAGGTTGATACCGCTACAGACGCCAGGGTAAGAGTAGATAATAATGGGGATAGGAGAGATATCGGCGAGCTAGAAACATCATTTTCTGTGTCAGCTGATTAACAGTCTTACATCTCGAAACGTCGGCTCCCGCAAGAAGGTTTGAAGCCCACTTACCTCCTCGAAGAAAGTTTGAATTGCGTCCGCAGGCATAGCAGCAGGATAGTAAGAAGGTGGTAGGACCAAGGCGAAGTCTGCTCCTGCTTCTGCGGCGTCGTCACACAGTCTGATGGCTTCACGAGTGGATTGAGCTCCGACTGTTCCGGCGATGATAGAGCCGTTGTTCCCGCATCGCTTGAAAGCTTCTTTGGCCGTTGTGATGAGCTGAGTGTGGTCGAACGGAAGAGGTGAAGCAGATGGGAGGGAGGGTCAAGTCGTTGCATTGAGTTGAAGGCAGAGGGGTGGTCGCAGTGGTAAGAGTTTGCAAGGATAGGATCAGCTTCCAGGAAACGAGCGAGGCAATGTCTGTCACCACGGATACACAGCAGAGTCTCGCACTCACAGTCTTCCTCTCATCTCTATCAAGCGTGACAGCCTCAGCCGTTGATCCTTGGACTACGACACCTGCGATGCCGGATTTGGCCAAGAACTCCATGTGCTTGATATGGGTCTCGATGTCCAGATCTTGCTCAGGAGTAGGCTGGAAGAAACTGACCGTAGGGCAGTATATCCCAGGAGGGAGGATCTTGGGAGAAGTGGTGGCGATGGGCATGGTGGCAGACCGCTTCAACTTGAGAATGTGGTCAGAAGGACAAGTCGGATATGGGCAGTATGGCGGTGTGTTGGGAGTTGAGAGGAAAGAGAAAGACAACAAGAGAACAAAAGATACATGGGCAGAACCAGTCGTTCTATTCTTACATCTATAGTCACCTTGGTCGCTGGTTTCCCGAACAATTCATGGACGGCCCGTCGTCCGAAGGTCCCCATCGTTCACCTGTACACCCCTCACTGGGCATTGGACAAAGACGCAGCGAGATCAACGAAATCGTCGGCAAGTGATTGGTATTCGACCAGTCGGATGGCTCCGGCTGTCCCGACTTTGTGCCTGGTCACCACGTGCATAATCGGTATCACTCGGCCAAGACCGATTTGCACATTCAAGCATATACCATCTACACAATAATGGTGCTTGATATAGACGCTGGTCATCAACCTATCACTAAGTCTGTGTGCGACCTCCACCTTGTGTCCAACCACTAGATCACTCCTTCGAGATGAGATCGTGACCCTTCAAGTCTACTTCTCCTCCATTGGTCTTCTGCCACTCCTCTTCCTCTTTTAATGCCTGCTCTATAATCTTGACCGCCCTTCCTATCTCTTCAAATCTGTTGTACAACACCACCGGACTTAGTCTAATGACACTTGGCTGTCTCTCGTCGCCTACCAAGCCCCTTTGTATCATCCTGGAGAACACCCTCGGCATCGTTCCATGGCCCTCTGGAGTGATAGCGATGGATAGTTGGGTGCCGCGGTATGGTGCGGGAGGAGTGAGGATCTTGAAGCCTACTTTGGATTGATCGGCTTTGGGATCGGATGTATCGATATAGTATGGACTAGTCTCCAGGAGGGTAACCAAGGTGCCAGTCAACCGGCGACCTTTGGCGACCATATTCGAGAAGCCAACTTTGTCGATGAGCTCAAGGGTAGCGAGAAGTGGGATAGACGAGAGGACTGGTGTGCAGGAATGTTGATATCCTTTGGCTCCAGGGGTAGGTTGGAAATCAGGAGACATCTGGAACCGTGTTGCTGCATCATTGCCCCACCATCCGGCGAGACTAAGACCGATCGTGCGTCAGCAACGTCAAAATGTACATGTAGGAAAGATCGACTCACCGTCGCCCACCGTCATCCAGACCTGCGCGAATGTAATATCCACCAATAGCAGCAGGCCCTGCATTGAGATATCTACTATGCGTGAGCTAAACCCATCGTTAGAAGATCTAAACGCTCACTTGTAAGTACACCACACGGCAAAGTCCACCTCCCATTCGTTCAGTTTGGTTTCGACATTCCCTATCCCATGAGCCATGTCTAAGCCGATCAGAGCGCCGATTTCGTGAACCTTGGGTGCGATAGCAGCAACATCGAATAGCTGTCCGGTATAGTATTGAACGAGCGGGAGCCAAACAATAGCGATCTGTAAATCAGGATCAAATGGTGTCAGCATATCTCTCTCTGTATGTGATATTCAGCGAAAATGCTCAGCACACACAGTATCTTTGTTGTCATCCAAAACCTTCAGGATGTCTTCTGTTCTGAGTGTCTCTTCCCCTTCTCGAGGTTCTAAGCCAATTACAGCCTCTTTGATCTGCTCAGGGCTGAGGATTTTATCGTGTAGTTGGGGGTGGGAATGGATGGCATACTGTTGCAGTGCATGGTCAATGTTTCCATTCTTCCACGCTAAACGTAAGTTCGCAATCCACAGTACGCACCCAATCACTTGGGAAACTGCCCTTTTCAATAACGATCTTCCATCTCTTCTCGGTCGGTCGGTAGAAACTTGTAAACAGATTATGTATGTTGCTCGTCAATGTCGAACTGTGAGCTACCTCTTCTTCCTTCGCTCCAACAATCTTCGCGAGGTGAGGTGTGAGAGGCGCATCGACGTGTTTCCAGGGTCTACCGTGAGGATGTTTGAAGTGTCCAGTGACGGTACTGAAAAGGCAGGATAGCTAAGTCAGTTGATTGGTACTGTTGCGCCAGTACGTATTTGAGCTCACCTTGTAGACCACACGTCCAGTTCTTCGAGCACATGTTGTCTTGCTCTCCTCGATAGCAGACCGAGAGAGTTTCCACAAAAGTAGATTGCATCGCCGTCTATCGCTCAGCATCAGCATTCATTGCATGACATTCCGCAGACAGACGTCACACACCACCCTCCCCTCCACATGCTTTGATTGTAGGGATCTCAAATTCGTCTCGAGTCCAATTGAGAGGATCTTCTCGATCCAATCTAGCCAGATCTTCTGCTGATGGTATGGCTTTCGACATCATGCTGATCGATCGGTCTTCGTTATATAAATATCTACTACAGTCTGATGTGATGATTGTACGGTACGACTCAACGGATACGATGAGCAGTGGATCGTCCTTGAAGATCAAGTTACTGCGAGGCACTGATTACGTAAATCACAAAACCGTCCGCTCGGGCATCTGCGCACCGGTCCTCCATCTTTCATTCTCATCAACGGATTCATTGCTCCTGGTCGTCTCTGCAGTCATCCCAACCCACACAATGTCAGCAGAATCAGACTTACAACCGGGCCAGAATCTCGCTCATCTCCTTCCTCCATCCTGGCGAGGAGACGTACAGCGATGGTTCGCCGAGGACACCCCGTCGTTCGATTGGGCTGGATTTGTCGTTGGTGAACAGGAACAGGAAGCTATCTTGTGGGGAAAGAGTGGAGTGAGCTGACGAACTCCTTCAGAGGCGCTGCCAGCTGACATGTGTATATCCACAGGGGGTTGTAGCTGGTGTACCCTTTTTTGACGAGGTGTTCAAGCAGGTCGATTGCAAGTGAGTCCGGAATCAATATCATTGCAATCACGTCTTTAAGACCACTGATATGGCACGATGAAACCAGAGTCGAATGGCTCTTACCGGAGGGTTCTGTCGTTCCTCCCAACACCAAGACCAAAGTCGCCATCGTTAGAGGGAAAGCTCGACAACTGCTGCTGGGGGAACGGGTGGCGCTAAATACACTTGCAAGGTGCAGTGGAATCGCAACGGTGTTGGTCAATTCGTGTCCCAGTCAAAGGAAAAGCGATACTCATGGTTCACTGTTTTTGCAGGTCAAGGCGATTCAGAGATTTGGCACGTGCAGAAGGGTGGAAAGGTGTCGTTGCAGGAACAAGAAAGACTACTCCAGGGTTCAGATTGGTGGAGAAGTATGGAATGATGGTGGGGGGTGTTGATCCTCATCGACACGACCTGTCATCCATGGTCATGCTCAAAGATAATCATGTCTGGGCTACTGGTACGTCTGCTTCCTCCATGACGAAGCTTCCTAAGCTCACTCCTGCAAAGGCTCAATTACCGCTGCTGTCAAAACTGTTCGACGAGTAGCTGGTTTCTCGCTTCTTGTCAACGTCGAATGTCAAGACTACGCCGAAGCGGATGAGGCCATCGCAGCCGGTGCGAACATAGTCATGCTCGACAATTTGGTGGGCGAAGATCTGCATGGCGCAGCCAGGGAGTTGAAGAAAAAGTGGAAAGGACAAGGAAGAGAGTTTTTGATCGAGACAAGCGGTGGAATTGTGGAAGGGAGCTTGACGGGACGTATCGGACCTGGTGAGTTGCATTCGCTTCCTTATAGAAGGGTATATACGGCGTTTCAATGGGTCAGCTGACCGATCGAAATCGCCCTTAGACATCGACATCCTATCCACCTCTGCCGTTCACCAAAGCTGTCCTCATGTTGATTTCTCACTCAAGATTCAACCCAAGAAGCAGTCATGAGTTGAATATATGTACGGGATGCACAACTTACTACAGATATAGTTGATGCATCGCACAAAAGTTCAACTGACACCAGCTCAGGCCAATAATAATGACATGGACATGCTCGAGTCATGATGGGGCAGAACCTTTCAAGGGTCGGGAAAAGATCGTCATGATATGGATACAGTTATTTGTTCGAACGGCAAACCGAGTCAACGGTGAAGCAAGTCAAGGGAGAAGGCAGATGTGTACAGCGAAGCGAAGCCTGAGTGGAAAGTTACCGTATAAGCTTTGCAAAGAGCTATGCGAACTCACCTTCAAGGCTAAGCTACCCTCTTGTTTCCACCCGAGGCGGGCGTCATAGGTTTGACCGTGGCGGTGCCAGGGTGTGCGGTGTCGCCAGGACGAAGGTTAGGGGTCGAGCCCGGGGTCTCGGTTATACCTTGGGAAGACATCTGGTGTGTTTGGACAGGTACTGATCGTTCAAGGGTGAAGATGCAGATCGTCAATCCCAAGGAGAATCATGTTCAGACGATCAAGAGGTACTCACAATGAGAGTGAATGAGGATTCAAGATTACGGAGGTGGACGATGAAGAAGGATGGAAGCGAGTGATGAGCCGGGTGGCAACGGTCGCGAGACCAGCTTCGTGTCTTTACTGGGACGACTTGACTCGGTGATGGCGTTGAGATGTTGCCGTCTGCCCTGTGCGATATTCGTTGTGCAAAATGAGATTGATGAATTGAGTTGAATGAAAGGATGATCGCGGATAGATGTTTAATAGGTTTCAGCAGGAAAGAGTAATGTCTTCACGGGAGGATTATATATCTATTGTGGCCCCTTGACTATGGACGTGCGAAAGGGATCATCAGGATCACCAGGTCACCGGGCCACAAGAAGGTTGCTTCCAATTGTTGCCGTGTCCGATTGTAACGGCGACTCTTTTCGACAACGAGGCGGTGGGAACTGGTGCACAAAGCACTTGGTTCCACAGACAGACGAAACGCGGATCTGTCTTCTTTCCTTCCCCAATGTCATTCTACTTTTTTAACCATGTCGTCATGTTTCGTGTGTTGTGCACAGACCCCCCCCCCGCAGTCGATGACCGGAGTCGTGTTCTGAAACATATACCCCAAAGTCCTTCTTTTTGGTCTGGAAGGGTTGAGCTCGGTGCTTCATGTCATCCAAACGAGTCCAGTGATGGTGATTGTCCCTGTGGCAATGGCAGTGGCAAGTGATAAAACTGATAACGTCAGAGAGTGTCATGACATGGCGTTGGCTGATATTGTAGCTACGGTCGCTCATACAGATGCTAGTTAAAGGAGGAGTATGCGAGAAGGAACAGGCAAGTGGCGATCTTTATGTTCAGGGGCAGTCCCTATACTCGCGTTGGATTACGCCACATTCGACAGTCACGATGATTGCTCTCGCCACTGAAAAGGAAGGGTTATGCATGACGATCGCATCCACACCACTTTCGAGTCATATTGGCCAAATCTCGCATTCTATCCAACCGCCACATTTCAAGATTATACAAGTGGAATGATCTTTTTAAGCGATCTCATGGCCGCGATGCTCGTCCTGTGACGAGCCACCAGATCCAGTAGTCTTCGTCAACGGTGCGATACCGCCAACAACGCTGTCTGTCACGAAGTGGTCCTGAGACTCGAGGGAGAGATCCTCAAGAGTACGGTTCTGTTATCGACCCAAAAAAGTGGCGTCAGCGGATGGTGGCACTTTCGGTCCTAAATGAGTTTTCTTTCGCTGGCCTCATTCGGCTCTTCCATCCCCCCTTCCCTCTTCTTCGTCTGCGTCCTCGCTTATCTCCACAGTTCGGAAAGAAAGCTCACCTTGGTCTCGGGTAGGAGCAGTGTTGAGAACACACCGGTCAACATGAAGAGGGCGAAAATCTCGAGGATGTGAGGAAGGAATTGGTTTTTGCCTCCAATATTGATCAATCTCGAAAATCCAACTTGAGCGACGATAGCGCCGAGCTTGCCTGAGGCAGCAGAAATACCGTGACCGGTACTTCGGTAACGTGTTGGGAAGACTTCTCCGGGGATAATGAATCTATCAACGTGATGATGTTAGAAGAAGCTAGGAGAGCACGGGAATGGCGGGCGAGGCAAAAAAAGAAAAAAAGAGAAGGAATATTTCCAAGGGGGGGTGGATCTCCACTCACGTTGTGCAGTTGGGACCGAAATTCTGGAAGAAGTTTGCCATGCAGTACAGGAAGACGAAAGCCTTCTGTTGGTCCGAGCATTGTAGAGGTCAGCTACGTACGATTGAAAGGTGAAACAGTGAAAAAGGGCGAGGAAGAGCAGAAGGAGGACTAACCGATCCCGAGCTTGTGGCAAGCATCTTGTGATACCCAAAACCCATGCAGACGAAGATGATGGTGAGCAAGGAGAATCCCATGAGCTGAATAGGTTTTCGTCCCCATGAATCGACCAAGAAGAAGGTAGCGTAGTATCCGGGCTGAAAGGGGAAATAGATGGGGTCAGCAAAATGAACGTCATGGCTTCTCGGCTACATCACGACACGGCGACACCGCGCCTCGTCTATCAGAAACACTCACTATCAGACCGCCCACAGCTAGTACGATGTTACCGACACCTGCATTGTACAAAGTTTGGTATATGTTTTCTTGCTTGGTGGGAAGCTTGGTAGTGGATCCGAAACCGATGGTGGTGAGAATGATAGCAGAGTTCAGACCGAGACCGTAGAAGGCAATATCGAGGGCAAACCAAGACCAAGAAGTACCGAGGAGGATCTTGAAGTTCTGCCATTGACCAAAGTACTCGACGAAGTCAGCCCAGGTGGCCTTGGGAACTTCGGCACGTTCAACGTTTCGGAGAGGGTCAACGACGTAGGTACCGGTGGTGAGGTAGGTGTCGACATCGGAAGATGCTTGCTTGATGTTTCGCTCGACATCCATGGTGTATCGAGGGGTCTCGGGGAGAGTGAGACGGAAGTAAAGAGCAATAGCAGCGGGAACACAACCGATACCGATTATGAGACGCCATGCACGGTCGACAGCCGCCAAGTCGTTAAGCGGCTGTCTGTGGATGGCCCCCTTGGAGGCGGCAATGACAATGACGGAGACGATCGCAGAGGTGACTGGCAGAAAATCAGTATTGGTCCAGACGTGACTGGGGTTTCCGGGACCTGCAACTCACAGTTACCCCAACCTTGAGAGGCGAAGACAGCAGTCATCATTCGACCTCTGATCTTTCGTGCGGCGAATTCCGAGGTGATCACGGCGGACACGGGGTAATCACCACCGATTCCAACACCCATGATAAACCTCCACATGATCAAGACGGCGTAGAAGTTGACCGAAGCGGCATGACCAGTGACGGTCTGACCGAGGGTACCGACGATGATGATCATCTGTGGAAAGCGTGGGAATGAGCATTCAGGCTGGAGATTAAGTTAAGCAAGAAGATGAGTGACTCACCAGCTCGATACCGTACATCCTCTTTCGACCGACGTGGTCTGCCAAGAAACCGAACAAGAGTTGACCGAAGAAAGTACCGATGGAATGGGCGACCTTGATACCGAGATCTTGGTTGGCAGTACTGGACCCGCCGTTGTGGTAGACGTAACCGATCATGGTGGCGGCGATGGAGATGGAGAAGATGTCGTAGGCATCGGTGAAGAATCCAACACCTGAGCCAACCCGATGAGCACCCCAGCTGGAACCGTGTTGAGGGACGGTCAGGCTTACCAGCAACGAGACACGCCTTGGCGTGGAACCATGAGAACTTCGCCTCATCGATTTCAGCGAGCGCTGCACGTCGCCTCTCCCCGGCCGAGATGGCCACATTGGCGTGAGCCTTTTCAGCGTCGAAGCTAGCCATCTTATGGACACTGTATCAAACAGTCTATGATCTTATTGAGTGGTGGAAAAAATGATCGAACAGGATAAAAGGAATCGATTGGAGCGAGACACCCACCTAGATATATCGTTGGGAGATCGAATTTCTGGAGCCTGTGAAGGCTGGAGACTCCCACAGGTGAACAAAAAATTACGGAGTAGGATGCATCAGGGGCCGGGTCCTACATTCAGTTCGTGAGAGCACGTTCTTAGCTGATCCCAAATAGAGCCTCCACCACAACAGGAGATGTGACCAGAGGAGTGTGCCTCTGCTCCGTACTCTTTGTAGAGTAGAGTAAAGTAAAGTACAAAAAGTGTGAGAATACTACTCCTGAGGGCCCCCTACTTCGTCCTCCTCTTCCTAGCATCCTGTCGAGGCGCCTGAGCGACGATTGTGATCCCCGTGCATCGAAGTCAAACGTGTTGCATCTTCACTTCTGCCTGCTCCACAGATCGTGATAGAGACTTATTGGGTCGGAGGAAAGAGAAGTTTCGTGGCCAACTCCCACCACATGAGAATATCGCACGTTCGTGAAATGTGCCGGATCGACAAAAGATTCCCAATCCCGTTCCTGACCTGATATACCATTCGAGGATGACCATCAGCTGCAAGCATTCACCATGCCGAGACTGTTCCAAGAATAGAACAAGAAGTCCTTGGTACGCAGTGGGATACCAGAAAAAGATTTGGAGTTCTCGGCATGAATTCAATCCACCAAACATCTCATTCGCTCGTCTTGACGCACGTTCCAGAAGTCTTTCGCCACAAAACCCGATCACATAATCGTACTGTCTTCTCAGCACGCCCTTGGAGATGGACATCGGGATTCCGTGATTGGCGATATGCTCTCAAATGCAGTTACAAGATGTGTGATCATGCAATGGTGTACAAGGTCTCTCCTGGCAGGAGTCTGCGCTCCATGTCAAGCATGTACTCGCGAGTTTCAAAGTTGCAGCTACCTCTCCGCGATATCGAGCCGGGCATTCCGCGAGTTGCATATCCGAACATTAAATGTCCCTCAACTTTACGACAACCAGTCAGTTCCTGCCTGTCCTGCGTCATCCTACTCTCTAATCTCAATTTCAGAACCACAGTCGCCAGCAGAGGGACTCGAACCTATCTTCTTCTAGTACCCCTATGAGGGGCAGGGAACGATGGCGCATTTGACGTGGAACCGATGTTGGAGAGTCTACACCGCTGACTGATTGCTATGAGAAGATACCTTTAGGTCTGTGAGAGTCGAAGGTTCAGTCCCTAGTGCATCAAATGATACCCTCTTACGGGGCTCTTGACGATTCTCTATCCGTGGTGGTAGCGGGCTTCCGAAAGCGTCAACTGCTGTAGGCATGCATAGATTTGTACTGAATAGGTTTGTACTGACTTCCACGTCTATGATCAATGCTGGACCGTGTCAGCCGACCCGAGCTACTAGCCGTCATCACCAACAACTTCTACAACATAGCCACACCCGCCAGGCCGATCAATGATCCAACCAATCCCCAGCCTATGACCTCCTTCTGAGCCATAGCGGCACTACTAGCCGCACCGGAGGCAGCTGAGCCAGATGCAGAAGCCGAAGTAGCAGCGCTGCTGGTAGCGCTAGATCCGGAAGAGGACGTTGCTGAAGCTGAGGGCAGGGCGGAAGATGAGGAAGTGGCGTTGGTATGGGCCGCATCGCTAGTACATGTTTCGTTGGACGGGACATTGTAGCCTTCGATCAAGACTAGGTCGGTACATTGGTAGAGAGCACCGTCACCCTGTAATTGTCCATCGTGTCAGCTTGTCAGGCCGTTTTCTCACCATACAGCCGTCCTTCAACAACGATCAGAGATACGGATGGATCACTCACACCATCAAATTGGACCTGCAAAGTGACCAATGATCCATTGGAAAGACCAACATTCAGACCGCCCAGATCGACATTGAAGCACGAATCTCCCTCGGCGACTTGGAAGATAGGTGTCGCGAGTGGTATAGAAGTACCGTTGCTGGTAGTGTTGAAATCGCCAAAGGATGTGGGGTTCTCGCTGGTCGAGATGAAGGCGACGACGGTAGCGAGGGGATGATGAGAGTCGATATGGACTAAATGGACATTGGCAAGATCAGTCAAGGATCTTGACATGTACGTTTGTCGGCGGTATTGTGTCTCTCCCACTGGACTTACTTGGACCTTGGCCAAGAGGGAATGGTTGTCGAGTCTCGACGGAAGAGAATCCACCGCAGAACTGAAATTGGAAGGTCGTCAGGTATTCTCCCTGATATATAGCAGCTTGCGATCGTTCCTACTCACCTGGGGCTCGTTTTCGTCGTCGAACCCTCTAGAAGTCTATATCGGGCCGCGACATCAGTCACAGCTCAAATCAACGCCTCTTGAGATACTCACCGGGTAGTCGAGGGTGAAATGGGCGAGAGCGGTGGAGGCCAGAGCCGAGGCGACGAGAAGAGATTTGACAGTGAACATGGCGTGGTGTCGAGGTTGAAGGTGGAAGGGAGGTAGACCAATTGGGACGCGTCAAGGGCTGTGAGGTGAATGAGGTCAAGAACCTCGAGGACAATCTGCGATATCAAACGCAGTATCAAAGAACGGTACATCAAAGGACGACCGTCTGGGCTGACTGGAAATTCTTGCTGGATCCGTCACTGATTGGCCGGGTGATCGGTGCCTGACATGCTTAAATGGCCTCAACGACCGCGGCATTTTTTTATCAGATGAGATATTTGAGATTTGGGATGCGTCAGTTCCTCGATTGGAAGATAAGATAGCAGACCCCCAGAGAGGCATAGCTCAGTCGTCTTACTGTTGCTGACCGGTAAACGCGCTCACCAGACGTAACAGGAAGGTATGCAGAAGGCAGATCTGGGGTCGAAGTGAATGAGGGGCATAGTTCCGTGACTACATATCGAGCCAGGCCAGATAAGATAGAGGGTATAGAGCGGGGCTCAACATGTCCGTTTTCGCTTCCTTTATAGAGGCATCCAAAAATCAAGGGAGGGACGAGCGTCCCGTATGGCTTGCAATCTACTCACGACATCTCACCGTCGAGCGCGCCTGGAATCTGTGCAGCTTGGTGCTAGAGGTCGCTCGGTACAGGATCGTTCCTTTCCCGGACGCAGGATGAGCATGTGCAAAACGCAACGAGTACGTGACGTAGTCTGGCATATGTACGTCGACAAGGCGGGACTCCCGATGGATACCCGCACAACGCACAACGGAGCGGGGCAGAGTACGTTCTTCCTATTCCAGATCGCTATAGCCAAGGAGCAAGGAAAGAACATTGGTTCACGTCATCAGGTGAAGGACCAAACCGAACATGGTACACCTATATAAAGATATCAAAAAGGGGCTATCAATTAAATTTTGTCTGCGTGTGGGTATAAACCGAGGTGTGGCACCAAACAACCCCCTGGTTTCACTTTCGGTTTGCGCTAGCGGAGTGGCTGTGAACAGGATCCCCAGCCCTGTTTCCGTAATCAGCAAGATCCAAGAAGTATGCAACAAGGCCTCCCGGTCTTACGCGCTAAACTGGGTTCGTCTTCCGGCGTTGGAACCGCAGCGGTGTCATATGCAAGATACCCTTGAAGGTTAATTGTACGTGATATCGAGCCAAGTTATGCGTTCAAGGGGGGGAAAACGGCGAAGATTGGCCCAGAGCGAGAGAGGTTTTTAAAGCGATAGGTTTCTGACCCTCCCGCACGACTTTGGCTACAGTAGTGGGAATTTTTTAAAATAAATAGATAAATAGATAAATAGAATATGGGGTCAGAGCAGAGTGAGGCGAGCTATTGGACAGGGGCAAACATGTATATGTCTGGGTTGCTTTTGTGGTCGAAATCTCCGTCCTGCTTGAGGTCCGAGAATGAGGGCCCAGGTCACCGTATGGTGTGTCGGTGTTGTTTCTAGATTTAGGTACTTGCCTCATTTAGTGAGACATGACAGCGTAATGAACAAAATACTAATGAATCATAATCATAATGATATATCGGATCCTGATAGGTGGGTGGTGGGAGTCACACTTTTCCTAAATACTTGCCCCATCCATTCGAACATATCAATCTTTCACATCTCTCTCTCACTTTCCACTCTTTCTCCTTCATCTTCGACCGTTGTTCATCTTCTCACATTCCGTCCATAGAGCACATATCACTTTTTGATTAAGATTTGCCTCAAGGTGCGCTCCGATCGCAGCACAACTGCGACGTGTCACGGTGGACGAGCGATATACGAAAAGACCGACCTGGGTGCATTGATCACACTCACTCGTCCATTCGACTTTGTCTCAGCAAACCTCATCATTACATCGAAAGTCCGTTTTACACAAGCTTCGTCTTCTGATCGTTCCCACACACGGACCACGCTCCATTCCTCAAGATCCACTACGGTCGCAGTCTCGACACGTTTTTGCACCCGAGCCATCACAACAGACGAGACAGGAGTAGATCAGACTTTCGGAGTAGCTTCTTCCATAGCTGAAACGGAGAAACATCTTCCACACTTGTCATCGCTAGCGCATTCAGTACAAATCAAGATCGATCCGAAGGACAATCAGCATAAACAAGCTTGCTGTATCGATCTATAGAAGACAAGGGCAAGCAGAGAATTCGTCCACGTTTCCATCTATATCTTTTGGACAATCAATCTTCAATCTTCAGTCGATCGACAAACAAACATACAAGAGTCCTCATCTTCGAACCACATAGACAACCCGTATCACACACGCCCCCACGGCGTTCGACATCGCACAGAATGATCACATTACCACCTACGATACAACGACTCATCTTCATCTTCATCCTCGCCACTCCTCTTCTTTCTCTGGCTGCTCCTGCTGCCGCCGCTGCCGCGCCAGCTGCCGAACCTCCTTCCAAATTGCAGCCTCGTGCACCTGCACCGTCTCGTCGAATGGGAGCAACCAAGCGATCGAAAAAGATCGAACCGTTGAAGAAGAAGGATTACTCGTCTTTCCTCTGTCCTGGCGGTTCCGTCGCCTGTCCTATTCCTCCTCCGACATTGGAGCTGATCACACCTGAATCAGCGGCCTCACTACAGGGAAGTCTCAACTCGTTGGCGGACTGGTTCAAGGTCGGATTCGAGTGCGTCGAGTTGGACACTGAATTGAACTCTTGCGGTGGTTGTTTGGCTCTCGGTGTAGGGTGAGCAGAAGGATCTTTCCTTACTGTTGTTGACCTCCTACTGACTTGATCATTCATATCACAGCCAAGACTGCTCAACGATCGTCAATGCTAGGGCTACCGGTTGTGAATCTGGCCAATGTCGAGTTTATTCTTGTTTCGAGGGTTATGTTGTTTCTCCCGATAGGACAACGTGTGTCAAGAAGGGAACCGCTACGCCTGCGACACCGATTACCGCCATCGTTTCCGATTCAGAAGCCGGTCACGACGACCAGATCATACTGGGGAAAAGATAGAGCAAGTTGTTGCGACTTTCGGCCGGATTTCACCCCATTAGACAACCTAGAAGCAGACAAACATTCGGACTGTATCAAGTATTGGAGGCTATACCTCATCATCCCTTCTTCCCGCCCTCAAATCTTAGACATTCATATATAACACTTCACGGACAGTTCCTTCTCTCTGGTCATACGGATTTGTTGTATATAATGGGAGGGTTATCCCACGCTTCGGCAGTAATCAATAACATATTGGACATTCCTTATCTCGGTTTCTTTGGTTCCATTTAGACGGTCCTCTTCTGCCTCTGCTATTGTTGGTAGATATCCTTCTCCGGCATGTAGCAGACAGCCAATAGACATAAACGAAGATACAGGAGAGTCCACATATCCATAACGTGCAAGACGCAAGTCAAAAGATCATCACATACTGGTTACAAAGCATAAGTCGACTGGCCGATGCGATCGGATTTGCAGCGCGACGATCATTGATTTCCAGTTTCCAATTGATTTTGTTGATCAAGTTATTCTCCTATCAACCCTTTACCCCCTTGTTAAGTTCTTCCCTCCACCATCTCACTCCTTTGGTGTCGTATTCGAAAGGAAGGAAGCATGACAGGTTCGGAACCCAAAATCGAGTATGTCATCTTTGACATGGATGGTCTTCTCGGTGAGTTCAGAACCTACTATTATCACCGTACGTCTTGAAGAATCCAACGCTGATCGAATGGTCCTCTACGCCCTCCCACAGTGTAAGCTACTGCCCCTCTTGAATTGGCAAGGCGAGGTGGACTGACATATGGAATCCTTGTATTGCTCAGTGATACCGAGGTACGCAACTAACTGAGCCCCTATAATGACCGAATCAGCTGAACGAGTGTCATTCCACGACAACCAGAGGATCTATACCCAAGTGACCAGTATGTCGCTTCCTCCCAACTCCATCGTATCGGGGTTGCTATCTTCCTTTGCCCTCGCGTGCACGAACTATCTCAGACTGACGAACCGTTTGTCGTCTCTCAGATGAAATACTGGGACGTTATGGATGTAAGATGACATGGGATATCAAGGCTGGTGTGATGGGCAAGAGTGAGTCACTCGATGCTGCCCACCATAGGTCGGATCCAGCTTATAGTGAAGTCCGGACTGATGACATCTATACATCTTCTGCATCTGCTTTGTCCATCAGCCCAGAGAATCGCCGCAGAGTATATCCTCTCTCATTTCCCCACTGTACGAGAACAACTTTCCACCGACGCATATATCCAGATGGGCAACGAACGGCGTGAAGAGCTATGGGGTAAAGTGGAACCGATGAGAGGTGCTGCGGCTCTAGTCAAAGGTCTGGTGAGTCATCATAGTATAAGTTGGTGCGAGACGTGCCGAGAGCCGAAGTGAAGCTGACTGCTGATTTGATGTTAGCATGCTGCTGGGATCCCAATCGCTCTCGCAACTGGCTCGTCGTTGGCAAATCTGGAATTGAAGACTGTATGTCACTTTGTGTCTCTGTCCATCCTCTATTCCTGTGACTATGGTACAGACTGGTCGCGCTCGAATGATCTTCTGTTGACAAACTCTCGCATCGCTCAGTCTCACCTGCCAGAGATGTTCTCTCTCTTTCCCGAAACGTCCATTCTCACTGCCGACTCTCCCGAAGTCAAACCTGGTAGAGGGAAGCCTTATCCCGACATCTTCCTGGCTGCAGCCCACAGTCTAGGTCAGTCTTCGTCCTCACTTATTTACCTTTCGCGTTCCTCCTCTGCCTTCTCCTTTGCCCTGAAACCATTCGGCCCCGCCGGACAGTTGACCTTACCTTATTTTGATCGGTTGGCGCTACACACAGGTCGAGACGTCGGTACAGCAGAGAGTTGTACACCCGCCCAGAAGGCTGAGAGGGAACGAGGTATCGTCTTCGAAGATGCTAGACCGGGCGTCAACGCCGGTGTAGCAGCAGGAATGAACGGTGAGTCGACGTCTTGCGCGATGGGTGCTTCGTATCAGGACCCTCCCTTGCCATGGATGAGACCCGGTCTGACCAAATCACGAGAACAGTCATCTGGGTTCCTGATCCAGAACTCCTCGCTCTTAATCCAGGAGAGAATTACGGAGCCAAGAGAGTCCTCACTCATCTTGAAGAGTGGGATCCGACAGAATGGGGTCTACCACCTTTACCAGGATTCAACGTGAGAGCCCTTGCATCGTCTCACCGCCCTGTCCATTTCGCTGACAATCATATACAGGATCGACAGCAATAACATGAAAGACCGATGCATATCTTCATACATCTCGAGCCAAACACTTGGACTTGACTTCTTCCTCACATTCTCTTACCTACAACAACGCCTTATGTCCTCGACTAAGCCTCGAAACCCCTAAGACCATCGACGATCCTCCAGATTCCCCAAGCTCCTGGATCGGGCACTTCCCTCTTTTTGAGGTCTTCCTGATTGACATAAGCACCTCGGCCGGCTTTCGCCACGAGCTCCTTCGTCTTCTCAGCAGCGGCCAGTGCATCTTCAGCTGCGCTACTGAGCCCTTTTGAAGGGAGAGACTTGATGAATGTCTCGAGGGGGTCGACAAGAGTCCGTGAAGGGGGTCGAGCTCGCGTGTCTGAAATGCGAGTCAGCTTTGTCATGGTGACTGGGAGAGCATAACTTACACTTGTAAAGAGTGGTAAGAGCTTCGCCGGCAGCTTTGCTCCATACTTCAGGGGTAGTGGAGGTGGCTCCAGATGTAGCCGCATCTCTCAAACCTGTACCCAAACCCGCGAAGAATATACTGTGGACCACATTCAGCTATCAGCTACATTTGAATCTGGAGGACAGATGTGTTGGCACTGACGAGTAGAGAGCGCCGGACGTTCCGCCCATATCTTCCTCCACGATCTCGGCAATGACACCGACGTCCTCTATGACATTTTGACCTTTGATCTTGCCACTTTTGATAGCCTTGAGAATACCTTTCGCTCCAGCTTCCAGTGTCAGACCAGCATCGCCATCGCCGGCAATCTGATCTTGTTCTGTGAGTTCGGGTTCTGCCGCGATCAAAGCTTTGGAAGCTCGAGTGATTGCAGCGAGGAAATCCTTCGAATCGGTGGCTGAGAAAGACCGACATCCGATAAGTCAACCCATCGATCTGACCGTGCGACGCGTGCGACGCGGATTACTCACGCCTGAGATCGACCTCTTTGCCCTTCTTGGCTACAACAGCCTCTTCAGCCTTTGCGCCAACAACCCCGGGCTCCTTGTTGCTAGTCCACTTCCATCCCGGGGCACTGGCGGGAGCGTCGAGATACTCCAGGATCTGAGAGGCAGAGTAAGGTGCCGAGGAGTCGGACTTGGAAGGGAGAAGGAGGAGCGTGAGTGAGAATCCAGGCATGTTGAGAGAGGTCATGTATGTTCCCGAGAAAACTCGTCGGACGGCAATCTTTTTGCTCTGAAGCCATTTGACGGCTACACGACAGAGACACATCAGTAGTGTTTCGTACAGTGTATGAACCGGGCCCGACTTACCTTCATTGGTGATACCGCCCAGCTCAAGCTCGCTGATTGCTCCCAAGTCGTTCACCAGCAGAACGACCTCATCCGAGCCGTCATTCTTGAATGGAACATAGGATCTCTCAGAGTCCGTTGTGTCCGTGATCGTGGCAAGGATGTGGTCGACGAGTTCGGCGACGGTCGTGAGCTCGAGTTTGGACGTTCCAGGTTCGTTGTGGATACCCATACCCTATGCGACGATCAGCGTCTAGATATAGAAGACGGAGAAGGAAGCGATTACATACCAGCTCAAGCTGGTTGGCTTCGAGATGTGACTCCCCAGGTCTTGTCCCGGGGACATGACAGTGGTCGAGACCTGCGCCGAGTGTGCCGAGTCGTGAACAGACGTATTTGCCGAGATCCTCCACCGCATCCAGATCTGCACCAGTATCAGAAAGAGCGGAAGCGATCTTGTAGACCAAGATAGTTCCTGCGAGACCTCTGCGAGCGATCCGAACACTCAGCTCCATTCTCCAGTCTTACAGCGCTAGCGAAACGCGATAGTTGTCTCCGACTCACCGTCTCCCAACGATAGTGCCTTGCTCTCTTGTGACAGCGACATCGTCGCCCACCAACAAGACCCTGACATCACCCGGTTTCCCCGCGGATCTATGTTGTTCCGCCGCCAAACCGAAATGCAACGCATCTCCCGTATAATTCATGACGACGATCAACGCCCCTTTCTCGCCCGTGACGAGCTCCACGCCCCTTCTGACCTGAGCGACATTTGGAGAAGCGAAGATATTACCGCATACTGCGGCGTCGAGGAGGCCGGGACCAACGAAACCGGCATGGGCAGGCTCGTGTCCCGAGCCACCACCGGAAAGAAGGGCGACTCGAGCTTTGGTTGGTGGTGTGTAGATGACTTTGATTGACGTACAAAGGAAGGGAAGTCTTGTCAGCTTGATTGACTGACTAATCGGAGTAGACTGAGCGGAGACCCACCTCGTTGACCCTCATCGAACTTGATGGTAGGGTTCAGAGTGACCAGACCCTTGAGCGAGTCGACGACGAGCGTTTGAGGAGTATTGAGCAGGTGTTTGTCTGTCCATTTTCTTGTCAGCTCAAGACCGCAGCCCCAGAAGTCAGCCCCTCACTCACGTCCTGAAGCCATTTCAGATGTCCTTCGCACTGCCTGCCAATTTACGTCGATGCTACAAGAGAAGTGATCAAGTACAAGACAAAGTAAGTAGATCTCGACTCTCCGACAGACGAGAAGATGCATATGGCGAAGGATGCCTGCTATGACTCCGAAAGTCAACAGGCCGAAACGGGGCCGGTCCCGTTCGCTTACCGGCAAAACCCGGATGGATATTATCACTCCGGCAACTCTCCATTATTACGCCATCATTTTCATCATGCTGATTTGATACATGCGACGAATATATATAGCTTTATGTCTTTGTGCAAGGTCTTCGCCTATGGTGATCTACAATGGTGTCCTGACCGTACACGCTGTGACGATTGGATGATAATATGTACGTGAGTGATGTTGCACATGGTGAAGAGCAAATGCTAAAAGGGCCTAACGGATTATAATGATGGTATGAATTGTAATGCTCTGACGGGGCAATGAGACAACGATTGCTAGATCACTGCTGATTGTCCCCCTCCACTGATGCCGCGCCAAAGGCGAATGTGAATCGATTGTCGTCACCAGCTGAAGCCAAGGAATTGTTGCTGCCCATTCGAGCCATTGAAGTCACAGGTCTTGTACCGAGATTCCCGTCGGGAACGGACAAGGCTCCAGACAAGGGTGGCGGGATCTTGTGCATTGAGAAGGTGGAGTGAATCGGTGCAGTCCTCGGTCGACTCCTCGGTCTGCCATCGTCCGGCACATAGGGCAGCCCGAGCCCAAGAGCGTCGAGGGAAGGAAGTGATGGCCGTTGGAATGCAGCCTCACGATCGTCCCCAACTGCGTGTAGCTTCTGTCTGCTTCGTGACGGCAATACCTCGTCTTCTTCTGACGTGGTGGCGGAGATTCGACGACCGGTCGCTTGAAATTGTCGCCAGAGATCCGGTGTGTCTACATCAACGCCGCTCCTAGACGCCGGCGGAGAGGGCAGCTGAGACGATGACATAGAATGGAAGGATTGAATGGGTGGTAGGACATTGATGTATGGCGCTGATTCATGAGGCGGCGGTGAGGGAAAGACGAACGAGATTGACTGCGATTGGCCAGGGTGATCGGGTGGGAGCAGGATTGGCTTCACATCCGTAGCGACGCCTGTGATGGCGTGTATGATAGGCGATGCGTGACTGCTTGGGGATTTGGATCGGCCTGTCCGTCTCTTGTGTCCACCAAGCATGGGTTCGCTGATATCGATATTGCCTTCGTGCATGTAGAGTCCTCGGCGAGAACTGCGATGTCGTTTCTTCTCTTTGGTGACGGACGCATCAGCAGACGCAACAGCGTCGGCTCGTTCAGCGATGGACACAGAAGTGACGATCACTGGGACCGGTGGACAGACGAGCATTTTCGATTGAGAACGCCTAGCGTGTTTGACAACTATCGTAGCTCGAAGCTGGTACGAGATGGATACAAGTTCGCTGTGATGTGTTTCACCGATGTCCCACTTGCCTTTCCGTCGAGGCAGTGAGATGGACATTGCGCACCAATGGTTGCCACCATTGCCCGGAATGACGTCGGTACAAGTCACCTCTGATATCTTGTCGCGGACGACGGAGAGATGTGACGGGTCTGGCTCGCTTTGATGCATAGATGGATCAGATGGGATACGTTGGAGTGGGGGACGAGGGGAGGTACTGCGGCGGAAGAGGGATGAGATCTTGTTTGGGGGCGAAGGGGTGGAAGATCGGCTCGGCGACGGGTCTTTGAATGAGTCGCGTGATAATCTGGCCTCAGTAGACTCGATAGTACGCTCGAGCACCACCGTGACCTTCTTGACCGTGGTGGCTGCATCGATGGGCCTTGCCTGTAGTGCGACAGTGAAGGTGTCGGTTGGACCGTATGCACCATGTGGGGCGTTGAGGAACAATTCGGTGGCGTAGACATCCGCGCCCACAACGCGAGCCGTCGGAGGAGAGATCGGTGATAACGTAGGGGTTCGATGGTTGAGCAAGTCCAAGGCGAAAGCCTTTGTCATGCTGTTCCCAACGTAAGGTATCGGCTTGTGATCGATGACCAATTCCATCCTCCAGACGACCTTGTATTCCCTAATACACATGGAGCTCCTCGCCTGCAACGCCGCGTCGACCGGAATAGACATCTTGAACGATGTCTGCCAGTCTCCCAAGTCGACGTACTCCTGTCCCGGCGTGGGCGAGTGGAGCACCTGTGACTGTTCCCATAACAGATGGTCGTGACCTCCCTTGAGCGTGCGATATTCGGTACATCTCACTCTCAGAGAGACGGCCTTGACCTGCAAAGGATCGCATTCCCGTGGCAGTTTTGTGATGGCGCTACCTTGGATCACAACGGATGTCACACCGAGATGTCCTGTATGGGAATGTCAGTGATGTGGGCATTCCGTTGGGTCGCGCGCGCCCGAAATAATACATACCGGAGTGAGGAAAAACCCGGCCACCAGCATTACCTTGCTTGGGAACGAGGTAGAGTTCGAGCATACCGCGAATGCGATGTCATATCACCACATTGGCGTTTTGTTCGAGGAAGAAGGATGATATTACAAGGATCGATCAAACGGAACAAAAGTGCGTTCGTCCAGTTGACTGCCTTTTTTTTTGTGGATTGCCTGAGGCTGTCGAAAGCCTATCTTACTTTCGACCAAACGCAAATCGTGGGACTGATTCAGACAAAGAACGTAAGGGACTAGACTGATTTCAGAGGCGGGCCGAGGTTGGTTTATCGGTAGGTCACTGGATATGAATGACCGATCCAGCGCACTCGACGGGTGGTGGAGATGAAGTGGGAGTAGACGAGACTAAAAGAGTGTGAAGTGTGTTATTACAAAAGAATAAGACGGTGTATTAGACCCGAAAAGAGACCAGGCAAGCACTAGAGACTAGTCGCTACCACTGGCGCTAAACAGTCACCACCAACCGCACCAACTCGTACAGAACGATAATCGTCGATCACCCCCTGAGTTCGGAGAAATTCCCCAAAACGGTTAGATCTATTGTAATCTAAAACTGGGCTAGTCCATCACCTTTTTTGAACTCGGAGGCCAACAGCGCCAACAGACACAGCGCCAACAGACACAGCGCCAACACCAGGGATAGGAGGGAAATGCGTAATCAGCCGTTTGGGTTGTGACTGATCTGGTTGGTCTTCTTTTTTTCGTGCTTTATGAGTGGTGTTGAAGACTCGAGATTGATCTTGAAGTATATGCTGTGGAAGGGCCAGGGGAAGGCGGGTTTGTCGCTCGATAGGGCTTATATATAGATATCAATTGCTTGTGACAGGGGAGGGTTACCCGCAATTGACATGTCACCCGGATCACAGCAGATGTTCGTGTGGATATGACCTCGATCGCTAACAGCATGGGTCATTTCTGGCTTTTTTTCGACTGTAAGAATAAATAGAAGCAGGGTCCCGGAACGCCAAGGAACCGCTTCAGTGGCTTTTTCCCTCCTTCAAGGTACACGCCCCGTGTTCTCCTCTGATTGTCATTTCAAGTACGACCCCAGGGCTGGGATCGACAGACATCACACATACACACCCCCACCTATAACGACGAACAGAGTTCACTGAACTTTAATCCCACAGACCGAGAATACAAAAAAATCAAAACGACGCTAACCTCATTCAAAGAAATCAAGCATCGCTCCCGACAATCACGGCGGAACACATGTGCAAAGAAGATATGCATGCGCTTGCTCTCGCCTCGAATGGTGGGCGTTCCTGTATGTGCCCACACTTACATTCCGTCGATCAATGGTCTCACCCTGTGGGAGTACGAACGAGACATATGACAGGAAGTTATATCTCGGTCGGGCCAAAAGTTCACACGAGTACCGTCATCCTATGATGTGACGCGCGAAGAGATAGATGATCTCAAGAGTGAATCCGCTCGAAAGACCAGATAGATCCTGGGATACGAGAATTGTCGCAATTGTTCGTTTCCACCAACCGGGCGTCTGTCCCTTTTAAAGTCTAGGCACCTGGATGTGACACACTCACACTCCCTTGAGACAAGATGAATCGACGGAGGATGGGTGGTCCGACCTTCCGGCTGGACGTATGCACTCCATACACGCAACGTACGACGAGATATGACACGCCAATCAGCTGGCCAAACTCGTCGAGGTCGATCATCACTGGTTCAGTCGTGCACACTTTCGATCCGTGATGGACGGAACGAATGGATGCAGTGCGCAGAATCTTGTCTTCTTGGTGGATTGGGTGGGAAAAGAACATGAACTTAGGCACACACCGAGGCGCCGCCGCCACTGACACGGATGATGCATTTCGATGATTTTACGTCGATACGCGGTGGGTGGGCTGGTCAGGTCCCGAATTCCAACCTATATAGATGAGCAGGACGGATTCGGACGCGTCAATGGACGCGCCTTGCTAATGTTCGTTCGACTCTGTAATTCCCACATCATCGGCAAACGGACAGTGTCATCTACTTATATTGGAACCTGGTGGCTAACGATTGGATGCGGCAACATGCGAAATGCGGTTATACCGAAGTATCTTCTATGCCTGATCATGATTTGAACAGAGGGCTTGATGGGGGTATTGGCACGGTCCTGTTCCTGCGCATCACTTGGTGTCTGATCCTTAGTATCCTGACGCTTCGAGCATCGATCAAAACAACGACCTGACGATCTGACTGACATACAATCATATCCAATGAGCCATCCGGCGCGTGTCTGAGTCGGTTAGCAAGAGGGGGGAAATGGAATGTGCCACAAATACGGATTGATGTGTCATTTTGCCGAATCGCGTCATGTCTCCTCAATCACCGTATCATCCGCTCACTCATCCCCGCTGAATCAGCTCCCTCTCCTGTATTGTTGCTATTCCGACTTTTTGATTTCGATTCATGCTTCCTGATCATCAGTGATCAAAAGTACTTTCTGGTGAGTTCGAGCTCTCTTTTGTCGCGCATGAAAGATATGAGTCAGCATAGATGTCGATCCGAGGTATAAAAGGCTTCGGGACTTGTTGTTTGAGTGGATTGTCTTCCCAGAAATCCAAATCAATCGTTCATCGCAGCTATTGCCGCTCCTATCTTATCTTCTTACAAATCACGATCGACGTGAGGTACCATTACTAACCCGAAGTACCATCGACAGCTTCTCGTCCATCGCTTGCATAAGTATCAACCACAATGGTCAAGGCTATCGAATCATACGACGAGTTCAAGTCTCTCGTGAGTACTCTCTGTTTCGCTTCATTCAGTTGCCTCAATCACTTATCCATCTTCATCATTGTGGGATTGAACTAACTATTACCAATCAGATCGCTGGCTCTGAGCCCGTTGTTGTCGACTACTGGGCCACATGGTGCGGTCCCTGTAAGATGATCTCCCCTCACTTCGCCAAGCTCGAGGCCAAGTTCCCCGGCGTCAAATTCGTCAAGGTTGACATTGAGGAGCAAGAGGATATCGCCAAGGAGGTTGGGATCAAGGCCATGCCTACTTTCATCGCTTACAAGGATGGAAAGCCCATCGACACCGTCACTGGTGCTGTCCCCGCCAAGCTCAACGTGAGTAATCTGCGTGATCTCTGTGATGATATCGCAGTTATGCTGACAAACGATTCCCCTTTCTTTGACCATCTTACATCCTGTTATTCTGCTCGTCTTGCGCTCTTATCACAAACCCACATGGCCCTACCCTCTCCCATCCACTGTCTGCTCCTTTCCAACTCGCGATCGGTTACCATCGAATAACAGGCCCTGCTCGAAAAGGTCGCTAAATAAACATTTGTAATATCGCATGATTGCTTCAGCTATGCATGTATAGAAGTGTGACAGTGCTCGTCGTTGTACTCGTGAGAGGCGAACGTACTGGGCCATCTCGTTCCACCTTCCGTGGTTGCAGGCGCCTGAGAAACCAGTGGATATTATCTTGTATACGATCTACTTGACCATCCCTTTCTGTCACCTTTCCGCACTCCGCTCCACATCAAGCACCACTCCCTTCCTGCTTACTCACTCTAGTCGTCAGCCACCTCTCGAACTTTCCTAGTCCGTAATGGAAACAGCACCAAAAAAGAGAAAAGTGAACGAACTACAGCACTCGGGATTCCCAAGTCGTCCCCGACCTTGGTACTAACCGAGCGATATCAAGCTTGATTTCTCTAAGCGAACGGGAAGAGATATTTTCTTGATTCTATGGCCGTAGATGGGAGGGAGCTCGAACATCCAGGCATATAAGGTCAAACGTCATGTTTTGAGGTGTGAGCAGAAGGTGTGTCAGACGTCAAGGATGTAGCTTGTTTCCAACTTGTCAAGGATGTCAGGGTAGGGCGTCACCTAGATGATTCAGTTCAACCTGCACGGTAAGATGCACAACCAAGGGAAAGCCAATCCAAGAGAGATCGGCCGAAAGAGAGATGCCGAGACAGAGAAACCTGAGCATACCGAAGAAGCACGAGTGATCCTGTCAATCAGATGCCCCATATGGATTGGATAAAGGTTTCCACCAGAACATGAATGCGCGTCTTTCGTGTTGGAATGAGTGTATGTATGTGTGACGTTTGGGCTCGTCTGATTATCCTTAAGCCATCCAATTTTTATACGACCCATAGCTTGCTTCGTCCTCGAGTTGTCGTTCGGTCACCGCTCACCATTCCAGTATTGGTTGCTATGCAGTATGGTTTTACTCCCACGCCCGGGGTCCACGGGCCCACCCATAACCCCCACGTTGAGTACGTATCCATGCCGATATTTCGGTCATCATCTGAATCGTCCGAATTGGATTGAACGGCGACTCGTTGCATTCCATTACGGCCCGAGAAAAGCAAATCAAGAGATTGGGAACGAGAGGACGAGATTGGGAACGAGAAGACGAGGTTGGGAACGAGAAGAAGAGATTGGGAACGTCAAGACGAGATTGGGTACGTGGAGACAGAGTTGGGAACGCGGGAAGACGAGATTAATCGTCATTCAAGCAGATTGGGAATCGTGTACCGTGTCATGACCTTCTCAAGCATGAGTCTAAATCAGATTGAGTAACATGATGTTCCATCACACGGTGCGAGCGAGCCAGATAAGAAATTGGGAACGACAAGTACGAGATCACTCGTCATTCAAACACATTGGGAATCGCAGATGATATGATATACACGATGAGATTGGGAATCTCGGTCCCGATCGGAGCCACCACATTTCGACAAGTCAGGACGCCATCAAACTTCCTGCTGCGTAATACAAGGGTTCCACTCGGAACATCACACGTTTGTGACAGCGACGTCGTCCCGTGGGAGACCAGTGGAGCACACCCCCCATGGGGATTGCAAGACACGCCCGATGAGCCTCGTCAGAGCCAACAACGCCTGCCTTCACTTGTATGTCCATTTTCTTCGCTGTTCAGTTTCTACACCTGCCAAAAACCGATAAGATAAGGTCTCAACAGGGAAGGTCGACAGTACTGGGCAGAGATCCGGGACCGGGCCGTTCAAAGAGAATTGACTTGGGTATTCACTTGAAAGTGTACCCACCCAACCACCCACGAGCGATGTGATGGGGGGCCGGAGCTGATCGGAGGTGGGGATCGCAAAGGGATTGGGAATATGCCTAAAATAAATTTCATACAATCGGGGTCTTTACTTGCAATCCCAATGACCCGGGGCCGGGGCGCGGGCCGAACAGCGGGCCGTACGTCATCACCACAATAATAAGGTAAGGTCAATAGGGAAAGTCCGCAGTCTAGCATCAAATGCTCCTCTGTTTTTTTTTTCTCTTTACTCCTTCGGTATTGTATTTTCCAATCCTTTTGAACGGTCCAGCAGAGAGCAGTGAGTCACATTGCTTCCGACTCACCCACTACAAGTACCCATCCACATCCACAGACCTTGGAGAGAAGCCACCGCTGCACATATATCCACCTCTCGCCACTGCCTTCATCTGGACACCAGATCCATAGCGGTCCCTTCTGGTCGAAAACGACCACTCATCGGGTCGACACCAAGAAACCAAGTAGAAACTAGTGAGATCGCCCACGCGGTTTGCGAGTTCTATTTCCTGCTCGAATTTCCGACTTTTTATCCTTTGTCTTTCTCTTTTTCAACACCGCATCGTTCAGCAAGACCATTGCTGAAAAGCATCTTGGTTGACCGAGAAGAAAGGATCGATTGACTGGTACGACCGTGTCAAGCGAGCACGTTTGTGGTCACCTTCGATAAGGCGCGACCTGATCGTTTTCAACACGGCAAAATTACCGACATTCCGCATTCTTTAAATCTCTAGTAATACCATCAACATGTTCAGAGCTCAGTCGCTCAGGCCTAGTCGAAGGGCTCTCGCCATCGCCACTACAACCGTCGCAGTCGGTTCTACCTACCTCTACTTCCGTCCTTCCCCTGTCTACCTCGATTCAGAAACCACCCTTCAGGCCAAGAAGCGTCCTGGTCCATTATGGTCACCCCCCTCTCGAGCTCAAATGCTCGAACATCTCCGAACTTCGGGCACCTATGTTCACCGTACTCTTGAGGGCGGACCAGAACCTGGACCTGTCCTCAGGAAGGACGAGGGAGAGAAGGAGGGTGACGATGTGTTCGATCTCTTGATCGTCGGTGGTGGTGCCACTGGTGCGGGAACTGCCCTCGACGCCGCTAGCAGGGGTTTGAAGGTCGCTTGTGTGGAACGAGATGACTTTGCGAGCGGTACTTCGTCCAAGTCTACCAAGCTGGTCCACGGAGGTGTGAGATATCTGCAGAAAGCCATCTTCGAGCTTGACTACGGCGAGTCTTCGCATCTTTGCGCACCATCTGACGAGACTGACACCATCCTTTAGAGCAATGGAAGCTAGTTAAGGAGGCTCTCCGAGAACGTCGTATCTTCCTCGAGACCGCTCCCCATCTTAGTGCCATGCTTCCGTGAGTGATCGCCGTCATCAACACTCGTAACAAGCTCATGGAGCCTACAGCATCTTACTTCCTATCTACACCTGGTGGCAACTCCCTTACTACTACGCTGGTTGTAAGCTCTACGATTTCCTTGCCGGTAAGGAGAATATGGAAAGCGCGTACTGGATGGGCAAAGGAAAGGCAATGGAGGCTTTCCCCATGTTGAAGAGCGATGGTCTCGTTGGTGGTGTCGTGTACTATGATGGTGAGTCAAACGTTGCAGGCCTTATGTGACACAACTGAACCCCTGTCCAGGACAACATAACGACTCTCGAATGAACATATCCCTCGTCATGACTGCTGTCCAGCACGGTGCTATCATGGCCAACCACGTTGAGGTGACAGCTCTCCACAAGAAGCCCGATCCTTCTCGGGGTGGCGAGTTGAGAATATGTGGCGCGTCCCTCAAGGACAAGCTGACTGGTGAAGAGTGGGATGTTCGATGTCGGGTGAGTCATTTGTGTCGAGGTCGTAGAGCTATGCTAAATCAGCTCTAGGGTGTCATCAACGCCACCGGTCCTTTCAGTGATGGTCTCAGAAAGCTCGATGAGCCTACCACTCAAGAGATCGTTGCTCCTAGTGCTGGTGTTCACATTACTCTCCCCGTGAGCTATCAAGGCATGCCTTGCGTGCACTGCAGCTAACAGCACGCAGAACTACTACGGTCCCAAGACCATGGGTCTTCTCGACCCTGCTACGTCCGACGGTCGTGTCATCTTCTTCCTGCCATGGCAAGGCAACGTCATCGCCGGTACCACCGACTCTCCCACCACCGTTTCTCAGAACCCTATTCCCGAGGAGAAGGAGATCCAATGGATCCTTGACGAGGTGCGAAATTACCTCTCCCCTGATGTCAAGGTTCGACGAGGAGATGTCCTTTCCGCTTGGTCCGGTATCCGACCCTTGGTCAGAGATCCCGCCGCTAAGAACACTCAGAGTTTGGTACGAAACCACATGATCAACACCAGCAAAGGTGGTCTTTTGACCATCGCCGGTGGTAAATGGACCACTTATCGGGCCATGGCCGAGGAGACTGTCGACGCGGCTATCAAAGAATTTGGTCTCGTTGCTACTGGCAGGTCTCAGACCGACCACATCAAACTTGTTGGAGGTCACGGTTGGACTAAGACCATGTACATCAAGCTTATCCAACAGTTCGGCCTTGAGACTGAGGTCGCCAAGCATCTCGCTGAGTCGTATGGTGACCAGGCATGGGCCGTCGCTGCCATGGCTAAGCCTACCGGCGAGTAGATTCTGCCTCAATCGATGACATGCGTTGACTGTCTGACATACAGGTTACTCTTGGCCCCTCCACGGTATCCGATTATCCCCTCTCTATCCCTACATCGAGGCTGAGGCTCGTTACGCTTGTCGACGAGAGTACGCCATGAATGCTGTCGATTTCGTTGCTCGTCGAACCCGTCTCTCTTTCCTCAACGTCCAGGCTACCCTCGAATCTCTCCCTCGCGTCATTGACATCATGGGTGAGGAGCTCGGCTGGGACAAGGGTCGAAAGGAGAAGGAGTTTGTGGACGCCGTTGAATTCCTGAAGTCTATGGGTCTCCCCAAGGTTAGCAATCTCCCTGAGCAAGACAAGCAAGTCATGAAGCAAGACCGGAAGCTAATCAACGAATTCACCCAGCAAACCAAACTTACTCTCAAGGACATGATCAAGACCAAGGGTGACATCGGCCCTCTTGGTCTTGCCAAGACGGAGGAGGCCGAGCTTTATGCTCGTGCTCAGTTCACCCCTGATGAAGTTACTCATCTCCGAAACCAGTTCGAGCGATTCGACTTTGTGAGCCTCGTCTCTGTTCAGGCCGCGTACCATGAAGGATTGCACTAATGCTTGGTACTGCAGGATCACGACCAAAAGATCACTCGGGCTGACTTGATTCACGCCATGACTGAGATGGGTTACAATGCTTCGATCGAGGCTGCCGACAGCATTCTGCGAGAGGTGGACTTTGGTAAGAAGGGAGAGATCGGTTTCCAAGAGTATCTCGATGTGAGTGTATGCCGTTAACTGCTGGTACTTTGATTCGGTAATGCTGACCAGTGGTATATCAGATTGCCGCCGGTATGAAGGAGCTCAAACTAGAATCTGCCTTCACCCATTTGGCTCAACTCGACTCTTCCAGAGAGATGGGCGACAAAGCTCAAATTGGACCACATGCCGATGACGACAGTAGTCAAAGAACGACGAGGAGAAAGATCCCCGTCGAGAGGAGCGGTGGTGGTACATAAGCGAAGTTGTCGCGATAGCGAGGAGGGGGCCACATCAAATGGTTAAGGAATGTAATGGATGGATGTGATGGACGGAGTAGGAGGACTCGATCATACTTTATCAATCTTGTCTTGGAAACCGAAGCATGCATAGACGTGGACGCACTCGGACGTCGGAATTTACTCAACTTCTCATCGGACTTTTGCATTCTCGTCGGTCCAGTTGGTTTAGTCGTGACGGTAATATGCATCGTGAACCTCTGACGTATTAGCTGTTCGTTTTATCCTATGATTTCACTCCACTCCTCCGTTTCTCCCCTTACTCTCTTCACCAAAGGTGACGGATCGCTTAGAAGAAGGCACCTAGGCAAGTCGTATCAACATCAGCAAGGTATTCTTTCTTTCTTCCGTCCGTTGAACCGGTTCATCATCACGAGCTCGCCCACTTACTCATCGAGCTTAATTGCCTATACACGTCTTCGCCCAATCTGATCTTCATCAGACCTGCAAACTGTATCAAACACTGCGACTGATGTTTGTACGTTGCGAGCTGAACCATCCGCCCATGATCTCCATATGGCGATTGTTTCAGTTCCTGTGAGAGGGCATGGAGACATCGCATGGTGGTGAGGACGACCTCGTCCAGGTTCTTGATCACCGGTTGATTCAACAGATTCACGAATTTCTGAACGTAAGATGAGATTTGTCCAGGATCATTGTTCAGTGGTAAGAGATTGGTGGATTTGATGGTCTGAAGACAGCAAAGCGAGAGTCAGCTGCAATTCGATTCGATCGGTATACTTAGCTCACCTCCAAAGCGAGATCGTATCGATCTTGAGCGTATTGACTCAAGGCCAGCTTCAACTGCGACAACAACTCCAATGTCTCCCAGTTCGACCTCGAGACCCTAGTCCGCTTGGCGAAATCCTTCTCGTATACCGCATGAACCGTCTGCGCCAAACCGTAGATATCCGACGCTCCTCCGAACGCCCCGCTGAGACCGATGCTCGCCGCGTCACTCTGTAGCGGCGCTGTGGATGCCTGACCAAGCGAGTGTCCTAACGCGCGGTTCACCGTCTCCACCACCTTATCATACGATCCCGCAAGATGATATAGCTCGATCGAATCGGTTAGAGACGAGTCTTGAGAGGACTGATCTGCAGCCGCAAGGACCACCTGGTGAAGGTAATCTTGCTCGTCGTGCAGTTTCAGTAATTTGAGCTCTCGCTCTATGACTCCAGTCTCCTTCGATCCGTCCCTACGAACACTTCCAAGAAGCTTCGACCAGCTTCGCGAGGCCAGAACAACATCTCGAACCAGCTCCAAACAGAGCTGCGCTTGCTTTTGTCCAATTGAACCGGGAACGTCGCTGTTGAGAGCAACGAGGTAGGCGTATTGAAGTGCGCTGTGCGGTTCGACTTTGAAGAACGGCCCAATGTATTGCTTCATAAGTCGAGTGAAGTTGAGGTAAGAGGTATCGGTTGACACATCGAGGGTCACTGCACATATATTAGTCTTCGACTTGACCAAAGCAGTGCGCATACTTACAAAGTTCCACCTCTTCACCCTTCGAGGGTACCCGTAAGAGACCGTAGTACGACAGAGCGATGGCGAAATGCACAGCATCCGTTCTCAGTTGAGGCTTCGAGTGCAGGTATGCAATAGCCTGTCCGAAGGCAGTGAGTACGGTACCTGACGTCTTGGTCCAATGTGACTCACCTTTTCGAACTGTGCGGTGAAGAGCAAAAGGTTGAACCAAGCGAATGGTTTCGTGCCACCTGCATCAAATTTCTCGCTCCCATACTTGCTGACCAGCCTTCCTAGGTCGAGTAAATCGTACTGTTCTTGGGGAGCATCCGCCTCCTTGGTTTCTCGCACCAAGCTCAATTGAACCCACATCCAGTCTTCGGTTGTAGTCGCTACTTTGAGGGTCTTTCGGTTGAGTTCGAATCGACCCACAAGCTTATAGAGAGCATATTTGAACTGATCAACAGTAGGGTTATTGCGAATGTGAGCGTTGAAGTCGTTGTAAAGTTGATCCCGTTGAGCTTTGGGTAGACGTCGTTCGGAAGATTGAAGAGCAGACTTAAAACATCCGGGGAAAGACCAATCGTCTTTGCTTAGGTTCTGTTGATTCTCCGCCACCAAAGACAGCGCTTCCTCGATGTAGCCGCACCGGACGAGATAGTATATCTGAGCCCAAAGTAGCGATCCGTTCACAGTCTATACCGCTGTCAGTGTTCATCTCAGACGTTCAGCGCCACAACCTACCTCTGGTCGGTATGCCTCTCGCGTATCCTTGGATCTCAATGTGACGTCGACAAACGCTCGGATCTTATTTTTAATACCTGGAATCCCGCCGAGTGCCGCTTCTTTCGGGTTCTTCGCAATCGTCTCATCAATGTGTCTCTCAAAACTGTGTCATGGATTAGCCTTGTCCGTGCACCATCCTATAAGACCCACTCTCTCTCCAAAAACCTCCTTCCACCCATGACCAGTCGGCCACGAAGGAGTGTGGCCTTGTTGGACTTTACATCGCCAAGATAGGCCGTCGCATATTGACGTTCTTGCACAGGCGCTGCATCCCCATCGGCCGATGAAGAAGCATAGTCTGCTGAATCGCGAAGCGAAGGTTCGTGAGTGAGATGGGCGAGGATGTGATACGAGACCGGGAGCGTGGGGTATTTCTGCCATTCCAGGTCATAAGTGCAGGCTCCAAGGTTGCGCCATGGCGACTCACGGAGTCCCCCTTGACGGTCTCTTCCATCGCTTGGCAGAGCTCAAACGGCTCTTTTCGTAGCCGCTTCTGATTCAAGTCCTGCAAAACATCGGTTGGTTAGTCGCTGACATTGCGATACTTGCCAATTGTATAGACCCACTGCGATGACCCTTTCGTATCGAATCATCTTGGTGTGCATCACCAGACCACCTTCTCTTGACTCGTTCGAAGTGGGTTTGCCGAAGGTAGATTGAGCCATAGGGAACTATTGGTGCGTTAGCATCATTCGCACCGAACGAGCCACATGAGTACTCACTCGTCGTGTACTCGCTCCAAGAGCACTTCTGCCCGAAGCAGAGCTTCCCAGACCGGTGGACCCAGAAGACCCTATTATCCCAGCTAGCTCATCGTCTGTGACGCCCAACTCATCCTGCAATATCTTGGCCTTTTCAACCTCCCAGTTCTGTAAGATCCTCTGCTGGAATTGCTTCTGGAAGGAGTTGATGGTCTGTCACAAGCGGGTAGAATGATCAGCGTGTGGTGTCCTATTTCAAAAGCTAGACCCTCACCCGTTGTCTCTGCATTTCAATTCCACTGAGTATGATCATCTCGTGCCAATTCCTGCCCCAAGCGTCGATATCACCATCGCTCATAGCGTACGACGGTCCGATATCACCCAGCGGCTCGAGTCGACTCGGGACAGGGACATGTTTTCTTCTTCTTGGTCGAGTGGAGGTTTCGGCAGAAGGAAGTTGGGCGATATTGTGAGTGAGTTGAGAAGTGTTGACACCGAGGTTTGAAAGCAGATTGAAACTGGACCAGAGAGACGTGTTAGATGGATCGATTGAGCGCAGCAGTTGACGAAGAACGTGTATACTCACCCTTCACCTCTGTCGGTCTTTCCTCTCTTGCCCTTCCCCGCAACACTCTCACTCATACGTTCGATATCATCGATACCAAACCTGATCTGGGGGAGTTCAGAGTCGTAATCGACCTCGTTGAGCGAATTCGCCTGAGCGAGCAGGGATGAGAGTGTGGTCGCAGCTGGGGCTCTGAGCGAGGTCGAGCCATTGAGCCCACGATTGGGAGTTGAGGTGGACATGATGTGCGTGTATGTGAGGCGAGTGAACACTGAACCGAGAGGCATGATGCAAATGTTGCTTTTGAAGTGAACGCGACCATTGACGGGGAGGCCCGGTGAGTGAGTGACAGACGAGTGCCACACTAGCACAAATCCCGTCTAATCCCGGCGTCGTCCACTGGCATCGCCCAGCAGCAGTGGTGTAAATTTCAGTTGAATGGCAACTTTTGGTTCTGCTTTCTTCTTCTTCTTCCTCTTCTCCATAGGGCCCGGCTTGATCTCTCTTTTAGAGAGCTCTCAAGCATTCTTCGACTGAATGGAAGCGTCCCATTCTTCTTCTAGAATATCGTTCGATTGACGTATATTTCCTGTCGACGGGACACGGCTTCCCCTAGATTGAACCTCTTCCTACTCAACCCACCAGTTCCCGAACTTTTCTTGTCCCTCAACCTCTCATTCACTTGGGATGGTTGAGGACAAGGAAGTTTGGTCGTAGCAGGTGGATTTATGTCGACCGGGAGGAGGCAACCGTTATTTCATATCCTTGCCTAAAGGCGATTCGCCTTTGAGGAGTTGGGAGAAACCAACGGATTGACATTTTGATACTGTGTTCATACGCTTTCGATCGATCATGCATTCTATTCACTATGACTTTACCGGCCTTATCGACTCTAATGAGCTGCATCCGACCGACTGACTGACTGGGCATTACTGTAATGAAAGGTCGATTGCAACGCGTTGATCAACAGATAGAAATTGCAGCCCATTCTGCACGACCAAAGACCCGAAGATGTAAATGAAAGTGGAGGTCGTCTGAATTGTGGTTTTCCGTTTCTCTCCCAACATCATCATGTCCCAATGACCTCCCGCTTCCGACCTTCCGTCCGCCCTCTCCCACCTCCTCACGTATTCGTACCTTCCCTTGCACAAGCTACGCGACCGGCTGGCGTCCCTTTTTTTCGGGATCCGCTGCACACTGTGCCTACGAAGTGGAGCTTGTTTCGGCCTTTGCTGAAAGGCTCGACAGCCCATCCTGCGATCAGACGAGAAACCAGATCGTCCTGGAGAGAGAAGAAAGGTCTTACATCTGTACCGCGTGTACGAGTGTTCCTGGAAGAGCAATATGCCTTGTTGTCGAAGATGATCGCGCCGGGAACACGATCTTTGGAACGATTCGAATGTCATCTCGCGGAGAAACACCAGCGACTCGATAAGATGGCGCTTTTGGCAGCAGAACAAGAACAACAGAATCTACATGCCCGTCCGCCCCGCTTGACTGGCGCATACCACAGACCGACGCTGTTCAACCCACCTCTACCTCGCCTCAAACCCCAACCCATATCCATCTCAATGATGATCCACAATCGACTACGTGCCCGTGAACGACGAATGGAACGACGTCGAGCCTACGCATCGTTTCTGAATGATGTGAAATTGGAAACGGCTTTCTGGAGGGAGATGGAACAAGCTCAGAAGAAAGGTAGTGGATCCGATTGGACGAGGGGGAAAGACGTGAGATCGCCGGGGGGGTGGGATAAGATCATGAGAAATGAGATTGAGGATATGGACAAGAAGTTTCAGCGGGAGAATAGAAGAGCGGGAATGGTCTTCGACAAGCGTTTGATGGGAAGAGTTGCGAAAGCCAGGAGTAGGAAGGAAACATGGTGGAAGGCTCAAAAAACAGAAGGACTTAGCAGCGATACAGGTTGATTGCATGCTGGGTATATGATCCCTCACGATCTCTGATTGTACAAACGACACGGTCACGCCTCGCCGAGATCTGCGATGAGCGCCATGCCCACTGCCTCGAGGACTTCTGCAGGGGGATTCACTCCACCATCTTCGCCTTCTTCTATCTCCCCACCTCGAAGCGCTCCATCACTCGGCTCCGCTTCCATCTCTCCCTCAACGTCTTCATCGTCTTCAACATCCGACTCGTACTCTCCCAGCGCCATCAATCCCTCCGCTGGTGCCGATCCAGTGATATTCAAAGCCGCTGCTATTGTTTTGGCCTTTTTGACGCTCTCATCGTCACCCTTTTCGCTTTCTTCGACCACCGCAACACGTCTCTTTGCACCCCAACCAGAATCTCTTGTTTGCATCCTACCCTGCGAAAGTGGCACGACCTTTACGGTTCCATTGTCGAGCGATGTCTCCCAAAACTTCTTAGTCATGACATGTATCACGGGGAACTCGACCCAGGCCGTTCCACGTAATACCTCGGCGAGCGGTTTGGAAGCATCCAGAGGAGGGTAGAAGAGTTTCTGGCCGGGTGTATGATCTGGAGCAGGACAGGAAGGGGTAGAGTGGAAGGGGAGGGCGGAAATGAGGCCGGACAACGTTTCGTTGACTGGGGGGGGGAGGAGAGAGGAAAGGGTAGGTAGCGGCGTTGAGTCGGAAGCTGCGAACAGTACTCGACTGTGCGCTGTGACCTTGTCCGTGGTGGTGGCAGAGGTAGAGTCGAAGGGTGAAAGAGGGACAGAGATGTGAACTGTTAGATGCAGTTGTTGTGTTCTGCGTTCTTATTCCATATCAGAAATGATTGTTACTGCACAAACGGGTCCACTTTCATGTAGCACTCACCTCGGATTCCAACTTGATTGATTCGCTTTTTTCCTACCCATACCTTCCGGCATGAAACTGACCTCACAACCTCTCTGAGCCAGCTCTTTCCTCAATCCGTCAGACCTATTGGATCTCCTATGTCCTCCTGGTCCGCCACCTCTTGAGCCAGCTCTCATCCCTCCCCTGCCAGGACCTGAAGAGATCTCTTCCACTTTCACACCTTCTCCCCATCCACCGACTTTCCTCCTCCCTTCTTCCAACCATCTATAATCGTCCGACCAGGCACCTTGCCCGTACTCTTTGAGCGGCACATATTTCGCAGGATCCCTCACCCCGGAACATGAGTCGCGAGCTTTGTGAGTCCTGGAACAGGGCAATGAGCATGTTCGACGTGAACAGCGAGGACAGGTGTATTTCGCTGGTTGAGAACAGATGGCGCACTGATTGGGGTCTGCAGCGAGGGACGATGTTGGAGCCGGCCGTGATGGGCCTGCTACAGGGGAGGTGTATGAGCCTGGACGAGGGGGAAGTGAGAAAGACATGCCGAAGGTGATGTCGTTGTGATGTATGCTGGTCGTGAACGTATTCAGAGTTAGGATGATGGTGGTGTGTCTAAACATCCGGTTCAACTTTTCATCTTCGTCTCGAGCGGCGATGTCCGCACCTCCACTCCAACAGACCTGCTCCTCACTAAGTTATTTGTTTATACCTGTCCATTTCATCAGACAACCACGTATGATCTCGTGTCAATTCCCCTCGAGACATCAGGCATCTTGGCCATACACCATGCAATCATACCAGTACCGAGTCATACTGGATAGTTCACTCGGAATCTCGTAGAAGCGCAACGGGTACACGACCGCCCCAAGCCACATTGGGGTTTTCTTCCTTTGTCCGCGGACCACCTACCTACTTACACACCACTCCAACCTCGTGTCTGTCATTCTCTTCACACACCTTTCTCTCTCTCTCTCTTTTCGCAGGAGAAACGCACAGATAAATAACAGCGTCGACGAATGGCCCAGTGTGCTCCTCCTGATTATTCGGAGCTTGACGCACTTGCTCGATATGACCGTCAATACGGATCAAGGAGTCTGAATGAGTTGATCTATGCGAGGCGTCGCTGTTCGCTGATTGGGCGACGAAGATGCGCTATGGTCACTCGACATCATCGTCCCTTAGAGAGTCCTTCGGTGAGGAGAAAGTTCTCCGCTTGAAAGGACATTCGTGCATATTCTCACTTGATTCACCTTGAAACACCTAACTAGTTGTTCAGAACTCATCGCTTCACTGTGACCTACCTCTTCATCAGACACCACAATGCAAGCTAAATCCAGTCTCTTCTATCGCGATGTGGTATGTCGGCTTCCCAGGTCAAAAGCCCTTGATTATGGAGCACAAAGGACCTGGAACAAACGCTGATGTGCTTCTGACTGACACAACTATCTCCTTTAGAAAAAGAACCATCGACCAAAACGCCAAATGGTCGCACTCGGTGCGTGCTCGTGATCCCGAGGTGTGTCTTTTCGACTGTATCATACTTTTGAGTTTATAAGATGAGTTGGATGTGAAGTCTTTCGCGAGGCATTCCGGTGGTCAGAGACCCGATCTTCTCTGGTTAGGTTAGGTTGTGAGTCCCTCTCCTCGATAAGCAAGCTTGTGTGAGAGCAAACCATTACGGACACGTCTTCCCAGCCTGTGCGAAGCTGATCAACAGCTCCGATTCTGGCTCCGACGCTCGAGTTGCCGAAACTACGATCCTGGGCTGTCAACCTGAGTTATCTTTGTCCATCGAAACATTGCCAAGTGAATCAATGACCACCATATCCCAAAGCCCCTAGATTACTTTGCAAGTCTCGGCTGATCTCTCTGCTCTCGTTCTTCAGCGCGTACTCGCCTCGCGATGACTCGTCGAACGCCGTGACGATGATAGCGTTACAGAATTTCAAGGTGAAACATGTTGTCGTTGCTGTAAGTTTCTGTTCCTCTTAGAGCACGAGTGACCCGATCAAGCAAGAAATGAGACATTCCCTCATCACTCTCAACTGAATATATATTCGCCGGGCCACACGGATTGCGTCGGTTGCCTGACAGCTCTCAACGTCTCTCGTCTCCCTGCCACAACCGCCCGCACCCCGCTTCAGAGATACGTCCAACCGCTCGCGACCCTCGCAAGGACTTCACACACGGCTGACGGACCGCCTACCTTGTATTTACTGGTGGATGAGAACGTGCTTCAGCAAGTGAAGAATCTGGTGGAACGTGACGTTATCAAAGATTTGAGTTGGCGCCAGTCTGTATCTCAAGGGCTCTAGGGAGTGGATGAGACATTGGTGCGAAGGACTGTAAGTCGTTTGACACTATACACTTTTCTCAGGACCGGAAACGAAGAGTTACAGAAGGCGTCGTGATTCGCGGTTGGGTTAATCATCTCGAGGATGTAGGTGTTTTCATCCTTCTTCCACAAGCGTGCGATACGTTCCAATCACTCTGAGAGTTGAAAGTTCATGTCGCTGATGTCGTCCGGACAGGGCACGATCCGTGATTTGAATGTTTCGATTGGTCCTCCGGGCAACAAGGCCGATGCGTGGTTTTGATGTGGTCGGGTTGGTGATAGATATATAGGGTGTCATCTGTGCCGAGAAAGATGAGCCTTGTTTACCGGTGCGGTGTGCACAACCAAGATTGCTGCTTTGTAGGAAGAGGATGTTAGGCCAAATATGCATGACATCTATATACAAAGCACAGCTCATGAAATAACCCTCAGCTAAGTGTGTAGATTTCGCTCCCCGCTTCGAGCGTCCTTGTGTGGCCGGTGTCAAGCGGCCAGACGACTCGGGCTAGCGATGAAGAAATTCGTTGGCATCATGGGGTTGTAGGATAGGAATGAGGGAAACAAGACTTCACTGACACACCGAAGAGGGGTACAGAAGACTTGAGCGTACAAGTCGATATTTGGATCAGATGTGTGAGCGATCTTCATATCGACTTGTCCCGAAGAAGATTGGATGAGCAAGAGCTCTACCTATAGAAGGAATCGAATGAAAGAGTACTCGCGGCACGAAACGAGCAGGAAGAATGAACGGATGAGGGATAGACTTCGACCCAAGACACAGAGTAAGCCCCATCGAGTTATCCTTCTCCCCCTTTCCCATTTGGAAAGGGTAATAGCGAAAGACAATCGCATAACTATACCTATGAGCACGTGATTTCATCTTTGCCCCCGTTTTTCTAATCGAATCTCATCCTTCACTCCCAGAAGAGCCCTAACCTCACATCGCGTCAGACAAGACGAAGTGGTCCGACTCGTATCTTCGTCTGGAACGGTCTTCGTCAAGACGATTTGAGTTTGTGAGGTTCGAACAGGTCTTCTGGTGTGAAAAACTTTCCTATTCCCTTCTCTCGACAATTCGATGAAAGGTGATGATATACTGTAAATCCATTTTTCTGACATGGTATTAAGATCTTCGGGGGATGAACCGTTGATCGACCAAATGAAAAGATGGTATAAACAGATTCCTCCCAAACAAGTGGAAAGGAATGATCAAAACCCCCCTTCCAAGATCCCGACTCGTCCTTCCTTCTCACTCCGTTGATGATATGCCCAAGGAAGACCCGACCGTCACTCGATATCGTTCTTCCCTTCCGAAACAGTCTGGGTCGGGAAGAAGAGGAAAGGAGGGGAAAGAGAGATGATCAATTTTCGTAAGGTTCAAGTACGAATGCTTTCCAGATCACTTTCAAGCTCTCTTCCCTCTCTCCTTCTCTCTCTCTCACTCGATCCAAGACCAGGAAGAAAATAATAGATACCGAAGTTGAATCTTTGTCAAACATCTGAAGTGAGGGAAAAGGACGAGCAAGACCATGAAGGACGAAATGTTGAGAGAGCAGGAAAGACAAAAGGTTGTGATGAGATTGACCGTATATGAAAGCAGGGGGAAGGAGGCTCCGGGGACTTTCAACCCACAGCAAAAGTGAAGGTGAGCGATACGAGAGATGTATCGTCAACCTGGTCCGTGAACTGCGAAACAGCGATTCTTGTGCTTGGGTGGATGAAGTTGAGGGAGAAGAAGAGAGAAAGAGAGACTGAAATTTTGGACAAGAGAGCCAGTGACAGAACGCGAAAAGTGTGACAAGCCGATGGAATGCCAAGTAGGGGGAGCAATTAAGGTTCACTGCTGGCTCAGTCTGCTTCGCTGGATTTGTCCTCACGTTCTCATGTGTCTGTTGTGCGACATCAAGCCGTATGCAAGACAGTGTCCATATCATGTAGTATCTACTGGCAATGCAATCTCTCTCAACCCTCCACTATCGTCGCGCCATTACGTTTGCCCGTCGCCCGTGGGACGTCACGCCAAAGCCTCTACAAAGTACATTCTTGCGTACTCCTCCTTGTCCCATCATTTCCTGCTCTGCCGACGCTTCACGCTTTACGCTTGGCTCGCCCCTCTCACTCCCTAGTACACATACGGGATGAACTTCCACCTGACGACCTTGCAGTACTCATCCCAATCATCTCCATACTTCCTGGCGCACTTTGCGAAATCCCTTCCGCATCGGTGAACCAGAACGATCAAGAAGAAGACAGGGTAGAACATCGTGATAGGAGTGTTGAACCCTCCAGTCAATCCCCATGTACAGGCTTGGATCCAGTCGGCAGTGTAATTGGGTTTTCTAGCGTACGCCCACCAACCAGAAGTCAGCAGCTTGTTGCCATGCTTGGTCTGGATGTATGTCGGGTTCTTGATCTCGGACCAAGGAACCTGAGGGAAGGCCTTTCGAGTGACTTGAACACCTTGCTCCTGCATCTTGAAGGTGGACTTCTGGGCCATGGCACCATCGAAGATGCAATAGCAAACGATGAGAGTGGTGAACATCGCGATCTGGCCCCAAAGAGGGAAATCATAGGTTGATGTGGGAGCTCGAATCATGTAGATGACGGGGTAGCAGTAGGTGAAGGGACTGCCAGGGTAGACGAATCATTAGCTTCGCACGCCACTCCGGGATCTGAAGACACTCACACTCCGGCCATGTTCCAGAAGATGAGCATCCATCCGAATTTCTCATGGAACATATCCCAAGTTTGGGGGATCATATGCTCCCCTTTAGCACAGGCGTTCATATATAGTCCGGTCGCCAAGACCATGTGTGCCATGTTCCCAGTCACTCGACCAAGATCCTCATACTGCTTCACGGCGCCAGATACCGAGAGCAAGACAAGCAAGATCCAGGGGACTCGAACTTCGGCAAACATCTTGAGATCGACCGGGCCAATACGAGGGTTGAGAGACACACCCATGAAGTGATCGTAGATGACATTGCCGCTCATTCGAAGGGGTCCGCCACCGTAGTTGAACAGTCGAGAACAGAGATCAATGATGAGGGAGATTGAGAAAGAAGTGATCAACGCTACGGTCATGATCGGACCATAGTTCTCGACGATCCATGGAAGTCGGTAGATGCCAGTCTTGTGAAGGACTGTGGCGAGAGCGATGGTGGCATACCACGAAAGAAGGGCGTTACAGTGGTAAGGAAGGGTCTTGTAGCCGAGGGAAGGGACAGGAAGACCGTCCAAGGTGACACCGGGCATGACAAAGGCGAAAAAGACCTGGATAGCAGTGAGACCTAGGTATGTCACACAAGCGAATTTGGTTGGGTAAGCGTCCTGAGAAGAGCCACATGTCAGCTGGAGCCCGATCTTTGAAGGACTTGTGGAAATTGCTAAGCTCACCTCGTAGATGTGTTGACCCATCCGCTGCAAAAAGGGCATGATATCGTCGACGGATTTAGGGTGAACGAGGGCTCCTTGGTAGAACCAAAGACAGATCCAGAGATAGTCTAGCGGGATATATCAGCTTCGCGAGCCTCTACGGCGAAGCGCCGCGATTTGTAGCGCTCACACATCAAAGCAGGGAAGCCGATCATCATCCCAAGGACACCTGGAACACCACCGAACTCATATCTGCGACGCGATCAGTAGACGTCTACCATGCATATGTATGATCTGACTCACTCCTGATGTTGATCCAGCTTCTTGTCCATCTCCTGACCATGTTCCGTAGGGACAGCGTTCACTTTGAGCAGAGCTTGCGATTCTCCATCCGCGATCTTCTGCGAATTCGACTTGGACTTGGTTGTCGTCGTCGTTTTCGTTGAGCCCCTCTGACGGAGGTTGGCCGCGGGGCTATCCATGGTGACTGCCATGTTGCCTTGAGGGTATGTGGGGAAGTCGGTAGGGAAGAGTGTAGGGAAGGGAGCTTGGAGATAGAGGCTCGTTATACTTGGTGAAGAGATAAGTAGTCAAAGAGATCAAAACAATGCGATCTGGATGATTCAGTAGCCTGAACCGCGTAGCTTTTTATTTTATTTTATTCAAAAAAACATCGTATCATGATCTAACAAGTATCAGGCACAACAACAACAACAAAAACGATTTCACCTCCACCAGAGAAGCCACCTCGTCTCGAAAACTTCTTGCCTCTCAACATGTCGGCTTTGACAGTGAGGCCCCCCGTCGACCTCACACTCACATGACAACTCGCAAGGATGACACTTGCCAAGTCCTTCGCCGAGGGACCGTCGGGAGAGAAACCCCCGACCTCTTCTCAGATTGACCTCCATGCTTCCGTGCCTTCCCACCTCGCGGCCGAGATCACTTTTCTCAAGACACTCATCCGACGAGCGAAAGCTCAACATCGGACTCAGCTCTTCCTCCAGCGCATGGTGGGTGTAGCGAGAGTCGCACAATTGGTTCTCCGACATGTACGCGAGATGGTCCTCCTTGCCCAACTGGACTTGGAGAACCAGGCGGGAGCTGGGGACCGAGCGCGGGACAGTAAGAGGAAGAAGGGTGAAATCTTGGTCGTGAAGGTATGTCAGCTGGTGGAATCTTTTGCAATGGCAGCAGCTACGTATAGGATTCGAGCTGACATCACACGAACAGATGATCAAGCAACTTTTCGATGCGCATCATGTCACATCCCAGATAATCGACCTGCATCACTTCTTACCTCTCCAAACCACCTCGCTAGCGATATATGCCCGCCTCTTCGCGATGACTGTCAACATCGCTATTGCATGGGAGATGGATATCGAACGACTGATATCGGGTCTCTATCCGGACATATCGAAGAAAGGTAGAAACGGTATGGGTGGATTTGCTCAAGGGGGTGTTTCGGTCAACGGTGGACCGGATGCCAAGGCGAGTACGTCTACATTCCCGCTTGGCGGAATGAGCGAGGAGATGGGGTTCGAACTTGGCGAAAAGATAGAGAGGAGTGGTATGGTCTCGAGACCGCTGTCCAGAGCTCTGAACCCTGTCATACCACGATCAGTTGAGCTGTCGTTCAACCTCTCCTCCGAAGCTGGATCCGATCATGGAACCCGAATCTTGGCTGGTGCTATGAAAGACATCGGTTCATCTCCACGTATCTCCATCACCACACCTGCGATCTCATCGCGTTCGACATCCGATACTCCGATGACCATCGGCACTTCTCGACCGATATCGACTTTCGACAATCACCTCGAACCTACGTCAGATCCTAGGTCTAACAACCTGTCAGAGTTGTATCGTCCTCCCCGACCTCGCTCTGTCTCGAAGGAGGAAGATCTCACGTTGGCAAACTTAAAGACGACGAAGAAGAAGAAACGACCTGTCATGGACGACGATGTTGAGGACGATCGCTTGTCGAAAGAGACCACAGGTGAGACAGTGGACGTCAAGAAGCAAAAAAGGAAGAAGAAGAAGAGAGATTCGATGGATGATATCTTTGGTTTCTGAGCATGAGGACTTACTTGTATCTGTACTTGTCGCCACGTTCCGCCATTCCGGCATGAGGGTCACAGTTTCTTGTATCTGTTGTATCGATATAATCACTACACATATAGAATGCATCACTATTTCTGAACCAAATGGTCACGGCGTGATATGTGATTACAAGACAAACAGCATCGAATGCGCGAGTTATTGTAGATATCATATCGATGGTATTTACAACAAGATCCAACCTTCCTCTTTGATATCTCCTCTCGTCTATTTTTACGTATTACAGATTATAAACCCTGCTTCACTGACATTGTCACCAATTTCGATGGATCTTCCACTCCCACACAGCTTTACGTCAAACTCTTTCAAGAAGTGTCCGTCATTTATGAGATCATCCCTCTATTACCCGCCTCTCCTCCTCATCCCCCTCGTCATCCTCACCAACTCCCACGCTCAACGCATCCCACCTCTCTCTCACTTCCCTCGCAGTCAATCTCAACCTTTGATCAGGCTCCAACATCCCTCTCAACACCTCTCTCACTTCTGCTCTCACTCTATCCGACGAATCGAGGAATAACATCGCTGGACTCCCATCGTCGTACGGTTCTGTCAATTGACGAAGTGTCTCCTTGGCTTCAGCCACATCATAGTTTCCTTCTAACAAGCCGGGAATGGCTAGAGTCGAAGTAGTCGTAGACAGAGAAGGAGGCGTTGGGATTTGAGAAATCGGTGCGGAGATAGGCGAAGGTAGGGTGAGATCGATTTGAGCGGGTCGAATATAATTGCTACCTGTGATATCGGACACGGGGGGCGGATCGATAGGTGACGTGTTCGCACTCGACGTCGAGGTCGAAGAACCTTTCGCAGATCCTCCAGCCATCGTCGCAGTCGTGGCAAGTCGCGATTCTTGAGCTCGGCGCATTGACGATGCTCTACAGATACCAGCCGTAGGAGATATGGAACACGCGAAGTCGTCCCCCTCACTCAGCAACAGTGCGACCGCATCTCTGCCTAATCCCGCACTTCCACCACTGCCGCCTGAACTCGATGAGATCGCTGATCCGTTCTTTATCCAATTCGCCCAAAGTTTCACTCCAGAAGGGGATTCTGAATTCTCAACTTCGTCGGATGCTCGAATCGATTCGGTCGATGTCATTCGTTTCAATTTTGGCTTCGCGTTACTTCCTCCAGCTGCCGTGCCACCATAAGGGGGAAGACCGTCGAAAGTCACAGTGGATATTTGATCGCGACTATAACTGGGCGGCACTCGCAGTGATCCGGTTCTCCTCACTCCAGCTTGGCTGAGCCCAGACATGGTCGACGCAGCACCTCTCCAGGCGGATGGGTATGGACTCCCATCGATGCTGACGCCATCATCGTTGCCCACACGATGGAGGCGTTCTCGCTCTTCATACGCCCACAGTCCGCCTTTCCTCACATGGTGCATGATTTCAATCATCCTCGAACCTCGGAACGGTTCGCGGCCTGTGATACATTGGTAAAGCGTAGCGCCGAGAGCGAAGATGTCGACAGGGAACGAAAACGTCTGATTCGGGTCGACTAATTCAGGAGGGGAGAACGGAAGGGTACCAAGACCAAGTCCGTCTGTGGGAGGGTGGGCAGGGTGAATGAGAAGGGATGAGCCGAAATCTGACAACCGTATGTGTAGGTCGGTCGTGAGCTGGGCAAGGTAAAATCAGCTTCCACGCTGCCGCACTGGGGCTCAAAGCTCTCGAAAGGATTCCGACAGCGAGGTCGCCGATGGAGGAGATTCATTGCACTCACCAGTAAGTTGCCCGGTTTGACGTCGGCATGGACGACTCCTTTCCCATGTACCCACTCAAGAGCTTCTGCTCCTTCTCTCGCCCACCTCTCCCACAGCTTCTTCCCGACCAATTGCGGACTGGTTCTCAACATCCTATCCAATGTCCCCAACGGCGCATGTTCTAGCAACAAGACCAATCTCGAGACCGCCCTCGGAGGATGATCGGCCCTCACCGCCTGACCGAGAGATGGTAGAGATGGGAAAGAAGCGAGACTCGCCAATTCTGGTCTCCCCTCTGTCCCAGTTTGATTCGATTGCACCGGCGCATGTGCCGATATCAAGGTCGAGCTTCGCTGTCGGACAAGGGTACCTGTTCCAGAGCGTAGAGCATCGGACGTTGAGCGAGCATGAGTAGCGGGCATTGATGCGAATCCTTCGATGTCCTCTTTGACAGCTATGAGCTTGACGACATATACACTCCCGTTTCGCTGCGGTTTGTGATTCCGTTCGCTTGCACCAAATCCATCAGGACTGGACCCATCCGACGTTGACGTAGAAGTGTGAAAGCCGTCTCGTAGAGGAGACACAGCTCTATTACGCCCCTGACCGCCTCGAGCCATCCGCGATCCGCGTTCAATACTTGTTGTTTTCTTCGACTTGGTTCCTGCTAATCGATGCAGGAAGAAGGCTTCTCTTAATCCCATCGTCTGAGACTCTCTGTCCGGTGCTAATCTCTTCGCTGCGCACAATCTCCAACTTCCTCCTACCAGCCCATCCCCATTCTCGTTCACTTCCTTCTCGAGTGCTTCCTGCGTCTGTGATTGAGGCGACAAGGCACTACCTCGTCTGCCTAGTAATCCTCTTCCCTTTCCTCTTCGATTCTGCTTGTAAGCTGCTAAGAACACCCTTGCGTATCTCCCTTCACCGAGAAGATAGGTCGAATTGGGGAGCAAACGAAGTTCGATGTCCTCTGAAGAAGGCGGCAAAGGCGGTTGCCAATCTGCTGCAGCTGCAGAATTGGACGGAGGGAGTTGTGGAGATTGATGCAGCGGCGATAGGGGGTCAGTGTTGTCCCATGACGGTTGGCGAGACGATGATGCTGAAGATGAAGCAGCGGCGTTTGCGAGGTACTGGTCCGCAATTCCGCTGGTGGGACGTAAGCCATCGAGGGAGAGAGGGGCAGGGATCGTATGTCGGAAACTAGATGCTCGAGATAAGTTGAGAGGGGACGGAGCGAGAGAACTAGCCGTAGTGGGTCCACTGGCTCCATTACCGATATTGAGTGAAGTGACGAGTCTCGGAGCAGGAGGAGGCGTGATGGCGTCGGAAGAAGAGAGATCGAAGAATGACGAAGTTCGAGAAGCTGCAGATGGTGAAGATCCGACACCTTCTACTCTGGCAAGTGTTTTCACATGTGGTGTCGTGAATGATCTCGTGTTCGCTCCGAATTCGTCCAAATCCATCTCTCCCAAGCGACTGTCCTCGACATGCTTGTCCATCTTCAGACCGGGTTCCCTTCTCTTACCCGGTACCAGCGCTGAGAGAGTGTGAGCATGTGAAAACAAGTTTGATCCATTCCCACTCCCACTCCCACTCCCACTCCCGCTGGCTGAAGGGACCTCCGCAGCAGCATCTCCCAGTAGGGGTCTAGGAGGCGGTAGATCTGGTTTCCAAGAAGTGTTGAAGAGATCATTACGAGACGAGGCGGAACTGGAACTGGACGGACGAGATCCTCCGACTCCGACAGGGCTCGATAACGACTTGGCGGGCGGTGGTTGGGACTGAGAGGACGAATCGCGAAGCAGTGACATGATCGACTCTCGTACCCAGGCAGTGGAAGCGTCGATGAGTCGTGAACCGAATCAGATGATTATAGGAAGGTGTTGGTGTTGTCGATCGAGGAGTGAGAAAGAGATCTGTTGATGGATATATAATCTGGAGATAGAACCACTACTTCGCTAAGACATCTCGTAGCGAGATTTGATGCGATACGACATACACGCTGATATGTACAGTACAGTACAGATCTCCGATACAAGTGGTGACGGGGCGAAGGGTCGAACCGAACGAAGATGTCCGGATGGATATTGCTTGGATGACTGATTATAAGGAAACGTAGAAGGGCGTGTTGATCTAAGACATGAGCAGAATGAAATATTGAACGAGAGTAAGTAGAAAGTCGTCCCAATCGGGGGATGTCACCCATGTTCGTCTGGATTCAACTCGTAAACAATCCATCCCACTATTGAGACCCAGTCCCGTTCTCGTAGATCTCTCGTCACACAACGCACATGCACACCGCTGCGTTCTAGAAAAGAAACAGGTTGCTACACCAAAACACCCTCACAGCGCTCTGCGCACAGCCAATAGCGAGAAACATTTGAACAATGCATTGTCCATGCTGGTTGTGTGGTGCATTACAACGATACACAAGTACTTTCATACAACTCAAACTGATGCTCCATCTAGACACCCATATGCAACTGTGCGATTGAACACCCTCACCGATCCCTCGTCACGACCACATCCACCAGTCCTACTTGATCCCGTTCTTCCCGCACACTTCCCACCGTCGGCGATTCCGGTGGACTCAACGTCCACCTCGCTTCTCTTTCTGCCTCGGTCGTCAATCGTCTCGTCGTTTCGCTCATTCCTGATGACTCGGTACGGGCACTTCTATCCAGAGTGTCTACTGGCGATGGAGGTTCGAGGTCTCCATCAGGACGCATGGAGTCGGGAGACGGTGCAGTCGATCTCGCACGTCGATCATCCCGTCGTACTTCTAGTAGTGGCTCTCCATTCAGTTCCTCTTCATCATCATCGTACGGCGACGACGATGTTGGTTCTGTCGAGCCTCCAGCTTTGTCCCTCTTGCTGTTCATGATTTTCGACCAGATATTATCATCCGCCGCAAGACCGTTAGCAGCAGTCTTCGTTGGACTGCCTACTGGACTAGGCGAAGTACTACCATAGCCTTCGTAACCGCTTGGTGAGAGTAACGGTGAGCTTGGTATAGGTACACTTCCGTTTTCTCTCTCTTTCGCCAAGGCGGACGGTCTTCTCCTTCTCGCCGTCGTCGTCTCATCTGGTACTCCACGCTCTACATCTCCTTCCCACGTAGGCAGCCGGCTGTACTCTCTGTCTCCGCCGCGTCCCTCACCAGTCTCGTCATCGGGGTTCTTCGGACCCTTGATCACCTGGTCCACCAAGCAGAACTGAAACACGTTCATGATGAGCGGGAAAATGGCCATGACGAAGATGACTTGTATCCGAGGGGATAGCCAGCCGAGTAGCGATTGACCGAATTGGAAAAGCAGATCGGAGATGACGGGGAGTGTGAGAGGGAGGAGGACGAGGAGCTTCATGATCAAGATAGAGCTGAGGTAAGGAAGAAGTTGTTTCCACCAGCTATGGGCTCGACACCGATTAGCCTGCGAAATACTGAATATGCATGGACTCGACAGCACCGAGCTGAAGTAAGAATAAGACTCACAAAGAAGGACGCGGTGGTCGTCCATATTGTCCACTGACAAAACCTTCCCAACCGAGCCGCTTCGTGAACACCCATGTGAACCCTTTCAAGCAGAAGTACAGAATGCCAACGCCTGCAGGACGTGAGTTAGCTACTCGTTTTCCGTCGGTATCATGAAACCAGCGCACCTAACGTGGTATCGATAAGAACGTTGAGAAAATATAACGAACAAGGATTACTATGTACAACCCGAGCCACCACGTCAGAGATCTGTATCCCTGAATAAGCGCTACCCCTCATCACTACCATGCAAGATAATGCCAAGCTGCTCACCAGGACATTCAGACCATGAACGAGAGCCTGTCCTACGAGCTGTTTCCCAACATCCCATATCCATATTCTCCACGATCGTTTTCTCCGCTCCAGATGTTTCTTGATCACAAGTGAGATGATGACGAATATGCCCACTGAGAGTGGTATCAAGTAAAGCGTTGATCAGTAAGCGTCAAAGGGAGCACTGATGACAAGCATAGCATATTCGTGCTTGTCCAATAGATCTGAGTGGAGAGACGATGTATGGGTTGGAATGGGAAAGAAAGACGAGCGATACCCACTCAGACCTTGTACGATCAACCCTGTCGTCCCTAATAGCTTACATCGATCTGTATCTGCCATCGGGGGAGACATGCCATCGTCAATCGGTGAGGGTGACGGTGGCGGTGGCGGTGGATCGAACAGAGTCGAGTTTGCAAAGAACATGGCGGCCGTGAAGAGGGCTAAAGGTGCGGACGGGACGTGTGGAGGGACAAGCTGGGGGAGATTGGTGCAGTCGATATAAGGAGTACCTTGTCCGTTGTGACCGTGACCGATTATCCAAGATGCCAAGTGAGCGATAAATTGATGCGTGTCCAGACCGGGTTTTGAGATGATCAAGGGGTTGTTTTAGATCATACGCAAATCCAGCGAGCCTAATTTGAAAAGTAGCGCAAGTGATCGTGGGATGATAAGGATAAGCTATTCCGTTACGTGCCTGGGGAAACACGGGCGCTCAACTTATTTCCAACGACCAACAACTTGTTTTCCAACGACAACAATGGACCAATCCATGCGTCGACAAAGTGAAGAGAAAGGCAAGGGTGGACGCTTTTCACTCTTGATCACCACCCTCATCTTGTCTCTACACCAGTCCTTCACAAGAAAACATCCTACCAGCCCCGTCATTCCATTTCCCCGCGATGCTCGCCCTTCGTCCAGCTCTTCGTTGCGCTCGAGCGCAATCTATCGAGAGATCTCTCGTTCAACCTCCGAGGATCGCTACCAGGGGCTTCGCAACTACCCTCCGACGAGCGGAGGAGGTGAGTCAGGTCGTCTGGAAAGAGGACCAAGGTTGACGGATGGACCGTACGTTGCTATGTGACGCCCGTAGCTGCACAAGACACCGCTGTATGACTTCCACGTCAAGAACGCGGCGAAGATGGTTCCGTTCGCCGGATGGAGTATGCCTCTCAGTTATGGCGAGGTTGGTCAGAGTGAGTGCGGTTCTTCTCAATCAGGCTGTCACAAGCTACGATCGCACCTTCACACGTCGTGCTCGGCGTATCAACACACTGACGGTATCGTCCAAATGTGTAGCTGATGTTGGATATTGAACTACGCTGTGCAGTCACCGCCCATAAACATGTCCGTTCTTCCGCTGGACTTTTCGATGTCTCCCACATGCTCCAACACAACTTCGCCGGACCCACCGCGCAATCCTTCCTACTTTCACTTTGCCCTTCATCTCTCGCCTCTCTTGCACCCTTTAGCTCGACTCTCTCGGTGATTCTCAACGAGACGGGCGGTATCATCGACGATACGATCATCACGAAACATTCCGACGAGGAATTCTACGTCGTCACCAATGCTGGACGATCTACCGAAGACAAAGAGTGGATAGGTAAACAACTGGACAAGTGGAACGAGGAACAGGGAGCAGAGGGACAGGTCCAATGGGAGACATTGGATGGGTGGGGACTGTTGGCGTTACAAGGGCCAAAGGCGAAAGATGTGGTTCAAGGTATGACGGACAAAGATCTGTCAGGGATCAAATTCGGTCAGAGCACTTTTGCAGAGCTGGATAATGGACAGGGCGGAAAGGTCAAATGTCACCTGGCAAGAGGTGGTTACACCGGTGAAGATGGCTTCGAGGTGGGTGATCCATCTTACTGTTACATGTTTCTGCTTGCACAGACAAATTCGTAGCAGGAAAACGAATACTGACCTGACCTTTGCTCCGCTGCAGATCTCCATTCCTCCCGCAGAGGCAGTGGCCATAGGCGAGCGGATCGCTCGACATCCGGACGTGCTGTTGATCGGTCTCGGAGCACGGGATTCTCTCCGACTCGAAGCCGGAATGTGCTTGTACGGTCACGATCTCGACGAAAGCGTCAGCCCTGTCGAAGCCGGTCTGAGCTGGGTCATCGGTGAGTCTTCTCAATCTTACCCTTGAAATACAACACAAACCTATCTCAGAGGGCCAGTCAGAAACGATCGACTAACACCATACTTACTTTTTAGGCAAAGACCGACGGGCCGAAGACTCCACTCCCGTCTTCCCCGGAAAATCAAGGATTCTTGCTGAACTTGTTTCGGGGCCATCGCGACGACGTGTCGGATTCGAGATCACAGGTGCCCCAGCCAGAGAGGGATGTAAGGTGTTCGACTCGGCCGGTACCAAACAAATTGGTAAGTCACTGTCCCCTTTGCCGCCGTCTCTGTCTTCCGTTCTGATCCATCCCCTCGCATGCTCTGCTTACATGACTGACGATGGTCTTTCTTGTCGTAGGCGTGATCACATCAGGTATCCCTTCCCCTTCGCTCGGCACAAACATTGCAATGGGCTACGTCGAGAATGGTCAACACAAGAAAGGGACAGCGGTCAAAGTTGAAGTGAGGAAGAAGTTGAGGGAGGCAGTGGTCAGACCTATGCCTTTTGTTCCTACAAAGTACTTCAAGTAGGACTTGGTGAGCTTGATGAAAAGGGAACAATGATTGAGGTTCTATGCATTTAGATGAGATTGTTTCGAAAAATCTTCCATTGCAGCGGTAGTGTACACTGCCGTTGTCGATGCGGCAATCAGCATGTGAAAGGATACCTGACTTTGACTTTGTTTGAGATGATCCAAAAGACCTTGTTATTCGTTACTTCTTTTGCTTTCCACCGCAATCTGGGTAGGATATGGCATATCTTCCGCGTAAAGTACAAGGGGACGAACTGAAATGGTAAGTCATGAAGAAACTAGAATGAAGGAAAAAAGGAAAAAATTTGAATTGAGAACCATCGTGTATTTCCGTTCCTACGCATACACAGCGTCCCGTCCACTCCGAGTCTAAGACTCTCATGCACGTCTTTGCTTCACGCCAATCGTCCTCCTCTGTCCTTTTCTCGACTGGGAATCAATTCATCTGCACATTTAACAACATCCACCGCTGGATGACGCGCTTCCTTGCTTGTTGACGTCCACACCTCGTCGGTCCGCACCGAGAGACACAGGAGCCGCTTCTTGGGGTTGAGAGTCGATCAGACGGGTCTTGATATCTCTGCGAAGTCGGTCAAAGGTCAGCGAGATCCTGCATGGCCGAGTCACGCCTTTCCGCGTCAAAGGGACGTGGGAAAAATGAAGACGCAGATGATGTGGGTGGAAAGGTGAACGCACCTGGCAAGAGTGAAGAAAGCCTCTTCGACGCCCTCGTTGGCCTTCGCACTAGTCTCCAGGAATCTTAACCCAAACTCGTCCGCAAGAGCACGTCCTTGGTCGAGAGTGACGACTCGTTTCTCGTCCCAATCGCATTTGTTACCGATAAGGATCTTGTTGACACCGGGTGAGGCGTGTTGTTCGATGTTCGCATGCCAAGTCCGGATGTCTGGGGTGTTAAATTCAAGATCAACGTCGGTGCTCGCTCACGCAGAATCAAGTAGGGCATCAGGTGCAGCTCCCGCTGAGTGAGCGGTCGGCCGCCCGTGCGTGCGTGCGTGCATGGGGCTGCTGCGATGATATGCTACGTTGAACTCACTGTTGAACGATTTCTCGTCTGTGACGTCGTAGACCAACAGAATACCCATAGCACCTCTGTAGTACGCAGTGGTGATAGTTCGGAAACGTTCTTGACCTGTAGAGTGTTACAAAAATAAGGTTAGCTGGATCATTGTCGCGCTTCGTTACGTCTCATTCATATCTTTCAACATACCAGCTGTGTCCCACTGCGGCGAGATAGGTAGATGGGTCAGTTACGCTACCTCGGTAGACAGAGGCATGAGGAGACCCACGATCTGAAGCTTGATTCGTTTCCCGTCAAGTTCGATAGTCCTGATCTTGAAATCGATACCTGATCCAGTCAAACCACATCAACACGTATGTTCTCCGCCCATCCGGATCGTATCGATATCGACAAGCGCGTCTGGTCGAGAACGCGTACTCACCAATGGTGGTGATGAACGAGGGTGTCCATGAGTCGTCACAGAATCTAAGGAGGAGACATGATTTGCCGACACCTGACCCATTGCGAAGAGACACAAACATAAGCTCCACAGTCATTATGGGCGGGGGAAGATGCACGTACCGGAATCACCGATGAGGAGTAGTTTGATCAAGCTATCGTGGGGAGGGTAGTCAGCAATGGTCGTCCCGATCATGCAAGCAGACCAAGTCGAATGTGATGCGCCAGTCTGATTCTATACGCGTCGGCATCCCTTCCCATCCCACGTCGAGGAGGAGTATCTCGCGCAGCAGGGATGCGAGGGGGGTCAGAAGGGAGACGTGAGACGCACAAATCGTAATGAGGTCCTGCCATATCGTCTTGTCGTCTACTCGATCTTGTTCTGCAAAGAGTGATGGTCAAGTGAAGAAGGTGAAAGTGAGGAGATTGATGTGATGACCTTGTTGTGAGTCATCATGTGATAAGCTGATGATGATGCACGATGCCCTGCCCACCACCATGGACCGCAACGGATGCAGCCGGACACCGAGTTCAAGTTGGAATTGGGACCACAACTCGCGCCACTCTGCAGCACTCCCCACAGTGGGACCCGGGGATATCGGCGATATCATCATTGTGGCAATCGGTCTATCTGCGAGTCCCGTTCGCAGATACAACGTTTCATGCCAAGGTCCCGTCCTTTCATTGAGATTGCAGAAGAACCGAAACGTTCTGTCAAAGGTCATCATGCGGCTTCTGAATCAGAGCACCTTGGCGTGTGGGGACTGGCTGCAGTGGTCGAACAGAGTCCACTGGGGCTTTGACAAGCTTGCCTCTGTGTCTACCTGTTACCGGTATACACACGTACAAGCCCTTGACGTGCTCCCTCTTCTCATCATTGGCACAACTCCATTTCTTCGCAGACTGCTGACAACTGAGACCTTGAGGAGTGTACTGTCACCTCTCGCTCACCTCGCCATCCACTTCTGATCACTGCTCCTCAATTCGTGCCGCGTGACGCAGATTCCTACCCCTCCTGTATCATTCCCCTGAAAGTCGATCTTCCTGACATCAGCATGACTTCTGTTCCCAGTACCTCCTCCACAGGCTCACATGCACCCACTTCAGACTACTCTGTATTCGAGCACGTGCAAGTTTGTCCCCTGACGAAACAGGCCGGCGGACATGCCAACACGATGTCTGAGACGAAAGATGGGTCTCAGGTGTTCAAGGTGAGTTCGAGGGTGTATTGAAGACTATGGTTGCATGGAGGCGGAGCCGCCGAAGATAGCCGATCAATGTCGTTCATTCACTCGCTTACGACCTGTTACGCACAAAACCTTTTTGTTGGTTTTACTTTTCCTTCTTTCAGATGACCGAAGAAGAGGAAACGAAGATTTACAATCGTATTTACCGTGACGATGATCCGCTCTCCTCACTCCGATCGCACATCCCCAGATATGCCGGACACTTCTCACGATCCGATATCAGCTCCACTGTACCTTGTACAGTCGAGTCGGAGACGGGATCGGATTCTGGCGGTACTGACAGATACAGGCCGTTATCGTATTGGGGATCGCGACCCGAATACCAGAAGGACAGAAGGAAGGACAAAGTATGTGATCTCCAGAGTCTGACAACGATACTAACAGCTCAGAACGTGTGATTGGTAGCAGAATCGCTTGGCTGATCCCCTACCGAATTCATGCAGGTGATCGTGCTTCAGGACACACGTCAAGGGATGAGCAACCCATCTTACGCCGACATCAAGCTCGGAACCACCGCTTCGCATCCTTCAAGCAGTGCCCTGAAGAAGAGAAGGCAAGAAGAACTGGGAAAGCGCACGACGACACATTCCCTGGGGTTCAGACTTGTGGGAGGATGTGTGAGTATACACCGCCCCCTCATCATCAGGTCTTCGAAACACGATCTGTTCTGACCTCTTTCGGAATAGACCGTGCACGGTGGCAGGAACGTCCACTGGACAACGGAATATGGTGAGAATGTTACTGCCGAGAATATCGACGACGCAATGATCACCCTTTTCCCAAGTGTCAACGACGGTCTTCTACCCGCTGAGAACTTTACGGGTAGATCTTTGAACGATATAGATAGATCTTACTTGGACCAGCTGTCCGGCAATGAAAAACTGGACCGAGAACGGAACACGTTGCAATCTATTCGAAGAATCCAACAGGATGTGAGCAGACTGAGCTCAACTCTCAGGAACGTCGACGAGACTTTTGTTGGATCTTCGCTGTTCGTCGTCTGGGAGGACGGACGTGCCGTGACAAAGTTCATCGATCTTATGCGTCACATGCCTCGTGACGGCGAGAATCCAGATGACGGTGTGTCAGATGGATTGGACTCCTTCAGCCTCGGGGCATTGGAAACCCGAGCTCAGGTCTTGGAGCGAAGTTGTCGAGATCTTGAGAATGAGCTTGGATCCGCACAGAGGTGATAGAGCAGGTCTTGGGGGGTGAGCTGAAAGTGAATCTTTGCCCAACGATAGGATCTCGGTCTTGATGTGGCTTTCGAAAGGGTCTACGAAGACTCCTGACAGCATAGGTTTGGTGCTGTTGCGTCATGGAATTTTTCTTGTTTCCATTATGTGGTACCAGTTGTGAAGTAGAAGTTGAACAATGGGCAGACCGATGAGAACGTGGACATAATGCATGGATACCTGGCAAGTTATGCTCTGGTATGATTTGGAAGTATACAAGCGTTATTTCCTGTGACGCGCTGCGAACGCATCACCAAACTTTGTCAGATCGTTGATCTTTGTGGTCTACGTCCCGACGTACCTCATATTCGATCTGCGGCAACCAAGCCTTTCCCACCCCCATACACCCTGCCTGAAGTCTCCACTCCGCTACCCTCCGATCTTTTTCTCCTCGCTAACAACGCTCCTTCCCGCTTGGTGACATTCGAAACATGAACCAGTTCCTTAACTCTCAATATTCTTCCCGCGGTAGTCTCGCCATATGGATGCAGGACGGATTGACGTAGTCTGAAGAGACCGAGAGCTTCGAGCGTGCGTCTCGAGTCGGATGTGAGACCTATAGGAGATCGGATGAGCGTGATCAGGTGGTGTGTCGGTGTCGCTGTGGATGAAGGGGCGGAAGGGACGGAAGAGGCGGACGAAGAAGAAGCTGCCGCAGTGGAGAGATATCTTATTGATGAAGATGCGATGGAACGAGTTCGTGAGAAGAGCATGATGATGGTGGTAATTGACGATCGCAGCGATGTGAGAGTGTGTGTGTGTGTGCTGGAAGATGAGTGTGATTGCTTTGACAAAGGTGGTTGTTGCTGAGGACATATGTGACCATCGAAATCAATTGAAGAAAGCGTTCCGCTCGAATGATTGAGATGACGTGTAAATACTTCGCTGGTGGTGGGTTATCATTTTCATGGGTCCGCACCGTGCCCTCACCAACCACTCGACTGTTTTTTTATGGAGTCGACTTTTGAACAGTCAATGAATTCACTTCTCAATCAAGCTATACAACATCGTCACGACCTGACCTCTGACCCGATCCCCTCCTTCTCGTCGTCGGCAAAAAGCTACCCTGCACCCATCATGTTATCCACTCGGCCCGCATACGCCGCAGCTCGAACGGTCATTCGTCGAGCTTCACCTCGAAGCAATGATCCCTCCGTCGTTGCCGGTCACAGTTCCAGGCGAAACGGTCCTCCACCCCATCTCATCACCTTGGCGGATCTCTCCCCCGCTCAGATCGCTTCCCTCCTCCAGTCTGCCGCCGCATTCAAATACGTCTGCAAGAATATGACTCCCAAAGCACTGCGAACGAGCCTCGGTCGTCGAACCATCGCGTTGCTGTTCAGCAAGCGAAGCACTCGAACTCGAGTCGCGAGTGAGAGCTCGGTTGCGGCCCTGGGTGGACATCCCATGTTCTTGGGCAGGGACGATATCCAGATGGGCGTCAATGAGACCCTCCAAGATACTTCCAGGGTGGTGGGCAGTATGGTTGACGGTGTTATGGCTCGAGTCGGAGGACATCACGAGATTGAGGTGAGCTTCTGTACTACTGCTGTGAAATACTCAGAACTGAAGCTCACGACCACTGACAGGAACTGGCCAAATACTCCCCTGTCCCCGTCATCAACGCTCTTTCAGACCTCTATCATCCCACCCAGATTCTTGCCGACTTATTGACCCTTCACGAGACTTATGACCCAGCACCTACCCCTCCGAACCCTCAAAACGACGAGGGCTCCCATACTTCCATATTGAAATACTTCCAATCCTCCGTCGACCCTCTCAAGTCACTCAAAGGCAAGAAAGTTGCCTGGGTCGGAGATACGAACAACATCACCAACGAACTGCTCGTCACTCTTCCTCGGTTGGGTATGCATTTCAGCATCGCTGCTCCGAAAGGATATGATGAGGTGGACAAACGTGTTTGGGCGAAGGTGTAAGTGATGACTGTGCTTCAAAAGCATGCCTCTCTAACTGACCATTCGGTGGCATATATAGCATCGAAGCTGGTACCGAAAAGCTGGTCACACTCACCAACTCTCCATCAGAAGCATTGCAAGGAGCCGACGTGGTGGTCACCGACACCTGGATCTCGATGGGTCAAGAGACTGAAAAGGCCGACCGACTCAAGGCTTTTGCAGGATATCAGATAACCAACAAAATGGTAGAAGATGCAGGAGCAAAGAAAGACTGGAAGTTTTTGCATTGTCTGCCTAGGAAACAGGAGGAAGTGGACGACGAGGTTTTTTACGGTCCCAGGAGTCTGGCTTTCCCCGAAGCGGAGAACAGGAAATGGACCATCATGGCTGTATTTGAGTGAGTGTCCGAGTGTGACAGGTAGGGTCGGACCCGTGCTGATGTGAGATCGATTAGCACTTATTTCGGTCAATGGCGACACCCATGAGCGAGGCAGAACGAGTAGGTATACGTCAGAAGGGATCCTCTAAGCCTCGTTACCACTAGTGAATAGTTTCCACACATGCAATGTGATTTACCTGGGAAGAAGAGAATATGTATAATTCTACATCATTTCAGCACAATCCCAGAAAACTGTTCTCGCTTATATTACGTCTGACTGCTCTCCTCTGAGCTGCTGATCTCGTCCCTCCCATCCATCGCTTGAGACGTATTGACGTTTGTCGTCGGACGAGACTGATAGACTGCCTGGATGAGATCTCAATGTTGAAAGTGTGTGACAGGGTCTCAGATATTTGTTGACACTGTGGATGAAAGAGGTCAATGAAGCTGCTTTGAGCATCTCTGCAGGGACAATTGCACATGCCGCTTCTTCAGTCCTCTCAGCTGTCTCTGATAAGGAGAGACCATTGAGCTTGTCGTCTTTGAGTTGGTTCACCACCTAGATGATGTCATAAGTATTGATGAAGTATTCAGAGTCAAGAAAGAGGACATACCTTCAGATGCTTTTTGTCCAGTGAAGGCGCTTCGCCCGCTGCATATCATTTCCACAGATCCTGGAAGGTTTGGACACGTCCAAGACTCTGTGAGTGGGAACGGGGCTGACGTGACATCTCGGAGAAGCGGGTGTAGAGTGAGGGCGTCGTCGTCGCGGTAATATGGATGAATGAATGAAATGCATGCGGAAAGAGGGAAGAGGAGATAGCAACAAGTGGAGACGAACGTTGTTTGCAAGCATGTGGTGTGCAAGTTGAGAGGCATTGCGCGGAAGCCGTCTTTCCTCGTCACAGCGTATCTTCGGAATTCGCTCCTCCCGGTTGACGATTTACCTCCAATTCCTTGACAACAGAAATAAGCGGCCGATCGGCGCTGCACAAAAGGGGTTCCCCTTTCGGAACTTTTATGGACTGAAGGAGTCCTTTGGACGTTAGCGACACATCACAGGGAAGGACCGTTAGTCCGCCCATCAACGAACCAGGAGGAGATCAGATTGTTGTGACCGATGAGTCAAATCGATCGATTGGACAACCGGCAGAGATCGTTTGTTCCCGTCGTTGCTGCACCGAAGATGACTCGCTGACGCAGCCAAGACCCCCTTTGAGAGGCAAGAAACGTTTTGCTTCCTGCTCCCAGTATAGCTGGTCGCTTGCTGCAATCCCCGGGAGGCGGCTGGGTCTAAGATTGACACATGGATGAGGTGGACGTGCAAGGACAGTCAGTGCCCATCGATCTATCGGGCGCCACCCAACAAGTGCCACTTTTCACCTCTCGGAGAGTTTTCGAGCAATTTCAATCAATCAATCGATCCTCTGATCATCCCTATCTCGTTGATCTAAAATTTCAATCTCAATCTCCACATCTCCTTTCCCCTCAGTCTCTACCATACACACCGACACACCTCACACCCTCGCCTCGGTGCAACGTCTTCGCATCGACCCAGTTCTTATCCTCTTCTTCTTTTCTTTCCAGCGACGAAAAGTTAATGCAACCTGACCATGATGCGAGCTCTACATCTATCCGACAAAGTAGTAGTAGTAGTAGTACGACCACCTCCCCATTCGGTGAACTCGTCTCTGAAGCTGGAGAGCTTCGGGGTGGTAGTGGAAATGAGAATGGAGGAAGGGGAGGTGGACAGAATGAGACTGGATCTGGATCTGGGAGGGAATCGTTGAGCAAGATTAGGAATGGACGTTACGACAACCCCGAAGAAAATGGACAACCTTCATCAAGCACAAATGGCGACCGAGAAGAGTACGAGATGCCTGGATCCGACTCTGAATCTGATCGACCTTTAGAAGGAATCAACCCTCTAGGTCTGCATCTCCTCTCGCATCCGACTCGTGGTCGAGGAGTCTTCGCACCGCATCCCATACCTGCTGGAACGCTTTTGGAAGAGGCACCGGTGTTGCTTCTGAGTAAAGAAGAATGGGAAAGCGGAGGAATGAATGATACGGTTCTGGGAAGTTATGGATTCTGTTGGTCTAATGGTGGGATGGCTCTTGGATTGGGATTAGGTGAGTGATCCTTTGCCACGTCGAGTTCGATCCGTGACGAGCGGGGTAATCCCAAAGGAAGTGGCACGCGAGATGCCTGAGGAAAGCAGACGACGTTGGTGGTGCGTGGGAGAGACGTCGAGAATTGCGCTGAAAGACCACAACTCCTTGTCCTGCTAGCATCCCTGTTCAATCATTCTTCTCGGCCCAATGTCAATTTTATCCGAAACACTGCCGCCTCTTCCATCCGGTTCATCACCTCACGTCGTGTCGAAGCCGACGAAGAGCTTTGTATCTGTTACAGTGCCGATGAGACAAAACTATGGTTCATACCTGCCGAAGACGATTCTCAATCTCTCGCCGGTCTAGCCCTGAATGGTATCGAGTCATCGGAAGAGGAAAGTCCGCTCTTACCAATCGTCAAGATTGCGGTAGATGATCTCGTTGAGGAGGATCGGGAACAGAAAGCCAAGCGGAAAGAAAGGGAGAAACGATTGGAGCTGGCCAGGCTGAAGGATAAGGAGAGAGAGCATGATTTGAAGGATAAGATGAACAAGAGGATCAAGGCATATCAAAAGACAGAAAAGAGAAGAGAAGAAGAAGAAGAAGCACTCGCACTCGCTCTCGATCTGGAAGCTGTTCCCGAGATAAAAGCGCCAAAACCCCTCAGACTTGCTTCATCATCATTATCTCTACGGGAGACCGAAACACGTTCTCAGACTCCCGCATCAACGTCGTCTTCCTCGACGCCGACATACGAGGTAAATTATCCGACGTTACCAGAAGGCATGATCACTTCCCTCCCTGCACCTCTACATTCGGCCGGACACAAGTCGAAGAATAAGAGACGGTCGAGAGAACATACAGCTGAATTGACACCAGACTTGGATTGGAATGAAGAGGATTGGGAAGGGGTGCAAGGAAAACTGAAGGAGGAGGAAGGAGGCTGGGGCGAGGTTGTGAGAGTGAAAGGGCCAGCAGAAAGAGAATATGATGGCGACGATGATGATCTGAGTAAGTGTGATGAAGCCGTATGAGGTATTGAGGTACCAAATCCCTAACGCTGGCGTCTACAGTGGAGGTATGGGCTCTGGAGTTTACGGATCCCAAAATGACTCGAGTCGCACTCAAGTGAGCTAGTCCGAATGGGCCTGTCTCGCGATGGATGGACAGCTGACGGAAATCTTGATCAGCTTCTCCAAGGAGATCTCGTTCAGCGATGAACGTCTTAGGCACCTGAAAAGGGTCTGTAGACGAAACGAAAACGGTCAAGGTGAGATTCTTGTGTCAGCTCCGGGATATGGAAGCGTTTGCATCGAGCGACTGAGCCTGCTTGTCGTTGCAGAAATATGCCGTATCGCACTTTGTCCGCTCTCCGACTTTCCGATTGAAGAAATTCAAACTCTCATGACCTCTTTCTCGCCGCTACTCTCGGACCTTACCCCGATACCATACAAAGTGCCGTCATCTGGGGCTCGAACGCAAGAACAGCTTCGTCGAAAACATCACATATGGCCAATCAGCTTCTCTCCTGGACCTGTCGTCCCACCGTCTTCTGCCTCGTGGCCTGTGTCCCGGAAAGCCTGGGTCTCAGCGGGCGTCAGGCGGGTTCTCGCACTGGCTCTGCAAGCTAAGAAAAACGGTGAGATACCCGTTGCCACATATTGTACTTCGCAACCGGCGATATTCTGGCCCAACGCGGACGGCTTCATACCCCCTACCACGAATCTCCGAGCGGATTCGTTTGACACTCGATTATCTGAATCACATCCACTTCGACACGCTACACTGAACTGTGTAGCTTCCATAGCCCACTTACGTACCGTACCACCGTTCACGGATGTGCCACCGACTCGTAACGGCGCAGACTATCTCTTGACAAGTCTGACATTGTTCATCTCACATGAACCGTGTGTGATGTGCGCGATGGCATTGTTACATTCAAGAGTGAGAGAAGTGTTTTATGTCTTCCCGAGGCAGAATGGGGGAGGGTTCGAGGTGGATGGTGGTGGGTTCGGGATACATGCGAGGAGAGATTTGAATCATAGGTTTGAAGTGTGGAGATGGGATGGACCAGTGGAAGAGCATGTGAGAGAAGAGTTGGAGATCCAGGAGGATTTACAACTGTAGCGGGATGTTGGCGGTTGATCAGTGTCCAACGATGTCAGTCGTGGTTATTCATCTGTGTGACAGGTGTTAAGAGGTGTGCTGTGCATCGCCGGTCGATGGGATTCGGTGATCGCCTGCGTGGGGACAGAAGTGTGCTTCTGACGTGACACATGATGCACGCGGGGCTGGGCAGGGTGGGATGTCATTCCAGGCCATTTATATAGAGCATATAACTGTCAGCTAGCATATGATCGATGGTCTACTCGTATTGTACTTGTACAGCATTCCGTCTGTCCGTGTTCGCGTACATCATTGATTGACATGATATATACACACCTCGAATGCATACAGCTGACTTTGATGACTATATCAAATTCCATATCTCTCGTCTGATTTGGTCACAGGTTTCTTTCCCTTCCCATCCGCTCTACTGTATAAAGAGTAAATCTTCTTTTCCACAACAGATCTTAATCTACCCACCCACCCACTTGCTCCCTCACTACGATACGAAATATCACACAGACACAGACTCACAGACACACACAATTCGGCGAAATGAAGCAATATCCAGGTTATCGGCGACGAAGATGGATTGATTCCCGGTTCTCCATGAGATAGATAAATAAGGATGAGGAAAGTAAGGGGGATGGATATATTGTGAAAATGAAGTGAGAAGCAGAAGAGGTTTCACTTCAGATCATGCTGGGTTTTTTACAAAACAGAAAAAGAAATGTGACTCGCTTCGAAAGATTCCCATCATCCTCACCCCGATCTTGAGAGAAAATGATAGAAAGTGAGGAGTTGAAGGACTGGAATATGAACGAGTCGAGGACGAAACCGATCAAAATGAGTATACCACTATGCGACAGGAAAGAAGAAGCCTCAAAACCGACTATATAAAGACAGACGAACAATGATCAACAAGTCAAGGAAGAGCAAGAGCAAAGCCAAAAGTCTCTATATATGCAAAACCGATTCAGCAAAGAGAAGCGAAAAGTAAAGGTCATGTCAAGATTTTCTTCACATCATGGGGATATGAGATGGTCCGTTGTGGTAAGGGACGAAACCACCTTGCGAAGGATCTTGCCAGGCGGGCATACCCTCCTCGCCACCTACAAGAGGTTGATCACCACCAACTAGACCGCCCTGACTCGAGGTACCAGTCTGTTGTGGTGGCACGCCAGCCACTTGACCATCTTGCGACAGGTGCCAGTTGGGCGCTGGACCGCCGGCAGGTCCTCGAAGGTGAAGCCATGGCTGACCATCAGGTCCAGGCGCGTGGTACGACATTCCGGTGTGGGTGGGTCCGAGGGGGTGGCCACCAGCGTGAGGGGGAGCATCTCGCCCAGGACCGGGGTGGAACCCGTGAGGTCCCGCCCCCTGTCCGGGGTGTTGCATGTGACCGTACTGCATGAAGGGACCGCCACCGCCGTAGATGTCGGTAAGTGCGTTGACGTGTTGCATTTGAGGTCGACCAATGTGTCCCCTCTGCTGGTTGCCATGGTGGTGGAATCCACCTCGGTATCCGCCTCGACCGCCACCGCCACCGCCTCCACCGCCACCACCACCGCTTCCGTTACCACCATATCCGTTATTGTATGGGTTAAAAGAGGCATCTTCTCGCGCAAGCTTTGATTGGATTCGCTTGCCGTAAGGAGTGTTTCGGATGGAAGGAAGGATCGGTCGGATGCACTCGACGAGCTGTGATGAGATCGTCAAACTCTGCTCCAAAAAAGAGCGGATAGCGAAAAAAGTACTCACGACCATACGCTGCGCAATGTCACAGTAGTCAAGAATAGTCTGGATCACGTAGTTACCATAGCTATCGCGAAGCAATTTCTCCAGACGAGATCGGTTGAGCACTTCACCAACAAGAACTTTTCGGACTTCAGGGTCGGCCACTCGGATGCACTTCTCGACAACGTTGGATGAGAATCTGAATGTTCATCAGTATACACGATATTTCGATTTTGGTGAGACAAACTCACTTTTGTACCGAGAGACTGCAGACGTTGCCAATAAATGTTCGGATGAGGGGTTCGGAGAAACGAGCATCGTTGAGATCCAAGATATACTGAATGACGTAGTTACCGAAAGGATCTTGGACCAGATAGAGAGAGTTGAAAATGATCTCGGTCACCAATTGCATCCTCTGAGAGGGCGAAGCGTGGTCGATGCTTCGCTGGAGGACACAGCAGCCATGTCGGTGCGTGGCGACCTCGATGAGATTGGCAGCAATAGCGTTGTAGATAAATTGATTGTCTTCAGGAATGAGCTTGTTCAAGCACTTTTGGATGACCTGGGGGAGCAAAGTAAGTCAGCTACGAATCCTCACAGTGGATTGATTGATGCTCACATGGTTGCCGTTCAGATCCTTGATCAACGCAACCACGTTCATGCTGAGAGCCAAGATCAAAGTCCTGATCTGCTTCGCTTGCCTGGGTTGCGCCAAGAAATCTACCATCTTCTGGACCGCTCGGGTACCATGCATGTTGAGCGAGATGCCAACAAGATCATTGGCAACAGAGTCGATGATGGTAGATCGTTGCTCTTCGGTGGAGTATTCCAACAGCTTTTGGCAGAGGTAATTTCCGAAGGGGTCGGTCATGAGTTCAGGGAAATGGCCGAAAGTCTCGTTGAAGATCATATCACGATGCTTCGGATCTCCATCCTCGAGCTTCTTCTGAAGGTATCGACAGCCGTGTTGGTCCTTGCACAGGTTGAGAAGCTCGCCTTGAAGATCCTCGATTCGTACACCGGTGAATCGGTTGACTGTAAATCTGATCAGAACTTCCCATTTCACCCCACCCATGGCAGAGACTCACACTCTCGATCCTGATCTGCTCGCTTGTTCTTCAAGCCCATTGAGCCACCGGGATAGAGGGAACCTGAACCATATCCATCGTCATCGAAGCCGTACGGATCGTAGGGGCCTTGAGGCGAAAAGGCAGCGGCGACAGCAGAAGAAGGAGGTCCAGCAGCGTTGACAGGGGAGAAGGACATTGGGTTGTAGACATCGTTGTAAGGCTATGGAGGATATCAACACAACTGCAAACAGATTTGCCGTGGCCATTTGGCACTCACCCTAGGTGGTTGCTCGTTTGCTGAGAAACCTCCTCCAACCTTTCCGAACGCCCTGGCAAGGTCAGGGTTCGAGAATCCCCTCTGCGAATGGTTCAGTCCTTCTGAACCGTTCTCTGCAGCACCCGCTCGTTGAGCCGAGTTGATCCCGTTGAAACCGTATGGAGTCCCGGGAACGGACTTGCTCGGCATGGCGGGGAGACTGGCGATGCTGTCGGCCATACCGGTAGGAGACGTCTTTCGACTTCCGAGGATGGTTTCTCTGTTCTCCTCGCTGACAAGACCTTGAGTGGGGAGGGGAGAGGTCATTCCGCGAGCAGCGGCACCGGGAGCAGGGGCGAACTGAGGCCATTCAGAGGTCTTCAGTCCGGTCTCGAAGGGTCGTGAGCCGAAGGCCCTAGGGGGAGTCTGAGAAAGAGGTGCAAGGTCGAGAGCAGCAGAAGCGGCGGAAAGACGCTGTGAGAATGTCAGCGGACGCTCACGAGACAGTAGCAGGCAGTGAGTGAGCGGCTCACTTTGGGCTCCTGTTTAGGAATTCCGGGGAAAGGATCGTCGTCACCCATTTGAAGGTATTTGACCGAGCCTTCGAGGTCGTCAGCACTGGCTTTTCAGCCCTCAGATTCGGTAGACCGCAACTCACTCTGAGCACCTTCCGCATCCACATCGTCGTCCTCAGCCCAGCTCCTGGTGTTACCATCCGCCATGACGCTCAAGCTCAACTTCTCCATCCCAAAAGTCCCACCGTACGTGCTCGTCCTCCTACTTCCCGGCATGCTCTTTGCTCCGTTCAATCCTTCTCTGGCAGGAGGTCCAATGGGAGCGGGGCCCGGGGCCGTTGCATCAGGAACGGAAGCTGTCGAGGCGTGAGGGACACGTCCGGGAGGAGTGGTAGGGGCTGAAACGGGTTCGGCGGTAGGGGCAGCGCCGTTGAGAAGTCGACGTTCCTCGGCGAGCTGGTTGGCCTCGAGCTCACGCATCTGTTGCTCGAATTTGGCTCGTTGGGCGAGTCGAGCTCTTTCATGCTCAAGACGTTTCTGTTCAAGACGCTGTGATCAAAAGTCAGCAGTCGACACAATCAACGAAAAATCCCTTTTCACACTCACGTCCGCAGCTTGCTTGCCAGATACTTCAGACTGCAAGACGGTCAAACATAGTCCAACCCAATCAGCAAAGAGTAACGCCCATCGCTCGACAGGTAGAAACCCACAGTCTCAGCTAGGTCTAAAGCCTCATGACCGTTGGTCGTCTTTCCATTGACCTCTTCAGACTTGTTCAACTCCGCTTCGGACTGAGTCCCATCGAGTCTCGCAGGCGTGGGGGTGATATCGGTTGTCATGATCGTGTGTGTTATGTTCTGAACCGAGTGCGAATCTACGAGCTACGATAGGAAGAGGTCAGCTTTTTGAACGATGTTGAGTCCCTCAAGGAGGTCTGCTGTACGCACTTGCTACCTCGACGATCCTGTTTTCCGCTAACGAGTGACGTGACGAAAGTCGAAAGGATCCGATAGAGACGAGTCGCGAGAAGTTTTGGACGTTCGAAGGACGAGTGAGGGGTGGGGAGACAATGGATTGATTTTCGTCGTGGCAGTAAGAGCGAAAACAAAAAAAAAGAAACAAGCAATGTTTCGAGCGGAATAGCATTCGTAGGGGAACAAAAACAGGTCTGTCAGCTCCTGTTCTGTGAATCTGGAGGACGTGCATACACCCCTCCTCCTGGCCCCATACATGGATACAACTCACGTCGGATTAAATGGTGTCTACGTCAGACGTGCGAAGGGGAACTCGTCGAACGAAATGATTACAGAAAAGGTCAAATTTCGAGCAGCTTTCGGTTCTTTTTAGGGATCTTGCTTTGGATTTTGCAAGGAAAGGACTGTCGATTCTTGTATGGTCGAGGGAAGAGTCGGGGGAGGAGGACTGGTAGTACAGCGAAAGGTCCGTTTTACAACGAGGGTAAGAAGGTCTTCTCTTTGATGTCTTTTGTCTTGCTCTGCAGAGGAGGTCAAATCATCAAAATAATAATTGTACGACGAATTCCAACCGACCCAACCACGAAATTTGGTTAAAACGGTTGCGCCCAGACCGCAAAAGACCTCGTGGCAGTCACGCTCAAGCAAAAGAGAAAAATGGCTTCATACCGAAAAGAAACGCCGATTAAAGTTCCGACCTTGACTGTACAGAGTGGCATGTGATACCGTACTTGGCTCTTCAACGATAGCACATGAACGGCTATTACGCATGCATAGTGTGATCACAGGACAGGTCGACCTGTGCAGCGTGTCGCAGTAACAACACCAATGCACTCATGACGAGTTGAAGAGAAAGAAAGCAGATGCCATCACGGATGTACAAACCCCCTACACCCTCCCTCCCCTCCGGTCCGTCCTCTTGACCACATCGTCCCGCCAAGTCGACTTCTTAGTTGTTCTGTGAATTGAAAAGCATATCGATCAGCAAAATTCTCTTCCTGGTGATTTGGAGAGGACTCTCGGCGAACTCACCTTGACGAAACCGATGGCAGCGGACTTCTCTCGGAAGCACTGTCGGCACATGTCGAGACCCCTACAAACACAAATGTCAGTTGCCGACTCATTGATCTTGATCTGCCGTGCTCGAAGAGCCAGCTCTGGTCGAAATGTGAACGTACCACTTTCTGTAAGGGACAAAGGTATGTCAGCGTTCGTCCTTTCTTCTACGGCTTGTGCTACACGTCGAGAACTTACCGGATGAGACCGGCCTGGTGAGCACAGACTCGGCATTGACGAGAGCCCTTGCCGTAAGTCCTGGGTCTATGTGGAGATGCAGAGTCAGTGATCACTCTCGATAGCAGTCGTTCCAGCCTCTTCCCCATCATCCAGTCCTAGGTCTCCACCGTCCTCTTTGCTCTTCGTCGAAGAGTCCGATGTTGCTGAGGATCGACGAGACCAACGAGTAACTTGCTACTTCGCAGATGACTCATTTCCTTCTCCTCTACACCGAGCATGCCGCACCTCTCGTCCTCCTTCCATGACCATGATCACTCCTCCCCCTCATTGACGCATCTTCCCCGCTTATATTGGCGCGACCCATATCCACCTCGACTCCATATCCAGATATTCCCTCCTCTGCCCAGATCATTCCACCTTCCCACTGCCATCTCATCGTTTCATCCTCATCGCACATGCTAGATCGAGACCCCGATTGCAACCACCACTCACCGGGAGAACCAAACGTTAGAGTGAGCCCTAAATCGTTCCACCCATATCAGCTTCAGGCTCGCGTCCGACAGCCTTGCGATTCTTTCACTCACATGTTGGATTTGTCGATGGATTTAGACTAAGGTCTTTTCGTGGTCTGTCCAGGATCGATACTGATCAGCTCAACATCCTGCGTCCGATCGTTCCTCCCAGTTTCTCTCCGATACTTCATCCTTCCACCGAATCCAGCAAAATTCCCAATGAACACATCCTTCTTCTCCTCATTTCCACTTCCTCTCTCGTCTTTCGTCCAGCAACACCGGCAGACAGGGACGAAGGGGAGTGTACTCACGGTCGGCGATGGACTCGAACGTAGGTCTGGTTGTGATTTTGAAGGCTGAAGAAGTATCCGACTCTCTCTATGCGAAGACAGACGTTGAAAACCTCGAATTGTCGCCAGGGTCAGAACGAGCGAGTGGTGCGAATGGAAGCAAAAGTGGCGGTTTCGTGAAGACGAAATTACCGAATTACCGAAAAGTGCTCAAAAACATGTGGCACTTTTCCAGCGTTCCACCGGGGTACACTGCGGAAATGCATGTAGCGGTAGCATAACAGCATGAATATACATATATGGTATAGAATCGAATGAAAGCATACAGCATAGTACAATGTCCTCGGCGATGACAATGGCGTTGGGGGGTCTCTGAAGTCTCGTATTGGATAGTTGATTGCGTGTGCGATCTGAAGTGAAGCAGGTTTACTAAAGGAGCGTGTAATTTGATTTTGTCCACCTCGCTACCACTCGCCACATCAGTCAGAGACCCGAGATCGTGAAAGTCCCCAATCAGAGCGTCGCACGGTTTACTTCACTTTCATGCGTCTTGTCCCTGTCCTAGTGAGGGATTACTGCTTGTTTCCGCTCTTCTGATCGAAAGTGCACACGCATTAGTCAGCGGTATCCAAGCCCTAATCGTCAACCGACCTTGAGATTGATATTTACTGTTCGTCAACGACTTGATAAACAGTTCCCGAGTCTTCACCAGCCTCGCCATGATCTCAAGATCTCTTCTCGCCATCTCGTGGTCCTTCTGCATTGTCTCGAGGTCTCTCCTTTGGTTCTCCTGCTTACGTTTGATCTGGTTTGCGAGATCTGCTATGATCTTCTCGTTCGTCTCTATCGCTTTCTGGATCTCAGTGGAGACAGCTGAGTCGGTACCAGTATCCAAAGTGGTGTTGGTTTCGGGCTTGACACTTGTGTTGTAGGAGTTAGCACTGGTGTATGATGCTGGCGTAGACAAGGCAACGAGTGTAGGTGAAGAGCTTGATTCGCCCGATGAATCATAAAATGTTGAATATCTTGGTCCTTTGTTTGGAGGTTCTGGCGAATCATCGATGTAGGTCATGTCAATGATGTCGATATCACGAGCCATCGCTTTTCGCTTGCTTTTATCCACCGGTATCCTGCTAGGGGACAAGCTTCGACTGAGAATGTCCTCGGAGATCCCGATGAATTCCATGTCGTTGTCGTCAGTATATGCTGGCTCATGGCCATGGCTGGGCGCTCGGACTGAGACCGAAGCTTGTTTGTCTGTCATGAGTAGAGAAGAGCTTCGATGGATCTTGACATGGCTTAATCGCGTGCTGGAGGTGGCGAGTGACTCGGGACTAGCCGGAGCACGGGCGCTTGATGATTCTTCGTCACTAGAGTCGTGCTCATCGCTGGAATCGTCAGGCTCAATGTCCGCCAAGGTCCTGAGAGAATGATGTTTTGTATGTTCACAGACACTGTCCAGTTGAAAGGCTCAGCCTCAGACGGTAGTTAGAACTTGATGCTAATCCTACCATTTGTCCTTGGCTAGCCGGTACATTGTCCGATCAGCCAGGGAGTATTTTGCAGAATTGGTCAGCTCACCGAACTGTTTGGAGTAGAAGGTGAGGATTTGTTCTCCCGGCCTGATATTCTTGATGGCACCTAAGTCCGCGGAAAGATATCCAACACCTGGGATGTCAGCATCTTCGAAATCGGGAGGACTGTCGTCGAATTGCCATTCGACGTTGGGCTCGCAGGAGTGCTAAGAGGCAGCGCGATCATTCAGTGATGGGACTAGGGACCATAAGACGATCGGGATGGCAAGGGAAAGATGGATCCATAAGCGTTCGCATTTAGCCTACTCACATTCAGGAGTCTTGCCACCCCAAGACCTAACAGCATGTAGTGCTTCTTTCTGTAGTAATGGTCAAAGGTCAAAGCTGGACTGAACTCGCGGATCGCGGACATGGGCAGATGTCGAGGAAACGAGAATAAGACAAATCCAATTCCCTTCAGGCTGATCTTCTTGTATGGTGGGTAACCACCCGAGGTTCTACGAGCTACAAATGGTCTTCTCTGTTCTGGATAACGGCAGAATAGACCAACTTGATCATCGAATTCGGGACATGATCGGGGTCGGATATCGGTGTTCTTCAGAGCATTGACGAAGTTGGCTTCGACCCTGTTTCGAGACGGGAAATCGCGATCAGTATTCCTTATGGATCCGGTGAAATCATGAAACCGCAGCACAATATCGAGTAAGGAAAGTAGCACAGCCAAGAGAGGAAAGCGAATACATCACCAACGCTTTGATCCACCAGTCTGGGATTTTGTTACCCTCTCTCCTGCCTTGTTGATTGGCACTACACCTAGATATCAGAATTCATCCGTTTGCAGAGATCGAGATCTTGAACCTCTGGAAAGCGACTCACATGTTCCTCACCATACTTAGGACCGTCGATCTATCATCCCAGCCCTTGAGCGCTTCCTAATTTAGCCAGGTAAGAACATTATCAAATTTCTCTTCCTTTTCTCAAGATATTCTTGATCCACATATCCAGCAGTCCCAGGGTATCTTCTCCTTACGGGGTCCCCCCAAGAAAGATGTAAAAGGCAGATATACTCACTCCCGTCTTTGGATTCATTAACAACCCTTCACTCTCATAATACAACACCTTACTCGACCTGATCGCAGGTTTGTCCAATCCGAAATACGTCGCGAAAAGCTCTTGTAAGAGCTGTTCGTATGCGCATACCTGATGTAGGATATCGACCGCTTCCCTCTCTTTTGGAGATAAGGAAGAAGGTCGGGTCGCCATCGAATCAGTTGTAAGAGAGGTCGATCAGTGCGAAGTGGTCAGCGAGTAAGCAGAGATGCTAGATGAGTTGAGATCCAGAGGTCTATTTGGAGAGGGGAGAGGAAGAGATGGGTTCCTCTCGTACCTAGCAATGAAGATGAGAGAAAAGAAAACGAAGACAGATCGCGAGACGAAGAAGGTAGGATGAGGTATACTAATCACCCGTTTACATGGACCATCTTGCGCACAGACCCCTTCAACCCTCATTCGTAGAATGGCTCGTGCGTCAACCGCCAGTCGTCGCCTCTGGCGTTCGTTAGATCCAGTTGTGGCCTGTAGGACCAGAAAACAGCGGGGCCTGTAGCGTGACGGCTGTCACATACAAATACAGTACATCGCATCCGACCTACCCTTGACAAGGTAATACAATGTATATCCACTCTACTACGTCTTACGTTCGTCCTCCCCCCGGACTCATATCCAGATTCAAGCCTAGTCCGGTATGCGCTTCATCCTCACCGGCCACAACCTTATCCTGTCTCGGCGTCACTTGGTCCAGCTTCAATTGATCTCGAGGTCTCGGCGAAGGGGTAGCAGCTGTCATTGCTATTTGAGGCGGATCAGGAGACGACATTGCCCATGGGTTACTCTCAGCAGGAAGAGAGACAGACAACGACGGCTTCTCTCCTTCTCTTCCAATTTCCTCTGGCTCTCTGGAAATCGAGGACATCGCGAATCCTATCGGGACATTACGAGGTGTCGGGGCTGGTATACCTATCCGATCAATATAGCTAGCCGATAAAGCCGGTAACTCTGCCAACGGCGAAGTCTCGACGTCATCCTCGGCACCATCTCCGACATGGTGAATAGCCTTGCTCAATGCCTCGTAGTGCTTGTCCAGATCTCGAGGAACAATGCTCGATTCCGCGGTCGTCTCTTCCTCCTTCCCACTTTCTTCTTCTGCATCTTTCTCGACTGTTTTCAAGTCCAGATCATCCACTTTACCGCCCAGCACCTTGATCGTCTGCCTCAGTGCTTCCCTTTCCTCCTTCACCTCCTTCAAATTTTCCTCAGCTTCTGCTCTCTTCCTTCTCTCGTCTGCTACCATCTTGTTGGCTTCCTCGAACAAGGCTTGACTAAGATTCTCGAGTTCCGCCTCCATCTCGACCTTTCCTGTCTTCAGCTCCTGGAGTTCTTTAGACATGGTATCCATTTTGGCGACTGCTGCAGAGTAAGCTTGTCGCAGCTTGACCAATTCTTGAGTTGGCACGTATGCCTTTGGAGCCGATTGATTACCACTGGATACCGCCCGGGAGGGGACGTTGGTCGTACTCATCGATCGCGAAAGAGTGGGCTGCCCTCCAAGCGATCTGCTGACGCCTGTCTGTGTTTGAGTACGAGCAACAGGCAAAAGGCCCGCTTCGGGGATGGATGAAGGTTGAGAAGATGGCGTAGCGTTGACCATCGTTTGAAAATCGAGACTCTTTCTTTCGGTCAACGGGGTATTCGGCCGCGAAGCGTCGAGCGCTGCCATCACTTGCGCAGGTGAAGGGACTGTCACATGTCCCAAACCGCCGGGTAGCTTCTTCTTCCCACCATTCCAAAAGCCCCAAGACTTGCTGGAATCCGAAGTCGAGACATTTTGAGATGCTGCACTGGATCCGGACGGGATGTACAGACTTGTCGGCCGTGGTTTCGCGTCATCCAATGACACTCGGACTGGAGTTCGGGACGCCACTGTTGCCGGCGTAGCAGTCGGATTAGTGGTAGTCACAGACCGGACGTGCTCAGTTGTGACCCGCGGTGTACCGTGAGACGATGATCTCAGTGGTGGGTTAGGTGTAGCCGGGCTGGGAGTCGAGCCGGAGACATTCCGAGGAGCAGTACTACGACCCGCAGGCGCAGGGGCAGCGGCACGCTTGAGCTGATCTTCAAGCATCTCAGAGTTGGCTTCAGCCATAGCAAGGTTGGACCGAGCGATCTTCAAAGAAGTCAATAGGGTAGAGTGGGACGCGAGGAGAGCAGCGTGCGATTGAGACTGCGATATGCGTCAGCTTGGCCATGTTGCTATCAAGGTTTGGCCACTGACCATTTCGTTCACTCGGCCTAGAACCTCTTGCAGGACCTTCTTCACCTCGTCGTTTCCTGCGTCTTTCAGCTGCACAGCCCCTTCTTTGTTCTCTGCCTTCTCCTCTTGTCGAGCATCAGCGAATACGGATGACACAGCCTCCACTTTGTCCCCATCCTCCCCCTGCGGTTCCTCCTTCTCCTTCTTCCGGTTCACCGTGACGTCCTGCGTGGGTTTGTCCTCCTTCGCTATCACCTTTTCGGCCGCGTCTTTCGGCTGCTTCCCCTTGATCACGATGGCTTGCTCATCTTCGTCGTCAGAAGGTGACGCAGGTCCTGTCAGCCGAGAGTACCCCCCTGTAGCACTTCCCTCGGCATCGCTATCCTCATCTTCTTCTATGTCTCCATCTTTTGATGCTTTCCCGAAGAAACCGAATCCTTTCGATGACGATGCATGTGAATCGATCGATGGTGGAAGTGCTGGTCTAGCCAGCTTTGCGGCCGGTGCAGGAGGCGGAGGCAGAAGGGGGAATGCCTTTTGCAATGCCGGCGCCGGAATAGGGCCGGGATTTGCGACTGTAGGTGGTAGAGATGGGATGGGTATGCCGGAAAGGGTCGACCAGCGTTTCAGCTCCTCGTCCGTCACGATGCCTTCTGCTGCAGTGTGGTTTGCTACGTCGCCCTCTCGCACTGTCCCAGCCAATGATTCAGAGGTCGCTGTCAGGACCTGAGGCTTTTGTGGAGTAGTGACCGGCAGAGGACTGAGAAGGCTTTTTGACGGCGCTTGTGAGCTTGACGATCCAGGCGTCGGTGCTGGAGATGATGATGAAGCTTCACCTCGTGAGGGTGTCCCAGCTCTCGAAGATCCGCTTCCTGTTCCCGCAGCGGTACTAGGACGGGTGGGTTGCTCTGAGGCCGGAGGACGATGGGCGTGTTCCCCTGTCCCACTGGTCAACTGCGAGGCAAGTAGACTAGGCGGCAGAGGTTTGTTGCAGAACGGACACATGATGGGTTCATCCCCCATCCCTGGTACTTCCGCCATCTCATGTGATAGCTTCCGTTGAATGGCCAGTTCTTTCGTCTCTTCCTCTTCGGGCGTATTGTTCCCGGTACCCGGTGGTAAAAAGTCATTTGACATCTGACTGAGCTTTCGCCCAATGTTCTTCAGTCGCGGTGGGATCGTGACACCGGGAAAGTCGAAGCTCTGATTGTTGGCCGTTGATATATTGGGCGAACTCGGACCTGTATAGCCCGTGTTATAGTAAGCCATAGGTGTCATACCCCCAGAGTGCATCGGCATCATGGCGGTGTGAGTCTCTGTGGTCGAACGTGCGAGATGTGCTGGTGGCAATGACCGCCTTGGGTGTGTGCTGAATGAGACCGATCAATGCTGAGATGGACAATGATGATAATCTGATTGATGTGATGACTGGAACTGATGTGCGGTATATAGACGACTCGTGGATGATTATTGGATCTGCTATGACGGCGAGAGAGAGAAAGAAAGCATGTTTCGGTGTTCTTTATTTGGCTGTGTGTGCGTGAGAGAGCATGAGATGATTCCGGGATTCACGTGCACGATCAATGACGTTATGTGGTCGTCCGTCGCAACATAGGCGTGCGAGTGATTGATCCTAAACCCCCCCCGATATCAGATTCGCTCAACTCCGATACATGACATATCCTGTAGTATTCTGCACCATCCAGGCGCGGCTAACTGACTGCCTGGCGCCAAAGGAAAAACCTGTGAAATGGAGAAAAAAGAAGCGGTGAGGTGATTACAAGGATGGATATGCAACGACCAACTCGAAGCGTCATTACCACGACATACCAATAATAATAATAAAACCCCCGTCCGTCGTACTTCTCGTTGGTCATCCTATTTTCTCATCTCATCTTTCGACCATCCCCTTGCTTTTTGTTCTTTTGAAGCTTCAATCTCGTAACAGTCCCACACCAACAGATTCTTGCTGTGCATCTACGAAGGCCACCATCATCGAAGAGATCGGCTTCGTATAAGGACGACTCAGCACCAACACTCGCCACCTGAAAAAGTCGGCCGAAGGACGTGAACCAACACCCCCTTCTCCCCATCATGGGCTTGTCAAGACAAGCGAGGATCATCACCTTACTGGTGATCGATACCGCCTTCTTCTTCATCGTGAGTCCGTCAATGATAGACACGCGAAGAGCATACCAGAGACTGACCTCAGTACCTCCTAGGAATTGATAACGGGTTATTATGTCGGATCACTCGCTCTGGTGGCCGATTCATTCCATATGCTCAAGTGAGTCGAGAGTCGACGGTTCACAAGCTCCCCCTGTACCCTCATCCATTGTCTGATATCTGACCCTCGCCACAGCGATGTCCTCTCGCTTGTCGTTGCGCTTTACACTATCAAACTCGCCACTTCTCCCTCTTCGGCTGCCAACTCATATGGCTGGCAGCGGGCGGAGATCCTCGGTGCGCTTATCAATGGTGTATTCCTTGTCGCACTCTGCATGTCCATTTTCCTTGAAGCAGTTGGTCGACTCTTCGCCCCGTCAGAGATCACCAACCCAAAGGTGATTGTCTTTGTCGGCAGTTTGGGTCTGCTGAGTAACATTGTCGGACTATTCCTATTCCATGGTGAGTCTCTGTACAGAGCGCATCAAGCCGTTGCACCGCGTTCTCTGGCTCACACCCGAGCCCTTCAGAGCACGGTCACTCTCACGGTCACTCTCATGGCCCTGTAAACCTGCCTGATACCGCTAGCGATGACGAAGATGCTCCCGAGCGAGAAAATTCAGTCTCGGAGCTTTATCAGCACCCTGCTCAGACTCGTGCACAGGTCATAGAGACCGCTGCAGAATTCGGCTATGGTCAACCGTCTTTGTCAAGATCATTCGATAGCGTCAAATCTCCCGTCGGTCATGGTCGAGCGTCATCCAGCAGCAGGCAGAGCAAAAGGGGTAGTATGAGCCGAACTCGGGAGAGAAAGTCCGGGAGCGCTTCGAGGATTCCTCCTATCCCTGGACAGAATGAGGATCTTCCCCCTGTGGGAACCGAAAACTCGGTGTCCTCGACAGCATCAACGTCAACTGCTGTAGCTGAATCCTCATCCGCCAAAGATGTTTCACCTGTCCGAAAGGCTCACGAACACGACAACGAAGGTCACGAGGGTCATGATCACAGTCACAACGAAAATTCAAATCTCGCAAATACCGCGAGTGATGCGGAGGCTGGGCATGGTCATGACCATGGTGGACACGGTCACTCGCATGGGTCTATGAATATGCGAGGTGTCTTCTTGCACGTTCTCGGTGATGCGTGAGTGGCGCCAGTATCGGTCACGGATCTGCTAGCTAATGCTTGTGTTAGACTTGGAAACGTCGGCGTCATTGCAGCTGGTCTTGTCATCTGGTTGTGAGTGTTGTGCTGCAATCAAACACGTTGTCCAAGCCACTAATGTCATCTACTCTCAGCTGCCATGGCCGTTGGACGCTTTACTTCGACCCTGGAGTCTCATTCCTCATTACTTGCATCATTTTCTCATCGGCCCTGCCCCTTGTCAAGTCCGCCTCGTACATCCTCTTGCAGGGTGTGCCCTCGCACGTCTCCCTGGAAGCGGTCCGAAAATCGATTGTGGACGTAGACGGTGTAGATTCGGTACATGAACTGCACATCTGGCAATTGTCAGAGTCTACCGTGGTCGCTAGCGTTCACGTTTTGATCATCCCTGGTCAAGATTATATGGCAGTAGCAAGTGGAATCCGACAATCAATGCATGGTCACGGTATCCACAGCGTCACTATCCAACCAGAGTGAGTTGCGTCCATGCCTCGCTTCCTTGGCGTCAGCTAACACGGTTGCTTCCACCAGGTTCTTTGCGGAAGAAGACGATACGCAAGCGGTCAGTCCTGAGCCATGTCTGTTTCAAGTGTACAATATCAAAGCTTACAAGGTCCATACACTCTACAGGGCGACGCATGTCTGATCAGGTGTCCTCCCGATCAGTGTGGCGGTGATACCTGTTGTCCTCCCGGAGCCAAGGTTGGGAGGTTGGTCGATGTAGGAAGCGACCACGAACAAGACCACACTGAGGAGACGACTGGCTCCTCGTAACGGGATATGGTTTCGAAGAGTTAGATATACGCGGAGCAGATCAACTTGAGAACAGAGATGGGTATTTCGTAAAATACGATATGACTCTATACTAGATCCAAAATGTACAGTTCCTAGGTGATGACACGACGGAGAGAGCTGTGTCTTCGATGACTTTTCCACCAGCGACATGTAACTCGAGCATATGCGAAATGTCGACGGCCACGTGGGAATTCAGGAACGCGTCGAGGAGCACAGCAGCGACAGCCAAATTCATACATGGGAGAGTGGAGAGAGACGCGTTTTTTTGTGATTGTTTTCTCTGGGCTGACATTGAAACCTCTGTCCCTCACTCATTCACCGTTAGATGTGATAAGTCTTGCAACATGCCACGACACACAATCGCATTCTCGCTACCAACACCACTACCTCCGCTCCCCACGGAACCACGACCTTCCCCTTCCCCTCTACAGAGCACTATCACCTCCACCCTTTCCTCGACAGATTATGACCTTGTCAGTCTACCACTCACCAATCATCTATGGCAAGAGCGATGGGAGAGATTATGTCTCCGACCTATGGAGGATGAGGAGGAAGTGGCGAGGTTGACTGCTCAACAGGCTGAAGCGAGAGAGAGGGAAAGAGAAGCGGTGGATAGGGAAGCTGATCTCTGGAGAAGAGACGGTGGATTAAGGAGAGAAGAGGTGAATGTCACCAGATTGGAAGAGAGTCAAGCGGTCGTGGCTACAGCCAGCGAATGGCTGGAACTGGACTCGCCTGATGAAGGGATCAGGTTCGATTCTGAACTGGTGAGCTGCTCTGGTCCTTCGCTGTCCCCCTTACTTTGAGACGTAACAGACAGCTCATGTCAAGATGTGATTCTCAGGCATTACGAGCTGAACTTGCTCAAGCGCTTCACCTCTCTTTACCGGTGCTGATCATCCCCGCACCATCACTTGCCAATCGAGCTCATCTTCCTTCTTACGCTCGAACCATCTCGAACTTGCTCCAGATGGGCGGTCCATCAGCTTTCACCCAAATATCGATAAAGATCCCAGTCTCCGATCCCGTCGAATTGATCACTCAAGGTCCCGCACCTTCCGTCACACCTGGTCCCCCGCCCACTTCTGCTTCCGGATCATTGAGCAACAAACATAAACGGATCTCCAGTCTTTCGACAAGACCGACGAGTATGCACCAGGCTCAATTAGGAGCGATGATGGCTCAAGCTGGAGGTCAGAACCCAGGTCTACGAGTCGTTTCTGGAGCTAGCTCAACGTTGAGTGCGAGGAGTGGAATGGCTCCCCTGACCGCTGGGGATCCGAGTTCTACATGGGAGATGTGGGATTGTATCAGAACGTTGTGTGGATATCATCCCCGACTGTCTGTTAGTAAGTGAAATGTTCAATCTGACCATTGAGCTCTAGGAGGCGATTCAAGGTGCAAGCGTAGAGCTCTGCTGACCTAGCTCACAGCTCTCGACCTGACCAACCCCCTTCCCCCCAGTGTTGGCGCTCTAGCGAGATGGACGGCAGAGCCCGTCAAATATATCTGGCTTCCGGCGGAATCTTACATCCCTAACGCGAAGGGATATCCCGTGCTCAGCAAAGCGTGCCAAGCATTCCTCAGGGGTATGGCCAAGGTGAGTCGCCGCACATCAATTTGACAAGACATTGACCGTCTGATTTCCACTAGCAAAATCCAACATACATTCTTTCACACACTACCCTTTCTCGCCATCCTAATGGAGGAGCCAACGCATATCTCCAATATGTCCGTCACGTAACAAACACTTCTGCTCCGGGACCCAACGGCATCCCTGCCGCTGCGGACGAGTTCGCGTCGGGCTATGCAGATTATCTGCAAGCGCCCTTACAACCCTTGATGGATGATTTAGGAAGTGCGACGTACGATGTCTTCGAGCGAGATCCTGTCAAGTACAGGCAATATGAGGAGGCTATCACTCTGGCTCTTGGTGATCTTCCAGCAACGAGGAGGAAGTGAGTGATCGTTCACTGTGTTCTTACCAATCTCGTCACTCGCTGAAGCTAATGGGAATGCTTGTAGTGTCGTGACGGTCGTAGGAGCCGGTCGCGGCCCTTTGGTGGCGTGTACCCTCCGAGCCCTTCAACGGTCAGGTCGTCAAGCAAATGTTTACGCGGTGGAGAAGAACGCCAACGCTTACATAACATTGCAAGAACGCAAAGCCATTGAATGGCAAGATGACGTTCAGATCTTGTTCGGAGATATGAGGAACGTGGAGGTTCCGGAGCAGTGTGATATCATGGTGTCGGAGTTGTTGGGCAGCTTCGGTGACAACGAACTCAGTCCGGAATGTTTGGATGGTGCTATGAGGTTTCTGAAGCGTGAGTGTCTGCTCGAGGTCAGGATTCGTTGCACCGTATGCTGATAAATGCCTTGTATAAGCTTCCGGTATATCCATCCCTATCTCGTATACCGCTCACGTCGCTCCCATATCCTCCTCTAAACTGTTCCACGATGTCCATCAACCCACTCGACCAGCCGGCGCGGCAGAGACGCCTTACGTCGTGATGATGTCCCAGGTCAACATGATTTCAGGCGATGGAGGTGGTGTCTCGGGGAGATGTGGAGAGAGAGTGCAACAGTGTTGGCAGTTTGAACATCCTAGAAGGGATCTGATCTTGGATGCGAGTGGTGAGTTTGGGTTTGTCATGGTGATCTGGTCCCGCCTCTCGTCTTCGGTCCTCCTCCGCGGCTAGAGTTCTCAATGGTCCTTCCACCACCAATGTTGTGTTCTAAAGCATATGTTCCGACGATGCTCAACACATCCGTTGCTGACCATATCATTTCGCTCTCAGGCACACCGCTCACGAACACGCACAACACCCGATCTTCAACACACACATTCCACATCCCGCACGCCGCCACGCTTCATGGATTAGCAGGATATTTCGAAGCGCACCTCTACTCCAATGTCGGTCTATCCATTCATCCCGAAAACGCTCATCGAGTCTCACCCGACATGTTCTCTTGGTTCCCCTTATTTTTCCCATTGAAAGAAGCCCTCTATCTCCCATCTGGGTCCGAACTGGAAGTGAACCTGTGGAGATTGTGTGATTCCAAAGGAAGGAAGATATGGTACGAATGGGCAGTGGAAAGTTATCTACCGATCACTCTTCCGTCGGTCCCAGGTGGAGGACTTGTTCCCGGGACACCTGTCGGATCTAGGAATGTGAGTAGTGCGAGTACCGGTGGGGGACCGGGAGGACAACCGAGTCCTGTGATGGATGCGCCGTTCTCACCAGGTGTGATGAACATGAACCAAGCTGGCGGTATATTGGGGACGAACGTGGGAGGCGGAGAGGTTGGGAGGATCAAAATTGGTCAAACTAGTTTACATAATCCTGGAGGTGTACATTCCTGGGTTGGTCTGTAGAAGAGTGGACATTTGTCAGTCAGGTGTGACGCTGGAGTGATGGACGCGGAGCCTATAGCCTATAGTCTGTTAGAATAGACACATAGGCCCATACATTTAGTCTGAGGATGAAGCTCATGTCGAACCCCAAGGATCCGGGTCGAAGACAAAAGACTCGATGGTATAATTGTGCATAGTTTGCAGAGCGACTACGATAATCAAAGTGACTTTGAACGCTCGAGAACATCTTGTTAGAAGTAAAACAGGACACGATCAGGGGAGTAGCTCGACTCGTAAGGTGTCAGGCTCAGTGAGACATAGAAGCGTTACTTTGTTTGCGAACGACAAGGCCTCTCGACTTGACTCGGTCAGATGGATCCGTATTGATAAACCGAGTCAACGAAGTGCAATTTCCCGGGCTCATCCCTCAAGTTACTCGCCTTTGTGTCCTTCGAGTTCTGACTCGATCACGCTCTCTACAGTTCCGTGCCAAATCGTCTCCCTCCCCTTGGGTCTCGAGTTCGACAACTGCCGATTGCGGAAGGTTTCTTGCTAAGAGGGTTGGAAATTGAGTCCGCTGCTGGAGCAGGTGGATAGTTTGCGAAAGGATTACCACCTTGTTTCTGACTATACTCGATCTCGGTTTCCACATCTCCTTTTTGATCGTTTACACCTCGAGGTAGGATCTGAGAAGGGATGTCTTGGCATGCTGATGGGGCCGGACTCGCAAATTCGTCCTCGTAATCGTCCACTTCGTCTTGGTCGACACGAATTTCAAGTAGATCCGATTTCGAAGGTGATTTTCGAGTGGTTGGTAGGGCTCGATTCGATACCTGCGTTGGGGATAGCGGTCTGGCTTGACTCTGACAACGAAAGTTCTGGCTCTGAGGTTGAGTTGGATTTTTATAAGCTGTCGTGCAAGACATCGCATTAGCCAGATATCAAGACACGATGGGGTCGATGTACTCACGGGTTGTCAAAGCGACGAACGATTTTCGGCCATATTTAGCTTCTAGTTGGGCGGCCGTGGGAGGCAGGTTCCCATCGGACAATTTGAGAACGCCGGTATGGTTCCGAATCAAATTGATCTTGGACGGTGCCGATACATTTACGGACACACGAGGAGGACGGTCTGTTGCAGATCTAGTAAGGGGAATATGAGCTACACTTCGACTGGACCCAAGTGGTGACGCTTCACAAGGCGGCTTCGGCGGCACAGCCTCTAGAAGTCTTCCTTGAGCCTCATGGACCACAACCCGTCGTTGATGCAGTGGTACCTTTTCCTCATCGTGCCTCCGAAAATCTGTTGACCTTTCGCCTGGTGGGCTGCGTCGCACGCTGACGAATGGCAATTTCGTCTGTCTCTCTGATTTCCTTTTCTCTTGTATCCTTTTTTCTCTCTCTTCTTGTCGCCTCATCCTGTCAGAGGGAGCAGAGCGGTCCCGCGAGAACATCGCTGAGTTGTTGTTGAAAGAAGAATCAGTAGCTGCAGCAGATTGAGGTGCGAAGCGGTCCATCAGATGTGGGGTCACTTCGATCCCGCTCATATGCTTGGAAGAAGTAGCACCTGATGTGCACTTTGCTGGTGCCTGACTTATGAGCTGAAGAGGGCCGGCGCCGGCTGGCTTAGGTCTTGCTGGACGAGAATGTTGATTGCGTGGCTTGACAATCGACCTGTTGTGGTTAGAAAGGTCCGAGGACGGTCTCTTATCTGCGGACTGCCTTGATGTGTCGGCGGTCGAAGCTGAAACGTGTGAGGTTTGCACAGGACTAACATCCTTTGCGAGTTCCTGTCCTGACTTCCAGGCAGCTTGTTCTGTGTTATCCAGCGCTGCGGTAGCGCTCCGTCTTGAGCTACGTCGGTCTTCTCTTTCTGCTTCTTGCTGAGACAATTGTTGATCAAGAACGAGAAGCTCGCTAGGGTCGAATTGCGCCAAGGCATTGAGGTCGAAAGATTCTTCTTCTTGACGTGGCGTTAAGGCAGGGCTTCGTGATCGACGCGGAGGTGTCGCATCTTCAAATGAATCTCGTGCTACATCAGCATGCTCTTCCTGCAGTTGAACTTCAGAATCTTCCTCTCGGTGTTCTTCCTCAACCTTTTGTCGGGCCAAGGCCGCCTCAACTGCTGCCATCAGTTCATTCGGATCAATATCGATGTTTCCATGTGGCTGCGGACCCAGAGCCTCGTTTCTCAGGTCCACCTCCAGATGCTCATTCGGTCGGGAAGATTGACTCAAGACCATTGGCTCGTTCGAATGCATATCGTTGGCCATTTCGATGACTTGCGTCGCGAACTGTCCTATTTGGGGATCGATATCTTCGTCCTGAGGGGCCTCTCGATCATCGACGTGCAGCTGAACGTCCTCTTCCGGCTGATCTTGTGCAATGAAAGGGCGAGGCATGGGGCCCCTTGCCCTGTTACTTCTCGATGATTGATCATCGTGGAATATGTGACCTAACACTATGGTCGGGGAACGGCGTTCGTCGATGTCGGTTTGGACGGACTCCTTGACAGTGGTCTGTTGAGATACTGGTTCTCTTGGCTCCTTTGTGGTGAAAGGTAGTCGTGGTAAAATTTTCGAGGCGGGAGGTATCCGATTTCTTGTTCTTCTACTTCTTGTCGGGCTCCGAACAGGCTCGTCCACTATCGGATCATCAAATTGGTGATCGTCCCGGGTGGGCGTCAGCCCAGGCAAAGCCATGAATGGCGTCATCTCTTTGATATACGGTCTCTGCTTCCGAATGGCCATCTCAAACCTTGACTGTCTTCCTGCCGCTATGAGTTCATTCACCCTTCGACAGATCGATGCTTTAGCAGTAGGTTGATTGGAAGATCTGTGCTTCTCTTGGTACCTCCTGACATGCTCAGTATATGGGATGCACTGGATGAATTTGGTCGAGTATCCAGGGATAGGTCGAAGAGCTTTCTGAGCTTTGCGAGAATACTTCCTGAGATGCTTGGATTGGATCCCCTCTATATAACTAGGTCAAAATTGTCAGTTCGGTAGCCGGCAGGACGACTTACTTATCCAGTCTGACAGCGCACGACGGATTTGGATTCAGTACCAATCTTGCCTCATTTCCCTTGTCCAGTAGGTAGCGACGAGCAAAATCCTTTCTCCGTCTTCTTCGCCTTCTCTTCTCTTGATCAGGATCATACTCATCCTCTGTCCCGGCGTTTGAGAGTGATTTAGCGCATTCGAAGGCCTTGGTGAGCGGTATGTGTGGACTATGTCGATCCGGCTTTCGAGGGGGCGGCGGACTGTCTGAATAAAAGAGTTGTTGCATTGCGGCTCCAGGAAATGGACCGTTTCGTGAGTACCGCTTTCTGACAAGCAGTGATTGTAAGGGGTCGATCCCATCGGCTGGATTTCGTGGAGAGGGGGGCCATAAAGAGGTGGATCCTCTGCGTTTAGCACCACGGCAGGAGGGAGATGGAGACTGCTGAGAATAAGAGTAGTGCCCAGAGCCTTTCAAAGGATCAGGTATACCAGACTTGTAAACGTGAAAACGACCTCGTCCGTAGGTCTTCTCCTTCCTCTTCGAGCGGCGAGAACGACCAGATTTACTGATCGATGAGCCTCGTTCAGGCAAAGCGTGCTTTCGGATGTGTATCTCATCCTCAAGGTCACTATCCTCCACCAGCACTTCACCTGGGACATGATACGGGCTTTCTCCCCCCGCTGGCTGACGATAGGGGAACGGGGCAGCAGATTGAGCATTAGCGGCAGGGATATGAGGAAATGGATCTCGCCATGTACGAGAAGTGAGAGGGTTATTGAATGTTGCAGCTGCCTGCGAGCTATGTCGAGGGGGTGTAGGTGATTCCACTTGACTGGCTAGTTCCCGACTAGGTCTAGGATGCTGGTCTTCATCCGTCTGACTGTTCAAGACGTAGGGCGAGTGGTCGGGACGTCGCAGTCGAGAACGTCGAGTCTTAGGTCGTCTTACGGGAGACTCGGTATCCTCCCTGTCGAGAGTTTCGTTCTCGTCTTCGGCATCAGTGGAGGTGTCAGTGTCTTGAGAAGGGGACAGGAAAAGGTGTTTACGACCCATGCTGTCCTGAGTCGTCTTGAGAAGCAGTCCTGAGTCGGGGTGAGACGGTGAAGTTTCCACAAGAGTTTTTGTATCAGAATACAGCAGGGGGACCTGAGGTGTTGCTTGTCCTGCTTTCGAGCCCTGTCGAGCTGCTGTCCTAGTGAGGGTCAGGCGATTTTGAGGGCCACGATCGAATCGGAGTGCAGGCGTTACAAGGAGAGTAGGCGGGGGCGAAGAACTTAAAATAGGTTTTGGGCCTGCCGAAGGGGTAGTACTCGTATTGGCAAGTTGTTTCGGTGGATCATGCTCTTCCTCATCATCCTTTTCTTCTGATTGCTGGATCTTGGCAGCAGGCTGGGAAGGTTTCGCCACCCATAGTCCACATTCATTGTATGAGCCTTCCTCCGGAGCTGTCAAGTATGGCAGGATCTCTTCCTGCTGTCTGGTCCTCTTCTTCGGACGTGATTTGGAGGACGGACGAGTGTTCGTCTCTCGAGTGATAGTGAGGTGTTTGCTTCGGAGTGCCTCGGTCGATGCGTCGTTCTTGGAGATACTGGAATTGGGGACGGAAGAGGGGTTTCCAATTGTTGGCCGCATAGAAACGCCTGATGCTTTGGTCAAATGAGTTCTACTGCTCTCTGGAAGAGATCTCGTACCGAGGAGCTCACTTGATGTCTCACCATCATCCCTCTTTCCCACTATTATTCTGTTTTCTCCTTGCACATTTCTCTTTCCCCCACCGTTCACACTTAACTTGCTTGTGGTGAGGTTCACCTGATTCCTCCTTGCATCTCCATAGTATCTCCTCCTCCTCCTAGGCTGAGGTACAGACCTCATTAGTATCATCGAGCAATGTCGTTATTATGTGATGATGCACAGCTGCTCATCCACTCACCTGGTCGGTAGGTTCTTGAGAAGGTGGAGGGTCCACCTGAACGTCATTGGCGTCCAGTTGACTGAGTCTCAATGACATGCTTGGTCAGAGACAGTCATAAGATCACCGACTGTGTGACTACTCCTCTGTGAACCTATGTATCTCTGAGACAATTAGGAAGCTGGACGAAGGATAAGAAAGGAGGAGGAAAGGTGTAGTTTTGGGTGTAGTTATCATCATTTGCCACTGGACCTCCTCCACCTCGCGTCTGACCGAAAACATCTCGCAATCGTTCGTTGTCAATTTCATCCCCTTCTTTCTGATTCTCCTTTCTTAACATCACATATTCGACTGCATACATACCGATCCGGTTCAGTCACTCGCAATCTCCTCTGCACCCTCGAGACTCTCTTTAACTCCCAATCGGAATCAGAAAGTGCATAGAAAGTAAAATTTGGGAGAATCACCATGATCGTCAAAGTCAAAGTGAGCTCATCAATATAGCAGCATGTCTGCGGAGCTGACAAACCGCCTTAAGACACTTACAGGAAAGGAGGTGAGCTCTAAGCCTTTTCAAATGTCGAGTTCAGCTGACAGATGCATATTGCAAGGTCGACATCGATGTCCAACCCGACATGACAGTATGTCCAACCTTCATTAGGTCAACCTACTCTCTGCTGATCATCTCATGCTCTGCACAGATCAGCAAAGTGAAGGAACGAGTCGAGGAGAAAGCTGGTATCCCACCTGTACAACAACGGCTCATCTTCGGCGGTAAGGCTATGTGAGCTTCATCCTTGCTCTTTGGTCTACCATCCAACTCCGAGTCTCGATCAATGCCCAGATTTGTCGCTTGGACCAAACGACTGACTTCGTACTGCAGGGCCGACGATAAGACCATTCAAGATTACAAGATCCAAGCAGGGGCTGTCATCCATCTGGTCCTTGCTCTTCGTGGAGGTGATCGAGCATGATGCCGAAGTCCGTGGAAGGGGAGGCGTGGGGTGTGCGCGAGATGAGTCGGCGAGAAGAAGAGAAAGGGAGGTCGGAGCCATATGTATGCGAATCATGCATGTATCAAACCTATATTCTTCAGCTCTCATCGGTCTGTCGTGGCAACACAAGCTGGTGTACTTAGGTCGTCAGTGAGGATTGAGTACAAGCTGTTCTGAGGCGTGAAAACATCATTCGGTCTCTCCTATATGTCTTCGAACGGCGGATAGTAACGAGGAGCAGACCTCCACTCTAACGGTCTGGGAATTCGACAACAAAAGTCGACTCGTCAATTTCCGTGCCAGTTGAGATTTCGTGTATCATCTCATCATACCTCCTAACGCACACGCAATCCTGTTCCACCAGTGGGGAAGCCACAGGTAAGAAGACGGCAAGATGGTCAGACCGCCCATTCCAGCTGCTCCACTACGAGCAGGGCTAGCGAGGATAGATCGTCCCCGCGCCAGCGTGTCGGCCGGTCTGACTGTGAGCTGGTCAGGTGAATTTGGAGCGGATCACCAAGCTGATCAGTGATCTTTTAGCAGCTCCGACTTCGACACGAGTCTCAAACATTGCAAGAAATTGCTAACGAAGATAATGTATGCCCATTTCCGTATCTTGCTACGCTGCATAGCAAATCCTTTTCATCCATTGATTGATCGACCTCACAGGACTTCATTCTCTCAATCCTTCAAGCTTCCCCTTCAGTTCGCGACTCCCGCTCCTACCTCTCATCCTTCGCTCCAGCGCGTACTCCCCAGCCTATAGTCCCCAGCTCCGGACAGGAGTCTACCGGTCCTACAATCGAGACATCTGCATCTACTCCTGGGATCAAACCCGAACCTAACCCACTCGTCACCTCCCTCCTGAATCCCATACACCGCCGACCCGCTCTCGTCAAGATCCAGGGTCCATTCACTGATGCTCAGATGGACTCTATTTGTCGAGGAATGGCGTATCTCCAGCGTATGGGTCTCGTGAGCGTTATCGTCGTTGATCGTGATGATCTTCCATCAACTGAACCTGCCGACCGATACGAGGCACAACGGCAGAGGATGATGGTTCGTCACGAGGTGGAAAGGGTCGTTCATTTCCTGGCGAGACATCGGGCTAGTGCCAGACCAGTCTTATCGACCGTCGCAAGGATGGCTGACCCTAGTGGAGAAGAACTGGGTGGACAGAAAGGAATAAAACCTGTTGAGAATGGGATCTTCGTAGAGGAAGAAGGACTGGATCATGTCAGACGAGCAGTAGCGGAGGGCGAGATACCCGTTTTACTTCCTGTGGCTTTGGATTCTGGGTGTAGATCTCGTCGAATCTCCTCGAATCGAGTATTACTCGCTCTCGCTTCGGCAATGTCAACCCGACCCGACCCTGCGTCTGCTTCTGCTTCTGCTTCTTCATCCTCCACAGCAGGAGATATCGACCTCACTCCCCTTCGTTTACTCGTGATCAATCGAGAGGGGGGTATCCCCTCTTATGCTCGATCAGGTCTTCCCCACTTGTCCATCAACCTTGCGTCTGAATATTCGTATATCAACCGTACTTTCCAACCTCAATGGACGGACACTCACCCGACAGCATTATCAAACCTTCGTTTGGCTAACGGATGTCTTGCCCACATGCCAAAGGAAGCTTCTGCTCTGATCGTCTCGCATCGTTCTTCAGCCGCTATGATCGCCAATCTCATCACGAACAAACCTGCCCATTCCGCTTCTCTCCCTCATGCCCTACTCGTCGAGTCTGAAGGACGGATCACCAGGGATACACCGACACTTCTGCGAAAAGGATTGCCTGTTCGAGTGCTCCGGAGTATGGAGGAAGTCGACCAGGATAAGTTGACTGGTCTGTTGGAGAAGAGTTTCAGGAGAGTTTTGGATCAGAAAGCCTTCTATGAGAGACTTCGGAACGATCTCGATTTCGTCATTGTCGTTGGGGATTATGGCGGCGCTGCAATCTGTACACTAGAAGGCAAAACCACTTCGATCTACCCTCACAACCATCCGGGGCCTATTTGCTATCTGGACAAATTCGCTGTCCATCCTTCGCATCAAGGGGACGGTACGGTCGATTTCTTATGGGTAGCCCTACGTGATGAGACCTATGGATTGGGTCTGTTGGACGCTTCCAACCCTTCTATAGGATCTCTACGAGGTGTGGGAAAAGGTAGAGATCTGGTATGGAGGAGTCGGTCCGATAATCCGGTCAACAAATGGTATTTCGAGAGAAGCTCGGGATTCGTCAGGACCAAAGACGGGAAATGGAAGGTGTTCTGGTGTGATGCAGAACAGAGATTAGGGGAATTATGGAAGGAGAGAGAGTTTGGAGGTGGAAGATTGGTAAAAGTCTTGGAGAAGGAGGAAGTCGGTAGGGTCGATTGGTGGGAAAGGGAATTGGGGAAGATTTCATCGGCGTGGACGGCATGATAGGAGATCACCTGAGGTCGCTGGATTGTGATAGTGTCATGGGAGGGTCAAGCGGAAGTGGTTGGATACAAAGCAGAATGAGCAAGGTTCCAGGACACTAGCATGTTCGGAAACGGGTTTGCGGAGGTTCGTTCCATAGTCATCATCGTCAAAATGAGGGAGAAACCAAGTTGTATCAATGCATGGACGGGAGTCAGAATTGATCTAATTATCTCGATTGAACCCCAATATCTCTCTCATGCACCGTCTTCGTCTAAATATACTGCGGAATGACGGACTTTTCTCATCCGAATCTACTCGCCAATCCTACCCCTGGCCACCTCAACTTGCCTCGCAATCATTGATCTGGCCGGTCCGCCAATTGCATTCCTCTTCTCCACACTGGTCTCAAAGTCGAACACCTCCATGACAGTCTCGTCGAAATGCTCACTGAGGTCTTTCCATTGTTCCATCGAGAGATCCGAGATTTGACATTTGGTGTTCTCGGCCAACGCGACGGCTCGTCCTGAGATGTGGTGGGTCTCACGAAAGGGGACACCTTTTCGGACGAGGTAGTCTGCGATGTCGGTCGCAAGCATGTCCATGGTCAAGGCCGCTGCCATCTTTTCCGGGTTGATCTACGCAGGAAGAGTCATCACTAAGCGAGCCATCGCTCACAACGCTCCTCCAATGCTATCACTCACAGATAGCGTGGCAAGAACACCCTCAGCAATCCTCAAGGCAGCTGAAACGGTGTCAACAGCATCGAAGAGCGGTTCCTTGTCCTCTTGCAGATCCTTGTTGTAAGTCGAAGGCACACCCTTGAGGGACATCATGAACCCAGCCATCTGACCGAATGTCCTGCCTGACTTTCCTCGGAGAAGTTCAAGGGAATCGGGGTTCTTCTTTTGGGGCATGATGGAAGAACCAGTACTGCGAGCGCGATTATCAGCTAGCTTCTCCAGAAGACGAATGAGCCGACTCACCTATAGGCGTCGCTAAGGAGGACGAAACCGAATTCGGCAGTCGAGTAGATGATCAGATCCTCTGCCAATCGACTCATATGTATCATTGTCAAACTGGCCCATTGCAACCATTCAACGATGAAATCCCTATCGGCGACAGCGTGCATCGAATTCTCTCCAATCGATTGGAAACCCAACTCTGTCCTCAACAACTCTCGGTCGAGCGAGTACGGGTTACCGGCCAAAGCGGCAGATCCAAGGGGAAGGACTGAGATTCGAGGAAGGAGTTGACGAAGTCGTTCGAGATCAGAGAGGAAAGATTGAGCGTGAGAAAGGAGGAAGTGGGACCATCGGACGGGTTGCGCTCGTTGTAAATGGGTGTAACCGGGGAGGATAGCATCAACCTCCTTCTCAGCTCGAGAAACCATGACGTTGAGCATGTCTTTGAGGTACCCCTCAACTCGGGCTGTCTCGTCCATCTACACGGCAATGTCAGTCGGTCGCTCTGCGAGGCTGTATGCAACGTGTTACTCACCAACCAAATTCGCATATCGGTTGCAACTTGGTCATTCCTACTTCGACCGGTGTGGAGCTTTCCACCGATATCCTTGCCGATGATTTCACTCAACCGCCTCTCATTGGCAGTATGGATGTCCTCGTCGTCTGCTTGGATGGCGAACTGAAGTTGACACTCGTCAGATTGTACTCGACATGACACTCGTGCACGATGATTTGAAAAACCCACCTTGCCCTCAGCCCATTCACTCTCAACGACCTTCAAGCCCCTTTCGATCTCCTTCTGCTCGCTTTCGACGAGGATCCCAGCCTTCAGCAGAGCTTTTGAGAAAGCGATTGAACCCTTGACATCGGCGGCGTACATGCGTTTGTCATATTTGAGAGATTGGTTGAACTCGTGCATTCTAACAGCCGTAACAAATGGCAATTTCAGCTTCGTACATAGTCACCAAGAACGCGGGGAGAGCAGAGGCACTCACAAAGGGTCGGTGGATCCGGTGAACCGACCTCTGCAATTTGAATTTCCGACATCAGTATCCGACCTGGCTTCTCATGACAAAGGATTCATGATGCGTCTGGACTTCGAGCTCGTGTGCAGGAGGTAAGGGGGGCACTCACCCCCAGAGCTTTCGCTTGGTGAAATCTTGGTCTGCAGACATTGTGTCTCCGGTTTTATGGACGCGCAAGTAGAGATATATGCGGTAGAGATGGATGCGCGTATGCGCTATCTGTGTGATATGCAGTTGCTATCTCGTCCAAAGAAAAGGTCAGGTCATCTCTGCACCAAAGCTTGATTTGAGTCGGGAAAACTGGGATGAGTTACGTAATACATCTGACAGGAATGCACCTGGATGGGAATGGAAGCAAAACCCTTGACGCGATGGACGACGACGATGAAGATGATTTTGATCGTTATTATTGATGGATGGAACGATGCCGTGATACGTATTAATTGGGGGCAATGGTGTCTAGATGATGATGGGGATATCAACATCTAGGACGTTACTGATGCACCCTCATCTCACAACTATTACACTTGGTTCCAGCTTCTTTGTGCGAGTGAATTCGAAAACAACGGAACGTCGGACTACTACTGACGCGGATCATCATTCCAGCGGTGACGACACACGTCGTACTCCCGCTTCTCCTCCACTCGTCACGTCTGGACCGATATTCTACGATTGACATCAACATACGACACGATCACCGCTCCTCATGACTCTGTAACAAATCACATCGAGAACCCTAGTCCACTCGAGATTTCTCACGATTCTTCTTCCAGTTCTGCGTGCATACTGGTCAAGAATCGTTTGTGTATGAGGTCATCGCACTTCTCAACCTTCGAACGCGCCGTCAAATCTATCGCCGCTAACCTCTTTCGAGAGAGAACAGGAGAACAAGATAGAGTGATATCTCATTCCTCGCCCGCACTGTAATTTCAAACTCAAGAATCTTTACAAGTACTTGAAAGAAGTACTCGTGTTTCACGTAAACAAAACGATGACCGGCCCTATGAACGAACCTCTCGATCAAGTACCTGTACCTCATCCACCTTCTCGTCGCCACTCCCATTCCGCCTCGCTTGCGCCTCAACAACGACTCCGAGGTGCTTCCACCAGTGCCAAACGATCGATGTCGATGTCAGCTGCTCCGACCCTGCAGCTGAGCGACTGGGACGAAGAAGACGAGTATGATGATGGCGACGCTGATGGAGAAGAATGGGATAGAGGGATGAGAGAACCAGAGGTGCAATACGGAGCGGGGACGGGTGCAGGGAGAAAGAGGAAGAAGAGAGATGAACCGATGAGTCCAGTGGTCGTTGTTCGTGAGTGTCTCTACCATCTAGTATCAAGGATGAAGCTGGAGATTGAGAAACGTCCTTCGGAGGCGACCGAGCGACCTGAGGTGGAGGTTCTTGCTTTGTCTGTCGTGAATCATTCCAATCATCTGCTTCATTCCTTACATCCATCACCCGATTAGCAATACACTTGCCATGCCCAAGTTGACTCTGAACTCCTTCACAACCATAGTCTACGTCATAGCGCTCTACCTAATTTTCCAGATCCTCACACGTTCAGATGACATGGAAATCCTCTCTCATCTCCCGCCAACTTCCTCAATCCTCCAATCCCAATCTCATTCCCCCAAGAACCCTCTTGACCTTCACCAATATCATCTTCCCTATCAATTACCTCATATACCCAACCCAATACCCTCTATCCCTCCCTCATCTTCAACGTCCCCGTCCATATGGCGAACGATAGCCAGTATCGTGTTGTACCCAATCTACCTCGCTGTCGCCATCATAGTTACACCCCTTCCGTTCCTCATGGTCGGCCTTCGCCTACTTCTGGAAGTTTTAGGGACGATCCTGTACCCTCTCACAGTGACCGGGAGGATACTGTTCCGCACATTCGTCAAAGGACCGTGGGGAGTATTCAGGGGGATCATGGAGATCTTCTACCCCGTCTACGTGTTTGTGGGAGGAGTTCTAGGTGTAGGTTGTGTTTTGGGCTTAGGTGCTGGATGGGTTGGGAAAGTCATTTTGGATTCACTGCTGCGGTGGAAAGAGAGAAAGGGAAAGAATTCGGCCCGCACCAGGAAAGGTGACTCCCTTTCGACCAATAACTACATTCGTCCAACGGCGATGGGAAACGGAAACGTGGGGAAATCGAGGACCTCTAAATCAAGAAGATCAGATCTACCAATTCCTTTTGAAACTTCTCGGGTTCGATCCAAACTATACTCTCACCCTCAGCGTCCTCGAGAAAAGATCACAAGACTGGATCTCCAAGACAAGGCTTCTCGTCGACCAATCCCGCGGTCATTATCACCCATTCAGACTTCGCGTCGACATCGATCTCCCGAAGCAGAGTCGGACGAATCGACAGATTATCTTCGTACGCCTGCACGGGAGATTGTGCATGACAGAGTCTCGTTGTTCCCTCCGTCCACGCTGAAGGGGAAGGGAAAGGTAGGGAGAGTGGACTACAAGGAGATGAGAGATAAGGAGCGAGAAGGTGAAGGCAGAGCTACGGCCAGAGAACCTGTGGTTTTGGGTGTGCGGAGAAGAGGGGTCAGAGAGGGAAGTGGATACGGTCGATGAAGAGCGGGATGCGTTTCAAACGTCTATCTATTGTATGTACTAGAGAAGGAGATACGGGGTATGGGGAACGGACGCACACTTGAATAAGGTGAACTCGACGCGAACCGACGAGTGACGGCGTTCTCAAGTGCATATCAAGTATGTCCTTGAAGCTCGGAGTACGGTCGTTGTATTGTTTCAGTGACAGCACCATCAGGTTACACACCGTGTAGTCCGAGCCAAATTGAGTCGTTCATATGCATGCGATTGTCTAGTTTGTCTATATCCAGACAGCTAACGTTATCTACGGAACTGCGGAACATATGGCCCTCCTCACAATTGGCCCGTTGTCTTATCAAGACTTATCAAGCTGGGAGCTCACCCTGTTGGTTATTCTCTCAAAACATCATCTTCGCATTCTTGTACATGGTGGTCATAACGTTCCCTCCATCCCCCACTTTTGTCTTCTCGCACAATTCTTTCCCGCCATACTTGTCTAAAAATCCAGCATGTGAGTAGATCGAGACATTCCGTCTCCTGAATCCTTTCACACCGGATGATGAATGGTTGAAGAAGTCTTTGGTGAGAGCTGGAGGTGATGGTGTCTTTATCGTTGTTGGGGTAAATTCGGTTGAGGGGTTTGATGGGATGGTGTCGTGATGTAATTGAGATTTTTGTGTTGGTGAGTTCATTATGACTGAGTATATCTCTCTCAACAGAGTGAAGTCTACTCATCGTTAGTCACATCGGCATTGTCAGCTTTATGGTCAGTTGATGAACCAAGGGGTAGCTCACCTGTAGGAAAGAAAATGTCGAAATACCCTTGTTTGACTAAGAACGTCTCACACGGTATCATGCTTCCTCCATATCTCGTCTGAACAACCGGTCCATTCCTTCCTTCCACAGCATCCGGCAGTTCGTCAAAGTCAGCTACCATAAGTCTATGACCTGGTAACATTTCTCTCAGTCTCTCGAGGAACAGTACAGCTTTGGTCGGTATGAAATCGGGCGGAGAGAGATTCGGTGCGAAGGGGAGAGAAGAGTAGGCACTTCGAAGTAGTTGCGAATACAATAGTGGAGAAGCGAGTGGAGGAGAAGTAGATGGTGATGGTGGGAGGAGACGGCGATAGGCTAGAAGCCGTCGGATTAAGGGGTCCGTGACGGGTTCGTACAGGATCGAGAAGTCGCCAGAAGCATCGATACCAACGACAGCTTGCATAGGGGTAAGAGTAGCGATGTCATAGCGGATCATGTCATGGGCGAAATTGTCCTGCGAAGCCATCAGTCATCAGTCAAAGGGGTGCGGCGTTGCAGGCGTAGGAAAAGCTGATATCCACAAAGACTTCCAACGCAACGACGAAACATGGTTCATCACCATTCCCGCTTCCCTCCCATTTGAAGAAATCCTCATTGATAACCTCAACCTTACTTCCAAGTCCTTCCTCCTCCGCCCTCTGTTTTTGTCCCTTCGCCAAGGCCTCACTGATCTCGATGATCCTATACTTGGTTTGCGCATATATGTCGGGATGATGATCCCGGAGGAACTTGAGTGAATCAATCATGAAAGACCCGTTGCCCGCTCCAACTTCGTACAGGAGTAATGGCTGATGAGGGAAATGATAAAGCTTGTAAGAGTGTAAGACGGCAGTGATGAGTGACTGAGCGTAGTATGGCTAGAATGACATTAAATGACAACGACCTGCGTGAGCTGACGGTACCGATCCGTGACCGGGGCAGACACCGAAAAGCGCACCTTGAATAGCTCTGTAGGAGTATGCCAGACTTGCCTCCCTAGTCCACCCTGTTGACCCGTGGTGGGCTCGAGTCCATATGCCTTCTCATATCGATCTGCCACAGCTTCTTGAAACGCTGCTGTATCCGCAAAAGAAGCAAAATCGAATCCCTCTTTGGGCGGAGTAAAGATAGTAGCATTCCGAGAGAAGTAGCCGTAATTTGGCTGGAACGTCGGGAGAGGGGAGAGAAACGTCAGCATTTGGCTTGCAGTCATGATCTGAATTGACTGCCGCGAGGCCACTGACTCACGTTGTAGAGACTGTCGTCGATGAAATCCCTCACGAGCATCTTCACTCTTGTGGGCGGTTCTTTCCTGTGCACCAGATCTCTGGCTGATACCCTTCTCCAGTGTACATGCTGAATGGCGCATATGTGTCAGCAATACAAAACATCTTGACCCATCAAGTCATATACGAGAGCTCACGTCAGGATCCGGATCCGCCGAAAAGCTCAGAGAGGTGTTATAGTTGTACAGCTCTTTCTGTTTCCGTTTAGGAGGGTTAGGCGTCGACGTTGATCGATATCGAGTCGAGAAGGAAGGGATCAAGAAAGGAGGAACGGGAGACAGTCGAGATCGGCCGACTGTGGATCGCTTGAAGCTGGTACTGTGAGCTAGAGGTCTCAACCCTCTAGACGAGGAGGAGGCGGCCATACCCAAGCTGGCTGACAGAGTGGAAGGGAGGACAAGAGGGAGACAGAGCAGGTCTCTATTGTTGTTCTCGACTACTTTTTGTGCTCAAAAAAGTGGACGACCTCCATCCGGAACTGTCTGCCACATCCAACCTGTCCATCCGGTGATATAACTGTATATTCCCTTTTTTTGCCACCCTCACCCCTCACGAGAGCATCGGATTTCATGTTGAGACGCGTCAGATTGTGATTTCTTTCTTCTCTGTGTTTTGTGCCAGCGATTTCTTCCTTCACAACTGGATTGGACATGTCTACTCATCGCTCATAGTCACACGATCATAGCACGAACGTCTGCCTCGTCGAAGAGCCCGTTCAGAGTCCCACAGAGGATGGAAGGAATAGACCTTCCGGGTGTTTCAGGCATAGCAGGAAGTTCAAGAGGTACATTGGGTTCGGTGAGTCGTGCTAATGCATCGTCATCGGACTGCGATATATGCCAATGAGAATGCTCATGCGGGAAGACAGGTATCATATCGACCGATCGACAGATCTGCAAGCTCTCTCTCACGGCCGGACTCTTACCTCATGACACCGAATAGCACAGTAGGGTCTCCGATAGGGACGACTGGAGCAAAAGGGATGGGCAGAGCGGAGAACACAGCTGGCAATACGCGGATTGACATTAGCTCGGTAGGTATTGATAAGTTTCACATCTTTTACGCTGTCACTCACGTCTCTCTCGCTTCGCAGAAATCGCATGAACAGCTCACGACAGATCTACTGAGCTTGCATGAGAAACGACACAGCATGGTGGAGAAGAAGTTCGCGATCATGTCTGGAGAACTGGAGGTCGATGATCCGGACACCGAGCTTGAGATAGTCGCAGCAACAATGTGAGCGTATGTCGTGACAATGAGGACACCGGATTCTGACCACTTCATACGATGTAAAGCGGTGTCGTGACGAAGAAGATCGATGACATTAAAGCTGTATTGGCCGCTAAATCTCAAGCGACTCCATTTGTGAAACAAAACTTGCTGCCTCATTCCTCCGGATCGTCGACATCTACAATGCCATCCAGAGTCTATCCGACTCCATTGACAGCCGGTTCCAATCGAACGACCAGTATCGCTCATCAGTGGGATGGGAGACGACCAAAGGGCTTGTCGAGTGACGATTCCGAATATCCCCCATCTATAGGCAATCGACATCAACCTCAAGGCCGAGCATCTGCGGGACCATCCCGATCTCCCATCCGTCGTGCCCCTACTCCGCCGCCTGACTTCGATGAAGAAGATATCGCAATGGCCGAAGCGGGATTCGCCCATGATGATGACATGCTTGTACCACCTTCTACTCCACCTGAGCAAGTCGCCACCCCTCCCCGTACCACCCGCAGTCAAATGAATCAACGTCCTCCTTCAGAAACCGAATCAGCGGCTTTAGCCGAGATCCAAGACCTGCCCATCAATGTGATCTTCTCTTCTCCCGTTCGTGCGACTCCCAACAGGCCCCCCCGAGTGGAAGCTTCGTCAGCAAGAATCAACATGGGGGGACCAGGTCCATCTAGCTCTGCTTCAGCAGCCGGGCATGGTCCGAGAGCTCTGGCACCTAGGGCGATAGAAATGGAGACAAGATATCCGTGGACCAAGGAAGTTGAACACAAGTTGAGAACCAAATTTAAGCTGCCAAACTTCAGAAAACATCAGAAGGAGGCAATCAACGAGACTATGGCAGGAAAGGATGGTGAGTGATCAGGATATCTTCTTGTACGCCATGTCTGACGTTGAACGAGCTCAGTGTTCGTCCTTATGCCGACCGGAGGGGGCAAAAGTTTGACCTGTACGTACATCGTTGCTATCGTATTGCGTCCCGGTCGAAGCTCAGACTGATTTTGCAGATCAATTGCCGGCCGTCTGCGATGGTGGAAAGACCCGAGGTGTCACCTTTGTTGTTTCGCCCCTAATTTCTCTCATTAACGATCAAAGCCGTCATCTCACTCGACTCGGCATCCCCGCTATTGCTTATACTGGTGATTTGACGCAGAAGGACAAGAATCTAGCGCATGAAGAGCTCGCCCGTCCCGAGCCATACACGAGAGTAGTATATGTCACACCAGAAATGCTGACAATGGGAGGACACATCAAGTCGATTCTGAGATCCCTGTTGCAGAGGAAAAGACTAGCAAGATTCGTGATAGATGAGGCGCACTGTGTTAGTCAATGGGGTCACGATGTGAGTAGGATCGAGCTGATTGGTAATGAGTTATGTCCTCCGCTGAGATTCAACTGCTGCAGTTCCGAGCAGATTGTGAGTAAAGAGAGCGATAAATTGTACCATCTCTGACCACTCCGCATCATAGACCTTCGTCTCGGTGAATTGCGAAAGACGTATCCCGGCGTCCCTATCATGGCTCTCACCGCTACAGCGCAAAATAAGGTCGAAGAGGATATCATCCGATCACTTGGCATACAAGGTTGTACTGTCCTTCGTCAAAGCTTTAATCGTCCAAATCTGCACTACGAGGTCAGACCGAAGACCGGCAAGATAATCTTGGAAATCGTGGCATTCATTCGAACTCAAGGTACCCAAGCTAGTGGTATCATCTATTGCAATTCGAGGGATAACTGCGAGAATCTTGCGAAGGAGTTGAGGGACTCACACGATTTGGAAGCTCATCACTATCATGCGGGAATGAGCAAGGGTGATAGGAGGAAGATTCAAGAGGGATGGCAAGAGCACAAGTTTGAGATCATCGTGGCTACGGTGAGTACAGTGGCGATTGACGCGCCAGTGCTAAAGAACGAACTTGTTCAATTTTGAAGATTGCTTTTGGAATGGGGTGAGTCGCATTGGTATATGGTGTGCATACAGGCTCAATGGCTAACTTGCTGTCTTTCGTAGAATCGACAAGCCGGACGTGCGATGTGAGTACAGGCATATATACAACAAAGTTGAGTGTCATGCTGATGTACAGCAGTTGTCATCCACCATCATTTACCACGATCCCTGGAAGGATATTACCAGGAGACCGGTCGAGCTGGACGTGATGGCAAACCGTCAAACTGTATTTTGTGTGAGTGTGGCTGACTTCGCGCAACATGCCATCTTGACTGACGTACGCGGTACAGACTACGCTTTCAAAGGTTTGTGTTGCGTTCGTTAACTTTGTTGTGCAGATTCTAACATTTCACACAGATGGCAAGAAGATTCTCAGTCAGATTGACCAAGATCGAGAACTCACCCGCGACCAGAAAGAGCGGCAAAAGGCGAGCATGCAGGAGGTCTTAAGATACTGTAACAACAAAGCGGATTGTCGTAGATCGCAAGTCCTGGCGTTCTTCAACGAAACCTTTGATCCGGTCAATTGTCACCAAGGTTGTGATACCTGCCTCGGTCGCGATTGTAACATCTTCAACACGGAAGACGTCTCAAAAGATGCAGTCAATGTGATCAAAATGGTCCAAGCATTCAACAGGGAGGATCGGATAACGATACTCAATGCTGCAGAGTGTTTCAGAGGTTTCAAGGGGAATTCTGGGAAAATGTTGAATGAGAACCCATTCTTTGGCGTAGGGAAGGATTGGGCTAGGAATGAAGCCGAGAGGTTGATCCAGACCTTGGTCATTGAAGGGGCGTTGGAAGAATTCTGCGTCGCTTCAGCTGCAGGGTGGACCAACGCGTATCTCAGAGTAAGTCAGAGCTTGTAATATCTATCACTGCTACGCAAGCTGATCTCGACCTGGTAGCTGGGGAAAAACGCAAAGGCTCACCTGAACGGTAAGACGATGATGATGGAATTTCGGCAAGCTTCACCAAGAAAACAGCCGGTCAAGTCTGCCAGAACTACGAAGAAAACGACGAAGGGACAAATACAGATCGACACCTATGCCCGGAAAGTCAGCGATCCCATCACGAGGAAGCGGTCACATCAGCAGATATTGGAAGAAGAAGCAGAGTTTGACAACTCGCCCTGGGGAGACACTGACGACGAAGACTACCGACCCGAAGACGATGGGGATCCAATTGTACTTAGCGATGATGAGACGAAAGGGGATGATGACGTTCCGTTGTTGGTGGCTACGAAGAAGCGGAAAACAGTGCAACAGGAAAAAACCTTATCTAGGGGCGAGCTAGGGAGGGCGAGAACCAACCCGGCTGGTGCTGCAGCCGCAGCTGCATTGGCGAGGTCAGGCTCGCTTGTAGCGAACAGAGGTACAATCATCAACAGGCAAGACTCAGCAAGTCCGGTTGAGCAATGCTTCAGAGAGCTGCAGCAGATGCGCGAAAAAGTGGGTCCATGCAATACATCCACGAGCTGGTCATGCTAAAGCCATCGATGCAGGTTGCCAACAAGAGTGCAACAGCCCCGAGATTGGATGAAAGTATGCTGCAGATGATAGCAGCCACTATGCCAGCCAGTGGGTACCGACCGAAATGGTCGAGACAAACCAAGCTGATTGCAACCCCTTTCAGACGAGGGCATGTTGAACCAAGTTGAGGGGATGACGTCGGCTCATATGAAGGTAATAAGTTATCCACACTTTGAAGCACCTTAGCATGATGTTAGCTGACGACTTACAAAGACATACGCCACCAAAATCTTTGGCATAGTGGTAAAATATAGGAAGAAAGTGCACATGTCTATCGGTACTCCTTCTCCGGTTCTCGCTTCCACGTCAGCTTCAACGTTAAATGCCAATCCCGTCAACGCTCCCGTCCGACAGAAGTACGTGTATCACCTCTACTGCGCCTACATTCGTAAGCTGATTGGAATGACCCGATTTCAGTACTGGTGCGGCCATGGTGAAGCATCTCCAGCAATTCGCGTTTGACCCAAAACGCGGTAAAAGCATTCGTGGTGGGGAGGTGCAAACCAAATTGACCACCACTCCATTGAAGGGAGCGTCGTCACTCGCGTCTTCACTGACGACCCCCAGCTCGGCCGCGGTGGTCGGTCGACCTGGAGGCATTCGTCCCGCGCTGGTGTCGAGGGGGGGATCGAATCCCTCCCGGAAAGATAAGTTCTGAGGTGGAGTTACATGAATCCCCTTGTGGGAAATGAGTATAGTATGATGCAGGTCACGTCGTTGACTTATGCAACTTCGTGATCTTTATGTGATCACTGTTTTCACACAGTAGACAACTTGTATGATTAGGTGTGTCTCTCTAAGATTTGGTAGGCATCAGCGCTTACATGCATGCAAGCATGTGCGCCGATTCAGGACTCTCTCCATGCATGTAATGTAACGTGCGAGCGGATGTCACGACGAGTCTGTCGTCTCACACTTCGCGAGCGGTACCGAACGGTGCAAAAAGTTTTGGTGATGCGGAAAATCCGGACGAGCTAGCCCGCGATCACTTTCTAAACTACTCTCAACAGAGGATACGGATTAGGAAGGAACGCAAGAGACAAGAGTCTCTGAATGTATACCCAAACGGCCCCGGACATGAGCCTGAGCCATCAAAGTGGAAGGTTTGTGAATAAGGCTTCAAAAAATACCCCGCGGAAGCTGCTGGGTTGGGGAGGTGCAAGGCATGATTCGAGAACCGGTGCTCAGCCTTGTCGTCATCATTTGCCTCTTTGACAAGAGCGATCGGTGGGAGGAAAGCAGTCAAACGCCGATTATCATAGGGATCATGAGCCACCTGAAGGATTGGAAGGGTTTGACGAATCGTTTTAGCTCCGAGGAACCCGCATCGAAGAGCGGGAACAAGCACCAACGTGACTCTGTCGCATACATCTCACAGCTCACCGGAGACATTACCACATGTCAACGAACAAAATCATCGTCGATCGACCTTACCAAACTCGAGAACCAGGAAGAAAGGGGAAGGACAGGCAGTGAGCCACTTGGAAAGAGGAAGCGAAAATTGGGATGGGATCCCGCCTCACACTAAATCAAATATATGGATGGTTTAAAGGGTCAGATTACGACTTTTTCCTTTGCATCCCCTTGTTCCACCTCCCCTAACCACCTATCATCTACAGAGCTCGGTCTTATTTAGACTATTTAGACATTCTTTCCTTTTTCACAAGGGGAAGAAAACGAGAATACATCGTAGCATGTATGGCATATCACCGATACATGGTGTCAGAGGATTGGTTGGACAATCAGTAACGAGGCAGTGACATCTACGAACGGCAACGACATTTTTGCGTTGGTAACGGGGTTTGCGTGTGTGTGTATATATGTGAGAACGACTTACTTTGACTACTATTGTTACATACCTACTTCCGCGCTACTTTCGATTCTTCATCATTGTCCCGTCCACTCCGATCGACGCGTTCTTGGTCCGATATCCTAGGGGGCGATACACGACCCACACACACACACCGTGTAAATAGGAAGAAGAGCCATGTTTCGGGAGGACAGGAAGACACAGACCCCACACAAATAATTGATCGACAAAATACAACCACCCCGTGCGAGTCGCTTGGACAGACGACAGCATGAGGCGACAATAGATTCGAACAGACTCATATACCCAGTATCCCACGACGACGACGACGACGGTGGTGAACAAACTCGAGAGCCTCAGTCACCTACAGTTGTTTCATATTCGTCGAGAAAAGCACCGAGACAACGTTCTCGGGTGGTACGTACTCACCACCACCCTTCACCTACACGACCTTTCCGAAACAAAAGCAAAGCAAAACGTTCCTTCCTCTCCCTTTTTGTCTCTAACACCGGTGAGTTCGTTCAAATCATGTCGTACAGCGTGTTCCAAAAACTTAACTATGGTGGTGCAGTAAAATACAAAAAGGGTCTCCTGACCGTCTTCCCCTTTCTCTTTCTTTTCTATAACAGTCGGCTCCACTGTCTAATCTCTTGAACATCGTCACAATGGTGGAAGAAACTATGCCACCGATCATGGAGGAGTCGGATTTGCCAGATGGTCAATTCGTCCTTGGTCTTCCTATTTCTGCGAGGTTGGACAAAGAGAGATACAGTTATACCGAAGAGGAAGGATCCAGACTTTGGGAAGAAGAAAAGGCCAAGGCGGAACCATCAGAGGACGATCATGAAGGTGAGTTGGTATGGAGGAAAGATCTTGTCATGCGCGCGAGGAAGCTCCGAACTGACCAGTATGTCTCCCGTACAGATGATGATTTGTCGCCTTTGACCCCAGAGATCGCTTCACAGATGGCACAGCCTCGAAGGTCGCTTTTCCAAGAACACAGTCCCTCCCGTCGATCGAGCGGTAGCGCGTCTCCGGCCTCCTCCCTCTATCTCTCGCCCCAGTATTCGCCTGTGTCTTCTCCTCGACGAGCTTCAGAATCTACTCGTATCCTCCCTCATCGATCTTCTCTCTCTTCGCTTCACTCAAACACACCTCCGGCTTCTCCTTCTCAGGAATACCGCTGCAGAGTATCGCTGGACGCTACACCCATTCCACCGTCCATCGAGTTCGCAGGTCCGACTTCTCCCCAACCTGGCTCAATCAGTTTGAACGACGACGACTACGATCACGAGCCTTACATGGTCGCAGAAAGCTCTACATCGCGCTCCGGGTCAAGCAACAAGACAGCTCGGTTCTCGCTAGCTCCTCCAGTGAGCCATTCTGGGGGCTTCGGTTCTCCCAGCGAGGAGACGTCTCGATCACTAGCATCGACTGCTTCGGTACGAGAAACGTCACCGCCAGGAACGGAAGATGGTGGGCACCATGCTCGTTTGGCAGATCGCGCCATCCGCTCGGTCCCCGGCGTGATCGGTCTCGGCGAGGGATGGGCAGGAGGACCCCAAAGATCCGACGGGAAGAGATCATGGTTCAGACGCGGAAAGGAGTCATCCTCGAATGCCGAGGAAGACCCGTTGGCTCTGTGGAGTCAGGAGGAGAACAAGACATCCTCCCAATCGCCCTTGAAAGATGTGTGGAACCGCTCAAAACGAAGTTTAATCAGTCGATCAACCACTGCCTTGGACGGAGATCGACCAGAAGCGTCTTCCAGAACCAGAGGGTTCTTTAGCCGGAGTCTCGTCAATCTCTTGATACCGAACCCTTCTTCCGACTCGTTCCCTTCTCGCTCAGAGAGCGATTCTACTGCTAAACGTTATAGCAATTTCGCGGCCTCGGATTTCACTCTCTCCGCCAATCAAAGTAGCAAGCACGCAATACCGCCTTCACCATCGCTGCCTCTCCTCTCAGTTCCGTCAGGGCATGACTCAAAGCCGCGCGGAAGACGTCGGTGGACCGAAGCTGCGTTCGCACGATCTGAAGCAGATCTTTCAACCCTAGCCAATGATATTCCGTGTCGATCCTCCTCGTTGCAAAGATGTAATCAAGGTCTGCGACCGCCCTGGAGACCACAATCGCTCCTCATTGCAGGACGTCCCCACACGCCACAAATTCGAGAAGTCGACGAAGTTCCACCACCTACCCAACCACAACAAGGCACTGAGTCGTCCACCTCTCTGGGAACTCCTAGAAGTTCAGAAAGCTCCCATCTCAGCGAACAGGCCAACAACAGACCGACTCATGCATTGGTTAGAACAGCGACTTTCGGTGGTGGAAATAATGTACAGGAGATGAGGATGGATCAAGGAGAGGAAGAACCCGTCCCTGGATTAGACACGATAGCAGCATGGGCTCGAGGACAGGATAGGTCACTCAAAACCCAGAAACCTCTGCCCAGAACTCCTTCACCTCCAACAGCGACGTCACGGACTGGGAAACGAAAATCGTCTCTGCTAGCTCGGGTGAAGACTGCGTTATCCGCATCGCGTTCTCATGACTCATCGGTGGCTAGCTCATCGTCTATCTCCTCCAGTCTCAGCAGAGAGACATTCATCATTCCGCTGAGGAAGGCATCCTTGAAAAGAAAGTCGAAAAAACCTTCACCGGTCCACACGCCTGGAGCGATGACACCGCTGATGGAGCCTCTCAAGACGTCCACAACCCCGTCTCGCCCGTCTTCCTCACTCGGAGGGCATCATCACAAGTCCTGGAGAGATTCTTCCTTCGGGCTGCTGCGACTCTCGAAATTGACCGAACAAGATGAAGAGAATGAAAACAACGATATTGACATTGCTTCATCAAACTCAGAGGACAGAACCCAGCCTAACTCTCTAGCGAGTAGATTTCGAGAACATCGCCGTTCGACGAGTATACACCTTCTCGGTCCTCTTAGACCACGTCGATCACAATCGGGTAATACGAATATGTCAGCCAAGTCACCTGCTGGCTCGACAAATTCCGGCTCGGTGAGCGATCTCAGAGATATGACGGCTTCATTGTCTATGCCCTCCTTGACCAAGCTGTCAACAACGAATCTTAACCTCCATGTCAATCTTGATGATGTCGGAGAAGGTTTAGATCTGGAAGACATCTTGGACGAGGCGAAGAGACAGAGCATCGTTCAGAAGATGGCGGGTTCTACGAACCCTACCCCTGCACCCTTAACGGCCACAGTCAGGTCTTCGCCGCTGACGAAACGAAGATCGTTGCACGGCTACAGCAAGAGTTCGTCGAGCTCCTTCCCTTTGTCCAGTCATGATGGTTCGACAACGAGATCATCAGCAGCCAACAGGATTCGGCACAGCTCGATGCAAGTGGCAGGCACAAACTATGGTTCAAGCTCTTCTTCTACTATGCCCCGAGGTATGACCATCCCTACATTCGAATTCGAGACTAGTCCAAATTCAACCTTGGGCATCAAGACACCCAAGACGGATGAGATTACTCTCGGTGGAGGCGGCTCATTTTTCAGTCATCTTGCTTTGGGAGAAGAGGTAGGTCTTCACCAAGAGGACGAAGCGATCCCATGCTTTTCACCGCCTAAGAGGGATGAAACGAAACCCAAAATCCCTTCTTACGTATACACTCCGTTGAAGGTACCGCAGAATGGAAATGGGATGGATAGCAGGAGGATCTCCATGAACTCATTCATGAGTAAAACCTCTTTCGATGAAAATGATGTCGGTGAGATTCGCTTTCCATTGAGTGAAAGAGGAAACGCTAGTCGATCTCGATACTAATGCGCACGTGACACAGTCGTCAACCAAAAGGCTATCAGAGTGACTTCGCTCACTGATATGCAACAGAAAGCAAGCGTTCTGTCTATGAACGATCTGGAACAGAGGGGATTATGGTCGGGTGTCCCAATGAGGTCAGAGTAAGCGAGGCAGTTTCAGGAATGGCTATGTCTGTCCCAGATGTGTACCTCGCTGGGAGGCGAAGGCAGAAGGGGTGGATATTATTAGTATTATTGATCTAATTATCATACTCATATCAACATAACTACAGGTACCAACCTCATGTCTATGTGTTGGCCGAATGCGTGCAGAGCATGTACAGAGGTTCATATATCTTCATGCCTACAGACAGGGTTGCAATAACGTCTCCATGCTTTCGGTCCCACTGTGTACGATCGGTGGTGCCAAGACGCGATCGGTAAGTGTCAGCGGCGATTCCCGCTTTGGGATATCTGGTGCCGGCCTTGGAGCACCACTGAATTCAGCGTCATACTCTCGTGGTGTTGAAAAGCTAAGCTAAATATCATATCGCTTTTGGGTCGACGTCACTCGGTGACACTCTTTTGCATTGCAGGAGTGACAGACATTGGATCACCCATTGGCTAGCTGGTGGTCGATCACTTAGTGGTCTCAAGCCATCGAGTATCTTGATCCTCATCACTGATCAAACCAAAGACGGTCGAGGCTCAGTGTGACCGAGTTGAGTTGATCGGCATCAATCAACACCAAGGCGGTCTCTTCCATCTCCCACTCGTCACCATTAGACCAGCCAGCCACATACATCATGTCGACCCATCAGTCAGATCAACCCCCACCACCTCAACCCTCATTATCATCAGAGAAAGAACCGCCATCGTCATCACATCCCTCTGACACCGCAGCCTATCCACCTCCTTTCCCACAAGCTGGCACAGGTCCAGATCCCCGAGGTCCGATCCCCCGTCATCCCCACGCTGAAACATTTATCAACGCAGCGACGAAACATGTCTTCCCTACAATGCCAGCACCTTCTGCAGATGAGCGAAAGGGAGATAGCATGTTATCGTCACAAGGCAAAGATGGAGGCTTGAGGCATGCTAGCTCGGCTCAGCAGGAAGAAGAGGATGATGATGATGAGAGAGAAGAAGAACCGTTGATCGGCGGTACGCCTTTGGATGAGATGGGACCTACGCCGGGTCTAGAGACTGGAGTGAGGTTCAAGTTGTCCCTTACACCGGAGAAGAAGAAGAAGGAGGAGCAGGAGGTAGATGCAGGAGATCAAGGATCAGAGATGTACGATGAAGAAGCCGAAAGACAAGGTGGAGATGTCTTTGGGACGAACCCTGCTCCATCTCGGAGAGTTGGCCAGTTGCAAGAAAATCGTCAACAAGAACGATGGGGTGTTTCGCCCATGAATAAGCAGGATAGACCAGCATTTGGTGCAGGCAAAGATTTGGGATCGGTGAGTCCGAAGTATCCATTGTGTTCTTATGCTGTGTTACTCTTGGCCGTTTGACCGACGGCTTCCTCATCCTCGTGGACGCATCCAGTCTCGATGGGATGTGTCTGTGTCTCTTCCTCTCCTTTGATGCCACTTTCACATACACGTCAACCGTCCTTTGGACACTTGCATTGACACCACACGTGCTGACTACTCATGTCTTTTTCCATCTCATCTTTTCCTTCGACAACACAAACTATGCCCCCACACTATGGCTGTTCGCGCACCTCTCATGCGCTCCGTTTCGAATCGGTTCAATCATAAGATTCGTATGGGAGCTTCGGCACTGATCTCGGCTCTGAATGCCTTGCCTTGGGAAGGAGATGATAGCTCCGACGATGACGATGATGAGGAAGATACCCCTTACACAGCTCAATTGAGAGGAGCAGCGTCAGCTATTCATGAACGCAAGGATAGGCCAAAGTGTAAGTCTAGCTCAAGCCTGCCTGTCACCAAACACATCGACAGACCAGATCCGAACCATCGCCACCCACTGGCTGCTTCTTAGCTGACGTGTGTCCGTACTTCAGTCTCGCGTTTGGGATCTTCGCTTCACACAATCCGGCCATTGGCTACGCCGACCCTCGACGAGGACTCTCAACCATCATCCATTACATATACACCCCACGGTGTCCACCCCACTCACCCTCTTGAGTTCCCCTTTCGACAGAATACCATCGCTCGTCGGGCTCGTCGACCAAATGAGAACGAGCTGGCCTACCAATATGCTCAAGCACAGAGACGACAAGCTAGTGTCGACGCGGGAGGGACTGAAGCTGATTCTGACGGAGATGTGCCGTTCCCGAAAGGCTTTGCTGGGGATAAGCGAAGAGCGAGCGGCAGCAGTATTGGGTCATCCTTCAATGGAGATACTCGAGCAATGATCGACGAACAGATCAGCCACGAGGAAGAACTCGGCGAGAAGGAGGAACAAGAAGAGATACTACGCGCAGCCGGGGATGAACCTTTAAGTAAAGTGCCCATCGATCTTGCGCCAGTCGTCAGCGGCCAGGAGGAACAGGCAGGAATGAACACTGCTGCGGCTTTGCGAGAAGGTGAAAGTGGTGAGGAGGAGATCGAGGAAGAGCTCCGACCCAATGAATCTGAGAGAAGGAGAGTGAGAAAGGAGAAGCTCGCAGAGAGATTGATGGAGGTGTTCGGTCTCGATGAGAGAGAAGAAGTTCTTGAGGAAATGAGATGTTGGCTGTTGAGGAGTGTCAGTAAGTGTCTAGGCCTCAGCCATGCGTATAGGAACCCTCAAGCTGAGTCCAGCTTCAGTGCTCAAGGGATACATGTACCTCACAAAGCGACATATATGCTTCTTCGCCAACATGCCAAATAAAGAGGTTTGTCGACTTTGTCTGTTCACTGCTCAATCTGTACTCACACGGTCGTCGCAGAATCTGGTTGTCAAAACCGGTCCACTCAGTAAGAAAGCGTCCCGCACGAAACTCAACACCAAATTCTGGGTGGTCCTCAAGAACGATGTTCTAAGCTGGTATGAGAGTACAGCCGATCCTTACTTCCCCAAGGGCAACATCCACTTGCAGTACTGTTCAAGCTGTGATCCCGTCGATGATGCCAAATTCAAATTGCGGACTTCGGAAAGGAATTATACGTTTACGGCTGATACGGAGGACAGTCGTGACGAGTGGATCAGAGCGATTGAGAAGGTCATGTTCAAGACGCAGCACGAGGGCGAGAGCGTGAAGGTATGTGATCGGCATATATCAGACTGCATAGACGATACTGATACTCGCGTCGTAGCTCATCATACCCCTCGAGGTAGTCCTGGAAGTGGACAAAAGTCCAACCTTGGAGTTCGCCGAAACCATCGAAGTAGGTCATGTTCCGGGCTGTCAAGCGGGTTATTGACATAGCCTTTCTTCAGATCAAGTGTGTCGACCCCGAAGACCAGATGTCTGTGGACAGTTACTTCTTTGCTTCCTTTCAAGACAACGAACGAGCCTTGTCTATGATTCACCGTCTTCTCGATGCGCGTTCAAATACCGATCTTCCTCGAGTATCGTCTGCGGGAACGATACATACACCTGGCGAACCTCTAGATACCAGCTACGCCACAATCAAGCGACCTACGATCAATTCCGAGGGAGCCACAACAGCCCAAAGTCCGTCCAGCACATCTCACTTACCCTTCAAGAAGATCGGTTCTGTTCTACGTCCCCTTATCTCGCGTGGCAGCGACAAAGTCAACGAGTCTGATCCGTCGCATGACAACACCAAATCTGGTTCCTCCATCCCTTTCCTCGGTTCAAAAGGGCAGAAACCCTCCCAAGACAGTGTCGATACCATACAAACCGACTCTACTCCTGGCCAGACGCTGGTGTCAGAGGAAGGGTCTGACGGATATCCGCCTAGACAAAGCGGTCCTCCACCTGTGTCAATGATAAACGATGATCACTTGAATAAATGGGGACCATCATGGATCCGGAAACCCGCATCAAAGCTGTTCGGTACTTCGCCTAGTAGCTCCTCCCTTTCGGGCAGGACCTTGACGGAAAGTCGTTCATCCATCAATACTCCCTCGTATGCCGCTACTCGACACGGTCGACGCAAGCAGCACTCGGTGACTGAGATTGTGGAGTCACTAGTTCCCCACAGTGAAGATGACGACAGCGATGACGAGATGACTCGACGACGTAGCGGCTCAGTCGAGGCTGGACGTATCGCCAGAATGTCATTTGCTTCTGAAGCGTCCAGCGACGGCCACTTGGCGAAAAGCAGGTCGGACTTTTCGATGCTCGAGGCATCTGATAGTGGTAACCGAGAGGATATGGAGACTGCTCATAAGTTCAGGCAAGTCTTCTCGCTGAGCGAGAAAGAGGAACTCATTGACCGTAAGCATCGCGAACCTGGGAGTCCTACAGTATGCTGACATGATAATCCTAAGACTTCCCCGGACACCTATACCGTGTACTTCCTGTCTCAGGGCGGTTCTTTGTATCTACTAACTACTTCTGCTTCCGATCATCGCAATTGTTGTACAAGACGAAGGTCAGTCATCACTATTGGCAGATCTGAGGGATCGGACTTACTGACGCTGTATGCAGATGATCATACCTATTCGAGACCTGTACGGGTTGAAAGCTCAGAAGGCATTCCGATTTGGTCACTCCGGTCTCATAGTAGTCATCAAAGGTCACGAGGAGATCTTCCTCGAGTTCAGCTCTTCGCGTCGCCGAAAAGCCTGTATCGCCCTGCTCGAAGAAAGGATGGAGGAGGTCAGATTGAGCAGTGAGCGCGGCGAGCCAGACCAAGCCAAGATCGACGCTCGCATTATGGAGGATCTGGATGAAAGTTCTCCAGTGGATACCACCAGGACCAATGTTCCTCCGGTTTCTCCTTCTCCTCTCTTCGGTTCCACAACATCCACATTCTTGGAATTCAAGCCTGAACCAATGAGGATCACCTGCTTGACGATCGGAAGTCGAGGTGATGTCCAGCCTTATATTGCCCTTTGCAAGGGTCTGCAAGCGGAGGGTCACACCACGAGGATCGCTACTCATGGAGAGTATAAGGACTGGGTAGAAGGGGTAAGCGGGTGTATTTGAGTAGTTCTCAGTCAGACGCTGACAGAGTCTTCTCAGCATGGCATTGAATTCGCCAGTGTCGGTGGAGATCCTGCCGAGTTGATGCAGATGTGCGTGGATAACGGCATGTTCACCGTCTCATTTCTCAAAGAGGGTCTGCAGAAAGTGAGCTAGCGCTTTATCTGTGACTTTATACGGCTGACAGGTAGTGTAGTTCCGAGGATGGCTCGATGATCTGCTTAATTCCTCTTGGGAAGCATGTCAAGGATCTGATCTGCTCATTGAGTCGCCCAGTGCGATGGGAGGTGTCCACATCGCCGAAGCGCTCAGGATCCCCTACTACAGAGCGTTCACTGTGAGTGTCTTCGTGTTTCCGAAGAAGGTCCCGATCGCTGACGTCAAAACAGATGCCATGGACTCGAACACGAGCGTATCCAGTGAGTGGATCCTTCTGAACATCCTCAGGACTTAGCTGATCAGCCCTCAGCACGCATTCGCCGTCCCCGAGCACAGGCGTGGCGGTAGCTACAACTATATGACGTACACGATGTTCGATCAAGTCTTCTGGCGAGCGATTTCCGGTCAGATAAATCGCTGGCGTCGTCACGTCATGCACATTGACGCGACTAATTTCGACAAGCTGGAACAGCACAAGATTCCATTCTTGTACAATTTCTCGCCTAGTGTGGTGCCTCCCCCCCTGGATTGGACGGAGTGGATTCATGTCACAGGATACTGGTTCTTGGAGAATGCAGATGAGAGTCAGGCTGCTGAGAAGAAATGGACACCACCTGAGGGACTGGTCGACTTCATCGATGGCGCTCATGAGAAAGGCAAGAAGGTCGTCTACATGTGAGTACAGGGCTTCTAGGGCTGGAGGTGACACCCGCTCACTTTGTCTGTCGCAGTGGATTCGGTTCAATTGTCGTCTCGGACCCTGAGGAGATGACACGTTGCGTTGTCGAGGCTGTCGTGGACAGTGGAGTTCATGCTATCCTATCCAAGGGTTGGTCTGACAGAGGAAGCAAAGGAAAGAGTGAAGACACGGGCGACTCGAAAGGAGCAGACGGGGTCGAGTATCCTCCTGAGATCTTGTGAGTTGCGAACACAATACCGGCAACAGCATAAACTCACACGAATCATAATGTACTAGTTCTATCGACTCTATCGATCATTCTTGGCTTTTCCCTCGCATAGATGCGGCTTGTCACCATGGTGGTGCAGGGACTAGCGGTGCGAGTCTCCGGGGTGAGTGCGAAAGCCTTTTTCGGCCATCCACTGTAACTTTGATATATATGTGTACTCATACGCCTGCCTGCGTAGCCGGTATTCCTACCATCATCAAACCCTTCTTTGGTGACCAGGCGTTCTGGTCTGAGCGAGTCGAATCTCTCAACGTCGGATCCGCGGTCCGCAAACTCACATCGGAGAATCTAGCCGCTGCGTTGATCAAAGCCACCACGGATGAGAAGCAGATCGCTAAGGCCAGGGTTGTCGGTGAGATGATCAGAAAGGAAAATGGTGTCGCCAAGGCTATCGAAGCGATTTACCGTGATCTTGTAAGTTGCCCGTTTTTGGTGCGGCAGAGACTGGAATGCTCATTATGCGCAATCTATTACCAGGAATATGCCAAATCACTCATCAAACCACCTCCATCGGCTGCGGACGACACAGTGCTCGATAAAGTCACTTCGACCCTCCTTCATCCCATCGCATCCAACGATCTCGTACCATTTGGCCGATCCCGAACTAGATCCAAGCCATCATCTGCAAAACCAGATGTTCGCGGTGTAGGATCGGAAAGCGAGAGGGAAAAGTATACGAGCGATGATGGATGGTCAGTCGTCTCTGGTGGAGAAGGAGGACAACGATCTCGAAGCAGAAGCGGTAGCGGTATCTCAAGTCCTGAGCAAAGACATTCTAGACTGAGTGGCGCTGGTAGTGGTGGGAGTAAGGCGGACATCTTGAAGGGGGCTTTACCTATCCCTCTCCCGCTCACAAATCCATTTGGGAAATGGATGGGCAAACATGGTCAGAAGGAAGCGGATGATGCGGATGAAGCAGCTCAAGGGGTGGCGGGTGATGCCGTTCCGAACCTGGGAACGGACAGAGCGAGGGGCTAGGGCTAGTGGCGTTTGGATCCGCTTGGACTCGAACAATTTATACCCTTCTTCTATGTCTGTAGCACACTCCTCATTTTCCCGTTCGATTTTACAAAGCAGTTTGTTGTATGATAGATCAATTGTGGTAGATTTGGAAAGTCGACTCGAGCGTACTGTAGTCAGTAGTGATAGTCCGGCCTAGTTTGATGGTTATCAATCAAAATGAGGGTGAGGGTAGAATATATCTCAACAATGCATGGATCTGTATTCCTATGCTGATAACACCAGCCGAGCGACCCGAACCGAATGGGTTAAACCGAGGATGGGCGGTGAGAAGTCCTGCTGAACGAGGGTATAGTAGACAAGAGTGATTTGGGAAAAGGGTGTGTGTGGGGGGTGGGGGGTGAGGATCGTCTCTACTGCTCATCAACGGCTTCTGCTGCGGCTTTCTTTTGTCGAGCGAGCTGCTTCATTCGTCGCATGTAGCTGTGGGTGGGTGAGGTGCGTCAGCGGCAGCGGAAGTGCACGGGAACAGCCTATGATGGGCAAGAGTGGAACTTTTGGGTTCTCAGTCAGAAGAGAATAGGGGGTTTTCCACACTGTAGTGGATTCGAAGAGTAGAGGGTGGGAAGCGGTCCATCGAATGAGACGGGCCAAGAATAGACGAGACGGAAGTTGATATGGTTAGGAAAGGTAGGACGGAACATGGTATCCGATTCGATTGCGATCACAAGTACTCACTCGTCATATTGACATCTGATCCCAGGAATGGAAGGTCGTACGATGATCAGCCTCGGTCCGTATTGGAACTGATACTGATGCTGAACAACACTCACTTCTCATATCCGTGTCTCTCATCTTCGCATTTCCAAGGCATGTAGAGCGTCTTGTGACGACATACGTTGAGAGGGATGAGTAGGCTAAGAAGGCGCCGGGGGGGAGGGAAAGGGAGGTTTAGCACTGGTTCCTTTCGATTATGCGTCTCGTTGAAACCAAAGGGTGAAGCGGGGTTGTGATTGATGTCGTTGGTAATCATGATGATGGCGATATCGGAAGCAAGAAGGAGAAGAGTGATACGACTATCTCTCTTCTCCTACTCCAATATAATATATCACTCTCCACGAGGCTCACCGTCCTCAGTGGCAACAGATCCCCAATACCAACTCTCACGATGTCGATCCATTCTCGAACCGTCACCGTCACCGTCACCCACACCCACCTGAAGTGACACCAAATCACACCTGACCCCAAACACGACTCGACATGACACTCACGCAGAACATTGATCTCTCCAACCCAACGGGAGTCGAGCGGCCTCCATCTCCGCTTGTGATGCCGTCGTCGCTGATGTCATCGTACGCAAGGACACGCAAGAGTTCAGTTTGTCCTGATCGGAAGAGATTATGCGTGTCGGTGTCGAGGCTGGTATGGTATGGTATGGTACAGGTTCAAGTCAATGTTGTCGATGACTGAATCAGGTCTTCGACGATAGGCTAGCAGCTATCCAGCGAAGACGAAGACGAAAGCAACGGGCGGAGAGAAACCACGTGGACCCCGGTTCAAGTAAGACGGCGATAACGTTCGTGGCACTCATTCTGGCTCTTCTTCTTGCGATGGTCCACCACTGACTGGCAAGACAATGCCCTCTGTTCTATGCATGATCCGGTAGGTTGGTGTATGTAGTTAAACAATCTAAGAATGCAGAAGCTCACAGAGACATCAGTATGCCGATGAGACAAGCTGAAAGTCAAACTTTGACTTCTTGAATGATTATAAGTATGAAGAGGGAAAGCAAGAAACCGTTCAAAGGCAGATCCCTCCCATTATGCCGCCCCCTGTTCCTCGTCTATTTCAGTCTACTCGATCGATTTTCACACCACACCATACCACACCATACCGTCCAGGTCTACACCCCTCACAACCTCACACCGCCGTCGGCCTCCATATTCCTCTCGGAGGGAGTTCTCTCGTCGGCGTGCTCCCGGGGCTCGTTGGTAGGACGACCGGAGAGATCCTTGGCGTCCACAGCGTTCTGAGCTCGAGAGAGCTTGATGTCCTTGGTGAAAAGCACACAGAAGATGGGAGGGAAGATAGCAACGATGATGGCACCGAGGACAAGACGGTACCTGAGTCGATGCAGTTTGGTTAGGCACTGCGATGATGGGAATCTACGGAGTGGTGACTCACATGACGTTCTGGTACGCAGCGATCGCACCGATCCTGATAGGATCGTCGACAGGGTAAAGAGCAATGTCGGTGATGGAACCGAAAAGCTCAGCAAGAAGGGTGGCGTTGTTGGTTGGTACATGCTTGGCGAGCTCTTTGGGCATGTAGCTGGTCCAAACACCGGTAGCGATGGCAGATCCGACCGAGTTACCGACCTCAGTGATGAGCAAGACCATAGCAGTCACGGTTGCCACGTCGACGTGAGCAACGGCAGCCTGGGCGGAGACTTGAATGGAGATGGCAGCGAAACCACCGCCGAGACCTTGAAGAATTTGACACATGACGAGTTCGGCGGTGTTACCGGAGGCCGATCGGGCCTTGAGCATGAGACCACATCCCAAGAGTCGAACGAGAAGACCACCGAACAGCATCCACTACGGAAAGGATCAGCCTGGCATTCCAGGGCCCCTTCCACAAGTATTACTGACCTTGAATCGCCTGGTAGCATACATGATTATACCAGCGAGGATACCGAAGATAGTAAGGGCCAGAGATTGAGTGGCGGAGAAGTAGGTCAAGTCTCGGTAGCTCCAGGTCTCGGTGACGTAGACGTAGCTATCACGTAGCTCTGTTAGCTGAGAACGATTCAATTTCGCAAGTTCAGCTGGTACTCACGAGTACAGATATGTGTACTGAAGGTAGAAAGAGACAAAGTCGAAGAAACCGATCAGGCAAGCACCAAGGATTGGGCCGCGCTTGAGCCATCTCATGGGGACCACGGGCTTCTTGGGGAACTTCCACTCGAATACAAGGAAAATGGGGAAAAGGATAGCGCCGACGACGACCATGGCAATCTAATAAACAGGGTCAGTATATCTCAGTACAGCAAATATGCCTGATACTGACCATACTGGGGGTCCTCCATTGTCGGGAAGCCGTGGGAGCAAGGCCAAGGGGAAGCAAGATCAGAGCAAGAGAAGCGGCCACAAGTACAAGACCCATCAGGTCCATCTCAAGAGCAGCCTCCTTGATAGTGTAGAGCCAGCCCCTGTGGTATGATCCCGTCAGTCGCCTTTTCCGATGATTGAGGGGAAGAAGTGGATGTCATACTTACTGCTTGAGAGGGGGACGAGAGTATCTGATCTTCTGAAGCTTCGCTGCCTTCCACTGAGCCCAGAGAAGACTGACGATGATGGGAGCCAAAGACACAGGGACAAGGATTGCAAACTGGGAAAGGCCCCTTGTCAACAGACCGTCAAGACAACGAGAGATCCGGAACATGAACTCACCATAGCGTAACCCCATCGCCAGTTGGGCAAAACACCCTCGGCAATTTCAGCGGCCACAAAGTTGTTGATGATGAAGGGAGCGGAAACAAGACCAGTGACAAGACCTCTGTAAAAGCATACTGGATCAGTGTCGAGTCTTGAAAAAACTTAATTTCTGACTCACCGCCATCGTAGGGTGGTCATGTCTGCAATGACGATTTGCTGAAGCATCTGCAAACCGGTGTACCCGAAAGACTTTGAAGGAGGATCGATGAGCTGCTGTAGAAACCAAGGGGATCGAGTACGAGTCCACAGTGCACTCACGTAGATGACCTGGCCTCCGGCGATCTGTCCGACATCGTTGGCGGTAGCGATGACAATCTACAAGATCGATGCATCAGTACCGCGAGTCGCAAACGGGAAGATTTTGGTCACACTCACATAGCCAACGACGTAAAGAATTGTCACAACGATGAAGGTTTCGCCTCGTCCGATACTAAAGGCCGATCAAAAATGGCAAGGTGCAGATCATCAGCCACCAACCACCTTGGCGAGTGTGCCACAGTGGAGCGCAAATACAAAACTCACACGTCTGCCAGTTTGGCCATCAAAGGCTTACCAACGGCGATGATGATGGCGTTGGCGGTGGAGATGGTACCGGCGACAGAGTGATGAAGGACCGAAGAGGTGCTGAGGGACGTGAAGGATTGTCAGTCGACTGCGGAATCGCGCACACGAGCTCGTGCTCACGCGTAAGAAAGGTACTGGTATGTCGTGGTGCCATCGAGAGAGTAGATGTAAGATGAAAGCGCGATACTGTAGGGTCAGTCGGTCAGTGAGGTCTTCAGCTGATCGGGATCGACTGTGAAAGAAAGATCAAGAGTGACGACGGTGCACGTACCCGATGAACAAGAACCACTGGGACTTTGGACCCCTGAGATCACGAAATCCAAGATTAGCCTGAAGTTCTGATCGCACGCGGTGAGGAAACCCACCAAACAGCTTGGGCAGCTTCGACTTTGCTGACACCGGTGAGGACCTCCACAGAAGAAGTATCGCTCTCATCGTAGTAGAGCTCGTTGGAGCCACCAGCAGGGTTGATATCACGCGTCTTCTTGTTGTCGACGGGGTCAGCGTCGTGGGTGTAGGCATCGCTACTTTGAACTGATGCGGACATGTTGAAAGGGGTGGAGAGATGACCTCTTTCAGGAGGAAGACAATGGGCTATGTGGTGTGAAGAGGACAGAGAACTAGCGATGAGGAGGGGGTGGGTGAGGAGAAAAAGATGAATGCGATCGTGGATATATATGTCGCCAGGTGGGATAGAGTGAGACCACGATGATGGGATGATGTATGTTGAAACCCAAATTTTCTCTTTCTCTTTTTCTCCCTCTTTCTTTTCCCACTATTGCTCCACACTTATCAGATTACTGGCCAAAAAGGAAAAACAAATAAAACTGCGCCGTCTTCCGCTTCTCCCCCTGCGAAACGACCCCGGTTATTCCGCAGAGAGTTCCTTTTCCCCTCACCGCTACAAGTGGTCATCGGCCGATCTACTACCAAACGTCGTGCATAGGGAGAGCGAGGGGCAACAACTTTTACTTTCCATACCGGGATCAGATTCATCGCATACCACCATCATCATCCCCTTTTCGGCCAAAAGGGTCCCAAGGGGCGGAAACCCTGAACTTTTATTTAGCCAGAGGTTGAGTTTTATCAGATACGGTAAAAAAAAGATAAAATAAACCAAATGCAAACAAAGACATTTTTTCTGCTTTTTGCACTTGGGGGCCTCACAGAAAACTAGCATTTTTTTGAGCTCCATCTACAGCGTGATAGGGCCGTGTCCTGTTTTCCCTTTTTGCCAAGAGCTATATCGTTCCGAGTCGCTTGCCAGAAAGAAAAAGAAAAAGGAGAAAGGAGGTTTCGTTAGAGGGTCAACCAGTTAGTCGGTCCGAGGAATTGGTAAGAGAGAACAAGGTGATCGACTGTTGGTCTTTCGCTTAAGTGACGGATTGCACATGTCGAGATGGAGTATCCGTAGGTACGATCGCACATCCGGAAGGGCAAGCGAGATGGATGTATCATGTGGACTGCGTACTGCGAGATTTGGGCCAGTTGCAGACGGAGCATAAATGCCAAGAGCCAACATCTATAACTTACCTCGAAGCGACATATCCACACCGTAGTTAAATTCTCTTCTCGGGGGTACTTTAAAATAAGCAGATGATAGCTCCGACCAAAGGGAATGTTTGGGTACCCCGCTCCAGCTGGAAAATCGTCCTATAAACACACTACGCTGATCAGGACGGGCACGAACAACGTCATATTCATGCCCGTGAAACATGTGTCGATCCGCCTACCGAACTCGAGAATCGGCCGAAGAAGAATCAAGACTGGGCTGGTCCGATCTTTCCGAGTGAGTGGGGCCAGGCAGCCCATGCGAAAACATATCTCCACACGTGTTACCTTCGGTGGATATCGAGAGAAGGTCCGAGAGGGCGGGCCGTTCGGAAAGAGAGAATGAAGTGACTGTTGCATGGCTAGCTGCGGTGAGAGCCAGTACACTTCCAATTTATGTGTTGTCAAGTTTAGCCTGTCCGTTCCTGGCAGGTTGATGATTTGTACATATCTGAAGATGTAGGCCAACCTTATGAATAATCGTTGAAAGGGAGGGGCACTCGTACACACGCTGCGGTATCGGGTGAAATCCTCAAGGTTTCTCTGCTTACTTGGGAAGATCGTACGGTCTTCCGGCGAAGACGATGCCGAACACCGTTTTGAGAGTCGTGAGCTCTCTACTCGATCCCGACCAATTAGCACGCGAACTTTGTCCAGGCTAGCTCATCGGTCCCAGAGCACGCACATATCCATACCATACCATCTATCTATTGATGCACCAGTCCGTCAACAGGCGGTACTCAGTTCCAGTTACGTAAGACTTTGAGGAGACACTTGCACGTGACCGGACAGCTTGTTTTCGGTGTTCGACTTTCCAAAAGCTACGACACATGAACAAAGCATCCCAAGTTGGGATAGACAAAGACAAAGACAGTCGGCTCCATACAAAGCCTCCTTGCTCCGTCTTGGTCAATATCGTACGTGTGCCCACATGATCCACCATGGTCAGATTCAAGAACCGGTATCTTCTCGTCGAGTTTCTCCTACCCTCATCCCTCGAGCCGTCTCTGTCCTCGACTTCGACCAATACGCCAATCTCAGGTTCAAGTTCATTCCGTCAACATCAACGAGTCGGAACTGATCTCGATCCGGAAGATGGTAATTATGACGACGACGACGAAGATGATGATGAAGAAGAGGAAGAGGAATTCGCACTATATCCGAAGTTACCGTTCATGGTCCCTTCGTCGACGCCCGATCTGAAACTGGGACATGAGGGTGGGTCCGCAATATACAAAGCGGTAAGGGCTGTTGTACAGGATGTCTTCGGAGATGAAGGCTGGGGTCGGATAGCGAGTAGTTTTCGAGGTGTGTGGTCGAGCTTGTCGCATTCGTATGTTGAGTACGGAGCTGACCTATCTATTCTACATCCTGCACGACACCCTCATCTTCCGTGATACTCGTTTCTGAATCTTCAGTCCTCTACCACTCACCCTTGACAACAATCACGTTCTGCCGAATCGCTCGACCACACTACCGACTTCTCTGGTCCGCTTTGACATTCATCACAGCCCTCAACGGACATCCAGTGATACCTCGCGTCATAGGTGTGTCCGGTACGATCAGGAAGATGCAGAATCGCGGAATAGCATATCACAGAGAAGTCGTCGGGCGATTGCTTTCAGCTTCGGCTTCGACGACAGCGGGAGGTGGTGCAGGGGTGGGAGTAGAAAAGGTTGGAGAGAGGGAAAGGGAAGAGATGGGCAGATTAACGGAGTGAATGATGAGGCTGGCTCGATCGATCGATCACTGTACATGAGTATCGAAGCGACACCGAGGGAAATAGATGAGGCTGCACTGCATGTGACAAGGACGACAGTGTTTCGCATACTGAAGAAACGAGACGAGACGAGACGACATATCACGATGTGCTACCACCAAAGTCTCCAAAATGGATGAACGGCGCGGATATAGACTTGATCAAAACATTAGTGCTCTTTGCAGAAGAGACGTCACTCGACCTAACCGACTGACGGTGCCTCTGCGATGGATCGCGGCCAACTCTATACAACACAACCTTGGACGACAATGGCCACGCTCTTTCTTGCTCCTCCTGATGTTGAGGCAAGGACTGCAAGAAAGATCCAGGGAGAAGCCAATCTTCAAACTAGGGCTGTGCTGTTACGGGCTAGTCAATCGAACAAGGGGTGATTGTAGGATGTGCATGAACACAAAACATAATCTAATGACCAGGATGATCGATTCCTAATGTTGTGTTAATTTTGATGGCAATTATTCTCACAAACACCGAAAGTAACCCCCAGTCGCGAGCATTGTTCAATATTGAAACAGGAACGGGTATAGCTTCTTCCAGTTTTCACAGTCTCACTTTCTCTCCATCCCCCCAATACACACCTAGTGCACCTATTGCTGGTTCTGCGCCACTTCCTCTAATCTCTGTTCGAGACCTTTACCCAATCCTTGCCTCTCCCACTCCCCTTCTCCTAAGCCTAAACCTCCCACTCGCCCACCGCTGCCTGACTCCCAACTCTGCTTAGGCTCCAAACCTGGTCCCACTGGAGCTCCGCCAATGACACCGCTCCCCAGACCCAGAGCGGGAGGAGGCAAACCGTTGCCAAACGAGGGAGTGGGGATGACAGGTGATCTGGTGCTCATGCTTGGTGAGACAGTACCAGGCAGATGATCAGGTGACAGGTTCCCGGACGTGATCTCGCCCAAATTGGTGACCTGTGTAGGGACCGAAAGGAGAAGATCATTGTACGAGATGAAGGAAAGTCGGTGGTTCTTAGTCTTAGTAGGCGTGAGGTGGGACGGGACAGCATTGGGTGGTGTGGGAGACGAGATGGGGCTAGCAGCCGTGGCCGCCGGAGCTGAGGGCGAGAGAGCAGGCGATGGCACCTTGATTTACGAAAAAGGTCAGTTCCATATTCTAATATCTGGTTGCCGTGATCTCATAACTCACCTCGGCAATAGGGGAAGGTGCTTTGTCTTCAGTTGCTGGAGCAGCTGAGCCGGAACCAAACGCCCATCCACCTGGCAGCTGGGGTCCAGTGCTCGTCCGCTGCGCCATCACAGGTCTTGGAACACTCGTGGTAGGCGAGAGTTTAGCAGGATCTGAACCGCCAAATTTGCCCATTGTGTTGGTACTGATCGCTTGCAAGCTTTGCTGGGCGGAAAGTTGGGCGTGGATGGGTGGAGATTGAGCCGGAGAAGCGACAGAGGATCCTCTTGAAGCGACACTGATCGGACTCGGGCTTCGGGATTGGGAATGCGAGAGTGCTGCAGCCGAAGGACCGATACTGACTTTGCGGCCTCCCGTCATACTGGGCAAGCTCGAACTGCTCTGTCTGGCCATACCAACCGGAGTCGCCCCGGGAGCAGGCGCTTCGATCTCGAGTCCTTCGAAGCCTCTGCTCAATCCATCACCTGCAGTGAGAGCTTCCACTGCATCATCCAACACTGCGGGAACAGTGTGATCGAGCGCTGAACCGTGAGACAGGTGAGAGAGTCGACTCGCCTTGTGGTTCAAGGTGTGGGAAGGAACAGGGTTGGGGTTGAGCGAAAGGGACGCCACCGGTGGAAGCTCAATATCACGTTCGAAGATCGCAGATCCGGACGAATGGATGGAGGAAGGCGACGAAGGTCGAGAAAGGTGATGATTGTGGATGGGAACCGACGAGGTGGACGAGAATCCAGCAGGTCTTGGTGATGGATGATGGAGAGGCGGGGTGAGCACTTCTGATGAAGGGGATCGATTGAGCTGTCCGGTGGGACGAATAGGTGAAGTGTCTCGTGAAGCAATGTTGGCGGGTGAACGAGGTCTTTGAGGCGTGAGAGTACCACTTCGACGAGTCGGGTTGGCAGGTGGTTCACGGGGATCGGCGGCGGGTGGAGGTGGAGGAAGGTCCACAGGGGCTGTTTGTAGACGCCCGATGTGAAAGGTCAGCTAGTGTAGCTTCGACAGCGGGAAGAGGTAGAAGAGCGTCTTACCCAAATGAGCGCCGAGCGGGGTGAGTGTCATCGTGTTGGGATGTGTGGTACACTGTGTTGAAAGACAGCGGACGGTAGCGACCGATCAAGGGGACTTTGATAGATGCTGCGATGGATGGCAGCAAGCTCGACGCTTGAATGACAGCTGCGAAGGGCTGATGGAGCTGGATGGACGAGAAGTGCGAGAGTGCGATGGGGTCGACTGACGATTGGGAGAGGGGAGTGAAAGAGGAATGTTAATCCACTGACACGGTACGATGTGCAAACGAGAGATTGACGCGCGGGGCTCAGCAAGTCTAGAACTCTTCCCCAACACAGCCGTTATGTCACGCCGAGTCGAGCAGTTGGTCGAGTGGAGTGACGTCGATTGATGCGAGCTGAGCAGAGTATCCTCGCAGGAGTGACGTGACCGACGTGTGGGGGATGCTGCTCTCTGTCCGAATGAGCTGTGGATGTCAAAGGGAACGCATGCGTAAGTTAAGAGCGGTGAGAGTGGGTGAGATTGACGGTTGAGGTATGCTGTCTGTCTCCTGTGCGTGAGTCGCAGCAAGGTTTGGCCCAGAAAGGAACCGGATTAGGAGGGAGGAATGACAACCGGTGTTCAAGGGTTTATGTGGGGGTGACATGTCAAGGAAAAGGCATGTTCAAAGGGGGGTACATCAATAAATTTCACGGGTGGCTCTGGATAAAAGTTGGGATCCCACCCGTTGACGATGATCGTTGACCATGTCGTTGACCATTTGCAGCTCGAGTGTGTCATATAGCAGTCATACACATACACGTTCACCCGCTGAAATCAATATACTCCCTAAAGTTCGACGTCCGCGCCACGCACCGCTTCCATCTTGACACAGACAAACCTCTCCCATATCGGACTATCGACGATCTCTTCCAATATCGAGAGTCAACGACCATGCCATACCATCCCAACCACATCTTCAAAGGTGTCGTCACCAAAGTCGGTGTGATGAGAAAGACAGCGACAGTGACTGTGAGTGCGACATCTCTGATCGAAACAAAGCCAACGAGTACCACGTGCGGGAGTGTGTTTGCTTCCTGATCGTGGTCTTCCTCTGACATGCCAATACAGGTCGAACGGATATTCGAACATCCAAAGATCCTCAAGGAGATCAAGAGACATAAAAAGTATCTTGTTCACGATGAGAATGAAGGTGGGTCAAGGGTCATGCTCGTGTTGTGCCTCATGGACTCTTGCATATCCTACCCTACCCGTCGTCGCCATACTTGACACGTATCCTATCCCATCCCTCACTTCTCAAGACTCCCGATCTTCTACTTCATACCAAGATTTTGTCACGGCATGCTGACATAGACGATTGCCTCTCAGTCGCTCGGTTAGAGGACAAAGTCACCATCATTCACGGAGCCCGAACGTCCCGTCACAAAGCATTCAGACTACACTCCATCCTCTCTCGGGATACGCGGAGATACCCCGGCGAACCTATCCCCTCCGTGATCGCTGAACCGAGTCTGAAACCGAGAAAAGAGAGAAGGAGAGTCGGAACGGAGGCTGAGACCGCGCCCAACTCGACGAAGACGACAACAGGAGGTCGTGCGGGACAGGAGACGACGGCAGGGGGGGTGCTCGACGCTCTGAAAGAGTTGAAAGATGGTGTGGTGGGAAGCATGACAAGATGATACAAGATTATTGATGATGTATCGCATATCTTGGGCGAGAAGCATGAGTCTTGGTTCAGAGGGCAGAGAAAATGTCTCACGATCAGTATTTTCAAAGAAGATCAACCTGCTGTTTGGAAACAATGCTCAAACTCGTATCTACTCAAGTCGCCTTCGGCCATTGCGTTGAGCCTCAATGATCTTGTGACGCGTCCCTCTGCCTCTCAACAGCTGTAAGCATAATGAGCTCGGCAGTGACATACACAACAGGTACCCAATCAGCACATGCTGTAAAACAACGAACAATCCAAGCTCTAACAGAATGCTTATCCATCTAAACAGCCGAAAACGACATATACGAAATATACTGAATCGTCAGAGAATCTGCATTCGATTATTCTGAGGCTCACGCCGCTGCCTTGACCTTCTTGGCACCCTTGAATCTCGGCAAAAACGCTTCGTCAACGAACAACCCCTTGGCTTTGATTGCCTTGACCATCGCTTGTGGTGCCTGCCAGGTTCCGAGGACTGGTAAAGTCATGGTCCCCGAACCCCGGTCGGGTCCCAGTGGGATGATCTAGAGCCATGTCATTAGCATCTGACCATGTGGTCCAAGAGGCGAAACAGCTGCGGGACGACAAAGCGACCACGACACGAAAAACGTCGACGCTCACCATCGCTCCCAGGCTTGATCTAACGTATTTCTTGATGGGTTTCCCTTTGACCTCGTTGACGATACTGCGGTGTTCCGTCAAACCTTCCGTCGTCCTGCCAGAAGGCATTAGGACTCACTTAGTCATACAACCCTTGGCATCGTAATCTGCATTGATCACCGTCTTCCAACCGGGGTAAGAGCAGCAATCACCGATGGCATAGTAGTTCTTGGTCAGTAGAGAGGCGGGGTTTGCGGACCTGACCTACCACTCATTGACAATCAGTCTACGGCCTTTGACACAAAGCGTTGTTGGTGAGACCGATCATTACTCACCCGGAGATACTCGTCTACCGAGATCAGGCCCGAATCCAAAGCCTTCTCATCTACCTTCTGCACCAAAATGACATTCGGTTTGTTCCCAACGCTGATAAAAACGTAATCGCCTTCGAGCGTCTTCCCGCTGGCTAACTTTATCTTCTTGACACCATCTTGAAGACCGAAACGTCCTGACCAATCCGATGGATCATCTCCAACAGAAGCAGGGATAGACACTTTGTCGTCCAAAACGACATCGATCTTCATCTCTTGCAAGATCTTCTCGAGAGTGGTGGACAATTTCGGGAGCGTGGGAGGATCACTGTAAGAAAGGGTCTTGCCGTTCGATTCCGGTGCGGAGGCGGAAGGATTGAGGACGTGGGTGTTGGAATGGACAATAGTGATAGACTTGGAGGGGTGAGCCGCACGGATCTCCTGTTGAGGTATGTAACAACATGTCAGCCGAGACTCTCTTGCCCTCATGTACCGACCTGTGGGGTATGAATAGCAAGTGTCCGGTATGTGACTTACACCAGCAATCTCAAGCCCAACAGCACCGCCGCCAATGATGACCACCTTGGTGGCCTGCTTTATCTCGTCTTGTGACTTGACAAACGCTTGTTGGCATTCTTGGATGCTGGAACCGGGAGGAGGTCGCATAGGAGAGGGTTGACTTGATCCAGTCGCGAGGATACATTTCTAAGTGGGAGGATAGACCAGATCAGCTGTCTTTCTCCTTGTTCGCAGTTCAGCTCGGCCCATTGGCTAGATATACGTAACCAAGATCCACTCACGAAGAAAGGGACTTCGGCAGAACCTTCGAAAGGTTTTTCAAGTACGACTGAGCTTTCCTTGAGCTCTACGACCTTGTTGGGAGCCAGCACTTTGTGGAAAGATCCAGCGGGAAAGACGGTCTCTTCACTGAGGGGAACAACCACTTTCCTCTCCCATCCTGTGCTCGAAGAAGCAAGAAGTCGGATCAGCGACTTTGGCCTCTGGAAGAACGACATATGGACCATGTCATGTTATCGGACTAGGAGGGATGGCGTCGACTTACCTGGAACGACGGCTGCGCGAAGGGCTGCGATGGGCCAGAAACTGTAGTCCAATGCGTCGATGAGGATGATCCGATGAGATGTTGGGAGGGTAGGAAGCAGGTAATTTGCCAGGTTGTGGCCTGCGGCGGAAGCTTGAGGTGAGAAGTATGACGCGTCAGTCAATGTGATACTGGAAAAGGGAAAGAAATGGAAGGCACGAACCTCCAACGATGATGATGTTCTGGTACTCTGACATCCTGAGGAACGACTCTATCCCTATTGGGTCTGGAGGATCAGATGGATATCGATGAGAACTGTATCGGATTGTGAAGATTGATCGAGGTTGCTTGGAAACAATCTGTAATGTTGGTGATTGCACAGCGGGACCTCGACCAGACAGTCCTGATCGATCAAACGGTCATGCAGATCTGAACGGAGAGGTCGCATGTGTGTTTACGGTCGTGGATGACGAGAGAGGCCCTGTGCCTGTTGTTGACTGGCATTGGATCGTTCTCAGCCGGGTGTAGAAAAGGTGATCTGAATGCTTTGTTTGTCATATCATGGAAGAGAACGTCCGTTTAAAGTCACATCTCGCCTGATCATTCCGTGCTCGTCTTGTTGAACACAATGTCAGTACTGCGTATGTTGTTGAACAACATCCCCAGTGGAGAACTACTACCTACCACCTCGAGAGTTCCAAGAAAAAGGTGATCGTTGATCGACTCAGGCACCAAAGCTGTCGTGGTTTAAGCTAATCTTTCCCCCTGATGATAGACGCGGGAGACCGCCTTTGCATGACTCGGTATTGATCGTAACATTCGACTCGATTGACACCAGGAGCAACGAATAAAGTGTAGGACTAGTCGGTTTAACAAAGTCTTCTCCCTCCTTCCAACACCTATCCCATCTGTCACCATTGAACGCCGGTCATCGTCCTTGCACTTACGCACTGAAAACCGCCTTACACAGACATGACGGCCCCTCAACCCACCTTCCACCTGGTCAACGCCTTTGCTCCCACCTCGCATGCCGGCAATCAAGCTTCTGTGATCGTGTTCCCCTCTACAGCGGCCGACGACCCGCGAACGACAGACGAGGGGTTCATGAGACTGGTCGCTAGGGATTTCAATTTCTCAGAAACGGCTTATGTGGTTCCGACCGAGGAGAAGGGGAGATACGGGTTGAGATGGTGGACCCCTGCTGTGGTGAGTGAAGATATTTTGCTCAATCGTTCCTCCTTGAGCTTCTCTCATCATCATCTCATCACATCGTCGCGTTTCTGTGTCTGAAATCATTCAGGACCGGTCACCTGTGGTTACACCTGACAACTCGGTCTCACCCCCAGGAAGCCCACCTATGTGGTCACGCGACCTTAGCGTCCGCTTTTGTCCTCTTCCACCTCAATCCCAATCTTCACGATCTCAACTTCGACACCCAATGGGCTGGCACACTGACTGCCAAACGGGTCTCTGTTCAAGAAGTAGAGATCATCCTTCCCTCTCTCGAACCGAATGTGCTCGCTACTTTCGGACACGGCTCGCTCGACGGCGAGGATCAGCGAAGAATACAGGAGATCGCAGAAGCCTTGAGTGTCTCGGGAGGAGAGGTCAGGGCGGTAGAGGAGTGTCCGTTTGGTGAGAGGACGAGCTTCATCATCGAATTGGACGGAGAGGTCAATCTCGAAGATCTCGTTGTGGACTTCAAAGCTCTGGTGAGTGACAAGTCAGGCATGTCATTGGGTGGTAATCATAAAAAGAGATGGACAAAGCGAGCTGATACACCGTTCAGGCTGGACTCAGTGAAGGTCTGATTATAGTCACGCAAATCGACAAGACCATGTCGGAAGATGGGAGACTGCATATCAACTCTAGAGTCTTTGGACCAAAAGTCGGTATCGACGAAGATCCAGTCGTGAGTGTGGTACCCGTCCTTGTCCCTCATTCATTTTTTCACAAGAGACACGTCGTCATCATGCACGTTCACTGAGCTGAATCATCACATAGACCGGATCTGCGCATGCCTATCTCACGGGATATTACCTCGCTTCGCCACGTTCCAAATCACTCCCAGAAGCGTTCCGACAACATCCCACCGCCACCATCATCGAAGGTCGACAGTTGAGTGCAAGAGGCGGAGAGTTGAGGTGTACGTGGGATAACGGGAATGTCAAGCTTGTTGGTAAAGCCTTTGAGTTTGGAAGAGGAACGTTGAACGTGGAGTAGGATTATAAAATGGATACATGGTCGTTGTAAGCATGTCGTACACGAGTCATCATAGTCGTCTATGTATTGTCAAGCCGGGAATACTGCAGGTCATCGAGACCGATCAAAGCTGTATAGCTGGGTGGCAAGTCAGTCGCTTGTCTCACAGCTGGATATCCTACGACCATTCACTCACCGCTCTCATTCCATCCACCCATTGCCGAAATCATGTTTCGCACTTCAGCGACAGAATCACGCTGTCTTGTACGCTGATGAATAGAATACGGGCGTGTCTTAGAACCGACAAAGCAGCGTCTCCTCTCATCCTGCATACAGTCCGATTCAGCACAGGTCTATCAGACTGTTAGAGCGGCAGTACCCACAAAGTCGAGGTGGTGGAACGGCAAGTCTGCGAGTTCTGGATGATGATGTTTCGAAGATATGCAGCCCATCGCGAGGGGATGATGATTCGCGTTATGATAGAGCGAGGAAAGAATGGCAGGTTGGGTAGGTGTCGCCAGGCTGGGACTGGGTATGCTTTATACCGCACATGATCGATTGTTTTCAGGCATTGTATTCACCTAGCGTTGTGTGTCGAGGATCCCATTATTCGCTTCTGGGATTAAGGTGTCGCACAGCCATCGGGCAGACACGATAGGAAGGATCATCGGTTCCTTTTCCCAGCCCCACGACATCGTCTTTTTCACCGTTTCCCTTTGCGCCTCGATTTCTTCATCTCCACTTCATCCTCGTCCTCGTCTTCCTCGCCTCCCGCGCCAAGCTCAAGATCTATCAGTTCCTCCCATTCTCGAGTGGACTGATACCGTTCCCCGCCTGTCGCTATATCCCGATAAGCTTCAAGAGTGAATCTGGCATCGTCGAATGAAGTGGAAGGATCAAGGATGGTCGAAGACAGAGTATTGATAGTGGCCAGATGGGAAGTGTGCAATGATATGAGAGGGGATAAAGAATTGACTGATATGGAAACCAGGTCAGGTATATTTTTCCTTTCAAAGTGACAGTTTAGACACCCGAACAGGTCCTTACTGAACTGCTCTAATGTCCACGTGAGCCATAATGGTTCGATGAAGACAAAGTCCATGCCTTCTCTTTGACAGGCAGCAAACAGGATCTTCTCAGCTTGATCAGCGAGCGTGTTGAGTTTGCCCAGGTTGTTGTCCTATATATAACGTCCAGATTTCAGTGGTATTTCCCATGGCAATGAGGGATATCGCCGCGGAGATGACTTACAAGCTTTGTGAGAACTGTCTTGAGCGCTATGCGGTGAGTATACAACGATGCCAGATGCGGCCCTATTTCCGGTCTTTCAGGACGTTCGTCCACTCCTATCAGATTGCTGCGTTGCAGTTCCTGCATCAGCATCACGAATCGGGACAAGGTATAATGGAATCGCTCACTCCATCTCAGTGGCTTCGTCGACGCAGCCCTTGGCAGCCTTGAATCCATCTATCATGACCAGTTCGTCCCATGTCCTGAGAACATTCCGGATCTCCGCGAGGACGAGCTTGAGCATCCGATGATGTGTAGTCTCGGTAGGTTGAAGAGAAGGAGACTGGGCAGGGGAGGGTGATGGGGACTGCGAGTTCCGAGCGCGAGAGCGGGAAGGGGTGAGCGATGCCAAGCGAGACATCGTTGACAATGTCCAGTCAGACCTTTAATCTGTCGGTCCGTGTTTATGCCTGGAGGAAAGCTTGAAGACATCTCATTGAGCTGCGTGAAGTGAGATTGTAGGCCGCTCCAAATGTTGATGTTTTCGAAATATTTGATCCCGTCAGGTCAAATACGGATGCCGTTGCCACCCGTCATCGTCATTCTCAATTCTGCCATCATATCAACATTTCTCACCATCTGCAACCCACTCGCTCTACTTGAGACACTCCCATCCATCTACTGTGGATCGATCAGACGAACCAAGCTAGGCTGCATGTGCTCCAGAGTCTACGACTTCATACTCTGATTGGAGACTTGCGCTCAAGATCACACACCACGCGACTCACGATGCTTCGCCGACTTCCAGTCTCCGCTCGACCGTACCTTCTTAATCGTACTCGTCCGCTACTAGTACCGCGCCCGGCGATATTCCCACCTTCGCGACAAGTCCATGTCCGAGCTATCTCATTCTCGTCCATACCGAGGGCGATGGCTCGCGCTTTCAGAGTACCGCTCTATGGCGCGGCAATAGGAGCTGGAGGGGTCGGTTATGCTAATTACAAACTTGAGGGTAAGTCATGAAGTAGGTCGCATAGTTAGAGGTGCCAAGGCTCACACATCAACTGGTCTACTTACAGGCGTCCGAAACGCGACATCCGAGATACTAACGAACGTCTCCGACAAGCTGTCATCTGCGTACAACTCTGCGACCGACGGTATCTCAGCGGCAGCTGATATCGGATCACAACTTGGTTCAACAATACAAGGCAGGTTATCCGACACCGCTGCCGGGGTCCAAGATTCTGCAGACTCATTCGCCCAGGGAACGAAAGAGTGGTGGGAAGCCTTCACGTCTCAGTTCACTCGAAGCCAAGACAGTACCTCGTCTACATCTGCGGGTGGCGACGGAGGAGCAGGTGGAAAAGGCAGGGAAGAGAAATGGCAGCCTGGGGAAGGCCCTGGAGAACCGAACAGAAACAACGGTGGAGAAGAGGCGCTGCTGGGTCTTGTCGGTGCAGTCGCTGCGGCAAATGTAGAAGAGAAAGCGTCCGATCCTTTCATTGGGGGGGGAGGCGACGAACATCAACTACTTCAATTGACCAGGAAACTCATCGAAATTCGATCGGTGCTCCTCAGTGTCGATCAAAGCGACGCTCTCAAACTACCCTCCATCGTCGTTATCGGGAGCCAAAGTTCAGGAAAGAGTAGCGTATTAGAAGCGATTGTTGGACACGAGTTTTTGCCCAAGTGAGTTCCGCGGGTCGCTAGGCGATGCTGACAATTCAGGGGCGACAACATGGTCACTCGTCGACCAATCGAGCTGACTCTCATCCACACACCGGCCAATGCCGCATCCTCGTCCACGACACCTGCAGAGTACGGTGTCTTCCCCAACACGCCTGGAATGGGCAAAATCACCAACTTTGCCACAATCCAGAAGACTCTGACGGATCTCAATCTCTCTGTGCCTCCTGAGCTTGCCGTTTCAGATGACCCTATCCAACTCCAAATACATTCGCCCCATGTTCCTGATCTTACATTGATCGATCTACCCGGCTACATCCAGATCAGCTCGATGGACCAGCCTGATCAACTGAAGGATAAAATCGTATCATTGTGCGACAAATACATCCGAGAGCCAAACATCATCCTCGCGGTCTGTGCAGCGGACGTCGATCTAGCCAACTCGCCGGCCCTTCGAGCGAGTAGACGGGTGGACCCTCTGGGGACTAGAACAATCGGTGTGGTGACCAAGATGGATTTGGTCAAACCTGAACAGGGAGCGCAGATAATACGAGGCGAGCGATATCCTTTGCATCTGGGATACGTCGGCGTCGTTTGCAAGGCTCCTCCCACCACGGGAGTCTTCAAGGCTATCCGAGGAGACAGAGAGACACCCAACGTTACCGGTGCGGTACTCAAGCGGGAAGAGGAGTTTTTCGGCGGAGAGAATGCGAGATACTTTGGACGAGACAAGAAGGTGATGGTGGGAACGGATACCTTGCGACGACGATTGATGGATGTTCTGGAGACGAGCATGGCGTCGAGCTTACACGGAATCACGAATGCGGTACAACTTGAACTTGAAGAAGCGAGCTATCAATTCAAGGTTCAATACAACGACAGACGAATCACGTCGGAATCTTACATGGCTGAGACGATTGACGCCCTGAAAGCTCGGTTCAAGGAGTATACCAAGCAGTTCACGAAGCCCGCTGTGAGGTCGAAACTCAAGAACATGCTTGACGAGAAGTTGATGGATATCCTTGAGCGGGTCTATTGGAATGATCCTCGGACACCTGAGTTGAGTAAATTAGGAGATGACAAGAACATGACCGCGGAGGAACTAGACTCTTACTGGAAGTTCAAGTTGGAGACGTCTAGCTCACTCCTCACAAAATCAGGAGTTGGTCGTGACTCGACGGCTTTGGTCGCAGAAGGCCTGCGACAATTGATCGACTCCATTTCCACCGGCGAACCTTTCACCTTTCACCCCTCGGTCACAGAACGGATCACCGAGTTCTCACATGCTATCTTGAGAGAGAGGATGGGTCTTACAGCCGACCAGGTGGAGAATTGCATCAAGCCGTACAAGTACGAAGTGGAGGTGGACGATCGAGAATGGTCTGTGGGTAGAGACAGAGCCGAAGAGAAGTTCGGTGAAGAGATGAAGCGATGCGATGCGAAACTTGCCGAAATCAAGGGAAGAGTCGGTGGGGCGAGGAAGTTGAGTGGACTGATCAGACATGTTGGCGAGCTGGAGAAGTGGGAGGAGGACAGAAGGAAGCGGAGGTTCAGCGGGGTAGTTGTGGGCAGTGAAGAAAGCGGTGTGGAAGGTGAGAATGCCCCTGTTCTAGACGCGTATAAGTATTCACCGGCTCAAATCATCGATGGTGAGTCTGAGTTTTCGTCAGCTATGTACACGTCAGCTATGTACACAATCTTGGGATGAGCAGTGAGGACAGAGCTGATCAGATTGCCACGTAGGCCGTCATGCTCTTCTGCTCGCCAATCGACTTACCCTCCTCAAACTCCGTCAACAAGCTCTGAAGTCTCGCCGATGTCGTCAGGGTCCCGATCAGTCGGCCTTCTGTCCCGAGGCTTTCCTATCCGTTGTTGCGGACAAATTGGCCTATACTAGTACGATGTTCATCAATATCGAGCTGTTGGAGCAGTTCTTCTATCAGTTCCCAAGGGAGATTGACTCGCGAATACTGTATGACCTAAATGTGAGTGGCCTGCGCGGGTGATTCTAGAGGTTTGTTGTTTGCTGAAGAGACGTCTGCAGAGGGAGGAGATCGGACGATTCGCTAGGGAGAACCCCAAGATCAGACAACATCTCGAACTGCAAGATCGGAAAGACAAGTTAGAACAGGTGAGTTGTTAAGTTCCAGTGTGGTCAAAATATACCGTGCGTCAGTTGATACATGAACGATCTGTTAGGTGATGAGATCACTACAGAGTTTAGTAAATCTGCAGAAGGATACTAAGAGCAGTCCTTCAAGAAGAGAGGGATTGTTCACGAAATTCTTCTAGGCGCGAATGGGTGTTTCGGAATTGATTGAAGCAGGTTCGGAGTGAATCGTGTTTTGGTATCAGGTGTAATTCGATAGTCTTTGACGCCCCTCATGATATGTATCGAGTTTTTATGTATACCGAACTGCTGATGAGAGCAATTGCATACTGATCCACCGATCTGCACTGAAATAGTCCATCAAGCTGATGTAATCACGATCCTGTCTACTACGACCCTCCCCCGATTCAAGGTGAACCTATGTGGTGCTCGCGCTGGCAAACTTGATAAGCTGCATTTGAAGGTTTGTCTTGCCTTTCCTGATCTTCAGACCATCTCGAAGTTGCTGCTTTGTCAGACCGGTCTGCGATAGAACGAGATGATGAGTACCGTTTGTTTTCCCTTCTGTACGTTTGAGAATCGTACACAAACGATACAGTATTGATCCTAATCAAGATTGATCCTGGCTATGCATTGATGTTCAGAGAAAGAGGAAAGACCACTTACACATTCACTCAGATGATCAAAATCAAGAGAAGAATACCCGGCCTCCAAGATCAGTTCCGTCACGATCCGCCTCCTCTCGGTAGTCCATGGCCCGGAGTTCGGGCTCTCCGATTTGGCCTTACTGGTGGTAGTGGTCGCGGTATAGCTCTTGCTCTTAGGTTTTGGCTTGGAATCGGGCTCGCACTGAGACGTATGGGAGGGTGCTGCGGTCTTGAGCTTCTTGAGAGTTGGAGAGTGGTCTTGGGGATAAGCGGGCGGAGAGGAGTGGCCATCCCCTGGTGGAGTGGGAGGTGAGGATGAAGGTGCTGAGCGTTTGGGCATCTTGGGTCGTTTCGTTCTGAGAGTTACGAATGATATGGCGGGGTTGACGTTGGGTTCGTTTTTACGCTTTACGAATGAAAGAGGATCTTGATCCCGAAACTTGTAGTTTAGTCTGGCTGACGAGAGATTTCAGACGAAGGACTCACTTTGTCGAACCAAAAAGAGCCTGTGTACCGCATGTCATATTGTGTATGTGTCTGTGTGGAGCCAGTGTGTGTGGACGTGTGTGTGCTTACACTGCTCTGACGGTCGTCAAGGACAGAATCTCGCGTCACTGGGCGTTGTAAAGTATAGTCTGCCGCCTGACCTGCCGCGACATTCCATCCCCGTCGATAGATTCCTCCATGCACTGACTCTACACTACTCGAGTAGTGGAGACTTCTCTTACTCTACTCCAGTCATTCAGTCTAAGCGGGGCCTCCGACCACTCATCCTTGGTCCTCAGCCTTCAGTACGGCCTGTATCAACCAGCAGAATCCGCTGTCAAACCAAATCATCGCAACAACATCCACGATGTCCCCACAAGCGATCAAACGATCCCGTTCATTTTCGCCCACTCCACCACCTACCACCCCCAACAAGTCCAAATCAACCCCTACCAAGAAAGACAAGATTTCAGCATCCAGTTCACCCAACAGGTCCGCTTCTGGATCGGCATGGACGAACGACAGGAAAGCTATCCTCGTTAACAGGTGCACGCAGACTGCGTACAAGCATATGGATTGGGCAAAGTTGGTCGCTGAGGTGAGCTTTCCTCAGCGTATGTGTTCCATTACCACCACCGATGTACGATGTAGACGCTGATGGAGCGTGTTGTCGTATCATCGTAGACCGGGATGACTGAAGACCAGTGCAAGAATCAGTTGACTCCTGGGAGAAGCAATATCAGAAAGACCGTGTCGGAGTTGTTTGGGAAGTGAGGCTCGGGGTAAGCGTTGAGGGGTAAGACGTACGCCGTATACGTCTGGAATAGCATACAGAGCGAATATGAACGAAGATGCTTTCCACATTTCGAAAAAGGAATGCGCACATTGATCATTCGACATTTTCCCAGCGAAGAATTCAGAACAATTCTCTCTCCCTTCGCGCTATGGGTTTCTTGGTCACTTCGACATTCCAACAGTTCGTCAACGTCGGAGATCGATGTGCCGTGGCGCTAGAAGCGGTGCCGGCTGACAAAGCCACCTGAAGTGTGTCTCTCTCCCTTGTCGTCAGTGTTGGTGGGTGAATAGAAGGATCTCTGCGTGTCCGTTACGAACGCGAGTGCCCAAGAGATCCTTTGACCTGATGGCTTCTCCGAGGATACGTTTCTCGGGCATCCGTCAGCGACCAGGAGCGGGGGCTGGACGAGTCGGCATACAAGAGTCAGTCGCCCTCCAGAATCTCAAATCTCCATCCCTCAGAACGAATCACGACTTCAACATATTAAGAAACTCCAATCAGCCTGACTTGTCGCAGAATGCCTCACGCCACAAACGAGAGCTCTTCTACGTCCTCTCGAACGACCACAGTGTGAGTCCAATAGTCTATGGTGCATTTATCTACGAGATATTGCTGACTTGGGTCGAAGAAGAAACAATGGCCCCGGTTACGCCACCAATGGAACCAATGGAACCCATAGGACCAACGGGACCGATGGGTACACGAATGGCCATACGAACCGAGTCACTGATGAAAATCACGCCAACGGGACTTTGTCCAATGGCGGTTCGACGCATGGCGCCGATGGGCGAGTGCTTCCTCGCGAGCAGAGCGCTTGGCGAACCAGTTCTGACTGCATTGGACACACAGAAGGTACTTGACTGAACAGACATCAACCGCACCTCGAGGACGTCGCAACGCCATGTCATTGGCGGATACCGATCTTCGAGCGGTTCGGGCTGGCCTAGGTGGCGGAGCATCCCGAAGTGGTCCTGCCACCGGAACTACCAACACTACGTCCACAAATAGCCATACTCTCACAAACGGGTTTCACTGAGAGGTTTGACCCGAGATCGTGCACGACTAGAGCTGGGGAAAAGGCGATACTTAGTAGACATGAATAGAGTTTCGCTGAGAAGTTTTCCCAGGGCAGGGATGCAATGAGGCGCCACACACAGAGTCACCACTCTCCGACTGCTGCCTTCCCTTCGAACCAGGTTTCAGAGAGAGGCCAGCAGATGACTTCCTTGCTGTGTAGAGCGTTAAATTGAGCCTGGAACCCTCTCAGCCACGTCCTGCCAAAGGCCTTGCTCAGCTCACGACACCCTAAGACAGACTCGCTACTTCGTATTGGATGTGTACAGTATCACGAATCCTTCAATGAAGGATGACGCAGAGGAGATGTCGCGATGGCGGGTGTCGTTTCGTCGACGAACAAGGTACAAGGTGGAGGTACATTTTCATTTTGATTGAGACTTATCGTCAGTCCAAGCAGAACTTCTGGTAGGTGCAGAAGATCGTCAGAGAACGCAAACGGGAACCTCCCACTTGCCAAAGTCGTCCTCCAGTCTTTTGCATATGTGAGGTCCAAGCCTGTAGGAGGTCCGCTCAAAGTCAAGGAACACCTCAAACTGCAACATTTCGTGTATTCTCGTCTGTATATCCGAGGGAAGCCGAGAAGGCCACTGATAACTAGCAGAGAGCCTGGACCAGGATGTTGCATATGTTATCATAAACATACCGCTACGGCCTTCAAATGCCACGACTCCCGACGATGCTTTCTAATCAGGTGGGAGGACATCTTCGTGAGGTCCAATTACACTGCTTACCTGTGACAGGCCTGTAAGATTCAGATTTTGCAGAAAGGATATCTATAAATTCAGGGGGACGCCTTCGATTGGAAGGACACAAAAGTCTACGAGATACCTCGGATGAATGCAGGAGTATATCGTTTCAGCTGATAAATCATGTGCCTTCGTGCATATAAGGCCTATGATCTAGCTTGTCATATAGTAGTATGGATTTACGTCGCACACTGCTCATCAAATCGAAATTCATCTGCCCTTACGACCTCAAGAGCAATCGTTTACCTATCTTACACCAGCTAAAGTTCTCACCCTCGCTGTATGAAGTCACAATCGACCATCATGGCAGAAACAAATGAAACGACTTCAACGAACGGTGCTGATTCTCAGAGTGATATGTCAGTCTCCTATCTCGGACGTATCGCGCGTGGCTCTGACTCGCTGCCTGGGAAATCGTTCCCATCTGGAGAACGCAGTATGTACAGTGCCCCATCGACGATCCAGGACACTGTAGATCAACCCAACAGATCAAAGGACGGCATCGTGCGTAATGCGTGGTGTGACGAGATGCGCTGTGTATCGGGTGGACAATGGAAAGAAGGGCCCGGTTTCTTGGTCAAACCGACCAACGACACCGAATGCAGCACTGATAACGGCCTCTCTACCAGAAGCACCGCCACCGCCACCGCTACTGCCATCACCTCCACCTATCCAAGGAGCCACATCTGATCATCAGTGAGTCGAGCACCTGTATCCAGCCTACCGGAACAAAGTCGTTCAAGGAATGAAAGATAGGAAATCAAGGAAGAGCGATGAGCGAGTCCTGATGCGTTGTCGTGCGTGAATCGGAAAGTGGTCCGGGGAACGTTTGTGTATTTTGAACGAATGCATTGCCCTGAGCTCTTAGACAGCTGCACCTCCTGTGTCACCGGCGTTGTGGAAGACACTTTGATCTCGTACAGGTGCATCCGTGTTGCTGCACTACTTCACAACGCTAAGGCCAGGTGGCAGCTCATTACGTCAACGATAATCATTGGTCTTTGAGCCTGAAAGCAAACAGCCCTTGTCCCGACGTAGTTTCCGAGTTTTGCATCTTTCCACTTCAGAGCACGTCAAACGTCGAAACACTGTCATGATCAAAGGGTGCTCTGTTAAGAGCTGAATACTGCTGAGCGTCTCGAAGGTCCGATAAGAGGTATCAGAGCACATTTGACTCAAGATAAGATACACGCCTTCGGACTCAGACTCGCGCAATCCGCTGAGTCAGTGGACCATACTACATACATTTCGGCGAACAAGCAGCACATATAAGCCCAAATATCGACATGACCTCTTCTGTGACTTCGATCCTAGACGGCTGTTCACAGCATCATGCCAGCGCAAATGCTGGGTAAGTGTCTTTGGTATTCCCCTCTGATTGCGAACCTTTGCTAACCCTCGAGCAGTGGGGTTGATCCTTCAGCGTCAAATTTCGGCCAGCGGCGTGGTCTGCGAGTGACCCGTCCGGACGGAAGCTCAACGGACTACGAAGTTAGAACAGCACCCCACCACTCAAGCACTAGAAGTAGTAGATGGGCTAGTGATCACCAGTCTCAGGAACTTTCTCGCCTTTCCATTCCACCTACCGAGAGGTAGGTCAAGATATATACACAGCGGTGATTTCCGAATACTTGCTGATTTAAGTACGTGAGATCTCACGCGGCTCCTGTCGACGAAGGTGATGGCAGTCCGACTGTGCGTGGCAATGGAGAAGGAAGCAGTCCTACAATCACCGGACCCAATGGTCAGACCAGTAATGGGGTCAATACAATTATTGGGAGGCAGAGTCTCCCTGATAATCAGGATCAGCAGTCGGAAAGGGCACAAAGTGTGGCCAGCTGGCCAGGTCGAGTTCACCTGAGCCGGAACCAGCAGCCAGATCAATGCTGGTGACACCAGAAATGGGGATAGTTGAAGGGAGGGAAGACATCTGGCCGGGTAGACGTAAGAAGTTGAGCAAGGTTCGATAAGCACATACAATGCATGAGCGGAGAGACCAATGATCTGCCTACACCATCCTTTTACGTGGTAGTGTGAAAGTGGAAGAGACCTTCTGCTTTCCTCCTAGTACGGTTTCGTGTGATCGTGTCTTCCAGTGAGTGTGAAGATAGCCAAATAGGTAGCTAGACTGCTTTTCCAGCACGCATAAGGGAAGGACATATCAAGGCGAAGATGATGACGTGAAAATGGAGCGACACCATCAAGGAAGAACTACGGATAGTACCCATGTAACGTGTGTCACACTTGCCCTCCTTTGATGACTGCTCGAAGATCATTGGATGACGATGGACCGAGTCAGCCTCGTAGAGGTCTCCCTTCTGCGAGGATTACTCTCCATATTTTTCCGACAAGGTATAAAACCCCCAGGACTGGTTCTTGATGGCTGCACTCTTTTAAGTTAACTATCCGGTACAAGACAAGCACGCCTACGGTATCTACCATCGAGTCTCCAGAGACTTACAATCACAACACCATGCATCCTTTCAGCAATCATGACGAGAACTCAGAGAATGGCCATGGTGGGCAGAACGCCCCGGACGGGCGTCAATATGGCAATGCCTCGATCACACCCGTACCTGACTTGTTTATTACAGGTGCCACGTCAGTTTTTCATACTTCCTTGCTCTACTTTGCTCATGTGTAGTTGAGACCGAAGCGAATCGGAGGGCGAGGCTTCCAGACGTCCTTCCACCAACGGCACCGATGTCAACGAGACCGACGGGACCAACGGTCGTGAGCGCAGGCGCAGGGTGGTAGCGTACAGTACTGCTGAGTGAGTAATGTACCGGCACATCTAGCCCTCAGTTGTACTCATCTTTCTTACGCGTGTACTCTGTGATAGTGAAGATCGCAATGAACTCGGGCGAGCCCCGAACGCATCTGCTGGAACCACTTCAAGTCGTTTGACGCAAGCCGGCTCCCAGGCTAGCCAGCCCAATGGAGATTCGACTGGTGGCACAAACGGGAACGCGACCAACGGAGCTACGAACGGGGCTGACACGAATGGAGATACGCAACGGGGGCCAGACGGTCATAACAATGGCGGTAGTTCCAACGGCAGCGCCATCAATGGTGGTCAGTGATGGATTACCGATCATTTCTGCATGTTCTGATCCGATCGCTTCACAGTCAGAGGAGAGGGATTGGTGCCGACGAACGTGACCTCTAGGTTGTAGCTGAGATCGAGTTATGCATGGAGTTTACAGAGGGACCTTCAATTACGATTCATATTCGTTGCAGTTCATAGTCCTTAACGATGATCATCATCAAGATCTCAGCCGAGAGGCAAGGGCCACAACACACTTGCGCTTGTACAAGTGTCGCACACCTGAGAACTCTGCCGGTATGTGCCAGAAGAGAAGCCCTCGACCCACGTATACTCGGCAACGCTGACATACTTGGCATCGGTGATCGACGCCTAAAATATTGCTTTCGAGCACATGCCACATCAATCCGATCGTTTCTCCCTCCCTCTCGATCTCGCCTCTGGGGTCCGTTCGGGACCAAGGTTCCGATCTCTTCGAGGGACGCGCCACGCTCTTTCCTGCAGAAGAGATGAGATCAGTTACGGTTTAACCTTTTGGAGAGTGCGCGATTCAGTTTCAACAAAACGCAACGGACCTTTTTTGATCTCGCCAATTCCTCACCGTTCCTCTTTCATTTGCACTTGCTTCCTCCCTTTCACCGGCACCATGCATCGCTCGCAGCACCATGTATCGCCTTGATGTCAGGTCTGTCACGTCTGATACGCATGCTTTGCACCTTGCGCGCCATGACGGCAAGATCACGGGGTTGACGAACAATGGCCATCGACATCATGTCGATCTCTTCCACCCACCCACACTCTCACTCGCTCGACCTCATTCTCCCTCTCATTTCCCGAGCTGCCACCCTGATTGGTACCTTAGAGCTGACACGTCATACCGGATAGTCATATCTCCACGTTGACGTGAAACAAGAACTCAAGCTTCATGTGAGGGCAAGACAAAGTCGAGGAACGTGCAGTGAGCCGTATCAACAAATGCTGTACAGTCCGGGCTGGCCAGCTCGCCTCTCGCTTCATTGGACCCCACACATATACGCGCACGCGACTGGCGGGATCGGTCAATCAGTCTCAGGAAGTCGATCGGGATTGACATTGAACGACATCATCGATGGACAGGGCAATCCCTTGTTATTGTTTATGATGTCGTTGTTGAGGTCATCTGTCGTCGGAGTGAGAGGCTGGAGACTGGCTCGCCTTTAGTTGAGATCAGAAAGTGAATGACGGGCGGAGCTGTCGTTAGCTGGACTCATATCATCAAGTCAACGTAGTGAAACCATCCGACCAACCAGAGGGCCGGTGTTGAGCAAGCGATCCGTGCGTACCCATCCTTAGCCCCTCCCGTTACTCTTCCTTCTCTTCACCATCAGATTCAAGCCATTCATCTCTACTTGGGCTATCCGCTGACCCTCTGTGCATCTACTTCAGCAGCACTGTCATCTGATACTTGCCTCGTTGCAGCTTGGTCGCAATCGCTCTGGACCATACCTGCGAACGTTACCACTCAATTATCGAACCGCATATACCTTCCCAGCTGTGAGGTGAGAATACCGGATTGCATCTTGAAACGACAGTTCATATAAAGCACAGGGTATACACCGTGACACAAGGGTGAGTTGAGCTTCTATCAGAGTGAAGCCTTCTGAAGGGACCCTTGCGGACATTTGCGAGAAGTGCTAGCTGTGTGCTCTCGTGTATGATGGCGTTGTAACATGCGCGTCTGAAACAAAGGACCTTGTCAGGTTCGGTGACATCGACGGATGTCGCCTAGCGGTTGTGGTTCGTCGTCTGCGCTGAATGAAGTTGACTTTCGCATCCCAACCATCGCAGATTACTCTGCTCGACCATCAGTCCTCGACTGAAGTGTGTAAAGGGCGGAGAAGAGGCTTGTTATCTGTTGTACCACTATCCCTGTAACTATGGCCACAAGACGTAAGCTTATCCTCGTATCTTCAACAGTATCGCTGACGAGTCCTCAGCTCCTTCACTCCGTAGCGGTCACTGTTCATCTCACACCAATTGCTATCTCGTCGATTCTTTCGTATCTTGTCTCCCACAATATCGGAGCTGCCACGCCTGTGACCGCAACGATCGGTTCACTGCACTCACACAACAAAAGGTTCCTTTGACCTCTTTGACCTTTCGTGAGTGTCATATTCAATCGGATTCCCGATCAAAGGCATAGCTGGGGGTAGCTTGGGTCCAGGCTACAGGGAAGCTGCTTGACTGACAATGCGTCTCCCATTCTCACTGGGCTAGACAAGTCCTACATCGATACCAGTGCGGACATCGAGATCACTATTAACGAGGTCGGACCGCCAGCGTTTGCCAGCGTTTGGCACTCAGATCGTCCTTCACTGAGCAACTAACCTTCATGACGTGCAGCCTTTTGTGAGTCTGCGGTCCGGTACTTGGCCACACCTCTCTCTGATACTAACAGTCCAGCATTGGAGCTAATGACCTCCTTTGGGTTGATCAAAATCAGCATCCCTGCGAACATTTAACACCACACATGACCAATGATTGCCACAGCCCCACTTCAATCGTCCCATCATCTTCTCAACGCGAAGATGATACCACAATATCCCGCCAGCGCCATGCCACGCGATGCTCTGCCCTCGTCTTCGTCCACGAATACTGGTCCTTCCGCATCCACGCCCGGTCGAGGGTTCAGGGGCTTCTTATCCAGAGTCCGAGTCGGATCACCGGAACCACCAGAACCTTCTGGACCTCGACAACGCTTGTGGTCATTTATGGGCGGTGAAACTACCAAGTCCAGTTCATTATCGGAAACAACAACCGCCGCAAATCAGACATCTAGAGGGAGACCGCGGACTCTGTCCAGCGAAGTTGCCACCGGGAAGGAAGTGCTTCAGAGGGAGACAGGGAGGAGCGTGATGTCAAGACCGACGACTCCGACGCAGAAAGCCCCTCGACAGATTCGCCTCAATCCAACAGCTCTACCTGCTTTACAAAAAGGGGAGGATGGGAGATGGCAGGGCCCTGCGTTGTCTCGCGGATCGATGTCAACGTCGGCTCTGCACCTCTTACAGCTGGACGACGAGGAACCACTGAGACTTGATGAAGACAAGAGGATAACGAATCAAAAACATGCATTGTCCAATCTATCTCAGACAAAGGCTGGTGACCGCTCAAACGCTCCTCCCTCCGCCTATGGACGTGCCGACGGTCCATCAATCGCTGTCGGGTTGTCTGCGGAGGCCATCGAACAGAGTGGAGTTCAGAGTACACTACATCGGTCGGTGCTTGATGCTCGAGTGGGGTCCCGACCGTTCACAACTACTTCAGCTATCAACGAATTTCCCGATAAGTCGTTTCCTATGAACCCAGTGTTGCGACCTTCGTCAGTAGCTAGCGGAACTTTGCTGCGCACTGAAGCGCTGGGTTTCGCACCTGATACCTCAGCAAGGTCTCCGATCACTCGTCCTCCTCGGACCAGAGCTTCAACGGCCAGTCCTCCAGCCAACGAGCGATCCTCTCTAGCGTCCAACCACATGCCTCCGCCTCCTATTCCTGCCCATGCACGTCGGGAATCGGCTCCAACATCCCTTCTCTCTCGAGACCATTACCTTCTACGACTATCAGCTTCATTCATGGTCAAATTGTTGACGCCAGTGATTCGTGACTTGACCTCTGATCGGAGCGACAGAAAGATTGGTATGAAGCGACTCGCTGATGAGAGGCTGCAAGCTTTGGGGAGGATGGAGAAAGCTTGGGGCGCGGAATGGCTCCGAGTCGCTAGTACGCTTTCAAGCCACGACCAATCTCTTCCCGTATTGGACAATCGAGCAATCGGCTCCCTGGAGGCTAAGGTGAGACTGGTGTACGTCGGAGAACGGGCAAAGGAGAGAGAGCGCGATACATGGTCAGATGCTGTCAAGGACGGGCTCCTTCTCTGCTTGTGAGTCGTTGTCGCAGCATTGACGCTCCCAGTCTGACCGTCGCAGCCTTCTCAATCACCTGTTCCCCTCCCAACCGTCTCGCATCGCGCGAGTCATCATCTCAGAACGAGGTATCATGGGAGCGACTAATGTGACACGGTTTCTCACTGCTTGCCAAGGCGTGGGACTCTCAAATGATGTCGTTTTCAGTCCACATGATTTACAAGAATGCTCGGAGATCAGCTTAGGGAGAGTTGCGAACACAATCATTTTCCTTGCCAGACTCGCTGGACGAGAGTCTGCCGCCTTCAGTCCAAATCGATTACCTCCCAAATTCGCTTCCATTGGCCAACCACCGGCAATACGTGACGCTGCCTCGGCCTCCCACACTCGTAGCCCTCTAGCAAGTCCGCGCCGTCCGCTTACCGCCCAGGATAGCTCTACATCTTCTGCCGAAGCTGCTTCACACTCTGCAAGACTTGCTGCTTTGCAGGCAGATAGAATTGAATCCACCGAGCTGGGCCCCAACCTAAATGTGATCACACTCAACCAGCAGGATCTGGAGTTGGATGACCCTAGCACGTGGAAGACACCCACTACATCGACCTTCGCACTACCATCAGTTCCGTCCGAAATGCGAAGATCACCCCTTACTCGCGCATCAACCCAGCCAAATATCTCGCCTAGCCTACGACCGAAATCACCCGCAGCTTCGCCCTCGTCTCGAAACATAACACCGAATGGACGGACACAAGCGCGACCTGTACTTCGTCTCCGCAATACCACCGGCGCTAAAGTCTCCGTGTCTTTCGCGGACGATGTAATCCTAACGAGTGAAACCGGCATTGCGACTGGACAAACACATTTGGGATCTCACTCCGGCGAGAGGACACCTAGTCTTGTTAGTTCTGGATCTAGGGTCACTTCTTCTTCCGCGTATACCAGATCGAGCGCGACGAGGTCAGTTGTGACAGTCATGGGAGAGGAGCATGCGGTCAATCTGGCGGAGGAGGACAACCGCGATCGACCTGACACACCAAGACTGCATGAGCGGCGGATCAGCGAGAAGAAGCTGCAAAATGCTCGCGAGAAGATCTTGGGTACTTTGCTGAGTAGCGAGGATCTACCACACGATCTACGTGATGCTTTGCGGAAGAGTGCGACGAAAAGCTCAGCATTAACTGAGCGAAATGACGAGAGAGATTCAGCATTGTCAAAGTCTCTGGCCGCACTCGAGGGTAATCGGAAGCCGCCTCAACCGATTCGGATCGACTCGAGTCCACTGGATGGAGCTTTTGCTCGACGCGGACAAAACCCGGAATCGGGACGCCAGGATTTCAGCCAAGTATTAGAGGAAGACGAGCAGAACGGCCTCAACTCAGATCTTTCGGCGACGATATCACGGCCGCCACCACTCAGAAGGCTCAGTTCCAATGGCAAAGTGTATATTCCTAAACGATCCGTGTCTCCTGCGCAAATGACCAGCCCTACAAGTGTCGCCTTTCCTCTCTCATCATCGGTCCCGAACAGCTCCTACATCCACATGGCAAGAGGAGCATCTTTGCATTCGTCTCAGAGCACAACCAGCAATTTTTCTCGACCATCCGACCTCACAGGGCGAAGGCAATCTGATGTGTCCTCCGTACACAGCAGAGATCAAACATTTTCATCTAACGACTCGTCGAGGCCTTTGCAGATGCGGATCAACAGTATGGTTAACCTGTCTACTATGGGTACACCTTCCCTTTTCAGAGATAATTCGACGCAGAGTAAGTTGAGATCAAGTCAATATCAATCTCTGCAAGTATTGGAATTCCATGAATCAGGCCGGCCTGTCATCAGATATGTGAGTCTGTTTTCATCCTGGAAGATGACAATCACTAAGCACTCGCATAGCAATTGGGTAATTGTATCGGACGAGGTCAGTTCGGTGCGGTCTACCGCTCTTTGAACCTCGGCATCGGCCAGATGGTAGCGATCAAGCGTATCAGGCTTCATGGCATGAGAGAGGATGAAGTGACGGATGTCATGCGTGAAGTGGAATTGCTCCAAAGAATGTCGCATCCGAGTATAGTCAAATACGAAGGCATGTCGAGAGACGAGGAATACCTCAACATTGTGCTCGAGTAAGCTATATTAGAATGCAGGCAATAGCGTTGGCTGATCTACCTCAATTCTAGGTTTGTAGAGAACGGCTCCCTTGGACAAACGCTTAAGGCATTCGGACAGTTCAACGAAAAGCTGGTCTCGTCATATGTGGCCAAGATCCTCGCGGGTCTGGACTATCTCCACTCCCAAGGTGTGGTGCACTGTGACCTCAAAGCCGCCAACATCTTGTCAACAAAGAATGGCAATGTCAAGCTGTCCGATTTCGGAGTATCGCTCAATATGAAGGCCGTGGAGAATATCAAGCAAGATGCGAAGACTGAAGGGAAGACTGGAGGAGCCAAAAAGAGAGTGTCGGAAGTGGCCGGGACGCCCAATTGGAGTGGGTGTCTGGCGTTTCAAGAGCTTCGGGCAACTTCACTGACGAGAATTGACGCTATCGTAGTGGCACCTGAGGTGATTTCATTGACGGGCCCGTCTTTCGCTTCGGACATCTGGTCGCTTGGCTGCACAATCATTGAGCTGCTTACTGGCAAGCCACCGTATGCAGATCTTCCCAATAGCATGAGTGGTGAGTATTGCGACCATAGGTGGCGACAGGACATCACTTATCGGACACCATGCAGTCTTATTCCACATCGTGGAGGACGATATGCCCCCTTTCCCTCGCGACATTTCCGACGACCTGACCGATTTCCTCAGGCAGTGCTTCGTAAAGGACCCAAAGCTACGACCGACGGCGGCACTGATGTTTGAGCATCCGTGGGTTAAAAGGCACAGTCCGGAGCTGGTAAGAGTATCAAAATTGATCAAGGCGTATTCCCAGCTAACGTATCATTACCAGGCTTTGAGACCTCAAGACAGTGTACCGTTCCTTCGACGGGTGAGCAAGGACCTACGACGAGTCGACAGCTCTCGCCTCTTCGAACACAATGAAAAACCCAATGCTATCGATGTTGGGAACCAACGACACAGCATGACGAGTTCGCATGAACGACACGGCTCGGATGGGACGTCCATGAAGGCCCATGTACTAATCAAGACATCGTTCGGCAAAGGTGGGATTTACGTATTACCCACAGGGATGTCGTGCTGACAGACCTTTTCAGCCATTGTATGTCGGGTCTGCCATCTTAGTGTCAAGAGAGTCGGAGTACTGTGTCAGGATTGCGGGCTCGTTGCGCACTCAGCCTGTGCAAGCAAGGCGTCACCGCGATGCAGCCTACAGGAGCAATTCACGCTGCTTTCCCGACAACAAGAGATGCAGAAGACACCTTCGCGCGGTCCTTCGCCTTTGCCAATATTCGACAAACGAGATGGGGCCGCTCTAGCCGCTCTCCCTACCAAGATCTTGAACGGCCTCAAGCGATCCAAAGGTGTTTTGTCGCCCTCCACCCCTTCACAGAGCGACTTGACAACACCTGTGGCTCCTGAAATTCGTCGCCACCCAGGCCGCTCACAGAACCGTCCAAGCCTTGAGATGAACCTCAGCTCTGGGTCCGCGAGTCTGCGAATCCGATCCTCAATGTATAGCCCTAGGTCAGAACACGAAGAAGATTCCCAGAGGAGAAGCGGAGGGCATGTCGATTTGGATGGTGGGGATCCATCTTCGGCAATAGGAGAGAGGAGTAGTGACAAGATGGTTTCAGTCGGAGTGGTACCGGTTATCGGACAAGGTGGGATGAGTCATGTGAGGCGCACAGAAAGCAAGAATGATTGTTGTATCATGTGAGATGGCCGAAGTATATGGGATGGTTTACATGGCGACGATATCGGTATTGTAGCCTTCCTAGATCACATAACAATCTAATTACACTATAGCTGTATAGTTCATCTTGTTTGGGTCTTGTAGACACACACACGCATGGTTTTTTTGTTTGCATACACGCATATATTCTGACTGTAGATCAATAGTCGACCATTCCAATGCATCCTTTGTTTACCGTATAGCTTACATGCCTGGTGGGATTCACGACGATTCGTGGTCATGAGATCCCGAGTCGTTCGCTTGATGTATCGCATCACTTTGCCCAGCATCGACCATTGTCCCATCGGATGCGACATCATCGAGGATTTGCTGTTTACACAAACGTTTGGTTGGCGGCCGTGAATGCAAACTTCTCCGAACAATCGATTCGGGTGTTCTTGTGCGCGATCCATAGCCAGGGCAAAGTTCGAAGAATGCGGTACGAGTAGCGTAGACAAGCCAAACACCGTTGAATATAGCACTACTCGAATGAACGATATACCACAACGGACCACGATAACTTCGGAGTGGCCCCATGGGTATTAACCAGACAATCCAGAATGGCGCCATCGACGTAACTTGAACGGACTGTCCATTGTGCCATATCACGCAGAGCAAAGACCACAAGGGGAAGACCACCACTGCTATCGACCGTCGATCTCGTTACCATTCTCTGTGCCCGCACACGTTCATGCACGTTATACCCTTATTGTTTCCCAATTGGATAATGATGAATACTACTCGTCCAGTAGCTTTGTTTGCTTGTTTACCATTTCATCTTGTTTGCGCTTGAACGGGTGTCACTACCACTGGAACGCAAGTGACGGCATTGTGTTTTCTTATCGATTTAGACCACATCCGGCCGGTCAAGTCGGTCCACTGACAAACAAGGACACTTTGTGGCTTGATGCTTCTACGTGTGGGGTTTCTGTCGTTGTAATACAGGGTAATAATACCCACCAGATGTGCTGGTCAGTTGGTTAGTTGCAAAGCAACGGTGAATGACTGAGTCCGAGTTCTGATCTGCAAGTCGTACGACATAGTGCAAAAATGTCTCATCCCATCACTGATCACTGGTCAATCGGATCGTCGGGTGGGATCCCACCTTTTCTAGCAGATGGCAAGTCGGGACTGAATGCAATACGACCGAGCCGTAACTAGTGCTGCCATGAATCTAGCTGCTTTGCTGACGGCATGATTAAGAGTACGGGGTACGGGTACCTTGTGCTTGTTGTTTGTGTTTGGATGTGGGTTGTTTGTACTCCCGAATGGGGACCTCTCATTCCCAGATGGATATATAAGACAGACATTCCGAGCCTCTATCGTGACCTTTTCTTCATCCACAACAACTCAACAACTACTAGTTAAGTATAATCAACCAGCCAACCAACCTACCCACACTCGTTTATTCAAACCCAAACCTACCAAACCCAACTCAACAACAATCAAGATGAAGACTGCCGTTGCCACCGCTCTCCTCGCCGCCGTTGCCTCGTACGCCGCTCCCACCAAACGTGCTGTTACCGACACGTGAGTCTCACCGATCGTTTCTTTTCCTTGGAATACTTGCTGACGCTGTCGGTCGTACACAGTGACATCCTCCAGTACGCTCTTACCCTCGAACACCTCGAGAACGCCTTCTACCATGGCTTCCTCGACCAGTTCGACGATGCCGCTTTCACCAATGCCGGATTCCCCGACTGGGTCCGAGGACGAGTGAAGAACATTGCCGAGCACGAAGCTCAACACGTCGCTCTTCTCTCCGGTGCCCTTGGCTCTGCTGCCACTCAGCCCTGTACCTACTCTTTCCCCACCGTGACCGACCCCAAGTCTTTCATGGCTCTCGCCACCGTCATCGAGAACGTCGGTGTCTCCGCCTACCTCGGCGCCGCCTCTTCCATCATGGAGTCTGCCTATGTCACCGTTGCCGGTTCCATCCTCACCACCGAGGCTCGACACCAGGCTTGGTTGAACTCTGCCGTCGAGAAGGCTGCCGCTTGGTCCGGTCCCGAGGACACTCCTTTGGACTTTGACGAGGTGTACTCGATCGCTTCCGCCTTCATCACCTCTTGTCCTTCCACCAACCCGACCTTGCCCGTCAAGGCCTTCCCCGCTCTCACCATCGGTACCGACGGTACCATCACCACCACCGCCAGCACTGCCGGTACCTACGTCCAGCTCATCCAGGGTCTCGAGACCAACGTCTTCCCCGTCGTCAACGGAAAGGTCCAGGGTCTCCCCACCACCCAGGGTATCGCCTATGCCGTCCTCACCACCCAGGCCAACTCCACCTTGGTCGGTGACGACAACATCCTCGCGGGTCCTATGATCTTCAACGCCCCCTTCAACTCCAAGCAATCCAACCCCGCCCCCAGCTTCTAAGCGACCAAAAGACCCCGCTTGTAGCTTAGTTCAGTCATGTACAGTACTGTAGTGAGGAGACGGATGGTTAGGATAGGATCATCATATGGACAATGGATGCATTTACGATAAAACCCAAGCCTTGTCTCTGACCATTTGCCATGATGCCACCTGTTTGACCTGCATGGGGACATTTTGCTTGGTGCCCCGCTCGAGTGACTACCAAAACAGACAAACGACCGTTTCGTTTGGTTCTCTTCGTCCTCTATTCATGTACACAATTCACCTGAGGATCGCATCGTCAGCAGAACGGATATGGGCAGGAACGTCTGGCCAGTAGCGACTGCTTCCAGTGTGCTGAGCGTGGACTCTGCATGACCCCCACACATGATGAAAGGCTCACGCTTCCTCTTACCCGCACTCTTCAAGACTGTCGTATTACCTCCCTTGCTCACTTATCTCATACTGCACCTCGCCACCACTTCTTCCCCCAACGCACTGGTCCGTATAGGGCTATATGTCTTCTCTTTTCCGATTTCGTACGTCCTCCGCTCTCAGCTCTCCTCGTTTTCGTCGACTCGTCAAGCGAAAAAGTTGGGTGCGATCGATATCCCCCGAGTTAAAGGAAGATGGCCCTTGAACCTTGATATATTGAGAGATTGGGCGAGGAGTGGGTCGGAAGATGAAGTAGGGAGAATGATGCTACTGTTGGAAAGGCAGTACGGCAAAACTTACAATACCCGGGTGCTCGGCGAAGATCAGGTGAGTTTGTCGAAGTGCCGAGAAGGGGTGAAAGTCATACTGGATGGATTTAGCACTGCGGAATACCCTTACTGACAAGCTGCGATGAGATTTAGATCATCTCGACGGATCCTCCAGTACTCAAACATGTCTTGATCGATGACTTCGAGAACTTTGTCAAAGGTCAAAAGTTCAAAGATCGTGCGGAAGCTTTCCTGGGAGATGGGATCTTCAATTCCGATGGAGAACGTTGGAGATTTGTGGGTTACGCTCGCTCCCCAGGAGGATCTTCATGATCGCGAGGACATGCCTTGGGTCCAGGCTGACGATGATCGTTGGGACACCACAGCATCGAGCCCTACTGAGACCATTCTTCCACCCCAACCATGTCTTTGCTCAACTGTTTACTCCTCATATCGAAGCCTTTGTCTCATCCCTTCCAACTTCGGGTGAAGCCTTTGACATCCAGGCTCGACTAGGCTCTCTATCACTACAAATAGCAGTCATGTGGATGTGCGGCGAAGATTTGTCAACGGTGTCCAGTAATGCTAGTCCCGAATGGATTGCCGCGAAGGAGGGTCTAGGTAAGGCAATGACAAAGGGTCAAAGAGTGGTTGGAAGACGAGTCAAGATTGGGACTGTCTGGGCGAGTCGACCTCACTCTATCTCCGCAAGAAGGGGCTGCTTAGCTGATCTGTGGATAAGCCCCTATTCGAGCTTGGACACGATCCATTGGCAGAACCAATGAGGGTCATCCGGGCCTTCTTCCAGCCTATCATCGATAGAGCCATGGAACGGAAACGACAACGACAAGCTTCTCGAGAGAGCGATGAGACAAAATTCATCGACATGCTAGTCAATGTCACAGATGGTGAGTGGGTTGCATAATGATCCACGCGTGATACCCTCGATCGCAGCAGGCTTGGGCTGATTTAGCGCCCACTTTAGACCGAAAACTCGTCGAAGATCAACTCATCAATGTCCTGCTTGCCGCTCGAGATACGGTGAGCCTGAATGACAATCGTCTGATCCGATCGAAAGACAAGCTGACACTGGCCAACATACAACAGCTCACCTCGTGCTTGACATTCTGCGTCTACTCGCTTGCATTGCATCCGAAAATCGCGAAGAAGCTGCAAGACGAGATCATAAAGGTCGCTAGACAAGACGGTGCTATTACCAAGGAGGTGATCCGTGATTGCAAGTACAGTGAGTCCCGACGCAAGACAGTGGTAGCTTGACTCATACCAGCACAGGTCGAGCCTTTATCAACGAAGTCCTGCGTCTGTTCCCCCCCGTACCTCTGAAGTGAGTATATCCATTCACAATGCCAATCGCGTCCCTGATAAATGTTCACTGGCAGCATCCGCCGCACACTTCGACCCTCCCTCCTGCCAACCTCGAAGGGTGGCGCCCCAATGTACATGCCCGGCAACACGTCTATCATTATAGCCACCGTTCTTCTTCAACGAGACAAGTCCGTCTGGGGAGAGGATGCCGACGTGTTTGATCCCGAACGATGGATGGGTGCTGGCCTGGGTCAGAGCGAGAGGGAGGGGTTCATCAGCTGGAATATTGGTCCGAGGATGGTCAGTCAGAGTGTCACGGTCTGATCATCAAGTCATTATGCTGATCGTCATACTCGTACGGTACAGTGCCTCGGCCAGCCATTCGCTTTGACGGCGACCCACGCTTTCTTAGTGCTGCTTGCTCGACATCTACGAATGTTGGAAAGCGAGGGTGCTGGTGGTGCTGAAAGTCTGGTACTGGCGCATGATGCCCAGCCGATGGACACAGTGATGCCTGAAGCGTGGAAGACTCCTGGAGGCAATGATGGTCGTGCAAGGGAGGGTAGGGATACCATGTGGGTGGTAGCAGACGTAGTACTGGCAATCAAGGTGAGTTGATCAGTAGCGTTCCCGTTCTTGTACATGTGCAGTCAGCTCAAGTTTGTTGTCACAGGGCGGTCTTTGGGTACGGATCGGTCCGTCACGAGAATGACGATGGTCAATGCCTTTTTACATTAGATATTAGACCTGATATGTATGTGGTGCATGCCCTCTGCGTTGCGTCCTCGCTATGCTCGTCTGTTCCAGATCTACTCGGCGTCAACCTCTGGATCAGGCTGTCCGAACATCCCCTTTATGCTTGTCCATAAGTGCTCGTCGCCCTGATTTCTGAGTCTATCCTCGACTTCTGCAGCCGAGAGCCAAGCGAAGGTGGAGTAGCTTGATGAAGAGGAAAGTGAAGGTTCGCCTGCAAGGATGTGACCTCGGAGGAAAAAGGTCTGAGGGAGAGCAAATTAGTTAGCATAGTTATTCGAGATTGTCGGATTCCGATGCGTGTGCCGACAAACAGCTCACGAGACCACCGACTTGAATGTTGGACAATGTTTTGCGCTGACTCACTGTTGATTCTCCGTCTTTGACCATGCCAACAGGTTTTCTAGTGACCAACCAACTATCCATTCCCTTTCCACCCAAACTACCATCGAGACCAATCAATTTCTGGCTCACAGCCTCGTCCAGCCCTTCCAATCGTCCTACTTCAGTCTGTGGGAACCCCCATTTCTTGTTCGTTGATTGTACCAGACAATAAACTTCTTCCTCTGGGAATCTTTCCAGACTCCTCTCACCCCTTTCCTTCTCATCGAGTTTCATCCAATGATCTCGATCGAACGTCTGATATTCTGTCTCGGGCGGGATATCGCCCACATCCGGAGCAGAGCCTGCAAGTCTTCCGCCGTAGATGTCGGAAGAGTACGAATGGTCCGCTACGAGATGTCGGCGGAGGGGGAGAGAGCCGGATTTGAAGTAGAAATCTAGGGGGAGGGGAGAAGACAGAGCATGTTCGATGGCTTGAGAATGGGAATGGTACGCTTCTTCCAGAGGAGTGGGAGTAGGAGTAAGCAGAGGAGGTCGCGAGAGTAAGAGTGAGGCGATCAATGGCGGGGGCGTGGAGGTTGACGTCGATGATGATGATGAGGAAGAGAATCGTTGAGATGCTAGAGGTGATGAACGTGAAATTACTCGGTCAGTAAATGTCGATGCTTGCATGCACGCGGATCATGCGGTATATGGTCCATGGACACTCACCTGCCCTTCGCGGGACAGAGCCACAAGCTCGCACTACTGACAGTGATCGTGGGGCGAACGACATGATTATGAGCGATACAGGTGTTGTCTGTACAAGAACATACAGTACAAATGGAAAATATCACTCGTGCCAGCTCGAATTGGACCGAAATTTCAGATCCCAGTGTTTTCAACTGCCCAGATACCAGTGGGGTGAAACCTGTTCCTTCCACCCATTTAACAGCCTCCACTCTTGTGGCAAAATTCCAATTCACAGCCTTTTGCTTTTGCGTTTTGTGCACAGTGTGTTCTTCTGCGGTCCCAATCGTCACGCTGCATAGACCCTTCACTCGTCGCACGTACCGACGCTCATGTCCCATACCCAGACTCGGTCCACCAAAGACAGGTCAGCAAGGCCGTCGCGATAGACATATTCAAAGTGCTGCGAAGAGCACCCGCGCTCAATCGATCGTTCTTTTCGTACACACCACTCAGTTCCGGCTCTCTCAACCATATCAGATCGAGTCACACCACCACACCATCCTTCACAGACGCTCATAGTAGTGTACGATCGATCAAAAGTTTTCGACATAGACTCTCAAGACTACACACTGTACATGACCGCTTGACGACACTCATTATGTCTTCCTCTTCCACCACTTCTTTCTCCGCCAACGTTGCTTCTTCCTCCAAGTCATCCGCATCATCATCATCGTCGTCATCGGTCGTCCCCTCACCTACCACTGCGTTTGCCTCTTACCTTCCACACCTGACCTCAGCCCTCGACAGCCTCACCACTCATGCTGCAGGCCTGCCCGACAAGTCTGATCTGTCCTTTCATCGGACCCTCGATCGAGGTTTCGCAAAGGATCTAGATAAAGCCAGTGAACGAGTGCTGCAGATGACAGAGAGGTTGTTGAGTCTGGTGGAAATCAGTCAACGAGGAGACAAGGTGAAGGGCAAAGGGAAAGCGCCGAATGCGACGCAGGTGAGAAGACGAAAAATGGAAGATGAGGACGATGTGGTGGATGGTTTTAGAGGCGGTGTTGTCGGTGTCGTTGATGGACTGCTTGAAGACGCTGTGAGTGAATGAACGACTCTGAGTGGTGGCCTGTAAGCTCATAGGATGGTAGGACTCTGCGTTGGACGATCTACGAGGTGACAAGAAGAAAGCTGCTATAGCTGTCAAACCGTCATTGGCAGCTGCCGCCGGGCAAAAGGTGAGCCAGCGGAAATTCCACATACGGACAGATGTTCTCGAGCTGACACTTCGTCATGAAGATTCCGGGACCTTTCGCCAAATTTAGAGAACGTCTGCCAACCGCTCTTTTCCACGCTACCGATCTCGCTAAACCCCAACTTCTCTTCCATGACAAGCCCGACAACTCACTGACTGAACCATGGAAGCCTAAACTCACCACCAAACCTCACGCCATGGTTCCACTAGATTTCTCTGTTCCTCTGGAGTACGAACTTACGGAAGAAGAGGAGTTGGACCCTTCAAAGGAATACTGGCGAAGGGAAAAAGAAGTTCGACTTCGACAACACCCCTATTTCTACGAGACTCGTCATCTTCCATATCCTACCTCCATGTTCATAAACTCTCCACCCGTTCCGCCTAAAGACTTCAAGGATACCCCTTTCGAATTTGTCGATACGCCTGAAAAGCTGGAGAAGATGGTGGAGAAGCTGCAAAAAGCCAAGGAGATCGCGGTCGACTTGGAACATCATCAAATGAGGAGTTTCGCAGGATTTACTTGTTTAATTCAAATATCAACAAGGGAGGAAGACTGGGTCGTGGATACTCTTGCTCTGAGACGTGAGTTGAGAGAGGGCAAGCTGGGAGATGTCATGACCGATCCGGCGATCATCAAGGTAGGTCGCAAATTACTGCTCACCAAATAGTTGAATTGACGAGACGAACTCTCATCAGGTCTTCCACGGAGCGGATAGTGATATAATCTGGCTCCAACACGATTTCGACATCTATGTAGTCAATCTGTTTGACACATATCACGCATGCGTGATCTCGAGTACGTGTTTGGGTATTTTTCGAGTCTGTTGACAGAATAGCTGACTACTGGTTCCGCTTAGACATGGCTCAGCGCTCTCTTGGTGGATTGTTACAGCAGTATTGCGACTTCGAAGCAGACAAGCGATATCAGCGAGCCGATTGGCGAATTCGTCCCCTCGGAGAAGAAATGCTGCATTATGCTCGGTCCGACACCCATTTCCTTCTTTACATCTACGACTGTCTCCGCAATGCTCTTCTCGAGCAATCTTCCCGTCCTCCGTCCCCGGATCCAGAGGGAAATCAAGTCATCGAAACGGCACGTCGCAACCCCCAGGCAGCCATGAGGGAAGTCTTGTATCGATCAGCGGATACGGCATTGAAGTTGTATGAAAGAGAGATTTACGACGAGGGTTCAGGCAAAGGGCCAGGGGGCTGGGCTGCAGCAGGAAGGAAATGGTTGCCCAAAGGTGCTCTCGATGAGGAAGTGGGCTGGATCTGGAGAAAATTGCACACTTGGCGAGATCGACTTGCAAGGGAATTGGATGAGAGTCCTTAGTGAGTAAGAGCTCCTCCAAACCAAGCTTGTCGCTGCTAACGATAGATACAGCTATATCATGCCAAACGATATGCTCAAAACGCTCGCTTTACTGCAAGGGACAGCCCCCATCCTCGTTCGACAGGCCGTCCGAGGCGGTGATCGCGCTCCACTAGCGGAGAGTCGACTTGATGAAATAGTCAATACTATAAAATCGGCGAGAGAAGAATTCGCGCGGAATTCCAAGGCAAAGGAGATCGCTGAGAAGGATGGGCAAGACAAAGTCAACGGCGTGATCCAGCCAAGCAAAGCTGCCGCTGTCGTCGCCTCCGCACCGACACCCATTCCAGACGTGTGGGATGAAATAACCGTCCAAGCAAAGCCGGCTCCCAGATCTGCGTTATTTGGGTCAACAATCAGAACTCCATCAACTCCCACTAAAGTCAGCCACGCGAAGCCCAGCTCGTCTCTGTTTGGGCAAACGCTCGATCAAACTGGAAAGGGAAAGAGATCTCGGCGTGACAGAAGATCCAAGGAACTGTCGCCCGGATTCCAGTCCGTCCAGAACACTATCCACATGGAGCTGGAGCCGAGAGTCGCTGTTCCAAATCATGTAGAAACCGGTACTGATACCCTAATTCAGCCAATGGAATTGGAGACGGTCCCGTTCATCCCTGCCAATGCACGTAGCACCACCTCTGCGACCAACAAGGTCAACACGAACGACGGAACTCAGAAGCCGAAACCTGTCATCTCTGCGAAGAAGACCGAAAAAGTTGATGACGGTGTCATCCAGGTGAAGAAGCCGAAGAAGCAAAAGAAGAGGGATCGGGTTGGATCCGCCAGCGTAGTCAATGACGGCAACGGGAAGAAGCCTAAGTTGGATATGGTTACGCAAGGCCAAGCTGTCGATCACGAACCCATCCTTTCGGATGGCGGTAAGAAGAAGGAGAAGAAAGGGAAAAAGGTCAAGGTCAACAATGTGGAGGACATCCCCGAATTCGATTACGCGAACGAACCTAATTTACTGGATCAACCCGACGGATCTCAGGTCAGGGCTGGTGGGAAGAAGGGTAAGAAAGGGAAGAAGGGCAAGGATAAGCAACCGAGCGGTGAGTTCCCTCAGAGATCGCGGCATCTCATCAGAAGGGCCCAATCTGACATTTGTGGGTTGATATGTACAGGCATAGGTGCCCTGGAGATCCCCACGTTCGGTCCCAGACCTGCCAAGGATATGAGCCAGCCGAAAGCTGGTAACAGATCTGGGACCTTTGTATGATCTGTCACGGTAACGAGGTAGCGTTACATGTGGATGGAGTGTTGTGGCGATGATGTGACCTTGGGCTCGATCCGTGACGGGGAGTAGTTTGTCGTTTTGCTGATGTGGGATCTGGCTGTTGAAATACACACATGACAGGGGACAAGCAAGGGCAGGGGAGGAGAGGGTCATTAAGGGGTCAGAAGTCACATGATTCATGTCAACGTATTCCCTTTGGATTCGTGATGGGGGCATGCATGTGTTCGTTTTTCGTGCATGAGTCAGGGCAAACTGCAAGGCCTGGGTCAAGAGATGAGGGAGCGAGTGAAAAGGGCTCCGAACAACGATGGAATTAGGTTCTCTTGTCTCTGAGTTGTTGTGAGTGTGTGTGTGCTTTGACTTACCGGAACAGGAAAAGAAGCTTGGATCAGGGGAGGAATCGCTGCAATGTTGATGATAATTAAGCTATCCCGTCATAAGATGCACAGTTGTCAGCAGCGAAAGAGAAGGAAAGGATTACACAGAGAGACAGACAGAGAGAGAGAGAGGACAAGGAGTAGCAAACGGAAGCGATCACAAGGGCACGATCGACATAGTCTGCATCATCATACTCATTTGCTATTTCGCTGCTGGAACGAATCACCACCTTTGTCCCCAGGTCGGGCCAGCAGGAACTCGACATATGCACCAACAACAACGTAAAACCGTTAACCAGATTAGTGACTAACTGGAATCCAACAAATAGCTTCAACCTTCAACAGTCGCCCTGACGAATCTGTACGTTTCCTTCTTCTTCACCCACCAGCCTTTGCATCATCACAAGTGAACAGAACCCCAACGCTGTCGTCGTCGTTGTGGCCAATCGAAAAAGCAATTTGTATCCCCTCCACAATCAATTATTGCATTCCATTTGACTTTAATTGCACGCACCACCACACGCATCCGACTACCGTTGCAGCTTTATCTCCGACCACGACCGCTCTCTACCCTCGCTCTTCTTTCCGGAGATTGTCAACGGTGATCTTTTCACGGGGAACGATCAATCTCAAGCGAAAAGGTCGGTATCCAAGCGCTACTACCTACACGACGCGGTCAAGTGTCTCGTCAAGATCGGCGTGCGGCGCGAGATACTCAGGACATTGGAAGACGCGAGGGAATTGGAACAGGTAAAGAAAAAGCGGAAAGAGAAAGGGAGTGTGTGGTACGATCGACACGATCAACGGCCAGAGATATTGAAACCGTCTCGTTGAAACCTCCCTCATCTATACTGCTTCATCTTCGACAAGTCCGTGCCATACTCGTTGACGTTGGTCATCCCGCCCATACACCGCAAAGATGGACAGAACAGATCCGTACGGACTGAACCTGTCCTATGGTCGTGGTGAACCAAGCGGACCCTCTGGTTCCAGCTCACAGTCCAACATGATGGGGATGACGATGAGCAGGAGAAACTCGTTGGAGATGCAAAATGTGGACGATGGTGGGAACGTCGGGTTCGGACGCGGCGGTCTCGTGGAAGGGCTTCATTACGGCAGCTACGAGGATGATCTGGGACAGACCGGGCCCGAAAGTGGCGATGGGAGAGCGAGTGGGAGTGGGAAACGTCAGAATCAAGTACAACAGCAGAAACGGAAGAAGGGGACAGGGAGCGATGAAGGAAGAATAAAGAAGACCAGACAGAGTCGTGAGTGACTTGAACTTCAACGCGTTACATCGAGCAGGCCCACCCCACCTTCCTACCGTGCTTGGCTGATCCAGGGCTCATACGTGTGGTTCGATGATCAGAATCGTGTGATGGTGAGTCGAGTGCAACTGCACAGACGCGTAAGTATTGCTGATCACATATTTACTCCACTTCGCTTAGCTTGTCGAGCGAGAAAGTACGTTCCACTCACATCGCTCCCGAAGAGAGGTGAGACGCCTGTGAATCTTGCTGACCGATACCTTGAAACAGAGTCAAATGCGATCGGCCCCCTCCAGGCAGCACCAACGCTACTGTTCCTGCCAAGGATGTTTGCTCACACTGTGCTCATCTTGGCCTAGCCTGTAAGTGGGTCTGATTTACGCGTTGGATCAGGATGATTACTGAAATACAACGTAGGCACGTTCGATTATAAGCCCAAGAAGCGAGGGCCACCGAACATGTAAGCTGGTTAGATAGGAGAAAGAAACCGGTGCTGACGTTGTCTCGCTAAGGTATGTGAGACGACTGCAAGGCGAAGGCAGTGCCGCAGATACGCCACCCGTCTCTCCCGCACCTCTTGCCCCACCTAGTCTCAGCCTCAGTCGACAACCTTCCAACCCATCGCCCGAGATCCTGGTCACGCCCATCTCTCACACTGGACTTCTGTACCGCGAAAACGTCAGGCGAGAGCGTGAGAATTGGGAGCCGTCGTTAGCTATGACCGATTCGCATTTTGGCGGGGGACAGTCTCGTTCGCTGGGCGCCGGTTCAGGCTTCTACTCGCAAGCCATGCCGCTCCCCACCGATTCTTCTCCTCAGCAGAGAAATTGTTCGACATCAGCAGTTTCCTCCCCTCTCGTAACACCCAACTACTCGCCCTATCATTCTGACAATCCGCGTGGTGGTCTGCCTTTCCTCCATAGCGGACAGAACAGCGCCCAATCATCACCTCTTCGCATTCCTCATCGACTAGAGTACGCCCGACTCACCAACAATCCCGCCAATCCCTTGGACGCCATGATGCCGCGAATGGTTCTTTACCAGGTAGTGGACCTGTACTTCGATTACGTGTATGCCCTCATCCCGTCTCTGCACAGACCGTCGTTCATTCGCGACCTCAACGCGAGGCGAGAAGAAAAACCAGGTCAAGAAGAATGGATCTCATTGGTTCTGGTCATCGTCGCTTCCACGCTGGTGCAGTTGCCGCGAAGTCTCATAGCCATGACCAGGACAGAAACCCGAGATCTGATCCTTAGATGCCATGCAGTAGTCAAAGACTATCTGGCGAAAGATTTCGAACTATTAACAACCACAAGGAGTGAGTGCTTGTTTGTTATTGGATCGAGGATCACCAACTGTTCTAACTCCTCGTCTCTGCACTTCAGTCAATATCATATACCACAGCGTGTGAGCGTGAACGTACCTGAATCATCTGAGCTGGCTCGTTGACAGATGTGTACATCCACCAGATTTGTTCACCGACTCACCGCAACATCTCAAGTATTTAACGGACAACTCGGGTCAATTTACACTTATATGGTCGCGTTACATATGCACGAGGATAAGGTGAGTGCAATTCACATTTGTTCCCAGGTTCGAAGATATCTCATTCTTCTGTCCCGACACATAGAGCTATGCCAGCTGGAACCCCGTGCAACGCGAGCTCCATAGGCGCATCTTTTGGCTCATGTATGGTGCCGATAAGACTGTTGCGGCGATTGACAACGTCCCGACTTTCATGCACGAGGACTACTGTATCAACATCAGCTTGCCCTCAGATCTGTGAGTGGTATGATAACGTCATTTGCGAATTTGGTTTCTCATGGCTACGTGACAGGGACGACGAATTCATAACGGAGGAGGGGTATCTGCCACAGCCAGAAGGATATGTCTCTCAGCTCAGCGGATTCTGCATCGTCACAAAGATTCACAAGAGTCAGTGATGCCATTGTTCCAAATACAGCCCAGGCGGCTGACACGATGCCTCAATTCTTAGTGACCGGTGAAATCCTGGATAGAAGACGACGAGACAAAGTCAAGCCACCTCATGGTCACTATCTCCAGATGAGAATAGATGAGGCCGAGGATCTATACGACAAGTTGATGGCTCTCACCGATGCGAATCCGCCGCAATTGAGGCTGGATTATAAGAGCGATTCGCGATCCGTCAAGTAGGTCGTCAATGTCCTACTGACCTGGCAATCGCGGTGTTGATGATGGTGTGACACAGGTCTTTATCGCCGGATTGGGACGTCAAAGCGAAGAATGATCTCCGGGCAATATTTGCAGACCCTCATCCAGCAAACGAGATCAGCAGAGATTATTTCCTTGTTCAGCAAGCAAACATTTACGTATCTCAGGTCAGTCCAGTATCAGCGCTTCTGGCAAGTCCAGGCTTATTGACCATTCATCGTGTAGCAATTCGTCCGTTACACGATCATTCAATATCGAGAAGAACTTGCAGTTCTGCAGAGTGCTGAGGAGGCTTCAAGGCAAGCTTGGTCAGGAACGCAGCCGGCGAATCCGCCTCGATTCACGAGCGACGCTTTACGTGGTAATCGTAGTGCAGGACACCGCCTGAACAGAAGTTATCAGGAAGAAAGGGACGGGGTCATCATTGACCTACTGGCAATCCTGCAAAAGATACCGCTGAAGGTGTTGGGTAAGTGTGGATCAGCATTTGATGAAACAGGAAGGAATGCGCTGAGCCCTCGTCGTGTCTTAGCTGTCAACACTTTCCCTATTGTAGAAAAGGTCAGATTTGTCGCATCCGCCTTGCTCGATGCGATCGGAGCGAACGGGCCTCAACATGAACCATCAGCCGAGGAGACGACCGCGCAAAAGGCCCAGAGAAACTTGTGTAAGCTTGAACGGGACGCGGGAATGACTGTTTGCATCGCTGATTCTTGATTCATAGGGCAATTCTTAAGCATCTTATCGGAGATCGAAGCGTTGTATTCTTGGACGGATGATGATGGCAAACCGCTGTTATAAGGCTGGACTGGGACAAGCAGTGCAGTTGTTGCATCTGGATAGCTGACAGGTTGTGAGTTTGAGGAATGGACGGAGGAAAAAGCAGACGAGATCCGATCGTTATGCACGAAATGGATGTACAAATAAGCATGCTATGCTATGTGATTTGTAGATTATAAATCCTCGTCGGGTCACCCCTCCGAGGATGAAGGCCGACTGGCTGACGTTGGCTCTGTTCACGACATGGATATCATCTTGAGCAGTTCAAAGCTCAGGAGTGATCGATGGGCATTGCCGAGCAGATATGCTTGGCGGGAGAAGCAGGCCAAAAGAGGGAAAGGATCGAGTGAGGATGATTATCGCCTAATCAGTTTGGCTGCGAAAGATAAGCGAGCCACAGAGGAGAAAGGAAAGACTGATTTGGATCAGATCCTTTGTTTTTGTCTGTCTCATCGACCGAGACAGACAACAATGAACAAAACCTCTATCTACTCATTTCACTAGTCCCCAATACGCAACACGCACCTCCCAACCTCAAATACCGGACAGGACGTTGATTGACGGTCCAACACCTAGTCGAAAGATGGTCAAATACTCATACACGTATCTGGACGAGTTCTTCAATCTGTCGGATTGGGCCGAGGACGTGAGTGTTTCATTGACTTGTTCGTCTTGTTTGAATGTCAATATCCGACGAGCTGATTGAGCCGCTCTGTGGTATTCGGATCGAAAGATCAAGGGCCCTTTTGGACTGAAACCACCTCCTGGAGATTGGACGACGTTCAGAGCTCGGATCGAAGGTGAGTCTGCAAAGTTCTGTGATCTCTGTTGAACATCCCCTCTTGAGTGGACTCGACCTTTTCCGTTGTCCTCGATCACCAATCACCACCCACCATCATCCGCCAGCACCATCATCATCGTTCCCCCCGGACGCGTCCTTGCGAACAAGCACGAGCACGAAATCTGTCTGATACTGGATCCTACCAATTCGACATTGACCTGACCCTTCCTCGCACTTGCAGAACTCGATCGAGCTTGTGCGCAAGGTGAGAGGGTCAAAGTGATCTACGCAGCGAGACACGGTCAAGGTGAGCGGCGAACACTGCTAGATCAGGTCGGTGTACAGCTGACCATGGATCTTCGAGGCTAGCTGAGCATAATGCCATCATGGAGAGATATCATTGTGACGGGCATGAGGTGAGTCTGATCGGCTGTGTGACCTTGTGTCCACTTGGCGCCTCGTGTCGCTTGCGCTTTTGAACCACCCTTCTCTCCTCCGGCTTGCATGCCTTCTTTCACCTCTCTGTTCCTATCATCTCCACCTTATGATCCTCCCTGACCAGCCATGACGGTCCGCACGACCATCGACGTCGATGTGATTACAAACACATACCCCTCCCGTCTGCCATTCTCCACTCGCTGACAAAATGTGCATCTCACCATCTCACCCCATACAAGGCCGAACAATACGCCGACTTGCACGATCCGGACCTCACCGCCCTCGGCCGATCTCAAGCCGCCGCAACGTCCTCTGCCCTCCAACGCGAAGCATCGCGAGGGATGCCATTGCCCCAACGATGGTTCGTGAGCCCGTTGAAGCGTGCCGGGGAAACTTGTGGGATCGAGTGGGGTTGGTTGTTTGGTGATGTATCCGGAGCCGAGGGAGGAGCGGGCAACGGTGGCAAGGGTCATGGTGTACCTGCGAGGGTTGTAGAGGTGAGTTACTTGTCTCCGTCCGTCCAGTCGGGTCGCCCTCACCCCCTCGTTGCTTCACCTCGCGCTCTAACTCGGACCATCTGTGTCGCGGCCCGTCCTTTCGTCTTGACCGAAACCGAAACTCACTTGCATTGATTGTCCAACACTCTCACTCACGCTCTTACTCCCGCTTACTTCCCTTCGGCATTCCTCCCCTTCCCCTTTCCCTATACCAACCCCCCCCCCGTCCGCCCCGCGCCACAGAATATCCGAGAACATCTCCACGTACACGTCTGCGACTCCCGATCCTCAATTACCGAGCTCAAGTCCGAATTTCCCTCATTCATTTACCCATCCGACATGCCTGACTCTGACACGCTCTGGAAATCTGGCGATGTGCGAGGTCGTGAAACGGAGGAAGAGCTAGTATCTCGACGTGGGAGAGGGATTGGGGAGGTGTTGGAGATGAGTGAAGGGGTGACGTGTGAGTCCATTCTGGGAAGCCTCTGGGCATGGCATGGCATGGCATTGCATTCGCTTTGATATACTCTCGACCTCGTCCTCCCATCTCATCACTTCATTGAGAAGAGAAATTAGTCGTTCGTCAGAAAATTCTCTTTCCTTCCACGCCATCGCACTTATACTTGTTCCTCACCCCGATCCGGTCGATCTCAAGCTGTCGTTACTGAGCTACACCGTGCTGACGCCATTCATTACCTCTGCTCGCAGACATCAGCGTCACAGCCCATTCCGGAGCCATGCGAGGGATCTACAAATCTCTCGGTGTCCCTGTACGTCCCCTAGAAGTGGGCGAGATGAACGTCCTTGTTCTACGTGTCAAGGAAGTCCGAGAATGAAGATGTAGGAGGTGATCCGGCGAGCGTAAATACATATACCCATCATCTATTGTTGACCCTTCTTTCTCCGCTGAACGATTGTAAATGCCTACAGTTCTTTTCCATGACATGCTATGTGAACGGCTTGTTGTCTATCATATGCTACAATGAAAAAAATGGAAACATGCCATGAGATCCACGATATCTGACGAGCTCTTCTATCTCACCATTCTCCTTCTTCCTCCTATCTCGGCCCTCACACGTATTAGCTTGTTGACTGACGTCTAATCAATCAGGTCCATCCGACCCCTCACACCCTGTCTATAGCCGCCGCCTCAGCCTTCGCCTTGTCCAAGTTGGATCTAGACAACTTCTCAAAGACAAAGGTCACTCTCCCCGTTCCTCCCTTCTCCGCGTTGGCCTTCAGATCGTGTCTCATTGTTGCAACATCTGAGAGGCCGGTCGTCTTGATGACCTTTCCAGTAGCCGCCTTATCCCCAGACTTGCGCTTCCTCGGTAGGATAGAGGTTCCATGCGACTCGTCATCGTCGTCTTCGTCGTGCGAATCCAAAACCCGATCATCGCTCGCAGCGTCATCGTCGGATACATCGTCACTCCCGTTATTACCATGCACCTTTCTCTTCTTGGATGCTCGCATGTCCTGTTCTTCCGCTACTGAAGAGCCACTGGGCGTACTGGGCGTTTGGTCACCATCCCAGGCGTCCCAGAGTATGTTGTAGAGAAGATTGTCCTGTACGCCGCTAAAAGACTGTCGATTGAATGGGTCGAAATGAGTCCATTTCTTCAGAGCTGCTAGCTTGTCCTTGGCCTCGGCAGCAGCCTAGGTGAGTCGCAAAAGTATTCTGATCAGCAGGCCAATCATACAGCAAGCAATAGTGGAACTTACCTTGCGGCGCATCTTCGGAGTCTGGCAGGATATTGAGTCAACACCACAGGCCTGCACCACTTCTGAACACAGCTCACCGGTTCTGGGTCATATTCCCCTGCTGTGACAAACCCCTGTCGATCATCGGCATCTTCATTGTCTTCATCGAGTCCGTTTTCGACGACCGGAGCATCGTCCGTCCGTTCTGAGACGGGCTTGGTACATTGACATCCGAGCAAATCATCTGTAGCAGTTGTCAGCCTTACGGAACAGCTTTCCACAGGTTTGCTTGACTCACGCGTCAGACACCCGTCTGTCTTTAATTTCATCGTGAAGATGTCCTTCAGCTCAGCAGGAGAGAATGCTGTATGTCCAACCGTCAACCAATTATCAAGGTGGATAACGATCAGCTCACAATTCTTGGTGTCTTGCGCTTGATCCAGCATCTGATCGGACAGACCGGTCTTGGTCAACTGCCTTTGGTATATCTTCTCGTCAATGGCATTAGTCGTGAGGAAACGATAGATATAAACGGCTCGCTTCTGTCCATCTCTGAAGAGTTGTCAGCGATAAATCTGCGTCACTGGTCGAGATAGCTCACCGATGTATTCGAGCCATAGCTTGGGAATCAGTCGACGGGTTCCTGGGCAGGGATTCAGCCAGTCGTCGTATATCACGTCTCATTCAACTTACCAGTCGCTATCGAAGAGGATCAATCTCGAGCCCCTGTCCCGATCATTAGCAAGTACGTCAGTGGAGCTGAGCACTACCTACCCGATCAGATTAAGCCCCACTCCACCAGCCTTAGCGCTGAGGAGGAAAACAAAGCTCTCTTCCCGCTTCTTATCTCTGTTGAATGTCTCGACCAGTTCCTGCCTCTGCTTTTGCGGAATAGAGCCATCAAGGCGAAGAAAGGGGTACTTCCGGATCTTCATGAGACCTTGAATGAGGTCAAGAGTTGTTGTCCAATTGGAAACGACCACCACTTTCTCCTCAGTGGTGGTGTGAATGGCGGAGAGCATTTTGTCGAGCATGAGCATTTTGCCTGCAAGAACAGTCAAAATTAGTCAGATTTAGTCCGGTCCGAGTGACCGGCTGGTGATTGCTGCACTTACCACTCGTCGTGACGTCGTTGACATTGGTGTCTTTAGGTATCGCTTGCAGTGCAGCCGCTCCTACGCTTCGGAGTTCATCGGCTCTGACACCTTCGTCGTCCTTCTTGCGAAGTAACTATTCACAGATGTTTTAATGAAAGCAATGACACATTCTGCAGTACGAAACCTCACCATGGGAGAATTAGAAACCTTCCTCATCATGTCAACTACGCTATGTCAGCACTGCAAACCAGTGATCAACGGCAACTTACTCAGTGCAAGTGACTGAGCGCCAGCCCCACGGATGAGTCCCCCAATCATGGTTGGGTCCAGAAGTCGGGCGAGCACTGAAAGTTGTAGGATCGATGGAGCGACGAAGACGACATACTCGACTACCGGTCATCAGTAATAAGTCGATCCAGAGCCTGCTTACACTTCGGAGGCAGATACCCGTTCAGCACATCAGCAGTACGTCGTAGTACGAATTGCAAAGACAGCTTGTTGAGCTACCAATATCGATACTAAGCATTGCCACCTATACCAAGTCAGAAGAGTCCTCACTTCGTCCGCCTTTTCCTTTCCCTCCTCCAGCTCTTTGGTCGAACAACCAGGCGTTCGGCTCCTCATGATCGGTTTTTCGTAGTGCTTAGCGAATTTGGTATATTGCCCCAGGAGACCGGGACAAGCAAAGTTGGCCTGAATCACGTCAGAGGTGGACTTTTGAACGACACATCAGCTCACCATTGCCCAGTATTCCCCTAAGTCATTTTGTACCGGAGTACCGGACAAGACTATTTGAGTGATCAGCAGAGGTCCCACCAACGATCAACAACTTGATGTACTGATTCTTCTTTGCGTTCTCAATTTCTCGAACATTTTGGTAGTTTTGTTATCCTTGGACTTGAGGCGATGCCCCTCATCACAGACGATGAGGTCGATAGCTGGGACACACGAAGCGAGCTGCTTACTGAAGCAGGATTCATCAGCAAGAGCTCTGACGGATGACGGACAAATTTACATCTCCTTGCGCAGCTGGTGTCCAATGGATCAGCTAGCATCAATCTCCTGTGCGAAAGATTAATACTTACTCTCTCATAACCAATGATGAGTACCTGCTGATGAGGGCCGTTGATCTGGATAATTGTCAGCGGTGTGACTTTTTGGCATTTTTACTATACTCACGAACGCTGACACCCGATAATCGGTCCCATCTGCAATCAAGACATTGACACGCCGGTCGACCCTAGATATGAAGTCAGGATACGCTTTGGTAATGTACAGATACATACCATTTCTTGAACTCCCTCCTCCAATTGTCGACCAACGTCACCGGACAAACAATGAGCACTTTGCTGACACTGCAGGACAGTCAGTTTTTGGGTGTTCTTTCCACAAGCTTCGCATCGTACCAACCTGGATGACTGATTGGCAAAAGGTGATTGCTCTAAGGACCTCGTAAGTAATCAACCCTATCGTCTCGAACACTCACTAAGCAGTGTATAGACGAGTGCGATTGTTTGTAAAGTTTTACCAAGTCCCATTTCGTCTGCGAGGATGCATCCTTCAGACTCGGCATCCGTCATCCCCATCACACAGTTGTACATGAACTACAACGATGAGATCGGTTCCAGCTAAAACACGGTGCAACATCTGAATTCTTCACTCACCTTTACGCCCTCCTTTTGATGATCTCTCATCACACCAGCTAGCACTGGGTCGACCACCACATCCACAACATCGGTACCCCTAGCCAGTCAAAGTCAGTCGGAAAAATCACTGGCCGAAATGAAACCGCAGCTCACTTCAATTTTGTAAGCTTGGGATCTGGGCGTTTCATGACGACGGCGTCAGGTGCATAAGGGTTGTGCAACGCTCCACCCCACTGTAACCTCTCCTTGTTACTTTTCTCTCCGAGCACAATCTTTTCCCCTTTGGGCTTTGCGGATGGCTTAGAGTAAAAGGAGGCAGCAGCGACAGCTCGAGGTGCAACAACCGGGATGAAAGGTTTGTTGAATGGGATGCTGGACTGCCGGGATGAACCAGCGAGAGGGGTCTCATCTTCTTCGGTTTCCAATTTCTTCGCAGGTATGTACCCTGCCAGTCGCCGTGGGTCGTGCGTTTGAGTGGGAGCCTTGAAAGGTTTGGCAAACGCCGTTGGTCGATATGCGCTGGGATTCGCAGAGACATTACTGGTTAATCTGGGCTTGTTGAGGATTGATGTGGAACCTTTGAATCTAAATGAAGTGTCAGACGAGAATTGACGACGAGCAATACTACGCACTCTTCGGCTGTAACTTCACGGTCAACGATCGTATCATATTGACCAATGCGGAATTCTGCCTCTGGCTTGACTACCCTGTCACCGCAACTTCCCACCGCCAGGCTGACAAGGTCGATCAGCGCAAACGGAGTGAGAGGCAACGTGCAAGCTTACTGATCTCCCTCCTCGCCAACCATGACGATCTTCGTTCCGTCCACCTTGAAGAAACCGTCTCCATCCCATGTCTCTGTCGTGTAACAGGGATCAGCAACACCGCATGATCAAGGGGAAGACGTCATCGAGCTATACTTACTATGCTGAGGAAAAGGCATCCCACTCGGTGAGCTCCGTCACTGATCCGACAAGACATTCAGAATCACTCACCTTCTTTTGCTGGGGCTTTCGCCTGAAGCCACCGATCCTGTCAGCCACCTTGTGCATGTCCCATACCGAGTCCAAGTGCTCACCATTGCACCGCATAATACTCTGTCTGCCTCGACCCGCTATTCACCTGACACACCATCCTTCCTCCTCTCCCAACACTCATTTCGACTCGAGCTGACTCCTTCGCATGATTCCTTGGTTGAACAGCTAGGGGTGTGAGTGGTATAGGACGAGGTGTAGGAATCGGCAAGTTGTCGTCGTCGTCGTCTTCTCCTCCTGACGATCCTTCAGAACATGAATCGGGTATCGAGTCAACTTGGGTCGGGATCGAGTCGATGATGGCGCCCAAGCTGCGCTTTGGTCTGGGCGGATGTGTCATACTGGGCCACGATCTCTCGGCTCTTCAGTCTGGTCGCGAACCGATGCGATTCTTTCGGAGAGGAAGCGAGCGAAGAGAAGAAAAGAAAGAACGAGTGAAATGAGGTTGATGACGGTGGCAACATTACTTTCTGCGCGCCTGTCTTCTTTACGTCGGTCGCGTCAACTGGGGGCGTACTGAGCGGAATCAAAGATGATAGTAAATTTCTCAGAAATCTGAGTATCGACAATAACGTGCGATACGCATGGCTCGGTTTTCGCAAAGAGGTACCCAGTCCGTGCAGAGGGTACGTAACTGTGGAGACCCCATGAAACCATGAATCATTTTCAGTTCCCATCGATCCGGGAGATGGGTGATCGATCGGCAGACAACAGATGGGGGAAAGAGCGATAACGGAATGCGACCACGAGTATCAGAGCAGGTTCATGGGATGACAGTGGGAGTAACCGTGATGAATATCAACATGAATGATATCCCCAGGGCACGAGGTTTGTGATTGATTACCATCATCATAGTGCGAGAAGGAAAAGATAGTCCCCTCATCCGGTGTGTACAAGCTTAACATATAGCCACAACTGGTGGGTTCAATCTATCGTGATATGTGATCAAGTCGCTCATACCTGTATACCTCATCCCATAGCACGACTCTTGTAAATCCCCCCACCTGACATTCTGAGCTCTCTAGTCTTTGAACATACCGACACGCCAACAGCCATGTCCTCTTCATCCGACTTTAGCGATGCCACCACCGCCCCAACGCCCGATACCAGCCCTTCGACTCCTCAGAAGTCCACCTTCTCCTTGGCCCCGTTATCTCGCCACTCTGCTCCAGAGACCGTCAAAACCTATGCCGAGTCCCTGCTTTCTCTCACCGACAACCTTACCTCCGCGGCCACCTCTTCCCTCTACTCGCTCTCACACTTCCAGCCTCTGATTGCCGGTGCTCGACTGGCCATCATCAGTATGATGTCCCAGTCCATCACTTATGGTAGACTCAGGATCCTCACGGCTGATCAAGGGGTGTACGCCTTCCCTCCACCTGGAAAAGAAAGCAAAGGGAGTGAAGAACAGGCGGAAATCAGAGTGATTAGAGATACTTTCTGGTTGAGATTGGTCACTCTTGGTGATCTGGGATTTGCAGAAGCATACATGGCTGGAGACTGTGAGGTGTCCGATTTGGTTCGAGTGTTCAAGGTACGTCCTCCATCTTCAAACAACCTGCCATGACCCCTGCGAGTCGCTAATTGTTCCTTCTCGACTCTTGATGCTATCATCGTCATCTGACCTCGAACAGATCTTCGTCCGATCAAGACCAGCGTTGACAAGCTCCAACATCACCGGCGTGACCACCATTCCATCCCGACTTTTCTCCCTCATCACATCTTTGACCAACTCTCGTTTTGCCAACACCATCTCCAACTCGTTATCCAACATCCAAGCCCATTACGACCTCTCCAACGGCATGTTCTCCAGCTTCTTGTCGGCCGACATGACGTACTCCTGTGCTATCTTCCCAGAGCTGGATAAGGATCTGCGAGAGAGGACAGAGCTGGCAGAGACCGAAGGTGTGAATGGGGGTATTGGATTGAAGAGAATTGGTGCGGATGGCGGATTTGGCGGGAAACAGGTCGGAGAAACGACAAAGATAGGGAATGGAGAGGATGAGTTGGACGAGTTGGAAGAAGCCCAATTGGCAAAATTGAGGTGAGCATCGGAGGACTTCGCTTATTACTGCTTCCCAAGCTGATCGTACGCTAGACACATCATTCGCAAAGCCGACATAAGACCAGGTCACCGAGTTCTGGAGATCGGCTCCGGCTGGGGCAGTCTGGCCATTGAAGTGAGCCAGCTCTGGGGAAATGTTCACCGTTACATTACGAGCACTGACAGGTCCTTTTCAGGCTGTCCGTATGACCTCCTGTACTGTGGATACCATCACCCTCTCGGCACAACAAAAGGTATTGGCAGAAGAAAGGGTCAAGCGAGCTGGACTTGCCGGGAGGATCAGGGTATGGCTGGTAGATTACAGGAAGTGGGTGATATTTTATCTGGCCTGCAGAACTGGACTCTGATGTGCGGTGTCAGATTGCCGGACAGCTGGAAGGGTTCGTTTGATCGAGTTGTGTCTATCGAGATGCTTGAGGCGGTGGGGTAAGTGAATCATACCTTGCTCGGTAGAGCATTTGCTGATCTAGCAGATCGTCTCGTAGCAAAGAGTTCACCCAAGGGTATTTCTCCGTAATCGACCAGATGCTTAACGAAGGTGGAGTGGCTTGTATACAAGTCATCACTATTCCCGAGTCTCGATTTGACAAGTGTGGGTTGTCAGTCCTCTACAATTCGTGAAGAAGCCGAACTGACGTATCGATGATATAGACCAACAAGAGGTCGACTTCATTCGGAAATGGATCTTCCCCGGTGGTTTCTTACCCACGGTCACTTATGTTGTCGATGCCATTCAGAAGGGCGCGAATAACAAGCTGGTAGTAGATAGCATCTCCAACATCGGCGTGAGTGGGAAGCAGCTTGCATGTCGTCGCTGGAAGGGGACTAATCAAGTTTCGCAGCCTCACTACGCTCGTACATTGCGTGAATGGCGCCGTCGCTTTATTACCAACTTCTCAGCTCGTATTGTACCCGCATTACTGGCTGAGCATCCCAACATGACGGAGGAAGACATTGAAGTCTTCAAGAGGAAGTGGATCTGTGAGTTGGTCTGAGTCTCGGTGTCCTGTTAGTCAGCAGAGGAGTGTCTGACAATCATTATTGCTCGTAGACTATTTCTGTTATTGCGAGGTCGGGTTTTCGGAACGTGTATTGGGCGATCACATCTTCACAATGGTAAGCTGGACATCAGTATATTGTTTGAGAGAGAAAAGAAGCTTATGTGCGGACTTTCGTGTAGGCTCGAGAAGGAAACGCAGATTACGGATGTACTACTTTTGGGTAGTCTGAGGATCAGTATACTTTGTGGATATGGACATTAGAAAGGCTATCAGGCCTAGAATCAGTGGTTCACCAGCGGAAGAAAGGTCATCAGAAATAGAGAACAAGTGTCTTGGGGTACCATGCATCGAGTCCGTATCTGAAACGTGTCATTGAAAGCCCCAATATCAGATTCGCAGTGTAGTGAGACCCAGCCTGAGACCACCGCACCCTAGACTGCCCCTACTCATGCGGATCTCCAGAGGAGAATAAATGAGCTGTCCACCAGCGACTAGCTAGCTACCAATACATCACTGATGATATGTCAATCCAGAAGTGGTACGATACAACATTTCACTCTCACATCTCTGACACACGAGCGGCGTATGATCTCATCTCATCTCCGTCTGAACAACCCTTTCTTGACTTTCAGTCCTGTCGACAGTCCGTTCCCTCTCCGTCCTGCTTCTTCGAGCTGGAGTCGAGCGAGTTTGAGATGATAAGGTTGGAGCGGGCCTGTCGGATGTGCTGAATGAGGTTGAAGATCTTTCGCTACCATAAGAACAAAACGAGGTATCAGTTCGAAAGAAGTGGGTGACAGCTACAGGTATGTGCCGAGGAGACGACGAGCATGTCGTATCGGGAGGAGAGTCGAAGCGGTCTGAAGACGGATAATGAAAGATCCAATTGAATAAATATACATACCTAATTCAATTACGTCCGCCACGAATATCTTGGCCATACCAGCTACTACCATGCACATCTGAGGAGGACAATGTTGGTCATACAGATCACGATTGAGCTATATCACGAACCGTAAGGTCAGCGTCCTCCAATGGGAAGAGAGGCAAACGCAAGGCAAGTAGGTCCAAGCGGAAATGTGGAAGACTTACCCGCTTCACAGCGTTCTTGTTAATGGCGACAGTACTGAAAGTGTCGAATCGTTTTGTCTGGTCTGGATCTAGTTGATCTCGCAGGAGGCTAAGGTGATTCGGCGAATTATGACAGTCAGCGCTGCTTCATTCCAGCTACCAGACTGCAGATAGGAATCCAGAGCGCCTCCTCACACACGGGATATGCAATTGTCAAATCAGATTCTGCTCAACCACTCACAACGTCTCTTCTCTCCTTTTTTGACCTTTACGTTCAATCTCTTCTCTCTTGTCCACCTTGTTCCTCAATACATTCTTGTTGATCAAAACGTTATTCGCCTCATTCCCTCTGACCACTCCTCCTCCACCACCACCATCTTCACCTTCACCTTCACCTTCATCCTCTTCTCCTTCTCCTTCCACCTCCACCTCATCGTCCTCTTCATCATAATCCTCGTCCAATCTTCTCCTCCGACTCTGAGGCAGAGCCACTAGATCGTTCTCGTCCACATCGTCTTCTTCGTCGAGCAACACTCGATCGAGTTTACGTTTCTGTTGTTTGCCGATGCCACCTGATCGTCTTGGTGGGGATGGCTGGTGCTGGGTGGACGATGAAGGTGTGGAGGGGCCTGGAGATGCTGTGGAGCGCGAGAATGGAAGCGCTAGATGCGACATAGGGGTTCAGCGATGAATGTCAGGTCGCCACTGCGCGAATATCCAGGGACAAGTGGTGGGAACTGTCGGAGGAGAGATCGCAACCAAGAGAGAGTGAGAGAGTGAGAGAGGTCGGCAAAAGAAGGTGCATTGATTGTCGACGTACAGCTGAACGGAATCAAATGTCACTCGACAACGTGAAAATAAACCTCGGACCTGCTCCGACAATTGTCTTTTGTCTTTTCGATCTCCTTTCCAATCATCCAACACCGCTGACCGACACTGTAGCCAAGGAAAGAAGATGATCAGCACAAGGACGATCTTGCGCACCGTCGGGGGGACTGGGGCTGGTCCTTCAGTATTGAGACGGCAGTTGAGGCCCATTCCAAGCTCGAATGCCAGTGCACCGCGCCATCTCTCCAATGCTGGTTCCGGCTCATCTTCTAGACCGGTAGGTCTATGCACATCACCCACGTCGCTTGCGTCCATGCGACGAAACCGTCGTTCATGTCCGGGCGATATAGGCAAATACCGTTATCTTTCGACGGTTCACATCGTGCCTGTCGCTTCTTCACCCTCCGAATCCACTTCCACCTCTGCACTGAACTCGCTTGACTCCATCCTCCCCTCCGTCCCAGCAGACGACCCCGTCCCCGTCTCATCGTTTCTTGACCCTATCGTCAACCCCCTGTCCGACTTACTCCTCAACATCCCTCATCCCTTAGGGTACGGAACGACAATCATCCTCTTGACGCTCATCGTCCGAACGACATTCACACTTCCCATCTCTATCTGGCAGAGGAAGAGAGCTTTGAGGGCACAGAGATTGGTGCAGCCAGAACTGAAAGCCATCAATGAAAGGTTAGCGATCAGTTTAAAAGAGGAATGTAGGAAGAAGGGAGCGAGTTATAATCAGTATCTGACGGAGCTGAGACGGCAGGTGAGTGAGGACAACTGCCATTTTTCTGGGTGTTTCAAATCATGTGTCATTTCCGGCCGCTCAATAACGTTGGATCTCCGGGACAAAGATTCTCGAGCTTATGGTTGACTCCGTTCTTCCCTCTCTTCGCTCGACGACAGCTTGCTATCGCTCAAAAAGACCTGAACAAGAAACACCGCACACACCCATTTATCACCACCTGGTCCCCCTTACTCATCCACATCCCCATATTCGTCACGTTATCTCTGACCATCCGAAAAGCGCTCGATGTCCCTGGATCAATAATGGCGAGCGACAGTTTCTGGTGGCTGGAGAGACTGGGTGATTCGGATCCTTACGGTATTCTTCCACTGGTGGGTATGGGAGTCGCGTTTGGGAACGCGGAGCTGGTAGGGAGGAAAGCGAGAGAGGTCAGAAGGGCTTTCAGTGGTCCCGATGAGGAGACAGTTGGGGAAGCTCCGACCAGTACACAAGTCCGAACACCACCACCACCGCCAACTCAACCGAAGTCGAGACCCGCCAGACCGACACATAATGATAATGCCCCTGCAACGGGATTATTCAAGTCCAGATCAGCTACCTCCTCCACCTCAACACCGCCACCTCGGTCGCGAAGACTGTCCACTTCCTCTTCACCCCTTCTCCTGGCCGCTCAACCCCGTACTGCTCGTTCGACTACACCATCACCATCCCGATCCGACCTAGTAGACATTGGAGCGGATGACCGTCCACCAACTTCTTCACCAGCCAGACAGGCTGAATTGCGAAGATCGTTCTTTGCTGGGATCTTGAGATTCAGCGCGCTTGGTTTCGGCATGATAGCGAGTCAAATGCCAAGTGTGAGTGTAGCGTATCCTCATCCTCATCCTCATCCTCATCCTCATTACCATTTGAACCTACTGTAGCCATTCTGCATCAGGATTTTGCTGATTGCGTCCGTTCATCGTATGCAGGGTGTCGTGCTGTACTGGTTCACATCGCTGTGTTTCAGTCTCGTGCAGAATGTCTTGATGTCATGGTTACCTCAACGAAGGTTGGAGAAAGCGAAGGAGAAGGCTGCATTGGAAGCTAGTACGACAGGCGAGGGCGCAGTAAGCGCGAGCTCATAGCGCTGCGTAAGCATCATAACCACATCATCATCATCACCGTGCATTTCATCTTACGAATATTGAGTAACTGGTCATGCCAAAGAGTGAAATGCACCTCAATCGTTTGAAAGTAGCGAACGTATCTCTGATGCATGCTTCATATTTTCATTTCTTGATTATGGGTCTCGAGTTCATCCTGTTCTCCGATATATATCCTTTCTACTTCTCCTCTTCACCCATCTTCTCTGACTCTTCCTTGTGTCCTCTCCATTTCACCAACCCATCTTTGATATCGAACAATCTCCTCTCGTAGAAGATATGACTCTGAGGCTTGAACGCATCCGGCAATCCAATCTTCTTCTCGCCCCCGCCTCCTCCAGCCTGTTTCCTACCCTCACCGTCACCGGATATCTCCTCTCCCTTCTCCCTAGACTTGTCGACTTCCTTGTGAGTACGCGCGAATTCGAAACAGGGTGGGAAGGCCATGACCATGTTTCGGCCTTCGTCCATCAAGGGTGATCCGCATGCCCGGCAGGAGATCTTGCGAGGGAGAGGTGAGGGCGTGGGGGAGATCGGGTGGACTTCGCCGTGGGCAGAGAGGAAAGAGATGTATTCTGGGGTAGAGTCGAGACGGACGTTCTTCTTGTGAAACACAGCGGCTTGCTGGAATGGGGCGCCTGAAGGTGTGTTGGAGGTCAGCCACACTGTTACTGGATCTTTTGACTAATGGTTGGTGTGCATCGTATGTGGAGATGGAGATGGCAGTGGAAGATAAAACATCACACGTCACGGTTACTCACCGTGAAGTCTTTGACAGTCCTCGCAATGGCAGATCTTGACTTGGAGGGGATCTTCATCGTAAACGAAAGCAGCTGTGGTATCTCGGTAAGCACCGCACAGAGCTCTGATGCTTGGTGCAAGCCTTCTGTCTTGTATACACCAGAGACAACACTCTCCATTCTGGTTGTTCGGATTCGCACTCACTCTTTCCGCACCAACAGCTTTCCCTCCACCTGGTGGTCCAACCCTCTCTGCTCTTGCCCATACTGAATGGAGGCTCCTTCAGCCATTCTGTATCTTCGTGGTTACTCTCGTTGGAATCGGGATGATCCGAATGTCCATTGTCCCTCGTCGTCTCAGACGCCTTGGTGGATGCTTTGGAATGATCGTGGTCTGATCGGACTCGTTTAGCAGCTGGTCGAGCGGTGTCGGGCGTGGGTGAGGACATTGTGTAGTAGGCGGGGTGTTGGTGTTGACAGAAAGCGATGTGCAATGCGGATTGAGATACTTTAGTGGTGTTAGTAATTCTTCTGCTTCTGACGGGGGGGTGTATGAGGATGAGATTGTCTAAGGATGCCAGATCGAGTATCTATTCTTTATGCTGCGATGAGATGTCGGTCCATCGAGAGCGCCTCCATCGTAGAAAAGTCGCCAGCCCAGCCGAAATGAAATTTCAGTGACGTACTGGCATCTCTCCACCCTCCACCGATCGAGCGCGGTCTTCTCCTGGCAGTGTGGGGCCCCGTGTTGAGTGATCGAGCCAGGCTGGTCACGTGATCCCCCTTTAACTGGATGTCATTCATGCGAATGGACGCAGCGAACGCTCTTTTTTTTAGCTCTGTGTCTTGGTCTGGGTGATCTTCTGTGTTCTCCCGGCTCATCACCAACTCACCCTGCTTGGTCCTACCTGAAACTGACGCACTGGGTCAGTCGTCTCGAGCATCTCCATCTTCCACTTCCACAAGTGACCCCTCGCTCGGGCTTTCGTCTCGTCCCTTTCCCCCATCGACATGACCCACGCCCTCACCTCTGACGAAATCTCCAAGCTATGCCAATCGCTCGTCTATCGAGTAGCCTACGCGTTCTACGATGCACCGTACATCATTATACTCAAGCTGTTGGTCCAAGACAACGTCATGACGGAGGGGGATCTGGCTCATAAGATCGGATTGACGAATCCAGAGGTGAGGAAATATATGGGTACCCTGCATTTGCATCGATTAGTGAGACGGTGAGTGAGCGACCAACCTTGAGGAAATCACCAGTCCCTTTCTCTTCTCGTGCGTGGGGAAATACCACACTGGAATGTTTCTCAACCCGTATGGACGGACTGAGCTGACTGCTTACTCTACGCGGCTGACAGTCACGTGAACAAGGAAAAAGTAGCAATGTCAGAATGGCGACTGAAACAACAAGCTCGACAGATAGCTGGCGGTGGAAGCGGTGGCAGCAACGGGAACATCAAACCTGGGGCGGTGGACGCGGATGGGAAACCCATACAAGTGGAGACGACCCGAACGAGGGATGTCTACTATTGGATACTCGATTACAGGGAGTTCGCGAATGTCGTGAAATATCGATTGGCGATCATGCGAAAGCAGATTGATGAGAAGATCAGGCAGGTGAGTGGGACCGACCGGACTGTGTATATAGGTGTCTTCCAGCGTGGTATGTAAATGACTGACATACATCGTATGCGGAATCAGGAAGTGGGACATCGAGGATATATTTGTCCTCTTGACGGACGGACATATGACCCTCTAGACCTATCCCATCTGTTCGACCCCTTCTCGAATTCCTTCAAATGCGAAGACTGTTCTACGGAACTCGTTGAACATGATCCTTCTTTGGACCTCACGAACAACACCTCATCACAAGATATGATGCAACGGTTCAATATAGCTACAGCGCCCATACGAGATGCGTTGAAAGCGGTCGAGGGATTGACGTTGCCCAGCGTGAATATCGTGGCGTGGATAGCACAGAATGTCAAGACTAGTGTGGTCGGAGTGGATGGAGCAGATGGTGGAGAAGGAAAGAAGAAGCTCGAGGTCGTCATCGGCGGTGAAGAGGATGATGAGAGGGAGAAATTGGCTCTCGCTCAAAGGTGCGCTCGAACACATGATATCGATCTCCTCACTCTTGTCTCCTCTTTCCAACCGAGAAACAGCGCTGACCTCACGTTTTCATTGATGTGCAGAGAACAAAACGCTTTACCGCAATGGTATACCCATTCGACGGTCACGGGTCAAGCGACTACCCTCGGTCTGGATTATCAACGACGGCGAGCTGCTGCGGAAGAAAGAGGACGAAGAAAGATCGATGGGAACGGACAAGAAGGCGCAGACCAAGTCTTGGCATCACACTATGAGAATCTGGAAGACAAAGATGATGATGATGAAAATTATGTGGAAGAGGTCGGAATGGTGGATGTGAAGGTCGAACCGTCGCCGGCGACGGTGGTGCGTGAAGATGGAAATCAGAGAGCCGAGGCTGAAGATGAGGACGGTGGTGATGACGATGATGATATGGACGATGTTGGAGGTCCTGACGAGGATATAGGACAGAATAGAAAGCAACCGGAACCGGAGGGCAAGACTGTAATGGGTGAGTCGTCGCCCCCTCGTGCACTGCTCTCGTGTGCGTGTGGACTACGATCACTCACTCGAAGCTCGTCGATCAGTGAACGGACAGCCCAAACGTGTCGAAGATGTGACGGAAGAAGACCAAGAAGTTATGACTACGGAAGAATACGAGGTGAGCTATGATGTTGTCCAAGATCCCGATAGCACGGAAAGCTCATGTTCGTCCATTCAGGCTTATGCAGAAGCGATGTACGGCTGAGCCATTACGGTCGGACCATCTGGACAGGAGGAGGTGAGGTGAACTCACGAAAACCGGAAAGACCACCATAGCTCTCTGGTCATGTTGTCATGTTACCATTCATTCGTTACCCAGCATTTCCGGCCTCTCACATGTACAATTGCACTGAAAACAAAGAACAGAAACTACCGTATCAGTGCATCCACTCGTCTACATTTCACGATGAGATATACGGTGTCGCCACAAGCGACTCGCAATCAGACTCATCCAATGATCCCTACACCCACTCCCAAAGTCCCCACCATCAACTGCGACTCGCAGATCCTCCTCCTCTCCCCAGCCGCGGTCCGTTCCGCTTCTGCATCCGCTAGGACCATCGCCGCATGACGAGCTGCAGCTTGTGCCCGGAGAGTATTCTGAATGAGCGACTGATAATGATGATTGTGATTTGCGAGCTGTGTGATCATACACCATAGGTCAAGTCAGATTGTGACATCCCGAGATAGATGTGCTCGAGTGAGCTTGACTCACCTCCAGTTCCCAAGCTGCTCCTCCGAAACCTACTTTCAAAGCTGGCAGTTCTGCCAGAATCCTGGTTTCTTCTTCTTTCGCCCTCTTCTCCGCCAACTCAGCCTCATTGATCACCGGAAGAGATGGTGGTAGAGGCGGTGGCGGAGGTGGTGGCGCATTCAGTGGTAGAGTCGGCTTAAAGTCTTCAATTTGATCGACCTTCGGTTTGATATCGTCCACGACACCCAGCGTATGAGGTGATGACCCGCCTGAATGAGGGACAGGCGTCCGCGTGGTCGTTGATGCATACGGATTGAATACTGTCGAATTGGGCTTCTGTGTTGGTGGAGGAGGAGGTGGAGGTTGCTGAGGTTCGGGGGTAGAGACGGAAGTCGAAGATGAAATGATCGATTTCCTCTCTGACCAAGATAGTCTCGGCGCAGAACCCGGACCTGACGGACCCGTCGGTGTTGCTCTGGAGTATGGACTATTGGAGGTGGCAGATGTTTCCGCTGTTGGTATTTGGGGTTCTTCTTTGACGATGGGGGCATATGGGTTGACTCGAGATGCGATAGGTCTTGTGGGAACAGGGTTGTTGAGATGCGCTAAAGCACGGGGACCAGTAGGAGGGTTGGGTAAGGGCATTCGTTCGGATCTCGGTCCAGATGGAGGGATCCGAGGACCCATAGGTGAATTGGTTGGGGGTTGGGATGGAAGTTGGCTTTGTGATCGTGGGGGAGGAGGTGGAATGCGAGGTGGGGGAGAAGGTGATGCCAAACGTGGTCTCTTCTCGGGTGATCTTGTTCTTCGCTCAAAAGGTGAAAGAGGTCGCTTGATGGGTGAGAAGCGAGATGATCGAGAGTGCGTAGATCCAGTAGAGAGCGATGGTGATCGTCGTCGACGTGGAGGAGGAGAATAGGGAGATCTGGATCTCCTCGAAGGTGGATACGGTCGATCTCTCTCCCTATCCATATCCCTATCCCTATCCCTCTCCCTCTCCCTCTCCCGTTCCCTTCCCCAATCGGATTCGCGGTCGTATCTTCGATGATATGGTAGAGGTGATCTTGATCTTCTTCTCCGAGGCGGAGAACGAGGAGGCGACCGAGGTCGAGGCGGCAGTCCTGTACCTGACGCGTTCACCCCACTTATCGTCGAAGCAGTGGGCAGAAAAGCTGATTGTACTGGAGACGTTATTTGTCCTTCTTCTGGGGTACCTGATCTGGACTTTGATTTTGACCTTCCACCCATCGGGGATCCTCTCGAATCTGAGTGGTTCGAGAAGGAGGTCCTTCGACTGTAGCCACCTGGAGGCGGAGGCGGAGGAGGAGTCCTTCGATCTCTTTCCCTATCGCGATAATACGTTCCCCAGCTCCTTTCCCCTCCAAATCGATCCCTATCTCTGTCATCTCCACGGTCATCTCTCCACGCCCTTCTGTCCCTCACAGGCGGTCCTCCACGATCCCGCTCGCGATCATATTGATTATGTCGAGAACTTTCGCCTGATCTATATCGATAGTCGTCACGTCCATCTCGCATTGGCCGGGGAGGAGAGTCGTCTCGATACGACCTTCTAGGTGTGAAACGAGGTGGCGGAGAAGGTGTGCGAGGCATCTCCGGGAAGGCGGTCGAAGCTGTGACTAACGATCAATGACTAAAGGAAGGAGGGGGGGAGAGGGCTCTCAAGACGAGAAAACGATCAAGCAAGCTGGCTGATGTCGAATTGAAAGAGAAGGTGAGGTCTCGATCGTCAACGACTTTTTGATGTCCAGAGGGTGTTGTTGCAAAGGCCAGGTGAATGTGGCACTTTTTTTTCCCTTCCGGATATTAACCGACAGTTGTGAAGGTGGAGTATGTCCACCTGACCCACGATAATGAAATCGACAAGGAGTGGTATCTTATCCGCATATCTGCATCATCACAATGTCTAAATACCTTGCAGTGAGCCTCGCGACAACATGGTCCAGCCTACCCCCTCACCGCTGTCACGCTTGTCGAAGATAGGATGGATAGGTCTAGGAGCCATGGGTGAGCCCTCTGGACAGACCTTGAATACGCCAAGCTCACTGGCATGATGACCGACAGGCCGACCCATGGCTCTGAACCTGTTCACCAAGACCTACCTCGCTCATCAACGAGGAGAACGGGCGGGACACGGCAGAGAAACGCCCACTTTCCTCGTATGTGAGGAAGACAATTCTCGAACCGAGTCGTTCCTGTACGACTTGAGAGAGAAGGGAGGGGCAGAACTGGCCGGTCGAGTGGAAAGAGTTGCCAGTGGACGAGAGTGAGCTATGAGACTCTTTCAGGTCCTGTGGTGCAGGGCTCAATTGTCATGCATAGGATGGCACTGCGCGCATCGAGAATCCTGACCATGTTACCCTCGACACCTCAGGTGGAAACAGTGTACCTTGATCCGAAGGGCGGTATCCTAGCCGGATTGCTGGAATTACCTCCGGAAACACCATCTGTCGATACAAAGAGCCTGTTTCGCACTCCTTCGACACCGGCCGCTGATATCGAAGAGATCTCATCATCAACAACCATATCACCTCCTCCTGCTCCGCCCAATACCACCCCTCCGCTCGACTCGTCAACCACAATGTCCCCTACATCTACGACAACACGACCCACTCTCAGTGATACTTCTCCCCACACCCTTCTCATTGACCAAACGACACTAGACCCCACGATCGCCCGGGGTATCGCCTCGCATATTCATTCCGCCACGGCGCTCAGAGCGCTCATGCATGACGCTCCTGTGTCCGGCGGGACTGGTGCGGCCGAAAGAGGGGAATTGACCATCATGCTAGGATCACCTTCTCCATACGCCAAGGAGATGGCGACGGAGCTGCTGTCTCGGATGGCCAGGATCGGTGGGGTGATAGACTGTGGTGAGAACGGGGCTGGGGTAGGTGTGAAAGTGTGCAATAAGTCCGTCGCCGTTGAATGAAGAATTGGGGCTTTGCTGACGTGTCAGTTGGACAGCTTGATCTTGGCCATCAATCAGATTGCTCTGTCTGAGGGACTAGCGCTTGGACGATCGCTAGGTCTGGATCCTGAGATATTGCACAATGTGATCAATTCATCTTCTGGTAAATGTCACTTGATCCACTAAGAACGGAATGTGAGGCTTACGTGGGGAGATTCAGGCCAATCTTGGTCATCGAGAGTCAATTCTCCCCTCCAAGAGATCCCTGATAGTCCTGGCTCTCGACATTACTCAGGAGGATTTCAGACCCGACTCATGCTCAAGGTACGTTCAAAACGTTTGCAGTTCCATAAGATGGGCCGTTACCAGTCGAAGTTTGCTTCGAGTACGATCAGTACGGTCTTCCTGTTCACTCAGGTACGATTGCGATTGCCCCCGTCAGCTCCTAGAACGGTCAGATCTGTTCTTCGTGATTTATATGCGTACCGAATCGCGACTTTCCCTGTTCGAGGCTGTCTTTCAGCGTCCGAAGCTAGCTAACGCACCGATATATTGCAGGATGCCGGCTTGGCACTATCAGCAGCTGCAGTTTGTGACCTCCCGATACCGATGACCTGGGCTGCGAAGAGTGTGTACGATGCCGTGTGCAATGAGGGAGAAGGGGAGATGGCAACGCAAGATTTCAGGTGGGCTAGAGACTGTATACATCCGAGCAAAGGAAGGAATGGGTGCTGATCGTTCACTTCTCAGTGTGGTTTTTGAATGGCTGAAGAAGAAACAGCTGGAAGCGGTTGAAAGGGGATGGAAAGATGATCCGACTTCGACATAGGCGGGCAGGACAGGACTGGCTATAGCAAGCGGGACAACGGGAGAAGGATGAGTGACTTGATGTATTTGGAACTGATGGGATCGCTTTGTGGTCCTTCGTTGAGTTCGTCAGAGCTTACTGGCAAATGGATGCATGTTCCTCGTAATGGGATGTGACGTTCATATGGTTCAGCCGGCCTCTCTGGTCAGGGATTAAATCACATGGAAGTTGGAAAGATTAGATCTGATAAGCATGATCCATACATATCGTAATATTTGTGGCTGTCATCTTCCGGCAATCCTTCTCCAAGAAGATGTAATGAACCGTCTTGTGCGCTCATGACCTGCCTGGCTCCTTCCCTTGGGATGGAGAGGCATACTCGGATCCACCACCCAGGTAGATTGCCTACTGCGAGGTTGTCACCGTACTCACACTATACGTTTCCATCGGAAGCTTAGAGTGCTGAACGCGACGATTTCCGTCGGAACTGACCACCAGCTCATTGGTCAGCACAATGCACAATCATGGAGATATGTTTCAGGATTATCAATCATCAATCAATATTGTCTTTGGCCGTGATGGCGACACAAGAGGCTTCAAGCCGTGCAAAGCCCACCGGGCAAATCGTCCGCACCGGGTCAATCAATCTCCGCGGTCTCTCCGTGTTAGCCCTGTCCGACGAGTCTTTTATTAGAACCCACTTCATCCTTGGTGTGCACGGACTCGCCGCGAGTTTCAGAATCGTTGAGAGAAACACATCGGGCTGCCGGGCAGACAACTATGTATGTATATGTATAGAGGGAGAGATATAGCGCGTCGCTATCAACCCACATCCAATCTCATGAACGTTGATCATCCTCTTGTCACTCGCTCTCGCTTTGCATCCTTTGCACCACCGTCGCCATAGGTTACGCAGACCGATTGACTCGGACAGTACACACAATGACCAGTTCACAGAACGTGATCATCGTAGGCGGTGAGCACAGATCTTCAACCGTCACTGTCCGATGTGCGCTGAGCTCGGCTTGCCAGGTTCATACGCAGGACATACCCTTGCGAACAGTCTCATACCGACCTTGCCCAAATCGCACCGTATCCTCTTGGTGGACGCTTTGGAATTCAGCTTCTTTCCCATCGCATCGTTGAGGGCGGCAGTCGTACCGGGTGAGCTGAACACACATATTTGCCACCCTGACCGCTGGCTGTGCAGACTTGGCTTATGGTGTTCTGCAGGATGGGAAGAAAAGATCACGGTGCCCTTGACGACCGACAGGGTGTTCCCTAAAGGATCAAAACATCAAGTCATCGCGCCGAACAAAGTTCTGGAACTTCGCGAGAACTCGATCATCCTCGAACATCCCTTTGAAGGATCCGCCGAGGTCCCTTTCTTCGTGAGTTCTCCCTCTGTCCTCGCGTTATGTCGACTGGTCACATGGTATTGACGCGTAAGGACACTGCAGAAATGCGTGCTTGCCACTGGCTCAACTCAACCTTCTCCTATGCGCCCTAGTGGAGAATGGTCAGAGCAGGAATACCACAATGCATTGAAGAAGAACCAAGAGGAGTTGAGCAAGGCTCAGAATGTGGTGATCGTCGGTGGTGGTACAGTCGGTGTTGAATTTGCCGGTGTAAGTGGCCAGATCGCACATTTATGTGTTCGCGATGTCTCACATTCAACCATTTTCATTGACTCGCTTTGTATCATAGGAAGTTCGAGCTCGATTCCCAAAGGTATCAATCACAATCGTGCATACCGACACCTCACTTCTTTCTCCTACCCCTCTCAAATCAGAGACCAAAACAAAGCAAACAGCTACCTACACCTCCCCGCCAACCTATCCCAAACTATCGATCGCTTTGGAGAAACTCGCCCGGAAACTGAACATCAACCTCATCTTCCATGACCGAGTCGCAGTCCCCAAGCTTGGTTCGATCAGCCCTGACTCGTCCGACTGGGATGGGTCATTCGGTCTTCAATCTGCCGAGAAAGTGGTGTCATTGGAGAGCGGCAAGACGCTCAAGGCGGATTATGTGTTTCTGAGTACCGGTAATACTCCGAATAGCTCCATCGCGAAGAATGCAGATGTCGAGGCGATCACGAGCGGTCTCGTCGCCGTAGACGAGTACCTTCGAGTGAGTTCGATTATTAGCCACCGCCGGACTGAGATCATGGCTGAAATTGCCTTGCGTGTTGAGGTCTCTTCGAGCAATGCTCAGTCGCCGCTCGTCAAGAATTACTATGCCATTGGTGATGTTTCTGCTTCACCTGGGATGAAGACTGGCTGGACAGCAATGCTGTCCGCCAAAGCTGCTGCAGTCAAGTGCGTATCGAACTTGTCTCTACATTTGCGTGCAGCACTAAGCCTGAAGCTCATTTCAACAGTCTCGTCAATGAGATTGCCAAGAAACCTCTTGTCAAGTACGATCCAGGACGCTTCACCGGGCTGGTAAGTCTCTGGTCCTGCTCATTCAAAAACCGGTCTTTCGCGGTGGGCTCGTTGAGCCAGCTCAACGCTAATGTCTGGATGTACAGTTCGTACCAGTAGGTCCCGAGTACGGCGCGGGATCGATCACCATACCTTACATGGGCACCTGGATCGCAGGCAGTGGTATGGTCAAGATGGCCAAAGGGAAGACTCTCTTGATCGACAAAGGATATGTCCCCATGTGGATGGGTGAAACGAAAGTGGATATCAAGGTGTAAGGATGGTGATGACCTTGTGGGTCGCTGGGGCTGGGTGGCAACGTACCGTATGGGGCCACTTAGACTGAGTAGTGTGGTTGTAGTCGCGATAACGAGGTCAACAGCTATGGTCACTTTTGCATCACTGTGCAGTTGGAAACACGGCGAGTCAGTCCAGGTCTCTTACGAGTTCGAGCCTTGAACAAAGGACAGTGTAGAACGGAAAGCTGCCAGCACCTTGAGTGGCAGCGCTGACGCCTCGCCAACACCATACTGACGAGACGTCACTCTGTCGTCGAACGGGTTTGGTAGATGTCCTGTCGACGAAGTTCGAATCGTATAGCAAGTCAGGTTGTTAAGTAAAAACATCTTTGTCATCGCACTGACGCCTTAACTCCAGCTATTGCTCTTTCCATTTCCCTGCCCTTCAAAATTTCTCTTTTTCTTTTCACATTCATCTGGGCACACAGTGAAAGGACAGATGAATGATCAGGGTGAACGTCATGTCATACTAAGAAAGGTGCCGCAAAACTGGCTGTGGCCCGCTAGGTAAAAGCCCCTCTCGAGGGACTCTATCTGTTCCTTGCTTATACCTGCACATCCTTACAACTGTTCACGTGCAGCTATCAAGGGGGACGGGAAGGATATTCGAAATGAATCGATCTGACATCGACCGACGAGATCCCGATGATGAGCAATGCGGCCGCATGCATATGGGTTACTAGTCAGGGTGTGACATCTGTGCCATCAGTCGGAAGGTATGTCCTGAAAAATCGGCCGATGCCGCATCCAGAGGACGTTCCCCGACCAGGTGACCGACGGTCATCGAGGTCACCGAAATGTATAAACCACCACACACGCAAGTGATGCTCATCATCCACACCGCTGACGCTGACGCCAGAGTCTGTCTCATCCAACGGAAGTGGTTATCATGATCCAATGGCCGAGTTGCTTATCAAAAGGAGTGACATGCTTTGTAACGAGACGATCTAGCCCCAATGCCCTAGCAAGTGTTCGTGGCCGAAGACCATGCGGACCACGATATAAGTGCATTGTCCATTGTCTCCTGACTGTCTTAAGAACGCGCCTTGTACTCACACGCATACTCTCACGTCTACACAGCTACTGGCCTGACACTTGACCATGACGACGGAGTACCGGAACATCGTCATCGTTGGCGGTAGGTCTTCGAATTTTTGCTAGGTAAACGACCCCGAACTTGAAACGTGCTCACGATCGTGAGGTATATGTAGCATCCTTTGGCGGGCACAACACGGCGAACGCTTTGGTCCCACACCTCCCTCCTGGTTATCGGATCCTCCTGGTGGATGCATTAGATTTCGCTTTCTGGCCAATCGCTGCGTTCAGAGCCGCTACCAACCCGGGTGAGTCTTCGTAACGCCGAATCACTCCTCGCGTTGCATTCCTCGGCAAATCTGAGGGAGGGTTGCGCAGGGACGCGACAGGCTGACACGCGGCCATAGGATGGGAGACCAAAATGACAGTACCACTTACGACTGATCGAGTCTTCGCGACCGACTCTCCTCATCAAGTGATCCCCGGCAACAAGGTGCTTCAATGCAGGGAGAAGTCGATTGTCCTCGAACATCCATTCGAGGGATCTACCGAAGTACCCTTTTACGTTAGTGACTTGTCAATCCGTCGCCTATGCTGCCCTTCTGTTTCCTGATTGTACTGATGGAGGGCTTGAATCCCACAACAGAGATGTGTGATAGCCACTGGAGCATCTCAGCAACCGCCTTGTGTCCCAGGACTGGACATGTCAGAAGCGCAGTATATTGAAAATATACGTCAGAGCCAGCGAGCTACCAATACAGCTCAACAAATCGTGATCATCGGCGGAGGTGCTGTAGGCATCGAGTGGGCAGGGGTGAGCAGAGCACTGTCTATCGCTTCGGCCCCCACGACGCTAACACGACACTGCACTGTAGGAGATCCGTGCGATCAACCCCTCGGCAAAGATCTCTATCATCCATTCTCATGCTGGTCTTCTCAGTCCTTCTGATCGTATCGCCAATTCGAAGAGAGCGGAGAACCACCCTGCTCCCTCCTACAGCTCTCCTGCTGTGGCACCCAAGTTCTCACGAAGCATGGAGGCGCTCTGCAAGAAACTCGATATCGAACTGATCCTCCAAGACAAGGTGCTATTCCCCGCTCCGGAAGGGTCCTCTGCGAGTTCTGACGATTGGGACGGATCCAATGGATTGCAAAAGGGAATCAAGAACGTGCATCTTCAAAGTGGGAAGAGCCTCAGTGCCGATTATGTGATCATAGGCGTGGGAAGCAAGCCGAACAGTCAGATGGTGGAGAAGACAGATCTGGGGGCTTTGGATGGGAAGAGCAAACTCGTTGCTGTCGACGAGTATCTCAAGGTCAGTCAGTGGTCTGGGCGAGTGTCTCGCTATCCCTCAGTCAGACTTGACTGATCTAAGAGGGATGATAGGTCGTCTCGAAGTCACAAGGATCAGTCTTCCACGGCCAATACTACGCCATTGGTGATGTCTGCTCTGCTCCAGGATTTAAAGTAGCGCGAGCGGCTACGGCGCAGGCCAAATTGACTGCAGCAAAGTGAGTGTGACCCTCTGTCATCTTACACCGCCTGATGACACGTAGTATCATCGACGAGCTTCAAGGTAGATCACTCAAGATGTACGACATGGGCTTACAAGGTCTCGTAAGTACCTGTTTCTCTCCTTTCTGTCCTCGTAGTGACAATCTATTAATGACATTTACTACTCGGTCAGGGTATACCCGTTGGACCAAATGAGGCATCTGGCTATGGCAGTTTCCCATGGATCGGCAACATCCTGGTGCCAGGCTGGTTCATCCTTAGATCCAGAGGCAGAACGATAGGAATCGAGGACCATTTCGCAGACAGGTTCCAAGGTAGCAAGAAGGTGAAGATTGACTTCACCGATGTGTTCGAGAAACAAAACCACTCGACTTCCTCTTAGATATGAGCTGCATATTTTAGGCGATCTGATCTTAGACCTTTGGAAGAGTAGCATGCTATGGATCTGATATCTCGAGGTTGAGGACCGGACATCAATACACTGATCACTGTCACAGTTTGACCGCCACCTTTGGATTCGGAGAATTGTTTCCCTCTTTGTGATTTGATCCAAGCATAAAACCTCAAACACGCTTGCGTAAGTACCCGTAGGTCATAATAACAGATAAAAGATAAGCCCGCAGCAGTTGATAATGAAAGGGTTATTCTCAATCATCCCGATACATCCTTCTTCTCCTCTCATCGCATCATTACCAGGCTTGACAGGTAGAGATGTCAGAATATCAGAACATCGTGATCGTCGGAGGTGAGTCAGTGGGCTCACGGCACCCTGTGTTCTCCGCTATCCCTCCTCTTCATGCGAACGCGGAAGCATATATACTGAGCGATTTCCTGTTTCTTGGCCGTAGCATCCGCAGCGGGACACGAGCTAGCCAATTCGTTGTTTCCCCATCTCCCACCAACACACCGTATCCTCCTCATTGACGCTCTAGACTACGCTTGGTGGCCTGTCGCCAACCTGAGAGCGGCGATCACCCCGGGTCAGTCTGGTCACATTTAACTCTTGCTCACGTCCCGCGCCGTGGGACAGACAGCCAACTTGGTGTACAAGTCTAACCGCGAAAGTTACTGACATCCAAAGGTCTCGGTCTCGGTCTCGGTCTCGGCTCAAACAGGATGGGAAAAGAGGGCTACTGCTACCCTCAACGACGAGACTGTCTTTCTCAAAGGATCACAACACAGAGTGATTGCGCCTAACAAGGTGATCGAGCTGAAGGAGAATTCCGTCGTGGTCGAAAAACCTTTCGAGGGTTCGACCGAGATCCCATTCTTCGTATGTATGCTCGCACATTTCGTCCTAAGAGGTGTTTTCATGGAGCTCTCTCACAGAAATGTATTCTTGCGACCGGCGCTTCTCAACCATCTCCAATGAGACCTCCTATCCCATCGACCAAAGATGAATGGATCAATGGATTGGTCAAGACTCAAAAGGAGATCAAGCAGGCTACAAAGGTCGTAATCATTGGCGGAGGTGCAGTGGGGCTCGAAGTTGCTGGTGTAAGTGGTGGTCTCCCTTCACGAGTCGCATCACCTGTCTGTACCCAATTTGCACCACCCTCGCTATCTCCTCTTCGTACATAGCGCGATGGTATGGCGACTATGCCAGCTGACTAGCTGACGATCACTTGCCATTGCCAGGAGATTCGAGTCAACCACCCTGCTACCACTATCACCATTGTCCATTCCGAGCCTCACGTCATGCACGTCACGCCCACCGCTCCATCTTCTGAGGGCAAAGTGCAATCGTGGTCATCGCCACCTACCCATCCGAAACTATCCATCCATCTCGAGAAGATCCTCCATGAGATGGATATCAACGTGATTCTTTCAGACAAGGTGGTCATTCCCACATCGGCTTCCGTCGCCAACTCGACAACAGATGAATGGTCTGGCGAGTTCGGATTGCAAGATGGGATCAAGAAGGTAAAGACCACTTCGGGGAAGACGTTGGAGGCAGACTACGTCTTCATCAGCATCGGAAATAGACCAAATGTCCAGCTTGTCAAGGAAGTCGACGAGGGAGCCTTGGTGTCAGGACTGGTTGGCGTGGACGAGTATTTGAAGGTGAGCGTGGTGGTCAGAAGGACAGCTGCAGACAGTGTCCTCACCAGCCGTGTTTTCTCTCTCACACATCAGATCATTTCGACCAATTCCGCCTCTCCTCTCGTCAAGAACTACTATGCGATCGGTGATTGCAACTCGTATCCTGGTTGGAAAACTCTGATGCACGCCCAGTACGACGGCAAAGGTTGTGCGGTCAAGTGAGTCCATCGTCAACGTCGCATTCATAAAATCTCAGAGGGCTGTCTCAGGCTTACAGCGCGAGTGCAGCATTCTCAACGAGGTCAAAGGCAAACCGTTGGTCAAGTATGTTCGACCAGTCATGTCAGCCATGGTAAGTAGGGTTTCATACCGTTGGACGATGATCTGAGCAGAAGATGACTGTCTTCCCGCACATCAGGTCATCCCGATGGGTCCTGACAGAGGGGCCGGCACTATGACCTTGCCATATCTGGGTACATGGCATCTGCCAGAGTTCATGGTCCGACTCATGAAGTCGAAGAACCTGTTTGTGGACGAATTCTTCCTTAGTCGCTTCAAGGGTACGAAGAAGGCTTCGATCTGTTAGAGTTACTACCGTCTGATTCAACGAGATTCTTTGAGCATTGAGGTGGATGTCTGTATTGTACATAGATCAAGACATCGTTGCATGTAATTTATAGACCTTTTGACGAGATGTCTCCCCCGCCAAGACGGGTCATCGAATACGAGATTGCCGCTACGAAGTCGCGTCAGCAAGACTGGGCGCAGATATAGTAGGTTGGCAGGTCGGCACTCACCTCACTGAACATCACCTTTGACCGCTTTGCAAGCTTTGTCCCTGAAATTTCCTTTCCTCCCAGCTTGTGTTGCGTTTCTGATCTGCAATTTGGTCATTCCAAACTGTTCACGACCGAAGCTCCTGACGTCAGCCCATGTGATCATTCATCGTAATGTCCAACGGAGTACGATCATTGCAAGACTGTGTTCTCGCTTACCTCATTGCAAAGTTCGTCCATGTTGGCAGCCTTCATACCCAACGAGAAGATCTTGTCCACAAACTTCTCCCTCTTCTCGGGCGTCCAGATCGCGTTCTCACCTTCGCCGTTGAGATTCACCTCAGTCTTCACCTTGGACTTGAATGCCATCCTTGCCTTTTTAGGACTGTGATCGGGTGCCTTGTCTTGATGGGTCGAGGAGATGGGAGACGAAGATGGAAAGTAGGGCTTGATGTCGTTCTCTGACTCGGAGTGTGAGGAAGATCGTTTCATCGAGCTTTAGAACGATACGGGGGAGAATACCGTCAGCCACTGAACGGGTACGTCTATGGACTGAGGCGAAGGGAGACATTTTGCGGTTACTCACAAATCTTGTTCGTAGTGGGCCGAATGTATGATCACTGTAGAGAACGAGTAGGACGATTAAAATTGGACAAACAGTATGAGGAGAATCGACAACATAGAATGTGGAATCCGTCTGGGAAGTCGACTAATTCGATTCGCGACCGAGCCGCTCTCGGGTAACTCTCGTCAACAAATTCTCATGACGTGATCCGTCCGTTGTCAAGGACGCCAAACCGCATGACCCGTTGTCAAGCTACTTTCTCCCTTTGGCAACCGAAGCTGACCCCGTTTCCGCCGTTCTGTCACCCGACCACTTCAGCTTCGCCAAGTATTCCACCATCCCACCGGCCCACCTCTCAGGACCTCCCACCAGATCTCCTCCACGAGCAAACCCTTCACCCAATGCATATTCTTATCCGGATCTTCCCCTCTCCCTATACGACAGAGTTGCCATTCGTGCCACATTGTCGATACTCCTGCGCCTACTAGCGGTATCCCCCTCTCCCCAATTCCACCACCACCACCCAGGAGTGATTTCATCAGATCGCCGCCTGGGATTGAATATCTTCCAAAACTCGCATCCTCATCTCTGATCTTCCTGTTCAGAATCACCTTGTTCGGTAAGTCCGGTGTCACACAAGATGGTCTTCCTATCCCAGCTAAATCGCATGCTCTCTCCCTCAAGGACGCAGCGATCAACTCCCGATCGTGCAAACCACCCGTGAGGATCATGGCAGGACCGTCAGGCGCCGAAGGGAGAAAGGGCAAGAGGGAAGTGGTGAAGTGCGAAAAGAGGGATTGTCGCTTGGATGCCGAGGTGAGGATTTCGGGGGATGCAAACGCTGGGTGGGTATATGTACCGCCTGAAATCTCGATTATGTCGAGTAGACACCATGAGATGAGAGTCTTGACGATCTCAGTGGCCTGTACCTCATCAAGACCTGAGGAGGTAATGGGAACAGAGCCCGACATCAGTGATGCTCGAGCAGGAGTCCAGCATGGGCGACTCACCACCGTGGGCGAAATCGGAACAATTTATCTTGACGGCTTTGACGAATTTGTGATTTGTGTTCTCATTTACTCCTTGAAGGATCAGATATAACAAGTGAAGTCGGAGCGGTACGTCTTCCGGTACACCAGGTAGACGGACAGGATCGGGGTTGGTCTATGTTCTCCAAATGAGCTTTGGGTCATCATTGATTATACCGACATCGACACATACGAGTGGAGATAGATATTCTGCTAGTAGATAGCCATGCGCAGAGTGTATTTGTATCCCGTCCCAGCCAGCCTTCTCGGCCAAGACAGCAGCGCCTACAAACTTGGTCACTAGGTCAAGCCACTCATTCGGATCTTCCACTCTCCGACTTTTTTTCGGCCAGATAGCATGTCCCCATATCCAGCCGTATATGCCGCCATTCATATCGGGTCTAGCGGAACATGGGGCGATTGCCGGTTCCCATGGGAGACGAGAGAAGTTGACTGTGGAAGATGATTGAAGTCCGGGGTGAGAGATCTGCATGAGGAGCAAGGGAGGTGTGGATGAAGCTGACAGGACGGTTTCAGCCAGTGAAGTATAGGCGTCGAGGTTTTGAGGTATAGGAGTTAGAGTAAGATCATGAGGGGATGCGAGATGACGGGGGTCGATTTGAACATTTCCTGTATGAAAAGGCTCAAGGTGAGCCAATCGCAGTACCGAGCGGGACAGACAATCAACTTGTACCTGAGATGATTATACCCCACCCTCCTTGCGCCCAACGTCGATAGAGGTTGATGTGGCCTGATCGAGGCGGACCACCCCCTAATCCGATACCTTCGGCCATGGCTGCCTGGAAGATTTGGAGCGTCAGTGCATGCGACCTCCAAAGGGCTGTGACGAAATCATAGAGAGGCTCGCTAACCTTGACCAAGCGGTTTTGTACTACGACACCATTGGGTAAAGTAATAGGAGATGCGATGAGCTCGATGTCTTGTTTGTTTTTCAAGTGGCGGTCAATCTGTTTCGCCATGGTCGCTCGCTCATGAGAGAGTAATTCGGGCTCGGGGCCTTTAGGACCCATCCTCTACGATCCGAACCTCGATGTCCATCATGACAAACAAACGTACCTGCAACGCAAGCAAGCGTTTGTGTTCACTCGTCTCGAAACAGACTGGCCGGACTTTTCGCGTCTGGTGCCCCGCAGGCTCGTTCATTTGATCCCGGTCGTCAACTTCGCCACCGTCGCTTTCACTTTCGGGAGACAACATATGAAGACTCAGGCTTGTGGTCTTTTCTACTTCTTCTCAGCAGCAAGTCTACTCCAATTGCTCTTCCTCTGAGAGACCTTTGTCATGTCTTCAGAGGATGATACTCTCGGCTCTATCGGCGCGTTCGGTCTTCATTCCATCTTAGCGTCTACCGGAGTTGATCCCTCTTCTCTCTCTGCCATTTTCGGCGAAGCTTCCGCGACTTCTTCCAGACATTTCGCCGAAGTAGAAGCGGAAGACGACGATGGGAGATACGAGGACGACCTGTCGGACAACGATCTCTTACCCGCGGAGAATGCGGAAGATGTGGCTGCTAGAGAGAGGGAGCAACAAGCTAGGAAGAGGGAGGAAGAACGATGGATAAGAAAGGGGATGGAATTGGCGCAAGCGGGCGGACCGACAGATAATCCGAAGGGGAAAGGCAAAGCTGTCGATAAGAAAGAGCAGGGACTGAGGAAAGTGAAGAAAATATGGCCAGACTTTGAACAAGGAAAGATATTGAGAATGAGTCAGGTGTTTTACGAGACACCTGCGGACAGGAAAGCAGATGAGTCGCAGAGGAAGAAGCGTAGAAGGGTAGAAGGTGGCCAAGAATGTGAGTAACTGCGTTAATCACCCACACAACCCAACAATTCCGATGCCAGCATGTTGAGCAGCACTGTCACCACTGACACCTCATCTAGACTCATACACGGTCGCTCCCCCTCCTTTCCGCTCCTTGCCCGCGACCTTCCTACTTCCTTCCTTACCCCAGCTCGACTTCACGAAGGTTCATCAACCCCATTACACTGCTCCTATCGGTACCTACTTTGACAAAGAATGGATTAGAAGGGCCAAGCAACGGCGAAAGCACGAAATGACCAGACCCCCAAGCGGCATGACGCTAGACAGAAACTTCAGCTTCGATGATTTAGAGGAAGTCGAACTGAGCACCTTGGAGCTAGGAGACTGGGAGAAGGGAATCGTGATGTGCTCACTGTGTGTTTGCCACTTCGTTGGCGGGAGGCTAATCGAAGCTGATCCAGTCTTTGTACAGCGATGTGCCTCAAACGAAGCAGGCAGAAGCACTAGCTCCTAGGAACGACCATCTTGACTCAGGCGACTGGCTTAAAGATGTCATCTGGGATGCCCGAGCTGTTTCGCCCGAGCTCATAGAGAGTGACGAAGAGGAGCAAACGGAAGAGGCTATCGTCAATGGAACTAAGAGATCAAAAGAGGCAGACACCGCTGTCACCCCTGCGAGTAAACTGGATCCATTCAACCTTTCAAACGATCATCTATACGAGCACTCAAGGGAAGCGCGCTTCAGAATCCGACAAACGTTCGGAGCCATCGAAGTGTTCCACTCGACACCGGCGAAACACCTGCAATTGCCATTCGTGAGTTGCCCAAAGTCCCTGGACGCCGTCGACGTCGACTGACCACTTTTGCTGCAGTACAAAACATCACTCAGCAAATCGGAAGCTCGTGCTTGGCGACGACCCGCTCTACAGATTCCTACTGGCGTTTATTTCTCCTTCTCCAAGCTCAAATCGAACCCGTCTGCATCCGTCAGCTCAAAGAAGAAACATATGATGGCGGACCCTTCTGAAAGATTCAAGACCACCAAGGATTTGACCATGACTGAGAAAGGACCGTTCGTGCTGCTGGAATTCTCGGTGAGTCCGATCAACAAGATGAGCCAGCGAAAGTACCTGACTTGTACTCAAGGAGGAGTATCCTCCCATCATGAGTGGATACGGGATGGGAACAACGATTGTGAATTACTATCGGAAGAAAGATGACAAGGATGAACATGTTCCGAAACTCGATTTTGGTCAACCATCTATCCTCAATCCGGGCGATGCCGAGCCTTTCCTTCTCGGATATGTCGATCGAGGCGCTGTCACACAGGTGATACACAACAACCTTATACGAGCGCCTATTTTCCGCCATACGCCCGGGACTACTGATTTCCTGGTCATAAGGTAAGCTGATCAGAAGTCTTTCAGTTACTGATAGACAGACAAACGATCAACGGCCACTCCACGTATCATCTTCGGGCAATCAATAATCTCTACACCGTCGGACAGACTGTTCCTAACGAATCCGAAGTACAAGCACCACACGCCAGAAAGAATACGAACACCGCCAAAATGCGACTCATGATAATCGCCTGGTTGTTGATCAATAAATCAAAGCAGAAGCATTTCAAGATCGGCAAATTACTGAAATACTTCCCTGACCAAACAGAATTGCAAATGCGTCAGAGGCTGAAGGTGAAGGGAAATGTGGGTCTGGTTTGAAGCATCTCCTAAAGCAATGCTGACAATGACATGCAGGAATTCTTGCAATATGCTCGAAATAATGGTCCGAATCAAGGTTTTTGGGAGTTGAACGCGTCATACCCTTTCCCTCAAAACAGGAAAGAAGTTCTGGAGATGTGTACGCCAGAAGCAGCAATGCTTTATGAGGCCATGCAAGTGGGCGCGCGACATCTGCACGACGCAGGATACAAGAAGACAGCAGAGGGTGGACAAGAGGATTCAGGCGATGAGAGTGGACTGGATATCGAACAGCAATTGGCGGTCTGGTCTACGACACATAATTACAAGTTGGCAGAAGCGCAGAAGGCTTGGCTGGTCATTCACGGGGAGGGCGATCCGACCGGTAGAGGCGAAGGTTTCAGTTTCTTGAGGGCCAACATGAAGAACTACTTTCTGAGGAAGGGAGAGACAGAGCAGGGTAGAAGGCGTGAGTGGCTCGTACAAGTTCGAAAGAAAACAATCTGACGGCGGTATCCGCAGTCGAAGCCGAGGCTAAGGCTGGCGGCAATGTTGTAAAGATCTCGAACGCGGAGCAGAACCGTATATACGAGGAGGAAAAACGAAAAGTCTGGGATCTTCAATGGCGCGCCCTGTCGAATCCGAACCCGCCCGAACTGTCACCGACCGATGAAGAAGACCGAATAGCTGGCACGCCTGCAGGTCTAGGTCCTCGCTTCCAAAGAGGTGACAGTCGACGCGCTTTCTCTAGAGGAAACTCAATGGCTGCGACGCCCATATACGCGGACAGTCCTAGAGACATGAGTCCGAGCGCATTCTCGGGCGATGGCGAAAGCCAGTTCACGGGAAACCCGACAGCTGGGAAAGTATTAAGGATCAAGAGAGTAGTAAGTCGCACTGATGCACCGCTCCACATATTCGCTGACAAGGTTCAATTATCCCCAATAGGTCAAGGGCAAAGAACAGATTGAGATTGTCAGAGATCCTGCAGTGATCCAGAGTTATCTCAGGCGACTGGAAGACAAGAAGCTGGAATTCTATATGGAGAACTCCGATCAACTGGCGCCAACCGGTAACGACCAGGAGGATGAGATCAGAAAGGCAGCGTGAGTAGAGGTGTGGACCTGATCCGCGAAAAGTAAGCTTTGGCACTGAACTGTATCTGGACGACCACAGTCTCCGAAAGAAGCTTGAGAAATACAAGCTAAACCAGCAGAGAAGACTAATGAGGAAAAAGTATCAATCCAAGACGCTTGACCCAATTGATATGGAGGGAGTGGATCTCGAAGGGGTGAGCTAACTGTATCTCTGAAGGTGAAGGGCAAATCAGAGCTGACAAGTCTGCTCGTTATCAGAAACGAAAATGTGGCGCGTGCGGAGCGATCGGTCATACGAGTGAGTCTCCCGATGTATTGCTGTCAGCATGAACGAATGCGGAGAGTACAGAGCTGAACTTTTGTCTGATCATAGAGGCCAATCGAAACTGTCCCATGTTCAACGCCAACGCCAACAATGCGTCTGTCGCTCCCTCACCCGTCGGTACCACCACACCTGGATATGGAGGGGGATACACGCCTGGCGACAGTGGTTACGATGCCACGCCAGCTGCGCCAGTCACTTCGTTCAAGATCCGATTGGGTACTGGTCAGCGGTAGTCACCGAAGGGATAGTACAGACGCGTTGTGAAACCTAGGGAAACACGTAATCTGTTAATGTTGTGATGATGTCCATACCTTCCTGTCACGAACCAAGCTTCGAGAGAGAGAGAGGGGTAGAGAGAGAGAAAGGGATGGTGCAAGACATTACAAGTGCAGGGAACAACCTGGATGACGTTTGGGGCTGAAGCAAGAGGGTTTTTCGGATCTCCCTCCCCCCCTCCCCCCCTCCCAAATCTCTGTGATTTCCTCATGTTCATTCCACCCTTTTGGAATTCGACGCGTTTCCCTCTCCTGTCAACTTGTCGAGAACCCTGAAGCATATTTCATATTCTCCATTCATTTCTCACGTGAGCCGCGTTTACAATTGAATGATGATAATAAATGTTGTCAATGGCAAGAGAATTCCCCGAGTTTTCCCATCTGCGGGAAAAGAGAAGGCGCGTGCTTTTATCAACTCGTTCTACTTGTTGTCTAGAGCGGTGGTAGTGGTACTGGTGATGGTTCCGGGTCTGACTTTTGACCTTTGATTCAATCTGATAGATACACACTTGTGAGACGGTTTCTTCGTTGTTGGACACGTATCCCAGAGGGCATTGTGTCTGATCGACATTCCGACGATAGCGATAATAACGACACGACTTGGTTGACCGTGTCGACGACGAATCGCACCTGAATTGGCGCGTAAGACGAGTCTCCCGAGTAAAAGGTCCGTGCGAGTCCTTTCTTTGATACTGGGATACAAAGGAGGATATAGGCATACTTGGAACAGAGCGCAGATACCAACATACGACAAGACAGCTCTATCACCTCTGGCAGGTAATCTCAAAGGAGACCGTTGGATAGCTTAGTCGTCACTCGTGCGTCGAAGCCGCCGACTCACGGTACCATGGCGAAAGCAGCTGACATCGTTCCGCCTTTGCTTCCCCCTTTGTCAACTGGATCACATCATCCCGGTCTTCTGTTGCGACCTCTTGCGTTCGACCTGCTCCATTCTCCCTATCCACAAACGATCAGCAGCGCACAGCTTCACGAACGAGATTCACAACATCACGCCATGACTACCCTTCCCCTCAAGGTGCCGGTGTCGGCCACGCCCAATGCAGGTGGAAGCTCAGCGGGCAGCAGCAACAGCAGCAGCAGCAAAGGGAAGGAGAGCTCGAGATCGTCAAGGAGAAAAATGGGAAGCGCAGGTCCACCTGTGGTTCTCGGCGGTGGTGTAGGCGCATTGGGAAAGGCATCCGAACTAGGGGTGCAGAACGTGAGTGATCTCGACCTGACGGAGCACAAAGGAAGAGATGGGCCGTATCCGTTGGGCAACGCCACCTGTTTGCAGAAAGAGACGAGGAGATGAGCTTGAAATTGAACGCTAATGGCTGTATGATTTCGCTTTCGTGGATAGCTCGACCCGTACGTGACGATCTACAATCGACCTATTCACTCTCCGTCTCCGACTTCGCCGTTGTTCCCATACCCTGCACCACCCCACTCACCCGCTTTGGCGAGCCCACTCATGCCTCCTGTGGAGCGCAGTAGATCACCGATCCCTTCGGTTTCCAGTCCTATTCCCCCCGTTGAATCCCGTATGGCCACTTCCAGCATTTCCCTGTCCACCACCGCATCGACATCGTCAAGAACTCTCAAGACACCTCACTCTTCCAAGACTGATCACAACCCCATCATCGCGTCATCCTCTGGAACTCTGGACTCCAGCCCAACGGTCTCTATGACTGGTCCACGGGCAAAACCCTCGACTGTTCCCAAAAGCCCTACACCGTTGAGATCATCCGTACCTTCTATGGCTCAAGGCCCGTTGCCTCCTATACCGGGTGAACGGAAAGGCTCGACAAAACCGCTAGCGCTTTCGGGTCGATCACGGCCGCCCCCATTGGAAGTCAAGAAGGAGAATAGCTTGAGCCAGGATTGGGTGCAGATCCCCGCGGCACTGAAAGCGAAAAGCACCTCTCCGATTTTACCCGCAGAACATCCTCGTCATCCAGCTAGATTCCCGGTCGCAAAGATGGTACCAGTCAAGTCACATATATCACCTGATAGACCTTCATTTGAAAGGACAAGGACTGCACCACCTCTCTCTCCCCTTCCCCGAGGTGACGGTAGACCAAAGCAAGGAAGAACTTCTCTCGATCAGCTCCGAAGCTCGAGTCCGTCCCCTGCACCACGACATGCCTCACATTCAACACCGCCAGCTGCCATTCTCAACGGGGCGTCTTTTTCTTCTGAACATCGGTCGAGAGGTGAGAGCAGCATCACGAAACGATCGCAAGCACCTCCACTTCGGACTAGACGTTCTGAGGACCTCCTTCGACCATCAATGGAATCGGCGCCGTCGAAAAAGGAGATCAAGGCTATGCAGCAGAGAGCTTTAGGTATAGCGAGCCCAGCAATCACACACCCCGTGGAGAGCGAGCGCAAGTCGTCAGGGATATCACTGAAGAAAAGCTCTGGAGCTCTCAAGGCTTTGTTCAATCGAGGTGTCAGCGGAAAAGGAAAAGATAAAGCGGAAACACCTCCGGTACCTCGTCGCCCGTCGGAAGATCTGTTGAGGCGACCGTCAGGCGATGCACTTCGGCGACCATCAGGTGACATGTTCCGTCGTCCGTCAGGCGATGAGTTACGGAGGCCATCCATGGAATCAAGAGCGTCACCGTCACCGGTGCCAGACGGAGGCTCGCCTAATCCTCTCGCCCGAAGCTCAACTTCAGCAGACAGGGCGATGAATCCTGCTCCCCCCTCATTGCGAGCGGCACCGACGGGTACGAAGCCTGTTGCAGATGGAGGCAGGGATCCTCACGCACCATTTGCGCGAGGGTCGCCTACCTTACCTGCTCCCGCGCCGGTACCTACTACTGTCACCACTGAATTGACAGCAGGCACTCCTATTAGGGAGGCGTTGTCAGCGTCGTTTCTCCCATACCTGAGTGCTGCTGCTAACCGAGTCTCGATTGCGCCGCCCGTCGAGAACACCTCTGCTTCTTCGGAAAACCTGTCTTCTGACACAATTTCTCCCAGCTCGTCCGATTCTACGGCACGTCAAACCGCGACTGACTTCTCACCGATCAAACCGTCCAAATCTCTCCATCTGCTTCAGCTTCCAGAGCTTGATCTCGATTTCGATGTCGCATTCGATAAATTCGGTTCATTTACCCCGGCTACCCCTCGTCGCAAATCACCCAGATATAGTCCCAACAGTCCTTCCAGCAACTCTCCCATGAGGTCCAAGACTACTCGTTCGCCGAGAGCTGCGCCGCCACCACCCGCGCTGCAACGCACCGCATCTGAGCGCAGAAGGTCTCAAAGCTTTGACGGGCCTGCTGGCAGTGTCACCATGCTGGATGACTTTTGGAACGCGTCTTTCTCTGGCACTGACTCAGCATTCGTCTCTCCCTCTGTAGCAAAGGTCTTCGCCTCTGCGTCGTCATCTTCAGTACCACTTCTCTCGCAACCTTTGATGTCTCCTGAGGAGCAAGCTTCTCCTTTGCCATCGGTACCGCGACACGAATACTCTCCGGCTTTCTCATCTCGACCCTCATCTTCTGACCACGCTAGGACACCATCGAATGCGTCATCAACGAATGAGACGTCTTCACCTTCACCGCCTCGTACACCGGAAGAGCGCGGTCTGGCTGGGCTTGGATTTGGTGACTTGTCACCTTCGTCCACCACCACTTCGTCGACTCCTACCCCGCGGTCCGGCCAAGAGCCACCCACAATCGCCAAGAAACCCTTCATACTCAATGAGCCGCCTTCAATTCCTCTGCCACCTGTTCCGGTGACTTCTTTGGCTCCGCCAGTTATCATAGAAGAGCCGAAAGGGGAGGTAAAGACGGGGCTAGAAAAACCTCGAGAGCGAGTGATGACCCTTCTGAGCAAGTCGCAAGTCGTCACCCCTGATCCCAACATGAGCACCCGAGCGCTTGCCCGCAACGTCGAAAGACTTTCATACGCATTCAGATACCCTTCTCAAGGAATAACTTCGGCCGACCGAGCAGCCATGTTGAGAAATGATCTCCTCACACTCATGATTGAGGTCGATAAGAGAGCATATGATGCTTCGGAGGAGACGGCCTACGTGTTGTTGAGAGAGGCATGTTTCGAATGGGCAGACGCCTTGTTATTCGAATTGAGAGTGGAACAACCCGCGAATGAGCGAGGTGCATGCTTGGAGGGTCTTGCAGCGGTCGTTGAGAGGTAAGTTAGCATCTTTTGCATCTGGGACGAACAAGACTGACAAACTGCGGCCCAGTTCGTGCTTGTCAGAGCGCGCTCTCCAGAACTCACCTGTGCACCGTACAAAGTTTACCCTGACTATGATCAGGTGCATGACCTTTGTCATGAGCAAACTGGGCGCCAAGGGAGTTTTCCACAACACCCTCTTATTCAGCGGTAGATTCTTGGCCTTCGCGTTCTTCCGAATTCCGCATGTCGGAGAGCAGCTGGTCACAGTCTTACAGCCACCCAAGGGAGCTTTGATGCGTTTCACCCGAAGTATCATGCTTGAAGCGTCCGACCCATCTATCAAACCGGACTACCCGAATCACTTGCTTCCGTTATGCTTTGACAACTCAAGAAGCTACACGGCTCGACTCGCCTCCTTGGCCCCGGATTTCCCTTCAGAACAAGAAAGAGATGCTTTCCTTTTCCAGCCTGGCAACTGGCTTCGAAGATGGCAGTCGGATGATTCGGAACTGTTCCCAGCTTTCTACCGAGCATATCATCGTCAATTGGCTCTCTACCTCGGACCGGTGGTTCAACATTACGAGTCGCTCAACCGACCGGTGCCCGCGTCGGTTCTCATGCGTGCACCTGGATATGCGCATCTCGCCACGATCTTCGCGAAGAAATGTCACTCCTACATCCTTGGTTCAGTGAATGCTGTGACCACCTCGTCTTCTTCTGCTCATTTCGAAGCGACGGAGACCGCTGGATTCAGGGGAAGTCAGAAACCCCCAGTCCTGGAGACCGCGAACCGACGATTGTTGGAGACGATATCGACGTTCGCCAATCTGCGGGTGATGATACCTAACACAGATTCGGATGGCATTGGCCATGTCGTCGAGTGTGATGGTACTCAACTCTGGATAGATATGATCGATATTTGGACCAAAAGTATCATCTCCAAGACGAGCTTATATGCGCCAAAGGGTGTTTTCTCCCTCTTCGATCTCTTGGACGGTATCGTCGATCCACCTTACGAGACTACTCATTCTGTATCCGGCGCAGTGATCACGGAGTCGTTGCTTGATGTGCCCCATTTGATTTACGTCATCAGGATGATCCTTACGGAAGGAGAACATGCCTTGACTTTGGTGAAGGTCATCGCATTCATGTTCACCCATTGGGAGGTTCTGACTGCAAGGCCAGAGGATAGAAGGGAGCTCTGCCTAGGATTGCTGCTCCAGAAGGACTTGTTCGAGAGGTTGTTACTGTTTTGGTCACAATCTGTTCGGAGCTATGTGCTGAGGCTGGTGGTGAGTGCCCGCTGCTCAGACCTATACTCCGGTGATAGCGCACAGAGCTGATTCAGTAACGTTAGGTCTTCCGACTCGGTCATATTCACACCAAGAAACGGGATGGACAAGCCCATGAAGTGGAAATCGAAAGCGTTAAGTTGCTTCAAACCAGACTCGACCGGATCAAGAAACGACATGACGAGCTGGAACCTAAATCCATCGAAGCAGGAGAGTTGAACGACGATGACCTGGCTCTCTTCACCCCTGTCGAAGGCACTCATGATGCAGCGGGTACAGGATTGCCAAGAAGTCGATCAACGATCACCATGGTCGCGGATAGTCCACGAACCGGATCTGCTAACAAAGCTGAGCGCTTGCTGGGACTCGGTTTCGGAAGCATCAACGATGGCCCTGTAAAGGCAGAGGTATTCGATGGTGAAACCGGCGCTAAGAAGGTTGGTAAAGCGACCAACTGGTTCAAGAAAAGCTTCGGAGGGAACAAGAAGAAGAAGCTGGGAGCGGGGGAATCGACACCAGGCTCAGAAAACGGATCTCCATCGCCCGGCTCCAGTCCCGCATTGAAGGCTAGTCCGAACTTGTCTCAACCCCCTTCTCTTCCGGTTCAGGCGCAGCGATCGCCTGCCCTGTTGGAGTCACCTGTTTCTTCCACTGAGTTCGCGAACGAGAGTGCACCTTCGCTTACTGAGGCCCTTGGACAGAGTATGAGAAAGGCGAAACCTCCCACAATTGTGACTACCGCACCACCTACTGAAGAGAACAGCAAGATCAAGGCAGGAGGGAATTCGTCTCCAAACACTTTCGCTTTCGAGTTTGAACTTCCTACAACGTCACCTCGAAGTGACACTTTTGACCCAACTCCTACACCTACACCAATCAGTCCTCGAAAGAACTCTCAGCCCCCTAGTCCTGGACAACCGCCCTCGCCTCACATGTCGAGGAGTTTCTCGAAACGCGCAAGTCTTCTGCCTCCCAGCACTGCGAATGTTTTGGACAAGATCATAGAAGAGGAACAACAGAGAGAGAAGGAGAAAAAGGCGCAAGCTCAACTGGAGCGGGAGCAAGAAGGGAAGAAGAAGGAAGTCGAACAGGAAGTCGGCTACGATAAGAAATTGCACGCTTATGCGATCAGGATGTTGGCAGAATTGGAGGATGCTCAGAAAGAGGCGAGTCGGGATTTCTTTTAGCATTCACCCAAAAAGAGCGAAATGCTGATTGTGCTACTTGTGTGTGTCCAGTACGACGAGTGGTGGTCTGATGGAGGAGTTGGAAGGGTCGATTGTGCTCCGCCTAGATTGACTGTGGCTTGGCCATTCCACGAAGGAGAAGACTGATCGAGACGCATCATCAATGACGCTCATTTGTATCAGCATATCATGCTGCGAGAGCAGATTAACGAAGATTGGGACTCGTGAGATGGATGATGTAAAAGAGGCAAGAATTATTTTGGATCCTGGGATTTTATTGTTAGTTTAGTTAGTACACGGATGGCGATTTGACGACGACATCTTATCGGACAAGGAAGGACAAGAAGGCAATCAAGGTATTTGATATTAGGTAGTAAAGTAATAGCAATCTATCATGCATGTATTGGTATGGACTTGCAGGGTATAAAGTGTGTAGTCGGTGATATCGAAGTGGAGAACAGTGTTGCGAACAGATTGGATGTGATCGGAAATGGGAGATCGTGCTCAATCGAAGGGCAGAGGTAATGAAGGCTACGAGACTTCCTCAAAGTCGTCCTCGTCGTCTTCACCTTCGTCTTTGTCGTCGCCAACGTCATTCCCGGCAGTGCTGGTCGAAGGAATTTCCATGTCGACGTCCGTCTGCTCTTCACTTTCCGCTTGTGGTTGCGTGGGGACCTTTTCTTGCTCCGTTGGTGGAGCGACCTCGACACTGATAGCCTTTTCAGATTGGGGCCGAGTCGACGTTTTCGTACCGCCTTGGTCTCTATTGACCTGGCGGCTCGCTTCTCCCGCTTGCAATTCGTCGTGGGGTTCGCCGACTTCTACAGACTCTGACGTATGGACTTCCTCCATGAGCTCGTCATCGTTATCTGTCTCGGGGAGTTCTTCCTCACGGGCATCGATTTGCGCTGTCTCAGTCAAGACATCTCCCTTCTCCTCCTGCTTGATGACTTCTTGTCCAACTTGTCCAGCAGAACCCTCTCCCACACCCTTCCCTTCATCTTGCCTTCTTTCCTTCTCGCCACTCATTGTCTCCTCCCCTGTTCCATCCGTGCTGCCGATCTTTTCCCCCAACCCTTCGTCCAGGTGCACTTCGGCGCCACTCCCAAGGACTTCCGCAACCTCACTGACCACCTCTTTCCTCCCATTCTCCACCTCTACCCTGACCAACGCCCTCTCATAATCCCGTCTTCGGACCGTATCCTCCTCGTCGCTTAACAGCAACAACAATTTGAGCTCGTGCGCGATGTCCCGGATGTTGAGGGTGGATCGGATGAGGGACGATGTTCGCAGAGGGAGGTGGAGAGGCAGGGTGGAGGATGTAAGTGGGGAGGGGTTCGGGGAGATCTAAGGGCGAAGAAGGAGAAGGGGCAATTAGTACTGCGTACGTAGTTGGTATCGTCCGAGGTTGGCAGGTCACGTTCAATCGTCTGGGCTCATTGTGTCTTGAGGGCAAACTCGAGACTGAAATCAAGGGTAAAGACGCGGAAGAGGGGGGGGGAGGGGAGGGGTTTGATCATGAGTTGGGAGACAGAATCACAGCTCAGTCATCGTCGAAGGCGCTGTCCCGCTGACAACAACCCGGGTCCCACATACATCAACCTATATCATAGAAAGACTCAATACTCACATCAGCCAAAGCGACCAGGTCCTTCAACCCTTGCACCACCCCCTTCATCTCCTTGTCGATCCTCTCGTTCCATCTCTCATACTCCTTTTCCAAAGCCCTCTTCGCCCTCTCGTCAGGCGATATACTCTCGGACGAAGCACCGTTCGGATCGGTGAACAGTCCCCCTGCAGAAGAAGCTGAGGGACCGCTGCCCGGGTGTCGACGTAGACCGAGTGTAGCGCGAGGGAGGGAGGCAGGGTTGAGTGAGTCGGTCTTGAATGGTTGAGGGGGAGGAGGTGGTGCTGACATTGCGCTCGGTGTGAGTCGAGACTAGTCCAGAATACGTGTGAGATTGGGAGGTTGGAAAAGGACGAAGGACTAAGGAGGAAGTCACTGCATTTTCTGTCTGTTGTTTTCGAATCAATCGCGCGAGGTGGAGGATGACCACCACCCGTTAAAAAGCAATTGGTTCATTTTCCTTCCGCCCTGGTTCTTTCTTTGTTTCTCAGATCGGACCATCCGCTTAACAGTTAGATGGACGGTGGCATCACCTCACGAGCTCTCGATAGATCGCGGAGATGCTCCTGAAACGTATATCGGATTCCTTACCGCCAAAGCTAGCGACGTTGATCCCGGAACTCGGTGAGTGGATCCTTTCTGTGTCACTTTCTTCTCAGGTCGATCATCGTCACGATTTCTTGCCAGACCCCTCCTCACTCTGTTGGATCACCTTATCCTCCAAGGATCCTATTTCTGACTGTCTGCATGACGTACTGATCCGTTTGAGTATCGCAGAATCCGCCGGTGTCCGAACCACGGAATCACTCCTCTTTACTCCTCCACTCACCGTCCTCAACCTCATCCCTTCACTCACCGCAACTCAACTCGACCACCTCACCTCTCACATCCTCAAACTCACAGCTCCGCCTCCTTCACGAGGAGACCATGTCAAGGCTATCGATACTGTCTGGGCAGGATTCGGAGTGAGCGGACTGGACGAGTTGGTAGAGGGGCCAGGGGGTGAAGGGGGTTTGATCTTGGAGATTGCTGGACCGAGAAAGGTTGGCAAGTCTGTGAGTTGCTTATGGCTCCAATCCCTCAACTTTAGTGTGCTCTGCACGGACTGCCATCCGTCGTATCTGTTCTACTTTGCGTTATCACCGGTGCACGCCTTTCGATGTTCAGTATCGATTCAATTCATCTCTATATGACTTCACTTTGTCTTCCATGTTTCTTGTCTCTGCCCTACTGTTCTACTTTTCATCACATACTCAGTAAGAGAGCAACTAGCTCAAATATATGTCTCCATCAGCTACTGGCTCAGCATGCTGCTTTGCGGATTCTAGCGAGCGACATGGAAGCATCGTGTAGGTGGATCGATACAGAGGGCTCGTTCGCTCCAGAAAGAGCTAGGACCATCCTCGAAAGCTGGGGTGTGGAGGTGAGGTGAATCATTTGACAGGAGGAAATGGAACTGACTGCCAGACCTCATAGGAGCCAAAGACAATACTTGCGAGGATGGTGGTCATACCTTGTTTCAGGCTCGAAGCTGTCTTTGACGCCGTCGCGGAGCTCAAAGAGGTCAGCTACAGATCGTCCGAGCAAGTACAGTCACAGCTGACACGTCGGTAACTGCCAGTCCATCGGAAATGAACAATCAGATCGACCATCGACCAAAGTATTGGTGATCGACACGATTTATACTCACTTCAAAGATCTGCTGATGAACACTTCGGCTCAAGGTGAACGATCACCTACTTGATGTATGTTATACAGAGCTAATATCACCACAGGTCATGCCGACCTCATCACTCTCATGGAGGATGTTGCCTCGGTCACATATTCTCGAGGAATGTCGTCAATTGTATGTGCTAAATCTTCTTGCGACAGATCGTATCATTGATATCTCGTGCTCGAAACAGATCACCAATTCTACCGCCTTATCTCAACCTACCAATCCTGTTTCCGTGTTCAATAGAGTAGACATCAAGCCTGCTCTTGGTACATCTTTCACTTACTGCACCGACATCACTCTCCTGGTACAAGAGACTGGGAGAGTATTTGGGATGCTGGACGAGGAGGAGAGGCAGAGGATCAGGATGCAACCTGGATTGAGAGGCATGGTCGAAGTGATCCGAAGTCGGATCTCGGTGAGCTGCCCATCGTGTTATCATCCAGGTGCCGTAGCTGATGGGACCTATCAGACCACCGGCAATTGGGCTGTGTTTGAAACTGTAAGGTGGCACAGCGTGAAACCTGCACGATATATATGCTAACTTTTGCCTGATCGGTAGGACGGCACACGACTTTATGATGTACTACCTCCGCATGAAGTCGACGAACGCACCACGCGTATCTCAGCTGGTCTACCAACAGGTCCTGCCCGACCGATCCACGGTTCTCTCGCCCAGACTATGATTCCATAGTCGTTCAGGTCGGTCATACTTGTGTTCCGAGGCGGTTGGCGATGTGCCACTTTGCACCACATCACCGGTGATGGCGCACCCGGTCCCGAACAGCGGCAGTTAGTCTAGCCACTATCAGAGGGAAGCTTGGAGATCGGGTTATGTAATGGGACAATGCGGGGCACCACAGCCTGAGACCACAGAGATGTGATAGAGATATCACCCCCATAAGACTCGCCATGCTATGCTAATGCCATCCATGCATGTATATGCCGATACAAGGGGTCAAGCTCGGATCAGACTGTTTGTGTTGTTACTACGAATGTTGTGCTCCAGAAGGTGATGATGGATTGAACATGGGGTAGCTGTGAAGTGGAGGAAGAACGACGAACGCTATCTTTCCAAGCTGTTGTGGACCCTGAGGATAGGATCACCAGCGTCAGTCTCTCTCCGACAATAATTCCCACTGTCTATTGCTGACACTTGCTCCTTTCTTCTCCTTGCCAGCAGTGTTGGTCATGCTACATCTTGCCACCACTTGGAGGTAGTCGACGGAGACCAGACCCCCCGTAGAGAGACGACAAACCTGTGACACAACGTCACGACCTGTACACTACCATCCCACCTGACTCAACCCACTCTCCCGCGTCGTCGGTGAAACCCAGTCGCAACCGACACGCACACACATCCGTCTCAACCTCGTGAGTCGCTTTGCCCCTTCCTCTGTTCATCTCTTTGCTCAATCAAAGTCCTGCGTTCTTCATTTTTGGATATCTCGATTCCACAGCACGCGTTGCCTCAGTGAGACGGCATGAACTGATACACCAGTGCAAAGTTGCCACCCAGTCTCACTACATACACTTTTCGCCGCCGCGTGAACCACGAACGGTGAGTACATCTTACAACATTCTCCGTCTACATCTACCCGTCGACCGATCGTAACCGCTTCGAGTCTCCTCCCATCCCTCAGGTCTCTGTCATACGCACAAGCTGACACATACGGGCAGACATTCACCTTCCTCCGATCAGACAGTCCTCCGGATAACACCGAGTCGAATCAGGTAGGAGGTGACAGGTTGGTCTTGCCGTTGATAAATCAAGGTGAGTCGACATCTCTTGTGAGATATCTCTTCCGACTGTCGCTTTTGCGTTCTGTTCTCCTCTATGCATGTCGGAGACAATAATCCTGTTCGCCTTTCCTTCTCATGCCTGCCCTCGGCTATCTCGCCGCCTCCATTCCATGACGACGAATTGATGTGGCCTGTGAGAGTTGCGCTCATTCATATTGCGTGTCCTCCTTTCAGTCTACCAGTTCTTGCAACCCATCATGACGAGTACCAACCCAAACCCATCTCACGAGCCTCCCCGTTCTCCCGCTACGCCCCCACCGTCGTCTCACGCTATGACGTCCTCTCCGCCTTCTTCTCCCTCCTCATCTGATCTCCCTCATTCGGATGATGAGGCACTCACCGATCTGTCCGACTCATGGATGGAGGTCGAATCGTCTGTGGCTCCATCAGTATTAGGAGACCTCAGCGATACGAGCAGCGATTCTCAGGATCAAGACCATGAGTCACGGTCAAACTTCTTGGCCAGCGCGGATAGGGAAGACAGCGATAATGACGATCACGATACTCAGCATGACGCAGTCGTAATCAACGGATCGCCATCTCTTGCTGGAGGCGACTACACCGATGCTGAAGCGTCCACTTCCAAGCTCGGATCGTCTATGGACACCATACAACAAGACTTGGATGAATCGACGTCTTCATCCCAGATTCGGCTGATCTTCCCCGATCCCGGCGCCTCCTTCTCCACGATTTCGGACTCTTTCAGCGAAGGTGTCACTCCAAACGCTGTGAATATGAACGCTCATCCTTTTCTTCAACCGGAAAACAAAGAAGGACCACGCGCTGATGCCGAACCCGACAAATCGCTGAAGTCATCGCCTAGGCGTAGATCTAGTCCCATCAAAAGGGGAATCGAAGGGTCTTGGCTCCATTCCAGCAGCAAGCTCTGGGAAATATCTTCGCCTGCGACACAGGGGCACGAGTATGAGTTGCTGTCCAGCACAGATGACATGAAGGTTTGTGACAACCAGTTTAATGTCGGCAATTTGAACAAAGCCGGACCCATACTTACTTACATGGGTCTGCAGTATCCTCTTGCCGAAGCCGATAATCAAGAGGAACACGGTGCTCGCGATGACAGGTTTCGGGTGACGCCTGAGGTCATTGAAGACCTCACATCTCTTGACCACAGAGCGAAGGGAGAACCTACGGAGGATACCGGTAGCAAGAACATCATTAAGAAGTGGTAAGCTTGGCAGCTGCTTGCGACAATCTTGAGTCCGAGCTCACGCGAGTATCTTTAGGATGTCCGTTATTGCTTTAGCCTCCGTGCTCTCCGTCGCATTTGGGTCCTACGCAGTGTTCCGCCCGCTCGACATTCTTACCCACGAATCAGCTGCTTTAGTTCAATCAACTGAATCACCGAAGTGTTACACTCTCTGGGCTCCCTCGATCTCTTCCCTGCTTGAACCCAAACCCCTAACAGCCGACAACATCGACGCTGGTAAACCGCCCGGCGTCATCGCGGATCTTCAAATAATCAAACAGGCGCTTTCTACTTTTTCCACGCCTTCAAAGAAGGCTGAAATGGCTTTACAGGCGTCGACTACCAATACCCCTCGTGCAGGAGCGGACATGAAAGAGGTACCGCGTCGACCCACTTCGGGTTCCTCTACCTCGTGCTGCTCCGTCGCGGTCCGCCGAGACCAGGTGGTGGCGCTCACTGTGCCACCTTCAACAACGCCCTTCGATCATCGCTCTATGGCGGAGAAGTGGAGTCAGAAGCTGCTCGGTTCCGAGCAGCCCAAGACTTTCCGTCAAAAGAATGTCAGCTCTTCAATCGTCCCGAAACCCGATTGCGCGTGCGATCTTCTGACGATGTTGCGTTCCGAGGTCCTCTCTCGATTACGAGGCATTGCACAACCTACCAAGACCTACGCCTTGATGACATCTCGTTACATCGACTATTTACTGGGACCCATCTTCGCCTCTCTTGACAAGGAGCTGGGCGATCTATTGAACTTCGTCCTTCGACTCGGCAAGCTCGCATCTTCGGCCTCGCACACAGTCTTCTCCCGTGCTTCACGTGGGGCGATCGTACTCAGCTCGAACTTGCGCCAAACCCAGTCTAATATCTCCAACTTCTTTACTTCGCATAAACCAGCCTCAGGCGAAGAATCCCTTGCCCGAGCGCAGGCTATGCTAGACACCTTGTCCGATTACGTCGAGGCACGATTGGACGGTCTTTCCGAAATGATCGAAGAACAGGCGGACACGATGCAAGAGAAAGGTATGGACAGTATCAAGAAGGCAAAGAGGGGCCTGGATAAGCTCATTCGGGACGCGAAACGTCTTGGAAAAGATGGCCAAGGCAAAGCAATGCAGATCAAGATGGATGTCGGCAAAGATGGACCCTTGCCATTCAAGCAGATGACGTCGAAAAGGGAGAAGAGGGCGAAGCATGTCCATCGAAGTGGTAGACGCAAAATCGAAGAGAGAGATGTAAGGCTCAAGAAGTTTGAGATCCCAAAGGTATCTTACCCGCCTCCTCAGCCCCCCTCGAGAGCTAAGAGAATATTCGACATGATCCATCATGTAAGTCCACATACATCATACCCGTAGTGACTCACCAAGGCTGACACGACAATGGAAGGGCGCCGTCGCGCTCGTGGTTTGATCTCTGTCTATGAGATTGCGAGTAGTCTTCGATTCATTGTACATATTTTGTTTTTTTGTTGAGAGTTGACATAATTAGTAGCAGTTGTAAATAGTTTTCCAAATCACCATCCATCCGATCGAGATTTGTTGTGTATACATTTTGCTCTAGCTCGTGTTGATATGAACGTTTCTACCAATCAACGGATCGATTAGCTGCATGTTCCTAAATGACGACGAAAATCGTGTTCACTGCGCGGGACCTGCCGTTGTGTGAGAGAGTGAGAGCCGAGCCCCACCGAAAGACCACCTTTCATCTCATGGCAAAAGACATATGCACTGATGGACAAACCAGTATAGCTTTGACACAAGCGAGGTTGCGATTGTACCGCACAGAGAAGCATAGACAACAATACATGGTATGATATGATATTGAATGACAAAAGACATGATTCTGGATTGGACATCAAGACACCACCAATCTTTCCATTTCCACCTATATAGCACTTCCACTCTCACTCCCGCCATTCTATCCACCAATGACAATCCTCTTTCTCTTTCTCTTTTTTCGTCGATCCAGTCCTAGCACAGCTCGACTGTATCTGGATATCACTCGAACGAATGATGTTATCGACCGAATCGACTGATTCTCCACCCCACTCCAATCCATCCTCCATTGTATGGTGAGGAGATACAGCAATCACACTCTCTCGCCGATCATCTCTTCCCTATCCCTCAGTCTGTCTCTATCATCACCATCCACGGCCCCTGCCGTCGATCCATATCCGTTCGTGTGTGCCGTCGGAGTGGTTGCAGAAGAGGGCGCAGCCACGGTGGATCCCGTGGTCTCACCGGTACCAGATGCAGAACCAGACCCAGCTGAGGACGACCCTGTTTTGCCTACGAACCAAGCTGGTACCCATCCCCTCTCACCGGTATCAGATCTGATTCTATAGCCAGAATTTGGGTCAGCCTTGTACGCAGAACAGAGAGAGGTCTACGGTAATGGGCTTGGCAGTGGTAGCACTCACGTATAGCTCCTACATACGTGAACACACAAATCAATTCGTCAATCGCCAGTCACATCAGAACGCTGCATCCGATCACTCACCAATGACAGTATTTCTTGTACACTCTGACTTTCTCCCCTTCCTTCAGAGTCAACTCGTCATCACCCTTCGCATCGTAGTCCATAAGCACATGTCCCGCATAACTGCTCGACATAATCGCGGACGGTGGAAGAGGTGAAAGACCGGGATAAGAAGCGATCTGACCGTTGGACGTTGGCGAAACGACGGAAACAGGCTGAGATAATTCGAGCAGGCAACCTGAAAACCCACAGGGTAAGCTCATCGACCGTTCGCAACAAGTGCAGCAATCCATGTGATGACTCACCAGCCGGAACCCAGCCCGAGTTCGTATCTGCCAGTACACCCAGACCATCTGGGTCTTTTTGGACCACATACCATCCTTTCGCTTTGGAAATAATCACATATGTAGAGCCACTGACCGGCTGTCAGCTTCAAGTCTGTGCTTCGGATGTCACGCGAAGACCCACACTGCGACGTTAAACTCATCCTCCCTGTCTGCAATATACCTGGTAATAGACTGTTATCAGTGGATCCCGACATACGGCCACTCGCCTCACTGCCCACTCACGGGTAGATGGCCACAGCGTAAGTGACATTTTGCGGGTTCCCATCTGCGTCCAAGACTGTTGCTATACCCGCTCCGGGTCCGCTCGCACTTCGACTGCCGCCAGCTGATCCGCTTCCACCCGCATCTCCCTCTCTCAGACCGGGACTGGGCAATTCAGGGAAAGCTCCGCCGTTGGGAGTATGGCCGTGTCCATCATCACCTCGAGAGCTGCCAGGTTGTAGCGTAGCCTTGGTCGGAGAGATGGAAGTGTCAGATGTGGGCTTGATCTTTGGAAGCAGATTGACGGTCGATGTCGAGGGTAGACCGAGCTTCTGAGCCTGTTTCTGCTGAGCGACAGCTATCGGAGATCGGATGTCTTTCTGCGAAGGTGGAATCTTGTCAGCTGGCGCAGAATCACAGGGGTGACACCTCGAACATCTGTGGACATACAATATGTCTAAGCATGAAGACTGGCCTGTGACCGGTTTCTTTCAGTTTCTGGAAGAGCAGTAAAGGTTTCTCGTCATAGCTCAAACAACGTTCTGTAACAACATCAGCTTTCCCATGACACTTTTGACCCTTTACAGCAACATACCTGTATTATCGAAACAGATGAACAACGCATATAGCTTCCAATCATCGTTGATCTTATACTTCTTCAGTGCAGCAGGTAACACCTTCCAGCACGGGTCCTCCAGCGTCACCCTGAAGGATTTCGCAGCGCTATGAGCCGCATCTTTCGCTCGTGATTTCTCCCTATCTGACGGACCGGCCGACGACGACGAAGAGTTGGGGTGAGACGATGACGGCTGATTGGACGCTGAATTAAAGACGGGAGGTGCGGATGAAGATGGCTTGCCTCCCGCTGAGGAAGCTGAAAGGGATCGGGAGACATTACTGGCCGCTGGGGGTGGAGTGTTCGTAGACTGACCGGCGGCACTGGTACCAGGGACAGATGAATCCGACATGAGACGGGTGAGGGGTGGTTTTGGCAGTTTGGCACCCTGCATATGATTGCGATCTCCATTCCCACTAGTATGGGCCAGTGGCGAATCGAAAGGATACGAAGCTGTCGTCGGCGTTGGAGTGAAACTATCTTGAAATGTGGCCGAATCGGACGTCAGCGGTACAGGAGGATTTGAGTTGGTCGATGAAGCGAGAGAAGAAGGAAAGACGGTGGATCCTCTTCGCGCTGCCTTTGTTGTTGTACTCTAGTAAAGCAGCCGCTTCAGCACACACGGTCAGTCAGTACACTCGGCCACTCACACTATCCGTATCAATGCCTTCTTCGCCTCTCTCCCTGAAATCCCTCCATCTCAGACTTCCACCTCTTGCCAATCCACCCTTCCCGCCTTCCATCCCCGGTATGCCTCGAACCTGTCTTCCTCCATCTGACGAGTTCGGCAGAGGCACGACGATGCCGTTGTCTTCTAGAGCGGAAAGTAGTCTCGAATGATCTCGTTCGATGTATATCAGGCGTTCATCTATGAATCGATGTATTGTCTTTAGCATGCTGAGCCCCGTTCGCGTCCATGAGTAGGAATACCCGGTCCCACTCACGTTGTTCGTTGATGAGATCCAGCAATCTGTCCACGTCCCCGGGATGCACTTTTTCCTCCTCAACTACGTCTATCGTCATGATCCCACCCATCAGTGATTTTCCCATCTCTCGACTGTTTCGTTTCACGCCTTGAAAAGATTCGCGCACACAACCGCAACTCACCTTGAGGTCTCCAATCATCTTGTGCTATCTCTATCCCCTGGTCTTTCTTCAGCTCCCAGACTGCTCTGAGGAGGTTCAACCGATGACCCAGACTCGACATCCCCAGGTCTTGCAGCGTCGCATGATTCATCGCGCTCAGTACGTCTCCCGTAATACCATGTTCTGTCAACAGACAGATGAACTTTCAGATCAGCTTTCGAGTTTATACTAATACGAGGAAACCGGAGTTCGTGACTGACCATAGATCACATCTTCGTACTGTTTCAGACCCAGGTGTGAGAGATATGAATGGACGGCGGCTTCGTCCCATTCCAATAGGGACATGGAGGGAGAAGCGGCAGTGGGTGAGGTGACGGCCATAATTCCCGGAATCAAGCCTCTGACCTCACAAGGCTATCTATCTGATGAGATAAATTGGGATGTCTTGGTGAGAGAGATTCGGTCGCGTCGACAGAGAGAGAGAGAGAGAGTGAAGGAGGGAAAGCTGTCGAGATCAAAGGTGCACAGAGGGAAACGAGGCGGTGATGTCGATGAGGATGGTGGATTGAGGGTTGAAAGGAAGGTTGACAATTGATGGGTTGTTGACGTGTATGAATGATCATTCGTTGACGTCGAATCTGTACGAGATCGGACACGATAGAGGAAAGGATGTGCGTATGATATGACCCGATCCCTCCCTTCAGATACCACTCCAACTGCGATTCTGAACAGGCTTTGCTTTTGCAGTACGCCGACAGGCACACACGACGGACCCAGTACCTCGGTCCACGTCCTATTTCCCTTTGCCGTTCCTCAGAGTCGACGACGACCCTCAGTTGACGCTGCAGCTCCTTTGCGAATCAAAGCACTTAGCCGTCAGGCAGGTCGTCAAAGGAGCAAGGGCAAGTCGAATCAGGTCCGCAGAGAAGAGAACGAGGTGAAACGACGCAGAGTAGAAGAGATGGCGATGGGTTGGGTATGAAACGTTGGACGTCAACGTTGTTTTTGTTGTTCTCTTTGGAAACCATCAGTTGTGGCAGGCAGAAGTCACTGACCTCCCAACCTACCGCAGATCAAACAGCTCATGAAACACGCCTTGGACTTCTCATCCTGTCTATTGGCAGCAGATCAGAACGAAATGAAAGTGGAGAGCTGCTCTCTATGAAATTCCATGCATGCAAGAGAATCCTCTACTATGGATACAGATACAGTTGATGTTTGACTTTCTCGATCAATTACTCTCTCCTTGGTACAACCGCCTCATCTCATTCCCCAGCTCCAGTCTCCTGCTACCTTCAAGGTAGTGCATGGCTTCCTTGTATGTTCTAGGTACGACCACTTTACCGACGGGCTCGTGGTCGTCCTTCGCCATGGTGAAGAAGAAGGTGTTGGTCTCCCTTCGAACCTGTTCTCAGAACGGAACATTAGATCTTTCATTCTTCTTACGATGATACAGTGACTCACCCCAGTCTCCACCTCTTCTACCTCCGCTTTGACCATTATGTGTACCTTCGCTTCACCATCTGGCCCGTCATGCGGTTTCGTGGTTTTGACCACCTTCGAAGATAGTCGGAGGACTGCTCCGATAGGGACAGGTAGACGGAACGTGATCTGATCGAGAGAGAGGAACCGAAGTGGTTTCGATGCAAAGAGGGCAGCATTGGTGAAACATAGCTCGCTGAAGGAGAGAGTATAAGCAATGACACGTTTCAGTCAATGGTCTGCTTACAAAGCCTGGGGAGAAAACAATGGTTAGCTTCTTGCTTTCCGCTTGTGTTTCGGAAATTGACACTCACAAGTCGCATTAATATACCACCAAATACCTTTCCATGTAGATTCCTGTCTTGCGGGTGCATGAGCTGCACTGTCTCCATCTGATGAGTTTGTTGCACATCAGCTCGCCCATCTGTTTGATACTTGTTATCGCCGTTGCCCACCTCCGTATCTTTCATCCGCACTACTGTCTCCCCGTCAATCTCAGTCGACTTGTTATCCGTCACCTGCAGCATCAGATCATGCAGCTCATTTGCCTCCTCGAATGAGGGCTATGATGAAGTGGGCGCAATCAGTAAACATGTGACAAGAAAGGCACCTCAACCACCACTCACCGGGACTTTGTCCAAGGCGTTCATTGCGCTGGTCCTTCGTCTCTTCTGGTGTTCTGCGAGTGAGATTGGGTCAGCTCCCGTTCTGCAGTCATAGCACAATGACAACATCACTACAGTATCGCGCCATTTGTATTCGTGCGACTCTGCTGATTGGTGTAGAAGAAAGGGTTGACCTACCATCACCAATGACCTGCAAAATTCGCTCCTCTTCCGATTCTACCACTAAAGGCGGGATCATCCTCGCCTTATGGCTTTTCGAATCCCGACAGACCATCGCGAATCGACCCAGCATGAGGGTTTTCCAATTCGTATCGGTGGTGTTCACCCGTGACCCTTCCATCTTGACGACCACCTCCATACTTGATCTCCCTGTCCATGTCACAAATCCAGAGAATTTAAGGTCTCTGGTGACCCGGGCGTCAGTGCGAAAGGTGACAAGGATAGGACGACGGTCTCGATACTCACCGGACGTTATCCCTGTTCAACCTGCCGAACATGTCCAATCGATCTGCGCTAGCTGTGGCGAGATACAACCCGGCCTTGGCGGAAGCCTCGTGGAACGCTTCGGCAGAATTGGTCTCCGGTGCAGGGAGACAATGTCGATACGCTACTGCTCCTGCCAAGGAGTCGAGATCTTGATCACAACACGATGTTTAGCTTGGATCGGTTGGGGAGAGACAGGTTACTCACGCTCGAGTAGCTTCCCCATCCCTGTATCGCATTGTCTGTTAGCTGTATTACCTCATACATGTTGTACGATTGCAGTCCACTCACTGAACCCTCCTGAAGTGTTCACATATCTCTCATACAGCTTCTTGTCGCTCGCGAGCGGCAGATCGAAACTCGTAAAGCTCTCACTCATATGTCTAGGTTTGAGTGCATCGTCGTCCATTTCCGTATAGGATGCTCCAGTGCCATTACTCGCAGAGCCAGTAACACCTTGCGATGCTAGGTCGGGGGAAGAGGAGGAGAGCCATGGCGCTGGGAGAGCTCGCATGACGAGTGGTGAAGGGTGTTTCATATCGGCTGGTGAAGATTCTGGGGGTGCATACGTGCTTTCGTGAGTCTTAGGCTCACAAATGGCATGGGCAAGTGGAACCGACTCACTTGCGATTGACGTTGTCAGTCTATCGATCTCCCTTAGAGCATAGAGTTGTTGGACAGGCGTGGGTGATTGCGGAGTGACATGGACAGACGAGTTCCACCTAGCACTGGCCACATTTCGAGGTCGACTGGTGGGGGTGGGCATCCGTCGAACAGCAGCACGGAACACCGCCGACATAGTGTAGTATGAATGGACTGAGACGCTCTATTGTGATTCGAGATTGTTTGTCAACTCTGAATACGACGAGAATTGACAAGTGAACGTGGTCCTATATCCGCTTGTTGTTCCCAAGTTTCAGTTTTATTTATATTTCGTATGACGTTATCGTTCCCGGACTCCGTCGGCGGCACGGACCGCCGGGATTCGTTTTGATGCTGTGCCTGATTTCGGCGATCTTCGGTGGCAAAACAACGGACTACCAGACTACCGGTAACGATGATGATAACAAAAGGGGGATGACGGTCAGATGAGAGACGGAGTCGGCGATGACCACAGCAGTGCTGTTTCCATTCCATATCCGTTTATCGCAGCGACATCACATCTGTTCGACTTGTTTGCACGTCTCCGAAAGCTCAGGATAAGATGCAGGTGGTCACCAACGGGGTCCATCTCCTCTCCGCTTCAACTGCGTCTTCTTCCTCTTCGCAGCACCGTTCCATCCCCCTTCATTCCACCTCCACAGGTCGAAATCACCTCGATGTCGGCGACGTTGCACCAAAAGATGGTCTGAGACTGTCATTCTGCTCGGCTTCAGACGATAAGCTGATAGGCGATGTGGACGTGCCCCTTCGAGCCGGTCGAAGGCTGCGAACAAGAGGGTGGGAGAGGTTGCACGTGGACGCTGCGAGTCGAGGGGCTTTTTGCGTCTACCGTCTTTGGGTGAGAAATCTACTGTCCTTTCCTCCCTTTGTCCTCACCCGCCGACATCCATACATCGAATTCTGTGTCAGCTACGACAAATGCTGACGGAACACACATTCGCAGCGAAAAGATCAACATACAACGATCGACACCGTTTTCCTCTTCCTGCAGCCGGATACTGCCAATTTCCTCTCCTACATTCCAGACGACACACCTTTAGGCAATCTCACTTTACCAGGAACTCATGAGTCTTGTGCTTTGTACGGATGTGAGTTGTCATTGCTGGCAACATAAGTTTTGCTGTGAGTTGGAACACTGACTGTCTGTGCACATCCAAACAGTTCCCATATCGCAATGTCAGCAGCCGAGTACGCCTATCGGACAGCAATTGCTTGACGGCATACGTTTCCTCGACGTCCGACTTCGCGTTGTAGGCGATGAATTGCTCAGTGTGTTTCCTCTATGTTCAGCTTTTACCGGATGAGTATGTGCTGAATACTTGACAATAGTGTATCACGGTCCTCGTCCCCAACGATCTTCCCTCACTTCCCTGCTCTCTGTCCTCCATGCCTTCCTCACGGCACATCCTACCGAAACGTTGATTCTTTGTCTGAAACAAGAGACCCCGCCTTTCCATCCCCAATTCTCATCGCTGGTGTACAAGGCTTTCAAACCTTACATCGGAGATTTCTGGTTTTTAAAAGAAAGAATACCGGCCTTAGGGGAGGTCAGAGGGAAAGGGATGTTGATGACTCGCTTTGATCGGGATGGGTCGCCAGTCGATAAGATGGAGGACGAGTGGGCTGAGGGAATGGGAATACATCCCTCAACCTGGCCTGATTCGAGAAGAGATGGATTCGAATGGGATTGTAATGGGACAACGGTGCGGACGCAGGACTGGTGGGTGTTGTGCCGCCTTTCTTGCGAGAATTGTGCGATACTGATCACTGGCACAGGTACCGAGTCAAGACGTTTCTGTCCATTCCCGAAAAATACGAAGCGGTACGTAGCTCTAGCCTACAGCCAACTCCTTTTCTTTCCCGTCCATGTCACTCAAGCTATTTCGGCCGATGCAGATCATCAACCATCTCACTCCCACGCTCACACCCCCTATCTCACCACATCCCCCATTCACACTGTCCTTCACTTCCGCGTCATACTTCCCCCTCTCGTTCCCTACGGTCATCGCCAAAGGTCTCGGCTTCCCGTCGTGGGGCTTTGGCGTGGAAGGCATCAACTCGAGACTGTGTCGGTGGTTGCTTGAGTGTATGGCGGCTGGGGAAGGGAAGAGAGTGAGGGGATGCCTGCCGATTGATTTCTATCGACAATGTGCGGGCGATGAGGGTTTGGCAGGAATGTTGGTCCAGATGAACTTTGTGGAGTGGTAGGTTGTTCATGAGGTGGACTGGGACTCGATGCTTGCTTTCGTATCCCTCATCGTACAACGAATCCATTTGATTGACACCGAGTGATGGGGTCGTTGATGGAAGTGCTATACATATCGACCTCTACACATTGTATGCATATCATTCAACTGGACTTAGATGAACAAACCGGCTTTCTCATCCATATCACCCTCTTCCTCATCGGTCAATCTGATTCCTCTATCCCATCTCAACCAACTACAAATCCACCCAACGAAGACACTCCACCACCAACTCAACCAATTGGAGGAAACGACCTTCTCCTTCTCTGTCTCGTTGTCCGCCTTTCTAATACCATCAATGGAAGTGACGATCAAACCAAATTCCCCTTCTTGTTCTCCAAATCCACTCCTACACATGAGACTGATCTCATAGACGCTATTTGTATCCAACGGTACCCATCTCGCCTCTCCTTCTTTGACTTCGCGACCTCTATAAAACGCCTTGAAAGCGTTCCAACCAAGAATGACCTCGTGGCCTTTGGCTTGGTAGCCTTTCTCACTTGATGACGGATCACAATGACTGGAGGAAGGGGGTGAGCCGACGACGAATGACGCTTCGTAGGAGAGTTGAGCGGCACGAGGAGGGGCTGGCACTCTTGGATGTTTGGGAATATTTGACGTCGGCGAAGTCTTCAGCACCAAAGTGTATCTCGTCGGTTTGGCAGGTTTCATCGTTTCATCGTCGTCCGGAGAAGAGGATTTCGTGGTGGTGTCGAGAGAAGGATCAGGTAAAACGGAGAGGGAGATTCCGGTGTATTCGGTTCGGGGAAGATGGAGAGGGTATGGACCGTATCGATAGACCTGCGAGGCGAAACCTGCTCCGCCGAGAGTCTTGATGTCTGGTGGTGGGGAAAGTCAGAGTGATGAGCACGGATACAACACGGGTCATTTTACATTCATTTATACAGGATGGAGATTGAAATCATTATGACGCTCGCTCGTTCTGAAATGGGAAGGAAGGAATGACCATCAGATCACACTCACCTAACGTCCCCCAAAATCGAGCACCTCGGATAGTCTTCTTCTCCTTCACATCCCTCTCCTTCCTTTCGTCATCATCGTCGGCAGAGACCTCTGTGACTCGACCCGAGACATCGATCTCTACCGGATCAAGATGTGACACGGACGAACCGCCCCTTACTCGATCATCGACAGCTCGCCAATGTGAGAAATGGAAGGGCGGGAAGAGAGGTTGATGATGATGCGGAGGGAGGGGAGGGGTGAGCTCGTAGGGGAACATCGGGTCGGAGTAAGTGGTGTAGGATGACTGACAATGGGAGGTGGCACCGAGGAAAGGTTGAGAAGACAGGAGGATGAGGTGGAAGAGGTGATGTTGTTGTCGGTCAACTGAACGCGGGACTAGTTAGTTAGTCACTCGATTCGACGTCATAACAACGAGAGCATCTGTGGCAGCATGCGGTGCAGGCGTGGCAGTGATCGTGTTGTATTTCCCTTCACCTTCAAAGATACGTATCTGCACCACGTCTTGTTGCTTGGGCCGAGATGAGGTCTCGCTACGCTTCACCTCAAGTTATCGAGCAACAGCTGAGTGTGACATGACAGACAACACGCTGTAAAGGAAAAGATTCTCCTTTGATGCTCATCCCGTGCCGTGTTCCGACCGGCGTCTTCTTTTCAGCGTGCGTCGCCCTCGTGAGCGCTCATGCCGTCAAGGCAGTCAAAGTGGGAATGATGCGGTGGCGACGAGGTACATGAATTATAAATGAGTAGGTCATATACAAGATCGCCTCTTACCTGACCGATCAAGCGGAACTGTCCATGATCCCATCTATCCAACACCACAACGACCACTGCATCCCCGCCATCCTCACTGTACCTCTACACCCCTTCTTCAACAACAAACAAGTCCACAAACGCCAGATAACCCCACACGCCACTCAAGTAATCAGTACCTCACCATAATATCATCCTTGACCAGCTCACCGCCATCGTCCTCTGGGTCAGAATCGACCCACACCTCGGCCAAACCCAAGATCGGGGAGTCTGCCTATTCTGTATGTGCGGGACAGCCTGCTGATACGATTTGCGGGACCTGATTGATGTAGGATATGCCGCCTTCCCAGAAGTGCAGCAGCACCACCCTTGGCTTCGGAGGTGAAGGCGCGATGTCAGAATCTTTCGCTGCTGACTACCCCACCGTGGAAGTATAACTTATATAGGCAGACTTGAGCGAAGTTTTGGTGCGAGTAGTACTTTGGGTAGGTCAATCTGAAGATAAACCTCCACACAGTAGCTGCCCTGATCAACCTCGGTATCGTTTCTTTGTTGATTGTTGATCTACCACTTGGCGATTTCGGCGCTCGCCCACCACAGTTGGTTCTTCCATGAGCAAAGTCTGAGTTTCGTTCGGACGACCAAACTTTCTGTACCAGAAAAGTCTGAACGAATGTCAGAGAGTTACAGAACCAATGCACAGTCAGCTTCGATTCAGGCCGGATTCTTGAATCTGAGCCTCGCATCGCAGGGAAGACGGGCATCTCACGACCGGACGAGAGTGCCATATCTAAGCTCACCTCGAGACCAGAGCTGGCTAACCGGAAATGGTATGCTCTGGTGGAGTAAGAGCATGATGCACAAACACATACTGTGACTAGTCGATACCTGCCCTTGCCCTTCGAGCCAACAAACCGACGATCCTCGATTCTCGAGATTGGCACGCGTCTCATGTGCCGATTCCGACGGGCTGGACCACACTTCCATGGTAACTTAATTTGTTGGGACTGTAGGATTGGAAGGTGATGCGAGCGAGGCGGTCTTGAGCGGTGATACTGTATACTCTCTTACTCGAAGGATTGGAAAAGAGATTGGTGACCACGACACGGACGTTGCCTAAGAATCCGAGGGATCTTGAAAAGCGGGATAGTCGAAATACCATACACTTGGTGGCACGCTCGACTGGTGGACGATCGACTGTACCCCCCGATTTCGGAGCCTATGTGAGTGTCCCTTTCGGTCATCGACAACGACGAAAAAGTCATCCCAATCAAGTTCTGATCCTTTCCTTGCCTCTGCATTCGAGCTCGTACTGTATCCATCTGCACCAAGGCGATACGCTAACTGCCGCACTTGTATGACAGAAACGCATCCAAGCAACTTCAACCGCGATTTCCCAGACCCCCATCGAGATCCAGCTGAATGCCTACACAGACAAGTCTCGCCTCAGCGTACAGTACACATCCGGTCAATCCTATCTCTGATCAGGTGTGTCCTGGATGAGCGGGGTGTTCGGCTCTACTCTCTCAAACCCCGGATCCAGCACAAACAAACAATGCTCGGGAGTACGTCGGGAACAGTCTCAAACATATGACAAAGAACCGATATGGCGGCGGATGGGGATGATACTGCAGCTAATGCGATCGGAACGCGAGGTCAACGATGATGTTGCGGGCCCTCGTAGATGGTTGTATCGTCGTTTTCGTCAGCACCTTATCAGAGTAACCTAAAGTTGACAGGATCGGTTCATAATGGTTGTTTCACTCAGCAACAATAACGTCAGATCGATAATCTGCAGGGCTGCGGCGTCAGTCATCGTCTCGAGCCAAGTTACTAATGTGGGTATCTGGAGATTGTAGAAGTCATGTACTGAGGGCATCCGGCTTGGCTTGCGTTTGTCGTTCGCTCCAGCCAAAGGTTCTGTGCTAGATTTCTTGACCTGGACATGCCTACTACCGACCAATGAATCATAGTCATCAGTCCATCAGTATCCCGGGCAGGCTTGTCCGCCCCTTCAGAATGAAAAGAGGAGTCACAACTTGCACGGCCACCTTTGCTCCAGTCAGCATCAGACAGTCCACTCCAGCAGACACTTTCCCAACCTTGCGTCCTTTCTCCATTGCCTCCCTTCGTTCTCCGATCGTTGTGACCTCATGCACCTCTCCGTCGGTTTCAGCGATTCGTCTGGCTCAGGTCTAACCGCCTCAGTCCACACCACCACTGATTCAGTCCTCCATGAGCCATTGGTCAAGCCCCGCCTGTAGCCGATATCTCAAAAATCTGCATCCATATTTCATTCTCTTCTAATGAGCAGCAGCGTGCTCCTTAGCCTTGGAAGCGACTGTTCATCATCAATGAGAGTATCAATCAGCTTTGTTCTGCTTGTACGCGGCGGACTACTCACCGAAAGGGTTCTTGGGGTCTTTCAATGCCTCGGGAGCTAATTGACCAACAAATGAATCAGCATGATTTCTCATACTTCGAACTGATCCTCTCATGTCCGCTGGGATGAATCAGCGCTTAGCGGTTGGACTCACTGCTGACGGCGATATCTTGGAGTTTCCAAACACCAGCAACGACGACGACGGCCGAAGCCATAAAGGGCCAAAGAGGCTTTGCGATCTGTACCACGGAACGAGACACAGATGTCAGTACTCGTCCTCCTGCATGACCTCTTCCCACTCCATTGCTACTCGAACGATGTCGGGCCGTACAATGAAGGTCGTACTGGTGTTTATGGGGATGGGTACAAGGATAAGGATACTGCTAGTCGGAGACGTACAGGAGTGGGCCAGGCGCGGAGACCGAACATTTCAATCGGTTTTGAGCTGTCCATTGCCAAAAGACATCAGTATGACATGGTCCCATATCTGATACGCTGGATCAGCTTGACTCACGACTGGTTTGACAGCAGAAGGGGTGGGTGGGCTGGGAAGAGAATGCGCATTGACTGATGACCACTCGAGATGTCCAACTTGATCCGTCTGTCCCACAACCCGGACGCACAGAAAGCGGAGGAGACCAGAGACCACCTCGTTCGGAGAAAGACGGGAATTTCACATCTCCACCAGATGTGGCACACACACACCCCTTTTCGGTCCTGGTCACGGCTTTCTCAACGTCGTTTTGCATTATTGTAATGACAGAATGATACATGCATTCAATGGCTATATACAATTATATCTGACCATCCCCAAGTGAAAATCATCCTGCCAGGAAAGGGTGCAGCAGCGCATCCCTGGGCGTGATCCTCCTTGTTGGATCCAACTGTAGACACTTGTCTATCAGGTCCACAAAGTTCAACATCGGTTTCAACTCCTCATCTTTCATCTTGAGCTGTACCGATGATGGTGGAAGAAGGCGAGCCTTGAGGTCTTTACTAGCTTTAGAGATGACCAGAGTCTTGGCAACGTCCTACAAGTGAAAATCACATCAGGATCATCCTTGACATTGCTACTAGAGCATACTCACTTGACCAGTGATCTTGTCCTTTTCAATACTGATGAAATTCATCGTTTCGTCGAAGTGCATCGATCCAAATGTCGCCTTCTTGATCATTCTGTGGTTCAACTTCCCCTTGAGCTCCATCATAAGAAGTAGCATGTGATTATTTGATCGACCGGGGAAAAGGATCTTGCCAGTATAGAGCTCGTACAACGTACAGCCAACGGACCAAATATCGATAGCCGTGTCGTAGGGCAGTCCAAGAACTACAGACAACGTGGTCAGTCGATATGTGTGCGCGTCAAGAATCAACAGCACCCACTGATTTCAGGAGCACGGTAGAATCGGGAAACGAGATATGGGGTGATTTCGCCTTCGGTGATCTCTGCTGCTGAACCTAAATCGCAAACCTTTAACGTAGCCTTGTTCTCTGAGACCTATTTCGATGCCTTTCATCAGCAAGAACTGATACTTTGCGGTCAGCTGACACTCACCAGCACGTTGTCTGGCTTGAGGTCTGCATGCACGACGCTGCATTTTCGCATCAGCGAGAGAGCGAGGAACATCTGGTGGGCGTATGCCCTCACTGCTCTCATATTGAGCCCGACATCTTTACCGAATCGTTTGATGACGTCTCGCAGATTCATACTGTAATGACTGGTCAGCTTGATTATTCTTGATAAACATCTCCAGTCTGCGGATGGCTCACCTGAGACTTTCCGTGACGATGCAAAGGTGACCTCGATGCTCAAATGTACGCTCTAATCGCACTATGTGCTTCTTGTCTTCGGGATCGGCGTCGTTCAGCTTCTTGAGGATCTGGGCTTCTTTCCGACCAGCGACATACCTAAATGATCCTGTTAGCTGCGAGCGCATGTTCAATACTCAGGATCCCGCTCACATGCTTTCTTGACTTCGGATGACCTTGATCGCCACTTCTTTTCCGACCACATCCTGACGTCTCTCTTGTCCCACTGCCTTGAGCACCTTTGCTTTTACCACAGCCGAGAACATTCCCTTTCCAAGCGTAATCGTAATTTGATATCTCCCGTCGTCCAGAATCTCGCCAGGGGTGATACGATAGTACCCATCCGAATCGTCGAGGTTATCTGCAACCTGGATAGTGCTCGCTGGCTTCTTCACAACCTCCGCTTTGTTTCCATTGGCGCCCGATCCATTCTTCAGTCTTTTCACCACCACCTTGCGCTTTTTCTTCTCCTTCTCCTCGTCGCCAAACGCCGCAAACATATCAAACTCGTCATCCTCATCCTCTTCCTCTATCTCGATCTCCTCATATTCATCTTCCACAACGATTTTGTCTTCTACCACGACAATTGGTTCGCCAACTCCATTTGCTATATCCTTCGCATCAACCTTCATTGAGTCCATGTCTTTTTGGCGCTTCTCCCGGTCAGCCATCGCCTCCAAAGTTGGATCGTAGTCAGCAGCTGAGATTATCATGTCCGCTCCGACCCCATTGTCTCTCATATCCTGAAGAATGACCGCACGATCAGCCGCCTCAGCTTGTTTGGTGAGATCAAAATCGTGGCCTAAAGGCGTGGATGCGAGAGACGGCTCATGACCGGTGATAGGAGTAGGAGCGGATGTGCCGGATGGAAAGACAGATGTCGACCGTGTACCCAATTGCTTCATCAATGGTGTAGCACCTGATGAATAGGTCAGTCACTGTCACTTTTAATTTTCGATACTGCAACTCACCGGTAGCTGAGGCGGTACCCGTACGATAACCTGTCCTAGTGCCTGCACTCGTGACACTTTCAGCTCCAGTCCCAGGACCTGGTAGGTCTCCAACGACAATTTTAGGCGTTGTTGACGCCGTAGCCTTTCCGCCGTTGGCTCTGAATTTCGCCATGATTTCTTCCCTCTTCCTGCGCCTCTCCTCCAAAACCTTCTCCGGGTCGCGTTCTTCCTCCAGAACGACCACAGGCTCTTCCTCTTCTGGCTTGGCGTCAAATTCTGGCCTCTTGACGTCTTCGACTTTCGGCTGCTGAGGTCTTGAGGTTTCGCCTCCGGTTGGGAAAAATCGGTTGTGCGACGGTATTCGGTTGCTAGAAGTGGTCGTTCGTGACTGAGGGGGTAAAGAGACCGATTGAAAAGCTGCTTGGTTTACTTCTCTCGGACCTGCAGGTATTGGACGGCTACTGATGTGGCCCGGTTTAGGTGGTTCTACCTGTTCTACCAGTGCTCGCGAAGGCGACGTCATGGGCAAGGCTATACTGGACTTAGCAGGTGACGGGTCCAACCTATCAAAGGTACCATCAGCATCCCTTGGGTCTTTATTCAGATTTGTAAGCGGCGTTGAAACGTACTCGCCTTCCTCCTTATCTGGGTAGTCTCTGTGTCTATAGCTGCGATCATCGCGATCGTCCCTACGACGATCTCTTCGGTCACCATGACGTCTCGAGTGATCACCACCTCCCCTTGCGGGCTCACGTTCGCGATAATCCCTCTCTCCATAGCTTCCTCCATCCCTCCTCCTATCCCGATACCTGTCATCATAGCCTCTTCGTCTATCATCTCTATCCCTGTCCCTATCTCCTTCTCTGTCTCTGTCACGATAATCGTCTCTTCGCCTATGATCTCCCCTATCGCGATCACGTTCTCCTCTTCTCGGCTGCTCGTCCTCGTGTAGAAAGGCATCACGCCAATCTTTGGGTTTGCTTCTACGTCCTTCGTCGTGTGATCGGTCGCTCCGCCCACTGTTGGACGTGGTCTCGTCCTGGAAAGGTCGTTTGATACCTGAAGAAGCCATGGTGAAAGGGAAGAAGGGAGAAACAACAGGTGTGAGAAAAGACTTCTGAACGCGGCAAAAAAGGGGAGGGAGTTTACTGGATGGGAGATATGATCTCCAGACTCAGCACGATGTTATACTCTGTGTGCTGTACTCGATCAGGAGCTCTCGGACCGACGCAGAGAGGTGAGAGAGCGAGGTCAAGAGAGGAAGAGAGAGGTGAGATGATAACAAATAGAGGGTGGCCAAAGTGCTGTCGGGTCTCGTCGCCCAGCTCTCACCGTACGTGTATCACCGAGATAACACCGATCATGTGGCGATCTTCCCCGCACCCTGTCAGTTGTTATCGCTGGAAGAGCGCGTCCAATTGTTGAAATCAGTCTCGTCGTTGATTCATCCCTTTGATATCCATCACATGCTATAGCAGACGGCTCACTCACGCCAACATGTCGGGCTCTTCCATGTCGCCAGATGCCAAGATCCAGATGGCCCATGACTTACGACGGTCTATCCGAGAGCTGAGAGACCGAGGCTTGATGGTAGCTGCAAAATGGTCAGTCGGGTACTCCTCCGCTATCCTCCATGAGAAGAGTATCGCTTACCCGGTCCACACCTTCGACTCCACAGGGCATCTGAACTACTGGCTGCTTTACCTAGAGAATATCGATCTGCTCCTCATCTCCCCTTCTCTCCGCCGCCTCAGGCCTTATCGTCCCTGCCACCGCAATCACCGCCTACTCGTCCTCGACCTTCGATAGGCGATTTCTTGCCTTCTCCTGGTCCAGGATCGTTCAACGCCGAAGCAGGGCCCAGCAGAGGACGTACGATCCATGGCATAGAACTTGAAGAGGAAGCGGATGTACTGGAAGAGGACGAATTTCAGCTCGCGAGAGGATACTTTGACCTGAAGGAGTATGATCGTGTGGCATGGGTGTTGAAAGATGCGAAAGGAAGTCGGTCCAGGTTCCTCAAGTACTACTCGATGTATCTGGTGAGCTGACTCATGTCTGTCATCGGGAATGATATTCTGCTGACATATACATCGTCTCAAAGTCGGCAGATCGAAAAGCACAAGAATCACTCCCTCATTTCCTTGATACGAAAGAAGAACGACTAGCGCTTTATCCAGCCTTATCGCCCCTCATAGCGGAACTTAACAACGAGACAGACTCGTATCTCATCTATCTCCGTGGGCTGTGCTACATGCGATTGGACAGACGTCCGCCAGCTGTGAAATGCTTGATGGATAGCGTCAGGTTGAAACCTTATAACTGGAGTGCTTGGAGTCAGATGGCTCAGATGGTATATTCGGCGGACATGGTGAGCCTTGCCTGTTCCAAAAGACCCAGGGGCGGAGAAATCCTTCACTGACTGAATTCTGATTCACTGCGCAGTTCATATCGATGAAAGAGGAATTACCGTCATCACCCATGCTTACTTTCTTCGCCATAAGCTGTATGCTGGATCTGCACACCGCGACCGACCTACTCATGAACATGATCACAGAGCTCCTGCAGATCTTCCCGGGCAGTGTACATCTCAAAGCCCAACGTGCTATGGTGTACTATCATATGAGAGGTGAGTGGCAGCTGACCATCGTCCACGTACAGGTAGCGAGGAGCGTAAGCTGAGGTTCTTTTGCACCGATCACTCAGATTTCGAAACCGCAGAGAAAGAATTCGACGCCGTGCAGAAAGCCGATCCCTTCCGAATGGAAGAAGTCGATATCTATTCCAACATGCTTTATGTCATGAACAAGCAGGCGAAGCTGGGAAAATTAGCACATGAATATGCCGAGATAGATCGAAATAGAGCGGAAGTGTGCTGCTTGATAGGTGTGTCAGCTCGGCGTGTACAGGAAATTCCGGCTCATTTATCCAGCTAACGAATTCGTGTTATTCTCCAGGCAACTACTACTCCTCTCGCGCCGATCATACCAAGGCGATAACGTATTTCAAGAGATCGTTGATGCTTAATCGCGAATATCTTCCTGCATGGACGTTGATGGGTCATGAATTCGTCGAGTTGAAGAATTCACATGCTGCGATAGAGGCGTACAGAAAGGCGATAGGTGAGCCAAAAACGACCAGTGGGGTAGCAGCTGTCCGACTGAATCACTATCATCTTCCTCAGACGTCAATGCGAAAGACTACAGAGCCTGGTATGGTCTTGGTCAAGCCTACGAGCTGTTGGACATGCCAATGTATGCCATCGAATACTACAACCAGGCAACGTCACTCCGGTGAGCTGGTTTACCATCTTCTTTTGACGAGCATGGAGCTTACCTTCTTCGCCAGACCATACGATTGTCGCATGTGGACGGCGTTGGCGACGGTCTACGAAAATCTCAAACGGTGAGCGATACGCTCATCACGACCTCATGTCCGCAATGGAACTAATGCTCCTTATCGCTAAGTCTACCCGATGCAATACTCGCGCACACTCGAGCATTGCTCGGAGCCGACCGACTCCAAACTCCTACAATCTTACTCAAACTCGCCTCGTTACACACCACGCTCAATCAACATATCCAAGCGGTATCGTTCCATCGTAAGATCTTGGCATTAGGCGAGAAGACAGGGATCCCAGTAGCCGAGATGGCGAGCAGTTATCTATCTGTGGCAGAATGGGAGATGAGAGACGTTGCAGGGGCGTCTGGAGAGGGAGGAGGGGATGATGCCAGTATGGATAGTGAAGGAGGGGAAGGGGAAGGAGAGAAAGGAGATTGGGCTTTGGCAGCTCAGTATCTGGAAAAAGTTGCACAGACAAATGCGCCTCAGAGAGACAGGGCAGAGGAATTGCTGAGAGCGTTGAGGTTGAAAGAGGCTAGAATGGCGGCGGATCTGTAGTTGTCGGTCGCCTGACTGACGATATCTAGCATCATGTACAGTCGATCGTTGTTCGTTTGGTTTGGTGAAGATGATGCAGGTTGTAATCGGTGACTGACGGTATAGAAGAGTCGGAGGAGATACTCTGATTTCATGAAGTCCATTATCATGACCAAAGAAATAATGCGCGAACTACAGAAACGTAGTCATTATCCAGCTCTCTCACACCAGGCAAGGAGTGCTCTCCTTCATACAAATACAAACCGGAATTCCCAAATTCGTCACAAACGTAAATCATCGAGACCAGCTCGAACCAATTTCAACGACAGCGCCGCTACTATCTATCAATCAATCAATACTGACTCTCCGCTGAGTCATCGTCATCTCTTCCCCTTTCTCTTCTTCCGACGTCCCGCTTCCCGTCCTCCAGAATCCCATCACACTGGAGAAAGTCGGCGAGCCAGGTTTGCTCAATACTACGATCGAGTTTGTGCAAGGCTGATCAGCTTCTGCGCTGTCTTGCGACTCGACCATGTCGAAACGACAAGCCAAAACTTTTACTCACACGCAGACTTTAGACCTTTTCCGAAATTTCGCCAGACCAAGGCCCCCCAAATCGCACATGCCGCGAGTGATATCAAGCTCAGTGCGTCGAATGTCGTGAGTGATTTGGAGATATTACTGTAGGTCGTGTCGTCTTGTTGCCAGATACGAACGAGCTTGTAGATGAAATATGCACAACCGACAAAAAGTCCTACTAGAAATGTAGCCTAATAGAGCGGATATCATTCAGCATTCCATCAGGAGGCAAAGAGGCAGAGACAGATCCATGCTCACCATAAAGTATCGATTCTCGTGTTTCGCTGCGAATCGACCAATGACCAAGAAGATCAGGAGGAGGGGGAATGCGACCCAAGTAACGATATACTCCACATCGTCGGGGTTCAGCACTATACGGGACGGATCAGTCAAGCTACACAAAGAACGACTTAGGGACGGAGTAGCGCACCAAGCCAGATGAACTGGAACAACCGGAAAACGTTTCCTGTCAGCGCAAACGCTCATCCGTCGCACGCGTTGAGTTACACCCACCTGGATCCCGAAACCTGCACAGAAGAAGGCACTGAAATAGCAGAGACACTCGAAGACTTGCAGCTTGAAGTAATACTCCCGGATCATCAAGTCTGCGCCAAGAAATCGATATCGAAGCCATCTGCAGCGACACAATCAGTTCCATGCCTATCTCAAAGCTCCGAGCGACCAGCAAACGCACCCAAACTCCCTTTGCAGAAAAACGCAAAGCACGCTCAATACCAGACAACATACCGCCACCACCGCGATAATCAGAGCGGTCAGAACATTCAGAGGCAATGTCAAGAGTGTTGTCCTATCGTCGTTGCCTGTCAACTCTTCCGACAGGTTGTCTCCCAAGATCTTTCTCAATTCGTATATCTGGATGACAGCGTAACCCAAAAAGGCATAGTTGAAGGCGGTGACAGCGATGACCTGGATGGTATTCTTCGTTCGGATAGCGATGACCGTCAGAACGATCTCCCAAAGACTAATGAAAGATCAGTAAGCGGGTTCGCTCAATTCCAAGACCGATGTGGACCTACTGAGCGAGACCGAAGATGATGAGATAGATAGGTAGTCGGCGTTTGTTTTCGATGAGCAGTGTGGAGGAATCTGAAGACGACGCTTCGTCTCTGAACCGGTATAATATGTTACCCTGCGCATTGGTTTGAACGTTAGCACGAACAAGCCGACATTGAGCAAAATGATCTACCTCAATTGTCAGATTGATAACTGTTTCGATCAGAATGGTTGCTAGCAGTATTCGCGTCAAGGACGTTGAAGGGATAATCTACACCTTGCGAGTCAGCCGGATTGTAAACTCCATAGGGTACCTATGAGATGACTCACTCTAGTCCACCATCTACCTGTCTCACATCTACCTGATGAAGGCATTGAAGCCGAAGTGGTCATATCCACCTTTCGAGACTCAATCGCCTTCGTCGCATGTGCCTTTCCTGACATATCACTCATGATTGACCTCGAATCGTCTTCGTAGTAGCCCGGTGACAGCTGAGCAGGATCATAACCTGTTTCGTCGTCGGTTTCCAAGTGATGTTGTGAGGAGAATGAACGGGGGAGAGATGGTTGTGGGACTAGTTCGTTCGTAGATGTCGAAGCACCAGATGGTAAATACATGTTTTGCGGGTAGCTGCTTGACGATGACATCGGTGAAGAAAGAGGCTGTGCATCCGAGTCAGTGCCAATGATTATGTCAGCTATAAAAACATTAGATAGCAGTGGTAGATCTCGGAGATGGCGAAAGGAACACAGCGGCGTTTGACAGAAAAGGAACAACGTACAAATCCTTCATGGAGTCTCAGTGTCCCGCTACCGACACTTCGCTCGCCCATCGCTACGTCCTTCCCATTGTGTAAGATTGAGGGTGGGTGTTGATGGTAATGGATCTGAGGATGCCGAGGTAGTTGGTGTGACGTGACCGGTATAGCTGAGTGCAATGCGGCAACGGACGCATGGTGACTACTCTCTGCGTGAGGTTCGGCGTACTCTTCTTCACGATCGTATTCATAGTCGGCGAGAGTGAATCGTTTGTCCTGTTCATCGATAGTCGACATCGCGGTGCAGGAAGCGACTTTTCAGTATCAATTGGGGTCCTTTGTGTGAGTGTATGCCGGCCGACAAGACGATAAGAGAGCGCGGTCGTCAAGCAACGGCGCGTACAGAGTGGAGGGCGGAATGTATAATGTGTGATGGCCTGGAGATTGGTCGGGGAGGATGTCTGACTCTCTTGCACGGCTGACGAGGCAGAGGATCAGAGTGAGCGGAACGATATCATAACGAGTGTGAGTATAAGTTGCAAACGAAGATTGGTCGTCCAAGGTATCAAGGAGATGATGAGATGATTGATCAAAGTGATCGTAAAGCAGTGTCTGATCACGCGTTCACAACTCGCCCGATGCTCACCGCCTTATACCCGCTAGACATCATCATCTCATCGACAGCTATGCATATACAACAGTGATGAAGCACATATACAGACCACTCTATACACTGGTTCCAAGACATACCAGCCAGGACTCTTCTTCGACTTCGCTCCGAGATATCATCTAATCGTCGTGTAACCTGCACCTTTCTGCTCTTTCACTTCATCGACCTTTTTATCCGCTGCGTTCTGAGCCGGCACTTGACCCAACTTCGACATGTCCATATGTTGTGTTTTCGGATCGCCCTTGAACCCCACATAATATATCGTTGATTTCAACGACGTAGCTGCTTCCGACTACGACAGATATCACGAAATCAGTCATTGTTTAGTAGAATCCATATGAGAGGTAAGAAGGGCTCTGATACAACTCACAAAGAGTAATGTGACTGAGAAGACATTGGCTAATTTCTGAACTTTCAATCCCCAATCTTCGACATCCCTACGTCCGTCGGGCAGTCGTCTGATACCTGCAGGAGGCATGGAGGTGTCTAGATCCATGATCGGTGTCATAGATTCCAGATCCGAGAAATCGGGACAATGAGGCAGGTTCGCGAACAGACGAAGTCGAGAAGGTCTATGGGGATGTCCAGGGGCGGGAGGAAGGAGCAGCAGCGTACGCAGTCGTAGGGAGGATACGAACGGGATATGTAAGATCAACTGCGGGGGATATGGTATGTGAGATATGTTCTCGGAGAAGGTCTCAGAATGCTAGACATCGCACGCACGTCATCGTCAACGCCTGATTCGACGTAGTCTTCATCGTCCAATCGTTCGTCCCACGTCTTGATGACTTTGGGAGCAGATGACGGTTCCATCAGATTCAGACCAGTCACACTGCATGACATGTCAGTTCAATGATGATCTCCTTGGTAGCAATCATATGTCCAAAGTCATCACTCACTTGTCTTTGTCGATTTGACCCCATAGATTAGTATTACTCCCCTCTCCAGCTGTCACTCGTTCGAGAACCTGGTCTGTGACAGCGCCGTTCAAGTCATCGGTGGTGAGATCGTCTGCACAGCTCATCTTGAGGGTTTACGGGAAGTGTGGGCCATGTCTTGGCTAAAAAGGAAGAGAGATGACAAGTGGAAACGACAAGGATGACAAAGGTGGACGAACCGGGCGTGGAGGTTTCCGGATGTTGTTTTTGACATTTCAAGTGATTCAGCATCATTTCAATCGTGATAAAGACATCTGACAGTGCCACGCCCTACATATCTCCATGCATCATGTCCGGCAAGCTCACGAATAATATCGGGCGACAGATGCAATTGATGATGCATGCATCTTTTGTCCGCAAATCAGACAGACCAGAGCTACGCTTCGTTCCTACGCGATGTGGTTCCCACGAGTGACATCTCATTCCTAGCTGACCTGTTCAACTCAAAGCTCTCTGGAGTCTCTTGAGTCCACAGTCGCGCTCGAGGGTCTCCTCTGTCTGTACACCTCCATCCCTCCAGTCAGATATCCTCCCCCGAGTATAGTCATAGTCCTTGGTCTATCTGTCTTTGCTGGAAACGCCTGGACCGATGGACTTTTTATCTCAGTCGAAGCCATCAACTTATGACCTTTTCTGTCTGACTCTGACTCGAATTCCGTCCCTGTCCCCGAAACCGAGCTCGAATACGACTCTGGTCGGCTATGGTCAATGGTGGACCTTGGCGTCGCCATACCCGGAATGGGGACGTGGACATTCGTACCAGGAATCCTGATCCCTGTTCTAGGCGGAGATTTCAACGAATCTTCATCTGCCGAACTGTATCTGTACTGAGGCGGCGATTGCGCTTCTACTTTGTTCAGATCGAATCGAACACCACGCGCTGTCCTGGTAGATCGAGCAGAGTTGGAACGTGTTAATCGGTCAGCGCATTTGATCATACTGGATTGCAGAGGTGGGACGTCGGGTGCCGCCTGACGATGGGTATGGCGCGGCGAGTGGGAGTCAAAGGTGTGTGCTCGACCAAGCGGGTCTGGGTCGGCTTGACGGATAGTGATTGCGCTGGAAGGTGGAGAGAGATATTTCGGTTGATGGAGGCTGCGATCTGCACGCCGAGTACGCTTGGTCTGGTCCTGGATTTCCGGTTCTCGCTTGTCTTTCTGCCTGCTCTGGGCGGACTTGGGCGTCTTCTGACCGTCGATTTTACTATGCGGCACAGCTGGCTTAGTTTCAATGCCCGAACACCGCTGTCGCTCGTTTTGAGAGGTAAGCGATTTGTCTGGTGGTGAGTCACCAGATGGCTGACGAGATGGTGGGAAGGGAAATCTCGGTGCGAGATCGTTCGCTGCTGAAACACTAGACAGGCTCGACTGTCTGTTTGCCTGATTCACAGCTTTCATCGGCACAGGAGGAGGAGCAGTGAGAGAGATGGACTGCCTTCGTGTTGAAGCAGGTTCCATTGGCATCTTACCTCTTTTTCCGTTCATCGTGCTGGCACGTGCCCTGTCCATGCTTGAGCCGGCTCGCATCGCATTCGACATGATCGGGCCTCCTTCATTGACAATTGCAGCTTTTCTAGGTATGTTTTGCCCCGCTAATATCTCAGCTCTTCGAGGAGAAGCGACCTGTTGTATGCTTGGCATTTTGGGCGGAACAGGAGCTGGCTTCTTCGACTGACCTCGAAATGGCAAGTCGTCCACCCTCTGCGCTGACCTCGATTTATGGTTCTTGGCAGGAAGGGGGGGTAGATCACTCAGTCCGCCGCCACTTTCAACTTGGCCATCTGATCCCTTTGGCATGACACCTTTCAGGTCACCTTTGTCTGACCGTTTGCCATCGTTGATGACAAATTCCATTCCTCTCCCGCCTTTTCCTCTCTCCAAGAATCCAGTGGGCACTTGTCGACCGGGATCTGTCATCCTTCCGCCCGAAAAGGTCGGATAACCGCCTTGCCTCACATCGTGGTGTGACTTGTGATTCATGCATGCTGATATACTGGGCTCTCGCTCGTCTTGCGTTCTGCGACCATTCATTGCGAGAGTTTTCTCCTCGTCTCCATCCAGTCCTGTTTCCTTTGCGTTCGCAGACGGTAGATTTGTTATTCGCTCTTCGCCCACATTGGTCCAAGGGTCATCGAAAAGCTGTTGGTAGCATTGAGGGGCCGGTCGGAAGAACAGGAAACGCGTGGAGAGATTGAAGTACAGTGGAGGAGGAGGATACTTTGGCAGTCTTCGAGCAAGGCAAAGAAGTACTGATCCCTTTCAGGCACGGGAGAGTGTTACTAAATAGCAATTGAAAGATTGACATTGTCGGACTCACCAGAGTTAGATTGATCAGTCCAACTGCCAGTACCCCCCAAGCGGGAATGAGCATCATTGATTTGGCGCTAGAAGGAGAGTTGTCAGCATCGATCGATGTGCAGGCGAGGCAGGTAGCGAGAGTGAATGGAAGCGAAAGATGGCCAATCGGTAGATAGAGTGGCACTCACTACACCCGTAAAATCTCGACCGCCACACTGTCCGGCTCAAGGTCAATCACTTCGCCTTCCGGGTCTGGAGAGATCCGGCGATCACTCACACAAACTGTCCCAAGCCCAACCAAAGTGGTGTGCTATGTGGTCCTAGCCAAGGGACCCATCGGTACAAGAACATCTCTGGCAAGCCCGCTTGACCAAGAACAAGGAAGCCTAACGTCGTAGCTGAAGGAATCTGTCAGCCTTACTGAGCTAATAGGTACATTGGAGCTGGTGAGTGCTGTGATGAAACGCAACGTAAGTAGTAGGAAGGGAAATTACCTATGACAAGACGTGACATGACGGCAAACCTTTTGAACCGTCCGAATGTTAATCAGTTGTGAGTCACCAGCCGAATGCCAAGCCGAACTTACGCAGTACCACCTGCTTGACGAGGGACCGAAGACAGTCCCCAATTCGCTCCTGATCCAGTTTCATCTGCCGTAACTCCTATCGCTCGCTTCACATTGGGAAGAGGCAAGACTTGACCTCCAACCTCGTCACTGCCGTTCATATCTGAGCCACTACCATCAAACGGACCTGAACTGACTCGATTGGAAGGCGACGACGTGATCAGCGAGGTGGCGCTCGCTTCGCCAGTGGAGATAGTAGTTGCAGATCCCCATTTGGCTATTCCCGCATCCTTACTAACACTACGAGTAACGTTAGGGCTGACACTGGACGTCGATGTATCCGTAGGAGTGCGGGTGGAAGAGGTCTGCTCAGTTGATGTGATTGTGGCATTTCGAGCAGCGCTCGATGCTAGTGTATACGCTTTCATATCGCTACGGTAAGTTATCAAAGACGGGTCAGAATCAGAGAGAATCAATCTCGGGGCTGATATTGCATTGTGAAGGCGACAACAGACTCACTCTGCAATCGCGATGAACTGGGCAATCAATGTCCAGGTCAAGAACACGACCGCGACCAGTCGCAAGAGGTTGTAGCCTGTCCAGATTGGGGTTGGCCCTTGCATCTTGCTTTCTCGAAAAGCAAGAGTGGTGGCTTGTGTGCTTGTCGAAGGCTAATGAATGTTAGTGATAAAGGTTTAGTCTTTGTCGACCTTGGACATCTCGAATGACCAACTCGGGGTCGTTTGGCACTCAAACTCAAGGCGTAAGCAACTAGAATGTCCTCTGATGCCATCGACAAGTCATCTTTTCAGCCATGTAGACACCGTCTCCAGCTCATGAAAGTGATGACTTGTCAAAAAACACGAGAACGGATCGACCAAAGGAGACGTCGCGTTATACAGCACCATTCCTTTGAGCTCCTGAGACGAGTGTCACGGCTGAAAGGACAGTGTACTGAAGTCATTGAGGCTGGTTGCAACGTACAGTACAAATCCGGGGGGTCCTGTAGTCAGACACTGACATGTGCATCTATACCAATCGTCTATAACTACTCAGAGCACGGTTACTATAAAACCTACTCTGTGAAGCTCAAGTCTCCTTTCTCGACATTCCCCTCGGCTCTTCTCTCACCCGCCGATCCATCACCCATGATCACATCGCCCTTACCGTGTTCGACAAGGTACTGTCTCCACATCTCATCTTCCTTCTCGAGCCTGTCCATACCCTTGTCCTCCACGAAGAAATACGAGAGAGCCACGCCGACGACTCCACAACATGCTGCGATGATGAAGGTATACTTTTTCCCGAGGTGGTCTGTTATACAGTAGTACGTTAGACCTCAATGTACACAGCTTTAGGCGATGATCGGCTCACTCTGGATGGGGGTGAAGCACTGAGTACCGATAGCCGCACCGGCTTTCCCAACAGCTGCACTGAAACCGTAACATGTGCCACGGATACTTGTGGGGTATGACTGTAGTGCGAATCAAGTCAGCTCACTCATGGCGGATAAACGGGTTAGTCACTGACCTCGGCGCTGATAGTACCCTCCATATTTCCAGGTCCAAGGTTACCAGAGGATTGCATAAAGGCGTAGAATATGATGAAGAGGGGAATGATCTTAGTCATTTTCTCGTATGAGAGTCCAACGATGAGTCCGAACACGATATAACCGCTAAACATAGTGGTCGATTAGACACTGTCATCGATTCTCAAGCAAAGCGAACTCACGAGAACCCAATGATGAGGAGGTTACGACGACCCGTGCTGTCAAGTTTCCATCAATCTTTCCTGCTTTCCTGTTTCGGGGAGCCTCCACTCACTATTTGACGATCCATGCACCGATGAATACACCAGGAAGGGAGAGTACAGAAAGGAGCAATGTCCACCTGGCGCCACCAATATGAGCGCCACGTTTGAACTGTGTATAGTGCCAGGAGACTTACTCCATAGTTCGAACGAGTCCAGCGCCAGGGATGACACCCGCAATGATGGTAGAGCTGAAAATACCGTTTGGAAATGTGACGAAGTCGTATCTATCAAGGGGAGGACGCGGTGTGAGGTTCAGATTGTTCAGAAATTGTGAAGGGGGAGAAGAGAAGGACGTACAGGAACCAAGTACCCGCTGTACCCAGCAAGGTCTTCCAATACCTCTTGACGATGAGACCGTAAGGTGGACTTCGTCGAATAGCATTACGACGATATAGCTTCGAATTCATCATCTTGAGTCTGATCGGGATTAGATCAATGAACGTACACATAGCTAAGTCAAAGGCATGTTGCGGACTTACCGGAAGTAGAACACGCTGAGAGGGATGAACACTCCGATACCCATGATGATTCTCCAGGTGTACTCAAGCTTGTGGAGGTCCTCGTGAGATTTTGTGCCCTTGTAACCTGCCGCGTTGATGACCAGAAGGAAGAGCGAGATGACGATAGGACCTCCGATGGAAAGCATGAGACTGATTGGTCAACACACATGTCAGCTCTGAAGCGCTGTCGCGATGGCTCACGAGGTTCATGTTGACACTCACTTGGTCACCAGGATGAAGATCTTTCCTCGATCACGACCAAACTTTTCGTTGGCAGCTTCCGAAGCTGAAGTCGAGCAAGCGGGATATTCACCTCCTACTCCGACACCGACCATGCCACGAGATACAGTCCTACACAGCGAACGTGGTCAGCTGAGCTAAGCTGCATTTGTGTGGTGCGGTATCGAAGATGTCACTCACAACATCCACATCATTCCAGCGGTTGCTGAGCGAGAAGTCAGATCAGTACATGGGATAATTCTCTCAACAAATGTAGGGGCTGACAACCCACTAGATCCAGTAGAGGCAGTCGACAGGATACCGCCGACCACGATCAGCATGGTCGTTGCTACCATAGCTGTCTTCCGACCGACCAGATCGCAAATCAAGCCAACACCAACTTGACCGATGATCTCTGCGAGTTAGGACGGTACATGTCAGCTTCAACCGTACACAAGGAAGGATAATCGCCTCCAGTGGTACATGACTTGAGGGACGAAAGTCCCTGGACACAGAAGGTGGGCATGGACATACCTCCGATGAGCAAGGCATTGCTAACTCTAGTCGAGATGGCACTGGTATAATAGTGTGCATAGAGGATTTTCTGGAAAGCAAATGAACTCCAAGTTAGCTACTGGTTCCTCTATCGGCCTAGAACCATACGCTCATGCTTGAGACACCTCAGTAAACTCACAAAAACGGGGTTGAAAATGGTCGCCAAGTTATTCTATACACCACGAATCAATACGCCACAAAGTCAGTCACAGCCACCAAATTCTTCGGCTCCGCTGCACAACGCTCGAACTTACCTGATATCCATCTGAAACGAGGGCAAATCCACTGGCCATGATTGTGAAGTAATCACTTGCTTTAGCTATCGACAGCTTACGGTAAGTACTAATAATACACAGAATGAAGGTAGTGGTGAGGTTTGACTTTACTCACCAGCATTCTTGCCATCTTCACCAAGTTCCAAGTCGTCCGACTCAGAACCGTCATATACTGGTTCATTCAAAACAACATTCTTGTTGTCTTCCACTTCCATCTCACCAGAGCCAGTCTGCTCTCTGGGAAGGGTGTTCAACGTGGGTAAGACGTCGTTTTGAGAGGCGCTCATCTTGGTGTATGTTATGGCGATAAGTGATTTCTTTACAAGTGATAATAAGTCTGTTGGCTTTTCCCGAAAAAGTCTTCATCTTTATATACCTCTCAGTCTCCCTGGTCGGATTGAGCTGCCGCCGGTGAAGCCTCTTGGTCCGATATCGGACTCTACAGCACTACAGTTGATTGACGCTCCGCTTCACCCAAGCTCCCCGATTGGATGTGCCCTCGCTGTCACCTCGTGAGTGAGTCTCCGATATTTTGTCCCTTGAACGCATTCTTGGAGAGCGGCAACGTGCGTGCTCATGCGTCCTATCTCCATTGATCGCACCTCTTCGCGATAGATCTACCGCCCGAACGTTGTTGTTACAGGTGACGCTAAAATGCCTGTTTCACCAAACGAACTTCATGGCTACCGCACGTGCCACTTTGTGGCGGTATTTTTAGCACACCTCATCAACAAACGTTCGTGATACCTCATCTTGGAAATCGTTCCGTCGAGGTGTGAGTGCATCCATGCATATAAAGCGATATAAAGTGCACATGAGTCGTCGGATCCTTCCGAAAGGTACGAGTGGAGTGTGCAAGTAGCCGATAGCGGAGGCTTTCATTCGAGTATGCCCTGACACGCTCCTTCTACGTCTGCGATCTCTTTTGGAGCGTTGGCCGATAAAACCATTGGGCCGTCGCTCGTGAAGGCTACTTCGTCCTGATAAACAGTACATTTCAGCCAATAAGCATCTAGCGTCTCGTGCACCGCTTGGCCACATGTATGCATCGAACGTGCTTCGACTCACCTCTATCCGTATTCCGAGGCCGTGGAAAGCTGTAGGGAATCGATTGTCAAAAGGAACGTACACGCCGGGCTCTATCGAGATGACATTTCCCTCGACCAGACTGCGTGTGTTTATTTAGTACTGTCAACGATTGACGACGCCTGAGCTCACGTCGCGCTGCGATCTCTTGTCGGACAGTCGTGTAAGTCTGATCCCAAATGATGTGAGAGGAAGTGTGGGTACTATGGTCAGGTCAGCATTCTCGTCCCAACTTGAAAGCATCGATTCGTGCTCTGTGCAAGACAGGGGCGCATATCTCACCAGTGTCCTCTCCACATCACCAACCGTCAATTTGAAGCCAATCTGTCTCAGCTCTTCCAACAGCAGACTACAACCTACTCCCCTTTTAGCTTCTGCTTCCATAATCGTCTTGAGAAGACTCACTGCTTCGATGCAGTTCACTCAGCGTTACCGAGTCTTCCACTCTACATCTCCGTATACATTCCTTCTGCGCATTCAGAACTGCCTCGTATAGATCTCTCTGAGGAGCGGTGAATTTCCCTGAGACTGGGAAGGTGCGTGTGATATCCGACGTGTACATGTTATACTCACATCCTGCGTCAATGAGGACAAGCTGGCGTTGTCGAGTGTAAGCTTCACGGTGCCAAACGAGACGTGGAGCGATGGATTCACTTACGTCGTCTTTATCTAAAGTACAGTCGTTCCTAGTATAGTGGATTACTAATGCGTTCGCACTGATCAACAATCTGTCAGCCAAAGCCATCCATTCTCCGCATCGAGCGGACTCACCCGGATGCGACGACCGGCACATAAGCCTGTCTCTCACTACCCATCATGTTACATTCAAATTCGAAGATGGCTTCCAGCTCTCTTTCTCGGGCTCCGGCTTTGGCATTGGCAGCTCTCATGACCTTTGTATGGGCTGCGCTACTGATCTGAGCAGCCCGTTTCATCATCTTGATCTCGATCGCCGACTTGACCATACGTATCTGCTGAAGAGGCTTTTCCAGGGGCAGTGCCAGGTCCGAAGTCAATGCTGCAGCGAGGAGGAGATGCGGAGGATCTGAAGGATTCAATTCGGTGGAAAATGACGAAGGGGAGAAGAGCTTCAGGAGAGAGGAACGACGACGTGGTGATGGTGGGTGGAACGGTTGAGAAGAAGCCGACGGAGAGGGTTTGGGTGGTAACGAGGCGTAGAGACGCTGATCTGACGAAATCGATAGGAGAGACGGTAGCATGATTGATAAGGACGTGTTGGGGTATGCCTGGTGAATGTGTCGAAGATCTCATTAGTACCCAACCCATCCAATACTATGTGATTCTTTCACCTCATCAGCACCAAATATGGAAGTCGCTCCTTCCACACCACATCGCTCTCCCTCCCAGAGTGTCTCGTGCGCATCTTTCGGAGGAACGAACAGACTGTACTTGTAGCCTCGCGGTGACGACGGTTGTGACTCTGCGAGTGGATATGTCAGACGAGCTGTATGGTGCGCTAAATATGAGGTCGTTCAGCTTCATATACCTAGAACAAGGGTTGCGTCCGGCTCATGGAAACCAGTGAGGTAGTAAAAGTCGGTCGCTGGCCGAATTGTCAGCAAACAAGCAACGATCATACTGTTCAAACCCACCTTGTCTGAAACGATAGCTAGCCATGTATGTAATCAGCATGGTATTTGCACTGTTTAGATATCCATACTCGACACGCAGACTCACAATATACCTACGAACGCCCTTTCGTCAGCTCGCATAACATATAAATAGCTGACATGGTGTTACTCACTTTGTGACATCAATCTGACCGTTCCACCCATACAAATGACTCTAGCGCCTTCTCCCAGACTCTCCATGAGCTTCTTTCTCCGTTGTTCATACTCTTCAGCAGGGACCCCAGGTGTCAGTTCCCCTGGTTTGAGAAGATGAGGATGGGTCGAAGGGTGAGGTTGTCCGTATTTGGGCGGTTTGGCGATGGATGAGGCAGAGGCGTAGTTTCTTCTCCCTACGAATGACTCTTTCGGTCAGTATGCCACTGATATTGAACCGCTTGCTAGCTCAACTCTGCTGGTGACGAACGAGCTCTTGAGGGGATGCAAGCAGGGCAATGACCAATGAACCTAGGGTGAGCAGGATGGCTGCTTACCTGACTGTATGCTCTGTCTCGCACATGATCGCGTCAGCGTGGCCGGTCTGGTAGCGCCTGCCCTTCTGAGTGCCGATCGTAGTACACATCCTGTCATGTTGCCAGTAACTCTGTGTATGATCAGTGAATACAAGTAGTCTTGTCAACAGCTTAAATAGCGATGACAACCAAGTCCAGCGACCAACTTTTTCGGAAACGGTCGGACCTTGCCGCACATGTGATTTTAGCATGACGATATTATTTTGACGAGGGCTCCGCCTCTGACAGTTGTTATGGCGAGACTGTCCACAGGAGGACTGTTACCCAGGGTATACATCTGATCACACATTTTGTATCTTTCACATACACCATAGACGTATTTTCCCGCACCGGTCAAACAGACAGTCCACCAAGCGGTTTGATCACCTCGCCCAATCCAATTAATCTGAGTACTTCAAGATGATCCACACGATGATACTTCCCAGTCCTCCCATCAAAGCCAACATGCCGACGACAACACTGATGATCATCAACCATGGTGTTGCTTGATCCGCTTCTGCTTGCGCAGCCCATCTCGCCTTCTCTTCCTCGGTACCAACCCTCTCCTTGATGAGACCCTGAGCCCTAAGCTCAGCCAACATCTTCTCTTGACGTGCCTTCTTAGCAGCCTCCTGAGCTTCGAGCGCAATGCGCGAGAACAGAGCTGCTCGAGCATCGTTGGTCGTCGGGTCGATAGAGCTCGCCATTTGACCGGATGCTCCAGCGATTTGGATGAAGGACGGATAATGGTGCTCGGTCCATTGTTCGATCTGACGATATGACTTGTCAGCCCACAGACTCATAATCAGTGACTAGACTAGAACGACTCACCTTGCCGCAAGCAATGCTGAGCTTGAGAAGATTCGGATCGTCCTTGTGGACTTTGGCGTGGATCATCCTAGCAAACTCCCGGAAGATGTATGAGACATCTCGAGGGTTTGTTGATCGCATAATAAGCTGAAGATCTTGTCAGCAAGGATCAAAACCAGTTTGCACGCAAGGAGCAACCCACTCGAACCATCTCTCCTCTCCTGATCTTCACATTACCTTTCAACATCTTGGGGTTCATGAAAGTTCTCTCCAAAGTCGCGATAGCCATAACTGCGGGGATCGACACAAAGTTGAACACGCTCTGACTCTTCAGCAGCGTCATGTAGTCCAAAGCGTCTGTAGCATGCCTTAGCGCATCCAGGACCATCTCACTCGAGGCCCACAATGCCTCCTTCTCCCTCGCCGGATCGATCAATTCCTTCATCGAGTTGAAGCCATGCTTGGCCCAAATGGCTCTGGGCCAGAAACCTCGGCCCTCGAGCACATCCTCGTGAAGGTCTCGGAAAATGTTTGTCTTCTGAAGAAGCAGACCCATAGAGTTTGATAGAGTGAGTTGATCCGCAATGAACGCTCGCTCCTTGCCGGACGCGGCGAAAATACCAGAAAGACCCTCTCCCACGAGACCGGCAACGTAATGGCAGTACAGGTCGTAATCAGCGATGCTGTTGACCTCGGCGACGGGTTGTTCGGGTGTCGCGAGGGCTGCAAAGTCCGCCATACCGGCACCCATCTTCTTGCAAATATCGGCAATAACAGCTTGATATCTGTCAAAGGTCATTACAGATGAGTATGTCAAGTTCGTCTGCTGTATTGGAGCGGACTCTACGCACTTGGGATCGAGTTGCGCAAACTCTGCCTGGATATTGTCAAACTCATCCAATACTATCCTGTCTCTCTCCTTCGACTCGGTGAATGTCCATCCAGGTTCGTAGAGTTTGGTGTGAAGGGCTCTGAGAAGAGGAAGTTTGGTGGAGTTGGGGATAGTCATATCATCTTCCACTGTGTCCAACGCCCTCAAGACGAGGTAGAAAATGCAAACCTATCTCAATAAGAGCTGTCAGCGTCCTGATTCAACCGGGCGGCATTTTGAGAGACTCAGACAAGCGATACGTACGGTCCTAGCAAGATCTCCTTCGAGCTCTTTGACTACTCTGGCGAAACTTCGACTCGTCAGATCCAGGTACTTCCAACATTTCTGCATGGTTGGTCGATTGTAGAACGTGGTAGGCAATTCTGTTACATCCGTGATGTCTCTGGTGTCTCGCCAGATCGCAAAGTTGATAAGAGCACGAAGCTCCATCTGTAAGGGGGACCATTCCATGTCAGCGTTATCGAAGGGATGTGAATGCTGTTTGCGCTTGGCAGCTGCAAGGAGCGACGTGACTGACCGGATGGACAACGGCTGCGATGTCGAAGGATCAGCACGACGCGACGCTCATGTCAAGACAGGTTGAGAGCTCACCCATCACTAGATGATTTATGACGCCCATCGTGTTTGAATGTGGTGCTAGAGGGGAAGTTCAAGAAGAGGTTCGAGGCTGAGGTGACTGTCGCGCAATGAAATCGTCGGTGCGAGAATGATTATCGGAGAGTCACGAAGATGCTGAACGACGGTATGCGGAGCTTTCCAGCTTCACGTTTTGACAAACAGATTAGGCGCGAAGAAGAGTGATGCAAGTGAATGTTGATCGAGTTCAAGACTTGGCCGAATGAAATGATGAGACGAGAGCATTGCTGACACAGGGTAACAAAACGCGAAAGGTAAGGATATACTTCCGCTGTGCATATGGGGGGAAGTGCAAAAAGATGGCAAAAAAGTGAAGCTGACAGGAATCGAACCTGCGACCGATGGATGGCAACGAACGATCAACAGAACAAACATTGGAATCCATCACTCTACCAATTGAGCTACAGCTCCGGCGATTTTTTAGAACAGGTCCAGAAACCGATGTTGAGTTTGGCTTCTCATACATGTATATATAAAGCATTCGTGACTATGGCATGCACCATCTGATGATTCCCGTCTTTCATTCAGAGTATAATAGCACACAATAGGGCAGAGAAGGCGGCGGTGAACCGTGCTGCAGGGCCATATAAGCTGTACATACTGATTGTGCGGGATGAAGGGGCAAAATTTAGTTAAAGTCGGTCGTATGGAGGAGAAAAGGAAGGAGACAGCTTGGAATGCCACATTTACCGCGTCTCCACGGATATACTTCCGTCTGATTTGTTACTCTGCTTGACTTAATCCTGTTCTCGACTTCAACTCAACAAGACATTCATACATCATAAGCTGATCACCGCGATACGTCAGCGTCGAACTACGAAATGTCTGCCTCTCCGCCGCCCGAGGCCGCACCGGCTCCTGCCCAGGCAGAGCTCTACAACCAGGTGTTTGGAGGAGAGGGATCCGACATTTCTGACGATTCTGGGGATGAAGACGGTCAAAGACGTCCGCGTGGTCGACTCGCGTTCCCAAAACGACCGGCAGCGGAAGGCGACGACGACGGAGAGACAGCGCCAGCACTCGCTATTCAAGATGATGTGGATGTCGACGTAGATGACGAAAAGGATGAGGACGAGGACGAACAATATGTTCCTGCTACGGCGACGTCTTCAGCCAAAATCCCCAAATTCAAGAGGACCAAGAGACATAGTGGGGACGAGGACGACGCGGACGAGGACGATGAGGAGGATGTCGAAGAGGACGAGGAAGAGAGGCGAAGGCAAAGAAAAAAGAAGAAGCAAAGGGCTGAAGCTAGCAGAAAGAGGAGGGACAGATCAGAGGGAGACATTGACGTTGATGAGGACGAAGAGGCTGCCCCAATAATCGACGCCGAAACCCGTGAGCATCTGTAAATTATCGCAATTCGAGTCTTGTGCTTACGAGCTAGCTACTTTCAGAACGTCGACTGGAAATCGAACAGAGAATAGATGCAATTGGCAAGAAGGCGAAAGTTGTTCGAAGAAAGAAGAAGGGTGGCGAAGACGACGGCGATGTGAGTGACTTTGTAATCTGGCTAAGCTCGAGCATATGAGCTGACGTGGGCCGTCATCAGATTGTCGATTCATATCATGATGAAGTGTGTGCACGACTCAGGGACAGAATGATAGCGGCTGCGGACAAAGACGAGGCATCAAACAGATCAAAATTGCCTGGTACGGCGAAGTTGGCCATGTTGGACGAAGTAATGGGCGTTCTCAGAAAGTGAGTGCAGGCAAATCTTCTGCGGACGCTACGCTGACAGGTCACTGTCCAGTACTACGCTCTGGCAGTCCATCGTCGACAATGGTGTGCTCGAAGCAGTAAAAAGATGGTTGGAGCCGCTGCCAGATCGAAGTCTACCCAGTGTGGGTATCCAGAAGGCAATCTTTGAGGTGCTTCCGAAGGTCAGTTTCCTTCCAAGAACTGTAGACCGTCAAGTCGGATTCTGACATATCCGCTTGTAGATGGATTTGGATACTACCACACTCAAGGAATGTCGCCTCGGCCCCATCGTCCTTTTCTACACCAAAACCAAACGAGTCACCCCTGCTATCAACCGGCAGGCCGATGCTCTCGTTCAATCGTGGTCAAGACCTATCATCAAGCGTCCAGCGAATTTCCGCTCCAAATTCGTTGGGTCGCAAAACGAAGTCGAGTCTCAGCCTCATAGTCAAGGTGAAAGTCAATCGCGCGGGGGTGGTTACAATCAAAGCCAGGGTGACGATGCTGCACCAAGAAAGAAGAGGTTCGACATTCAGAAGGCACTGGAGGAGAACGCTACTAGGAAGGGAGCTAGGTTACAGATTGTCAAGGTGAGTCTTCTTGTACCAAAGAGTGATACTGCACGAAGCTCAACCTTTTCATCTCGTAGGACATCCAATACACTGTTGCTCCTGAATCGAGGACACAGCATCTCGCGGAAGAAATGCAACACGTTTCGAGAATCCAGCTGGATAACAAGAAGTTTAACAAGTTCGCGAGACAGATGAAGGGAGGAAGGGGAGGTCGATAGGTCTGACGGCAGGACGCCAAGGACCCAATATCCATCGTGGTGTTGTAGCATGCATTATATGAAAACGACCAGACCCCATTTCCTCATACCCCATCAGCTACCGACGCTGACAGGAGCATAACCAACTGCAGTATTACCACGCATCTCTCCTCCACCACCTCCCCAGCCTAAGCCACCGTCTCGACGTCTTGGGAAAAGTGAAGCAGAGTACGGGTGCAGCGGTGCGGGTAAAAGCGCTTCACTCCATTCGCGAAGGTCTTGAGGTCGTCCTCTGGTTTCGATAGCTTTTCGCAATCTATGAACAGAAAGATGACGATTAGCGAGCACATCATCGACTCTGATCCGCGAACCGCTACAGGGCGTACCTTGATCTAATAGCAGCATACAGCAATAGACCGAAGACGATCAGCAGGAAGAAGGTTACGATCAACTGGTCTCTTGGTGAATCGCGTTCTATTAATCACAGTCTGTCAGCTCAAACGGACCTCAATTACTGCGAGAGGCCACGCAACTCACTGAAACATCTCGCTTCGACATCACCCTCTGTCCCAGTGCCCACATCCGCATCAAGTTCTGGCACCTCAGCACCTTTACATATCGATAATTTTTGATCGAGACAGAATTGTCGAGTGCACGACAGACATGGTTTGGCAGGGTTATCAGGCCGATAGAGTGGTATTATCGTTGAATTCGTGAAACAAATGCCTAGAACGTTGTCATGACGTGAGCTTGGCCTTCCAGGTCTTGAGGCAGTACTCGATACTGACATTTGCAGTACGACAGACCGGGGTCGTTGAAGAGAGCGGTCGTAGGAGTCGCGAGGAAAAGAAGCGCGAGCGTAAAGATTGACGCGATGACTGCGACTTTCGGCATGATGTAGAATGGTTCACCCTGCCTGAAAGACTGTCCCATGCAGTATGTGCAGTGGTATGTGCAGTGGGTAGACAGTCTGATCGAGTCTGAGAAGATCACCTGTGAAGCGTGTTCATATAGTCAATTGGCGAACAGTCTTTTGCAACGACAACGGCGTCGGGTTATTACCCGTCCACACGGGTTTAGCCGCAAGAGCGAACAGAAGGATTATCATTGTAACTTGGATGTACGACTCATCAACCCAAATATCGTTCGAATCTTTCTTCCAGTGACCAATCTACTTCTGCTGGTAGCATCTCCTCAGAAGTACCATATACCACTCCCCTTCGTCGACAACCCCTCAAGTGTAGTCCCTCTCAGTACATCACATCGAGCCCGCTCACTCCTTCAACACAAATTGGTATAATGTCGAAATGATGACGCTGTTGCTGCCCCGATAAAGTGGATTTCTCGCAAAGGTGTCCGGTCAGTCCTCTCTCTGGATCGTCCTTTCTTCGTATCGTCCGCTCAGATCGTCCCTCTTCATCGCTTCATTGCCTTATAGAATGCCTCATGAAAGTTTTCCATCACTGACCATGCCTTCCTTCTTTGCAACAGGCAGTCATTCCCCGGCCCTCAGCTGTTCATTCGACATTCCTACCATAGATCACCAAAAGTGCACCTTTTACAACGTCTGTAACGCCTACATACCCATACCTCATGCCCGACTACCATAGATTATCAGCAGACCGCCCGGGTCCCCAACATGCTCTGTCAAGCTCAAGCTTGGGGGCCAGTAGCAGTGGGTCTGGGACCGCCCCTCCTCCTCGACTCTTCTCCCGGAGAGCTTGGGGTTTAGGCAGAGCCAGTGCGACGACCAAAACTTCTACAGGACAGGAAGAATACACACCGTCATCCTCAAGTGCCAACACACCCAGCGCAACCGCTTCTTTACCTCCTCCGAAACACCAAGGATCCGCAGATGACTACGCTTCAGGATCCACTACAAAACCACCAACGCCCACATTCCATCTTGAAGAAGCTATCCACCTCATGGATCCAGAAGGGTCGACATTTACTTCAGTCTCAGGGCCGGAGTTGGTCGAATATGTCAAAGCGACGGCTGTCTTCGTCGCAAATGTCGCTGATGGGCCAGTTGATGTTTTCTCCACCTCTGAAGGACGGGAAGCTAAGGATCAAGCAGAAATTGCATCGGCAATCTCGCCGGACAACATCAGAACGTTATACGACCGAGCTATGACTTTTGCAGAGCCTAAGACTGACGTCCCTCTGCGCATCGCTGGACTACGTCTCCTAAGCTCGCTCATCACCCTTTCTCCCCCCGCCCAATATATGCTGGAGCAGCCGAAAACTATCCTACCCGAATACATAACGGTGCGCTCGCTGTACGCTCTGATCATTGCCTCAAGCGATGGAGTCCCGTCGGAGATCAGTCCGGAACTCCTCACCATGCAGGTTGCTACACTGAGCTCTTTGACGAAAGGAGGGACCAGGGTTGAGGGTTTGGTCGGTGTTGTGGGCTGGCTCATGAGGATGTTGGATGAATCGAAAGCTGGCTGGGTCAGATGGTGCCAATCTAGTGGCCCAGGACCAGCTGATATGACAGCAAAAACCAACACAAGAGTCAGTGCGAACAAGAAGGTTGTCAAGCCTAGCTTACAGTTTCAACAGTTGCAGCCTTTTGAGCTTATCGTACCACCCACACCGCTGGATGCCGCCTCATCAATCATCGACTTGCTTCATGCCATCGTTCAGCACTCCATTGAGTTGTTCGACCCTGCGTTCGACGTACCTCGGCTATTTCAGCCCATCTTCTCCTTCGTCTCCCGGGGTATCGTGGCATCATCCGTCGCCATCCCAGAGCTTGCAGGTCTAAATATAAGTCCGGGCCGTCGAGACTCCCTGCCTATGGTGTCAATGAATCCTTCTCTCCCTAATGCGTCCACGACTGGACCGATTCCGGAGTCAAACCTTCGTCGAGCGGTCTCATCGTCCAGACCTCGCAAAGACACCATTACGTCAAGCTTCAGCACCCCTTCCTCGTCAAGAATAGTCCGCCACTCCGCTTTCACTTCGCCTCAATCTTCGGGTTCGGCAATGCAATCGCCCTCGCCCCAGTTTGCATCCCCACCCGTACCTAAATGGCTCCATATTCTGCCATCAGCGTGTTCGTTCTTGGAGATTTTCGTTTACAACACCGTTCTCCCGCAGGACCTGTTCATTGACCTCATGCGCTTTGCCTGTATTTGTGTGGTATGTGATGACGAAGCAGCGACGGACACAGGACAGATACCAGTACACAAATTGTTGGCGACCCTGTTTAGATCGAATAATGGGAGGAGAGGAGAACATGCGCTGCGGCTAATCATGGAACAGCAGTTGACCGAGAGCTTCCGTAAGACTTACGAAGGTTTGATGGATGTGGACTGCAAAGTCGTACAAGGAGCGGTGTAGTAAGTTGCACTTGCTGGGTTTTTGGATACATGCTAATGTCCTGGCTTTAGCGTTGCCCGCAGCCTGCTTCTCCATCTAGACGACCCATCTCCTGTCCCTAATAGCCTGCCTTCTACCGAACTCTCTTTTTTGACTCCTTCCCTGATCGCTGCACTTTCGACTTCTCGGTTCGTTGACCCAGAGAAGCGAATAGAGCGAACCCGCTGGCAGCCTGTCGACTATGCTGTTCTGACCCTCTTGCAAGATCATCTGCATCGTATGGAGCTTAGTGGAGGCAATGAGGCAGTAAAGGGGGACATCTGGAACGAGGGCCAATCAGCGTGCGAGATACTAAATGCATTGCTCCCAGTCGCGTTGCCAAACTTGTGGGTCAACTTCCCTCTAGCGTACTGGCCATCTGCTGATAAAGGAACATTCAGGACTACAGGTTACTCCCTACATATCGCTGAAGAGCAGACGGCCTTTGCGTCGGTATTCGACGCTGTGGCCCATCAGCTGCCAAACGCCATAGAAGTGCTGCATCCTTCTGCTTCTTCTTCTGCTCCTTTTTATCATCCGAAATACATCGACTTACTCTTTCACTTTGGTGATCATCTTAGAGAGAATGACGCAGCGGTAATTCTGAACTACTATCAGCGCGAAGGACTTTGTCTGCCGATGACGGAAGGTTGGATTGAGAACATTTGGAAGCTAATCGACCTGTTCTATCTGTCCACTTTATCACTGCCGGAAGCAAAGCAAAATTTCGCATCGATGCTCTTCGACAACATCTACACGACAACCGAAGACATGCCCGAATCACGAACTCTGGTTGTTTCACAAGTTCTGGTCCCGTTCTTGGACAAGACTCTGATCAAACAGACCGGTGACTGGTTCCGTCAGGGAGCATTAGCCGTGATGGTCAGAGCTGCGGTGTCGGAGACCATGGAGAGAGACCAAGAAAGGCGAAGCGCGCGGGCGTTGAAAGGTAATGAGGAAGTGGAAGAGGAAGACGCATCAGCTCTACCGAGTCAGGAGGTCAAAGATGCGGCAACGGGTGGCAATTTCCACGCCATCAGAAATCTGATAATTTCACTAGCGTCGACGGCGTGGTGCAAGGACGAGGTCTCTTCTGCATCACGATCGGACACGAAACAATCAGGATCCGCGACAGGAAAAGACTCAACTGCATCTAATCCGTCCACTCTCAAGGGACTGATGAATGTTCTTTCCCCTCCCTCAAAGTCCAAAGAGCTCCCTACTGTGGTATCATCGATCGCAAGCTTGGACGAACCGACGCCTCGTCCGGTACAACCGCAACAACCGAACCATTCTGCATGCCATTCGCTAGAAGCAGTTACAGCCCTAATCACCATATTCAACAGTCTTTCTTTCTCCCCACCACATTCATTCTCATCGACCACGAAGGCTGCTCGAACACCAGTGTCTTCGAGGTGCATTATGATCTATCGAGATCTGCTTGGGTTGCTGTATCCCTTTGCAGAACATTCCGGCGATGAAACACCGACCTCCAGCATTGCTGCTTTACCTGCTCGTTGCCCGCGAGCGAGGGTGTGCATCCTCCAATGGCTCATGCGTCTGCGAGCAGATCCAAGGCATCGGATATATCTTCGAACAAACATCGACACTGCAATCAAACCATACGCCGAAACCTTATTCCGAACGAGGGAAGCTGTAGATGCTCAACGAGCTCGTACCTTGGTGGATGCGGAAGAAGCGAGAGCTCGGGCCAAGACTCGACAGACAGGGGTTTCCCCTCGCGAGACGATAAGAGAGAGGGGATCCGCTTCTACCCGCAGTCGAAGTCGATCGAGACCTCCTGCTGAATCTGCATCTGACACTTTCAATCCGCTTTGGTCCGTCCCTGAACAGCTTACCTTCAAATTGCCGACAGACACTTTGCCCAGTGAGGGCTTGTTGACGTACGATCCCAACCATCCCTCATTGAGGGTGAAGGATGCGCCGCCAGTAGAGGGTGTCTGGCTGCCGGTATCCGAGTATATTCGAGCGCTAAACGGCATACTCCGTTACGAGCAGAATTGGGAGCTTGTATCCTATGTTCTATGCTACCTGCCCCTTCAACTCAGCAACAAGCTGTTCTTCCGAGGCGGCCGAGCGACGAAAGAAGTCAAGGCACTACTCAAAGTTCTTATCGATACTATACCTCAAGACAACCGAATTGAACGTCGATGCAGATTCAACATGTATGTCAAGCGCCCGAACGTCAATGCTGCGGTGTATCAATCATTATCCATCCTCATCAGTTACCGAGATGTCCTCGACCGGGACGAATGCGACGATCTCATATCAGCATTCGAGATGTGTTTGGAATCGAATACTGTTGTGGCGAAGCCCTGTATACAAGCTCTGACATTGTGCATCTTCGAAATGGAGTCACACATCGGCAAGAGATTGTTGTCCATCATCGACAAATTACGCGGTATCAATTTTACTTCGGGAATAGCCGTACATCTACTGGAATTTCTCTTGGCGCTCGGACAGAATGGTAATCTCTTCCGGAACTTCACGGACGCGCATTACAAGGACGTCTTTACGCTTGTCGTCGACTACATAGCCGAACATAACGCCCGCTCCGACGAATCGCCTGACCTAAAGGCCGCCGCTGCGAGGGAGAACTATACTTTGTCGCAACATGTCATCGGTCTCGCATATCATGCAATCTACGTATGGTTCATGGCACTCAAGCTGGCATTGCGGCCGGATCTCGTCAAGCATATCATCATCAAACTGTTACAGAGTCGATCAAAGCGAGTAACGATTGACGAGATGGCGGAGGTGTGTTTCGACTGGTTGGCGCGATATACATACGGGAACGCTGATCCCAAGCCATCCACGTCGTTCTTGGCCGAAATGGTGATGCAAGATCCGAGAGAGGACGATCCCCCAAAATCGCAAAGCTGGCTATTGGGAGGAGCGATTTTGACAATCCGTTCCCATCCAAGAAGTGGATGGGCTACAATCACATCGACAAGACCTACTGGTGCAACCGAGATTATTGCCAAGCTTGAAAACGTGCCGTTATTGGACTTGGGAGAGGCAAATGCGGATTTGACATCCCTTCCTGCAGTGTTGATGGCGAACAGGAATAGTATTATGTCAGGGGACTCATCCGTCAGTTGCCATTTTCCAAATTAGCCTGAACGCTTCGGGGCTGGAACTTATCCATTTTTGTACAGAAAATTCAAGACCTTGTGAAACAGAAATCAACTGTTCCTCCGCAAGAAGAATTCGATCAGACCTCTCAGCACGGCTACATCTGGAGTGGCGCCACTCCTTCTCAACGTCGAAAAGACGTGGCTATTGACCCTGCCTATCTCGCTGTCGAACTGCTCTCATCCTACCCGAATGCAAGTCTCGAAGTTCCACGAGGCCGTCTGATTCCAAGAGAAGAGAAGTATCTCCGTGCGTTAAGAAACATCGAGATGACGCCGGTCATCGACACTGCCAAGTTGGGCGTGCTCTACGTCGGACCTGGGCAGACCACGGAGACCGAGATTCTGAGTAACATCGACGGATCTTCGCTGTACCTCGATTTCCTGTCTGGGTTAGGGCGGCTGATCCGACTGAAAGGCCAGGTCGACGTGTTCGTAGGGGGATTGAATCGAGAGGATGATTCTGATGGAGAATATGCCTACGCCTGGTGGGATGATTTGGCTCAAACGATTTTTCATACAGCAACGATGATGCCGAATGCTGCTTCCGATCCGACGTTTTCAAAGAAGAAGCGGTTGATCGGCAACGATTACGTCAAGATCGTCTACAACGATTCAGGACAGGAATTCGCTTTCGACACTCTCAAGACAGCGTTTAATTTTATCAACGTCGTCATCTCGCCCCATACAACACCAGAATCCCACGGACCAGCTCCAGTGCCCGCTTCCGCGCCGAGCGGTCCAGCCAACACAGCATCCTCGACCACAACAGGCTTTCCGGTTGCAGGGGCGGACACATGGGCGGTATGGGGACGAGACGACTATTTTAAAGTGGTGGTCCAGCGTGCTCCTGGTATACCTGATTTCTCGCCTGTGGGAGAACACAAGATTGTCTCAAGAGAAACTCTTCCAGTCTTTATCAGACATGTGGCTCATCTGGCGAATGATATGGCGGCGAGATACACGCATATTCGGGATGCCAGAGAACCGAGCGAGGCGGAATACATCACTAGTTGGAGAAGTCGTTTGAGGGCAATGACAAGGTTGAGAGCGACGTGAGTGTCTTTCTCATAATGTTCAGTGATTGCCGCAAACGAGAATCGCTGATCTGGTGGTCTCTGTTCTTTTGGGTTTAGATTGCCTCCAATTGAGAAAGTTGATCCAAACGATGAAGCCAAACGAGAAGAATTGTTGCGAGAGTGAGTAATGCATGTGGATAAGTGTTCCGACAATCAGACTGACCTGTGCACTTGGTTCACAGCTTTACAAGAGTTTTCTCGTATCGTCCCACAACAGAGGCGGCGAATCAGTAGTGATCTGACCCATTTGCTTCCCGCGACAGCATGGCAAGAGAAGCGCAAAGCAGTGACGGCAAGATATCGTCAGAAGTGTATGTGGTAGCGAGATAGTGGAGTCACATTTGAGGAGAAGCAATCAACTCAAAGTATATAAATGTGTCAGATGGGATGAGGTGGGAGCGGAGTTGTCAATTGCGACATACAGAAGAAGTCACAAAAAGGTCGTAGTTAGCAGTCGTAGTCGGAGAATGTATTCCGTAATATTAAAGTAACTTAAGTCTTTGTACGATGTGGCAGTACACTGCAGTACTAGTAATTGTACTGAACGGTCCCACGAAAGTTGTGCATCACGGAGGTTCTGTGGATTGCAGCTGAGAAACTGCTTGTGAGAGTGCGGTTACATGCACAAACTCGAGATAAGGAGAGATGAGACGCACACTCGGAGAAATTAAGTTACATGGATGGTCACAACATCCACAGAAATGAATGAAAGAATCAAAGACCCAAAGCCCGAAAACCCAAAGACCTTCGATGGTCAAGAACTAGGAGATGAATGTCACACCGATAAGGTCAATCAACCCCTTCCTCTACCTCCGAAGTGATCCTGGAGATCCTGTTTCAACATAACATCTACCGCTCTTCTTCCCTGAGTTCAGTCATGTGAGTCAACTTGGGACTAGGCGGAGCGCTTCGCGTTCTTGTCCTTTCGACCTCTTCCCCCAAATGATGATGCTCCCCATGGTCGTACAGAGAAGCGGTGTTGAACCCCGTACTGTCGATCTTGTCCTCTTCTGCGTCGTCGAATGGATATGAAAAGGTGGGTGCGGATACTAGATCAGGTGATGATCGACGTCTTCCCTTCCTGCTCTTCGCGATGGTCGGGTTTGACGTATGGCGAGGTTGCCACTCGGACACATGTGTCAGATCGTCAATCAAGGGAGATGCGACTTCGGGTCGGTTGTTGGTCATACCAGCTCTGGTGGAGATCAGTGGCGTAGGAGGAGTCAAGAGGATAGAAACTGAAGTGAAGTCCTCAGGCGACGTCGCGAGATCAGGTGTCGATTCAGTCGAGTATCGGTGACAAGGCAGCCCTTTCGTATACTGGTTCCAAATATCGGGATCTGGGGCTCTGAGCGATCTAAAGCTCGAGGAGGTTGTAAGACCAAGACCCAGAAGCGGTTTCGTATTTGTCATTTCGAGACTTTCGAGTGTCCAGTCGAATCCGAAACCGGCAAACATAGCATCTTCAACAGTAGTGATAGAATCGCCGAGGTCAACTCCGCCCCGTCGAAGCTGGTCTCTGTGGCGAGCGGACTCCCTTGATGTGATACCGGGCGCAAATGTATCGCGTGATGTGGTGTCATCGTTGTCCGTGACAAATCTCAGACCTAGAGTGTGAGGAAGGTCGCCGAAGGCCTGAAGATACGTGTACCTGTCTTCCCTGTCGCCACCCTGCCAAGGTCTACCACCTTCTGGGCGCTGCTTTTGAAGCACATCTGTCATAACTTTGAAGCCCAACCCCCGATCCTCCGAAATTTGTTGCCCTGTATTTCGTTTAAAATAGCTCAAAGTTGAGGGGTTGTTCAATCTTGTGCTCGACATCTGAGTTGGGGTCTCAAGTACCGGCGACACCGGTGACATCGGGTCTGACTCGGACGCATATTCCAGATGCTCGCACTGATTTTCTTCTGCCCACTTTGTAGTAGGACTATGATCATCCTCCGGATCGATTGGAGTATTTCTGTTGGAACATGACGAGTCGTCATCCTTGGAAGAACAAGCAGAAGATGATTTTGATTTGCACGGTGGGAATGATTGTGCTCTGCAAGTAACGTATCATAGCCAAATTCAGCACTGAGCCCAAAGACGTCCTCATCCCTCAAAAGCTCACCTCAGCATTGGCTGACTGTGGTCGATCTGTATCATCCCTCCAGAACTCCTCTGAAACTTCCTCCTCGTACTGATCCACAATCGCCTCTGCATCACTTGCAGCCTGTCCATCTCCTTCTTCCTTTCCTCAGCCCTCTCCAGCTCGTGCTGCAGTTTCCATGCGGCCTTGTTCATCGCGAATTTGCGATACTGCTCCAGATCGCTCAGAGTCCTTCTTCGCCTTCGAGTGCGCTGAACCGTGAGCTGAGGAGATAGCTCCAGAGATATAGGGATGCTGGTGTGTATTTCTCCAGATTCATCGTACTCGGTCAAATTAATGCGCTCTGGGAGACATCGCTCCTCAAAACGATGTTGAGGGTCAACAGTCTCGTCGTTCTCTTGATCGTCTGCGTTGGAGAAAGAGGCAGTGTCAAAGTTGGGAGAAGGGAGACTCGGGCTGTTGGGTATCACAGGGGAGAGTACCTGATTTAATCGAGGACTCGGCGGTGGTGGTGAAAAGGGGTCGATTGGTTGCAGAGAGTCGCTGCTACTTGTTGTGGGATCAGAGAAGAAGCACTGTGCCACTCGTTCGCGTGGTCACTCACTCTATGAAGTCGGGGTCGACGAAAATAGGAGCTGGTATGGAAGAGCGATTCCTGTCTACGTGCTCATCACTGAAAGGGAGCTGTCAGTTATGCTGAGAACAATTCGCAGAGATTTACTCACCTCTCCTCTTCCTCTTCTTCTTCTTCCTCCTCTAACGTCCACAGCTTCCCCATACCCATCTTGTGGTTTCCAACTCCATCCACTTCAGACATATCACTCAATCCCAGCCCACACCCGAAATGCTCTCTTCCTTTCTCACGATCTTCTGTGCTCTCACAAGTGGGGTCTGTGTCGGATTCGCAGTCGTCGTCCAGTACGCCCATGATAGGAGGAAGTGTGAGTCTTGATGGGCTTTCGGGCGATCTTTTGAGTTGACGGATGAGAGTCTCGAGCGAAGATTTGTCGGGTGGCGAGAGCGGAAGCGGAGGGTGTTGTGTCGTCGTCGACATTTTTGTTCTGGGTCACACGATCACTGATCACGGGGGCAGGGATGAGAGCAACGAGCTGAAGGGGGAAGGGAAGAGGAAGAAGGAATTTTCAATGGCGAACACTACACCTGGCCGGAAATCGATGCGACGAAGAGGTGACTAAACACGAACTCACATGTACTGCAGCTGAATGGATGAGACTGTACGGTCACAGGATTGATGATGGATGGACAAGTCAGACAAGATGAGATACATCTTTCAGAAGTGTGAGTGACGTGTGGGACTACACACAGACAACGCCCAGATGCACACACACACACAGATACACACACAACCCCGGGAATTGAATGATCGGACATGGATCCCGTCCAGAAACAAGAGTTGAAACAGGTTTCATTTCCCCTCCTCACCTAGGACGTGGCCGGTACAGTATGAAATCAGTCGCGCACACCTTTGGATTCCTTGGGTCATATCGAATCACTGATATCATGACATATGGCACAAGTTGACCAACTCTCACAGTTGCACAGAGACACGGGCTTGTCGAGTCTGGTCAGCTTCCAGTCTGCGCAGCAATGCATATCCACGCATGAGAGATCACAATGATGCCACGCTTTGACAGCGCGTGTTCTTTTGACTCGTACTGCTGGTCTCGGTTACAACCGTCTCACCACCACTGTATTCACATGTCTACTTCCTGAATCCTATAAGCCTTTCGAACCCTTCTTGCCCTTCAATCCGCATGGTATCCCATTCCGAAAGGTTCTCGGCTTTCAAACATTCCGTGTAAAACGCAATCGAAGGTTTGTTCCACTGTAACGAACGCGCGTCAGTAATGAGTAGTTCCGAGCTTTGCCTATGGACTTCAGACCAGACAACAAAGGTATGGGGGTACGGGCATCTCTCAGAGGCGAGAAGGGAAGACCAGATCACATGTGTCGAGTCATTACAACATACCTTCAAGACCCTCCATTCAACCCTTTGACAACCTCGATCTTTGGCAATCTGACCGAGTTCTCCAAAGAATCGTTTACCAAGACCTTGGTTTCGATACTCCGGTTTGACGTAAAGGTCTTCAAGCTGTATCGTCAGTCGAATTAGTATCAGCTTGGCCCCCCTATCGAGAACTGATACATCATGCAATGATACGCGTGCACTCACATAGAGACCGGGGGCTCCCAGCCAAGTAGAATAGGTGAAGAAGTACTGTGGCGAGCAAGCGGTCATCAACATCATTCTTGAGACTTTCAACCGTGAGGCTGGTAGGTGGTATGTACAAGTGGTCACTCACCAGAGCCAAACCGACCGCAATACCTTTACTGCCGTCCTCGGTGATCGTGCGGGCGATCAAACATTCTGCATAACCGTTCTCGAAGATGTTCTTGACCATCTATATGTGTAGACTACCACTCAGCCGCGTCTTCTTCACATGATTCTGAGAACTCAATGATAGCTCAGGGGTGACTTGCCAGCTCAGGAGTCGCGACCACTGATTTCTCTTCTTTCTCGTAGACGGCCTGGTTCGATGTCAGTCATTCACTCTACACCAAAACTGTTCCATGTGAATGTGGTTCTTGGACACTCACAAGCTCGATAATGAGATTCAGTAATTCGGGCTAAAGGACAATACATTGAGTGTGCATTCACTAGTCATCGAGATCCCTCTGTGATGCGGAGATGAGGTCCGAGAAATAGGTTACTCACCACATCATCCTTTGTAGCTTTCACGATCTTTGTGTTGATAGCACTGGCGGTCATTTTTGGTGTTCTCTGTGTCTTCTACTCTGATGCTCTGCCTGATATACAGTCTAGTTGGTTATCGTTGCTGTATCGCTTATACAAGTCCACCTGTCCTCGTGTTTAAGCGAAAAGAAGAAAAGCAGAAAGAAAGAAAGACGAGATCTCTGATTTTCCGAGGGACTTTTTTTTTAACTTATACTTAAAACTCCACCGGGCCACCAAGGTACACTCTTTTAGATGAGGGGATCAAATAGCTTTCACTCTCTCTGGAGACCGGTGACCTTTCTTTCCCGGGATCTCAGCACTTTCATTTACCTTTTGATTCATGACCATTGCTTGATCGTTCACTCTCACAAACAGACAACATCCTTGCCTAATCAACATCAACAACCGGCTTTGTATTCTGCCATCACTATGCCTGCCCCCACCTCGTCGCCCTGGCAAAGGCGACTCCGACGTCTGTTCCTCTTCGTAGGGACGGCTTCCACATTCTATGTCCTCTCGTCGTATATCGTGGACAGGATGCGAGAGGCTCGCATCAAAGCTATCAGAGAGAAGAGACAACGTGACCTGTGAGTGGACTTGGTATCGAGGATGAGTTGAGGGGCTGCTGCAAGAAGGACAAGCAGAAGCTGAGCCAAAAGTGTTCCGGTCTCGATAGGATGAAAAACCATTTCACCTCGTTAATCTCCACCATCTCATTCACCCTTTACGCCCTCTTACCGACACTTCAGCCTCAAGTGTTCGAGGCATATCCCGTGGAAAGTACCAGTCAAGCGCTGCAAGGTCTATCCACCACTTCTCTGTCCGCGTCAACATCTAGTGCCGAAACTTCAGAACGAGAGCAAGAGAGTCCGGAAAACTCGCTTTATCTCCATCGATCAGGTCAACATGAGCACCATTCGCAGGATCATGAACGTGACCAACATACAGCGCATGAAGATGTAAGGAATGGTAAAGACTCGGGGAAGAGTCACAGTCCTAGTACTAGTGTACAAGGCACTGAATCGTGGGCAAGCGAGTTTAGGAGAGGGAGTAGTAATAACGGGGAAGAAACGGAGAGCGAAGTACTAATCGGATCCAGTATCGGTCAACCAGAAACCGATGATGGAGTGAGCTGAACCTCAACTTTCCTTTCTGTGCAATGCTGAGCTGACAAAACATTCTCAGATGTCATCTATCGTTTCCCACTCAATATCACTACCTCCCACGGACACATCGTCCAACTCTCCTTCTCCACCTTCGGAACACTCTCACTCTGCTCAGCTCGATTCATCGCCTTCTTCTGCACCTCCGATCAGCAAAAGCAAGAAAGAGCTTTGGAAAGATCTCAAGGCGCAAAGTAAGATTGTGCATGTTCGGAAGTGGATGTTTAGGCAAGCTGACTGATATGAATCTAGGTCTGACACGTACAATTACCACAATCTACCTCCTGCCCATGCTTTACCTCCTCACTTCCTCACAACTTGCCATTCTCGCTCGCAATCGATATTTGCAAGACGTGGAGACCAGTGTCGCTGCTACATCTACCCATTCGTCCGCAGAACTGGAATATGAGGACGGTCTTCAAACACCTCGTCGAAGCTTGTCACAAGCGACTCTGACAGCAGACGATCATCCTCCAGCTAGTAACAAGAAACGAGGCTGGCTTCCTTCGTTCTCGGTAGATGCTATGGGATTGTCCGAATTCGTGGACGGCAGTACATTCCTTCTCCCTAATCCTGTTTCACTTCTCCCTACGGCTGTCACAAAATATCTCCCAGCCTTTGTGAGACCGTCTCCCACTGTTAATCGATCAAGGAGCATCACACGAGATCTAGACGAGCAAGAGATCAGGAGAGCAGAGATGCAGTCCGCAAAGGCGGAAGCGGAGAGACTGTTCCTGACATATTCGTGGTGGTTATTACACGAGGGGTGGAAGCCCGTTGCATCGAGAGTGGACCTGGCGGTAGGAAAGGTTTTTGGAAAGTGAGCTTGCTGATGTTGCCTCTGCGCATGGAAGCAACATATGAGCTGACTTGTGACCATTGAATAGTATGCCTCTCAAGAAGGATCTGACGGGTGCCGATTGGGAGCAAGGATTGAAAGAGGTTCGAGCGGAAGTAGAGATGGAATTGAGTCGGGCGGGTACAGTGGAGCTGTACGAGTGAGTTATCGTGCGTCCTTGTGGAGTCCGATGCCACTGATACAGTTTGTCAATCAAGCTTCACACCCCACCTGATTCCGACCACAATTCCCCACGCTAGCCACCTCCCGTTCCCATCACATCCTAGCGATCATTCACCTTACCTCGCTTCATTAGTTGACGAGACAATCTCCCATATTCGTTCTCCAGACGGGAGATACCTGCTCGAGAAAGGTATTGCGGCTTTGTCGGCCAATCTTTTAGATACATTGAAGAGCGAACTTTACACCCCTCCAGGAGGGTTTGGAGAGAACGAAGTGCAGACGCAACGAGACAGGAAACTTGTACATTGTTTACCGGAAATAAACAGATGGGGCAAAGGAGTCTGGGAAGGAGTACCAGACAGTGGAGTAGAGGTGAGTTGCTGACACCGAATGTCACCTCCTGGAATAACGTCGAGGAGATGTCCTGGGCTGATTGATGACGAGTACAGGCAATGTTGGCTGTACCAGAATTCGAAGGATTTGCAGCTCTTGTTTTTGGAGATTGGGCGCCGAAGTGAGACTTGGTTTTGAGAATGGGAGATTCGAGTACTTCTGAGCTTAGTATATGTTGTACGTGTAGATATGACTTTGCGGATGTCAGACGCCGTGAGGGCTGGAGACGGTAGAGCAGCAAGAAAGATCAAGCAGAACGGCAGCACCGGCCAATGACACTTTCACTTCAAAGGAGTGACTATCATCCAATAAAAAAGTGAATGCCGCACGGAACTCAGTAGATTGTCCTTTTCACACCGTATGCATCCATGTATTGCTTGACTCAACTCCACAACCGAGCTACTCGGAAGCAGCGGGGATGTTGACCTCAGGCTGGAACAGGGACGAACCACATCAGTCCATGAATGCGAACAAGGAGAACGGATGCAGAATGACTCACGTTGAAGAAAAGAGTCTGCATACCCCAAGGGAAAGGCTAGAAAGTCCGATGGATGATCAGCACGCCATTCTACTCTGTTCGGCGGACGCCATGCTGATTGTACCACTCCTCTGACTCACCTTGTTTCGGATGTTCATGTAAGAGTAAACGGGCCTCTCGGGGAGTTCACCGCCGTTCTCGTGCCTGTTAGGTTGCACGGGTTAATGGCGATTCGGTAGAACCACAACGTTACATATCCCCGCCCTGCGGCGGCGGCGGACGTCTCGAAGAGGTTGTTGCCACCTCGAATGTAGCACGTCCGTTGTTTACCCGCCCTCGAGACCACGAATGACGACTCGTGACCCCCAATCACTCCAACCTCATCTCTCTCTTCCGGAACTCCCCTTCCACCCTAAGGATCCACACACATCCCCGCACACAATCGCATGCTGACAGTTTCAACACTCACTTGAGGTGCTCGAGATGCTCGTGGTGAGCGGTTTCGAGCTTGTAAGTCCAGGCGGCACCGACGAGGGCACCGGGGATACAGACGTAGAATGAGATCTTTCGCCAGAGATCGGTGGTTTCTGCGAGAGAGTAGAGCGATAGACATTGTTGTCAGTCATCACGGATCAATTGTAAGGAAGGGGTAGACACAACGTGTGGGAGGAACATGTTCGTTCTACTATCGTAGATAGATAGATGGGAGAAACGACGACGACGACGACAAGACTCACCAGCAGCGTGAGCCCTGACAGCAGCTCGTCGAGCGACAAACTCGTTCTCACCCGCAGAGGTGGAAGCGGTAGCGAAGCCCCTGACGGCGGGTCTGACTGAACGTGCGGCGACTCGGAACATCTTTGCGGTGTTGCTTGTGATGAATATGAAGAGAGCTGAAAGTTGTCAGTGAGTGATGAAGGTGAAGGTATTGCGTAAAGACACACTGAGAGGGAGATTTGTGGGAATGGGTGTGGTGTGTGGTGATGTTGTGGACGAATCAGGAGCCCGTTTTCTTCCGTACGGTCAGATTGGATTTATCTTTTCAGGTCCTCCCATTTAAAGCGTCATTGGATCAAAGAGTGCCACTTTGATGCCACGTAGTGTCCCGACTGGAGTAACTTACAAAAGTCGCGTTTCAACCTTGAACACTGTACCTCTATCATACATATCAGCTCGTCACTCCTTCCTTCCTCCTGCATTGGATGCAGACTGAGAAGCGACCTGGTAGTGGTTGTTAACACGAACCACCATGGCACCGGGAATCTCCTATGACGAGTCGGGGTCACTCGCCAGCTATTTCGGAGTGACGTTCCTCACCCTCGTACTGGTACCTTGGACTTGGGCAGTGACGAGACCTAGTAACAAAGGTGGGCTCAGGACAAGTGTCATGGAATCGTCAATGGTTCAGATCGCTGATTGTTTTTTGACCTATCCCGTCGCTCCTGCTACCAACCGACGACATCTCTCTCGACCTCTCGCCGCATTAATACTCCGCTTATTGCTTATTGCCCACAGACAACTTGAAACCCCTCTGTCCCTGTCCGACATGTACTTCCTCTCCTGCCCGAATCGCCCAACTCAAATCATCCTCTCGAAAACGAAAAGCCATCAGACGATACATCCCTCTGGTCCTGGCTTGGGGTCTGTTGGTCTATCTCTGCTACGGTTTGTCGCATGCGCCGAGATTGGGTGAGGGGACGGTGTATAACCCGTTTGAGATTCTGGGGATAAGCGACTCGAGTACGGAGAAACAGATAAAGAAGCATTACAAGAAGTTGTCGTTGCAATTGTGAGTGGTACACCAATACATCTCATGGCGTCGTATGGCTTGCGTCTTGCTTCGCTCTCCGGCTCCCCGTCTTTCAATATCCCACTCCTCCTTTCTCCACTGCCTTTCCCTCGGATTCCTTCCTCGTTAATTTCACCCTGCTTCGGAGATCGATCGGCCCACTTTGCTGACACTGGTTGACACGCCGCAGCCACCCAGACAAAATCAAGCTCGCAGATAATCAGACGAAAGAAGAAGCCGACGAAAAATTCGTCCAACTTACCAAGGCCTACAAATCCTTGACGGACGAAGTGACCCGAGAGAACTTGGTCAAATATGGCAATCCTGATGGACCACAGCAAAGAGAAGATAAAATCGCCATCCCACAATGGGTAGTCGAAGGGAAGAACAGTATCTGGGTCCTGGGTGCTTATGGCTTGGTGCTCGGTGGTGGAATCCCTTGGATCGTCGTGAGTTGTGCTTGTTTCCTCGCTCCTGTCGGTCTCATGCACCTGATTGCCGCACGGAAGCTGAATGATAACCTCTCTTACATAGGGCCGATGGTGGTTCGCACAACGACGACTCACCCGAGACGGTATACTTAATCCGACCGCCGAGATTTTCTTCCACCAACTTCGCGATGATACCGACTTCACCTCCCTGATCGCTCTTCTCGCTTCTGCTTTGGAGCTTCACTCTGTTCTAGGAGGAAAGAAGAAGGTCAGCAAGAAGGAGAGGAAAGAGAGGCAAGCTAAAGTGGAGGAGTTGGAGAAGGTGCTCGAGGAGAAGAAGCTTGAGATTGGGATTGAGGAGAGTCCACTGATGAAGCAGGAGAGCAAGGTGATTATCACCAGCGCTGTGGCAAGGAGGGCTAGAGCTCTACTCTGGGCACATCTGCTGAGAGTGGACCTGGATGACGCGGAAATGCGTTCTGGTGAGTGAAGCAAAACCGAGTAGTGACGAGAAGTGATTAACCTGGCCGTTTGTGCAGAGATCATCGCTGTCCTTCGAGTACTCCCTCCTTTGCTCAACGCTCTCCTCAATATCGCTCTTGCTCACAATTGGCTCGCTACTTCCTTACTCTGCATTAAGGTCCAGCCTGCTCTCGTTCAAGCGCTCCCGGCCGATGCCTCTCCTTTGGCTCAACTGCCAGGTATCTCTCCTGAAAAAGGTACCGAGCTGCAGATCGTCAAAAAGGCAGAAGGACTCAAGTGGTTGGAGAGGTTCGTCAAGTCGGATCATGTGGATACCACCGAGGCCGATGTCGTGGCAAAGTACTGGCCGAGATTAGAAGTGATCAGTGCAGAGTTCAAGGGTGAGCGTCCCGGCATCATTCCAGATCGAAAGAGATGCTGATGAGCGCTTCCAGTTGGCGGAGAGAGCCTTGTTACTCCCAGCTCGATCGTCGATCTTACATACAAAGTCCGATATATCTACCCTGGCACACCGTATTCCACCTCGAAAAATAAACCTAGGAGTCTTCTCCCAGACGGCGATGCGCACGAGAAGGCCGGCTCAGAGAACGGCGTGGCGGATTCTGTCGCTGATGTGGAGGAGTCGGTGACCAAGGTTGAGCAGGAGAAGGAAAAGCCAAGCCCTGTGGATGTGAAAGAAAAGGTCGTGGAGAAGCTTGATGTCGCTTCTAAAGGCAAAGAAGTGACGGAGCAAGAGGTTCCGCCGAACGGTTACGCCCATGCTCCGCGTTGGCCTCAAGTGAGTGCCTCTCGGACAATCTAGACTGGTGTTCGTTCACTAACTTGTAAGCATAGCTCCGAAAACCTAACTTCTACGTCCTCCTTGGTGACTCCAAGCTTGACAAGGTCATCGTTCCCCCCGTGAAAATCACAGATATCCCCTTCCCTCGCTCAGATGGGTTGCCTTCTGAACCTAAAGAATTTACTCTGCAATTCCAAGCTCCTCCAGAGCCTAACTTGTATTCATTTGTCGCTCATTGGCGAAGCGACACCTATCTCGGTGCTGATGTGCATGTCCCGATCATGGTGAGCGCGGGTATTGGCCAGCTTATCGGTCGAAGCTGACGAAGGATGTTTGATCTCAATAGCTCAAAGTGGAATCTCCACCAGATGAAGAATCAGGGGATGTCGCCGATGATATCTCAGAACCGGACGAGGATACACTTGCCGGTCAAATGGCTATGATGAGAGGGGAGAAGGTGAGACCTTCAGGTGTACATGGAGGTCACGAGGATGATGATGATGACGAGAGTGGAAGCGAAGATGAGTATGAGAGTTCGAGTGACGAAGAAGGACCAAGGAGAACGAAGGCGTATAATGAGGATAGCGATAGTGACAGTGATTGAGAGGCGGCAAATTGCATGCATCATGGTCGTTGGTCTGTTGTGGGACTGCAAGATCGTAAGATCTCGATCCAAAGTGATGAATACGTTTGATCGACCTGATATATCGTCAACAATCAACAGGCGCGTGTATCATTGATGTGAAGTTGACCGATGTTTCGTTACGTGGCTTCGAAGGATGTAACGCTCTTCTCTCGACATGATTTGCAGATCATCTCCAACAGCTTACATCCCATCACCTCGTCATCTCCATTCAATTAACGGCCTGGCTTGAGCAGGACATCGAGTCATCGACAGTCAAGTGCGGCCCGACCTGAGCACTGGTTCTACGACCTTTGATCATCTTCCTCAAGACCAAGAACAAGCATACGACCGCCTGAGAGGACGAAGAGCGACACTTCTTTCTCTCCGTTTGATTCCCACTTCCATCAAGATGTTCGCCGTTGCTTCGAACCTCTTCTCCAAGACATCCTACTTATCAGCATACACCATCCATTCCTCATCCTCGTCTTCCTCCTCACCATCCTCATCATCCACTCATCTCCCCTTCGCCACATCATCCTCCTCCGCCTCTTCCGCTACACCATCTACCGCTAGCACAGCGAACGGTACTTCTACGAGCGGCACTACGTCCGGAACGTCAACGACGGTGGTCAAACCTTTCAATGTGGGCTTATGGCGAGTCAGTAGCGGGACTCATAAGACGACAAATAAGGAAGTGTCAGTATGGACATTTGAGAAGAAGGTGTTGGATGGGGTCAAGCCGGGTGTCGCGATGAATGGGATGGGCGGGAAGGAATGGGTTTTGGAACAGTTGAAAAAGGAGGTAAGTGTGTGATTTCATATGGGTCTGCTCATGGTTGTCATATTCGTGATGATCTGAGGGGGTTTCGGTCTCGGTGCTCGCTGCGTGGAGAGGAGAGAGTGTCATCTCGATTTGACGAGGTGGTCCGAAGATGTGACTGCGTCCCGGTCGTTGGAGCTCGGATGAAGCGGATCGACCAATTATCTCCCATATTGGCCAAGCTTGACTCCAGAATGATCTGTCAGCCCTATCACACTGTTGCTCACACTGCGTTCCATTATCCACCCTTTAGGCATCATCGCTATCGCGACTTCGACACCCCGACATACTGCACATGGTCGAACCGCTCGAAGAATCACGATCCGAACTGACATTCATCACCGAACGAATCACCTCCTCCCTCTCTACTCTCTTCTCAACAGCTTCCACCTCGTCTGCCCTTCGAGGAGGTAGACCACCTGCCGGTGAAGGTTCTGCTAGAGGGGAAGTGGATTTGGATGAGACTGAGATACAGAAGGGGACGTTGCAGGTGGCAAAAGGGCTGGGGTTCCTGCACAATCAGGGGAAAGTAGTGCATCTGAATTTAGGTCCAGAGGCCGTAGTCATCAATTCAAAGGTGTGTCAAGCCTTGGTCCATCTGTGCTCGAACAGACCACCCCCAGTGCGACCTGAAGGCGGTCCACAAGCAATTCACGGCTCCTTTTTAGAAGGTTGCGCTAACCCTGTCATCTTCGTCAATGTAGGGAGACTGGAAATTGACAGGATTGTCACATACTACCCCGCTGAATCAACCAGACGGGTCGCCCACGAAATACGTCTTTCCAGAGACTGATCAAAGATTACCCCCGCAAGTCCAGTGGAAGCTGGACTATCTAGGTAGGCTACTTCCTCCTTGCTTCAGATCCATACCCTCAAATACACGAGACGAATGACTTTTGGGCTGATTCACTGTGCTCATTTTGAAAGCTCCTGAATACGCCCTCGATTCCACCCTCACACCCTCATCCGATCTATATTCCCTTGGATGTCTGCTTTACGCTGTCCACATGGGTGGTAAGCCACCGTTCCAAAACCGAGGTTCGATGCAAAGTCTACGAGACAACGCTGAGGGTTCTTTGATACGGCGAGAGTGGATGAGCGGGTCGAAGTGGGAACAGTGTAGTCCTGAACTCAAGGGTGGGTCTCATTGAACCTGCGTCGAAATGGGTCCTGGTAATTCTAGACTTGAGATTGGTATTAATGACTTCAATCTTTAGATTTACTTCCCCGCTTGCTTACACGGAATCCCGCGAACCGAATATCGCTTGCGTCTCTCCCTTCACACTCATTCTTCTCGTCTTTGGCCATCTCAACCCTCAATTTCCTTGATCCGACCACCTTCGCATCGAAACCACGAGAAGAGAAGGCGACATTCCTTCGAGGTTTGGTGAGAGTCCTACCCACCTTCTCAGAGCGGTTGAGGAAGGGCAAAGTGCTGCCTAGTCTGTTGGAGGAGGTGAGCTGAGCTACTGCATCCTTGAGGGCCAACCGAGGGCTCATGGAATACTTATAGATGAAAGATCCATATCTTTTGCCTTTCATCTTACCCAATGTGTTCGAGATCTCGAGGGGGCTGAGCAAGGACGAATTTGCTGGGGTGTTGCCAAGCCTGCAACCGCTGTTTGCATTGAAGGATCCACCACAAAATATGCTCAGTGAGCCTTGCCTCTTAGCATTCAGGTGCGCCGTCAGCTGACCTCCCGGACAGCTTTGTTGGAGCATTTATCCCTGTTTGAGGAGAAGACCACTCCTCCGATATTCCGAGAGAGTAAGTAGTACATGGTGGACTTGACTACAACCTCGTTAACTGTGATGGCGGAATAGACATCATGCCTCTGATCTACAACTCTCTCGAATGTGAACATCTTCCCGTCCAAGAACGAGTGCTCAAAACCGTACCGCGTCTCTGCGAGGTACTCGACTACGGGACAGTACAAAATGTCCTGCTCGTTAAAGTGGCTGTATGTGCAAATCCAGCTGTCGGCATGGCATCAGTATCATCAGCTGATGTCGATGGGAATATCGGACAGATTTTGTTCACCAGGACCAGGATCTTGTCTGTCAAAGTCCAGACACTGGAATGCTTCAAAGCAATGGTGAAGACTTTGGATAAGGCGACACTGACCACGAAGCTCGTACCACTGTTAGCGAAGATCAAGACGAAGGGTAAGCTCTTTCCGCTATGGGCTGGGTGAACATAGATGGCCTGACGATCAATCTTCAGAACCGGCTGTCATGGTCAGTTCATCGACACTCTTTGGGTAGCGCAGCGGAGCTGACGCGTCAAACAGATGGCCACTCTCGCTGTACACGAAGCAATGGGGGCGAAGGTCGATAGGGAAGCAACAGCGACGCTTGTTCTACCGCAGCTTTGGTCAATGTCAATGGGTCCCTGTGGGTGAAACATTATGCCGGTAAGAAGAATACGCTAATATCGAACTACAGTGCTCAATGCAGAGCAGTTTGGCCGATTCATGACGTGAGCTGAAAGTCCCGTTTCCGCGCGGTCTGCCGGGCTGACACCTGGTCGTATAGCGTGATCAAGACTCTTGGAGCACGAGTTGAACAAGAACATTCCCAACATCTTCGAGACGTCCATCGAATTGAGCAGCAGACGGCAAGCTTGTCAGCGAGCAATGGTTTCTCCACAGACGGAAGCCGCGGTCTGACGCACTTGGGCGGAGGCGAAGTGGACTTTGAGACCTTGGTCAGAGGTGGATCTGCAGTACCATCACCTAATCCTGCAGTCGGCTTGACCGAGCCGTGGGATGATGAGGGGTGGCTGAATGGCGGCGACACAAATGGTGGTCTCGTGAGTCTACTCTGCATGGCTCTTTCACCCGAGAGTTGGAGTGAAATGCTAATCGAATTCCTGTTTATGGTAGCAGACATCCACATTCCCTTACCTGAGTATGAATTCTACCGGAATGTCATCATTCCCAGTGACTACACCTGCTCCTACATCACCAGCCCAACCCGTTATCCGGCCTAGCCCGATCTCTCATGCCAGCTCATCGCGGCTCAAAGCCAGGCCCGTCCCACCATCAAACTTTAACGCGTCGGCATTTACGGAGAGCTCTGCATCCAGTAACCCTATGATTCCCACGCCGTCAACATTCGCATCCTCTCCAGCTTTAGCACCACTACGACCTCAACCACAAAGCCAATTAACCGAAAGTCCCATTCTAGCACCGCAAGTCAAGAACAATCCGCCGTTCTACGGAGGCTCAGGCTCAGGCTCAGCATCGGTAATGGGCGGAGCAAATTACAACGTCAATCTTTCACCTCAAGCCCCAGCACAAAACCGTTATGCCAATCAACCTCTATCATTCATGTCTACCCCTTCTCAGCCACCTACTCAACCAATGCAGCCTGCTGTGAAGCCGCCACCCGGCTGGGCGCCAGGATTGATGCAACCTACTGCTGCGTCGAAGCCCGTTTGGGGGAAGAGTGGGGCAGGAGCAGGTGGTACGCAGGATTGGGGCGATTTCGATCCGCTTAAGTGAGATGGGAGTATCGGTTCATGGGCGGACGACTAATACCACCTCATGGGGGTCGGCCAAGGTTGGATGTGTTCAGCTTGAACATAAGGCAAGGCAAACGTATGTAATGAATGCTAGTGCAGCAAGGGCAAATGTAATTTGGTTAACCCAGTAGTATGCTAGTAGTTGAGGCATGTTAATGTGCGTTTATAGAGTGCTCAGATGGAGCTGCAATTGATGCGTAATAATTAAATGAGTAGTGAGTGAATTTATAATGTAAAATAAGGGGGGTTAATTAATGTCAAGTATCAATACTACGATTGTACTGGCATCATTAGGTATGCGTGGTATGGTGTTGGGCTTGGAATTGTCCATTCTAGAGAGTTACTATGCACTGATTCTGTTAGGAAAGATGGAGTACTTGTGTAGAATTGTGGAGCTCCCCAAGGATTCATTGAAGCAGCTGGTTGTGCTGTTAGCATGTCGTAAATCACGTATAGAAATACAGCTGTAGCCGCTACTGAGATCATTGATCCGATAGAGCTAATGTAGTTCCATCCTTCGTAAGCGTCAGGGTAATCAGGAATTCGACGAGGCATACCTGCTAGTCCTAGGAAGTGTTGTGGCATGAATGTAGTGTTTACACCGATGAATAGTGTCCAGAAGTGGATTTGTGCTAGTCGTTCGTTGTATGACTTACCAACAGGAATTAGATATTGGCGCATCGCACCTTTAGTGTACTGTGATGAGGACAGTATGTCGACCAGGTGGCACAGGTATGATGCCTTGGTGAACCATAGTCATACAAGTCTTGCAGATGACCATCATGCATATCGTTCGTGAGATGTCGTCAAACAGCACAAACTCCTCGTTTCATTGCTCACTACAGCTCAGCATCTCCAATATCAACGTCCATCTTAATTTCCTGGACTTGATCTTCCTGACCCTTGACCACGTCAGATCCGTCATCTTGCACCACCTCCACCACCTTGTTCCGTTCCTTTCCTTCCGCTTCTGCATCACCGGGTTTGAGCTCTACTCCGTCGAGCATATCGTTGGCGACTAAGAATCTGATCGTTTGTGATAACTGTGATAGAGTGTTTTGAATAGGATTGGCAAGGAGCTGTATGCGGTGATAAAAGTCGTAATCAGCGCCAAACGCAGAATAAATGGTCGAAGTTTGTATGGGTGAGAAGTCATTTCGAGAGGGGGAGCATAGAGATAGAGGTGGGATGATGCGGGAAATGACGACTCACAGAACCGAGTAGACTCGGTCTGGAGAAAGGATTATTGTGTTTCTTGATCTGAGGTTGACGAGATGCTTTCTTCTTCTCCACATCATCACCATGAGTCCCTCCGGCACCAGTAACTGTCGTTCCATTGGACTGTAAAACCGACCGAACCGGATCAAGTCAGCTTTGATCCAAGCATTGGACGGCTGGTCCACCGAGACATACCTTGGTATGAGCGAAACGACACCTGTCTCCGAACTTACATCGACCTGATGCTGCATAGAATTTACAGATTGGTCTGGACGGGGTTCCCGAAATATGGTCTTTGACCGCCGTTTCTGGCGCAGAAGCGATCGCAGGAATTGACCCAGGCAGCAGCTTTGTACCGTGTTCGCTCTTTACTTCAGACGCGGAATCGGAGTCGGAATCGGAGTCGGAGTCGGAGGTCGTATCGGATGACGAGTCAGATTCTGTTTCCGCGCTCTCCGAGCCATCTTCGCTGGAAGGAGTATCGTAGTCTCCCAGTGCAGCCAGGGCATTGGTCTCCTTCTCCTTGATATCTGCGCTAGGCGAGGTTGGGCCCACGAATGATGGTCGGGACGCTTCGTCTGTCGACACAGGTGCATCACCTCTTCCCCACCCTCGATCCAAAGTCCTTCCCTCACCTGTATATCCTCCTCGTCCCGTACCTCTGCCTCTGCCTCTTCCCCTTTCTTCCCTTCCTCGACCTCTACCTCTTCCTCGGCCTCTGTCCCAACGACCATGTCCACCACCAGCTTGTCCGTCATCAGTCGCCGCCGGTCGGGGTTTCGCTTCCCTCCCCCATTCTTCCGCCATAAAAGCAGCATCATTACGACCACCCATACCACCTCTGCCTCCTCTCCCCCGTCCTCCGCGAGACGGAAACTCTCCACGAGCGATAGCTGCTTTGCGCTCTTCTGCCTAAACAACCGTCAGTTCCACTTGTTAGTTCTCGATCTCTGACGGATACAAGATACCCTCTCACCTTCTCTTGCATCCGTCTCGAGCTTGGCCATTTGGCTTTACGTTCCGCTATCCACTTTTCTATCTGTTCAGGCGTATCCAACGTGATGTTCGTCCCCTGTATAGGTGGGAGTGGTCTACGATCAAGTCACATCGCACATGAGCATGACAAATTCAAGTCGACAACAGGTTTTCTGAAAAGACCATATGGCTTACCCTTTGCGCGTTGCGAATCTCTCTTCTTCCTCACTCCTCTCCACCACCCTTCCAGCAGGGAAGATCAGATGTCTATCCCCCTCATGGATCTCCACGTCTTCTCCTGACCCGACAAATTTACATCCTGGATGAGAACAATTTCTCCACGGTTTGAACGAATCACCTCCACTTGCCATTGTTGTGAGGTCCGCAACAAGGGGAGGTTGGTTTGGACGTTGTTTCTTTGTCAGAGGCGGTTGAGATGTCCCGGAGCTTGAGGAAGGAAAGGGATGGTTGTTCAGGTAGGTCGAAGAGAAGGCGTAGCCATCAGGAGTCGTCACTGGTCGAGGTTGGAATAACGACTGACCGAAAGACGGTCCTCCAGCTAGCGGAGAGTAGAATGGTTGAGCAGGATACAACGGTGCAGTTTGATAGCCTCCACTAGCTTGGTAGCCCCCGCTTGTCTGATAGCCTCCCGTATAGTTGGTATTGTACGACGTCAAGGGGGAGGGCTGAGGCGGGTAGTAGCTCGTTTGAGGTTGAGGTACATATGAGTATTGTTGCTGTTGTTGTTGGTACGAGGGACGCGATGGAGATGGTCCAGCAGTACCTGAAGCCGTGGAGGTGGGAGGGAAAGCCGGTCGAGAGGGAAGCGAAGGATGAGGAGGAAGAGGGAAGGGCTGGCGTGAGTTCATCGTGCCAGACTCTGTTGGTCTGGCCGTCAACCTCTATGTATCAGCAGAATTGATGAGAAGCGATCAGATGAGATAACTTTGATACAGACAGATCTTATACATGAAACCTGCTCTCAATCAACTTTTCTGGAGTGCACCAGTTCAAAATAAAGTGATGACGTCCTCATTTCTCTTGTTTCCATCGCGACAAAGTCGGATATCTGTTTATTTTGAAACCAGTTGCATCGACCATCGACTCGGTCTTTCCACTTGGTCTTCGACAGGCATAGAATCACAACGGCTTCCCCACGAGACGATACACGTACATCTGGAACAGACTGAACTGGACACTTCCCATCCATCAGCATAGCACAAGCTCATCTCGTAAGACTCAACCCAGCTGCTCATCACACAAAATGGAAGCCCTGTCTCGAAGAGAAGAGCAGGATATCATGGAGACTGCAAAGTCAGAAGCACTCAAACATTGTGATAGTCATGTAGCTGGTGAGTGAGAATAATATCATTCGCCTCACTACTGGTTTTGTACACCGATTCAACGGTGCTGAGATTATGCTCAGCTTTCGCCGATTGCGCTACTGGACGAACGTTCTCGCTGCCTTTTGCTTGTAAGGGGAAATTGGACGCTATGCAAGGGTGCATGAAGGACTAGTGAGTCAACATTTGTTATTTGAATGTTACCTCTTCACAGACTTCACGCACTGATCCGGACGGTATGACAGTATGACACAAGAACGACTAGACGCTATGAAACTCGAATACATTGCACATCGATCGGAGAACGGACGTCTAGCCGTGGAGGCACTACGGAAGAGCAGGGCAGACAAGTTACGAAAGATGGCCGGATTGGCAGAGGAAGCCCCAGCGAGAAGATGACGGGAGATGGAGATCAGCTTGGGATTCGAAACGGACATGAGACGAGGGGTCGTGGCTTGGTTGGTGACATCGCATCCACATGACATTCACATCGGTCAGAATGCCCACACCAACGCACTGATCGTCGGTAAGAATTGGCTGTTTCAATGGTGTGTTTCATCAAGTAAATTCTGCTCACGGACAAGCATACATCATGACTGACATAGTTATAACACACGTCGGTATTCATCTCGAGTTCTTCGTTTCCACAGGCTTCGGTCTTCATTCTCGACAAGGATCGTTCCCACTGGAGGCCATTCTATGACTAGCTACGGCTGACTGCGGCTGACCCTGTCCCGCACTCGATGAGAAGTTCTCCACAGTGCTTTGAGACTGAACATGCCCGTCGAACCCCTTCGATCCAGTGGATACTGGTTTTGGAGGCAAGTCTTTGGAGGTCCGAGGAACAACGACAGAAGGACGAGCGGCGTCATCTCTGGGCTTACCTGAAAATGGTGGACAGAAAAAGAATCAGGTCAAGAGCACGACTTATTCTCTTGAGGGGATTTGGAAAGCGTCACTTACTCTCGATGCTCTTCGCCGAAGTGCACACAAACGACTGATCGCTATCGTAGCCCTCGTCGTCCCGCGTCACAGTGGTTGCACTCGCTGTCACTGAGTGAAATTATAAGCTGGGGTGAGCATCACTATTGAAAAGCGGCAACATCGGTCAAAGAATCCGCGATCTGCAGTAGAAGCCCCTTCACACCTATGACTTGTGTCCTGAAAAGGATGCAGTACCGACGTAGAAACACTCACCTCTATCAGTGCGGTCAGAAATGGTATCCTTTGACATACTATGGGAAACGTTCTCTCGAGTCATGATCTCTGCTCGTTTCATTCAAATTCTACTGTATTGACGGTTGGCGGCTCTAGCAACACATGATAAGGGAAACGAAAGAACGATCTCTGAAGAACACGCATAACATATGTGGAGTCACGCTACTGTCACAGTGCTTCGAGAAGACGTCCACCTCGATAGAGGTCAGATACATAGATTTTGCGATCTCGTTGTCCACATCCTTCTGCAAGGAAGTTCTCATCCTTTGTAACACGAGAAGTCGACTATGAGATCTTTTGTTTGTCAATACGAATGATGACATATTCTCTGGGAGACAGGGCGGGAGCTTCCATTTGATTTCGAAGGGCTGCTCATTGTAATTGAGTGGTATGACGGACGCTTCTGAAGACCAAGGTCAGGACTGACAGATACTATGTCGTTCGGCTCTAGGTCTTCTGATATCGCTCAGTCAACCGCCATGTTGGATATGGCAACCAAATCAGATTTTCATTTCTCACATCACAAAGAGGTATGAAATCCTCTCCACGAAGACCACAAGGTACTCATTGTCTACTACGTCTCGTGGGATCTCTTTGCGCCCATTCCGCGTCAGTGTACATGTTGATCTCTTCCTTTGTATAAACTTCCCTTGGCACTGTCAGGCTCATGGCAATCAGATTGGTACCGGGCGGGCCCTCTGAAGTGAACTTGGGCTGAATGGTGCTGAGGTCAATGTACTGATACACGTCGCCTGTCGTTGAGGCGTTGCTCGAGACATTGACACTTGTGACCGGGACGGTTGCTCTGCCAATGCTTGATGTAATAGCCGTCCTATCCAGGCCAGCGGAAGGAGGACTGAACTGGTTCATTGAGGACGGTGGTCTGCCGTACATACCCTCTGCCATATCCTGTCCTCGCATACTCGGTGGGACAATCGGCATATAGTTGCCAGGAGCAGCGGCTCTGAATTGGCTCATCGCGGGCAAAAGTGGCCTTCCGTTCATGACAGTCATCATGCCCGGTCCAAGCATGCGAGGATGAGTGCTCATCCTGGGATCGACCATACGACTACCAGTGAAAGCAGCGCTTTGTCCAGGGTTGGGCTGCGACCAGCTGCCATCTGAAGTTGGCCAGCTACCATCGGGTCTCCTGCGAGGGCATGAAGAGGAGTTTGTGTCTGAAGGACAAAATCAGTGAGAGACACAAGCCACTGAGACTGTCGGACTGTCGTTGACGGAGTGGTGAGTACTCACCTCGATTAGGAGCGGAAATGTTACTACGAATGCTAGAAGCGGTTGTTCAGAACATGCTGTGTGTGATCTGGGACGGTGATAGGAATGTGTTGGATCTGGAAAGCAATGCTGGTGTGCGTGATTGCGTTGTAAGAGGCAGAACAAAGCGTTCTTCAGTAGCCACCAAAGGGTCACAGTCCATCACTCAGCTTCTTTGGACAAGCCGATGTTGTCCTTTCAATTTCATCTGTTCCAATTCAAGTGAGTATCCGTTCACCTAGACTCATTTCGATTGAATCCTTATCGCGATGTGTCACTAGGAGGCGCTGACATCTGGTTGCTGTGTCGCGCATGAAAGGTTGCCCTATGGCGTAATCTACCAGCGTATGAACGGATACATCTGAATACCGATCCCCTGTGTTTTGTCAGACGGCGTCATGACAAGGTTGCCTCCTCCTCACACGCCTCTTCCAAGGGCAGGTAGGCACTCAGTCTGCGAACTTGTCTACCAACAAGTCACAACAGATGGGGTACAAGGATTCCAAACACACAGGAGCCAGGAGAAGACCATTGCTTTAGACAGAGAAACAGTACATGTCCCAAGCAACAGTCATGCCTCATATAATCATTCATATATCACACTTTGCGTATAGTAAAGCAGATCCTTATCCGACGGGCTGGCCTATCAAGGGGGCCGTAAAGGAATGGCCATGTTAAGATTTTTAGCTGGGGTTCGTCACATTCGTGCCAGTCACGCTCGTGATATAAGCGTTGTTTTCTGCGCCGTCGGGAATGGCTACCAAATGTTTGAAAACGCCCTCAAGTTTGAGACTGCGCCCGTTGAAGATCCCCTCGTCTCTTCCACCGTGGATGCTCGCACTGCTGCCGCTCGTCATGGTCGTTCTGGTGTCCTGTCCACTGCCACCTTCCCTCTCACGAAGGGTCGGCCCGAAAGAACTGATAGTCGTATGAGGTCGGCTGGATTGCTCTGTATACATATATTGTCAGTATGAGCCTCGGGGATTGATACTGTATGTCAACGACATAATCACTTACGTGAGGCGTTTTCAGACATGTTCATGCGGTGGTGTCTTGCTGAGGTCTCTGGGATATAGCAGGCTTGAATGAAGGGCGAGCGTTACTGACTGAATGATTGTATGTATGTGAGATATAAATTTAGTACAATTGACGAGACAGACCTGTCCAAAGGACCGGCTTAAATACCCAGACCAGAGATAGCAACTTCAAACTCAGCCACAGTCAATGGCTGCCCTACCTCTTGGTCCACGTTAGGATCTAATCTGTAAATGAGCATGATCCTTTCATCAAGATCGCAAGATCGTCGGTCCCTTCTCGCACTGCGCTACAGTACAAAAATGTTGCCTTGTAATTGTATCTTTTGAGCGAGGCGGTGAAACAACCTCGATTCTATTGAGAGGTCACTGAGACAGGATGGCGTTATCTGTGCGTTTTTCCACCGCTCGTAGCCCTCAGCCTGTTCGCTACCTGAATAGTGATCTCACAGCTTTATCCCATCATCACAGCTGCTAACAATCTGGCCCCTTATCGACTTTGTGCTACAAGTGAGACATCGTGTGTATCCATGCCTCTCGCAACACGAGCACAATTCACGGACGGAAGATGTAATGAAAGGGAGCCACGAAGGCAATCTGTTGAGATAGTCAGTCTCATCTCTGCCATTGTATCGGTGCAGCCTTTTCTCTTTTTGTTCCGGAGTGTTGAACTGATGGCCGCCTCTGGCACTGTTGTCTCAGGAAACCGAGCGCTCCTTTCTCCCTCTCGAAGGCGTGCAGCACCTCTTGGAAATGTACACAGGTCCGGGAAGACTGCGCAAAGATCGAACGAATGCACTGAGAGATGTCACCCTTGTACGGCTTGGACCTGCCTCTGGCCTCCATTTTTCTCTGAGGCCAGGGAAAATGTGAACCAGCATATATATCCCTTGACAATTAGGGAAAGTACGATCCGACAGTGTGACACACAAAAGCCAAACACGCTTCATTGAAGTCATAGCACATCGTCTGCAGGATCCTGCTCCATGACACCATCTTCATCTACAAGTATGGTATACTGCTCTCCCCTCAAGCGTGACCCATGGATTCGACACATCCGAACGAGAAAGGACAGAAAGCTGCTGATAAATCAGCGGCGTGATCCACCGCTCTGGTGACTGCTTCGGCGGCCGTCACGATGTCTATCAGCTGCCGTGTTGGAGTGGCTAGTCCCAGTGGCCGAGGCCGCTGAGGATTGGCCCCCGCTAGATACTTGATAAGGCCGAATCTGGGTAGCGTATGTTTGTCCTGCAGCATTCCCCGAGTTCTGACCCCACATGCCCAAAGTGCCTAGAGTCTCATCGACATCCTCGCCTGCACGTCCAACTGCAGGGCTCCACATGTTGCCTGCGCCTGTTGCTGCAGCAGCGGTGGCACTTGGGACGTATTGACTCGCATTGCTGTCTCGCCTCTCGTTCCCGATGATCTCATTCACAGACGAGACAGAGTAGGTGCTGTACGCTTGGCCGGACGAGTTGGAGTAGGCACCACTGGCCAGAGTGACCCCCGACAAGGGCTGAGTTCCTTGCACTGGCGATCTGTAGCTGAACGCCCCCCCAGTCGGCCTGGGAAAGTTGGTACTGAGCTGCAGAGGAGGGCGGGAACCCGTGACTTCATGCTCAGGAATGCTGCTCGGAGCGTTGGACGAATAAGCAGACGCGCCTGACAATCTAGAGGTGTAAGAGTCAAGCGAACCCCTTCGATCGTCTCGGGAACCTGAGCCCCTCTGGTCGTTTCTAGAGGGATGGGTATCTAATCCGTACGGGAACATCAATTACAGCACCCGATTGCAGTCAACAGGGCAAAATACACCGATCGGCCGCCACACTCACAAGTCTGGGACGACGGCATCTTGTATCTGTTGATTTCTGGCAGTTGCAAAGATGGTTGTGGTGGTAGACGAGGGTAATGAAGTACTTGTGCGAAGCGATGAAAGACGAAGATTATTGAACGTGTTGATGATGAACCGAAGCTCAAGATGGAGATGGATGAGCCGGCGGCTTAAGTACTGTAAATGGCATACCCCTATTTCCCCTGTCGTCTCTCATGGTTGATTCACCATCCGACCTGTCGACCTTTCTCAGGCATCGATTTCCATCCATCTCGCTTTGAGACGGCACGGTCGAAACATGTTTGGTAACCATGTTGCTCGGGCTTCGGGATCGATATCTTTTGATTGTCCCGGCCAGGGGCAGGAGGGCACTAGCATCCTCGACTCTGAGCCCCCGTATTGGGGGAGACTTGCCATGCATCTCCTGTCCATGACGCCTCTGGGCTGGAGAGTCCGACATCACAGCCTCATCCATGTTCCCCTTGTGGTCCTCGGCGAGCGGGAGTCTGACGGAAACAAAGGGGCACTGTTACCAATTCATCGCCCGTGGTCCCTTGCAGTCTCAAGTTGAGTTACAAAGGACAATTTGCCGGGGATGATCAAGTCCTTTTGTGAAAGTCCGCATGAGACTCAGTCATCACTCGACATGAATATGACCATGTGCATAAGCCGATCTTTTGACAAATTCGTAACGAATCTTCAATTCGAAGGCCGGATAGCGCAGCCTCGGGGATACTCGAAGACCTTTAGCACCTCGGCAAAGAGGGTTCGCTCATTGGTCTACATAGTACCAGTCTCGATCCCTTAGGAGTATGGCGATCCGTTGATGTCCTCTCGCCGTGACGCCTATCGGTTTTCAGAGGCACAGCTGTGCTTTCAAGGTCGTCGAGGGGTCAGTCCAAGTGTGTCAGTCAGATATTGTCAGTCCGTTCCGGGCTGCGCAGCGAGCTGTAAACATCCTTTCATTCACATAGAGTGTTACATATACACATTTTACTATACATCTGTCATACACTCGATACGTCATCATGCGCCATATTGCTTGTTCAGCTCCCATCCTTGTGCCACACTCGCCAAGAGAGAGTCGACGGAGAACCCTCGTCTAGCGTAATCTGAGGAAGGCAAAGATCAGCTAGCTGTACACGCACCTGCACGTCTGCAGTATGACTGCAGGGAAGGGAAGGCTGACTGACCTTCTAGTGTCCTGTGGAGATATTTGAGAGGGACGACACGTTTGATGATATGTTCTCCCTGCGATCACATGGGAATGAATGATGTCCTTTCGAACGGGAGGTGAGGGCTAAAGTCACTCACCGGCTCGAGCTTCTGCTCAGGATCAGGGTCATTCTCGCCCAGCTTGACGTTGACAGTGACGAGATGCATATTGGCACCGGACATCCTGTTTTTTTGCACATCAAAGCAAGATCAGTCTCACCGGTCATATAGCAGAATGGCGATGCCTCAGACATACCCTGGATCCTTGACCAACACGCTTGATACGTGATGCACTTCGGCGTTCCCCTGTCCAGACCTCCCGCTCCCATAGCCTGTCTCTTCGTGTAGTTCTCGAAGAGCGGTGGTGCTACAAGGGCAATAGAGGCACACAGGTTGGTAAGGTAGTCAAGACACGCGAACGGAAGGGAGGGAAGAGACAAACGATGTCAGCAAGTCCCCATCTTGCACATGCGCCCCTAAACTCACGCAGCATCTTCACCCTCGTCAATCAATCCAGCGGGCAACTCTGCGACGGTATAAGCATAAATGAGTACATGTCTATATCCCAGAGAGAGACACGACGGTCCAATCGAACAAGCTCAAGAAGTAGCTTTGGGTTGGTCACGAGACCAGATCCATTTCTCGAATGAAGAGACCCACCGATGACGGTCGATGAGACTGGTGGTCTGTATTGCTCGATGACGATGGTACTGACGGGTTTGGTGGGGTGATGTAAGAGTGCGAGTATATGAACGGCTGCCAAACATTAGATAACCAGTGATGGCCGACACAGCCAGAGTCAGAGACAGGACTCACAGTCCACCCCCGCTTTAGACCTCGTAGCTCTATTAGCAGTCTCCCACATCCTCTACGAACACATCACACTCCCAATCAGCTCATTTAGGCTATCTGTGCGATACGGTTCGAATGCGAATGAATGATTGTATGACCTACCTCTTTGCCCTCCTGATCTTTCCACTTGATCTTCTCCAGCTTCAACCATTTCGCGTCCGTCTCGTACTCCTCCACCGACAGGATCTCTGGTTCTTGCGATTTGCCCGAGCTCATATTGCGGGTGTGTTTCGGTGACGATGTGTATACCAGTGACTGTGGTGTCGATGTTGGTCGGATGCTAGTTGCGAGTGATCTGCCGAGTGCGGGGAGTAGTCTCATGAGAATGTACAGCTCCAGAAGGTTGTGGTTATTATATAGAGGCAACGATTGCACCAGGAAGACAGATGGCAAGAGGGTCTGACCGATGAAAACAGGTGCAGGTGATGACGCGACCATGATGAGGTGATGGAATCGGACAAGCTGATTAGCCGGTCGTCAATCAATCACTACCAACCACTGTCCGGTTCAATCCGACTCTTGTGTGCTGAAACGCTCAAATATAGCAAGGACCTCAGACTGGATTGTCTGCTGCATGCGTGTGCCATAGGTACCGGCCGCTATCAGCAGTCCAGAATATCACACAGGCACAAGAGACTATCATCAACAGAGGCAGAGACACATGACCACGTAGTTTGACCGCCGACTTGATTCAAGTGATACAGGTAATACATGATGTTCGACGGGTATACCCGACTCGACCACTGCTTCCTTACGCCTTTGTCTTCTTCTTGATGCCTAAAAGCTTCTGCATCCCTTCCCTCTTCCTCTTCGCCTGAGCAGGCACAGCGGGGTTCCCATGGACCACTCCGTTCGTTCCGTTCCCTCCGCCTGCTACTCCATCCAGCAACTTCCCCTTGGCCGCCAACAGACTCTGAACAGACGGTTCCGCGACACCTCCAGTACCGGGAGCCGGTTTCCGCTTGATTGTCAATGCCGGTATTGCCAACGTCGTGTTCTCCTCTTCGCTGCCTGATCCTGCACCGTCTTCCCCATCTTCCTTGTCAGGACTATGTGACTTGTTCTCCACCTCCTTGCTCCCTGACACAGAGGGCCCCGCGGGTATCTTCGCAAAGTATTGTTTGACCAAAGCGTCGTCTTCGTCTTCTTCAGCTTTCCGTCTCGCTTCCTCTGCTGCCGAGATCTTCTCCGCGTGTAACGACGCCAGGACAGAGTCCGGATCGGCCGAGACATTAGATAATTCCAGTCGAGCATTTCGTTGTCTACGCAGAGCAAGCGGTCAGCTATATAGCTCTGGCACTCCAGGGGCGGAAGCACCGGTAACATACCTCAGATCTGCCAATTCATCCATCGTTTCCATCTCTCTCCTGCTCTGTTCCTGACTTCTCTCCAGATCAGCCATCGCATCCTGCTCCTTCTTGTTCTCTGTCGGGTTCCCATCCGAATCATATTCGTCGTCCGCAGCCGCGTCTGGTATAGCACCTGCTCTGCCGTTTGGGTCCGAGTCTGTCCAGTTTTCGAAATTACGCGTTGCCCCTTGTTCACAGATATAGTCGGCGTTTTTGGGATCGGTCTTGAACGTTATTTCGGATGAACACATGGGACATTTCTGCAAGTTGCAAGATATCACAGGTCAGCTGGACTCCTACGGCGCCAACTACAATAGTTGGGACTAGATGTGACACTTACAATGTAGAATCGGAAGACTTTGATTCCATAATACTCCTCCCCGACGGCAGTCTCTTTCCTGGCATTGAACTTCTTTCCCTTGTCTACACGACCACAAAGGCGAGGAATCAGCTTCGACCTTTCCCCCAAAGAGAATCCACACTCACAGACATACTCTCCACATCTGTTACATCTCATAGAAAACGGCGCCATGAGACGGATGACCTGTTGAGGGTCCTTCGGCATCTTGCGCCGTTTGATTTTGGACGGATCGAAATCCGGGGGAAAGCTACGATGGAAGGATTGTTAGCTTGCCTACTTGATCAAAGAGGGGAGAAAATGAAGCTTCACGTACTATTTCTGTGTTCGTGCACAGAAGATAGAGAGGAGTGGGGAGAAAGCGAAGGTAGATGGTCAGCATACATCCCGTTTTGAAGAGACACGAAAGGGACAAGAAGGAACTGTGAGTTTCAACTTACATTCAACACCTTACGTTCTGACATCTTGACGAGTGTTCAGAGGTAGTCTAGTGATGAAAAGCAGAGAGGAAGGGAACACCTAGAAGATATAGATCTGTTGGCGACCAGGTTGAAGAGAGAAAGAGAAAGAGGATGAGAAAAGCTAGAGATGTTTCTCAAGCTTTGTAGCAGGCGAGTGAGTGGCAACAGTTCTTGAAATTCAACGGGATCAAAATCCTCTCAAGTGTGGCGGGACCAGCGACAGGTCTACGGAAGACATGATGCTACATAACAGAACAGGTCACATATCCATTCTATCCGAGTGGAGAGACTTGACGCACGAAGAGAAGCATCTGGTGAGACCAAGATGGTATGTCGAAACATGCCATGCATTGCATTCTTTTGAGTAATACATTGATCGGAGAACTCCCTTTTGAATGCCTATCATCTCCTTCTCTGACTTCCCTTCTTCTCCTATTCTTCCAAATAGGTGAATAGAGTATACGTGGGAATGGTGATGTGTTCCTCCTATTGCCCCTACCAACTCATTAAAACCATCTTCACATTCTAGAGTGCGTGTAAAAAGAAAAGCGAAAAGAGAAAGAAAGTGAATCACCCTGAATGTCGTTCATGTACTAAATGCAATTTTCTTTTTTGGTTCCTTGTTAAGTGGGTCAACCCCGCTTCTTGAGACGTCCTAAAGAGTCGAAGTCCGAAAACGTTGGTGTTACGCCGGGAGATCGATTAACGATTTGAACGTTGAATGAGGGAGAGAGCAGAGACAAAGAGGAGTGGTACAAATGAAGGGGAATCCTGGTATCCTTCCTTGAAACCGGGTAAGGACATGATGTGCTTTGGGTTCTACTAGTGGGACAAACATTGGTTCGGTCGAACGGAAACGAGAATAAAGCCGAGAGCGAAAAGAACAATTGAATCGAAAATCAGTCGTGTAAACTATTATATAGTTTTAGGTATGACGGTAGGTATCTTCGACCTGTTGAGAGGCATGTCAGTCGGGACGACAACGTCGAGACCCTCAGCGTAACTCACAGTCAGCCCGCCACCTACTGCATCTCCCTCCTCGAAGCAATCGACTGTCGCACCTGGCCAAACAGTCTGTACACCTCCTCTTCAGCCCTAACGAACGGCTGCTTCCAGAAGCCGTAAGCCTCGTTGTCAAGCAATTCGATGAAAGTGACGAGAAGACCCCAAGGGTGAGGTCGCTGAACAAGGGTTCGCTCAAGAAGAATACGGCCGATGCGCTCCGGTATGGCCGAAGGGATTTCGGTCTGAGCAGAAGTGCCGAAAAGGAAGAGCATGAAGTGAGTGAAGAACGAAGTGTGCGCAGAAGGGTATCGGAGTTGGTCCGCAACCACGCTCAGCATGTAGTATTGTCCTGACACGAGGTCAGCACCAGACGCCACTATAGAGAAAGGATACTCACCCTCCGCATCAAACGCGTGTGCCATTCCGGTCAACACACCAATTTCTGGTACCTTGGCATCAAAGTCCACCACACCAGTCTGGGCGAAACGCCTAGCTACAGCCGTCGTTCCAAGGTAGAATATGGAGGCGTGCATCAATGTGTGGTTCCAGGTGATGACAGTGTTCCCATCTTGGCCCATCGACTTGACCGCAATCCTGTTCTTCAGTTCGGAAACGATGGCCGGGAGAGCTGGAACCCCCGACCGGACATACTGATCGATGGCCGACTTGAGGTTACCATCAGTCAACGCTCCAATGTAATCGGATCTAACCGTAGGGAAACGCTGCATCTCCGGAACAAGCTGATCTAGTCGCTTGTAGTGGTCAGGAAGGGGCGCTTCAGAATGAGGGAACGCCGCGAGGATGATGTTGCGCATTTGTACGCAATGAGGGGGAATTGCGGTTGAGAGCGTGTGGTAGAACTCTACCAGGAACTCCGGGAAGTCGTGCATGAGGAGCATAAGTAAGCGGACGGTCGCCTTGAAAATTGATCTTGACGACGGTGTCATCTCGCCAGACTGGAGGAAGGGCGACAAGAAACGCAGAAGCCACATGACGCATCGATGGAACTCTGGCCATGCCTCGTCGCGAGGAGTTGCGAGGAGTTTGGGCATGAAGAGTCGATGCGAGATAATCGAGATCCAGCCGAACGCGAACCTGGGCGCGTAGGTTGGTTGCGTGATTCCCAAGTTGTTGGCAAAGTGTTTCAAGCAGCCGATGTAAGTATCCGGGAGACTGTACTCCAAGGTAGCCAGTTCGCTCAGCATACTGGTGAAGAACCTTGCCCACGGTCGTTGATTGAACGCCTCGCCCATATCAAGTTGGCGCTGGACTAGACAGTACGACATGATGGTGATGATCTTGTTATAGTAGTAGACCGCCCTTGTGACGCTACTGCCACCACTCTTGTCGCCGTAGTTCTTAACGATCAGTACGATAAGTTTCGCAAGCGAATCGGTGCCGAAGAACCGCGAAGTCCCGTCTGGCATGAGCTTGGTGGTGTCGAGATCGACCGCACAGTTGATCGCAGTACGGTAGAATGCAGATGAAACGTCCTCACCATTGAGGATACCTTCCTTCTGGAGGTAGGTGATGTACGGCACAAAGGCGACCTCAGCATTCTTGCTGGTGCTGAACACCCGCACCCATTCAAGGAAATAGTGGGCAAGCCTTTCTTGAAGCTTGCTGTCGAAGGGTGGTTTGTCACCGTCTACAACTGCGGCTACCTCAGCAGGAGGTCGAGATCCTCCTCGAAGTTCGTCGAGAAGAGTTTCGACCGCAGGTGTAGCTCGTCCGATCTCGTGAGCCTTGAGAAGGGAAGCCAAACTGTTGGCGAAGCCGTTCCTCGGGATGAACGCTTGCTCTGAGAGAGAACAATCTCGGATGAGCTGAGCGACGAAGTCTAGGATCTCGGGCGCGTAAGATCGCAGAGCGACTTGAGACAGTGCAGCGTCGAGTTCGTGAACACCAATTGATTGAGCACGGATAAGCGTGACGGTGACGGGAACGTTGAATTTGCGCTGGTAAAATGTCAGCAACGCGGAATGATTGGGAAAATTCCTGCTTACCATGTCCTCAGCATAGATCAACCACTGCTTGACTTCCTTGTTCACGGTAGGGGACAGTTCGCAAAGCTGTTGTAGGAGGTACACGTATACCTCCCGCGCGAGCGGTGCTGTCGATCGGTACAATAGCTGCACCACCTTCTGCGCGATGCTTAAGGTCGTGGTTTCGCGGTGGACCGACTGGTTGGCGATGATTATTACAGCTCTGATCAGACCTCGGATCTCGTGATCAGCAGGCAATGCTGCAATTGAGGAGGAAGGCGTTTGAGACAGAATCTTCTCGATCTCGCCCGCAAGCTCGTGAAATTTGTCGATGCTAGTCTGAGGATGGGTTGGTTGAGGAGAAGCGATAGACTCGGGTGGGTCGATCAGATCTTGTCCAAAGACGTGGCGAGGGGATGGTCCGCGTTTGATATCAGAAGGAACGAGACTGTCATTGAGGGTCAGGTCCCGATATCCAGCAGCAAGGTAGTCGCTATTTGCCGACGGAGTGGGATGACTAATCATCCTTGTTGGCTCGCCAAAGTCCTCGTATACCCTGAATTGCTGTGCTGTGAGACCACCAGGACGAAGCTTGAGCGGGTCCGGAAGAGCGGCATGCGAGATGGCCACACCGAAAGAGGCACCATCCCAGAAGGGCTGCTGAGTTCTTGAGTTTTGATGTGCCTTTCTCGCAGCATATTGCGGAGAGAGATTGACGTCGATATCCTTTGCTGCTTTCTCCATAGCAGCCTTCTTCAACACAGAGCAAGCCGCATCGAGATTCTGATTGACCACACCGGCTATCATGGCGTCCGGCATGGTCTCATCGGTGTAACCGTTCTGCTCAAGCATCAATTTGACATTGGTGATCATGCTAGAGCGAAGCGGCTCCTTGCAGGTCACCAAGGCAAGACTGCCCGCGAGATTTTGGACCATCATGTGAGCGGCTTGTCGCATCTTCATGGCGTCAGGCTCAGTCCCGAAATCTTTCTGTATGAGATCGCGAGAGGAGATTCCGGCGATAGTCACAGAACGCTCGATGACAGGACCAATGATTTCCCGGATAGCACGGTCGATCGAGTGGTGGACAATACGCTTGAGTGTAGGAGCAGTGAAGATGGGGTAGTCCTGATTGAAGACGAGATATTCTGGGAGTTGGCTGATGAGTTCGTCCACACGACGAGCGAGGGCGTCTTGAGCGGCTTGTACAGCTTGATCCGACTGTAGCTGCTGCATTCGCGCGTACGCTTCGTTGCCGGGCAGATCGGAGAAACGTTGACCACCGTTCATGATCTCGCTCGTAGCCCGTTGCAGCTCGAGATCCAACCGGTTTGGTAGTTCCGGTTGAGGTGGTGGAGGAGGAACGTGCATTCGAAGGAGTTTGGAAGGCTCGAATGACTCCAGAGCTACGCCAAGCTTGCCGAACAGCACCTCAATTTCGAACTTGAGGTTGAGTCGAAGCTCGGCGAAGTGGTAAAACTCCGCCAGAAGGCGAAGAATAGCGACTATCCATGGGTTCGGTGGGTGGAAAACCAGAGAATCCTTGCAAGAAACGAGAAGGTTGCACACGAACGGGATGGCCACGATGAGTCGCTTTGTGTCAAAGCCCTGGATGAGGAGGTCCTTCACCGACAATTCTCTCATACGAATGGGCTTGTTCCGAGCCAAAGTAATTCGTCCAAGCCACATCGCCACGGTCTTAAGGGTCGTTCGCTCAGAAGCAGAGTTCATTGTCGCTTCGGAGTTGAGCAGATCCCTCGCCTTTCGGTATGTCTCCCACAGCACGTGGCGCTCTAAAACCGATGAGTTGAGAGAGTCGAGTACTTGCTGGTAAATCTCATGTCGATTTTGTTCAAGACTGACTCGTACGTCAATGAAGTAATGTGCGAACCATCGGGAATGCTGGGTTTCAAACGACTTTGTGAGTTCTTGAGACTTCGATTCGAAATTGCTTGGGGCGACCTGGTTGATTATGAACATGATCGCATCCTTCTTCTTTGGTTCAGGCTCCCGGAACTCATCGTCACCTTCTTCGATGAGAACAGGAAGACGCAAAGCAGGGAAGGCAAGCTTGACTCCGCCTTGCATGTCAAGTTCCTCCCGCTCGATCAAAGCCTGATGTATGTCATTAATGAGGACCGGATGCGACTCGTGCAGTGCGGGAACCTCCAGCAAGGATCGACATAAACCGGGGAAGTCGACCAGGGAGTTTCGCAACACGCTCAAGGCATTGATACCGAACTGGTACATCGCTTCGTGTGGGGGTGTCTTACAAGCATCCAGAACGTAACGAGTGGCCACAAATGCTGGCGTTTCTTTCACCAGTCGGTAATCGATAATAGCACCGAACAGTAGTCCAGTCATCGTCAACTCCTTGGGTGGATACGCTTTGACGAATTTGTACTCGTCGAAGAGGGAATGAAGAGCGTGAGCGAAGAAGTCCTGATCTTTCGGATCATCTGACTTTTGACAACGTTTGAGCTCCTCCATGACATCGTCGAGCTTGAGTTGGCCACTGTACATCCGTTGGTACATCTCGTCAACCCTGTCCACGACGTCCTTGGCGAACTTCGCTTCAGAGAATCCTTGCTCGCCTTTGTCTCCCGGGCGAAGGTTGAGAAGACGGGGATGTAGGATGAGGATATCAGTTCGGATATTTCTGAATCGGAGGATGTCCTCTCGAGAGAGGTCCGACGCATTTCGAACAACCCGGATAAAGATGGAATACACGTTCGTGCCGAGGACGAAGTTTAGAGGTGGAGCGGATTCGGGTTGATGCTGATGCTCGATTTCCAGGCGGATCTTGTGCTCGATGAAATCGAAAATGGCCTCCAGGAATTCTGATCCCTTTACCTCTATTCCATCGGCAAGCCATTTCTCCAGGTTCAACAGCTCCTTGTTCGCCGCTAGAGCAGCGACATCGAGAGTAAAATGAACATCTTCGACAGTAAGAAGCTTGTCGATGATCTAAGAGGTCAGCTTTGTCTATACACAGGCAGGACTCACTTTCACGTCCTGAGCGATGTCAACGACCCTTCCAAGATTGTTCTCATCCTCGTTATAGAGCTCGAGGAGAACGGACAGAAGATTGTCGGGATTGATTTGCCACATTTGATGGAAAACGAGCGATGACGATTCGACCTCGGTTGCTGGGCTATGAAGATACTCTGCAAGTAAGGCGGTATGCATTACCACCATTGGCGCAGGGAGGGGTTTCTGCAGGTAAGCGATCGTTCAGCCAGATGAACTTACTGGTAGCTTTTCGAATGCTATAAGGACTAGCTCCTTTGCCATTTTCGAGGCTTTGACCATGATATCTGATGCCCTCCTACCAATCTCAGCTCGCTCGTCTCTTTCCCTCTCTAGCGGATGGTCCGCATCTGCAAGTCCAATAGCTTGAACCAGAACCTGGATCAGACCGAGAGTATTCCATATGCCAGCACCCTGTATTTCTCTTGCTTGTTGTCGAGCGACCTTATTCCATACCTGCTCTGACGATGGCGGATCGATAATGCGAGCGAAAGATGAGGGCGATGGAGCAGTAGGCATCGTGAAAATTGGCATAACATCCGGAGGAACGGTGGTGAGGTGTGTCAATACAGCTAGTAAGGACGTCATGTTCGACCACATTGGTGAATCCACAGATGCAGGTAGAAGTCCGGCCAAAGGGGGAATCGGGTTTTGAGACGGAAGGCAGATGAGGCAGATGAGAAGGGGGATCGACGTCGGGGAGGTTGCGATACTCATAGGAGAGTCGAAAGATTGGATGACATCGGGCCATGAAATGGAGTCCTGCGAAGAGTCAGACAAATTACTCGAAAGAGGACTCACTATAGCGGAAAGGCCCTTGACGACGCCATGAAGCTCTACTGCGCGTCCCAGACGTAACCCTTCACACAGTCCGTGGACTACTCTACAAGCCTCTTCGGTTGTTTTCTGCTTCTGCTCCTCCGGTGACAACCCTTCAAGAAGCCAAGGACCCCACCATCGGGAAACAACAGCTTCCACTGTGCCTTCATCCTGCGTGAGAGTCTCTCCCAGCTCAAACAGTATCTCCTCAAGAGGAATACTTCCTGGTGTCCGAGGAGCACCTCCAGGTGACAATGCAGAAAGAGTTTGGAGGATGATTGCAGGAGAGGAGAATTTGACGGTAAGAGAGGCGAGTAACGTGGCTCTTTGCAAAGTATTGAGCGGTGAAGAGTGCGGTGGAGTCGGGTTTGTTGGTGTTGCGGGTCGTGAAGTGTTTCCTCCTGTGGAAGGGGTAGATGATCGAGGGAAAAGCGCAAGAATGAGGGTTCTAGCTTCTTGTAGGGTCAGGTCGTCGGTGTATGGCTCTCTCCCTGGAATGGCATTCATTGTCCAGAACGGCACGTTTGGCGATCGAAGCAGCTCCATGGTCGGTTGGAATCCTTGAGCAAGGATCGCGTGGAACACTGCAAATGACGCGTGCGAGGATGGGAAGACATGAGGTGAAGCGAGGGTGTATGCCGAGAGGGAGAAGAGTAATGCTGGAGGAAGATTGAACAAGCGCAATGACGGTAACGGGAGAGGTGTGGAAGGAGAGGGCGAGAGCATGATGAGAGAGAAATGAGGGGCCAGTTGAACGTCTCGAGCGGCTCTGATCGCCTCTGTGACGAGAAGTCTCCATACCAAGGCAGCTTGGCCGGTGACTGGTATTTGCGGGGGGGGTGCTGCAGGGTCGTCTTTGTACTGTTGGGAATGCTGTATGAGTGTCTGAAGGATCGGGTTGGCGACGACGACCGCTCGTCGTAAAAAGTGATGATACATTTCCGGTCCATTTCCAGAAGCGAGCTGCAAACGGTCAGACTAATTCGGTACCAATCCTTTTGGACTCACTGTTCTAATCTCATTCGAAGCCTTGTCAAAGGACTCCTCCGTGGATGTCGTCAACAGAAAGACTATCTGAGCCCTGACAATCACCGCGGCTCCACCTTGTCCATCTCGTCTTCCTCCTCCACCGCTTCCAGCTCCTCCCATGGCGACACCGGGACCACCGCTGGCATCGCTAGCAGGCGAATGGTTCGCGGCGGCAGCGAAGCCTGGAGGTGGTCCGGTCCTGCTTACCCCACCTCCCAGTCCGGGAGGAGGGATCGACATGGGCAATTGTTGATCAGCCGAGGGGGAGAAGGGTCAGTGGCTGTTGTCGATGACTGGATTAGACGTTCATCCCCGCGGAGGGGGGAAGGAGGTATGCGTTCGGGTAAACAGTCCTCGACACAAAGGAAAGGGTATTGCACGCTGAACGAGGGTGATGTCGGTCGAGTGCGAGCCGAACGTTCGAGTAGCACGCGGCGGATCGCTTCGCAAAGAAGGGGTCAGGCAGATGATTGAATGATTGTGGTTTGAGAGAGAGAGGGATTGAGTGCGAAAACTCGTCAAAGGTCAGAGGCAGAGTTGACCCTCCTCGTCCATCGTTAATCTCGACCAGACTGTGGCACCCTCGGCATTATGTCAAAGCGCCGACCCATTCAAGGGCAAGGGATCTATTTGTGGCACTCTGAGAACGCTGACTGGATGACTTTTAACACACAATGCATGAAAACCCAAAGTATGTTACAGGTAGAAGCAATATAAGATCGAGGCAGTGTTGAAGTATAGACGTGTACGCGGTCAAAGTTCGCATGTGAATGTTTCAAGCGTATTCGATCCAGTCGGCCTCTGCAATCAGATCGAAACCTCCTCCAGCTTCTCACCGTTGTTTCCTTTACCCACACCCTCCGCAGTGGCCGCCTCCTCCTCTTCAATGACCTCCCTCGCACTCCCTTGTGGTGTGCCCAGCTCCTCTTCCAAGTCGGTCACAGTAGTACCATGACTCTTCCTTCTGTCTTCATCACGTTTCGACTCCATATGTTCGCCCTCAATCTCCGGACTAGGTTCCAGTTCCGCTTCGTTCCCAGATCCTGGCGGATTCGGAAGATCTTTGTCTTTCTTATCCTCTTTCCTCCCCGCTGCGCCTCTGGAGAAAAAGTTGGTCACGGACAATTTTCTATTGTTTGGCGGCATTCCAGAAGTCGAGCTGGAAGGCTGAGCTTGAGGGGTACCAGGACTGACTCCCTTGGTCCAATTACTGACAAAACTACTCAAAGGGGTGGTGATGTTTGAAGTGCTCAAGCTCGTCGTGAGACCGCCTGGTCCGGTTGCACCATCTTCTCCAGGAGTCGGAAGCGGTGAGACCTTGGGTGTCATCGATGAGATCGTCGAACCGGCTCTTGACCGAGTCGAAAGGGCATCGAGCCCTTGTTAGCTGGGTGTCGTAGGTAACTCCTTTGCAGGTGAGGTTTGTGGTTGTGGTTTATTCGCCCAAAGTTTGAATCCCCACCCGGAAGGTTTAGCCGACTGGCCGGCCGGTGTGTCTCCGTGTTCTTCATTGGCATCGCGATCGGTAGGAAGGGGAGGTAGCCGAATACCCTTCAACAAGTCCGCCGTTGAGGATGACATTCCTTCTGGGTTTTCTTCATCTCCGCCAGATGAAGTGTTCGATGCCATAAACTCTCTCAAGGCCTTCAAACAAAGCTCACTCGCAACCCTCGCTTCCTCGCTCTCAGCTAATCGCCTCTGAACTGTTCCCAACTCGGACCGAAGTCTGGCAGCTTCTTCCTTTGCCGCATTTGCAGCAGCTTCATTCTTTGTTGGTGACCCATTCAGTGTCAACTTCTGGAGAGCGGACTGGGGCTGCATTTGATCGTCAAAGTAGCCTGACTGATTCGGGTTATTGGTCGTCGCGCTGGGGCTGTGAGAAAGCGAGGCGGCGGCGGTCGGAGGGGTAGCACCGAGACGCAATTCTCGAAGACCGCCACCGACAGCATTTGGTCGTAACGTGCCTCCTCCCGTAGAGGGAGCTGTGTTACCTCCAACGGCAGTTTGCGCAGTAGCTGCAAGGGTGATTGGTCGATCGAGGAGGGCCGAATGGATATCAGCGCCGGGCTCGGATTGACTGCTGACTCTACGATGAGATCTCCCAGCCATCATACTCTGTCTCTTGTACAGCTTGCTCTCGTTGCGCTGTGATCCCTCGCCGATGTTTGCCAAAGAGGCAAGTACTTCCTCCTCTCCAAGCCCCAAGCCCATGCCTCCTGCCATGCCGTTCCCAAGCACGCTCATCCTCTTCCTTTCCGCGTCTTGCTTTTGCAACGTCATTACTCCTCTTCTGGCCTGTTCCACTTGACCTCTCAATGTTTCCACATTTTCCTCCGCCACTTCTCTCTTCTTCACCTCTTCCTGGAGCTGACTTTCGACAGCTTCTTTGGCGGCGGAAAGAAAGGCATACTGATCCTTTAGCTGTATATGTTGCGTTTCGAGATCGGCAAGGGTCGACAGACGAGTCGCTTGGACTGAGATTTGAGCCTGAGCAGAAGAGAGCGAAGTGCGCAGCGAAGCAATCAATGATTCGGTCTCAGGTGAGCTCGCTGCTTCAGAAACAGGAAGAGAAAGAGGAAGAGTGTTCGGTGAAGACGATGGGTTCGGGTCTGGGGATAGCGGCAGAGGGAGGTTGGCTGGGTTGGGCGAGCTCATGGTGCCTGTGCAGTCGAGTATAACGATGACGCGATGTCTGCCTGAAGATTGAATTCAAGATCACTAGCTGATGAACAGAATTCAGCAATTATTGGGAATGGAAAGAATACCTCTTTTCCTAGCTCACCTTTCGATTACGGCCGCGATAGTTGACTCCAGACGATTGTTCAGCCGAAGTAAGGAAAGTATCTGAGTTGGACGTGCTATGTTCGATGATCCTTAAGTGATGCTTCTTGCCTACAGAATGATGTGGTGTTTGTGTGTATGTATGTGCATGAGTCGCTTTGTTGATTTCGTTGCAGTTCGTAGATCGTGCTTTGTTGAGGACGGAAAAAGAATGGAAGGGACGTAGCAAGGGATGGATTTGACAGCTTTGTTTCGCACAGCGATATACGTTTGGATCAGAGGGTATCAATGGTGATGATGACAATGTGGGAAGAAGAGGAGGCAGGTAAGAATTGGATGGGAACAAAAGTGGAAGTGAAATGGATGGATAGATTCTGTTTGAGGCGTATCACGCGTCGTGCTCGTGCTCGTGGCAATCATGTTTCTCATCAGCACTTTCAATGTTAACCCTCTGTCAACACTTCCTCGCTGACGCTCAGCCGATGACCGCCGACTGGTAGATGATCGTTGCAGCATCTTCGGTGCTGACGAGGGATGAAAAGATTGACGATGACTGCAGTATACAAATGCATGATGTGAATTATCGTATCTTCTCCCTTGCACCATGCCCTCGTCCCTCTGGACGCAATGAGCACTATCGCCTACTGGGCGAAGCTTCCCTATCTCTTCCTCTTCTTGCCCCTACACCACCAGCACCCGATCCACCGGGTCCACGTCGTGCACCTGCTGGTGCTTTTGCGAATGCGAATTCGCTATATATAGGGTTAACAGTCAGATCATTTGACATCGCTGAATTGAACAAGGTGTAGAATGGTCTCTCACGTTCTGATTGTCTTTTCGAGGAAAGTCGTCCCGTCAGTCTCCTTGATAGCCTTTTCTGCTTGTTCCTTCTCAGCATACTCCACGAGAGCGTATCCCTGAGAGATTCCGACAACTGTCAGCCAAATCGCGCACTCAAACATGATCGTATTGCCCTCTGTATACTGTATCCACCATTGGTTGAACACGTGGAACAGAACAGCACTTCAAACTCACCATGACATAACCCGTCCGTCTGTTCAAAGCCATGGAGAGATTCTTGACCACTCCGAAATCACCAAACAGATCTTGCAAGTCCTCCTCGGTAGTCTCTTCGTTGAGACCCGTCACGATCACGATCCATCCTTCGACAGCTGTGGTTGGAGTATCGACAACCCGCGCGAGAGCAAGAGAGTATGAGTCGGTTATAGAAAGAGTGAGGAAGCGCATGCGACGGACCAGTGACATTGAAGTGAGGTGGGATGGGATGAGAACAGAAGAGAGCGAGGTGAACATTCGAGGAAGGATTGATGATGATAGAGGACAACAAGAAAGGTCAGTAAGCTCCAATCGTACAGTAGGAATACCCATACTACGCACATCTAGCAGCCCATGAATGATCTCCACTGCCATTGGCCCCAGTAGCCATATCAACGTCGGCCATGTTGATCGTTTATCAAAAGCGAGAGTGAAAAGTGAAAGGATGGAGAAGGAACACAGAGATAAGTAAGCCTGGATGCAACTTGATCTGGTGGTAGATCGTTACGGTCTTCAGGCAAGTCCGCTCGAGAGTCGAGATCTTTGTCGCTTTTTTTGTGGGTATACGTGCGTCTATTCGGAAGAGAGGAGAGATGCGATAATCATGTTCAAATCAACATCCATGGCTATAACGAACTACAACATGAACAGCTTGGTACAGCAGCAGTCACGATGACGGTATTTCGGCGATATAATCGAATGTGGCATTGAACCGCTCTTATATTGGCGCACGCATCTGATCATGTTCGTCAAATTGTACATATGCTCGTTCATCCTACATTCAAAGGGACACCATTCATGTAGCAAGCACGCCGACACATCAATGCGTCACTAATACTTGACCACTCCTGTTGACTTGAGAATCCCACCGTGCTTCTCATCATCGTCCACCGCCTCCAGCTCGGCCGGCTCGTAGAGTCCTGATTCGCGGACAGCTCGTTTGGCATCACGGGTCGCGTCCTTCTGTGCCTCGGCGATGAACCTGATCTTGTCTTTCTCCGAGGCTGTGGGTGAAAGTCCTGTCAGTTCTGATCTCAACTAAAGTGTAGGCAGCAAGGTGCTTGCTGTATCGGGGAAGATATTCGGGTTTGAGGCACAGTGATGGCTATTGACGAGACCATCCCTGACGGTTCGAAAGTCGCAAAGAGGCACTGATACAGGAAAGGAGCGGCGATTCGACTCACTGAAAGGCAGTTTCTTCTCCTCGACAAGCTTGACAACATAACCCGTCGCAAGGCCCACGACAATCTATCCAGATATTCCACCACCTCAATCAATCTCTACACCTGTGTCATCTAACCCCGAGACCAAGCTTACCTCCTTCGCTCTAGCATGCGGAACCTTCCCAACATTACCTACCCCGCGATGAGCATCGTGGTTCTCAAACGCCTTGAATGCCTCGTAAGCGGCAGCAGCACCGACGACTTCGTGTGTGAAATGCGCCTTTCGCTCGAGGGGAGTGTCGGCTGTGACCGCCAGGAACTCGGTGCGTTGTTTGGACAGTGGGTGAGAAGAGTGGTGCGATGAGATCCTGGCGCGGAGCTCTGGTTCGACAAGTTGGTCAGTCCGGTGGCAAATGATTGCTAGGAAAGGGGGAATTGCAGGTCTAAAGGGCAAAGTCGAACCACTCACTCTCGAACATCTTGACAATGGTGGTATTGACTTGATCGATCGTATCGAGTGAGACGTATTGATCCACCAACGTGACAGAGACGATTTTGGAGACTTGCGAGTGATGCCAAACAAAACCAAGACTCGAACCAATTCTTCATTCCTCCTTTATACCTTGCCATTGCATGCCAGTCACTTCATCCGACACTGACGTCAACCTCGTCAAAGCTTTCCCAGAGTGTTGAGTGCAATGACGGAATTGATGTGTGCACTATGACGCAAAAAAAGCTCACGGCTCTCCTTGTGTGATCACTTTGAAACGGGGTCGGAGTGACGAAGGGGGAGGGGGGGGGGGCACTTTCAGAGTGGATGTTGATGTACCTGCGCACGGATCGCCGCTCCAATCTCTCGACGTCATATGGCCCGTGCGCTGGGATTGATTACATGCATGCACGGCGTACGAGCCATGTGACACAACAACGACAGGATGGTAGAGCGAATGCTTATGAGACTGTGACTCATCAAGGTTGGAACAAAGCTGAATCTCTGCTCAACACATCATCACTCTCACCCACTTCATCAACACTGATCATGATCTCCACTTCCACGTTGACCCCGCCCTTTTCCATCTGTCTCCGCTTCTGGATCTCCAGTTCGTCCATCATATCTCTGAAGCTCTTTCGGCCAGGAGGCAATCTCGGTCGAGGGGAGATGATATGGCACCCTGAATGCTCTCGTGGAGTGGACGGCCGTCTTGTGATAGACGGGGTCAAGGGGATGGTAGGTAATGATGGAAGAGAAGCGAATTTGGATTGGACAAAGGCGGATATGAGGGCGTTCAGACTGGAGGCCCTCATTGCTTGTCAGAATCGACGCTACGTCTGGCTGATGGGTTATAAAAAGACCAGCTTACACATCGGGATTGGTCAGTGTGACCCAACGAGGTATAAGGTCGCCATCTAGAATCACCCTGTCTGCCCCATGTGGCTCTCCATGCCTGTGACGGGTGTCGTTGATGATGTCAATCATCCTTTCGAACGACTCATTGCCTGCCCTTTGATCCTGCGAGCAAAGTAAAGCTGTCAACCTGGTGATGGTCTATCGATCCCGGGTAAGGACGCCATCGTACCTGGATGATCAAGACGGGGAAGTCGATATTTTGCGCTTCTTCCATCGTGAACATGGTTCCTCGAGCTCTCAACAAATTCTCAAAGATAGGTAATCCCATTCCAAGCTATGTGACGCATCATAAATCAGCTTTCTCCCATGCACCGATGACTTCGCAATACCTTCATGAGGAAGGGCTTTCTGGAAACTCACTTGGCCCGAAGACAGTTTGGACTCGACCAGACGTCGCGCTTCCTGCTTCATCTCTCTCATCGCTGGATCGCCTTCCCTCCCCGTACAAAAGTCGAACACATTCTCCACTAGAAGATATAACGACTGGACATCGTCATCGAAAATCGCTTTTCGGACACTCTATCAGTTTTGTTTGCCAAGTAAGCGCTTTCTCACCCATGCATGAGATGTGGTTCTAGACGCGTGCACGTTGCTCGACTTACAAGCATCCATTCATCGAAGACGGTCTTGACGAAAGTTGGCTCGTCGGGAGAAGATGGCATGATGAGGGTCATACTCTCTATCAATCCAGGATGGAGGGAGGCCAATCTCATAGCTTGGGCTGATCCTGTTCCCGAGCCGACCACATGTATCAACTTGACATCTAGAGCGATCTGTCCAATCCGTATCAGCCAAGCAATCACAAAGATATACAGCCTTGTCCTGCTGAGGGTGGTCGGGGGAAAGGGTGCCATCCTTCAGGCACACACCAGTCCAAGATAGATAGCCTCTACCGCTGATTCTAGGGTGTACTTGGCCTCGGCAGGCTTCTTCAGATAGGTGAACCCGTGACCGGGAAGATCGAATGCGATCAGGTTGTACCGTTCGTACAGAAGCGAATCGTCAAATTGGGGATAGCTATGACAGAACATCGATTAAGCCACTTGGGACAGGCTGGGACTCTTGATTTGGGACAGCTGGGGTAGGAGCTTGCGTCGAGTCGAGGACTCACAAGAAAAAGCTGTCCATCCAAACTGGATGACAAAGCAATATGGTCGGATAAGCCGGATCGATTCTTTTCGGACCGTCTGTACGATTCGAGGGTGTGGAGATCCGACAGACTAGGTTGAAAGGCTGATCCGGGAGGTCGATCGGGTGCATGTTGGGAATGCGTTGACCGGAGACCGGGTGAGTATAGGAGATGAGATTGATCAGCGGAGACGTGGAGAACGGATCACCCTTTTGGCCAATCGCTTCAGATTTTCAGGTCGACCAAAAACTTTTCTTCCCAATTATCGGATGTTCTCGACGGACGAAGCCTGACTATGGAGATGGCTGACCTTCCTGACTCTCTAGTGGGTCCCGATTCCGTCAGACCTAAAGTGTGAAGATGGATCTTGACTACAGCAACGTCGAGAACGACTACCACTGGTCTTGTCAGTCTGGATGGAATGTACTGTGAACGATGAGCGACAGGAAAAGCAGGACCGAAGGACAGAGGATGCATGAGCGACGATGCCTGTCAGAGTGTGGCAACAATTTCCTCCGCCAAGTCAACTCTAAACAATAAACTCATACAATACTTCGCTCGAGAGGAGATGTCTCAAACGTCCGAAATGAGAGTGGTGGGCGGTGACACAGCTCAAGGACGATTCTCGTTCCTGGCGGATTGAATGGAGACTCGTTTCGCCCTGAATGTAAGTTAGTGTAGCAAGCAATTGGGTTTACCATTTTGCAGAAAGAGACGGCTCAGTGACCATGACGGTTCGGGAGAGAAGCGGGCGGGAGAAAGGTGCAGTGTCGTCCCCATCCATGTCTCGATATGCGTGTATGAGAACTGGACGGAGAAACATGTTCAGGAAGAAGGATGTCGATCGAGAAACCAGATCGCAACTCTCGCGTTCGAGACCAAAAAAAGTCCGATCTTATCTGATCAAGTCTACAGACAACACCGCTGTCAGATCTATATGTCGGCGTTCCCGTTTGATCTGACAGTGATAGCACGTTCCAGTCGAGGACGTCCAGATGTTCCTTGAGCATGATGGTGACCAAACTTGATTGGAGCTTTGGTCCCTGGCCTGAAGAATGCTCACACGACGTCCGAGGCAAGTGGTGTCAAAGAACAGTCTGTCACTGGTGTTCTCGGGAGGTGTGCTCTCAGTGTCCCGTGTATGGCATGTACAGTGTACATGGTCTCGAAAGACGAGGCGTAAAGGAAGGACGATGGTCTCCTGTATATGGCAAGAAGCTTGTGTATTCACGCTTTCGATGAGATCACCAGGCACTTTTTGCTATCGCAATCATCTAAGTCAAGTTACAACTTCGAATATTGACAATATACTTGGATATTCCACCCCTTTGTGCAGATTGAGGGATGAACTCTGGCACTCCATAAGATGTATCACAATGTCAATCAATGTTGCCAGAATTCTGCTGCACCGGAGACCATCTCACCCTATGAGTGTCCCACCCATTCAGTTTTCCTTGATCGGCTGGTTTCAGATTTGTTGCCCACAGGCAAATCATGCCCGCTCTGCTGTCTGAACCTGCTTCCGACATTGGTCGATTGGTCCTATCCGAATTGTCTTCCTTGAGACGTGTCTCTTGCCAGCGGAAGCTCATATTGAAAAACTCGTAGTGGCCACTTTTCGATCAGATGACGATGGCTTATGGAGGAAGTGATCGACGATCTGTGGCGTCGACAAAGATAACTTAAGCACTAAATGATGTCGAGCTCGTGAGACTGTTTCTATGCCATTCGGATCAATGCTGCAGGCTTTCGTATACATAAGTTACGCCGGAATTGTGCGCCATTCGTTCAGCCCGATTTTTTCTGAGATCTGCAAATAAGGCAGAATATGAATTCGCGCTCACACAACTTACAGTAGTCCTTCGAACGCTGGACCACTTCGCAAGTCTCGTAAGTCGATCAAGGACAGAGGCGCTCGTTCGCTCTTGGTGCATCAGTCTTGCTGCTGCTATAGATACGTAACAACTCCAGAGGCTTTGCCCACTGCATACAGTATCCTGACAGTGTGACTCACCGAGCAATGTGAGATCTTCAAACGAACAAGACATGTTCTCCTCAATATGGATACTGATCTGTCGCCTGACTCATCGGACGCCCGTCCTCACAATCAACCGATTCAGCACAATACAATACATGCAAGGATGTCGCAAGTCCTTCTCCTTGCTGGGTTTTCCTGTACGCATATTAGAAAGATTGCCATTCTGACCGACCCAGTCGATTTAGCAATTCCCCCCTTACCCCCCTTACCGCCCTCTGCACACACCCCTTCCTTGGCTTGTAGGACCATCGTGTGGACTTGACTTGTCGCTTGACGTATCCAGTCTGGTCAAAGATAGGGCCTGAGAGAGAGATTCTGGTTCCAACGATCTTTGCCGACCTCTCTTTCTCTTTTTGGAATTCCACAGTCACTCTTTCACTTGTTCACTCAACCACTCAATCACTCGCACTCGAGGTTGCCTGCCCGGACGTCGGGCCCCCAGCAGCTACGCTTTGCTCGTCACCGAAAGTGTGCAAGGCTCGGACGTGTGCTGGCCACCTCCGGTTCGTGGGATCAAAGCTCATCTGCTAGCCTTGCCACCTTTGTCTTGTCCATTCCAATCGTCTAGATTGGAACAGCGTCATTTGCCCAGGCGCTCCCATCGACGTGTTCCCATTCACACCACCACACCATGCCGGTCCAATCCCGACCACCTCCGGGTCATCCGGCGCATTTCGAGTCGGGCGAATACGAACCTCTCTCCCGCTCTTCATCCCATTCACCGCCAGACACCGACGAGCTCTGGGCTGATCCTGACGATCTTCTCGCCATCCCGACCTACGACGCCTCTATCGAGTCCACCGCCGACCCCCTCTTCCCCTCGCCCCACAAATTCAATCTCATGGTGCAAGACTATCTCCGTAATCTTTCTCCGAAGAAACGTGAGAAGGCGCTTCTGACCCAGAAGATGTATGATGCCGTGTTGTCGGTGTTGCAGGATCCGAAAGATACCGGCACCAAGACTGCCCAGTTTCGATTCTGGGCCAAGAAGATGTTCCAGCTGACGACGTTTGGCGGGGAAAAAGTCGTTTGTCATGATCATAAGCCTGTGGCGGTGAAAGAACAGATATACGAGGTCTTGTGCCATTGTCATGGTCAAGCCGGACACGGTGGAAGGGACAAAACGAGTGCTCAGGTGAGTGGCGGCGGCGGTTTAGCGAACAGCGCATGTCTCAAGGAACCGAATTAGACTCATCATCGAAGACACCTGGCTGACAAAGTCCGCTTGCCCACCGGCACAGGTTCGAAGATACTACTCTTGGATCCCGAAAGAGATCATCGCTCGATTCGTCAGAGACTGCCCTTTTTGTCAATCGAGAAGAACACAATCATCAGCAGGTTTCAGCAACATGTCAGAATCGCAAGCCTTCCTCATGTAAGTGACCTTTTCGTTGCTGATGTCCGATTGCTGATTTGGTGCTCGTCGACCCTCACTTCCATAGCTCACTGCAAGCCTCCGACACCCAGCTCCAAAACAAACGCTCCGTGTCCCTCTCACAAGCTCGGGCCAACGCGGCCGCTCTCGGCCACAAGCCTTATCGACGACCTTCATTGCGGACCGTCGATTCGTGTCGATCGCGCCGAGGTTCGAGATCGGGATCCGCTGTATCTGACGACGGCTACATCCATTATGACGACGGACCAGTAGGTTTCGAAGGAGCAGTCGAGATGGCCGGGTACGAGGATGGTCAATACTCGTCCTCGTCAGTCGGACATGTCGCAGCAGTCCACAACGCTGGTGTCGGAGGTGGGCTCGCCCCGCATGCTCCTTCTTTGCCTCGAAGGGCAAGTTCATACCATGAACAGATCTTCCTTGACGTGAGACCGACCGGCGAACCGGGATCCGGCTTGGGTGGATTGGGAGGAATGGGGATGTATCGACGTAATTCCGATTCGAACATATTGACAGCTTCAGGATCATCTTCGACGATGATCTACGCTGCCGAGCCTTTCGATTACTATACCGTCGACGAGAATGCTTTCTCCGCGTCCGACGTTGATTGTTATAACACGAATGGAGTGACCAACCATTATCTTTCGGTACCGAATATGTCAGGAGCAGGAACAAGCAGGACCTTGTCTCGATCCACCTCGTCAAGTAGTTTAGGATCATTGACCGCCGCCGACGAACTTGCCGACGTCCGTCAGTTTGCTCAACAACTGCATCTTGAAACGACAACGGGGATCATGGCAGGAGCAGGATCCAAATTCGATTATGACGGTGGTTATCGAGATACGTCTGCGTTGAACGCTTATTCGGTCGGTCATTCAGAGGCAGTAACGCCAAACTTCCCGTTAGCTGTCCAATTCCAGAATATCGAGTCATCGTATTTCCCGACCGATTACATGCCAATCCCAACAGACGCCAATTCGTATTTCCCCTCGACGGAATATCAATTCCCCTCATTGACACTCACCTCTTCCGCTACCGAACAATCGACATCTCTCACAGCAGGAGGAGCAGCAGATGACGGGTTGCATTTGATTAATGGTGTTGATAACGGGACAGGATGGAATCACGGGATTCAGAGTGAACAGCAGAACGACGATACTAGTGCTGAAGCTCTGGCGATGATGCAGAGGATGTTCGATTCCAATAACATCTTCGCATTGGGAGAAGCGGCGGGCATGACGCAGGACCAAGTGGTCGAAATGGGCGAGATCGATCCTCGCATATTGACGGAATTCCGACATCAAATGGAAAGCTTGGGCAAAGATCTGAATGAAGCTGGCCAGAATGCGATGGGTGGTGCGTCCGTACCGGACGTCTTTACTGCCGATGCGAGCTGGGACGATCATGGTCGACAAAGCTATGCTATGGAACCGTCAACAAGCACCGCCAGTACCGGTACGACCGGGATTCATGACCTCCCCTCGGGAGGGGCCATTTCGGACTACTCGCACACCTTCCAGGCGTTCGAATTAGCATTCCACAGTCAGAATGCGGAACAAGATCAACTGAACGGTCAACCCGAGCTCGAAGTCGAAATTTGCGATCCGAACACACATAACGACGACGTCTTCGCCTTCGATACCATCACTGCCACCAATAGTCTTGTTGTTGCTGCGGGATGCGGGTTGACGTCAATAAATGATAGTCAGGGAGATGTGAATGAGCAAGAACTTGATTTCAGTAATTGGGCGGGGTTCGTGATCTCATGATTACGAGTCTGTCTGTTCCCAGTGGGGAGAGGGAGAAACTGGTTAATCAGCGATCCGGGTATATCTGCTACGAGGAAAACGAGAAAACCCACAATGAAAGATACCCATCTTTAGGATACTCTGGATATATATGTCAACCTATTCCCATTACGAGTTACCAATGACGATTTGTCCTGTCCAGGGTGAGCTTGACACGGCGCAGTTTGGAACCACCAAGCTTCCTTTCAGACCAAACTGGTTCCAGACCTAGGACCGATTTCCATCCGCACCGCAGACCGAACACTGAACAGGCTGTCTGCATAACATTCGACAGCCCGATATTCTCGATACCTCATTATCATGATGATGCGTCTTCCTCCATCTTTGGGCTGTGCGTTGTATGGTAGCCGTGTCCCGGTCTCATTCGTGATCTTATCTCTTGTATGGATGTCATCATGCACCTCCTCGAGGGCCACCTCTTCCACCACCACCACCACCTCGTCCTCCTCGTCCTGGACCACCGCCTCCTCGCCCACCACCTGGTCCACCTCCTCGTCCTGGTGGTCCGCCTCGTGCTGGTGGACCGCCTCGACCTGTAAGGCAAAAACCGAACATAAGTCAAGCTTCTTACATTACTGCGATTCGCAGCGCGACTGAACAACACGCACCTCCTCTAGCATTCGTTTGTCCCCCTCGTCCACCTGACACGAGACACACATCAGCTCACTACACCTGGAGGAGAATATAGAGAGACGGTATTTCTACGACTCACCTCTTCCACCTCCTCGTTGTCTGTTTGCTGCTCTTTGTTTCTCCTGTTCTTCCATTGCTGTATCGAGGATCGCATCTGCTATACGAAAGTATTTTATCTGCAACAAGTGTACCAGCATAAGCCTCGTTTCATCTTCTCTCTTTCGACTGGCCAGTTGTTTGATCTCAAGAGAGCCTTGCCGTCGTGACGTGACCACAGACTATCCCCATCGAAAAGGATCGTGTGCGACATGTTGCATAGAGAGAAGGGCGACTCACAATGTTCCCCTTGATGAACATCTCCTTCATCTTCCAAAACCGTTCACCGTCCGCTGAGGTCTGATACACTTCTCTAAGAGTCACATTCATGAAGTTGTCACATTCGACCAGGTGACCGTTGAACGTTACTCCATTTTTCAGTTCGACCAGCTGTACCACACCACATCAAAGAACGTTAGCATCCCGGTCGTGTCTGTCTTTCAGACATCGAGTGAAGAAATTGTGGCGCCAAGAGGAAGGAGATATAAGTAGTAGGGGGAAAGGCGACATACCATAGGTTTCCCTTGTGCGGCGTTGAGTAATGAAAGAGGAAGCTAAAGCATGGTTCGTTAGCTGATCGGGCATGTAGCGAAAAGCTATATTGTAGCTCACCATGGCGTCTCTCTCTCTCTGTGTTGAGTGGTTCAGCTGAAGTAGATGATGACTATGAGCTATGCAAGCCAACATGAGAGTTCACTCTGGAGGTAAGGAAAGCAACGAGAGGTCACCACGGGTGATCGAGAGGAGTCTGCGAATTAATCACACGTCAGGGTAGTTTTGATAAACAACGTCTTCAGACAGCCAGGGTGGTGGATGTAGATCAACAATCGTCAAGGTATCAGAGTAGTGGTACCATGCATGCATCCATTGACGTGTTACACGAGAACTACTCTTCTGTACACCTGCGACCAGCGACATCCTTGATCATCTTCTGGCCGTCTCTGAAGACCGAGCGGTCCTATCAGAAGACCCGCTTTGCAGTCCATATAAGAAGAGCCAACAGTCGCGAATATCAGACGCGTCTGTTTTTCCATCATTACTATCACCATCGACTCTGGTCATTTCGATCACATTGACATCATCGTCGCATTGTGCTATACCCCTTTTCATCTTAACCCACCTCATCTCCTCCTCATGTCTTCGGTGGTGGTGGTTCATGAGGAGAAATGTCGTCAACCCTCGAACTTCGTACGATAGGTCCTTCACCGTCACGCAACCCGTTTGCTCGACCAAAGTTGTCGCAAACCACAAACAGTTCCGGATCGTTCACTCGGAAATCACTCTTGCCCACCTCGTCAAAGTCGCAACTATCGTCGACTCCGACAGCGATCTCAACCAACGCAGCTCCTGTAGCCCAGTACAACGAGGTTGAGAGCGGATTAAGCACACCTGCCAGTAGTGAGAAGAAACAGGTTGTTGGATCGGGACTGACGGCAAGTGCGGGGAAGACTAAGAATGGTTGGAGGCTCCTATGGCGCGGTGGGCTTGAGATCGGGAGAGACGGCTGGAGATTAGATGGTGTGTCCACCCGTTGCTGTTATCTTCAATGGTGACCAAGCTCAAGCATGATTATCCTCGGCAGGCATAACGTTCTTTGCACAACTTTCGTTTCCACCTTCCACACCTTCCGCTTCTACTGCTACACCTAATCCCTTCGACGCACCCTACCAACCATCCATGACCTCCAACTCCACTTCCACATCTACGCCAAGCTCTAGTAAAGCACCAGCCGTGGTATCTCCTTTCCCGTTGCTCCCAAGTGGGGACACGGATTTATGTCTTTCGCTCGAGTCTATGCGAGGAAGGAAATATCTCCAAGTACGAGGCCTGGTCGACCTGACCCCAGACGAAATCTTGGAGGGTACAGAGGGTGGAGACGAGTTGAATGGCGGGGTTCAAATGTCAATTGCTCCGGGTGCGGCGCTCTTGGTTGCGTATTTTACCGGACTGCTTTGTCGGAATGAGAAGCTGTCAAATACAGGAAGAACGCTCAGTGCTATTGTCATTGGTCTAGGCGATGAAGACGTCGGTGAGTTGCAGACTTCGCTTAAAGTTCTCGTTGACGGCTAGAAGCTCATAATCATTCCGCAGACACCAATCCGAACTCTTCTATCTTGGTGTATGGTCAACGGCAGGAAATTGATTCGTCCAGCGTTGGTGGACAGCCGACACTTCGTCTTTGCGTTGGTAGAAGGAAACCACCTCCTCCTCCGACGGCGACAAAAGTCCGTCCAGGAGAACCATTACCTCGAGGTTAGTACCCTCTCATTATCCTTTCTGAATGAGTACTGACAGAATCTACCCCTCAGCTCCGCTATTCTTCCCAGCGAAAGCACCGAAGAAACCTCCGCCTCCTTTCCCGAACCGATCCCTCTCTCGCACCTCGTCGATCTCGTCGTCAATCTATCATCCTCCTCAACCACCTCCCTTCCCTGCACCAGTCCCCGTGCGCGCACCTGTTGCCGGTCGAACACCCGGCCGTAGAGGTGAGAAACGACCCAGACATTTTGATCCCGATGCCGAGGCTAGACAAGATGAGTTGAGAAAGAGAAAGTCAGGACGCATCGTCTTTGAGCGAGCTACATCTGCGTCGTCCAGAGGCACGGGTGCGGAAGAGCCAGGTCCATCTAACACCCCGGTAGTAGAAGGGGATGAGGACATCTTTGGAAGAAGAGCGACTGCGTCTGTGGGATTGACCACGTCGGTTTCGATGTCAAGAGCCGCATCTGGTGATAGAGCAGTAGACCACAGTCCATCAGGTGCGCCCTTAGCAGCGGAAGGGACGGATGGGGCCGAAGGTGGAAATGATGCTCCCAATACCGGTAAAGCCAAAAGGGTCAGAGTACCTCAACAGGTACTGGATAACAAAGCTGTTAGTCGATCGTCGCTCTTTTAAGGACAAACGTAGATGCTGAGCAGCTGACATTTATCGATAGGCTATACGGAAACAGACCCTTGTCTTATTGGAAGGTCGGGGGATATCTCGAACCCATGATATGTTCAAAGATGTTTTTGCAATGACCACCAAGGGAGCTTATTTTGCCTTTGTGCGTTGATCAGTCGACCTTTTCCCGGGGGCGGGCCCAAGTTACTGGTTGCTGACAGGCACGTCTATCGCAGCGAGATCACCTGCAAGATGCACCTTTATCGAAGTTGGACGTCCACCGGATCGTCAATGGTCATCTGGATATGTATCTCCCTTACCCAATGGTGACTTCCTTCGCCACGGAGGACAGGGAAGACGAGTCGGACGAATTGGTGAAAGTTGAGATGAAGGAGGAGTATGCGGAATTCAAGGTTGAAGGGACCTTTCTGCATATACACGATGGTGAGGGGAGAGTCAAGTTGGAAGCGGTCGAGGAGGAGGATGAGATGGATATCAAGGAAGTGTAGAAATTTTGTAGCATTTTCATTGTTTCCGTTTGTTGTTGTCCAAGCCAATTGTATCCAATATCTATCTCCAGAGCTCCAGAGTCATATGCATATAAACTGTCACTGTAAATGCCTACTCATACCATTCACGTCTGTTCCGTATTTCTTTTACGCCTCGATGTCCTGGACGAGAACCGACCTGTATCTGACGGTGTTGTTCTCGACAGCCTTGATAGCCTTTGCTGCTTCCTTCATGGGAAGAACAGTGACCCAAGGCTTGATCTTCTTCTCAGCCGCCAAGGCCAACATCTTCAAGACCTCCTGTCTGTTACCGAGATGACTCGAGGTGAGACAAGCTCCGTTTCCTGAGAGAGCTTGAGAAGTGATGTTGCTGAGACCTTCTTCTGGCATACCGACAAACACCAACTTCTTCTCGATGTCGAGTAGGGAGAGAAGCTCGTTGACGGGGAGCGAGGACGAAGAGGCGGTGACGATGATGGCGTCGAATTCGAGTTCTTTGCCCTTGGCGAAACCGTCGGTAGTGGCGATGAAGTCCTTGGCACCCATCTTCAAGGCGTCCTCCTTCTTGGCGTCAGATCGAGAGAAGACGGTGACATCGGCTCCGAGAGCGGTACCGAAGAGAACGGCGTAGTGACCACTGCGAAAATTCGGTATGCTCTCAGCACTGATACATTGTTTGCGCAGAGCACACTCACAGACCACCGAGACCGACGACACCGATCTTCTTGCCAGGACCAGCACCGTTCCTCAAGAGAGGAGAGAAGACGGTAATACCAGCGCAAAGCCTGTAGAAGACGATCAGTACTGAATCGATCCGATTGATCAGATCGGCCACAACTCACATGGAAGCGGCATCGGTAGACTCGAGCGAGTCGGGGATGGGGAAGACGAATCGCTCCTGGGCCCTCACGTGGGTGGAGTATCCACCCTGGTGTTCGGCACCGTCGTACCCTGCGTACGCGTACAAAGTCAGCGACATGTTCAAGAAGGCTAACAAGGAAAACACTCACAGTGGGTGTTGTATCCGTGGACAGGCTGCACACAGTAGTTCTCTACAGGCGATACATTAGGTCATCGGACATCTGTATCGAGAGTTTCCGCACATTCGCGCACATACCGTTGGGACCCTTGCAGGCCTTGCACTTTCCACAACATCCGACCTGGGCTCCGACACCGACACGTTGACCGACTTTGAATTCGGTCACCTTGGGTCCGACCTCGACGACTTTACCAATGACCTCGTGTCCTGTGACTACGAATTTGGTAGCGAAAGGTCCCCAACCTCCAGAGATGGTGTGGTGGTCCTACGAGACGAGCGGAACAGGTTCCCCTCAGTCAGTCTGCTGCACCAGGGGAAACAGCGGAGACGATAAGGGCAAGGGAGACTCACGGAACCGCACACACCACAGACTTCGACGGCAACGGTGATTCGATCGTCCTCAAGAGGCTCGAGCTCGTACTTTTTCAACTCGAAGTCCTGTATGGACGAGGATCAGGATTTGGCCGTCACGACACGACTCGGGTGGGCAACCGGTCTGGATTACTCACGAGGTACTTCTTGGGGTCGGTGATGGCGTAACCTGAGAGGATTGAGACGGCAAGATCAGTCACCACGATATGGATACGATTCTGATCCTGGGAACTGGCCGTGGAAGCCTCCCTAACGCCAAGGGTGTGCTCCAACAGGAGATCAGGGAGGTACTTACCGGTAGCGTGAGTGATGGCCATTTTGATAAAAGGGTGAGTGTGATGGTTTACTGGAGTAAAAACTGCTTGGTTTACTGATTATGGGAGTGAAGATGGGCGAGTTGCTTGATCTCAAGTCAATATCGAGTTGTGATTGTGATTAAATATATAACTTACTCGATTCTTTATCCTAACCGTTCACTCCCACAACAAATTGGTATTTTTCTTCTTCCCAGAGCTTCCGACCCACTGCTCCCCTCTCGTCCTTCCAGCGCTGCAGCAGCGTCATTATTTCCCTGGTGTGTCTATTTCGGCTCGACCGGCCCGCTGACCCGCTTCGGCTTCTCACGTGGTCAAGGTGGAGGTGTGTTTGGAATCAGGACTGCAACAAGAGGTGGAGGAGGATGGAGTCCAGAATCGGTCAAGGGGCAACCATTCCAAGTTGGAAGCAAGATATTCATACTGTGCTGCTGCTGCTGCTGCTGCTGCTGGTGGTCACCGAGACAGAGCAGTCTACGAATGCATCGCGACGATACTCCTTCTCTTTATATCTGATGTTTCGCGCCTTCCAGTCCTCGTCGACTCTTTTTCTTCCACCTCAACGGGGTTTGGCGTCTTCATTTGGTTATTCACCCTTTCTCCTGACATTGATCTGCCCCATGCTGTCTTCCGAAAAGTTCTTCTCAGCTGTATATGGATCACAACTTGTTACACCATTCAGCTACGGCCATAGAACCGAAGAACCACCACATCCCGTCCGCTTTGTGCAGTCAAGTTCGGTATCGCTCGGTTAGTACCATGGTCGGGGACGACTTGGTAGTTTTTGTTTCGCATTTTTGCGGAGAGGAGCCATACAGCTTGGGCGAGAGAGCTCTCCTAACAAACCCGAGACACGAGAATGTACTCATACTGCACATCATAGCTTATACACATATCACCATGTTACATCTAATCACCATCTCATGTCAAACTAGTTGGTTTGGGGTTCAGGAGGAAGACGCCCTACTCTGCCTTCTCATCGGCCTCCTCCTCGTCGTCATTCAGCAGTTCTTGCCATTCTCCACTCTCGATCATCTCGCGAAGAATGTCAAGACCACCGACGAGCTCGCCTTTTACGATGATTTGGGGGAAAGCTATACCACGCAATCCCAATCAGTCATGAAAACAGTCAAGGCAAGATGCAAGCACTCACTCGGCCAATCGTTGACCCTCTTCAACATCTGTCTGACTTCCTCATCGCTGAAAATGTCGAACCATGCAAACTCAACTCCTTGCTCTCTGAGCAGACCGACGGTCTGTCGCGAGAAACCACATTTGGGCGAAGTCGGGTTACCCTTCATGAACAGGACGACTTTGTGCTTGTTCATGAGCTCGTGACATCTCGCAACGATCTCTTCTTCGGTACGTTGGCGGACTTCGGCGGCGGGTGCCTGAGGAGTAGCGGTGGAAGTGGCGAGGGGTGCGGAAGATGTTGATGAAGTGCCAGCGTGTTGAGTGAGAACTGTTTGAAGGAGGGTGGCGTCGGAACCTGAGTGTCGAGCGAGTAAAGTGTGGCCCTGAATGTGTCAAAGCAATGTTTACACACGTGAAAATGGATCGAAAGAAGGGGATGGTGTCCAGTAAGCACAGGGTACAGCCCGTGATACACATACACAACAGTGTCCGCAGCGCGAACGAAGCCATTAGAGGCGATCCGTGGGCATAGGTGATGGGACACGTGAGACAGGCGTGTCATCGTCGTCCGCAAGCGCGTTATCGCCAGATTCCGAATATAATTCCACAGTCAAAGCGGATGGTCGTCGAGGGCCCAGAGTGGAGTCACGACGTCGTGGGAAGGTCATTTGCGAAGGTGAGCCGATGAAAGCAGGCGTGATCCCGAGAGAAGAAGCAGACGAATGGAGGTTGACAAAGGGAGATGCGATGGGTTGTTGCGTTTCCACGTCGGGATTTGGTGTTGGCGAGCAGTTGAGGAGCCGAGCAGGATCCAGGATCGGTGGCGATGCAGGGATCGAATGCAGATGATCCAATTTGTCCAACGGTGATGGTATGTGAGGGTGTTTACGCATGATAGATGAATTGGGCGTCGCAGTTTTCGACGTCAATGAACCACCATGTCGGGGAGACGGGATTTTGATGTGCGACGGAGGGTTCGGCATCGAGTGCGTCGATTGTTTCCGTTTGTACATTAAAGGTAGATTAGCAGGAGGTAGTTTCATAGGTGAGGGCGGTCCGAGTCCAGCGACGGAAGAGGTTGAAGACATTGGAGTGCGCAGAATCCATTCAGACGACGATGTGGTAGACGATTCAGAGGGTGTAGGAGAATTGGACAGGAATTGAAGTGGAGTGCGAGGAGTGAATCGAGAAGGAGGGGGTGGAAACGGCGATTTTCCCGCATAGTGCGACATACCACCAGGGGTTGAGGGTCGGGAAGCAGGGGGAGCGGGGTCATGAGGAGGAGCGACAGGTTTAGTCGGTTTTTGATGTTCGAATTCAGGCATTCCGATTTCGTTGTTATTCGAGGTCATGATGAGAGCATAAGAGATTAGCAAAAGCGTAAGCTGAAGCTATCTCTCAGCAACTGAGAAGGGCAAAGAAAGGTCCAGAATCGTAGAGACATGATGAGCGAGAATGCTCTGAGGGACATGCCATATTGCCACCCTCTATATACCTCCCGGGAGAAAAGGCTTCGACATAGGCTGGTAGGAAAAGGAAAAGAAGAAACAAAGGATGGTTCAGGAGGAACGATGTCAAGGGTAAGACCAGCGACAAGCGCTTCATATGGACAAACAGACGTCCAGTCGATGAAGACAGACGCAATGACCGACTGTGACTCGGATACTGAAAGGAGAGCAAGAAGACCAAGAGCCGGGTGAGAGACTAGGAAGGCGACTCACGCGAAGCAGGAGGAAAGACGGGACAGCATCAATCTCAAACGACTCGGAGATATCAGCGAGCTCTTCTGCTTCGATCTAATCGAGACAAGTGATCGTTTCACCAGAAACGTTTGCGGGGACAGCACAGAAAGGGAGGTGAGCAAAATCAGCTTAGTCATCTCTGTACATGGCGAGCTATGAACGCTATCGATGTATGTCTGATAGGTACGCCGTGAGAAGAAACACTGCAGCTCACGTTGAGAAACAGAACAGATGGGAACTGAGCCGATTTCTCCTCGATGACCTTGTTGAATGCCGCACAAGGTTCTGCCCATGGTGCCCAGAAGTTCAGGCATGAGACTCGGTTGAGATCAGCCGATAAGAGTGATTTGAAGTGATCCGGTGAGGTGACGCCAACGAGATTGGAACCGGACATGATGGCGAGGATCACTATGAGGATACCAGGAGCAGCGAAGATGTGATCAGTGAAGAGGTTCAAAGATGGATGGACACAAGAGGTCTGTCTTGCTACCAGGACTTTTTCCATTTGATTATCTGATACGAGGGTGGCCTTATTGCGACATTTCGACGGTGGCGAAGGAAGGGGATGGGTGACGGGATCAAATATGAGGAGCCACGAGATTGCAACTTTTCAAATCTCCGCCAAAAGCCAGCATCAATCCAACCTCTGATTCTTGACAGTCTGCTTTGGACTTTGCTGCTTTCTCTTCACTGTTCGTTGCCACCCTCACACAGCCATACACCTCACCCAACATCGCTATCACAGCGAGATCTGATCTGTCACCGAACGACAAGAAGTGAACCAAAATGTCAAGCGCAGAAGAGGTACGCTCGGCCCATGAGACTGCTCACACGTCAAAGGAACGAACGACATGGGCTGACTTTTCTTGAACGAAAAGACCGATCAGGCTATCGAAGTGAGCTACCGCATCAGGACCGCACCGAACGCCCGAAGCTGACAGTACGCTCGCAGATATGGAGGTACAGGAAGCTCCTCAACATGCTTGCCAACTCTCGAGGAGCTGGTACATCATGTATCACCCTCATCCTCCCTCCTCGTCAGTGCATCATCGAACACCGGCTCGTTGATGGGAACGTGAGCTGATCATGAACCCTTTTCTAGGATCCCAAATCTCTCAGGCATCCAACATGTTGACGACCGAATATGGAACTGCTTCAAACATCAAATCCCGTGTCAACCGGTGAGAACAACCCATCGTTATATTGGTACATCACGTCTGACATATCCGACATAGTCTTTCAGTTCTGTCTGCCATTACTTCCACTCAACAAAAGCTCAAGCTTTACAACCGAGGTGAGTACAAGCAGACTCTCTTGTTGACCGATAATACAATCTTACCAATCCTTGCTTAGTCCCCGACAACGGTCTTTGTGTTTTCGTTGGAACAGTGTTGAACGATGAAGGCAAGGAGAAGAAAATTTCTTTTGCTCTTGAGCCTTTCAAGCCTATCAACACGTCTCTGTACATGTGTGATAGTCGATTCCACGTTGAGGCGCTCGAAGAACTCTTGGAGAACGATTCGAAGTGGGGTTTCATCATCATGTAAGTAGGCTTGTCTTTGCTGTGTACAAAGGAACGTCCATACTGACCGGTTTCATCTGCGCAGTGACGGTAACGGATCTGTATGTTTGAACAACCTTGTCGAATTCTTTGGGTCATGGCTGACATTCACTATAGCTTTTTGGTACTCTTTCCGGTAATACCCGTGAGGTCATTCACAAATTCACTGTCGACCTTCCAAAAAAACACGGTCGAGGTGGTCAATCTGCTCTTCGTTTCTCGCGTCTTCGAGAGGAAGCTCGACGAAATTATGTTCGAAAAGTCGCTGAGCTTGCCGTTCAGCACTTCATCACCGCCGACAAGGTTAATGTGGCTGGTTTGGTCCTGGCCGGTAGTGCAGAATTGAAGACTGATCTCAGTGGAAGTGATCTTTTCGACCCAAGATTGCTGGCCAAGGTCGTCAAGGTCGTCGATGTCAGTTACGGCGGAGAGAACGGTTTCAACCAGGTGAGCTGCTCTTTTGAATTGCTCGATGAATAGCTGACTTACAATTTTACAGGCCATCGAACTCGCAGCCGACTCTCTTGCCAACGTCAAGTTCGTTCAGGAGAAAAAGCTCATCCAGAAATACTTCGACGAAATCGCTCTCGATACTGGCAAGTACTGCTTTGGTATCACCGATACCCTCAAAGCTCTGGACATGGGTGCTGTCGAGACTCTGATCGTTTGGGAGAACCTGGACATCGTTCGAAACACGCTCCGAAATGCCGCTGGAGGTGAGTCTTTTCGAAATGGAATATCTTGGCGGGAGCTGATCTGCGGTCCTACAGAGGAAATCATCGTCTTCTCCAGTCCGGGTGAAAAGGACCGAGAGAAGTTTATGGACAAATCCACTGGCACAGAGATGGAATCTGCCGCGGAGCCTCAACCTTTACTCGAATGGTTCGCCGAAAATTACAAGGACTTCGGAGCCACTCTCGAATTCGTCACTAACAAATCGCAAGAGGGAAGTCAGTTCGTGAAGGGCTTCGGTGGTATCGGTGGTATCCTGCGATACAAGGTCGACTTTGCCGATTTGGGTGACCAGGATGATGACGATGACGAGTTTTACGGATCTGACGATGACAGCGGTGAGTATCGTCTTTTACATGGGCGATGTGACTAGCTGACATGGCTTGTCAGACATCTGACGAGGTCAACCGGGCGACAACGCCCCGCTCAGCGCCGCGCGCGTGGAGGGGCACACGATGGACGAGAAGGTGCAAGCGCAGGCGAAGGTGCTGAGGGGGATGGTGAAGGAGAGACGCAGGATTGGTCAGTTGTTCCTCAAGGCTTTCAACATCCTTAGGTCCGTCGTGGCAACGGCTTGAACCGGCCTAGAGAAGGGATTTAAGAGACTTGCACTGAGCATGGTTCCCGCGAGTGGGGCAAGAAGGAAGAGGGGAATGTAGTAGCATGGGTTCCCGCTCCTCCTGATTGGATTGTTCTGATCTCATGTATGTCGATGAGACTGAAGCTGTGTGATATAAGCATATGAGCAAAGAAAAACACCCCGAGGTGTACCATGTGGGTTAGATTGTACGAATTATGGGGCTCCTCGGACAAGACCGTAGCAGCGCGAGAACCGGGAAGAGTGCATGTCATCCTGCCTCCATGGCGACAGTCTTCTGGCATCTTTTCGTCTTTCATCATCGTCCAACTCATTCGCACACGTTCAACATGTCGGACCAGCAACCCCTGCTACCTCACAACATCCCTCCTGCCGCAAAACGGACCGGTCTGTTCCTCACTACCATCCTTGTACCGATACTGTTGGTTGCCGGGATCATCTTCGTTGCTATCAAAGGGGAAGGTGTACCCAAAGATGAGTTGGAACTGGCAAAGTACTATCTGAAGAGGTGAGTCACGTCCATAGCGAACGCATGGAGACTGACGGGCGATCGTTTCGATGAGGGAACGTGGAAACTGATCCGGTCTTGACCAAACCAGTGCTCCAGTTATAGATGGACATATCGATCTCCCCGAAGTACCTCGTAACTTCTACAAGAACAACGTATCTGCTTTCGACCTGAATGAGAAGACTGTGAGTCACCATCTCTTTTCTCCTCTCTTCATCATTCTCAAGTACACCACGAGCATCCTGGCTTAATGGACTTGGAATGTACGATAGATTGGTCATGTCGATATTCCTCGTATCAGACAGGGACATTTGGGAGGCTTCTTCTGGTCCATGTAAGTTCAAGCGATCTTGGAGAATGGATATCTAGGATGATAATGCCGGATATTAGCTATGTCAACTGTGATGAGAAGAACGATGGGGAGGATTTCCTCGGACCTACGACTCAAGTTCGAGGTGAGTTCACCTTGCTGCACACCCTTTCGATAGAATCATGGCTGACGTATGTTTCTGCCTCTCCTTCCTCATCCGGTTTGATCATCCGCCAGACACTCTCGAGCAGATCGACGTCGCTACCAACATGATCGAACGGTACAGTGACACTTTCGCTCTGGCTCGCACTGCGGACGAAGTAGAGGCCGCCATCAAACAAGGGAAGGTTGCCAGCATGTTCGGACTCGAAGGGTGAGCTTTGCCGTATCTACACCTATCTCTAGTACACGAAACGCCAACTGACAGGTGAACATGCAGTGGACACTCGCTTGGTAATTCTCTTGCAGGTGAGTGACCCTTGCGGCCATGCGCTTTATATCACGGCCGGATGAGCGTTCTGACGAGTCTTCGCTAGTGCTTCGAATGTACCATCAACTCGGTGTTCGATACATGACTCTCACACACAGCTGCAATAATGCGTTCGCCGATTCTGCCGGTATCTTTGGCGACATCAAGGAAAAGTGGGGAGGGCTCTCGTGAGTCAGCGAGCCTTCATGTAACATGATAGGTTCCTGACTTCTTGCAGTCCCTTTGGCAAAGACTTGATCCCAGAGATGAACCGACTGGGTATATTTGTAGACATCAGTCATGTCTCTGACAAGACTGCTCTTCAAGCTCTGTGAGCTTCCGACTACTTTGATCCCGGAGGGCAGACTCAGCTGACTCTTCCTTCAACAAGGGCAATCACTCGAGCTCCCGTCATTCTTTCCCACTCGTGTGCTCGTCACTTCAACGAAATGCCGCGTAATGTTCCCGATGAGGTCTTGGCCAAGATTGGACGAGGCAAGCATCAGGTCGATGGAGTGGTCATGGTCAAGTGAGTTTTGCATACTCGTCAGATGTGAGCATGGATTCATGGCTGATGACCCTCCCTATAGCTTCTTCCCTGTCTTCGCTTCCTCCAACCCGGATGAGGTTGACGTAGCCTACATTGCCGACGAGGTCGAATACATTGCGAAGAAGACAAGCAAGCACAAGTGAGCAAGATCGTACTGAACTTGACCGTGTGATGGCACTGATGCGGTGTCGGTCTCCCAGCGTCGGTATCGGATCTGATTACGACGGTATCGAAAGCACTCCCAAGGGCCTTGAGGACGTCTCCACTTATCCCCACCTGGTGAGTATATTCATCATTCCCACAAGCCAAAATGGCTGCATCCACGTGACGTTACTGATCAACTGTACAGTTCGCGGAACTCATTCGTCGAGGATGGACCAAGAGCGAACTCGCAGGTTTGGCAGGTGGCAACTTCCTCCGTGCTTTCCGAGGAGTGGAGAGCGTCAGTGCAAAGTTGAAGAAGGAAGGGAAGGGACCGAGCTACGTCGTCTATGACAAGAGGAAGGATCTGGATCCTTACAGAGACTTTCCGGGAGGCTCATTCTAAGTGAGAAGGGTCACGTAGCTGGGCGGTATGTTCGCAGAAAGCAAAATGACAAGCAGACAGTTCATGTCGAGCAGCATAAATGATGTCAAACACCTTGTTTCGTAGGAGCATGACCCTATAAGTTACTGATCGTGTCACGATCTGACGGTGTTGTGCGGTAAAACTGCAACTGACAACCTGTAGATGATCGAGACATTCGTGTCTCAGCCGTTGACAAGGTGTCACAAACACAATTCCCCGCCAGATTTGCTCGAGCAATCTCGGTTACCATTAATCAGGTCACCAGCAGAATAGCGACGATGACAGACAGACAGCAATGAGCACTGAATAGGATAACGGCCGTAAGGAGATACTGGAACATCACGGTCAGAATGGTAAGCAGAGAGTCGAGTGCGAGAGGTGAGACATGGTTTTTGTATCAGTCTTGACGAGGCTGGTCAACGGATGTTGTACACCACTGATATGGCTTCGACTGACATCCTGCTGCATGCTATCCAAATCGCCAGGCTGGCAGAGTCCCTCAGACCAGGCGCGTTCTACATATCCAGCATGGCTTGACTGTGACACCTGTGAGACCTCGGTGTAAGTATACCTCTTGCCACGCTGCATGTCCACTGCAGACCGATCGACAACTTACAACCTGTTGGATGGGAAAGTAGAAAAGGATGCCCCCAATCTTAATCATACTGTCTTCTTCTTCATCCCCTCATTGGATCACAATACTCACACAGGTTCCGCTTAACGACTTTACGACCATATTAACGATACTTACGACCCACGCTCATTACTCCATCACCACTGCTCCACTGCTCCACGCCTTCACGACCAACACCATCGCTACCGCCAACAGTAATAACCACAGCAAGCCCAACACTTCGACTTCCAAACCAGCAAATTCCCTTTTCACCGTAATCTAGCCACTCACAACGAAGACGACACGATGAAGACCTCTACCTCATTCGCGATCCTCGCTCTCCTTGCAAGTGCTTCCACATCGTTTGCAGCGCCTCTCCCCTTGCCCTCGAACCCGGATGTTGATATCAAGCTCGACCTGGACATGAACAAGGGCAAAAAGCCGACGGGCGCCCACATGGAAAATGGGAAAATGGTCGGCCACGAACACGAGAAGAATCAGAAACAAGGAGAGAAACACCATACTAGAGCTGAGGGCTCATCAGACGGACTCGGTCGCGAGGTAAGTAGTCTCGCACAGATTTCCGCCAGAGGCATACTGACACGGGAAATCTTCTGGGCACAACAGCTCGTCAATGGCAATTCTACCCCTCTTCAGAGTGGCTCCGCTCCTAGCGGTGGCATCTCAAGACTTTCAAGCGTCACTAAACCCATCACGTCTACAGTCTCCGACACCCTCGATAACGGCACGCTCACGCCAATCCTTGGTGTGACAGCCGACGATCTTCTCGACCGACCTACAGGTGTCCCCGCCTCATCTAAAATCGGATCGAACACGTCTCAACTTGTCAATGATACGAAATTCGCTCCTGGGTCTGGCTCGGGACCCATCATCAACCCTTCTTCTACTGGGGGATCAACCGTGCCCGTTCTCAAGGACAGTGAGAGAATGGTGAATAATGATGCCGGATCGACACTTGCTTCTGTCCCCGAAGGACAAAGTCTGAACTCGACTGAGAAATCAGCACAAGGTCTCACTGCGAATAGTAAGGTCGTCGATACCAAGTCGGTGGATTGGACCACATCGACCATCGGTAAGGACACGAGCGGCGTCGATAGAACCGCTTCGTCCGTGACCACAGGAGCTGCTTCTGCGGACAAGACAGCCGTGCCAATCGCCAAAGACACCGACGATGGCGTCAACAAGTCACTAACCAATGACCTTGTTGGGAAACTCGTCAACTCCAAGGACGTGAGCACGGCAACCAACGGTCTTGGCGTCGACAAGACTGCGAGCGGGACCATTTCGAAAGACGGTGCCCATGTGAACACCAGTGATGTCGGGAATACTCTCAAGGTATCCAGTACCGAAGACAGAGTGATCAAAGATGTACCCGGTGGCGGCAACAATCAGCCAGTTCCAGCAACCCTGAAAGCTGTCAATACTGGTGGAACGACCAAGGGGACCGACTCCACAAAACACTCTGCGGAAGGCTCTGTGGCGAAAGATATCGATTCCGCGGAGAACACCTCTGGGACAGGATCAACAGCTCGTCCGATCACATCCCCTGCTCAGAAAGATATCAAGAACGTGGATCACACCTCTTCCTCGGTGGGAAAAACGTCGCACTCCGCAACCTACACCAACACTGACAAAACAGTGGATCCTGTATCGGCCCAAGTTTTCCCTTCTGGAGACAACTCTCAATCTTCTTTACTCACTGTGACAAATCCCAATGCCCAAGCTAAAGTGTTGCAGACTCCCGGTAAAGCCGACACTCTGGTGGACCAAGATGTCAATACGAATTCAGCTCAAAATGCCACAGGAGGATTGGCCCCCAGCTCGACGTCAAACAACGGTCACGACAAGGCTGCGGTGGGGAACAACGATAACGATGTCAATGTCAAGGTGGAGACTCCCAACAGGGTGAAAGATGGCCTGGTGGTCGATCAGTCTGGACAGAAAGTCGGGCCTAGTGATCAAAGGGGCAATGTGGTAGAAGAGGTTGTGCAGGGTAAAATACTAGATAAGGAGGTGGGTTATGGTGCCCTTTCTCTTTCCCTGCGCAGCTCTCCTTTCGACAACCCATCAGGTCAAGTTTAATGATGACTGACACTTGGTTCTTGGATCAGTTCTCAAAGTCCTCCACCGCCCACTCCACAACGCACCATTCCAGCCCCCCCTCGGCTTCCCATTCTACTTCACACTCCGCCCCATCTGCGAGCCACTCCCACGGCACCACTTCGACCACTCCTCACCCCCAAGTCTTTGCAGGATATAAAAGTACGACGACAGCGGCAGCGGCATCTGTCTCTTCAACTCATGCTGCGTCTCATTCTGCCCACGCTTCTGTGTCTACGTCCGGAAGGGGTGGTACTCATTCTGCCTCCGCCACTCATGCCGACTCGAAGGCAGCCAAATCGGTTGTCTCTGCGCCCGCCCTTGATATCGGTCTGACCTCTCATGATATCGACGTGGTACGTGTGGTCCTCGTTTGTCTGACCTCAATCCTACCCTCGTTCTGCTAGTCGGTCGCTGATACCATATCATGTCTTCACAGAAACCTCACATCTCCTCCACTCCGCTGACCTTTCTCCCCGTCATCTCAAGCACCCTAACCCTAACTCACTCTTCCATCCTCCCCACGATCACCTCGTCGACAAAACCCAAATCCAAACCCAAGCCTGAACAGGCCCGTGTCGCATACGGCTCGAAAGATCAACATATAGTCAGCTGTGATGGACTCGATCACGGGGATTCGGATCTGATTGAGGAATGTATCAGTGGGGATCTGGTGGATCTTAAACCTAAAAGGACTGAAGTGAGTATATGTTTCTATAATCAATCTGTCTTCTCTCAATTCCACATCACTTCACCGTTCCCTCCGCACCGCTCTCCGGCTCAAAGTTTCATCTTTATCGAAGAGGCTGGATGGCGTCAACGAAGATACACCTTCTACATCCCCCAAATTGACACGGGAGCGCCCGCCATATGGGTCATGATGCGGCGATTTGATACTGATACTGATGTTTCGTCCCGACAGGTGTGCCCTGACGACATGCAGCATGATATTCACTATCTCGCCAATGCCGATCCCATCCATGCGGACCAATCCGAGCAGATCGCAAAGTATGTGAGACTTTGTCTAGCAGCGGGAAGTTTATGATCAAAGACTGCATACTGGTGACAAAGCCCAATTAGTCATTAGCCGTAGTGTGACTTGCCATCGTACGGTAGTCGTCTCAATGGCTTCGCGGTCTGCTTGTTACGTTTGTCATCTTGGGATACAGTATGCACCTCCCTTCCGCTCTAGCAGTAAAACACAAAACACAGATTTCCATCTTTCTATGAGATGGCCTCGAATCACAGAGGAAATTAGAGTGCAAATCGTACCATACAACACTCGGGGTATATAAATCGCCTCACCACATTTCTCGTGGAAAGTCCCTAGGCGGCCGTCAGATATGCCGTGTCCTTCTGTCCACCCGAAAACTTGTTCTCAACGAACTCGTTCAATCTTTTCTTGGCACCCTCGAGGTATGTCTCTTCTTTGAGATCCGACTCCACCTGCTCAGCAGGTGTTCTTCTGTGGTAGAAGTAATCCTCGGTATCTGTATCAAGCGTCAGGACCACATAGTCAAATCATGCAAGGGAGAACATACCTGGAGTAAAGAACATGCGGTAGTTACCTAGCGCGATCTTGATATCTATACCATCCTTCGTCTCCACAGCATCTGGTGAGAGGTGCAAGTCCTTGTCGACATTTCTGTAGACCATTCCCTGTCAGCGCGTGCTAAGCAGATGTCGAAGGCTCGACTTACCTCTGCAACAGTGGTGGGTCAACACGATGAGGCAAGCCTTCGGTCGGATGTGTCTATCCGGTGGTCAGCGGATGCACCGCAACGTCCACGTCTCACTCACAAGCACGTAGCTCTCAATGTACTGCCGCCACTTCTCTTGAGCAGTCTCAGCGTCATCGATGGTCAAATCTGCCCGTCCAAGGAGTTGCACCGATACTAGGTCCGTTGCAGGATGCTACGCAATCCAATCAGCTTCGCTGTCTCTGTCTCATGTAGAGCGCGCACACTCACGAATTCAATCTTGAACAGATTTTCATCGGATCCCAAAACGCCCTCAGCTTGCATTCGGTACGCAATCTGTCGTCGAGTAGTGGTTCTCTCGGCTGTGCGGTCTCTCTGCAGCAGCGCAAACAGTTCTTGGCTCTTCATATCGCCTAGGATTGTCTGAACCTGGGACATACCGTCAGTCTTGTGACTATTATCAAGCGATCTCTGCTCACCTGCTTTACGATACCCGCGATGACTCGATCCACTGTGAACATGATATACGCCTTCTTGCCGAACATCAATCGTAGGGTTTCTTCGAAAGTAAAGTTGTCGATCTCATTTTCAAACAGACGCTCTGACATGCTGAGAAGATGGCCGTAGTAGTGTTGAGCAGGGTTTTCTCCGCCTTCTATACCGTAATATTGGGTTTCAGGCTCGGCAAGACCAAGCTTGATAGCGGTCGGGTTGATAGGCTGTTTCTTCTCCGACGCAAGGTGCTCAGCAATCTCCTTGCAAGTGAGAAGTCGAGAGTAGAGGATCTATCACATTTCATGTTAGCTTTGCTGCCGTATGATGTTGGATTGACACGTACCTGTATCAACCTCAGGAGAACGTAGAAATGGTTGTTCGCAAAAAAGTTGGCCTTCCTCATCGACCTCGGCTTCACCTCTGGTGCGCCCGCATCTGAGCTTCGCTCAGACCCCGGTTGCGAGTCACCGAGTCCATCGATCTGTACCCAGGTTTGCTCGGAAGCCTCCGCTCCGGCTTTGTCCTTCTCCACAGCCTCGGCCACCGCATCCGGATCGGCAGGCACAGGCAGTGGAGTCTCCGCGCGTTCACCACTTTCCGTCATGGGGGTACCTTCGATCGAAGCCACACCATTTTCACCGTTTTCGCCCTCAGGACCAGGAGTCTGGGTCGATCCTCTCTTCTCTCGGCCGGCATTCTCTCCTGCTTGCTTGAGGAGTTTTTTTCTCAGATCCGAAGCATGGGTAGCTTTCTTCGCGCCTCTCTTCGAAGCAGTCGCAACGCTTGCTGCTTCGTCATCGTCTGCCATACTGACATCGCCGTCCGAATCTTCCGAGTCTTCATCAGGAGTTTCGCCGTCCTCGTCTCCAAATTCTGCATCGAACTCGTCTTTGTCAAGCAAGAAGAGAGCCGGCACGAAGTCCCGTAACAGTCGCTCCACACGTGCCTGGTCTTGACTCGAGAGTGAATTGTTGACTCGGTCAAGATAACTGATGATGAGCTTTAAGCAGTCTTTGAGCACGACTGTGTCCTTAAAGTCGAACTCCATCTGAGGTCGAGCTCGCCAAGGTCGAGGATCGAGCAAGGCAAATCGAGCATTTGTCCACTCCTTGCGCTTCAGTTCGATCTCGGCGACTAGACTCTTCGGCATGATGGTCTTCTTGTCAGAGCCTTTGAATTGGACGCCCTGATGGTCCAGTGCTTTGTAAAAGTTTTTGGCGTCCTGCTCTCTCCAGACTCTGTTCCATTCACGCTGCGCCTTCTTCCATTCCTCATCTTTGGCCTTCAATCGTTCGAGAACGATAGGAAGTGCAACGACAGGATTCTCATGTAGGGCACGGATGATGTCAGGACCGAGTTCCTTCCCGTAAACCTTCTTGATGATCCGTTGATAAATGGACTTGCTTTGACCACCAAGTCCAGCTTTGAGGTTGAAATTGGCTCGCTCCTCTGGATCCATAGTTTGGATTTTGTTATTCAGCGGCTCAAGAAGAGCGATGGTGCGAAGGTTGGCCTCGATATGGTAATCGTACTCGTGTCGCTCCTCCTCGGATTTGTGCAACATCTCCTCATAAGAGTTCTTCTTGTGAGATATGAAAGGCGCTGCGTCCTCAGCGGCCCAAGTAGGGTGGGACACCCACTCGTCGTTGAGAACCTCCCAACACATCGCGTCTCGACCGGTACATTGGAGGTTGATTTCCTAGCGAGCATGCATCAAGGTCCGTCGCACATCGCTTTGAAGATGGACTCACAGTTCGGGGCAGTTTCCTGTAGCTTGGGCCGTAAGAATTGACCTTAGGACCAGCGAGATCAGGCTTGATCCTCTCAAGCATCGGGGTGTTTTCGACGACTTGTGAATCAACATTGATCATTCCGCCGAATCCGTAACCACCCTGAGCAGTTGTAGGATTGGGGGGTGCCTTGCCATCCACGTCCGCACCAACAGTCTTCTGGAAGGTAGCCCAAACATCCTGAGCTTCTCCGATGAAAAGATAAGCTCTTTCAAGCAGAGTTTTCGTATCAATCATGTCTTGGACAAAGAGGTTAATAAGCTTCAAAAATTCGTGGTAGACCACCTTATCATCGATTGCCTTCTTGACTTTGTCGAAGAAAGCCACTTCGTCGGGCGATGCGAGGGTCTGAGGAATGTTCGAGGCAACGGCGGGTACTGGGGCACTGATTTCGCCATCGTCGATGGAGGGGCTGTCACCTCGCTGACCTGGTCTCGATTTCTGATCAAAGTCATGAGCATCATCTCAAAGCTCGTGACACTCATATGACTGACCTTCTGCTGTCCAGTAACTTTGCCGGGATCTCCAGGCGCAGCTCGCCTCTTCTTCTGTGTGCCAGCCTCCTTGCCATCCTTGGCTCCACGCTTCTGCACAACGATTTTTTCCGGAGGTGCAGGCGCGCCTCCAGCAGCAGCTTGCATGAACGAGCCGAAACCCATGCCACTCAGTCCACCGGGGCCGCCATTTTCTGGAAGAAACTGCTTGAACTCGTCGAGAAGATCAGGAGCATTATTGAAAAGCTTGGTAACTTGCTCGTAGACCTGTTTGCCCATTAGCCAGGACCATCCATCTCGAACTTGTTGTCACTTACATCGGCTATGTCTCTTGTGTCGCGCTGATATGTCTGCAGTATCTCCAGGAACTGTTTGTATGTGTCCGGGTCGCTGTTGAACCTATTTTTTATTTTATTGACGAATGAAATCGCGTGATTGAACTCGACAATGGGTGTCCTGGATCCCCCTTGAGCAGGCTGAGAAGCCGTTTGTGGGGCATGTGCCCCACTCAGACCGCCGGAAGCAAGGAACTGGGCAGCTGAGGGAGTGGACGGACCAGATGGAGGTAATGGGTGAGAATGAGCTGGCATAGTGAGGGGTCCAGGAGCTGCCTGTGCAGATGATCCAGTGGGGCGAGCTGGTACAGGAGCAGCAGTGGCAGTTGTTGGAGCGGTCGTACTAGGCCGGCTCGAGTGAGCTGGAGCTCCCTGGAAAGGAGGTGGACCGCTAGCGAGATGAGATTGGTGAGCCGGAAGAGGTTGACCCGATGAAGCGGATGCTCCAGCCGCAGAAGGCGCTTGACTCTGGTAAGGCGCACTGGACCCAGCGCGGCTGTCTCTCCCGGCAGATTCAGCCGCTGCAGTCCTAGCTGCAGCTTCTGTTCTCGCCTCTCTTTCACGTTGATCGATAGCAGCGGCGAAGTTGCCTGGAATTTGGCTGACGGTTCCGGCAGGGGTAGTGACGGTGATGAGTCCTTGGGGATCCCCTTCTCCGCCGAGACACTCGATGCGGTAGCCAGGAGGTAAGAAGGTATTGAAACCTTGGATGAGTGACGGATGACCTCTGAAGAGAGTGGAGACTCGATCAATAACACCAGGAGTGTCAATGCTGAAGGGAAGAAGGAAGAGATCCGCGTCAGTACGATGAGCCTACCTCCGGGGCGGAGAGCGGGGAGAAGTCGATAGCACGGTTCATTATGCTCACATTTGACCCTTGAACTCTTTCATGACATCCAAGAAGCGGTTGTACACATTTGGTTGATCATTGAATTGGATCTGTTGATACATGAAACGGGATAGAAGTGATCAGCTCGTATGCTGTATTCAATATGAGAAGGATTGGGCGGAGGTGGGCGAAGCCGGTGGAGGTCTGTTTTCGCTCTCTTTCCGTCCTGGCGAGGGCCAGAGAGGACTCTATTTCTTGTTGACATGAGGCACGTGAGGTGAGGAAGGCCTCAAGCTACCCCTCTCCCTACGTGGTCTGACAACACTGCGAGACAATAGGAAGGATGGATTCCTGTCTGCATGAGTGATGAGCAAGACCAGTACATACCTTCACTTGATCCAAATATGACAGCGCGTCTCTAACGTTGAGTGGTCGGTATGCCGATGCTTGAGCCGAGCTCTGTTGCCATGAATCAGACGAGCGTTTCGGTGCCATGGCCGCTATAGCTCGGAGAGAGCAGTAGAAGTCGATGGTAGAAGTGAAGAGGGTGGATGCAAGGTATGTGAAGGGAGGCAGTAAGATGATCGACCAAGTTCGGAGAAAAGGAGCTGATGCCGGGTCGATTGTCTCGCTGTTCAGATCGTCGACACTTATTGGGTGTCCATGCTCCTTCCTTCTAGGGTATCACGGCTATGAGGAGGAGGCGATGGTGGTAACAGTCGTGTGAAGATTGGATGGGAAGGGGGTAACTGAGCAAGAGAGAGAGAGTAAGAGAAGCTGGCAATAGGTTGAGGAGAAGGTGAAGGGGGGGGGGGTTGAGGACCAAACCGGACCATATGTCGTATCACGTGACTCTCACGCGGTGGGTTTGAGGGGAAAAGTAGCCGATCATCTTCATTGATTGATTTTTTATTATATATCTGGTTCATTTATTGGTGTTTATCCCAATCCAGTCTTATATCGTTGCGTCATTAGATTGAATGTAAAACTTGTGCAGACTGCACTTTTGCCAGATCTGCATTTTGTTATCATCACAAGTGTAGAGTAGCCCTTCTTCTCGCACGCAACCACCGTCAGCCATAGCGAGGACTCCGGCGCAGAGAGCGATCGGTGTGAGCACACTGCATAACAAGTGTCGGGCAAAATGAACGGTTCATCGTCGAGAAAAACACTGAAAACGAGGTGAGCTAGACAGCTTTTCAACTCTCTTGTCGCTGTCGCACAACTGACTTGGCTTCCCGCTCTCATAGCTTTCGAGCGTCACCTAGATCAATCCGACCGATCTATACGGGTGGTCCAGTACTCTTGAGCAAAGATGGACAATGGCTGATCAGTACTATGGGCGAAGAAGTGCTCGTCACAGAAGTGAAGACAGGCTTGCCTATCGCAAGGGTACGAGGGGTGAGCAAGACTTGGTCTTGCTTGAGTCATTCGAGTTGGGACTGATCTGCCTTTGCATAGGACTCCACGCCGATCAGCTCTCTTGCTCTGTCGTACCATACCGAACCTCCCACTTTGATCACCGCGCACATGTCTATGACAATCCGATATTATCCTCTTCCCGAATTCGCGCCTCTTGTCCCATCAACAAAACCTCCTTTGCTCAGCTATACACGTGCTCTTCCAAGAGCTCATTCTGCTCCCATCCTCGTTTCAACCGTGTCTCCAGACTCGACACTCCTCGCTACGGGATCCTCGGACGGTATCGTCAAAGTCTGGGATCTGGCAGGAGGGTATGTCACTCACATGTTCAGAGGACATGGTGGACCCGTTTCATCTTTACGGTTCAACTTCCCCGATATTGCCGGAGAAGAAAGACGGCGAATGGAGCTTTTGACGGGCTCAACCGACTCTAGAGTCAGATTGTATGATCTGCGCGACGCGAGTGCGAGGGTGGTAGGAGGTGGAAATGCGGTCAAACCTAAGGCAGTGTTAGAAGGCCATGTTAGCGTAGTCCGAGGAATAGACGTAACTCCGGATGGTCGATGGGCCGTCACAGGGGGAAGAGATAAAGTAGTGCTTGTTTGGGACTTGCTGTCCGATGATGTGTCGTCCCAATCGACAAAGAAAGGAGGGAAGGGCAAGGCAGCGGCAACTGGACCAAAACTCGTTCAAACGATCATCGCTGGAGAACAGATAGAATCACTAGGACTATTACCGAAAGATGAACGGGTATCGGGGTCGGAACCCGGACGCCTATTATGTTTCACCGGTGGAGACAAGGGTGCTGTCAGAATATGGGATGCGCTCAAAGGCAAGGAAGTTGGCGTTATGCACGGTGTGGAAGGTGTGGACGAAGCGGAAGTTGATGAAGACGAGCAAAGAGGTGTGGTCAACGTATTGTGAGTTATGCGTCTTCACACGATATCCGGCCATTGACAAATCATAGATATGATATCACTTCATCGACGCTTCTGTCCATCCATGCCGATCAAAATATAGTCTTCCATTCACTCTCTACATTACAACCTAGTCGACAAATCGTCGGATTCAATGACGAAATCGTCGATGTTGCCTATTTGAATTCTACACCTTCTTCCTCTTCTCACACTCATCTCGCCGTCGCTACAAATTCAAATCTCGTCCGGATATACTCTACATCGACATTTGACGTTCGTCTTCTGTCAGGTCACAAAGACATGGTTCTCTGTTTGGACAAGTCGCCAGACAACCGATGGCTCGTCACGGGTAGCAAAGACCACACTGCGCGGGTTTGGGCTCCTACAGTCGAAGGAGATACTTGGCGGTGTATCGCGATATGCGAAGGGCATGCGGAGAGTATCGGTGCTGTTGCCCTTTCTCGGAAACTAGACGACAAGGGTAAAGCCGGACGGTTCCTCTTTACCGCCAGTCAAGATCGAACCATCAAGATGTGGGATCTCACCTCATTACCTCTCGATACTTCCACCATCTCAGAACCCATCAGACCTCGTTCCATCTCAACATTACGTGTCCACGAGAAAGACATCAACTCTCTCGATTTAGCACCCAACGATAAGTTCCTCGCCTCAGGATCTCAGGATAAACTCGTCAAGATCTTCCAGGTCGACTTCGATCCCTCAGGGACCGGCGCTTTCAAATCGATGGGAACTTGTAAAGGGCACCGAAGAGGTGTTTGGTCCGTCAAATTCAGCAGGACAGACAGAATTGTAGCCAGTGGCGCAGCAGACAGGACAGTCAGGTTGTGGAGTCTGGACGATTTCAGTTGTCTCAAGGTGAGCTGTCGAAGCTTGGCATTGTCTAAGCGGTGAGCTGACGGGCGGATGCTCACAGACGTTCGAGGGACACACCAACTCGGTGCTGAGAGTGGACTTTCTCAGTCACGGAATGCAACTCGTCACGTCGGCTTCTGACGGTTTGGTGAAATTGTGGAATATCAAAGACGAGGAATGTGTCAAGACCTTGGACAACCATGAGGACAAGGTAAGCTGCCGAATCGCGTGCTCATGCAGTGGTAGTGCAATGTTGACAACACTACCACAGATTTGGGCTTTGGCAGTTTCGAGCGACGAAAAGACGATCGTGTCGGCGGGAGCAGATTCTGTGGCTACGTTCTGGGAAGACTCGACAGAGGTCGAGCAGGCGGAGAAGAACGAGGCGCTGGTCAAGGCTGTACAAAGGTGTGTTGCAGCGATTCTCCTTCGGTTGTTTATGTGCTAACTATCTGTAACCGCAGTGAACAAGATTTCACCAACTACGTTGCATTGAAAGATTACCGTCGCGCCATCCTGCTCGCCTTGTCAATGTCTCAGCCAGGTCGACTCCTTCATCTTTTCTCGACCGTTATCCAATCACCGACACCCGCTCCAGGAAGTATAACAGTCTCAACGGAGATCGACGAGGTGCTCCGAACCCTTTCCGGGCTGGACCTCATTCGACTATTGAAATTCGTACGAGATTGGAATGTCTCTGCCAGAACATCACCAGTAGCTCAAGTCATCTTGAATGCTATCTTGCGATTGCGCTCCGCCGAGGAGATTTTGAACGCTTTCGACTCCGTTGGGAAGGTCTCCAAAATTGCTCAGCCTGACGAGGAAGATGAGGATGGAGAGGAGAGGACGGATGCGGAGAAGGACAAGGAGACTGAAAGGAAGAACAAACGACAAAAATCAATAGCAGCGCCGATCTCTATCAAGGACCTATTGGAGGGTCTCATCCCTTACTCGGAGAGGCATTTCACACGGGTAGATAAACTCGTTCAGGAGAGTTACATGCTCGATTATGTGTTGGGTGAGATGGACGGCGGTCTGTTCGGAGGCGAAGTGATGGAACTGGATGGAGACAAGGAGCGATAACAACCATGATCATACTGGCACGATATGCATGAAATCATCTTGTCGAATGGTCGTAATCTTGTCATATCTATGCCCCCGGTCACAAATGGTGGCAGGGTCCCGTTCTCGGGCATCGAGGGGGGTTCAGGGGCGGGCAGTCGAATAGGAGCATGCAGTCAGTAGTCGCCACCCCGATCACTCACATGGGGCCAGTTCCCGTAAGTTAAGCATCCATCGTATAGATAAGTGTTTTACTGCCAAGCCATTGATCATCATCGTCTAAATTCCATCTTGCTCTTTTCCAGGCACTCTTTCTATTAATCTGTGAATTGTTGTTGCTATCGTCACATTGCAGCTACAACTTTCTTTTCCCACTCCGACAAACGCTTATCTCAGCTCTCTTCCCATCTGAGCAGCACTCATCATTCTTATTCAACGACTTGCCAATCCAGCATCACTCTCTTTCTATACCTCAAAGTACGGACTCTTACGTACTCGACGCCTTATTCACACGATGCCCCTACATTTCCCTCACCTTGGTCATCATCATGATCACGACAAGAAGAGGACCTCGTCGTCTCTCAAGGACAAAGTAGAGACACCCGCTTTCATCGCCCTCCCGGAAGATGGCAGACGATCTTCCACTTCCTCCACACCGAGTGGTACTGGTGCTAGAACACCTAGCATGCTACCTTCGCCGAGTATGACACCTCGTCGAACGAGCTTCCAGACCAACGCGCCAACGCCACACCGGACCTTCTCCTCGAGTTCCAATGCGAGCGCTTCTCAGAGCCAAGGCCATAGCAATGCGAGTCAAATACATGGAATACTTCGTCACTCCGACTCGAACGCCCCCACGAGTCCCTCAGTTTCCGGATCAGAGTATACTACGTTCTCTGGATCAGGTTCCGGTGGACCATTGCACAAGCGGATGTCTTCATTGGCATTCGACCGAACGGACACGATCGAGTCTACACGGTCTTTCTCTTCGTTCGACGATCACGATCACTATCACTCCGACCGCGAACGTGAAAACGATCATGCATCATCCCCTTCTACCCCTGCCACGTCCGTCTCATCATTCAGCAACACACATTGTCCGTTGCCCGCGTCGAACGCTAGTCAGAGATTCCCATTTTTCATGATGACAATCTCGTCCATGTCGACACTCTCATTCATCGCTCTGCCATTGGGCATGAGGCCGATCGTCATTGACGCGATCAACAGAGCCTGGAAGAAGGGGATCAGCAAGATACAAGAGGTGGAATATCAACCGGAATTGATGAAGAAACATCAAGAGAAAGGGTGTGAAGGAGGTGTATGGGAAGTCACAATGAAGGGAGAAGCTTGGATGCCAACTAGTTCAGAACAGGTTTCGTGAGTGTCTCCGACTCAAAAGTAAGAAAGGGAAAAGCGAGTGGTCGTTGATGGACTGGACGTCGGATAGGTCAAAACGGATCATGATCAATCTGTTGACAGAATTCGCGAGAGAGGGTTACGGTCTGACCTCTTCGTTCCGTACTTCAGCGAAAGGTGAGCGGGTCTTGATCGACGGTCATCTCTCACCCTGTCGTTTCGTCGTTAGATATGCTGACCAATACCTACCTGACCGTTCTGTAGATTCTGGGAAAGACACCTTGATGTTCCTTCGGGAGGAGCCTGATCCGGAGCCCGTCTTCTTCGCCATCGCGTTCTACTCCCATGATCGGATCTGGATCATCGATGCTGAGGCGGATGTGGGACAAGCTGTCGAAGAAGGGATTAGGACGTGGTGGGTCGACGGTGTTCGAGATGCTCGAGTACGGGAGAGACATTGTAGAGAGATACGATTGAAGGGAGCACCGTGTGAGTGTTCGTCTACAAATTGCACACGATCATCCTATCTTTGCGAGGTCGACTGCGTGCTGACAATCACGTTTTGGGCTTTTGTCTCGCGACGAAACGCAGGGACAGCACATTCGTCCTCATCTCTGATCTCTGCAAGATGTATCCATCTGGTGATCATGAAGTTGGTCACGCATTGTGAGACAGGCTACGATTTCGTAGGCAGTATAGACATGGCAGACAAGGAAGAAGGGGAGATGCCGGTCACGTTCTATAGGAGGAGATGGGGTAGGGAGAAGGCGGTATGGAGTATCCCCGAGATGGTAGCGACGGATTCCCCTCCGGGTGAGGGCGGATCAGCGTATGGGTCGAGGGAGAGTCTGGGTTTGTCTTCGGAAGTCAGATCGCCAACCAGCGAATGAAGTGCCATCTTGTCATAATTGGTCGGACGTCGATTATACTTTTTTTTGCCCGGATTGTAGCTAACCATGATGACCAGATGCTAATACCTCACGTCCGTTGAACCGTAACCCATGCTGCATGCAAAAGTATCTTCGAATCCGAGCCACAACGGCGTCAATTTCCGCAACGCACATCGAGCGTGTATATGGAGACATCATCCCTTCCTCCCTCCTATATGAGATAGGGGGAAGAAGACAAGTTGGGATGATGTATGTATGCGATTATTATCACCTTCTCGTCTAAATCAAAATCAACCTCGAATGGGAACGAATATAAAGGTTGGGAATTAACGATACACTGTGATTCTTCCGGTACTCAAGTCAAATTTCCTCCTTCTCAAATTCGCACACTCCTCCCCTTCCTCCTGAACAGAGGATCATTCCACTCGACACTCACCCCTCACGGATCCGTTGCTGCTTTCCCAAATTGTACAGAGAAAGGATCCTCTTTCTTAGGCCGACCGACAGGTGTAGGTGTGACATCTCCACCTTCCTCTTCCTCTCCGCTCCCGCTTGGAGCGCTAAGATGCATCGAACCCATCTTCGTCGCTTCTTCGCCACTTGGCCGACGCAATGTTATGGATGGTGAGGCGAGCGGATAAGTAGCGTTCGATGCCGAGAGTAGTTCACTCGTGTGAGACATGTCGTCCGATTGTTGTGATTCCAATGCTTTCGTCCCCGCCTGAAGAGTCGGTCTGGGGATTTGATCCTGACTTACCGTCGTCGAGAAGGACAATGACTTTGTTCGCGCGCTCGACTTCAAAGTTGGCGTCTTGTCCTTGCTCGGCGAACTGCTGTCCAAGACAGACGAGGTCGCAGATTCAGGCTTCTCAATGTCTGCCGCCTCCGGAGTAGGATCATTCTCCGGCCCGAAAGGTGAGGTCGCAGGACCAGCAGAGGCGGACGCTTTGGCAGACTCCGCGGCAGCTGCCGCACCTCCTACTGCCGCATTCCCTGTAGCGCCAGCAAAAGGTGTCTTCGAGGTCGTGGGCGAAACACTGGCTGACCGCTCCCCAGGCTTTTTAGACCTATCCGGTCGATGCACCGATTTGACTTCGTAAGGGACACCTTTCCCCTTCCTCAGTCTGTCTAGATCCACTTTGCGAACAGTATCCCTTACGTCCACCGAATCGTCATCAGAAAGGAGATCGGCAAGTTGTTCCAACATTCGTGGGACATGACTGGCTACATCTGAGTAGTATGCACCCACAACAAAGAGATCTGCGATGATCTGCGCAAGACCGAGTCTCACGTCGACGACGTCTTGCGACAAGCGGGGGAGAACGGGGAGGAAGAAGTCCTCGAAAGCTGATCGATTCGGAGGAGGTTTGACAAACTCTCTGAGACAACGCACAAATGTGAGTCGCTGCTTGAAAGAAGACGCGTCGCCGAGATCGAGAAGTATTTCTCGGAACCGCTTCGCGATATCCGAGTCAGATCCAAGAACTTCGTACGCGTTTGGAATCTGCACAGCGATGATTAGCCCGATCCTCTCAGAAAGGTCTTAGCATGATGAGTGGCTTACGTCTTTCGTCGCCGCATCTCTGACAGCAGCGAAAGGATCCAGTAATGCGTCCCTCATCATTTCGAGCACTTTTTCGGACCCCTCCATTCCCTGAAAGGTTTTGAGAAAACTCGCTATGTGCAGTGCCATCTTTTCTCGCGCTCGCCACCCGCCCAGTACCCCGCCTTTCCATCCTTCCGCGAGATGAACGAAAAGGCTCCATCCAACCTCTTTCGGTACAGCTGCGACAATGATGTTGACATGCTCGAATACCCGTTCCCGTATCTCTTCAGTGTCTTCGATAAGGCTGTGGTAAACGGGTAGAAGATCCTGGACAACTTGGTCTGGCCGAAGTATCTTGGCCAATTCGTGTAGGCAAGAAGCAAGGGTACGAGTTACTTTATCGCCCGCTCGAGATTGAAGTCGGTGGAAAAGGTCTCGGATATCGATCCATCGATCGGGACCAAGTGTTAGACAAACTCCGGGAAACTAGTGAGATCGGGTCAGACTCAGATTCGGGTAACATGTCTCCTTCCGCACTCACGTTAAACATGGTGACGACATCCCAATCGGAATCTCTCTCGCCTTCTCTGACTTCTGAATCATCCGTGTATATATCGAGCAACTCGGTTGGGGGCCCCCTTGGATCGTCGTGGAAGATGTGTATGACCTCACCCAGCATTTCGAGGGCAGCACAACGGACATCCTCGGTACAGGCGCTAAGAGTCTGCACAGCCTTGATGGCGAATGTTCGGCGGTAGTCAAGAGACTCAATACGCCTGCAAAGGGCCGGGAGTGAGAGGCAAGCAGACTGCTTGACATGATCGTTTTCATCCTCGCAGAAGTATTCGAAAAGCGGCAACTTGAGGCAGTCGATGCGTCAGCATTACTTGCTTGGGAGGAGCCAAACGACATACCATTTGATATACTTGCTCTACGGGGGCCATTTTTGCCAAACAAGACATAGCCACTGCTGCTTCAGCCCTGACGGGCACATCTCCATCACCGGCCCCAAGAACCTCATCGAAAAAGCCATGTCGTACGACCTCGCTGCTCTCGTAGAACTCGCAGACTGAACCGATAAGATTCATGGAAGTCGCTCTTCCCGCAGTCGCTTCTTGTATCAGCTGCAAGTGGAAAGCTTCTTGATCTCGCAGCTCCTCGTCGGCAGTATCTGGGTCTTCCAAAAGCAGTTCAGGCAATTCCGTAGAGAGTTGACCCATGCCGATGATGATCCCATGCAATAGCTCATGTTCGACTGTCGCTTTCGCTTCTGAAGTGAAAGGTCGTAGATCGTGTTGATGAGGTCCGTTCTGTGTCGCAAAAGTTCGTCTTTCGTCAAGTTCAGGTTGCAAGGAAGCTTGACCCCACGTTTCTAGTGCGATTTCGCCATGTCCCCTCAAACGTCCTAGGACAGCCACGACACCATTTCGCACGGACTCCGAGATCACCGGATTTTGGTTCAGCAGCAAAGATCCGACAAGCGGTGTGAAAAAGCTGACAGACAAGGCTGGTCGGTCAATAAGTGCTCCCACATCTTTAGTAAACCCAAAGTCTCCCGGATCATCCTCCGTATGCGGGTTGATTAATAGCCCAGGACTGAAAGCGGTCTCTTGCGAAGAAGTAGATAGAGACGAGTTGGGAGTATTGACGTCGAGACCGCCCTCGTCTGTGGCAGGTGAGAAGCTGGTGGATCCAGGTCGATTCCAGCTTGAGCTGCTGCTGATACTACTGGACGTTCCGATACCCGACGGACTAACGGACGAATGCGATCCTATCACCAGCGCGTCCTCTGCAATCTCCGACGGACTAGGCCTCGGAACGATGTTCATCCCTTCGGATGTCACCGTCATGGTCTCTTTCCTGCCTAACGGAAGCGTCTCTGGGACCGCTGCCGACTCTTCCGGCTCCTCAATCCCGTCCATGCCTCCCTCTCCATCGTCCACGAGTAGCTTGCAGGTCGAATAGAAATACCACAGAATGCGATGCAATTCGGAAGCGAAAGCTTCCTTCACAGTCTCATCGTCATCCATGGAGAAGCCACTGAGCAGTGGCAGGACGTACTCGACCGACTCGCAAGGATCAACATCGTTCAGCAAGTCACCAAGAACTCGAGCAACGTATGCACGATGAAAAGGGTATTCACTCTTGCTGAGCAGGAAAATTCTCTCGAGAGTATTGAGACCTTCATCGTCGAAAGTGACGTCCATGTGTGTCTCCCCTTGCGGCAGCTTGTCGCCTTCGTCGACAAATTCGTCATCGCCGTTATATGCGTCGTGTTCACTCTCCGCAAACCACAAGGAGGTTTCTGGCATCTGCAGAGGGCTCACAGGCGGCCGATTCGAAGAGCTTGAGCCACTGCTTTCAGTGTCGATATCGGGTATATTTTCCGTAGGAATATGCACTGATGGTGGCGACCACCTAGGACTCTTCTTCGAGCGTAAGGAATCGGGATCATTGCTTCGCCCGGGACTCGCAGGTGACGCGATGTCTGCACACGACGTCGGACGTTTGGGAGACTTGTCTAATTCGGCTGTGATACTAAGGGTGCGATGGAACGATGGAGGCACATGTGACCGACTTTTTGCGTCATAATCTGAAAGGGCACGACGAAGATTGGCTGGCCGAGAGAGCGGCGCATAAAGAGGTGGTGAAGGTGATCGATGACCGAGTGGCGGAAACGACTGTAGGTCTGGACGCAAATTAAGATCCACGCTGAGAGGTACGGGTGGAGCGATAGGTGGAGGCAGGGCGATCGGTGGCAGCGAGGAAGCTGAGCCCAGGTTATCAATGCGGTCTTGTATCGATGTGTGCCCCAGATGAGGAGCATCACCGGTCCCGGTAGGAGAACGCCGTGTCGCAGTGGATGAGCCAACTTCGGAACGCTCGATATCAAGAAATTGTGGTGACATAGCGGCTGAAAGACTGTGACCACGCGGCCTACCTTTGGTGGTAGCAGAGACCGGTGGAGAGGCGCCAGGGTTCGAGAGTCTATTCGGCGGAGCCACACCTGTCAGAGATGGTCTTGGATCTTGTGGTAATGGTTGTGGCTCAATGGGACCGGTCGATCGTCCTACTTCTGAGGACAATTTAGTTGGCTGTTTCATGGGACTTTTCGGCGGACTTCGAGAACTCTGTGAAGACCGCTGCAATTTATCGAACGTCAGTCGTCCTTGAAGGTTATTGGATCCGATGATGTTGGAAGAAGAGTTCGACAGAGACCTATGATGTCTCGAGAGACCCGCGGATATTGGTGCAGCATTGGGTGGAGAATGAGCGAGAAGCGGTATATCTGAGGTGACAGACCTTCTCCGCCCGCCGTAGAACATCTCAGTGGAATAATGAATAGCCTCGCCGACAGGAGACGACGGTCCTGCTCGAGGTGAATACCGAAAAGGCATGGCGCCAGGAAGGGGCGACTGGCTACCTCTCTGGGGGGATATAGGATCGTGAGCGTTGACGATCGGTGAAGACGGCTTGCGAGTGTTAGCCGGAATCGATGTGATGGGGATGATCGCGGGGGAAAAAGCAGGAGTTTCGAAGGGGGACACAGGGGCGATTGGGAACTTGGTCGGTACAGGAGCGCTCTTTTGGGCGACTCCAGGTGCCGGCCACTGTTCGAGAAGACTGTCAGCGGAGCTCATTGACTATGGCTGAGGACGCACAACACTATCCCAGGCATGCTCGGCCGGTAAATCTGATTCTTCCTCCAGTTCCTCCAAAACACCAGAACTCAATCTTCTCGATCTGCTCGACCCTGCCCTCTCTCGCTCCTCCAATTCTCCTAATTCTTTGTCGATATCGCGAAAGATCGGTTCAGACGGCGGGGTTGGACTGGTGATGTTCATTTTGAAGCCATCGTTCCCGGATGCAGAAAACGAATTACTTCTGCTCCTCGAGCCTGCAGGCGTTGATGTTGAGCTTTCCGATAGAAGTCGTTCCCTCATCTCCGCCAGATGTTCTCCTCCTTCTGACTGGGTGGAAGATATGGAACTATTGCCTGATCCTGGAGTTTGAATGGACTCGCTGGATATACGGTTGATCGACGGAAACCCAGGTCGATGCACAGAAAGTGGCGGCGGCGAGAAATGAGGTTGTGTGGGCGGTGCTATCGGTGGGGGATCATACGGTCGAGCAAATGCGTTGAATCGAGTAGGAGAGTTTGCACTGCTACTAGTCGGTGGGGAGATGCTTGCAGCAGGAGAATCGACTGGAAAATCCGCTGGAGGATTGAAATCCGGAGGGGGAGGCGGTGGTGACACGAGGCCTCCCAAGTTGTTATCCGGATCAGGGCTGCTCGTCATGGATCGTGCTGTAGAGGTAGTCAGCAAATAGTCGAGCACGCCCCTTTCATGCACTGTGCGTATGTGGATTTGATCGGATCTATACAGGTGAGGTCCAACCACGACAGACAAAAACACTCACCGGACAGCGACGAGGAGCTGCTTCCTTCCCCTAGACCCTCATCCCTTTCTCTCGGTTCTATCTTTCCACTCGCGATGGTTGATCGAGACAGATCCATCGCCGGTCCAGTCGAGCACGATAGACTGAATCTAATACGTCATGAGGAGGATGGTGGGAGCAGCTCGACCTGTGCTCATACGGGACGTGTATGCAGTAAGACACGAGATGGTAGAGAGCAGCTAGCTTGAAACTGTATGTGTTATTGAAGAAATGAAGATGCGAAGGGAAGGTTGGTCTTGAAGTGATGTCGGCCCGGCCAATTTCGTGTGTTCGCTTCGCTGTCGGAGTGTGGAGCCGGATTGATGAGATCTCGGTTGGCGAGGTGAGAGTATTATGTATGTGACTACTCGTGTTGTGTCTGATATATGACAGCTGTGTGATGTTCCGTTCGGAATCGCTGGATCTCGGTGATATCGTGTACGACGGAGGGGCAAGGAGAGGTAGACGAAGTATGCTTATACGATGGCAATCGTGGTGACGGAGCAGCAGTTGCTTGAGATACCAGCGATTGCTATGTCTGCTGTATAATCCCCCGTCAATGTGGCACCCAGGGATGCTAGGTTGTGTTGCCAATCCCTGGGTTTTCTTTTTGCCACCCACCTACAGTGCATCGTTGTCTCCCAAGAAGCGAACTCAGCATAATAGCAGCATCCCAGCATGTGAGGAGGGAGCAACGATCGCTTCCTCTGCACGTCTCATGATGGTGGGATGCTGTGTTGACATTTGTTTTGGGCTGTATATAGCATGGATAGCTCTGTCTGTCAGATTCGAATCTAGCCACCTGTAATGAAATGATTGCCCTGAATAAGCGGAGAGGGGAAGGGGCGGGGGGGATAGGTGTGATTTTGTTGATGACAGTATTCTCGTTAAACAATGATCTCGGTCTCACCATCTTCTTCGCTGCCCCATTGCTCATCGTCTTGCTGCTTGTTGGATCGACTGCCCACTTCGATAGACCTGTATGCTCTCTTGACACGCTCTTCGTCTTTCTCGATATTTCAGAGAGGCCGATATTCGCAACCGGTCAGAGCGCAGTGTTGACGTTACTGTGCGTCTTTTACGGGAATCTCGAGTTCAAATCCCGACTGGACTCGTTCACATACCTTGCAATCCACAATCAACTCATCCACGACCTCTTCTTTCGCACAATACAGACATTACTCTTTCCACGACCAGCTGATGTTGTAACGAGATCACGACTGCTCTCTTCTTCCCTGCCGGTCTCCCAATTGTCGTCTTCTGCTTGCGCATCATATACATACACAACAACTCAACTCACTGCCCCCGTCATATAACAACAACACGTCGGCATTTGAAGGAGATGGCCACAAATGCGAAGCGTAGTCCGGAGGCGGCTTCTTCGAGCCGCATGGCTTCGGCGGGGGCAGGAGGCAGTAGTACAAATCGGGAAAGAGGACGCAGTGAGAGTAGACAACGAGCTGCGGTCAAGGGCAAGGACAAGGATGACAGGTCGATGAGAGTGAAGAGTCCAGATGCTAATTCAGCATTGGAGCATGACGGAAGTATGAGAACGCTTAGTCCGAGAGCAGATAGTGCGAGGAACTCTACAACAGCTATCAGAAAGGTCAGGACTGTACCTCGTGAGTTGATGCCGGTCTCACGCTGAGTCGGGGTACAATCTGTGTTGACATTGATCATCCTCACAGCAATGGCAGTATTCGAGCCGCCAACACCACCTTCGCCCGTCCATAGTCCACTCCCACTCTCACCACCAACTTTCGCTGCCGATCAACCTAAACGACCGCGTCACCGGATACGGTATCCCAGCTCATCAAGTTCTGACACCGATACGGAAGACTTGGACAGCGATGACGAACCGCCATGGTGGACGTTTACGCAGAGGGGTATGGCCAAACTTCGTCAGAAGAATCTACATCGGAGCGGAAGAGATGTGGAACAAGGAGCACTCGCGGAAGGGGAGTCGGGGAAGGAGAGCGGAAAGGAAAGGAGCACGCCCAGGGACAGAACTAAGACAGGCGGGGTGTTCAGCTCTTCCAGGAGGAGCTCAAAGGATAAGGAAGGGACGGGCTTCCCTGCGAGTTCGTCGAGCAAAACCGTCAGAAGTCGAGGAAACTCTCCCTCCCGACAGAACAGTAATAATAACTCAAGACTTCTTCAACCTGCGCCTATCCGGTTCAGCAATGCTCAACATTTCTTCCGCCGGCCGAGCAAGATGGAACAAGGAGCAGGTTCGGATGGCAACATACCTTCGCTGTCGATTTCGGCACCTCCAAGACCTTCTTCGGCACCGACTTCCCCGACGATTGAGGCTCCCAGTCCTGGTATGACTACCCTTGTCGATGAAATGAGCACTCGGCTACCGTCAGACGATGGTCCAGTTCCATATTTGGAGGAGCCTATTTCGTCACGGCGCGCAGCTCGACGTCAGCTCACAGCTCCGACCTTCCCCCGATTCTTCAAGCGTGATAACAGTGAAGATGAACCACAAGAGCCTTCAAGTGACTCCGAAGTCGTCATATCCGACAGGGGTCGCATCAAGCCCAGACCAAAATCGACGCTGTCTAATCCTGCTATTGCGGTCGATGACGGCGATGGTCCGCCTTCAGACGTGGACAACGGCGATGAAACGCCCAACGGCGGGAATTCGGGCGCAGCTACGCCAGATCGACCAAAGACCCGACGTAAAGCTTCTCACAAGCTTCGGCTCAACCTGCCGCCACCAATGACGAGACACTTCACCAACGGTTGGCCTCATGCAGGTACCTGGCAAGATGCTTTGTATGGCTACTATGATGAAAATGAGTCTGGGGCTATGCGACCTCTGAAGTCAAAAAAGGCGCCCAAAATGAATGCAGAGGGATTGGCAGGGATACCGAGCCCGACAGCTGAGGAGGGTGATCCCGGTCTCACCCAGGCTGAGCCATTCACACCAGTCAGACCCGAGTTTGGAGACGAAATGAATCGCAACGGTCCCCCTGGTAAATCAGAGGCAGAGAACAATGTTGCCCAAACGGAAGCAGAATCTAGCACCACCACCAGGAGGGCGAAACCGAGACGACAAAGACGATTTCGACAAGCTTTGGCACCACCTACGCCCTCGGGCCTAGGTTTCACACCATCTACACGGACTGGTCAACCAGATGAGTACCCTTGGCACGCTGGTGCCGAACCTGCAAATGGATTCGACTGGGAAAACGGGGCGGCGAGAAAAGAGCTCGGTGTCCCACAACAGAATCCGGCGGTAGACCTTTCGCGATCCGACACGCATGGGACAGGTACGAACACCGATAATACGGAGAGTATGCGAGCTGGTCAGGGAAGAAGGAAGGGATGGTGGGTGCTAGGTGGGAGGAGGAGAGGACCCGATGGGAAGAAAACCAAACTGAAGAACGTCGACTCGGATTGGAGAAGGAGGTACAAGAGGATGTTGTTCCTTGATGCAAGGGTGACGATCTGGATTAGGGCGATGAACTTGGCTATTGTCGCGGCCGCTCTTGGTACGTGTCATAGCATTCTTAGCGATAATCCATCAAGCTAAACAATGATCAAACTTGTCACTTCGGTAGGCCTCGCTGTGACCATTCGCCTCGATCTCATCCACCTTCGACTTCCGGGCCTTATCGGATCGTCAACAACCCTCATCATTGCGTATGCCTCGCTCACAATCCTTCACGTACTCACTGCAATCTACCGCGAATATTTCGGTAAACCTATCGGATTGTGGGGCCTTCGATCCAAAATGTTATGGGTCTGTCTAGACCTTCTTTTCGTAGCGCTCTGGTCCAGTGCTATGAGCTTGTCCATCAACGACTTGATCGCGACACCTTTGGAATGCACAGCGGGAGGAGCCTGGTGGAGGGATGGTCTCGCAAGTGAATATGCGGCCCTTCTCGATGAACTGAGACAAATCTCGGCCGGTGTCGGTGAAGGATCGACGGTCCTCACCGGAGTGACCACTGTCTCAGCCATTTCATCAACATTAGGAATCACCTTACCTGCATCTATCCTGGATTCGCCTCTGACCCACGAGGTATGTAGGAGACAAGCAGGTTGTATCGCTCTCAGTCTGTTGGCGCTGCTGTTGTATGGCGGAAATATGGTGTTGAGTCTGTTTAGGATTTTTGAGACGGTGAGAAGGACGGCGAACGTGAGCAGGGCGGTGGTGGTATAGCGCCGCGAGCCTGGTTGGGGTGAAGACCTAAGCCAGGTGGAGCAATAGAGGAAGATATCTGTATCCTATCATCACACACGAAGACAGTCAACCATCATCTTACACACGAAAACGTAACGCCTGTTGTCAAACTCATATATGATTTATGCACATTTACGAAGAAGTGGACTGCTAGATTCCGAAATATACATACATGCGCATTGAAGACCAATTGAGCCCAAAATCTATACTGTACAAACCACCACATCACGACTGAGTGCGAGCCCCGATATTCTAACAAACGGTTACCTCATCGACCTCGAGAAGGATACAATTCACCATACGTCGGCGGGAGATGCACTTGTCTCCCACCTTGCGATCCTTCGTCTTCCGCCACATCATCTCTCAGAACTCGTACAGCATCTCCATCTCTGTGTCTCACAAAAGTCAGACCACGCTGTAATCCTCCTCCCCCATCTGCACCGATACCGACACCGGGTGAGAGTGTTCCTCTGCCCATCATCAACACTTCGTCTTCTGTCCTCCAGGATCTGTCCGAGATGGCAGATGGTAAGACTGAGATGGAACTTTGGCGTGGATCGTACGTTGTGATGGGGGTTGGTGAGAGATTGTCCGGATCGGAGAATGGGGAGATGAGATTTCGTGTCGAACTGAAATGTTCTCGAGTATCACTGGTGGAAGTAGCAGTGGCAATGCTTCTTGTCCAACCGCCGGTGTTCAGTGACGAATCATAGGTTCTAGTAGCATCGTCCCATCGAGTGGCTGTCGACGTCGATGAACCCGGAACCATACTCGCGCCCGCACCCGCACCCGCACCTGGACTTGAACCTTTGGACGTCTTGGTATCCACTTCTAATGTCGGTCTTTCCCTCTGTCCCGGAGGAAAAGGTACATAACTACCTTGAAGATCTCTCTCCGAATATTCCGAGTTGATACCCTCGCTGTACGTCGATAACGTCCGAGTATAGCTCGATCCATCTTGCGCTAACATGTCGAATTCCGAGTTGTCCGTGTACATCGATTCGGGATAGCTGTGCCCAGAAGCCCCCGTCCCAATACCATTACCGTTCTCGTATCGTGATGAGAAAGGGTCGGCGAACAGGCCTGAAACCCTTGGTGTCGGGATCGGTAGCACGGCTGGACGTGGAGGATTGGGTAAGATAACATCCTGTATATCTCTTTGGCAGATACGGCCGGTTTGTTCTTGTTGTCGTTGTTGTTGTTGTCGTCGTGAGAAGGTTGTGGACGATGGTAATGGTGCAGGAGAATCGATAGAGTCTCCTCGTTGTCGTCGTGCTTTCTTTTCACCCCTTATCTTCTCCGCCCGTTCATGAGAATGATGACGATCATGATCATCGTCACCCGGAATAGTATTCAACCTGTTCCTTCTTCTTCTGTACAGACGACAAGCCAAGACCAATCCGACAATTACTAGAGTCGCGAACACGGAGATGGAGATGGTGGCAGTGGTCGATAAGGGTGGTTTGGAACTGTTCTGACCGTTATTGACGATGGACGATGCGGAGGCTTCAGCAGCACCGGCATCAGTACCGACATAAGTTGATGCGTTACCGGGTAGTCCTTCAGTGTTGTTCTGTTGTTGTTGTTGTTGTTGTTGTTGTTGTTGTTGTTGTTGTTGTTGTTGTTGTTGTTGTTGTTGTTGTTGTTGAATGGACGGAATGACGCTGGAAGGAGCAGGACCGGACGCGGAGTAAGTCTCAACAGGGTGGTAGCTCTTTGACGAGATGAGGGGATTCGAAGTGTACGAGTAGGACGACATTGGTGAGGATGAGGGCACAGATGTCGTGGAAGGATTGTAAAGGTCCCCGTTGGAATCGACATATTCAGGTCGATAGGAGGTAAAAGTGGGATATAACGTCTCCAAAGCAGGAGTCGGAGTACGACTCGACGCGAGCGACATGGCGAGAGTCGCCTTCTATCGACGAGAGAGATGGTACTTGTGCTGGGATGGGACGGGACAGATGAGATATCTGTGTGATCAAAATCTTTTCGAGAGAAGCAGATTGGATGGGTTGATGAATCGATTGTCGAGGAACATCAAGGAAGACGCGTGGGTCAAGAGAGTCGGACGGCAGATTGTACCTGGCTCTATCGCTCTGGTCACACCCAAGAGTAGTATCTCACGCGAACGAGGAGACTTCACCAGGTGGGATTGACAAGGGTCGTAGATACGATGTTGCTGGTGATGATGGCGACATAAGTCAAGTATTTTGAAGGGATGCCAAAGGTAAGAAAAGTGTCGCAGAAATGAAGCGAGGGACCTCTGATTGAATTCCCCGAAAGGACAAAACGAGGGACATTTCGGACATGCCCCGAATTCACCTCGGGAATACCCCGAACGTCATTCACCCCGTACTGCGGGTCGCTCGCTGCTGGTCTGGATCTCTCGCTTCGAGCACGCGCAACTCATAGTACATGATCGATTATACACTTCAATTCCAGTCGCCTTTCATGGCTCTCAAATCCCGGTCTATAGATCGCTGCCCCATCTTCCTGAAAATCAAAGGTGGACCCCTCAAGTCGTCCACATCTTCTCGATATCACACCACCACCCTGCTCCCTCTTCCTCCGTCACGTCCATCGCTTCCACCGGTGGTAAGAAGCTTTCTGTACCTATCGGACAACGCTTCAGATTTCCTTGCGTCAGGAGATAGTCTAGAACGTCGTTCATCTCTAGTCGATCCAGTATCATTTGCATCGTTTCTCTGAGTCGTCGCTAGATTGGATATCAACCACGTGTCAGTAAAGCTGCCAAACAAGCAGTCTCTGGCTCCATCGCGCTCACCTCACTGAGACCCGGACGAGCAGCAACCTGAGCAATTACCGCGTGCAATGCTCGGTTCCATTCCCCTTCCATGAATCTTCCATAAAGATCGCACCAGCGTCTAGGCTTGGTTTGTGCATCGGGTCTGCTGTCCTCGGCATGACGCAACAAAGAAGATGGAGCACGAGTTGTGACGGTCCAGCTGTCCCAGTGCTTCCGAGACACAAGACGAGCAGTATCGTACCCCGCCCAAAATACCGGAGATTTCTCCGCAGTTGGGGACGCAAGCGAGGCAAGGGTCATATTCATGGTGTCGAGAGAGCAGCCCAGAGCCTGGAGGAGCTCGGGCTTAGTCATCCCATCGGGACCAGCAGTAGCGACAAGGTCGGTAGCCTTGACGACGTGGTGCTGCGTCTCTTGAGTGCTGTCAACCGTAAGGTCCCAATTGCTCGGCGGCTTGCACAACTGGGGATCCGGTAGGGTGGTGATACTACCACCGGTGCGTGACAGAGACGATTCCAGACGTTTGACCCCGAAATCAAATTCGTACACATCGTCATCTGCATCGACATCAGTTGTGTATCGATAAGCGGCCTTGATCTCGCACTCACTAAGCTTCCGAGTATTGTAATGGTCCGATTCGAACTTGATTGTGGGGAACTCGTCGATCTCGAACTCGAAGTCCACCTGCAGTTGACTTTTAACTCTGTTCGTGACGTCGAACGCCACACCGACCTCGTGATTCGACACCATGTTCATCAACGCTGCCAATTCTCCTGATCGGCCGATGATAGGCCATTCAATACCGCTCTTGTCCCTCTCCAACATCTCATGCAAGCCTTTGGCCTCGACTGGTAAATTGTCGGGAAGCGCGCCATCGCTCAGTTGTTGCCATCTATTTGCGTCATATCAGCCAAATCCAGTATCGCTTGTAGCTCGCGAAGACTTTTGCCCTGCTTATAGCATACTTACTGCGGCGTGAAGTCATAGAATCTGCCAGCTGTACTTCCAGAAGTATGATGTTTCTTGATTATTCCTCTGTCCACAAGATCGGCAATCGCTGCTTCGGTTGTGCCCGATCCCCACTTGCTCAAAAGGTCATCTCCGTCAGCCGGATCATATACGGTTGTGGCTGTGCCGACTATCATCTGTATCGATATTCGTTGTTAGCTTGTCGTCATAGCCTCAATGACCGTCACACTGTCCCTTACACACCTTCAGTGCAGCTTCCAGCAGTCCAGTGTCCCTATCAGAGCGCCATCTGCTTGAGGCTGATGAAGGCTCGCTGTATAGCGAAAGGTGAGCCAGCTGGGCCACGCGGATCTCCTCTGCTGAGGACGAGTTGGCAATATTATCAAAAGTATGCTCCTCGACCTTGACATAGGTCCAGGTATAGTCATCTGAGACTTTGGACTCTTCGGGAGGAAGATCTGGTGCTCGATCCTTCTCTTCCATTGGTGTGGAAACCGCCAGCAGTCTCCTGAGACGTCATCTATTGATCAGCTTCACGATTTTAGCACGGCACAGCAGCTCACTCACAAGGACTTCTTGTCGACCTTGGCTCTCAAGAACTCCACGTGCCTTTTCAGATCGAATTCTGTCGAGCTATCGGGGTCCGCGTCAGGTAGTTCGGCTGTTCCTCGATACTGCACCCAGACATCGTACCAAGCTTGTTCTAGCCTATCTAGATAAGCCAGTTTGCCTGGTTGTGCTGTTATCTTCCTGATCCGTGCGAGGAATGTTTGAGTAGATATATCTGGGTAATATTGAGACATCGCCGCTCGACCTTTGTATCCGTTCGTCCGCGATCGTGCCCGAATGACAGCTTCAGCATCGAGAAACAGATCATCGTCTTCTGTACTCCACTTGCGTTTCGATCTGGTTCGTCGTTGGGTGGTTGTACCTAAACAAAGCACCATGAGTATTTATCCTGCTGGCACCGGTCTACTATGAGGCAAGGCTTACCCTTCGGGTTACTTTTGGTAGAGTCTGCTTTCGATCGGGTCCACTTCAGTTTCGGCGCTAACAACCTCTGTCTCTCTTGGTTCTGCTTTCTTCTGTCTTCCAACATCTGCTCCCTCTCCGGCACAGTCATGCCTCTACACAAGTTCCAAATTCCTGCCCAATGATCCAGCATCGCGTCTGAAAGCTGGAGCTGCTTCATACTGCCCGACGTGATTATCGTTTGTCGGCTGACAAACTCCAACATCTCCACATCGTAGTGTACGCCTTTTCTGACTGCCGAAGCTTCGATCCTTGCTTCCCATTCTCGTCTGTTGGCTTGTTGTCGCTCAGAAAGTCTCTCACGAAGTGAATTTTGAATCTTCTGCTGTCGGTCCCTCGCGCGAAGTACAGATTCGCGCAGCCGGGCGGCTCGACGGGCGATCTTGTCTCGAGCCAAGCTGACTCTACGGTCCAGTTCCGCATCAACGAATGCCGGTCGTAATGCATATCTGTAAGCGAGATTTTCAACTTGCTCTTTCGTCGTGAGCACCCGTTCAGCTTTCTGCCAGTTGATAGCGGCATTGAGGGCTTCTCTTTGAATCTGAAGAAGATGTATCTCATCTCGCCATCTAGTACGATGTTGAAGTATCCTCGAGTGCTCAGTTCCGATATCTGACACGTCGGGCACCCGAGCTGTTGTTGGGAAGACTGGTTTGACCTCATTTGTGATATTATCCGAGATGTCGACCTCAGAATGCAAAGACGCATCCTTGATTGAGCTCCATAGGTGGTCCAGATCACTGTCGACTTTGGCCGGAACCAGCCCCAGAAACGGACGTGCGTCCAACGCAAGGTGATACACGGGCGCGTAATCATGGACCAGGTAGTATGTCGCCCATACACCTGCTTCTCCGAGCTTGAATCCTCCTCCACCTTCCATCGACGACTGATCAGCGAATATATCCGCGTTCGCCGGATTGGCAGGGAAAATCGGCGAGATGATCTTCAGAGACACCAGAATCTGCAACAAAGTTGCCAACTTGTTCTTCGTGCTGTGACCACCAAAACCGCCGGATGGTTTGAGATGCTTGGGTACCTGCTTGACCTTGAGAGCCCGGTGTGCCGGGTCATGCATCCATTGTTCCAATTCCTCATTGAATTGAAGGGTGAGTACACATGCGAACCAGTCTCCCACGGTTATATCTTCGAAAAGAAGAGGGAGAGCAAAGATTTTGGGCGATGATGAAATGATCGAGGTAGAGCTAGTGTCCGAGAACGCCTCGAGGATTGCGCGATGCAGAACCTGAGCGCGAACGCATCGACCGGCCTTCCATCCATACAGCTGGGCGACCACATTGATCTCCTGCACAAGAGAGGCTCTCGTTTCCGAGTAGTGGCGGTGATTGATTACCTGGTCATTGTTCCTCGGATCCTGCGTGACAATCTTGTTGCCGGTCTTCGGCGTAGACCCCTTGATTTCGGTGAAAGGTGTGGCAGGTAAGCTTGTAGTCGGACGTCGGAGGTCCTTTTTCAATGGTGTAATCATTTGCGACATCATTGTCGACATTTGTCTTATGTACTCTTGACGTTGTTCGTCAGGGAGATCTGACGTGTAGACGACCGCCGTTTTGACCCACCGTCCAGTTGGGGTGGGCGTCGATACTATGGTCTCCTTCAAACGACCATCCTTGAGCAGAGCGCTGGTGACTTTCTTAATGTGGGTTCGATCCATACCATGAGCGACAGATGGTGCGTTTGGATGATCGGTGCCGGCGTACTTGTGAGCCCAGTCTCGATGTTCGCTTTGCAGCTTGTTGCGTATCAAGATACCGCCAGAATCGACCAAACATTGATGAAGCTCGTTAGCTCGTCTGATGGTGCCGAGATCAATTCGAGTTCGCCCAGCTGATGACCTACATTAGCGGAGCCCACATAACAAGGCACGCCAATCGGTACATTAGGCAGGACTTACCGCTCGTTCCATCAGATTGCGTCTGCTCTGCAGGGTCCAAAACTCGAGAGAGCAACGATCTAGAAGGCTCTTGTACCTCACGAAGGGGAGTGCCTGACATGGATCGAGCTCGAGGTCCCCGGCTCGCTGCAGGTGAGGTCAACTCAAGCCCCGAGCCCCCTATGGATGTTCCATACTGGGGAGCTGCGAGTATCGGTGCGGGAGTAGCTGGCGGACCCATCGACGTACCCGTCGATCGAGCTTGAGGGATGGCCGGGGTGACAGGACGCGCGTAAGACGGTTCTGAAGCATCAGAAGGAACCATTGGATCAGATGCTGCCACAGTCTCGGATCGTTGCTCTTGCACGTCTTCGTCACGTTGCGGCTTGACTACCGGCTTGGTCGGTGTAGGCATAACCTCAATGCTTTCAATACCTTTCCTTTCGTCAGCATCTTCCGAACATTTGGATACAGCTCGATTCCCCTCGACTTCGCCGATCATTCCCGCGGGTAGTTCAAATGGTACCTCCTCCATCGGTTCCTGAGAGATGTTGAATATCGACCTTCTAGGCGTGAGGCTCTGTTGCGTGATCGTGAAAGGTGAGGCATCCTCGTTGTGCACGGCTTCTGCGGCTTTGAATACCTTGGCCTTCTTCTTCGTAACCTCTGGAACAGGAGTGGCAGACGGGTTCACTCCCAGTGATACCTTACGCTTTCGGCTGCTCTGTGCGGCCGCCGGAGTCTGAGCGGAATCCAAGTGACTCGAAGCTGCCGACGTCGAACCGCCACTATCAGGCTGGCTCGTGACAAGAGGAGTTGCCTCCGATTGCGCAACGGACCCAAGCGCGCTTCCTGAGGGGGATTTGGCGAGGTTTTGCTGCAAGCAGATATCACTTGCCTCCCGCGATCGGACAAGCAAGCCCGACTGAGCTAGTTCGACGAGAATAGATCCAATACTCGTTTCCATCGGAGTATTCGAAAGAGGTATCTCGTCGAACGTGACAGAGCGATCTGCTTCGGCTCTCATGGATCCGGGCGACTGCTCCGTCTCGATTGTGACTGGATCGTCCGTCTGAGGAGGTAACGTCGGGGAACGTGGCAGGATATCCTTTGCTGTCTCTTCGTCGACCGCGGGGGGATGTGTTGATTGTTCCGGTGGTTGTACTGGCTGTGGAGTATCCACGAGAGGCGTTTTTTCTACTTCGGCAGCTTTACTCTTGCGACCCCTGGTTCGTTTTGGTACAGCTTTGTCTTTCTGCTCGGCCTTGTCTACAGGTTCTTGCTTTTGCCTGGCTTTGCCGTTTCTCCTCAGTCGTGGGAGAGCTGCCGGAGTTGGAATGGCGTCCGATTGACAATCGATGTCTACGATCGAGTCCGCCACTGGGACATCGCGGCCGCTGCTGTCCTCCAGATGGGCTGGATCTAGTGGCGGGTGAGTGCTTGTGATGGCGGGCATAGATGATGAGGGTACTGTTTCTGCCATAGGTGTTTGTGGTATTGAGATGTTGCTTTGCGCCACAAGGTTTGAAGGTCCGGCTTGGACATTGGCAGAGACACCACCGACAGCTGGCTCATCCGCGACTCTCTCATCGTGCCCATCTCTATTCGTCTCTCCCGCATCCTTGTATTTGACCGCTTTCTTCTGTCTCTTCGACTTCCTGACTTCAGCTTGTACGATCGACTCGCTCGTGATCCCATTGCCATTCTGATCCGCTCGTTTCCCTTTCCTTTTGCCGGGCTTCTTCGTTGTCGCGAGGACCGGGCCGCCTCCCTCTTTATCGCTCCCTGCCTGACTGGTGTTCCTCACCTTTTTCTTCGCTTTTCCTTTGGTTCCTGAATGTGCGGCTGCGTGTTGCGTAGGGAACTTGAAGTACCAATCCGGTGGCTTGCCGTTCTTGATAGCTTCGTCACTACACTGTGGGGGCGGTCCGATACCTGTGTAATCTGACGGTGCTTCGACCAATAGGTTGCGCTTCTTCATGTATACCAGAATAGGCGGCAGATCCGGTCGAGTGTAGACAGTACCAATGATTCGTCGATTGACTTTCCCGTCCTCCTCGACAACGTGCACGTATTTCCGGGGCCTACCTCGCACTTGATTTTCAGTGGTATACCTGAAAGCTTTGGCGCGTTCTAAGATGGAATCCTTGTCCGTCTTACGGCCATCGGCCCCCGCTCTTGCGGTCTTCGGTTTTTGACGCTTGACAGCATGTCCAGTTCTGCCAGCTGCCTTCTTGACAGGACCAGCGGGTGTCGCGAATGCCCCTTGATCGACCAGAAGGTGGTACTCCTCCAAACTGGCGTAGAAGTGTTTGTGAGAGACATCGGCCCACTGATCTGCGTTGTCCGGTCGTAATATAGCCGCATAGCCTTCCAATTCCTGCCCAGAAGCGAGCATGAGTTTTTGATACGCTTCCGTGGTGAATAATCGGAGGCGACGTTCTTTGCCAACAGTCTCCATGGTAGACGAAATGCCGAGAGACCACAAATGTGACGGGATGGGCGCACTGTCAGCCCGAAGGACGGCAAAGTCGACGCCTCGCTTTTGCATGTAGCTAGTGTCATACCAAATCTCCTGTATATCCATTGTCAGCACAAGGTCTGAGTCTATGTGAACAACTCACGTTGATTGTGATTCCGTTCGCACCGGATCTCGCCACAAGCTCATGTATTGAGTACTCCACAGAAACAGTAAGCGGGATACCACCGGGTGGCCCATATGGCGGCTGGGCAGCGATCTCTACGGTGAATCAGTCAGTGGATGAGTCCAAAAGCACACTTTACGTACCTTGCAGGTCAGGAGTGTCTTTTTCTTCTTCATCGATAGCGTGCACATTATCTTCTTTCTCGTTGATTGCGGACGACTTGTCCGGGTTATACTTGACAAGCCGGATGCAGGCCGTCTCCCTCTCGCCCACAGCGATGCGTTCGACTATGCCATCGGAGACCAAGGCGTCGATCTGCCTCAAGACAGCTCGTCGATGTCTCGTCACCGAGGGTCCAGACCATCCCTGTGTGTGCTGTCAGGAGGCGATTCATCCCTAATGGTCAAAATCACTTACAAGTGGAACAAGAAGATTTTTGGTAGCAAGGAGATGATTTTTCAACATCGGATGTTCAAGCATATTCAACAGCCTATGTCTGACCATGTGACCTGCCATCAAGTCGGCCTCTGATAACGACCCAAAGTTGAACCCCCACTCATCGATGGACCGCAAGTCGTCGACGTTCGGATCAACCACATCGTCGCCATTCTCTTCTTCCTCCCCCACATCTACGTCCATGGCCGCATCATCGTTGCTCTGCATTGCGGGATCGGACGGAACAGTCTTGCCGATGAGAGAAAGATAGTTTGGATTCTGATCTAGAAAACGATGGTAAACAAGAAGATTGGTGATGGCGCCGTGGAGAACGCAGGGAATTTTGGTGCTGAATGATTGTCTTAGCACACCCACGCATATCATATGAAAAAAGAACCGTCGGACTTACCATAGGCCTAACCCAACTAAGACTTTCATGAAATAGTGCATACTCCCCTGACTGGATCCTACCAGAGGTCCCAGATCAATTGCTGTAATGCCTTTGTCGCGAGACATGGCCGTGAGCTGAAGTATATGGAAGACGATAGAGGTGATTCTGGACATCTGTCGGAGTGTCAGCTCGAATTTCATGCAGCACAGGCTGGAAACAACTGACTTTTTGATGAGAACCAGTCAGACGATAATATATCTCGTTTTCGGTGCATCGTATTCTAAGTCTTGCTCCCCATTTTGCCGATAGACGCCTGAAGTCAGTTGTTGGAATTTTGTCCAGGTCTGGCGTATCGTCTCCTGTTCCTCCATCATCACCTCCTAGGACGCTCAAGAAACTTTGACCTCCATCTTCCACCTTGATTCCTCCTGCCGGAGTTCCCGAAAGCTCATCTTCTTCATCATTGTTCTGTGTCTTCGGCTTGTTCCTCGCTTGTCTCCTATCATCCAAAAGTTGCTTGCCGGTCTTGAACTCCTTCCCGGCAAGCATATAAGCTAATTGACGGCCTTTGACTCCGTCACGGTACAATGTGGAGAGATCGATATTGGTTCCGACATGTTGAGGTGGCTCCCAGTCAGGTGGCAGAGGAGCTGTGCCCAGGTCGGTGGTACCACCAGGGATGAGGATCGGATGGGAAGCGATGATGATCTGAATACTAGGAAGGGTGCAAAGGAGGGTCCAGATGTGGGCGAAATAATCATGGTCGACGGATGATTCGAGTTTGACTAGATGTTGCAACAGACGTGTGGGGTCGCTACCTATCAGTCCCAACATGGATTAGCAAGGGTCTTTATAGACAATCGAAAGGCGGACAGAGTATCATGTTCGACAATTCTGAACTAAGACACTGTGCTCATGGATGGACCACCTCCACCTCAAGGTTTTCGACCCGGTGACAATGAGTTGAAGGAGGTTCGAACGCACGACCGGGCAAATAACATTTTTGATCTTTGAAAAGGACTCACCAACAACCCCATCATACGCGATATACTCCACACATGTCTCAAGTAACTCGTGTATCCGCATCATGACGTCCCTCACACCCCCCTCGGGCGCGTGCTTGTGTAATCTTGTATCTGAAGCAAGTGGATGGATCGATGAGGAGAAGAGCGGAAGATGTTGAGTTCGCTTTTGATGGTGGTTTCAGCGAGGAACGGAATTAGTCGTAGGTTCGGGATTTGCTTCCGTGATCAGCTGTTGTGGCGCAGAATTCACTTGGGTTCAGCAGCTTAGCCATTCGTTCTTGTGGTGGGTCCATCATTCGTAGCTATTCCTCGTACCGTTGGCATGATTACTTCGTGCCAGGATCGATCTGTCACGGAATACCCAGTCGTACTTCGGATGTACTTTGGAACCAAACACAAACCATCCGCAAACTGTTCTTTTTGTCATTACGTGTGGGAGAATGAGAACCGCCACAGACAGGTACAGAAAACCCAGGTGGCGATAAATCGAGCATGGATTCTGAAGAAAAGATCATGCATATGCCACTTCACGACTCGTTCGTTGTTTCTGCATTTTCGCCATCGACGACGTCTACCGCTTCCGCCTCTGGTCCCTCGGTAGCAGGCCCTTCTTCCCCTTCGCCATCTTCGTCTTCTTCACCGCCTTGCTTCCGTCTCGTCTTCCGTCCACTTGTCATGAATTTTCTTTGCGGAATGACCGCCTCGAACGCTGCTGCCCAATCTTGCAGATTCAGGTACTGTAGCAGAATCTCGAACACCTTTCGTATACGACAGTAAGCTTTCGACAGTCGAAATGGGACGAGGTCGCAGAGAGTGAATCAACGTACCTGATTAACGGTCAAGACCTTTCTTGTGGGTAGGTTGGCGAGATAAGTTCCTATCGGTAACCTCGCAGTTCGGATTGCCAATTTCTCTGCCTTGTCTTGGCATAAATTCTGGCCCGTGATACCGTCCATCAGCAATTCGCTTGAATTCGACATGCAGTTTTAAATGGTAGCAAACTCACCTTGTATCGATTTCGATCCACGATTCCGCCAATGATATAGACCTCATCCTCGCTCAACGTGCTCAACTCTTCTTCCGCGTCCGCAGAGAGATAGACAAGCTTGTGTTTCCCTGCCTCCAGTCCTGACGGCAATCTCGTTCCTGTCAATTGACCTTCTAAACCTTCCTTCTTCTGCTCTTCCACCTCTGATGCGGGATGTTTGTGTAGAAGAGCAGCGCTTTCCAAAGCCGATTTGAGATCCGCTAGCCCTTCGTTCCACCAGTAGCATCGATTCCATCTAGCCCAATTGGCATTGACCATCTTCTCCCATAGTCTGGGAGAAGCGGTAGGTGAGAAGGTTGTATGTAGAATCGTTCTAATAGGTAGTTTAGCAGTACGGTTGGTGGAGTAGAGATAGCCCAGCTGTTGCGACATTGACGAGATTTCCTGGTCGGACGTACACATGGTCAGCATTGTATTGTATGCAGTTCAACAGCTAAGTCCTCAACGTGCAGTCATGTTGGGAGTCACACAGAAAAGCATACTCACTTGCTCATTCATCAAATCATCAAATCCTAGATCCACGACCACTCCACCTCCCCAACCATTCCCTTCCTCCCCATGTTCAGCCTTCCGCTTGGCCACTTTCCGTTGTTTCTCCAGTCGCTTTCGTCGTTCCACGATCTCGCGTTCTGCCTCGCTCAACGTGCCTTCCGCATAACCTTTCGCAAGTTGAGCGGTCCGGATCTTCCGTCGTTCTTTCTCGGCGGCTCTTTTCATAGGTTTCAGGGCTTCCATCCGGGCCTGATAGCGGTTCAATCAGCCTTGCTGCTGTTGACTGTGTTCATTGAATGTTGATTGAATCGGGTAAAGCAGAAGAAAAACCGCTTGTGAGTTGGGGACATCAGTGACCCACCTGTTTAGCAGCTCGTTTGACTGCGCTCTTGCTCATCCCTTCCGGTCGACCTTCATCACTTGTACCACCGGTGACTCCTGTGGCAGGCGCAGTAGACGGTCCAGCATTCATAGCGTTCTCTTCTCGGTCGACCTCCATGATTAATAACTCGTCTGCCTGACCCGTTATTGTTGATGAGGTATAAATCGACCACCTGAACAACAACTTTTGATTTTTTCAGCTTTGTGAACGGTTGAGTGGAAACAAGTGATGACGTGTAAGATAGCTCGATCGCACACTGCCGGTTAGATAGATAGCTACACTCCAAAGTCTCATTCAACTCTTCCTTCTGTCTTTTGTTCTCCCTCGATTCTTGTCTCCTCATCGCTAGCCACCAACATCGACTTAACAGGCTCAGAGCATCTCCTGATAATTCCCCACGCGAGCGGTCTTCCTCACAATTCTCCCCCCATACATAGTCTCCATTCACTCTCCGACCATCGATAGCCGACATGTCAGACGCTAGATTACGTCGTGTGCAGAAGGAGATCAAAGGTCAGTGTTGGGATCTTGCATCCTGACGTTTAGCTTTTGAGACGTGACGTTGCAAAGCTGATGCCTGCTCACGTATCTCAGACTGTGCGAAGGACAAGACAAGTCAGATCTCCATAGAAAGTACGTCCGATTCGCTCAACGTGTTGCAACTGTGTCACTCTTTCTCGTCATCCACATATTAACATTCGATCTTGGACCCTTTCGCTGACATTCTTTTCCGATTAGTGATCGACGAGTCCCCCTTCCACTTGATTGGCGCCTTCCCTGGACCAGTCAGTCAGCTTTCACACCAGATGGTCCGCTGGAGCTGACTCGTGATACAGCCTGATACACCGTACGAGGGTGGATACTACGAAGTTGTACGCGTCGCTCGCACCTTGCCGCAATTCACCTCTCCTGCCCGATCTGAACACTGTATCTCACTCTGTTGCTTGCTTCAATAGGACATTCAAATCCCAGACGCATATCCCTTTCAGCCAGTTAAGATGAAGTTCATAACGTAAGTGTGGTGCGCGACTAGTCAAGCTGTGACCATGACAGCTGACCACCGACTAAACCGCGTAGAAAAGTATACCGTATGTCTTGTCAGCTGTTTGCGGTCAAGAGTAATAACTATGCTGACCTAGCTGCTTTCCCTGAAGATCCTAATATCTCGTCTGCAAGCGTGAGGTTGTCATGTTGGCTTGGCTTTCATGCAAACCGCTGACCTAGTGGACCATATCTGCATGTCTAGGGCGCTATCTGTCTTGGTGAGTCGGACTCAACCTCAACGAGAGATGCATGTACTGACAGGCATCTTCAGATATCCTGAAAGATGCTTGGTCACCAGTCAGCTGCCGCCAACATGAAGTGGCTAGGTCAAGCTGACAGTTATTCCAGGTTCTTACACTAAAATCGACTCTGATTTCATTACAATCGTTGCTCTGTGATCCTGTACCTAACGATCCACAAGACGCAGAAGGTATGTCTTTCCCTGTCCCCCTTTTCTTCCAATCCTCTTGTGAAAGAAGGGCGATACTGTGTCACGGCAAACCGAGCCAACTATCTTTGGTACCTGCAGTGGCGAAGCACTACTTGGCCGACCGAGAATCATTCAACGCTACTGCTCGACACTGGGCCCAAGCTTATGCCCAAGCGCCCGCTCACAAATCAAAAGCTGCTCTTGGGGGACATGCAACAGACGCGGAGATGGCGGGGTTGACAGAGGACAATGTGGCTTCGTTCACCGACATGGGATTCCCAAGACCTCAGGTCGTGAGTTCCGGTCACGCTTCAATGTGAAGTCCAATAGGCTAATGATTCGTTCATGTGTAGATCGCGATCCTCAAAAAGCTGAATTACAGAGGAAACAACGTGAATCCAACGTCATATAACAGCGTGAGTAGCGGTCGTTCCTGTGCGTCCGAGATCGGAGAAGCTGATGAAGGTCCGCTAGGTTCTTGAAGAACTGCTGAAATAAGGAAGTGGGCATCGAAGAGGTCATCAGCGTGGACAGGGGATGAGACACGATAGAGTTCGGCGCGACCACGTTCAGGCACTACGCTTAGTCAAGATATGACATGCGAACCACGTTGACCATGAGCGATGCATTTTCACTGTACTGGAGAGGTGTATTATGTCACGTCATGCGTTGATGTTGAGCAGTCTGTCATTCTCCAGATATGCTGTCTTCCGGATGCTCCCAGGTCTCCCCCGACATCTTCAGTCGATCCTCCTGGACTGTGATCGATGTTTCGTGCTTGAGCCGCCAGCCCATGGTTCCTATCTCCGCTGTGGAACTTTGCCATATCCCATACATCTCATCTATTTGCCACCCTGTGAGGTTCCGCTGACAGATCGCCAAGCGTCTGCAGCTTGTTGGTTGCCACTCTTCTCAGCTGCGTTGATAGTCGCTTGTCTTCTGAGTTCGAGTGTTCGACGTTTGTTGAAGTAATCGATCTGGGAGGCAGAGCAAGGGTAATCAGCGCCAACGAAATGAAACTGAAGGCGAATTCCCCCGCTCAGCGTACGATGTGTCTGTCTCATGTATGGAGATGATCCATGAGGTTGCTGCACATCTTAGAGCCAGTGATCATACAATCGAAAACGTACCCAGCTCTGCCCACATGCTCTCTCATACTCCCCTCTCTCTCCTGCGCAAAACCCGGCACCGCCCTCTTTCCCCTTCGGGACCTCGTCTCCCGCCAGGTAGATCTTGTTCTTATCAAGACATGCGAAATACGTATCTCTAGCTGACCAGCATTGTTGACGTTGTTCTCGGGTAGGTGCGGGTTTCTCGATCTTCTCGTTTGCGGATGATGAGGACGAGGAAGAAGAGGAGGACGAGGAGGAAGAAGAGCCGAAACCGAACATTACGAGATCTGTTCTATGGCGTGAACAGGGGATGGTGCGCTACGAGAGGGGGATGCGTGGCTTGCCTGAGGTAGTCAGGAATGTGACAAGATGGTGTGCAGACTATTTCTGGCTACGACGGAGATCAGATCAATGAAGACGAAATAGAGAGAGGTGAGGTCTGACAACGACCCGATCGAACATTTCCGTTGAACGCAGAGGGAGACGGAAGCAATTGGAATGTCGTGACGTCGAGACATTCCGACCACAACACAGAAGTCGGTCCGGAAGGAGGCTGCAGATCGACCCAAGCTACCTCAACAACAATGATCAACAAGCAGCGATCTTGTCAGAGCGATGCTTGCGTAAGTTTATTGAACGCTAGGGTGATGTCGTCATCCTCTTCACCTTCGAATACGGGTGTCACGGGTGTCTCGAACTCGACCACGATACTGTCACCGCTTCCACCCTCCCCTTCTTCCTCGACATCATCACTCACATCAGAAGAAGAAACGTTCGATCATCTGGCTCCAGTCCCATCTCCCGTGGTTGTCTCATTGACGACCAGGTCAAACGGCCGATCTGATGCGGGCGCTGACGCTATTCCGACTCCGACTCTGGGTCTGAGGGATCTTGTTCGTATGCACAAGATGGAACGCAAGAACTCGTCTGCTGCAACGGGAGCGATTACGACATCGACAACCCCAGCCCCAGCAGCTACACCCTCCACTACCAACCAAGTTCAGATCACTGTAGCTGCCACTGCGGGTGCTGGTGATGACGAAGCCCCCCCATACGCTGATTCGAATAATCGTGGTGAGGTATTCGCGAGACAGGTGGTGATCAGAGGATGGAAAGTTGTAGGCGGTAAGAGCTGGACAGATATGGGTAAAATCGGTGCATATGTCGGTGAGTGGTGAATGATAGGGCTTGTAGCTCGGGCCGCCTTCCACCGTCATTGTATCATTCTGGATAGCGATTGATGCGATCGATTTTCAGTCTACGATATAGATATCGGATTACAAAACGTGAGTTGGCGCAAGCGTTTCAGACTCTTTCTTTTTTGTCCGGTGACCATACGGTCCACCTTGATCGAACAAGCGATGACTGGAAGACCTGACTATATAGACAGCTGACATGAGTCTCTCAATCGCAGGGCGGGAACATTAATATCCTCAGACGATATACCGATTTCGTTAAACTTCGATCTGCTCTCAAATCACGATATCCTGTAAGTCGAACCACCAGCCTCCGTTCGTAAAAAAAAAACGTGCTGGCATCGAGCTGAGCTAGGCCCATGAACACACAGCAGTTGGAAGCGGCTATTCCACCGTTACCGGGCAGAGCGCATATATGCAAGTATAACCTGGCCTAAAGTTTCAATAACGTCCTGAAATGAGCTGATAGTCCACGCCTACAGCCAAATTCTCTGAAAAGTTTCTGAAAGATAGACAACCCCGATTACAGCGTTTTCTGAAAGGGGTGATACTCCATCCCGTGATGGGGAAAGGAGGAGAAGGATCAGTCGTCGGACAATGGGTGATCGGTCCAACGAGTGAAGTCCGGAAATCTCTGGTCTGAACGATGCTGACTTTGTCCGTTCAACATGTAGGTGGATAATGCCTGACTCATTGCGCAACATCAAGACAGAACGGAGGGCGTTTCGAAAGACCGCAAATGGCTTACGGACAAAAAGATGGCGTTTCCAGGCTGCATCATGTCTTGCGGCTCGCTGTCAAATCACGCATGGAGCGACGTCTGAGCTTCACAGGCCTTCCAGATGAAGATCTCGTCAGCATAAATTGTTCACGAACTCGATCAGCCGGGAAGACCTCAATATGCCTTCGGTCTGGGTGGTTTGTCCCCGTCGAGTGTGAGTAAACTCTACGCGGCCTAATCGATCGAGATCTTCGGAGGAAGCCTGGCAGAATGGGATATGCTAGATGATGGAGTGACGATGAAGGTAGACCTGGGCGTTATTCACCAGGGCGCGTGCTTGCCGCGCCCGTCTCTTACAGGTAGAATCGAGATGCGACATCTCTAAGGTAGCTCTGCACAGATTTCCAGCTATATCGTCTCTATAAACTGTTAGCCATCGGACTTGACGTTGTATTACTCGATCCGGATATCAAATGCAGATCCATACTCCATGCTCAGCCAATAATGATGAAATCGCGACACCTAGGCCCCTAGAATCCTTTACCCTCCAACCAACCTTTCACCTCCTCCACCCAGTGACCTTTGACTTGCAGATGGCCATTTGTCGGTCGGATCGTCACGCTGGGAGGATGGGAGAAAGGGTCGATATGTGATTGAGCGAAATAGGCATTGAGTTGCGATTGAAGAGTCTGAGGTGCAGGAGCGGGCAGATAAATGGAGCAACAATTGCATTGCAGGCAGGGGAGATTGGGTTCAAAACGTCAGCTTTAATCAATGACTGAACTCGAGGAGGTCTGCGACTCACAGTGATATCTCCCTGTTACGTCGAATGAAATGTATTCAAGAACATCGAGTCAGCTCTCCATACTCATGTCTGATTTTAACTTGTCGCAACCCCTGCCCGTTCGAAAGGTTCACTTCAATACCCCCAACAAGAAGGAGCTGACAGAGAAGACCAGGAAGAAGAGAGAGCCGCACTGGTATTCACTCACTTCCACTTTTCTGACGATAGTAGTCACCCCACCTCCATTCCTGAATTTCGAATAAACAGGCAGTTCACCACCCGAACTTCTTCCAACATGATACGAGCCTCCTCCTTCTTTGATGCTCCCATCTCCCATAATCGACGACGACGACGATGAAGACGCCGATGAAGATGCAGTTGACGCTGATGTAGTTGAGGCTGACGTTGAGAGCGGATCGAGAATTTTGGATGATGAAGGGATCGCGTTGGGGGAAGAACGTGCTGGAGGAGGACGTCGGCCTCGGGTCATCACTGATCGACCGGCCGCAAGGAGGGGTGGACGAGGGAACATCGCGGATGAGATGTTGGGGTTTGTTGTATGGTTTTCGAACAGAAAGAGGTAGTAGGGGCAGAAATGACCTGAACTTTTGGAATGGATGGATTTGCTGCATGGCGGAACTTGATGGGCCGGAAATTTGATTCCGTCACAAATGCTTTTGTCCTTGCGTAGCTGGATTCGGTGCTGTTCAAAATCTTGACGGGAATCACTTTTTGTACACTGCTCCGCCCCGGTGCACTCTCGCTGTGGTTCTGTGGCCGGGGACTCTAGAAGTGTGGACAATGATGGATTGATTGATCTCAAACGTGCGGATGTGTGGACGTGTGAAGAAGAATATCTTTCTTCTTCCTCAAACCTGTCACTCGGTGTTATTTTACGGTCCACCACTATCCCTCCAAAAGCACGAAGTCAAGCCACCAGATTACGATAGCAGCGCACCATCAGCACGATGCTACAAGCAAGAACACCGTCATCCGTAATTTTTATGCATTTTTCTCCGCTCGATTGCCACACTACACAAGATCCCGACCCTCCTTCGTGTCGGTCTAGTGGTGGCCGTTCTTGTGGTGCTTGAGGTGCACTGCGGGGCGAAATATATGGCCATCCGAAAGTTGCAATGGACATCAAGATGGGGCAGAGACGCAATTGTGTGCGCAAGAGATCGAACGAAAGCATGGGAGGAAAATACACGGAGGCTAGATCAGTATTGTCCTTATGCCAATCTGTCAGACAAAGATGCTACGCACTGTTGTAGTCGATGGTATAACCGATGAGGAAGAGGATACCGACGGTAGCGACGAGAGGCTTACTGTGGGAGAGACAGCGTGTAAGCGCATTGCGATCAATGAGGAATCAACGCGATCCTGGAGATCCCTCCTGCCAATGCAATCTCTGCCACTCTTCTCTTCTCATCTCATCTCCACTCTGCCTCGTCTGTCTCGATGCCACCATTTCGTCGGCTCCTTATAGTCGCTGTCCTTCTTTCTTCCTTCTCATCCCAGACCACGATAGAACCGACTGCTGCAGACCATTTCCCTTCCACTCACCCGCTGGCGTTCTTGCCCCCAAAGTATCGTCCTCTCAACCCGCCAACTTGCTCAGAAGCGGGCTTGGCACCCTTGGGAAGCTTGGAGTAAAAGTCGATGACCTGGGCAGTTCGAGCGGAAGTCGTACCGGAAGACTATACGTGGAACAAATGACCAGTCAGTCGAACATGTCTCTCACAAGAGACGGATGGTACATGAAGACCGCAGAGACGGAGAGGAGGTGAATAGGTAAACGTACGACCGCATTAGGGGTGGCGATCTTTGGGGGGATGAGACCCGCGAGAGAACGTCGAGCGGCTGTGGGCAACATTTTATGCGGGTGACAAGAGAGTGGTGAGTGGTGATCGTATCGAAAGGTGTTGACTGACTCTGTCAAGACGACCAAGCAGCAAGCAAGCAAGCAAGCAAGCGACGATGCCTGCCTCGCAACGGGATACCACCAACTCTCTCAATCCGAGCCAAGTTGTAATCCCGTATATCCCCGAATTGTGGCACCATGCTCGGGATCAGATCTGGGCCGAGAGGGACATGTCCTCGTGCCTGGAATTTTGATTTTACAGCAAATCGTCTGCGGCCATTCTTTGGATGGTACAAAAGTTGGGTCTGGCTCGGTTTTCTTATCCCCATGAATGGATTCACTCTCCTCGATACCGTCTTCACCTCCTCTTTCCATCTAGATCCATAGACTAGCGCATCTCTCCGTCACGATGTCTCCTCCTGCGGATGGTCGAATGGGTAAACGAGAGTCCGGTACAGCCAGAATCTTGGGATCAGGTGCTTCCGGTAGGTGTTTCTGACTTTGGAAAAGAGGTTGCGGTGAAGCTGATGTCAAACGTCGTCTGATAGGTGTTGCTGAGTTGATGGTCTTCCACCCTGTTGTAAGTCTCGACAGTAGCTCATTGTATCGCTTTCTGGTTACAGCGGAGGCTGAAACGGTTTCTTCGCTGTCGCAGGACACAGTCGCCAAACGACTCATGTCCAACAAAGCATCCATCTCAACAACAGGTCTCAACGCCGTCATCTTCCGATCAGCAGCCACCGCCCCCATCTCTCAGAAATTCCTCTCCCTCTTCCCAGGTCTCGGTTATGCCGCCGGATACAAGATCGCGCAGCGGGTCTACAAGTTCGGTGGTCAGCCATGGTTCCGGGATGTGATCGACAAGAATGGAGGTGATTGGTTCAGAAGTACTTTCGGGAAGAAGACTGGTGGGATGTTGATGCATGCCACTGCTGGAAGGTGAGTTCTTGTCAATCTCAGCGCGAAGAAGAGCAAGAGCAACGAATCTGATTTTGAGCATTCGTCATCTAGTCTCACCGGTATCGGAGAAGTCGTTCTTCTCCCTCTTGACGTCCTCAAGATCAAAATGCAGACCAACCCTGACGCCATCCGAGGTCGAGGTCTGCTCAGGCTTGTGACGGATGAGGGTGTTGGAGCTCTTTACCGAGGATGGGGATGGACCATGGCTCGAAATGCCCCTGGTAGTTTTGCGGTGAGTAACTCTGGAACAAGGATGTCAAGAGGAATGCAGAACTGATCGCCTTACACTTTCAGCTCTTCGGTGGCTCAGCCGTCGCCAAAGAGCACATCTTTAAGCTCTCTGACTATTCGTCTGCTACCTGGGGACAGAGTGAATTTCGATCATCACTGTAGTTCAGCAAGCAATAAGTTGTGGCGCTGACTTGGTCCCTTGCCCAGACTTCGTCGCATCCATAGCAGGTGCTGTCGCCTCCATCACCGTTGCCGCCCCTCTCGACGTCGTCAAGACTCGAATCCAGAATGCCAACTTCAACTCCCAAGTCGGCGGCATGACCATCATCAGGGACATGATCAGACAAGAAGGTGTTGGTGCATTCTTCAAGGGATTGACTCCCAAGGTGAGCTATGACCAGCGTTCATACCGAACAAAGGCTGATCAAAATCAAATCTGACCCAGATCCTTGTCGTCGGACCCAAACTTGTGTTCTCCTACACCCTTGCTCAGACCTTGATCCCTCTCTTCGGCAAATACGGTGAGTGCTGTGAGACTGACCGAAGCACCTGTAGTGACTCATGTATCACAGTATAAAACGAAACTCGGCACGCTGTCGGGATATGGACTAAATCCTCGTGGACCCCCGCTCTGACTGACCTCTGTTTTTTTCTCGTACTCGTACGATGGCATGATGCGGAACCTTGTATATACACACTCCCCCCTTTTTTCCTGACTTACATGATGCATGGGATTATAGATTGGATTCTGGTTGACAGATGGGATCACTGCTGCGGCAACGACACAAACCCCCACGCGATTCAGGACCCAATCCACGCTGTTTTGACCCTTTTTTTGGATTTCCCCAAATTCCAATCTCAATACCATCTCCGCTGCTGCTGCTCCTGCTCACCACCAACTCGTACGATTGATTATCAGAACACAACTGCCTTGTCAGATGTCCATTGTTGCTCTCAACCGACCTGTCATCAACAGCTTATACCCAGCAATCAAGAACAGTCACAATCATTGCAGAACAAAAGTAATACATACAGGAATAGCTAATATGGTGAGTGAGAACGTGTTTGGTCAGCTTTCGACGCGGTGTCATCGGGAGAGAGGCGAGAGAGGTTTTGGCTGATCATGACTTGCTGTTGTTCCTTCTTGTTGTGATGTGTCTCCTGGTCCTGCTCACTTCCAACGGCTTTCCTTACTCACCCCTCCCCTTCGAAACACTTTCGTCTCGACCAAATCCATCGCTGCCCTCCTTCCTGCTATCGCCCTCAACTTCTCTTCGCTACCTCTCGCGCCGACACATCCCACCGACTTCTTGTCCTTTTCGTCACTATCTGTGCACGTCCATCTCGTTCCTTGTACGTTACCTACTATCCGTCTCGCCCGCCATATCAATCAACTTCTCATCCCAATGTTAGTCAACCCAACAAGTCTACATCATCTCCGCCTCCCGAACCCCTATTGGATCCAAAGACGGTTCCCTCTCCACCCTGACCGCCCCCCAACTCGGTGTCGTCGCCGTCAAGCATGCTATCGAGAAGGCTGCCGTGAAGCCTGAGAGGATCGAGGAGATCTATCTCGGAAATGTGGTTCAGGCAGGCGTGGGTCAGAGTCCCGCTAGACAGGTCGGGATTGGTGCTGGGTGAGTTGTCGGTTTCTATCCCTGCTTCAGGTCAAGCTTTGGATCAGGTGAAGACGATCTATGTTTGGTGGCCAAATGGCCTGGAGCATCATCGAACTTGACCAAGAAAGGACTCGGAAAGATACTCAGGTCGGAACTGCATTGCCAGCTGTGGTGCACCGTACACACCTGAGAAATAACGCTGACAGGTCTTTGGAAATCCCCGCAGAATTCCAGAGACCACCGACGCTACCACCATCAACAAGGTCTGCGCTTCAGGTCTCAAGGCTATTGGCCTTGCTACCCAGAACATCCAGCTTGGTATTAGGGGTGTCATGATCGCTGGTGGTTTCGAGAGCATGTCTCAAGCTCCGTGAGTGGCACAGCTGTACTCAAATCAAGGTGGCTGACCAAGTGTCTCTCACTCTACCATTCATCTTATGCATCTTCCCTGCATGCTGTGATACGCAACTTCCTCAACCTCCTCATGCTAATGTCGTCGAATAACCATGTCCTCTCACCGCATACAGCTTCCTCACACCCCGTCATCCTCCCGCTTTCGGCCATTTCGAGACCAAGGACTCCCTTGTGGTCGACGGTCTCTTCGATGTCTACAACAAAGTCCCTATGGGTAACTGTGCCGAACACACCGCTGCCAAGCACAACATCACCCGAGAAGACCAGGACGACTTCTGCCTCTCTTCGTACACCCGTGCAGAGGAGGCTTGGGCCAATGGCCTTTTTGAGGATGAGATTGCCCCGGTGACTGTGAAGACCAGAAAAGGAGATGTCATCGTCAAGGAGGATGAGGACTACAAGAAGCTGTTGAAGGAGAAGTTCAGATCTATCCGACCCGTCTTCCAAAAGGAGAACGGAACAGTCACAGCAGCGAACGCTAGTAGTTTGAACGACGGTGCCAGTGCCGTCGTCCTCGCCAGTGGAGATGTCGTTGAGAAAGAGGGTTTGAAACCTCTCGCTAAGATCTTGGGTGAGTTGCCATCGTGGTGGAAAGGTATGTGGAGTATCTGACAATTTGAGACAGGTTACGCCGACGCCGCTTGTGCTCCCATCGATTTCCCTACCGCCCCTACTCTTGCTGTCCCTGTCGCTCTCGAACGAGCCGGTGTCTCCAAGGACGACATTGCTCTCTGGGAGTTTAACGAGGCTTTCAGTGTGGTCGGTGTGGCTGCCGAGAGAGTCTTGGGGTTGGACAGATCAAAGGTAAACATCAAGGGAGGTGCTGTCGCTCTTGGACACGTGAGTTGACCTGTTGGATCTCGTTGGAGAGGCCGAAGAGTTGTCGCTGATATTACGTGTCATTGGTTGTAGCCTATCGGATCTTCCGGTTGTAGAATCGTCGTCACCCTTGTCCACTCTCTCAAGAAGGGCGAGAAGGGTGTCGCAGCGATCTGTAACGGTGGTGGAGCAGCTTCAGCCATTGTCATTGAAAGACTCTAAGTGGGACATGTAGCTGCGTGGCGTGTCCGATTGATGGACAGTGCCAACGTACTCGACATATGGACATGCATTTGACGGGTATTTCTTATATATAATGGATTTGTCTGCTGCGCTTTCGTCGTTGGGTGGGGTGGAGGTGGTCCAAGCGTCAAACGCGTTTCAGTCGACTTGATTCGAAACATGCAAGTTCGTCAATTCCTTCTTTGCATCTCGGCGTAGCATACATACAACGAATAGTGTACTTCGTACCCCTCGAGACGACAGCTCTCACTTGCTTCGCATAGAACACGCAGCCGTTGGTATCTTCAAGGAACGACTTGGGCGCGCTAAGCGCTGTCTCGCTCTTTCGAACGCTTCCACCTTAGTCTTGAAGATCATACTTTGTTCGAATCCTACTCTAACGATTGATTTCCCCATATCCGACATACGAGATGAGCGATAAGCTCTCACCACCAAGCAAGCCACTCACCGTTCTCATCCTTGGTACGTCTTCGTCCTATTATGTGCCGGAGCGACCCAGCTCATATCTCGATAATTCCTCTGCTGTCAGGCGGTACCACCACAGTAGCTCGGGCATTATGTCTCTATCTCCTGGAGCCCAAATCCTCAAGAGCTAGCGTGAGTCTTCTCATCACTCCCTTTCCCACCTCACACCACGTACCTCCGCTGATGACGGCCTTGTCCTTGTCATCCGGTTCCTCACAGTTCGTCCGACTAGCCGACCGATTCTCAGTCTCACCACCGACGACATATCTCGACTCACCATTCTTATCGCTCCTCGGCGACCCGAATACCGCTCTGGAATACAAGCAGGTAAACCTTGGGAGTGTTGACAGACATGAAGAGGTCTTTACTCCGCCCAGGACTTGGAAGGGCGAGAAGATTCAGAGAGAGGCAGGGGGAGGGTTCGATGTGGTCTTCGATCTGACGGGTGAGACGGGGTTTGATAAACCAGAACTTGTGTGTGTCACTCACCTCGTTCCATCTCTTGATGTGCAACATCTGTTCAGGTTGATATATCCACATTGACTGGCTGACCTGACACTGAACTGACTGACTGACGACATCTCTTTGCAGATCCAGATCACCCACACTTATCAGCTAGCTCTATCTCTCGCCACCTCCGCGTCCAAACTTCCCCCATCCCTCATGCCAAGATCCTATGTCCGCCTCACATTCCCGTTCTACGAAATGAAATCTCTCCCATCCTCTTCGATCGGTCATGCGGAGTCTGCTGAGCTGAGACAGGACGGCGTGAGAGGGAGATGGTGGCATGAGACACTGAGAGGGACTGGGCTTTTGCCCGGACTGAACTTCGGGGTTGTGAGATGTGGGGCTTGGTATGGGAGAGGGACGTGGGAGGGTGAGATACTGCCGAGGCTTGTGATAGGTCATATCTATCAGTATCTGTGAGTGTGGCGTAGTGTCTCGAGGCGTTCTTGGGAGGATGGGGTGTGACTGACGAGGCATGAGCCATTCAGGAAAGAGGAGATGAAGTTTCTTTACAAGTAGGTCTAGGTGCTTTCCTCGGCAATTTAGCTGGACTGAGCCTGCTATGTTACTAGCTCCGACCTGCGGATCAACACTATCCATTCTCTGGATATTGCCCAAGCACTATATTTACTGTCACTTTATCTTCTATCTACTCCACGAGCAACTGTTCTCTCCCAATCCGCCTCTCCAGTGGCGTTCTCATTCCGTTCCCAATCCTCTTCCTCATCCACATTGTCCCTCTCCTCATCATCCAAGAACAAACGTATCTCCGTCTCTGAAACGTGGAGGACTATCCCCACTGTTGTATCCGAGAAAGAGAAGGTGCAGATACCGCTGTTCAACGTGGTCGACGAAGGAGATTCAACTCAGGGGAGTTTGGCGAGAGCCGTAGCGCAAGTCTGGGGGATCAAATTCGGCTTCTTGAATAGCACGATGGCGATTCTGGTACAACAGTTCGCTAAGACGGATTTCGAGGAGATGGTAGAGGATGTCAACGAGATGGTGAGTGTGAGGTCAGCAGTGGCGCGCTCTTTCAGCGAAGACCTGTAAGGGACAGTCAGATCAAGGAACTTCTGCGGCTGCCAGTGTTCTCTCGACGTCCGTATTCATATGTCCTCAATAGCTGACTTGAGAACGGACCGCTAAGCACGTTCAGGCGTGGTCAGACATGCTGAGCAGATCCAACCCGCCTATCGATTCATCACCCATCACTCCGTTCCTCGATCAACATGCCTTCAGGAGTGAGTGAAAATCGCCAATGTCATATCCCAAAGCTGATACTCTGATGTTTCCCTCGTACTTCGGGTCTCTTATGATCTTCTGCTCGCCCGGGCTCGTATCGTGTCCTGGCGTCTACACTACCAGAAATGGCGATCTGTCTAGACGGCTCGAAAGCCAAACGAATACTGGGATTCAAACCCCTATTTCCTGGGGTGGAAGTGGACGAACTTCGACGTATCGTCCACGATTTTCAGGAAGATAGATTGTGGTAAGTTAGTTATGCGGCTTTAGGCGTTGATTTTTGTTAATCTTCAACGAAAGGAAGAAGGAAAAGAGGGTTGTCAAGCTGACGAGATGCAACGTTGATAGGCCCAAAATATCCTAAGCCCTAAGCGAGAGTGAAGAACCATCAGTTGCCAGACGTAGAGAATATTTCGCTGCATGACATCTTCTTGACATTATGACATATGTATAGAATGACCTACGAACAGTGACTCACCATCACACTTCTATCACACTAATTCCCCACTGACATCCAGTCCAACAGGAAGAAAACAAGACGATATGACTATCCATCCGATCAACATGCTCATCTGCCCTACGCTTGCGACTTTCCTCTCCACTTCCATTTCACACAGACATGACAGCGTCCCATAGGCGGGGCTCAAGCTCCCCAAACCCATCCCAGATCTCACGAGCAAGATTGTTTTTCTTTCTTGCTCATAAAAAATTGGCCGCGACGTCGGGATAGACGTCGAATCGACGTTGGATGGTGACGGGCAGACCACGTCGAGTGGTAGCCAATAGCTCGGTATCTAGAATTTCCAGAAAACCCAACGTCAGTCCAGCTGTCCTCCCTTGAGACTTGTGCCGAGATATCGGACTTACCGACGTCAGCGTAGATTGTCGTGGGTTCATGTCCAGCTTCAACGATGACCTCGCCACTGGAGTGATGGACAGTCAGTCGGTCGTCCCGCGGCACTGAAGGTAGACCAGTGGATATGGCGACTTACAGAGGGTTGACGACGCTTGAATGACCGTACTGAGTCATTGGGAAAGGGAGGAACGATCAGCTACATGGAAAGATCTCGATAAAGACCGTCGGGCACGACTCACAGCTTGGTACGAAGCCTCGGGATGGCGAGCAGGAGAACACATGGCAATGTAGATCTGGTTGTCGACGGCTCTGTGCGGATGATCGTATCGCGTCAGACATTCATATGCTACCCAGGAAACCGAACAGAACGTGATTACGGAAAGCCGGCGATTTTGAGCAAAGACCACCACTCACCTTGCCCGCTGGAGGAGAGTCCAGTGCATGGGTCCAGTGGTGATGTTGAAGGCTGCAGGGTAGATCATCGCAACGCATCCCTGTCGGGCGGCGATCTGGGCCATTTCGGGGAAACGCTGCGAGGGTTGAGAAGGACGGAGGTAAGCCAATACCGTCGCTTCAGTGAGAATAGAAGGAGCAAGTGAGGCTGGGTGCATGTTCGGCAGTCAAGGAATGTGGGGATGGGAGTAAGATGGGTAGCAGACAAAACATACAATGTCGTAGCAGATGCCGAGACCGATCTTGCCAAAAGGCGTATCGAAAGTAGTCAACGTTTTTCCACCCGTCAAAGTGTCTGACTCCTATTTGATCAAACGAGGTTGCGTGAGCCTTTCCCCGAAGAAGGGACAGATCAATCCCTTCGTGGAGTCCAGACTGACTCCGACCCGACTTACTTTGAATGTCTGTCTGCCGGGGATATCGATATCGAACAGGTGGACTTTCTGGTGGACCGCCACCAGGGTGCCCTCGGGGTCGTAGACCGTACAGGTGTTGTAGATGTTGTCGGTGCTTTCTTCTCGTTGAGGGATTGAGCCTGTGGTAGATGTCAGCGGGGCGAGCTTGATGGAACCGTGACTCATATGTATTCTCCCGTGCACTCCTCCTGGCCCCCTGCCAGTCCAGAAGAGCAGGTAGAATCCCATCTACAGATCGCAGCGCCCATTGTGCCGGAGATTTGTCGCCCAAGCCCTCGCTACTCCACGGACTCCTTCCGGTACCATCCTTCCAAACTCGAACTAGGGCCCGTTGCGAACTCACCACCAATCAACCAACATCCACTACTCCTCGCCATCTCCCTCATAGCCTTTACCGTCTCGCCCTCCTCCTCCTCCCCGACCTCCTTCCTGTACATGGTGCCGACCTCCGGCACCTTCTCGCTATACTCCCTGAAGCTGCTCACTGCATAGGGCGAGTTCCAGATCTCGGGCAAGACGATCAACTGTGGTTTCGGGACTGACGAAGCGGCCGCTTGGACGGCGGAACGGGCGATGGTGATGTTGGACTGTTTGTTGGCCGTCAGGGAACCGAGTTGGAGGAGGGCGAGTCGGAAGGGCTTCGCAGAGATTTGGGCCATGGTCCAGTTCAGAGCGTGGGGGATTGGGGATCAAAGGGAGTCGCTGATGATAAAGCCAAAGCTGGTTGATAAGATGGATGGACGACGAGTCGTTCAAGCGAAGAATACCTCGCGTTTTCAAGCTGGCGTTCTTTTGGCTTGCGTCGACGAGTAGCAGTCGACCTCGATGGACAGGTGGATGGACGAAGTGTTTATACGTAGTCAGTGATATCAGTCCGACAAGCAAGTTCGAGTCTTCGAATCGTGTCGAGAAGACAAGACAGCAGAAAGGAGAGGAAACGAGAGGAGATTCGAAACGTAACATCCAATTCGTTCAGAACCCCCGGAGAACGACCGGAACACTTTGTCCGAAGCCGAACGAACGGGGGGAGATGTCCGATCACATCGTCAACGCTTGCATCCACTTTGTTACACTTCTTGCACAACGCTTGTATCATGTATGGACTGGATCTTAAATCGCATGGAATTGCCGATATCCGGATCGACCAATGCATATCTGCTCCCTCTCAGATGCGATGTCTTCGGACAAGAAGACTGATACAAGAACGGACGAGCATTCCTTGTCCTCTGTTCGGCATTCGGGATGTCCTCCGCTACGTGTCGTCTCGGGTTACTGACCAGACCACAGCCAGTTTCAGCTGATCGGATTTCAGTACGGTCACTTAGCCGATGCACCCCTTGGCTCGATCGACTGCTCCTTCGCGTTTGAAAACTGTACCGCCCCGTAAGGCACATGTAGAACACTAATCCTGCATCATGGTCGTCAGAATAAAAGAATAGGAAATATGTATATGTCGGACGAAAGAATAGGAAATGTCCATCAACATGCTAAGGAGGGATAAAGAACCGATAGGATACAGCTTGACACCCGAAGCATACCCTCCCGTGCTCGAACCACACTCCCAGCTTACAGCGCCAACACTCCCAAACCCGCTCCGACCATACCCAAAACCATAGTCATCCATCCCCCTACAACACCATCCACGTTATAAGGCTGGACCCGTCTGCCCGCGGAAGAAGCTGACGAACTGGCTGCGAAGGCCTCAGCGGAAGAGAGAACAGCCGAGTTGACGATGGACTGGTAAGATGCGTAGCTTTGGATGGTGCCTTCGGGGACGTTGGCGGTAGCGATGGTGGGGGCACTGAAGGGTTTGGTCCGATGTCAGTGCCAATTCGTGTCGCGGTTGTTTGTGATAGCAATTTGATTGTGAGATCGAACAGGTCCGGGTATGAGATTCACCGAGGCAAGCAACGGAACTCACGCAGTAGTTGGAGCGGTCCAAGTGTAATCAGTCCAATATCCATCGCCGGTGTCGACCCAATAAGTAGTGGTTCTCATGGGAGCAGCAGTGGTGGTAGCTTCAGTACCTACCACTCGTTGGGCGCTATGTAATCCGTGCGGTTAGCAAGCAGTTGAGATTGCAATGACCTGTCCTCGGAGAACACAAGGTCTCATATGCACTCCTTCTCCCTCGAGAATAGCCGAAACCGATTGGACGCGTTGGCCTTGTATTGCGTGTTCGGACCTCACAGATCTCGCTTTCTCCCTTCTCACGAAATCCCAATGGTGTGACGGAAGACATTGAACAATCGTACTCACGTTGTGGTAGGTCTTCCGTTGGCAGCAGTAGTAGTGGTCCTTCCAGTCGTGGTCCTCCTAGTAGTCGTGGAGGACGTAGTGGACAAAGTGGCGTCGGGATCATCGCCCGCTAAAGGTAAAGTGGTGGTTGCAGTGACACCAGGGGTGATGGTCTGGAGCGTGACGGTGGTGGCGAGTCCTCTGGCGTTTGTACCGGTGGAGATGACAAGGGTGTCTCCGTCCTATACAGGGGAGGAAGTCAGTTTTCGGCCAATTGTGCAGAAGTCAGTGTATGGCCGATTGTGCAGAATTCGTGGAATGGATAAGAGTGGAGATGTAGAGATGCGAGCTATGTCTTATTGGACAATGAATAGGATGGTTGGAGGAATAGAAGAAGGAAGGATGGATTGCCAAGACGTAGCGGTGCAGAGACAAATCACTCACAGCGAAAGGAAGGGTGGTAGTGAATCTTTGAGCCAAAGCCGATGACGCCAGGATAAGACTGGCGATCAAGTTCTTCGTTGAGGTCACTCGCATCTTGATGTTATGTCACTTGGTGCAGAAAGTGGAAGTGTGACAGTGGTTGTTATTGGATTTGAGGTCAGAAAGAGTTGATGACGGGCTGATCTGCCAAGTTGCGATTGCAATAGTGTATCTGTCCAATCCGATTGCAATGGTCGGAGATATCCTTCAGTCTCGAGTCAATTCAGATTGAGAAGGAGTCCGAGGAGGAGGAGGAGAAGAGGGGACAAGATCGTCCGCGACAGATTTGATGTCGATCGCGTGGAAGAGGGCGGATCAGACGGTCGGATGAAAGGAGGCGAAGAGGCGAGCGAGCGTTGACGCAGACTGGGCGGGTCGAGAAGTCTCCGTCGATTGAATGTCTTGCCAGCGAATCGTTCGAGTCTGTCAGCCGAGCTTTGAAGATGTGAGTGAACTCGAGTATGTGAATGTATCTGACGGTGATCGATGTCGAGTGAGAGAAGTGAGGAGTAACAAGGAGAAAAACAAAACCAACGAATGCGCACTACAGGGTCGTCACATTTAGATACACACTTACACCCTGGCCACTCCACGCAGGCAGTCAGGGAGGTGGCGGTGTTGTGATGAATTGTTGTTTTCTAATGACGTTCTTTGATCACCCCGTTAAGGGTCATTACAAAATTGCAAAATTGTTGATTAGAACCCAAAAATGGAAAATCCCTTAACGGCGAGTGAAGATTTTCGGGAATTAGGGTTTGTGGCACTTCCTCACGGAAGTCGTGTTTCTGTTTGGTTCCAGTCCTATTACTTATCATTCGATGTAGCATTTGAATGAATGACTTGCTCAAGGTCACAATCTGCTGATGGGAAACCGATGCAATATATGTATCCGGATCGACATACGGCCCTGGTTCCCTTTAGTCCCCCTCAATCATGGCTTGTGGACGGATGCTCCATTGCTCCCATTTTCTTTTCTGTTTTCCTTGGGCAAACCCAACGCTTCTCTCAATAATCGCACATACCACTCCTTCAATTTGGTTTCGCATACTTTTGACGATTGTTGGACAATTGTCCAAAGGTCCTCTGAGAGCACCCAGATCCTCGTTAACGACCTGCCCCACAGACTCGTTTGTGATGGACAATGTTCACTCACCCTTCCAGTCCTCGCTCTTGCTCGCGACCAGTCCACCAGTCTTGAGCCCCATCAAAGCCAGTGCACCGTCTCCGGGTGTCACCCTCTTCGCAGAGTCACTTGGTCTGCTAGGATCCACGAACCAGCTTTGAGTGGCACTGTCCAGGAGGTCCGGGTAGACACGTCCGGCCACGTCTGAAAATCGTCCCTCAATCAGTGTGGCTCGTCAACGGAACCCAGACCATACTGACCGATGATATCGACGGTGACCTCGGAGTCTGGGTCATTCAGCTGGCGGTAGACAAATCCCTTCGGAGCATTATATACCGACATGACCGGTATCTCCCCGTTAGACGTTATGGGAGTAGGCAATTGATCGTTTGCACCCTCCATGGCAAGCTCGAACACGTCACCGTATAACACACATCTCCAAGCGGTCTCGTTGATCTGTGCCTGGTCTTGTGAGACCTCGATAGCGATGACTCTGCGAACAACAATATGTCATGTCAGGAAGGCTCCCTCCCGAATGCGTTGCTGATCACGAACCGGATCTTGAGAAATACAGCGCGATCTTCTGCGCCCTCTGTTGGCGGCAGGATATCATCCGTCGGTAGGTCTGAACGATGTTTCTTCAGTCGCACCATGTCCTCGAGCCATATCCGTTCGCCACCCCACCACAAGCCCTGCAGATATAATTGTCAGTCTGACATAGCATCAGGATCGCCAGTCGCGCACCTGGTACAAGGTCTTCTTCTGCGACATGATGAGCTTCATGTCATCCTCGGTGATATCAGTATCTTGTGGCAAGATGTCAATCTTGTCTGTTTGTGTCCACGCATTCGTGATGCCCTAGGCAAACATTGCGATCAGCTCCACTAATTTTGCCAAAAGCAGTCAAGGTTTTGGGCTCACATGAGCGGTCTTCAAAGCTATGCTGAGTCTGAACACGGCGGCGTCCCATTCCCAAGGCATCTCCGAGAAACGTAATCTTTTGGCCCAGTTTGCCCTCCACTTCTGACCAATACCGATTAATGCTTCCAATTCGTCTAGCGATCTGCCCTTGTACCCTTCTGCCTCTTTCTTGACGCCTTCTCTGAGGTAGTTCTCCGCCTGATGACCAATGGCGTCCCACCCTTTCTCTCCCGCTAAAAGCTCGCTACCGATAGACCAGGGTAAGAGGTCTTTCCCATGTTTGATGATCTCGTCTGAAGGGCTGAACATTCCAAGAGGTCGGATATGGTATTCGTAATACTGTACGACGTCAGGTTTTGTCGGTTGAAGGGCTGTGGGAGGAGCACCGCCGAAGAGGGTCCATGCAGTAGATGAAGAGGCAGAAGCGACATCGCCAGACTGGAGAACACGAGTCTTGAGCGGGACTTGGGCAACAAGACCTGGCCAATGAGTGAGAGGGGTAAGACCCATACCCTTGAGCTTGGCTGGAGGATCGATATTGTTTATTCGGAACCAAATGAGTTCACCTCGACCTGTGGCCCGAAATCTGGGTCAGTCATATTAAGCGGAGATGATGCCCACAAGGAGGCGAGGTCCGCGGAAGGATGTGGACTTACGGAAACGCCGTTGTGATGTCAGTTCTTCCGCTCGTTCTGGCACGACTCCGGCCAGTCCGTCCTCCTCTTCCGCTTCACTCTGAGTAGCTGCCACCTTCTTCTTCTTCATGGGTCCCTCTTTCAGAGGCGACGTGCTCGAACCTCGCTTTATTGAACTCGTACCGGTCAAAGACTTGCGAGCTTTTCCGTTCTTACTATAAGGACAAAGGCACTGTAGTATGCGCGTCAGCTCAACTGGTTTGGCTGTCATGGCTGCAGAGGTGCACTCGCCTGACTGTGATCATCAAGGGATCTTGAGGTGTCCATCAACCAAAACGCATGTTCCAGGAATTCGGGTACACTTCGGAACTGTCAGGTGTCGTCAGCTGGCTTAATGCAACATCTAAGCCCGCGGAAGCAGCGGAGAGTCGTGCGAATAGGAGGAATCCACGCACCTTTAGAGTATTTGCTGAGCCCTGCGCAATCACCGGGTGACAGTATCAGCTCTCGTCGCTTGCCGTTGACTTTTCGAAACCCGACTCACGAAAAGGTAGAAATCTGTTCTGATGCTGTTATCAGGTTGTCTCTTTCTATGAGCGAAGAGCCTGTAGTGTTTTGGCATCGGGACCCTCTGCTGCGAAGCTGACCACGTTGATCACCCAGCATCAGCTCACGTCATCCACTATCTCGTGCTCCTTGAGCCCGTTCGGCATCGCGACATGCCGGGTCATACAGTACATCTGTCCCAAAGAAACTCACCATCGACTGGCAAGCCCAATCTCTGCGCCAAGAACTCTCCCGTCTTTTGCTCGTACAATTTGTATTTCGGATCGGAAAGAGGGACATCCTCATAGTACCAATCTGTGTTGCTAGGCGGTTGAGTCTCCGGCCAACGGGAAGGATCTCCGTCCGTCCGCGGCCAGTTCAACGCAGGATGAGAGGGAGTGCTCATTATCTCGCAGAACGATTCTCACGCGTACGTGCGCGATCAACGAGGGTCTCGTACACGAGATGAGAGCTGTCGTGGACCCGGAGACGGTACAGACAATGTTGAAACCCGCTTTTGTGTGATGTTGTTGAGACGCGCGACTTATCGGTTGATGATGTTGACAGGGACGAAACCCGAAGAAATCGACGGAATCAAATTTGGTTTCTGGGTGTTCATCTGCGTAGCAAAAGTCGTTCAATGAATCGTTACTATCTTGATTCATACGTATACTTGTCTCACACCTCATTCATACACGCCAAAATGATCGGCTTGAAAGGTGTTCTTAACGTGAGTGAGGTCTACCAGAAGTCTCCAGTTGCACCAGCTGGACAGAAGCTCTTCGTTTGAGACCTATGCCTTGCCAATTCGATCCAGTTCGCTGCTGACCTAGTCGTTTCATTTTCAGGTCATCGACAACACCGGTGCTCTCAGAGTAGAATGTATCAACGTCTTGAAAGTAAAAAGTAGACTCAAGTCTCCAGGTACTGCGACTGTCGGTGAGTAGCGTTCTCTGTCTCATCGCACGACTCCAGTACATACACATCATTTGTCTCCTTCCTCCTCTCCTATTTTTAAAACACGAAAGATCTGCTAGGGTAGCAACGACTGATCATTCATAACTCTAAAGGCGACGAAATCGTCTGTGTAGTCAACAAAGCTAGGCCGATCCCCGCGCACGAGGTGATCAAGAACCCCAGCTCATCTTCCAATATCCAAAAAATCCGAAAAGGGGACGTGAGAAGAGCCGTAGTTGTCAGAGTGAAGAAGACCGTTCAAAGACCAGATGGGAGTGTTGTCAGGTACGTCCACACTTCTCAGCTAGCCCCTCAGTACTCTGGGACAAGCTGATAGTCTGGGATGACAATCAGGTTCGATGACAATGCTGCCGTTCTGCTGAATAACAAGGGAGAGATGTTAGGGACAAGGATTGTGGGACCAGTTGCGAATGAGTTGAGGAAGGCAAAGGGGGGGGCAGCCGGTCAAGGAGGAAGATGGGGCAAGATACTGATGTTGGCTCCGAAGGTGAGTTGATATACCCGTCGATGCGGAACCGATGACAGCTGACACCAGAGTGTATAGGTTGTTTAGAATTCTGCGCGCTGGTTATCATTTTGTAGACGACCCATATCATCTCATTTCTGCATATTCATGATCTGACCTGAGTGCACTATTCTCGTTGAACCGGTATGCTCGCATCAAAATATTGTACAAACTGAAATGAGAGTATTTCGGTGTGGTCCCACGTTCGATTACAGTGATGGCGGTCTCAGCTCCTGTCAATCTGGACGTGGCTTGTGTGTGCTGGACAAAAGTCTGATTACTCGCTTCGTTGGGGACTGCTTCCAGATTTCTAGCAGAACCCTCTTCAGTCAGGTGTCAAACAAAATCATGTCTATGACTTCTGCCCCTGGCTTCTCGGAGGTTTTGTGGCTTTGACTCTGTGTCCCGATCTTTGTGTAGCTGCAGCCAAACATCGGAAGCGGAGAGTTGAACAACGCCTCCAAAAAAATCACAACATTAAAGAGCGCCTATGTGCAAGCAAATTGGATCTAGACACTGTTGGTAGAGCGGCGAAGTCTCTTAACGATCGACTGTCCCGTTTATCAGGTCCCAGGATTGCGAGTGCACCGAATCCGAGTCTCTCGCTTGAACTACTTTGCCGCCCTCCTCCTGCAATTCGACGAAGATCCCTACGTTACGATGTACACAGCTCACGTCCAAGCGTGAAATAAGGTGTTTCTCTTCATGGAGTCTGCTGACAGACGGGAAAAAAAGCGAAGCCATACGACGAACGTGTTAATGGTACCTCCTCGAGACATTCATACTCAGCCCCAGCGAAGTTAGAATAAGCTTAATGTCGCTGTTTCTGGGCGCGAAGGACTGGCAAGCTTGGCCATCCCGGTCCCCTTCCCACCCAGCAAAGAGCATAAGCTGGCGCCAAGGCCGACGATCGTCCCTCAGCTCGATTGGGTACTTGATTAATGCCTTGACTGGACTGAAGAAAACTGACAAAGTTCTCTGGAAGAATGCTCAACTTCCTTGAAATCGCAGATTACAGCAATCGTTGTCTGCCCAATTTGAAGTGTCGTGCTCTCTTTCTCTCTCCTGGTACATATATGTTTGGTGGTGAACCTATCCCATATGCCCTGTGACCGGCCGACGAGAGGTGACCAGTCGGGTGCTGCTTGATGCTTTTGGACCTATCGTCACAGCATGACTTATGAACCATCGATAGAGGAGGCTCCATCGTGAAACGCGCGAAGCTCGATCATGATAATCTGGTGAGATTGGTTTCGTACTGAGGCGAGATGGATCATCACGATGATCAGTCACTTTTCTTTCGTCTACCAGAGGGTACTCAGTATCGCCCAGTGTCAGGTAAGTTGCCAAGTTTTATTATCGCTCTCGACGTCAACCGCGATTGCCGCAGCGGTGCATCATACGGACCAAACATATGGCTTTCTTTCAAAGCGGCAGGATCACGAGGTCGACGCAGCGGTGTTCATCGACACATACCGGCTACGTAGGCGATATGAGGAAGCTCATCTCGACAAGAAGTGTTGAAGTGGAAGAGTAGGAGGGTACAGACATTTCGGGCTGCGTCGGCCACCATGTCGTACAATAAGTCTGGTGCGAAGGCATGAGCGCGTAGCATGAACCCTCTTGCTTCTAGCCGTAACGACAGATGTAAAGACGCATGATTCGCAGAGAGATATATCAATCAGAGCCACAAGACGGTCATGTCCAGAACAATGTTTGTCCACGTCAGGTCGATCAGGGCAGGGCTCTCTGGTGGCGTGAGAGTCTGGGACACGGAGGCCAAAACCCTGCGGCTACAGCCTGCCTGACTGACATTCATATCCATGCATCCAGTGGCGTCTCGTGTCCTATTCCCGTTTCCATCTTTCGTACATGTGTGCGTGTCCAATGTCGAGCGAGACTGTGCGCGGTCTCAGCCGTACACCTGAAGCAGTGGGAAGCACCTAGAACGAAGAGTGTCCGAGTGGAGTAGTGCGAAATACCAAACGACCATCCGTGGTCGAAAATACCAATAATCCTGATCCAGGGTCGGGCCGAACAGCCTGATGATCCGGAAGTATGTACGAGTGCATAATTACAATTGAGAATGAAGCGGCTTACATGATAGTACGTGCCTTTCGCCTGATCAGAAAGGCGTGGGGCTCACTATCTGCCAAAAAGAAAAGGTGGAGTGGGTTGGATGTTTCGGTAGAACGGTTGTGAAGGTATATAACATGCACACTGGGTGGGAACATGCAATTCTTGCCTTTCGTTTACAACTCCACGTATCCCATCCTCACCACGCACATCTTAAGGGCTCCTTATCGGTTGAACGTATACACCCATCACCGCAAGCTACCTCATCACAATGTCGTTCATTCGTTCCGCCCTCAACGTCTCTCGGGCCAGCTTCACCCCTCTCAAGCAACGCGCATCCTTTGTGCCCCTTCGCAGCTTCACCAAGCCTTCTTCTGTCCTTCTGAACAAGAAGGGAGACGGGTACGAGGAGCATCGTGTCGAGGTCGAGCCTCAGTTGGCTGCTATCGACGAGACGATCACGTTCGAGCACCCCAAGGTATGTATCTGACCACATTCCCTGGCTTGCCGAGCCTCCATCACGTCGCTCCTGCCGCCTCAACGATGCATCCTGCGATTACATCCGTCTTCGGCTTCCTTCGTACACGGCTGATGTCCCTTGCTTTCTCCCGCTCTTAGAAATGGTCTGGCAGACATCCCGGTCACGACATGAACCAAGGTGATTTCGGACGACACACCAAGCGAACCCTCGCCTCCTTCTCCATGGACGGTAAAGTCTGTCTCGTCACTGGAGCCGCTCGAGGTCTCGGTAACATGATGGCTCGAACTTTCGTCGAGAGGTGAGTTTTGCTCCCCGATGCAGCGATGCAGCAACTTGCGTCCTTTCACTTGCATTTGCCCCCCCCCCAACACGTCTCGGTCCTTCCTTCCGTTTGCTCCCTTTTGTTATGGCATACAAGGATATTGCGGGGTTGCATTAGGAGAGATGGGATCTTACCGGACCTGGACCGATCGGCGTTTCGCGGTGTTTTTCAAACATTTTGTTGCGTGTCGCTTTTGATATTCGATCTCTTGCTGCCCTGAAGGCAGTGTGGAGTGTGGGGAATGCTGAAACGCTCCGTGGGGTATGTTTAGTGGGGCCAACGCGATCGTCCTTGTCGACCTCAAGAAAGAGGACGCAGAGGTCGCCGCCCAGGATCTCGTCAAATGGTTTGGTGAGTCGAAACGCGTTTCAGGGGCGATCTCATCTTCCCCTCATTCCTCTCTCACCCCTTTCCCCCGTGCCCTAGTCTGTCCCTCACCTACCTTGCCCTACCGACTGAACGTGCCTTTCGCTTACTTGCTCCATTACAGTCGAGAACGGTGAAGCCGAAGAAGGCGAGATCGAAGCTCTTGGTCTTGGATGTGACGTCTCGGATGAAGCTTCTGTCCAGGCAGTCTTCGCCGAGGTTAAGCAGCGATTTGGGCGACTCGACGCTGTCGTCACTGCCGCTGGTATCGTCGAGAACTTCGTCGCACATGAATACCCTACCAACAAGATCAAGAAGTTGCTGGACATCAACGTGATGGGTGAATACCTACCGGTCCAGTAGTGTCGCTGTGCTGACATCATTGCCCCATCAGGTACTTGGTATTGCGCTCTCGAAGCCGCCAAGCTTATGCCCGAGGGCGGTTCTATCACTCTCGTTGGCAGTATGAGTGGTAGCGTGAGTTTACTTTTCATCACGCTGTGAATCAGTCTTTTCAATGGGGCTGATATGTATCAATGCTGCAGATCGTCAACGTCCCCCAGCCTCAGACTCCTTACAACTTCTCTAGTAAGTCCACCGCAGAGCATGTCGTTTCGGTTGGAATACCCAGCTAATGGCCGCTGTTGCGCAGAGGCTGCCGTTCGACACATGGCTCGATCCCTCGCTGTGGAGTGGGCCACCAAGGGTATCCGAGTGAACTGTCTTGCTCCCGGTGGGTGAACAAGCTAGCAGTACATGTCGCATTCCGCTGAACATCACCTGTCACAGGTTACACACTCACTAACTTGACCAAGGTCATTCTCGATGCCAACCCTGTACTCCGAGACCAATGGCTTCACCGAATCCCCATGGGTCGCCTCGCCGACCCCTCAGACTTGAAGGGTGCAGTGATCTACCTTGCATCTGACTCGTCCAAGTACACTACTGGTGCAGAGATCGTGGTCGACGGTGGTTACACTTGTCTGTAAGTGGACGCAGGTAGGATAGCGACGGATGATATGGACATTGCTTGTTGTGTAAGAAGTAGAGTAGGGGTGGAAGTATATAATTCAGCATGATGGATAGGATTGAAAAATCTGATACAGGATAAGGAGGGAAGGATTGGTATGCATTTTCAATTGTAGATGGTGTGCATGGGCAGGCGTAACAAAGCGCTCTGACATCGTACGAGAATTGTGTTGTCCTACGTCAACCCAGCTTTCCCAGATATACCAGGTCGTCCATGTGTCCAATACCAGGTCGGCTTCCCACTGCTAGGAAGTCCCACGCTTTACTCCTTGACCTGACCAGACTTGACACTCCACATCTCCTCTAACCTCCATCTCTCTCTCCCTTCCTCCGTCAACAGGTTGATACACACTCTCGTCCCTTTCACCGGGATCACGCTCCAATCGGAATCCGGGTCGATGCGCGGTGTTTTAGGATTGGACGTTGTGATTTTTGGGATCTCGGAGGAGAGTGGGTTTTGTAATAGCTATGGAAGGGAGGGGACAAGAACAGTTAGCGATTATGTTCACTAATGGACGTATTGGGGGATGCAGGGGTGGATGGACGCGAGTGGATATCGTCACACGATTCGTCACAATGAGCATGAATCAATGAGACGGATGTCGACCTCTTGGAGCTGCCTCTTTGGAGGGAACCCGGCGCTCGAGAAGGGTTGTGATCATACAGTGGAGATGGAAACATGAATGATGGCGTGGAGAAAGAGAGATGTGTCCGGCATTATGGGCCAAAGGAATAAACAGACACCCACCCAACGTCGTATCATCCCATCAGCTCTAGCGACCACCCCCCTCCCTCTGCCTTTCACCTGACCCACCACCACCCATTCCCAATTGCCCCCCGTCCCACCTTCCGACTCGATCATCTCCCCCTCGCCTCTCTCTTGCAATTCTCGAGAATATGACCTAGTATCGAGAAAGAGGATCGTGTGTGGTAAGATCACCTCGGTCGATTCGGATGACGGGGAAGTGAGATAGTTGTGTAGTTTCTGCAGATACGGTGGGGCGGAGGCAGGTAACGGCGCTGCGAGGAGATGTTGTGATGAAGTGGTGGTGGTGGAGGATGGATCGTAAGGTGTGAATGTAGGTCGACGAAGATGGGTTGCGTCCGATGTCTTTTCCGCTGGAGAGGAAGAGGAGGGAGTCGAGGAACGGTTCAAGAACCAAGTATTTATCTTGGGCTTGTCGAAACTTTCATCACGATCGCCATTCGAGGTAGAAGACGTATCGAGCCACTGACCGGTCGACGAGAAGGGTCGAAGTCGGGATGGACCAGCTGCACCTTGGAATCGCAAAGCTGATCTGGCACAGCGCTGACATGCACGCGATGGTTCGAGTAGGATGGACATGTCGCTCTCTCCTCCCACTAAATGCAAACGCTATCGTCCTGGACGGAATCCCAGTGATTAGTAGAAGTGATATCGAAACCAATGATGTCCGGTAACCCACGCTATATCATGTTCGAAATCCAAAATTCACGATCAAGTCGCAAGTCAAGCGGCGAACCCCACCGCGTGTGATTTCATCGTCACTTTGGACAAGACCTCAATCCGCTATCATACCTGCAAGATATGCATGCACCCGAGTAATCAACCCCAACAACTACAGCTCCTCATGCGCAATCTCTGTCTGCTCGGTCTCCACACCAATATTCGGTACCTGCTCTGGCACAGGTTCCGCCGCTCCTCCCTGATCCACCACGACCTCGTCTGGTTCCACACTTCCCTCGGGCACAGCTTCCGGAGCATCTTCCACTGGACTCGCTTCCTCTCCTCCTCCTTCTGCTGCTGCTTGATCATGTGCTCGTGCCGCAGCTGCAGCTATTCGATCTCTACGCTCTCGATCTCTTCGTTCTGCCTCGTCCATCTTCGCTTTGATAGCCGCTGCATCTTTTGCCTTCTTACCTTTGGCGTCGACATCCGAAGCCGTTTCATCAGCAGCGTTTGGGATTGGTTCAGGAGCTTTGACAGGTTTCTGTTGAGCTTTCCCAGAATTGGAACCGGCAGACGACGAAGATGTACCGTCCAACTGAGCTTGAAGCCACTCTAGAAGAGCATTGAACTTCATTGCGCCTGGATGTATGGTGATGATAAGGTACTTATCAGCTCTGACCAGTGTGACGAATCCTGTGAGCTGAGATACCTTCATATTCCGTCACGTTGGTCTTTTCCTTGGCAGCCGGTGTCCATGCTACGACCCTTGTGCCATCTCGTGTCGTGTCAGCGGAATCGAAGATGCCCACAGAGGTGAGGACAGCATGCGAAGCGGTATCTCTGACGTAGCCGAGGTGCATCTGTGGGGGGACAGCACCAATATCAGCAGATCGCTTTCAGACTGTTGAGCTCATCCAGCGAACTCGCCTTGTTCGATAACCTGTGAGCGAGGACTTTCCACAAGAAAGGTATAGATGGAGCAGAAGGATGAACGAGTAAGACGTGAGGTAGATCGGATTTCTACAAACCAGTCAGCTATCCACTATAAGCAGATATCTTGAAGTGTCTGAATCTTATAGCTCACCTCATCCAAGAACCCCTGAAGCACAGAATCGATCTTTCCATCCGCTCTCAACTTCTTCACTCTATCCGGTACCAACGTCTTCGCATATTCTATCAATGCGCCTCTCTTCCTTTCTCCATTATAATCCTTCGCGGCCCCCTTGCCAGCTCTGGGGAAAGCCTTGATCGTGGGGAACCCCTGGATCTGGTATTCTGCGCAGAGGGCCTTGTTTTTCGCGTCGTCGCAGTCGACCGCGTAGAATGGGATCAGGGGGGAGAGTGACTGTGCGGCTGAAGTGTACTCTGGTCCTAGGTTCTTGCAATGTCCACACCAGGGTGCGACGAATGCGACCATCTACAAGATGCAACAATCATCAGCGCATACTCTCGGGAAGAGTGATCAAGTTGCATGCGGACGTACCGCCGCATGTTCCGTTGCCATGACCGTTCTGAAGGTCTTTGCATCAAGATTGAGTACCGGTTGGCCATACATGCCCGCCTGAGCGGCTAAAGGCAGCACAGCCGCCGCGAGAGCAAGTGTTGGAGAGAATCGCATCTCTTTCGATCTGATAGTGACGAAGGGGTGGACCGTTGCTGCTCACGTACTCGATCCTTGTTGTTGCTATGTAATTGCTACACCCCCTCCCCTCATCTGGAAGTGGACGTCCTCCATCAGTCAGCCGAAAGGGTGGTCGTGACGTGGAGCTTTGTAGATTGATAAGGGGCGAAGATCCCAGAGATGATGTGGATATGAAACTTCTCCAAGGACATCAGAAAAGCGCCACACATCGGGATTCGGGGAAATGCTTGTATCCATCACGAAACGCCGATCAACAATTTATCCTCACTTTTGGTACACCGTTTCTCTCTCACTCGTGGCATCTACTGGGATCTGCTGCTCGTCGGTCGGTGCATAGGGCAAATTCACTTTTGTACAAAACCTATCCATACCGTTGTCTCTTTCGGTCTTCTCAACCTTCAAAACCCCACCATAAAAGACGATCCAAAATGCCTTTCGTCAAGCAGCAGAAGAACGACGCCTACTTCTCCAGGTACCAGGTCAAGCCTAGACGAAGGAGAGAGGGAAAGACCGACTACCAAGCCAGACGTGCTTTGGTCTCTCAGGCCAAGAACAAGTACGCCAGTCCCAAGGTGAGTGTCTCTGTCTGGGTCAGAAGTGGTCGTGATGGAAGTAGAGCAGGAAGGAGTGTTGAGCACTGGAGTGAAAGATCGCAGGAGCATATGAGCTGATAAATACTACAGTACAGGCTCGTTGTCCGAATCACCAACAACCAGTGTATCTGCCAGATCGTCTACTCCAAGATCCAGGTGAGCTGTTCTCCATGAGATGGAGGGTGATAGTCATGTACTGATGTTCGCATCATTCCTTACCTTAGGGTGACGCTGTCCTGGTTCACGCTTCTTCCAAGGAGCTCCCCCGATACGGCATCTCCCACGGTCTTACCAACTGGACCGCCTGTTACGCCACCGGTCTCCTTGTTGCCCGACGAGCTCTTACCAAGCTCGGTCTCGCCGACAAGTACGAGGGTGTCACCGAGCCCACTGGTGAGCTCGAGCTCACCGAGGCTCTTGGCGACGACGAGCCCCGACCTTTCAAGGCCTACCTCGACGTCGGTCTTCGACGAACTTCTACCGGTGCTCGTATCTTCGGTGCCATGAAGGGTGCTTCCGACGGTGGTATCTTCATCCCTCACAACGAGAAGCGATTCCCCGGTTTCGACCCCGAGTCCAAGACCATCGACGCTGAGGTCCTCCAAAAGTACATTGTTGGTGGTCACGTCGCCGAGTACATGGAGTCTCTCGAGGAGGAAGATGACGAGCGGTGAGTCGTACATCCTCTCGTCTGTACCTATATAACACGCATACTGATTTGAAAATCACACTTTTTAGATTCAAGAAGCAATTCGCTTCTTACCTCGCCGATGACATTGGTTCCGCCGACATCGAGGAGATGTACACCTCCGCTTACGCCGCCATCCGAGAGGACCCCAGCTTCAAGCCCACCGAGAAGGACGTCGAGAAGTGGAAGGCCGAGAGCAAGAAGTACAGGACCCCCAAGTCCACCAGGGAGCAGAAGAGGGAGAGGATCGACGCCAAGATCGCCGCCTACAAGGCCGGTCGAGCCGACGTCGAGGAGGACGACGAGGAGGACGAGGACGAGGAGTAATCGTCACGAGTTGTACGATTTTGGTTCGCTTGGATCATGCATGCGGGTCACCGAGGCAGTCGACACGGGGGCAGACATACAGTAGTCGTTTGCTGATGAACGCACAATTGGGAAAGGAAGACTGACTCGTGCATACACATAGACCTCCAGGGTGCTACAGATGGAAGAAACGAAGGAAGCAGGGGGGTGGGTCCTAGCGATTCAAGCGAACACTCTCCATGGATAAGTTACTGTGTGAGGCAAGAACTACATCCAATGAGCAGCATCTAGAAGACGCAATCCTCACAAGACCTGGCGTTTGACGTTAGTCACGTTGATGCCCCCTGATTCACACACTCACCACTCAACCTTCATAATACCAAGCTCGGCAGTACCGCCCAACTTCTCCTTGAACAAGCTGTCCGAGAGATCGATGTTGTTCGAGTTGCCACAGGATCTGGGGATGCGTGATAACAATGATATTTGGTCAGCTAATCATCCATCATGACTAGCTGTATATCACCAGCTTCTCCCCCGTCAAACCATTCACTGCGACCAACACAACAAGTACGATGAAGGAACGGTATACTTACGGACAAGCATTCGTGATGTTAGCCGTTGCCACAACACCCGTATCGATCCTCTTGATCGTGATCGTCTTCCCGCAATTCACACCGTCGTTATACGCTCCCTTGGGCGATCCGTCGGGGACGCCGAAGAGGGCGACGGTCGAGAGCGAGTCGTCGTTGGGCGAGCCACAGGCACCTGTACCCCCTCCTCCGTAGAATGTGGCGTCGCGTGGAGGGGAAAGGAACGAAAGCGATAGATATGTCAGCTTGGTCCGAGTCTGATTGGGAGATAGGAAGATGGACAGTACGGGGATCATCAGAGTGGGGTCATATTCGTATATGATAATTCAACTCTCATGGAGGGAGTGACAATGGTGAAGAATACTTATCTGTGAAGGTCTGGCCTGAGAGAAATCCAGCCGAGCTAGACTGAGCTACGGAAGCAGAAGCAGAAGCAGAGATAGAGGTAGAAGAGCTGATTGACACCGCTGAGCTCCAAGTGACTACTGCAGAAGAGGTGCCATCGGATGCCGGGCCGGTCCTCTGGGCAGAAGGCACCACGGACGGAGAGATGACCTCGGTGGCACTTGCCTCGGCAGTGGAAGATGCAAACCCGCTAGGGAAGAACGAGAGAGTCGAAGAGGAAGTGGTTGAGATGCTAGTCGAGTTGGGGGACGGGGAAGGTCGAGCACAAGCCCTGGCATCGACAAGTGGGGTGAGAAGAAATGGGATGAGGGTGAGAAGGGTGTGGGCGTCGCGGATCATTTTGTGAAGTGGTGCTGAAGAGCTTGTGAGGTTCAAAGACAGTGGTGGGGCGATGATGGTTGCCTGTATCCTATCCTGTGGTGGAGTGAATTAATGCAACGGGCCAAAGAGCTGTAGAGGAGAGGTGTAAAGATGACAGAGTAGATATAGTTGATTGATCAAGCGTTCTACACTGCGCTTGGTCTAGACTTCTGAGATCAAAGGAGTTCCATTCCACCGTTCAATCCCTACCAGGGGTAAACGCTCTCCTGTCGTACACCCATCTCCCCCGTCCCCCGCTCAGGTGATTCAGAGTCCCGACTCGTTCAGATCGGGAAGCAAGTCCCCGCAATGTAGCAGAATTGGATCTGGATCGGGATCGTGAACAATAAAACGAGGGGTCCGTGCGCGTTTCAGGAGTGTATCAGATTTACGCCACCAATCACATCCAATCTGACCTTGCGGGGAGTCCTGCTGATAGATGCGCACCTTCTAGATATGCATGGAAGGCCTAGCAGGCATCATGGCAGTATAACACTGTTCTATCATAGTAAAGCATGACCGATCCGCTCGCAGACGGTCCAAGCAATAATAACATTGACTGTTGAAAGTCATAACCATGAAGTGCCCTCCGTTGCCATCAGACAGCAATGTGAGGTAGCCAGGACGATCCGTACCCCTACGACAGGTCGAGTACGGCTCACGGATATCTCGATCGACTTGCGGAACCGATGCCCCTGTGATCCGGACTCCCAGTGCGAAGATGACCGTCTCCGTAATTATGAGGATCGCTCCTGTCACAGACTCAGCTCTTCAGTATGACTCTGCGCAAGTCGCCCAAAAGAAAGAGACGCGACTTCTCACCTATGCCACGCCCGTCATCATCCCGTTCCATACTCTTTCACCAAGCTATCATCCCACTTCTCCCCTTTCCTAACCCTTATCGGACCCCTAATCTCCCCTCTCCCCTCCCACTCCCTCACTTCCCCCCGCTGCGTGACCACTGCCCTTCCGTCTCTCACTTCCTCCCAAACCACCTCTCGCACTTCGTCCATCATCGATCGCCAATCGCGATATGTGGTGGGCGAGCTGTCGTGCAGAGCTCGTGGGATTTGGGAAGGACAGATGGTTGAGCCAGCCGAAGTTCGGGAGAGGAGGTGGTGTAGTTTGGCGAGGATAGGTTCTTTATTCGGCGTTGTTGTCGCCGTGGCGGGTGGATTGGACATTGGTAGAAAGCGTTCGTCTTTAAGAGAGATTAAGGTCGACTCAAACGCAGATGTCTTCTCCACCGACCGGTGAAGTCAAAAGCAGTCGTCGAGAGACGCCGTTTTCCGGTTAGGGCATGGGACGAAAACGCGGTCGATCGCCTGTAATCCAGCCAGGCACCATCATATCTTTCGGTGAACAAATGTACGCGTTTGACTTTTTGGTCCTCGGTCCTAGAGGTGAATTCTCTCTAGCTCGTCTTCATCGTGCTTCTTGCTTCTGTTCTACATTGCATTCGCAGCATCTCCCTTCATCCTCCCCCAAATCAAGATCCAGCTGGTCTGGTGCTCGTCCTATTTCGCACGCTCATCACGACTCGAGTCAAGCCGATCACTCCTCGTTCCGAACCCGATTCTTTCCCGTATTGCCTCTCCCCGCATCATGTTCCGACCGTTCCTCCTTCTGTTGTTTGTACTGTTTATGGCTCAGCTCTGCCTGGCGCAGAAAGCCACCATTGTGGATGACGTACGTACCTGGCTTGGTAGACCTCTTCACGCCATCTCGGAACCGGCGTTGATGTTGTCATTCAGGCTGGAGAAACTGTCGTTGTAGCTCCCACTACGGACGATTATGGGGACGTGTATTCTGCTGCCATGTGAGTGTGTCAGGCGGCCACACAAATAGCCCGTACAAAGGGAGACGGAGCTGACGTGCTATGTCAAAGCTCCACCATCACTACCACCACTCCGACACATAAAGCCGGCTCAGGCGTTTCTGCCACCAAGTCAGCAGCCTTTCCTACCTCACCTAACCTTCACTGACGGACGACACAGAAGCACACCCACTTCGCCACCTGCCAGCGCTACCAAATCCATCCCAGCAGGAAAGTGAGTTTGTTCACCATGGCCCATCTCCAATCCGTACGACAGAACGATAGACTGACAACACATCTGCAGGATCGAAGATTATAGCATGTACCAATCGTCCGTCACGGCCGCTATGAACTCTCTGGAATCTGCCTCGTGGGCAAGTTACACGGCGACAGCTACCAATCTCAACGTCCTCACGTCGGACTCTACGCAACGAGTCCGGGTGGACGGGTCCAAGCTGGCGTTCGGGATGAGGATCTGCATCTTGGCGCTGGCGCTGGGGTCCGTCGTTCTGTAAAACTTGTCTTGATCTGTATGTACTGTGTTAGTTGTGATACCTGACCATTCAGTCGATCGCACGCATGTATAACAGTATAGGTGATCAGTTCCTATCAGTCACTGCACACCACTTGAACTACACTTGGCAAGATCATGTCCATCGATCCGAATGCTCCAGAGCTGTTGAGTCGGCTAGTATCGTTTTCGAATCAGATTCGGCTAAGCCGTAGAATGTAACGCTTCTTCAGCAGAGACATGCGGACACATCAAAGCCCCTGTACATGCATGTGTCCAAACATCCAGACTGACCCATGTCTAGACGTCTGGCTGTCGCCTTGTGCATGTGACGCGAACACATGTTCGTACGGCAAGGTGATGTGTGGTGAGTTCAGTCCGGATACGGTCATTGACCGTTTTGGTGAGATTCGCTGGGAATTGGATCAACGGAATGCGCCGCGTATCTATCTGTCACTCACTACACCTCGGTGCAACGTCGCGACGGTGAATTCCATCCATCCCAGCTAGCTAACCCCCAGGACCATTCACGACATCCTATCACCACACGTCCAATCACTGCCTCACAGCACATCACCAGCGTCCACTGCATAATAACGTTCATCCATCGTCTCTCCACTGTTCACGCGTCTCGTCCCCTCACAAATCATCCTCATGAGACGGTAGATACCTTCTATACAACACTCCACCGCGATGTCCACATCCACTTCCATCGAATCAGATCCTCCGCCCATCGTTGGCATCAACGGTACTTCGACTACCAGTCCGGAAGCTGGTCCATCCAACCCCGCGTCCAACGCCAAGATCAATAACGACACCACTTTCTCATCTCTCATTCCCGACTCTTCAGACGGTGACGGTGACGGTGACGGTGACGGGACACCGCGTTCTTCCTCTGAGATACAAGTATCGCCTCGAGATCGAATAGCGCAACTCGAGAATGAACTGGCTTCCACTCAGCAGGAGAAGGAGACGCTGGGGAATCAGTACCGGGGCTTGTTGGGGAAATTGACGGCCATGAGAACGACCCTGGGCGATAAGTTACGCGAAGATGCTGTGAGTGTGTGGTGATTCGGCTCTCTCTCTTCCTGATCTGTGTGATAGGAGACGGCGCATGAGGTAGAAACTGCACGGGAAATCCGATCGCTCCTTCTGACTAGGCTGCTCGGTCCAGGATTGGGGACAACGCTGACTGATGTTCCTTGGAAATCGGTTTTTAGGAAGAGTTAGATCGAAGAGAAACGACCATAAATCATCTTTCCAACGAAATCGCATCATTGCAAAGTACCATTCAAACACTCCAATCTGAGCTCTCATCAGCATCGCAAGAATCCGCGTCACTGCAAGCCCAGCTGGCGCAATTGCGTTCGCAGTCGGATTCCTCGTCTTCTGATGTCCTGTCCCTGACCAGGGAGATGAGAGAACTGCGAGGAGAGATGGAAAGACTGAGATTGGAGAGGGAGGAATGGGAGGTCGAGGCTGGACGAGAGAGGGAGAGGAGGGAGGCGGTGGAAGAAGAGATGAGATTGATAGAGAGGAGAGAAAGAGACGAGCGAAGAGAGTTGGAAAGAGCTTTGGACGAATTGGACGGAGAGAGGGAAAGAGGGAATAACTTGCAAGAAGTCTTGAGCGAGTTTCAAGTTGGTGAGTAATTATGAAGACCGTCTCGGCCCCTAATCTAGTGCTATATGGCGGAGGCTGACTTGGGCCTATCGTTCCAGCTAAAGACTCGGAACTCCGTCAAGCGACGACAGAACTCGAAACTCAACTCCGACTCGCAGCCACCTCGTTGTCAGAGTACAAGCTTCGAGCTGCCAATGCCGAAACGCGCCTGTCAGAGGTGTCGTCCGATGCAACCCGGTCGAGTGCTCTAGAGAGGGAACTGAGGGAGAAGAATCAACTCATTGGCAAGCTGAGACATGATGGTGAGCTAAGATTCCCCAATTTGAGTGTAAGGGACCGTCGAGCTGACACTCCCTGTTCAGCCGTGGTGAATAATGAACATCTCACAGAAGCATTACGGAGGCTCAGGAAGAATTCCTCTGACAACAATGTGGATCGGTATGTCTCGGGCCGTTCCTTCTCCATCCACCCTCTCGTTGCAGAACTTACCCGCTGTTCACAATTCGTTCCGAGCTGACATACTGCCAGACGACTGGTGACGAACATCCTCCTGTCATTTCTCACCACCGCCCGATCCGACTCCAAGCGATTTGAGATGCTTTCACTTCTTTCCACAATCCTTTCATGGGACGACAATGAGCGCGAGAAGGCGGGGCTGCAACGTCAAGGCGCGACTGGTGGGCCGGCGGGCAAATCGGGATCTGACCACGGGTTGAGAAGAGGTGGTGGGAAAGACAAGGAGAGGAGTGCGGAAGAAGAGGCAGCGATGAACGAGGTGAGTTTGGGCCAGCATTGGAGTGTTCGGATACGTGTTGATGTATCGCATGCAGTCGTTCAGCAACCTCTTTGTCGAGTTCCTGCTGAAAGAAGCATCACAAGGTCAATCGACGCGACCGAACTCTTCAGATCCCCATCGCACGATATCGCAAACTTCTCTCAACTCTCCTGGACCATTCTCACCGCCCCCAGGATCATTGCCGTCTTTTTCACCGACTGGTACGTCGGGAATGAACACCCCGTACTCACGACCTAGAGGAATGAGCAGTAGTTCGAACTTGTCAGAATCGGGAAGACCTGGTATGATGGGAGGAAGAAAAGCTAGTTATGGTCTGAGGGATGTGATGGGAGGTGGGGGACATCAATGATTGTGTTGAACACGAAACATGGTAGGATCTCTCTATCCCTGTGGTGTAGGTAACGACCCACTTGCCTGTTGGATCAAAAAAGACAAAAGGTAGATAGAGGCTAGCTCTTGCGATTGCGTCTTTCATAGGTCCACTTTGCTTGTTCAATTATCATTTTGCATGGAGAAGTCATTCCGAGATATCTCGTTGGCAATGTACGATGGAAACAGTACGAGTACATTGCTCAATCGCACTCGCACAACCTACATTCCACGACATACCACATTCACATTCTGTCCCTATCTTCCACTCGACGCCGATTTCGTTTCTCCACATTCCCCAAACGCAAACAGCCGATGAATGTATGTTGATGACTCTTCTAATATACTACTCTGTCTTTCCACCGGCCTTTTCGGCAGCCTTGATGGTAGCGGCGTCGGTCTGAGGTCCGACCGGTTTACCAGTGAGAGACTCCATCAAGCCACCGGCAGTCTTGAAAGGTCGAGCGAGATCGCCCTCGGCCTTCTTGCCCCACAAGTGAAGTTTGGCGGGGTTGGACTCGAGAGTGCTCTTGAGACCCATGAGGCCTTGGATGAAGAGAGGTTGAGTGTACTTGAGGTAACCGTGCTGGGGAGAGTGAATAGATGTATCGGTCAGTGTCGCCGCGCGAATGATTCAGCCCATGGTGTGAAAGACTACAGCCCGTAGAGCCGCAGAAAGAGGTGGTTTTGCGTGCGTCGCCGGCACAGCTCACTCACCAAGAAACACATAAAGGCAACACCGACGAACAAGCTCCTCATAGCCTTACCAGTCTCGGCAAGATCGTAGTCTTTCACGGTCGTAGTGACCAATTCCGGTTTGGCGTCGGGGTTCTGGGCAACGAATACGAACCACCGGTCAGCCAGACATGCAGAATCTGTCGCTCGTTCTGTTCAACGATACTGGACGGGAGCTCCGGTGCTCACCATGGGAGCGGCTGGATTGACATATTTCAACACGGTCAAGTCGTTCCTCTTCCTGATCTACAAATGGCGGTGTCAGCGTCGAGCTGACTCTACGCCGTTCGAGCGAATGGAGCCATCACAACGTGCGACTCACCTTGAGGGTGATGAAGTAGTAGATGGCAAGCGAGATGACCTGGGAAGCGACATATCCTATTCGGAGGTAGGTGAGGACGGTAGGGTCTTCCATTGGGATTCTTCGGGCCACTGGAATTCAGCCGTGAGCATGTCAGCTTGCGGGCTCAGCGAGAAGAGCGATGGGGACGAAGCTGATTCACCTTGCATGGCACCGAGAGAGATGACGAGGTTGGTGATGGCTGGGTTGTTCATCTTGTCTGTGGTCTTATTGGAATTGCGAGGTGTTTAGGAAGATGGAAAGAACGATGTGGAAGGTTAAACTGCCATCGCTCTATCGCATGCGGGTGTTGCGGTGCCTCGTCAGTCTCAGCGCTATAAGTGACCCTTCCACGCGGGCGCCACTTTCACTCAAACGCCGGTACATCAACCGGCGATATGCGAAGTCTGGTAGTCGAGTTAGTTGGTTGACGGATCCTCCCGGAAATCATCTCCAGAGAAGAGCACCAATGCACACAACCAGCTGAGGGAACAACCTCTTCAACAACCTAGATATAGTCACAACCTCACATCCTCATCCTTCCCACCTCCTCACCCTCTCAACAATCCCCACGATGCGACCTCAAATCACGCAGACCGCCCGAGTCTTCGGTCGACGATTCAACTCCTCTTCATCTTCCTCATCTCCTCTCAACAACCCCAACGTCCAGAAGGCTGTGGAGGGTGCTCAGAAGGCTTATGCGCAAAGTGCCGCTACGGTCAAGCGAGTCGCTGGTCCTCTCGGAGAACGTGTTGGTGGTTTACTCGGTGGTACGTTTCTCCGGCGATTTAGCTCAGTGCACTAGCAATGTCCCCTGGCGGTCTCAGTACGAGAATCGGTCATGTTCGTCTTGCTATACTTGCTTGGAACTGACTTGTTTCTCTGGTCGACATCGCAGCTTACCGCGAACCCGTCGTGTACAATGCCAAAGTCGTCTCCTCTCTCGCCAAGCAAGTTTACAAGGCCGAGAAACTCGCTCCTCCTCTCGAACTCAGCACTTGGGCCAGAGCATACTCCCAAATCTACTCGAGAGCCGCCAACGTGGGATTCTGGAAGGAGACTCTGAGGACTGGCGCTTGGGCTGGTCTAGGTGTTGCTGTGAGTGATGCGCCAACTCTACCATATCGTCGTTGCTCTGGAAGGGTTGCTGACCGTGTAAATCCCATTCCTGTCCTCTCTCATTGACCATTGAACATCTTCATTTGTCATATTGTACACATTGACCCTTCCGACTATCTTTTCTGCACAACCTTCACCAATTCTCATCACTTACAACAGGCCCTCGAGGCATACGGTATCTTCTCCATCGGCGAGATCATCGGCAGGCGTCATTTGGTCGGTTACAAGCTCAAGGAGTAAGCTTGAGAGGAGAATATGGCGAGGTGGAGAGACGTCCAGCTGGTTTGCTGTTGCTGTAGATGGAGAATGGCGGGATGTCATTCTTCTCTCTCCCGATAAAAAGGTATCATGCATTGATGGGATCTATATGTCCTGTTTGCAGGTGGATTCCGGGGTCAACACCCCTTGAAGTGTTGTTCTTGACCCACGGAGAACACAGTTTGCTTAGGAGCAAACAAGAGGACTGTGATCTCGTTTGGGCACTTCTGACTGGCTGCATGAGGGATAGTTAGACAGTGGATCATTGTCCTGGATATGGCAATAGCGCATTGCTGCGCCTCTGCTTCGCGCTACTGCTTTGCAGATGCATGCAGAGCGTATCAGTCGTGACATGAAGGGCTAATTTTGTTCTAAGCCGTGATGCGCGCTGCCACATCCAGAATTGATTCCGTGCCAAAAATCCTACAGTGGCCGACTCGCTCTCATTCAACCAACATTTCAGTAATTGATACGTTTGAACCATATCTACATCTTCATTCTCAAATCGGACCAAGCAGAGGCAGACAGTCACCTTGGTCGATTATCTCATCCATTGCGATCGAGAGACCTATCAGATAAAACAGACCGTCATGGTGAGCTGCTCGCTATACCGCCGGCTGCCCCAAAATGCTAGCAGCTTATGGTCTCTTTTCCTCTAGCCTACTATCACCGTTGACAAGGCCGAGCTGTACAGGCGATTGGAGAAGGAATACAGTGAGCGGTCTTTCATCTCAGCTAAGCAAAGAAGTCTCGCTGTCTACAGTCAAGCTAACGTCCGACTTAGCCACTCAAGCATTCGACGAGCTGTGTTTCGACTTTGGTATCGAATTAGATGAGGACGTATGTTATGCCTTTCGCCTTGACGTTACCGGGGTAGAGGAACTGATAGGATCTGGACAGACCACGACCGAAGTCGAAGAAGCTAGAGCGAAAGGTCTTCCCACACCTCCACCTCAATTGAAGATTGAAATCCCGGCCAACAGATATGACATCCTCTGTCTTGAAGGACTCGCTCGAGCTTTGAGGATCTTCTTGCAGCTGGAGACACCTCCAACGTTCACTCTCTCCGCTCCTGCCCAGATCCAAGAAGTATTTGTTGAGTCTTCGGTGCGTACTATGCAGCTGACTGTTTGACCTTTCGTGCGGGAGATGTGGGACGAAAGCTGATAATTAAAGCTTCACGATAGACCTCCCCTCTCCGTCCCTACTTCGCTTCAGCTGTTCTTCGTCTTGCTCGACCTATGAACCAACTCGAGTACGAATCGTTCATCGATCTCCAAGACAAGCTCCACCAAAACCTATGTAGAATGAGGAGGTTCGTGGCTATTGGAACTCACGATTTGGATACCATCAAAGGTCCTTTCCGGTACATGTGCAAGGATCCCAAGGAGATCAAGTTCGCGCCGCTGAATAGGGATACGGAACATACTGCCGAGGAGCTAATGACCATCTTCGAGGTCAGCTATCTCTCCATATCCATGTCTGTTGGAGTATAGATCGAGCTGACGTCCCCCAACAGACCGATAGACATCTCAATAAATACTTGCACATCATCAAAGATGCTCCTGCCTATCCCATCATCTACGACAGCAATGACCAAGTCTTGTCGATGCCCCCCATCATCAACTCCCAGCGTAGGTATCTCTCATCCGACTCGTTAATCAAAGCTGATTTGGTATTGGTAGATTCCAAGATCGTTCCAGGGAAGACAAGGAACATCTTCATCGACACCACTGCTACGGACAAGACCAAACTGTGAGCTACGCTGACCCGCCATCGTTGTCCATCCAGCTGACCTTTCGTACGAAGTGATATCGTGATAAACATGATCGCGACCATGTTCGCAGAGTACACCGAGATCCCCTTCACGTATGTCCCAAAGCTTCGGTAGATATCCAAGACCGAGCTGACTTTTAAGCAGTATCGAGCCTGTCAAGATCCATATGCCCGACGGCACATCTCACCTCTCACCTCCTATCGCTCCTCGACTCACCACAGCCTCCTCCTCATATATCAACGCTGCTACCGGTCTCAAGCTGTCAAAAGAGGAGATCTGCACCCTCCTTACTCGAATGTCCCTTACAGCCAAGCCTTCTGCTACCGACGCTGATGCCCTCGAGGTCGAAGTGCCATGCACGAGACCGGACATCCTTCACGAGTGTGATATCATGGAGGATGCGGCTATCGCTTACGGTTTCAACAACCTCCCTCAATCCATGCCCACCACCAACACTGTTGCCAAGGCGTTCCCTGTAAACAAACTTGGTGATGTTATCAGAAAGGAATGCGCTATGGCCGGCTGGATCGAAGCCCTTCCGTTAATTCTCGTGAGCTGAGACTGGCTCGTCGATGTGTAGGACACAGCTGACTCCTGAACAGTGCTCCCACGACGAGAACTTTGCCTGGCTCAACCGCCCTGATCCTGGTCATTACGCCGTTCACCTCGCCAACCCCAAATCCACCGAGTATCAAGTGGTTCGAACGTCCCTTCTTCCTGGTATGCTCAAAACAGCCAGAGAAAACAAGGCTCTCCCCCTGCCGATGAAGATCTTCGAGGTTTCCGATGTCACTGTGCAAGATTCAACCGCTGAGAGGCAGGCGAGGAACTATAGAAGACTTTGTGCCGTTTATATGGACAGGAAAGCCGGTTTCGAAGTAGCGCATGGATTGCTGGACAGAATCATGCAGATCCTCGGTGTCCCTCTATTGGAGAAGAAGGAGAACGAGGGGAATTACGGTTACTACATCTCTTCGGCGGAGGGTGAGCTTCCTCGTTGATATAGGCAATCAAGTAGCTATGCGCTGATGACTATCTACACGTCAAGACCCCACTTATCTTCCCGGTCGAGCTGCTCACGTCTTCTACCGACCCAAACCCAGCGTCACACCGACAGAACCTACACCCTCCTCCAACCCATCCTCGTCCCCTCTGCACACCATTGCGTCAAGTCTCAAGTCGGCTTTGCCGTCATCGGCGGCTGGAACTGCTTGGGAGAGAGATATCAACATTGGTTCATTGGGTATTCTCCACCCTACAGTCTTAAACAACTTTGAGTTGGTCAGACCGTGTTCGAGCGTTGAGATCGACGTGGACCCATTACTGTAGATAGATGGGTTATATGCAGTTGGTCCAAGATATTCATTGCAACGGTGCGTATGGCACACTGAGGGCTCGTCGAAAGTAAGGCTGTTCGCGTTAAGGGAAACCATATACATTGATGATGGGTAAAGAATATTATGTGATGATGCTATCGCTACAGTATATATCTAAGTGTTGTGTGCGGCCCCACGTATGTTTGTCTATTCCTCGGTGTCTTCCTATCCCTATCCCCAGGGTACTGGAAGTTGTCCCACAATGACATTCACATCTACTGCACTTGCAGCACCACAACGACCACGGCTCGACAGGATAAGTCTGCCGGTGACAACTTCCTCTTACACCTGCCTCATCATAGGGATCTGACTACTTCCACTCATTCTTCCCTGCTCGTACTCATTCTCACCCCCCAACCCACTTCTGGGACCTGTAACACCAGTGGTTCCAGTGGTTCCAGTGGTGATGCCCAGATTCCTGTCCCTCATCTCCCTCCTCATGGTCTCCTCACGGTCCTCCCATCTCTCCGGATAGACGCCAAACGCTCTCCTTCCAGTGAAATCATGTTCGACCGAAGATGGTTCGTGTCTCTCCTGCCATTTCGCCAATCGACGCATGTACCTCGGTGACGATTTGCCCGCTGGCCAGAGATCGGCGCAGAGGGTCAGGAAGTAGAAGACGAGGATGAAGGCGACGGCCCATTCGAGTGAGGCGGCGGCCGAGGTGATCTTGTTGCATGTCTCGGCGGAGTGGGATTTGTATGGCGTAGAGTTACCGCCGCACTGCAGGATTGGAAGAAAGGGTTATAGACTCGACGGTCAGTCACGGCCCTGTCAAGCTATATATATATGGAGAGCAAGAATGGATTGCTAGTTGGTTTGGTGAAGATGGAGGAAAACATCCCACTCACTACTGCGTAAGTAGACCCGAATGCAATCGCAGTGACGACCGCGACGAAAACGACAATGAGCTTGAGAATCGAGTTCCTCTTCAAGGACTTTCGGTCAGGGTGATCTTTGTGAAGGGACCACTGTAGATTCGAATGATAGGTTAGTTTTTGCTCCGACCAGAAGCGATCATGCTCAAGCTTACAATCTCAGCGGATTGGAAGATGGCACTGAGGGCAACACCGACAACGAAGATAAGGGTACCGATCCAGTGAACTTGGCTGAACTCGAATGCGTTTCGCTAAGAGACAGGTCTGTCAATATCTTTTCTTCGAGAGAGCACTGAATGCACTGAATGCACTCAATGATCGACTTACAGCAGAGAGGAGGATCAGTCCCGCCGCGCCGACACAACCGAAGAATATGGCTAGCCAGTCTGTAATGATGACATGGTTTAGCGTATGTTACGCATCACTCGCATTATAAGTTGTTCGATCGACTTACCAAAGATCTTCTCTCTCGTTCGGAGATCGGTAGGCAGTCGATCGACATGTCTGAGCCATCTTTCGGCGAAGAGTGACAAGACGTAGAATCTGTTGAATGAACCGAGTTAGCATTGTGTTCTCTTGTCTTTTGACACAATTGTGAATATGGGTGACTGCCGTAGGAAAGGAAGATATGGGGATAGGGAAACTCGACGACTCACGCTGCTGTCACGACGCAAATGCAGATGAACAGGGTCTGATGCGTCGCCCCCAAATCACTGATGAACACGACGTCCGCTTCATCGGCCATGTATCGCGGTTTGCCAGCGACCACCCATAATATCAACAACGCCAAGAGACCGCCTAACCAAGTGAAGGCTGAGATGAGGGGGAGAAGCACGTATGGGCCGAAGACTGTGAATGCCGTCTAATGAGTACGATGTAATGAATGCAGAAAGGAAAGGACGGAGGAGGACGTTGGACTTACAGAAATGGGAGGTGAGTGTACGCGTGTTGAGATGGATTGGGAGCCTGGATCCGTCTGCTGCTTTCACCATCTTGAAAAACTGTCTAGAAGACTATTGTCCTGGATGTCGATCGGGGTGCAAGATGGGCAAAAACTCGTGAATCGGTGTGTATGAGACCGATATGAGCCTGTACGGTGGAAGAGAAGGTCCTTTGGTGTAGTCGAAAGGCAATCCGAAAGATGTAAAAGATGAAAACAATGCGATACTCTATCTCTTGTGACTATCTCTCAATACAATGTCTATTCTACTTGCGTGCCAAGACCAATAAACTCCCCCACACTCCAAGTCCCTTTAAGAACGTTTCATCATAATCATCATCATCATCACCGCAGCAGCAGCAGCAGTGACTCGCAGCAAATCAACCGAACCACGCAGGCTCAACAAAGGATTTATATTTGGAAGAAGGAAAAAACTTACAGAAAAAAAAAACGACGTCATAAGGTGACAAACCCGATTGATATTTTGGTAGTAGGTCCGCTTTCGGCACTGGCAGATTGTATTGTACGACGTTCTTTCCGATCTTGCCGTTGCCGATTCCAGCATCCATCTCCCACCCTCTCATTCGCCGGTCTCGAACCTTCAAGTTTGCACCGAGATTCGCCGTTCGCGACAGAGTATACATGACGAGGTTGATGCATACGCCTATTAGAGAGGGCATACAGAATCCCAATCCAACGCAACGCTTCTTCCCAACCATATCAACTCTCTCTTCGACCATCTAAGAGTGGCCTTACCGGCGTGTCTCGTGCACCAATACGACGTTCCAGCCACATGCACCCAAGTCTTTTATGTGTTCTGTGCCTGTGTCCTCCTCCTGCTGCCCCTACTCACCCCTCACTCGTCATCAGACTCTGCCTTGACCTTCTTCGATCTTGACGCCGGCTTGCGTGCTTTCTTGCTTGGTGGCTAGGAACAGACCACTCCCGTCAGAGTTGGGCGACGTACAGAGTCCAGCGAACAAAATTTCTCGTATACTGACCTTTGCGTCTTCTTCCTTCTCTTCCTCTTCCTCCTTTACTTTCTTGCCTCGTTTCGTCCCAGCGGACTGCAGGTGGTCAGCTCTTCCTTAACCCTGTATCGAGCTATATGCAGTAACATTTTCCTCACCTTCTTCTTGTCCCCCTTGTTTCCGGTTTCATCCTCTTCATTCGCCTTCTTGCTTGCAGCAGTGCCCTGCAGAATAGTCAATCGGATGCAAATACAAGATACGATACTTACTCTTTTCTTTTTCTGGGGAATGACCTCTTCCTCGGACACTGGCGTCATCTCCTCTTCTTCGCTATCTTCCTTCTTGACTGATTTCTTGGATTTAGCCTTGGACTATTCGTCATTTCAGCTGATGACCCGACTCTGTCTACAATGTGCTGACACAGATCTCGATAGATTACCTTTTTAGCAGGCATTTGCTCCTCTTCTTCTTCTTCGGGCGGAGGAGTCAGATCCTCACTCTCGTCCTTCTTCGCCTTCTTAGCTCTTGCCTGCAAGGTGCATCATCTCAGCTCTTTCGCCGCTGAAAATGTGTTGTACAATGTGAGATGTACCTTCTTGGGCTTCACCGCGACTTCCTCCCCATCACCATTCGCCTCAGCCTTCTTCTTCTTCGGCGTGGCCTTTTTCTTAACGGGGCTCGAAGCGGGTTCTCGATCTTCACCTTCAGAAGCAGAAAGGAGTCGAGCAGAGTCGGGAATATCTTCGTCGGCCACTGGAGATGAGTATAGTCAGCCTAATGAGGTTGATGTTGTGTACCGACTTGCTGACTTACCGTGACCTTCTTGCCATGCTTTGTCGACCTGACCGCGAAACTATCAGCCGAACTTGCATCAACCAAATGAGGAGGAGAACAAAGCTAACCTTGGCTTGATAATCGGGTCTAGTACAGAATTAACAATTGTCAGACCGCACTGGTGTCTCTGGTATACCTTTATCCTTACTCACGGGATTTCATCATCTAACCACCGAAAACCATAACGTCAGCCTGTAATCTACTTGCGCACTGCCTCTCAATGCATCACTCACAACCATCCAGCTCAGAGGGCTCTTCAAAGTCCTTCTTCATGTTATTCAACACCTCCGGTGTGACGCCTGATCGATCGTGCAGCATCAGTCCTCACGATCATCCTTCCGTCTTATATTATATTTCACAGGCCATCCAACGAGTAACTCACATCCCCAGTGTCTCCATTTGAAAGATCCATTTCCCATAATTTCGACCCATGTTCCGACCCTGAGCTGGCCTTTGTCAATCTTGGTTCCCTTGCATGGTTTTTTGCCTTATCGTCGATGGGTGAGCAGGCAGTCAGCTTCACCCGCTTGTTGTGGTAGCTGTTCGAAGGACGTATTTGTACCTACCGTTGCACAAAGCCCTGCCTGATGCGGCAGCCTCGAGTCTGTAGGCTGGCATTGGGTGAGTATGGCGGTTTCAAGATCCCAAGGATTATGCAAAAGGTGGAAGCTGAACGATTGAAGGGCCCGGAAGACGAAAGATGGATCGACTGATCTCAGTGATGGCCGGGTGAAAGAGGTATTTGTTGTTGCAAACATGAGTAGTCCGTTGACGTCAATGGACTAGGGGGATGGAAGATCAATGATATTTACCCCAGCAAGAGAACGTGTTTACCACGTGATGTCGAGACATAACACGATGACCGAGTTAAGGTTCGGCGATGGCCGTAATGAAAGGAGAAAAGGAAGGGGAAGGAGACGCGGTGTTGAGCTCTGAAGAGGTCAGTCTGTCGATTGACTTGATTTATTGACTTTGATTGACCTGATCACTCACTCTGTACACATCATCATTCACAGCTTTCCTTTCTTCGTCCTTCATGTAGATTTCACATTCATCCCTTTGTACTCCATAGACATCATCTCACTAGATCATACATCTCTACTTCTTGCTTCGATACCGTCTCATCTACCGTTACGAGCCAGACTAGAGTCGAGAGTCGTGCAAAGTCTATTTTGGAACACCGTCAACCACTCCCCTCCTTCGCCTCCCTGCTTGGTCTTCCCCATCTCAAGACAGATCAGATCTACGCGATCTCGTGATGGCGGCAACGTCGCCACAAGATTCTGATTCAGGTCCCGAATCAGCTTCGTCCCCAACTCCCACCATCCGTGACACCGTTCACTCGTCACTCGCCGTCCCTTCAACATCGCAAGTGTTCGCCGACATGGTACAATCCACAGACCGATCGTCAGAGAACACACCAAAGCCACCAACAACTCCTACCGGTGCTTCAAAAGATGTTGTCGCAGAGCAGGAAGCTCAAGGGCCGAGGGCTGCAGCAAGTGCAAGTCAGCAACAGCAGCAGGAACTGGGGAAAGGTAGACCTTCTAGAAATGAGACTGGGAGCGCACAATCGGTAAGTGAACCTCATCCACGATCCAAGGGGAAAGGCAGAGCTTCTTGTGAGATATTGTGATGCGCATCAGAACGAAGGTGCAAAGTTTAAGCAGGTCGGCGTTGATGTGAAAGTGTATGTTAAGAAAGCACGAGCGAGTGGCTGTCGCGCTTTGGTCGTGTGGTTTCACCTTTGCGAATGGCTTCCCCATTCATCTCGCTGGAGTGCTCTATCCTCATCGCATCTCCATGTCCCCTCTTCTGGCGTCTGCTTGTCGATCATCTTGATTGCTTCAGCCGTATGACACCAGAAACGTCAGCACACTGACATGCCTCCCAAATTGCAGCAACCATCCTCCTCTCTTGCGCCGAAACCTAACGCTACTTCTCCCGCATCACAATCTCGAATCCCGTTCTCCCCGGGCAGAGCTTCATCGATTCACTCCTTCACGACCGCGACTGAAGACGAGGAGTACTACGACTACGCTGGCGGTGCTCAGAATGCTGGTGCTGCCGAATCCACTCCTCGCGGTAGTGGCGGCTTGTCAACAAATCAGAGGCCTCAAGCGCATACTGGTTATGGAAGCACTCTTGGTTCACCGAACGCGTTCTTCAATCCACAAATGAGCAACAGTGGCAGTATGCCTAGACCTACTAGGACGACCAGATATAATACCAGCACAGCTCATCCGGCCTCTCATCCAGTCAATTACCAATCTGTTCCAAGTGGATCAATGTCGCGATCGGCTTCTCGTGCAAGGCCGCCACTCATATCCCGTGATAGTGCTGGAATATTGAGGGCTGCAAACGAAGAGGACGACGAACTCAGAGACAGAGGCGCTGAACTCATCAAGGAAAGACAGCGTGAGAGGAAGGCTAGGAGGAAGAAGCATGAGCAAGAACAGCGCCGACTGGCCGCCGAAGGAGAAGGTGTTACACCTGAAAGCAGTGCACCTCCCAGTGGTATGCCGGGAGACACGTTTTTGGCTCAACAAGGAAGGGCCACAGCTCGATCAGTATCTCGATCGCGCAATGCAAGCACCGACCGTCGAAGATATACGAGCGAGACTGGGTATTTCCCTTACAACGGTACCGATGGCTCAGCGACGCCTAGAGACGGCGGACTGAGTCCTCGAGAGGAACTGCGAGCTCCCTCAATCTACTCTAGCACAGCGGATGAGGACGAAGATGACGCAACTCAGAGTTTAGTTGGAGAGATTGTGCAAGATGTGGTGGAAGAGGAGATTGGAGGTGACTTGGGAGATGAAGAGGTCGAGAACGAAGAAGAAGAGGGGGAAGGTGGCGACGACGAAGGTGTGACTCTTCGAGACCGTCAAGATGTAAGTTCACCATTGTCTCGTGCTTTGAGTCTCAAGCTGACAACGATCCACTAGGCCATCAACATCGAGCATCCCTTTGGTCTACCGATCTGGAAGCCTGCTCTCTACCGAAAATCTCGATCAGTCACTCGTAATGCCGAATCAGCGCTTCACGCAATACCCTCGGCTGCGGCTCAGCGACATCTTCTTCCTGGTAACATCCTTTGGGTGATTCTCTTCGGTTGGTGGCTGGCTTTGGCATGCTTCGGTGTTGCCCTCCTTGTCAGTGGCGCTGAAGTGCTGGGAGGCGGTCGCGGCGGGTACGGTAAGACTCTGCGAGGGCTGGCTTGGTACATTGGTTGGCCTTTTGGCAAATATGTGGAGGGGGAAGGGCCTCCCCAAGAAGATCACGAGGAGGATGGCGATGCTGAGCATGGCAACGGTAGTTTGGGCTATGGCACCTGGGGCGATAACAATGGATCTCCACGAGGCAGGGGCGAACGACATCGTCACCCGTCGGATGGCTCCTCGTCTAACATTACTGTCCGGGACGCACGACGCGAGTCTGTGTCGGATGACCACCCACGTCCCCCTATGGCAGCGACTACGCCATCCAGTAGCACCATTCGTCCAGGCTCGCATGATCGTCGAGAACCGACAGTCTCATTTGCATCCAATGTCCAAGTCAACGGAGTCGACACATTGCGTGGGTACGCGCCGAATGGCAAGGGAAGGACCGACGAAAGATCTCCCTTGCTCGGTAATGGACCAGGCAGCGGATTCCGACGACCAAGAAACAAGCGGGCCAAGTTCCTGGGACGACTCGTCTACTGGCCCACTTTTTTCCTCATTGTCGCCCCGTCGATGCTGTTCGTCTGTGTGCTGTGCTGGGGTTTCGTCATCACCATTCCAATGGCAAAATTGACCTGGGCACTGCTTACACTTCTTTGGTCCCGACCTCTCGAGATCAATTTTCGCTCCGCGCCTAAGGTACCCGTGCCTACTCTTACTCCTCATGGGTCGCCGCAGAGCGGAGAAGGCTCAGGATCGACAACGCTCGCCAGCGATAGCTCTCCGACTGGCTTCACGATGCGCCGCGCACATCTGACAGCCGGCCAAGTTGCGCCTACATCGGGACCAACATCTACTGTACTTCTTTGTACGTATCGGGCGATCGGATTGCAGTACTACAAATACACAGTAGGGGGAGTCAACATCTTGTTTATCAACCTGCTTCCGCTGGTCTTTTTCACGATCATCGATGGGCTGCTCCTTCTACCTATCGTGGAACGCAAGGAGCACCTAGGACATCCCGTCACACCTCTTCTGCGCTTCCTCACATCTCAAGCTCTCATCTTCGTTTTGGCTTTAGCTTCCGTTATTCCCCTCTCATACTTCATCGGTATGGCTGTCGCTTCGATCTCCGCGCAGTCTAGCATTGGTATGGGTGCCGTGATCAATGCCACATTCGGATCGATAATTGAAATCATCCTATACGGTATTGCCTTGACCCAGGGCAAAGGTCGTCTCGTTGAGGGATCTATCGTTGGCAGTATCTTGGCGGGAGTACTGCTGATGCCTGGAGCAAGTATGTGTTCGGGAGCTTTCAAGAGGAAGGAACAGAAGTTTAATGCCAAGAGTGCGGGAGTGACCAGCACAATGCTGATCATGGCCATTATCGGAACGTTGACACCGACGATGTTCTATCAGACGTACGGAACGGTAAGTCTCCGAGTATATATGCCAGACAATTACCATCACTGACGAGGTCAACTCGCAGTTCGAGCTGCACTGTGAAGGATGTCCGGAGCCTAGACAGGACGACACCGGTCTCAGTCCTCTGCCGAATGCTCTTCGGGCTGGTGACGCTTGGATGTGTGATCACTGTTATTACGAACATCCAAACCCAGAAAATGATCCGTTCTATCAGGACAACGTGAAGACTCTCATGTACTGCTGTGCGGCTATCCTTCTGTTTGTGAGTTTGCTCAGTCCTTGTCCGACAAGCACTGGCCTGACAACCTCACAGTCTTACCTCATCGGCCTATGGTTCTCGCTAAGAACTCATGCCGCTCAAATTTGGCAGAATCCTCAGCAGCTCATGAAGTCTGAGGATGCGGTAGCCGCGATTGGAGCTGGCCACCCCGCTGTCAAGGCCGCTCTAGCGCAAAGAATGACTCCACAAGCGGTAATGCAGCACGTCCTACCCCTTCACTCGCAAGCTCAGCACCTCAAATCCACGACGGCCAGTCCAGCTCAACCTTCTCGCTCTGGATCCCCTAAAACTAGCACGTTTCGTATGTCTGGTCATCCTGGCTTACGACATGCCGCAACCGACATTGTTGAGGCCACCGCCGACGGTCTGGGTCTCGCACCCGACTCGGCAAGATCAACCAGTGGTAATTTCAACCTCCCTGCTGGATACACACCGTTCTTGGAATCAGTTGACAGAGATGTCAAATCGGCATCTTCTCATCTCACTCCAATGAGACTCCCCTCTACATTGACTACCGAGGATTTCACGCGAGCGATCGCAGTGGCAACAGTCAGTGCATTGAGACATCAGGGCTCCATCGTTGGTGGAGGATCGCATGCGGGCTCCGCGCAAAAACCAAGGCCCATCCCCGCGGATGCATCGTCAGCCGCAGTACTCACAGGACAGCACGGGACACTCAATCCTGCTGCCGCGACCACAGGGGACGATGAGGAGGAAGAGGGTGGTGGTCATGATGCCCCCAGCTGGACTAGAGGCGTTTCCGCTGGGGTTCTGCTGTCTTGTACGCTGCTGTACGCCATCATTGCGGGTGAGTGATGCCATGCGAATAAACGCGATCTGGACTGAGCTGATCGACAACCGGCAATGCAGAGATCCTAGTGGATGTCGTTGACGTCGTTCTGCAAGGCTCGGGCATCGACGAGAAGTTCTTGGGGCTGACGCTGTTCGCTCTGGTACCCAACACAACCGAGTTCATGAATGCCATGTCCTTCGCTTTGAACGGCAATATCGCCCTGAGGTGAGTGCGGAGCCACAAGGCGGACCATGCGTGCTGATATGGGACGCTGTGTAGTATGGAGATTGGTTCAGCGTATGCTTTGCAGGTGTGCCTGCTTCAGATCCCGGCCATGGTGGCTTTCAGCGCTTTGTGGAAGCCAGAGAAGATGGGTGATATTGTAGACACCTTTACGTGAGTAGCACCGGGTGACGATCGGAGGTGGCAGTCCTGCTGACCTTACTCCTCCCAAAGGCTCATTTTCCCCCGTTGGGATGTCATCGCTATAATCCTTTCAATCTTCTTGCTCACATATACATACATCGAAGCGAGGAGTAATTATCACAGAGGATCCATCTTGGTCTTAGCGTGAGTGTTTCCTCAGATACTATTGTCCCTACCGGAAGTTACACATCCAATTTTTGGCGATTGCGAGCGTTTGCTGACAGAAGACTCTTCTAGTTATGTCGTCCTTATCATGGGATTCTACTATGCTCCACCGAGGAGTCAGGGCGGTACCGACGTGGACATGATTCTTGGAGCAGAAAGCTTGGAGCTTGTAAAAGCTGGTTTCGGCGCGACGATCACCAAGCTGTGGGCTTGAGGGACAACAAGAGGAACGATCGGAAAGCGCAATCTTAGTCATCTTAGAATGCGTTCGTGAGGCAAGAAGTCGCAGGAGCGCGACGTGTAAATCCATCTCTGTTGTCATATATCTCCTATTTCATCTGACCTATTGGTGGTGTGTCATCTGTTCGTTAGTTAGTGCCATTTGTCCAGCATATGGGTTTGAAACATGTATATCTGTTTCCGTTACGCGATGTGAGGCCTCGATGACTTCGCCTTGTTGTGTGTGTGTGTGTGTGTGTGTGTGTGTGTGTGTGTGTGTGTGTGTGTGTTGAACGATCTTTTTGGATTATGATGGAATTCCAATGATGTCTGACGGAGATCTGGGATATGATCTCCTGTTACCTGATCACATGATACAGTCATGTCGATCATCTATCTCTTCACCTTGGCTACAGACTGCGGATGTGCCACATTTGTTGATCATAGCCGTGGGGGCCATCGCAGGGATCAAGAAAAGCGTTACCCTAGATTCAGGGAAATTGTGGGATGAAAGCGGAGAGCGACGGAGAGAGGTTCTAGAATTTCGGCCCGGATATCCACGGTTCATCATGAAGATGTTGGGCGAGTTGAGGAATCATGGTATGTACGTGATGATGGACTGGAGCGGAGGTAGGGAAAGACCTGTCCACACCTGAACTAGCGGGGAGGCTAAAGAGGAGGAGTACGTCCGGGGTATCGGGTCAAAGTTCATCATCGCCTGCCTCTGCCCGCCTATGAATAGACAGACGTCGGAACGGATGGTGCGCTATGGTGATGCAGTTGCAGTTGCGATACAGAGCTGACTGACGGATATTGTATGTCGGGATATGTATATGTGCAGGTGGTCATAGTCATATCCATCATATGTCGTATCTCAAGCATTCCGCCCGTATCAGCTTTCATATCGTATCGACCTCTACCATCATCTCTGGTTGATATACCATTCACCCACTTTCCCCCCGCATTTTGCCAGCAACATTATTATTCACCGGTCTGATCTAACCGGTTCCTCCTACCTTGCTCCATTCCCCTGCTCATCCTGCCTACCTTCCGTCCAAACCATCTTTCTTCTCCTCCAGCCTCATCATCATCATCATCATCATCATCACCATCTTTTCTCGACCCTTCATCATTAATCTCGTTCAGATCCCATCTGCCAAGGTGACAAACACGATTCCAAATCTGTCCACCGCTGCCGCCGGCCATATACGCCTTTCCATTATTCGATAGACTTGGTAGTCTTGGCATTGGTTCCTCTCAGTCAGACAGACAGTCACACAGTCACACAGTCACACACTCCGTTTCCCACGAACACGCCGTAGGACGCAGCTTAGCACAGCGACTTCCCTTGTCATTAGTTGCTGTGCCGCTTCCAGGTCTCTTTCAAAGCATATTCAGATCATACATACCAGTAGGGCGACAATCAACGAACACGACCCATTCTGTCAAAGGATCCCCGTGACATCACGAATACACACGCCGTGTCCCCGTTACTCCACTTCTGCAGATCATTGGAGCAATCGCTATCTTATCCATCTCGTTTGCAACCACGGAGAGCATCGGTACCACTCTCCAAGAACAGATCGACCCCCTCGATCAAGATACATCTGCCTTGCATAGCAGGAGCTCCACTCACACCCACGTAGCTCTGCATCGAACATACTACCGGTGACTCGACTTTTTCACGCTTTCGCGCCCGCTCCCTTCCGAAACCAGAAACAGCACGATGTCGTACGGGACATCACCCACCGCTCCATCTCTCCTCATTCCTCCTAATCCCGCCTTCGTCTCGCCCGATCTACACCCTCGAGGTGGAATCTTGATCAACGTCCATCGCAATTCGGAACCGAGCCACATATATCCTTTGGAAACGGGCTCATCGTCCTTTTCCGCCAGTTCAAGAAGGATTTCTGAACCAGGTTCCCCAATCACTCCCGTCTCCGCTACTTTCAGTGGGGATATCGCTGCTCCCCCTGCATCATTGATAACAACAGGTGGTGCTGGTAGTTCTTCACCCTTTCCTTCACCGGATTTGAGTGCCGCGCACATGAGTCCCAAACCACCAAAAATCCGATTCGCACCTCTACCCGATCCTCGACGACCTCGAAGTCTTAGTACGGGCAGGAACATCGCCTGGACGACGACGATAGGCGAAGATGGTGAACAATCAAGACGATACGAGATAAAAGGTATGGACGATGATTTCCGTACGGACGGTACGGGCGAAGGTGAAGGAGATACCGGGATGGAGGATGATGACATGGCCGTAGAAGACGAGGAAGATGAGGAAGGGGAGGAAGGTGAAGATGGTGGTAACGGTGGACATAAGAGAGGTAGAAGTTGGAGCAAGACGATGGGAAGTAGCTGGAAAGGGACGAAAAAGCTCCTGAGCGGGAAGAATCCAGTCAAAGAGAAGGAAAAAGAAGAGGACAGTCTATACGGGACCAACGGTGCCCCTCTCAAGAAGAGTGTCAGTACCGGTGGCTTTATCGGATCGTGAGTTATAATTCCTCACACCTCCATCTCTCTACCGCGCTATTTATCAAGTGCATTGACGTTACATCTACGTACAGATCTCCCTTCCGGTGGACAGCCGAAACGGAACGTCGAAAAAGCATGCAAGGTCCACCACCCGCCTCAGTCACTTCCTTACTCTCCGCTCGTCGACCCGAACCGACCTCATCGTCCTCCATGTCCGCCCTCGCTCCTACGTCTCCTGGACACCGACGTAATTCGTCCCTCGAGCCAACGACCACTTCCTCCGCTATTGGTGCATCACCTACTCCGGTCAAGATGCTCAACGGTCGCGTATACGGTTCTCGTCGAGCGTCCGAAGCTGCTGAGAGGGAGAAAGTTCGGAGAGAAAGAATGGAACCTGCTTTTGTGGAATGGGGAAGTGCCGGTGTTGGCGCTACACTCGAATCGAGTGCTAGCGGTAGCGCCAGTGGGACGACAGGACGACGAAGTGGCTTCCTGGGCGATGATGACGATGGGGGTGGAATGGCTTGGGTGAAGAAGCGAAGAGAAGAGAGGCAAAGGAGAGAGGAAGAAGAAAGACAGAAGAAAGCGCTGAAGGAGCGTCAATTGAGCGAGGCAGAATCTGCAACCGAAGTCTCTCCTACCGATGGCGGAGCAGGACTATCCTCCAGTCACAGCTCTGCCTCTTCACTCGATATCAGTGGCGGTGCTAAGCCAAGCTTAGGAATCAATACCACGCTCAAAACCCCGGCGATTGCTGTATCTGAGCTGCCACCAACACCGATCATACATGTTTCGGAATCGTCACCAGTCGTGTCGACCCGTACAACGATGTCGGACGATACTTCCTCCGCCAAGGGTATTCCAGTCGGATCAATAATCAAGAGCAACCAACAGTCCAGTCTCGGTGAAAACGAAGATCTGCCGCCTACTCCAGTATCTGCGACTTCGGCAAAGATGATCGAAGAGAACGATACAGGTCACGTCGTACAAGCCATGAGAATCCCGTCTGATTCCACGAGAAAGGGACCGCAAACATCAAGTAGAGGTCCGAGCGGAAACGGGATGGGCAGAGATGTTTTCGGCGACGAAGATGTCAGCCCCACAAGGGGAAATGCTAGAGTCACAAGCGAGAGTGAGGAGGATGAGGACGACGAAGAGGATGAGGAAGAAGAGGATGATGGTGATTTCGAGGACGACGACGACGAGGAAGAAGATGCGGTCAGGTGAGTGGAGAGTCGTCAGCATGACAAACGTAAGGAAGATGGCTGATGTGAGGTGGATGGTGTAGAACCACTTCCTCGGCCGCTGGTGTTGAAGTCATTAGTCGACACAAGAATTAAGTGCCCGTCGTTGTCGTCGAAAAGTGCTGAGGGTTTTGATACCCTTGAGAGCGAGCAAGGCTCTTCGCTATGATCAAGCGTTGCACGAACCCAAAATCAATGACCAAAACATCAATAATCGAGATTCTTCCCGTTCGTTGTACTGTCTCACTTTCAGAGTCTCAGAGAACTTTCTCTTCAGTCATCGTTGTATCGGTGTAACAGTATGTTCTCTTTTCAATTACGCCTCACGTTTCTGGAACGTTGCGTGTATAGCTCTTGTTAGCCACCTTATATTCTGTTCTCGAAGAGCTCGATTTCGCTTCCTATTGCTCAGTATGATCAAATGTTAGGAGAAACAGTGACCTTGTTGACAAGGAAAGGAACGCAATCGGTTTCAAGACTCTTGATTCATCTGCACGATTCAAGACGACGCTAGCAGCGGTGAGCAAGACTGCGAATACATCCTTTGCATCACGGGTACAGAATACTAGATCAAGGTATTAGTCGGACTATCCATTCCTGACTGTTGCTCCCAACCAAGGTAATCACTCCATTTCGTATACTCGACTCGGACATTCAAACATGATACGTTGCATTTTAAGCCTGGTCCAGCAAGACAAGATCAGTCTCTTTTCCCAAGAAAGTTAATAGATAGAAAGGCAAGAGGAAGATGAAGGAAGGGCTGAGTCGAAAGACACTCACATGACCCTCAAACTCATAATCGATACCTTGACCCTTGATCTTCCTCTTCCTCTGCGATTCCTTCTTCTTCAACTTCTTATCTGCCTTTTGTTGCTCCTCGTCCGTTCGTGGTTTGTCATGCTTCATCTTCTCGACTCGTGCACGGGGAACTTTTCGGAACTTCTTGTTGGCTCCGACCCAAAGCTGAGGATGAACTTGGTCGACGGGGACGACCTGAGGAAATTTGCAAGTATATAGATCAGCACCCCACTTGCATCGAAAACAGCCTGCGTCCGTTCATCGTGCACTCGACAGCGGCAAGGCCAGATTTTCGACTCACCTGACACTTGAGAAGGTGGCCCATTAATAGATAGTTGTTCATGGTTTCGGCAACAATCTCTGCGACGGATTGAGATGACAACTCGAGGTATGCGTAGTGTTTTGATGCGCCGCTCTGTTGACAGCGAGCGGATATCTGTCAGTACCATGAAGCGAGATCTGAGCAGGAGTCCGCTCACCTTGCGGTTTCTGGCAAGCCGGACTCGAGACACATCTCCGAACTGGGAGAAGTACTCCTTCATTTGCTCTTCGTAGAAACCGTGCGGTATCCTGCCGAGGAAGAGAGTGCCCTTAGGCTCGTCCTGCATCCAGATCCGCTGTCAGCAAGTGGTCCAGTAGATCAGACACGACAGCACCCAGCTCACCTTCTTCTTTGAGGCCTTCTTCAGTCGTGCTTGGACGCTCTTGTCGTCCTTGGCGACCATAGGCAGTTTGGACATGTCCACTTTTCTACCGGCCTCAGCGACCGCCAGATCCTCGGCATCTGACTCGTCGTCGGATGAATCTCCCTCGCCATCGGAAGAAGAGAAACCGTGGATATAGGACGCAGCGTCATCGTCATCGGAGCCAGCAGCATCTTCAACGGTGTGGACCACAGCCTTGGTAGCTTTTCCTGCAGTCTTCGTAGCGGCTTTCTTGCTTGTCTCGATAGCAGCGCCGAGCAAGGGGATCGCTGACTTGGCCTTCTTCGTAGCGGGCTCAGCAGCATCGGCGACATCTTTGGCTTTTCGTTTACCGGTCTCCTTGGCCTCTTCGGTAACTTGTTTTCCCTTCTTGCCGGCTTGTTTCTTGCCCTCCTCAACGACCTCCTCAGCCTTCTTGGCGACTTCCTTGCCTTTCTTTCCAGCTTGCTTCTGGCCTTCAGCAACCGCGTCCTGAGCCTTCTCAGCAAGCTGCTTTCCCTTCTTTCCTGCCTCCTTCTTGCCCTCCTCGATGACTTCTCCTGCCTGGTCCGCGACTTGCTTGCCCTTTTTGCTGGCTTGTTTCTTGCCCTCATCCACAACCTCAGAAGCGTTCTCTGAGATCTGCTTGCCTTTCTTGCCAGCTTGTTTCTTCCCCTCCTCGACAGCCACCTCTGCCTTTTCAGCCAACTGCTTGCCCTTCTTTCCCGCTTGCTTCTTGGTCTCCCCCACGGCTCCTTTTGTCTTTTCTTGAGCCTTCTTTGCTTCTCCACCTATGTCCGCCGTTAATCCACTTGCCTCTCCGAATTTAGAGACAACCTCACCCATTACTTCTGACACCTTGCCGGCTACATCCCCGACGACCTTCTTGACAGTTTCCTCCGCTTGAGTCATGAAGTCCTCAGCCTTCTTTCTGTTTTTTGGGTCCTTCGCAGCCTTCTCCACTTCCGTCGCACCTTCGGTGGCCTTTGCTTGAGCGGCAGCGGCAGCCTTGGCAGCCTTTCCTTTGAGGGGTTTAACGGCCTCGACGGCCTTCTCGACTTCCGGTTGAACGACGGCAGCAGCTGTGTCAATGTTTTCCTTGGCAGCTTTAGCAGCCTTGGTGGCCTTGCCCTTGGCGGCTTTGACGTCAATACTGGTGTTGTCCTCGACCACAGACTCAACCTTTGCGCTGGCATCTTTGGCGGCTTTTATAGCTTTACCCTTTACAGGCTTAGCAGCTTCGGTCACCTTGTCCGAAGCAGCAGCGGCTGCATCGGCCGCTGCATCGACTGCTCTGCCCTTCGCAACCTTTCCTTTTTTCTTCAGAGCGGGCACGTCGATATTCTCCTCGATGACTTGACTGACAGGCGCAGGTGTGTTTCCGTCGTCGAAGATGAGATCGCCGGCGACGTCGACAGCATTTGAAACCGTCTGGATGAGATCAGTAGCGGCTTGCTTGACGGTCTGGAGAGGAGAGTCCGTGGCAGCGTCGACAACGGTCTTTCCTTTAGATTTGGGCTTAGGAGGAGTTTTGGTGGTGGTTGAAGCAGGTTTTGATTTCTTGGTACTCGGCTCCGCGGTTGTTGAAGGAGCGGAACGTTTCTTGGCCGGCATGATGGGTCAGAGAAATGAGTCGGTGAAGTGTAGATGAAGCTTCTCTTGAACCTGACAGGTGAATGAATGGTTCGAGAGGAGGATTGATAGGAGAAACAGAAAATGGACGGTTGATGTCAACACGGTCTGGTCTGTATGCAAATTTGTGGAGCAATTCTGGCGAAGTGACGAACCGAGAACGCGAGGATGTGATGACGTTGGAACAAAGTGTGACTCGGTTGATCCCACGATTTGATTCCGCTGATCGAATTCGTTTCTGGCTTTTGTAATGGCTTCTGAATGCGCGGACATCACCGACGACCGAAATGCGAAGGAGGTCAAGGGCCCCTTCCTCGATCGGGAAAGGCTACTTAGGTGGACAAGCAATCTGAACGTTCATCTCACTTGATCTTGTCATCACCACTCTGGGTCTTCTCGCTCTTTCAACCTTATTCGAGAGCTCCTCTGGATCAGATTGATCCTGGCAGGCAGTACACCATAGGTTCGTCGTACTCGGAAGGCTTTTCGTCCTTCTTGCTACGTCATCTCGACAGGTCTTGAAGGAGCGAGTAGTTTGTCTCGCCTCTGCGCCAATCGCATTGACCCGGAAGCTTGCTACTTGCTCGACATGGCGTCCCAAATCGCTTTCGACACTCTGGCACCGAAGACCGCTCCAGCGTACAACTGCGTCTGGCCTATCCCCATCGTGTCTCACGACCGCAATCTCGATTTGACACAGTGTTTTGAACATGCCGTTTTACTTCCCGCCCCATTGGTAATCACCATCTTGATTGCTCTGGCACAGATCTTTAGCATCACTTGGAAACGGAGAAAGGCTTCGCAAGATGGAGGAATCAAATGGATCGCAAGGACGAAGAGGAACGAGTGGGTATGTGCAATCAAGCTGGTAAGTCGTCCCTCCGTCAGCGATGGTATCGCCGTCATGTCCACCATACTAACGTATCGACCATTCAGCATCTCCTTGGCTTCTCAGCAGTCCTCGCCCTTGTATCTCTCTGTCTCTCTTTCGTCAATGTCCGAGAACATATCTTCTCGACCGTACACTACGGCTTGCTCTTGTTGACTCTGAGCATCCTCGCCCACCTTACTACCCTCAACCACCACACTTCTCGTCGATCATCGTCCTTGATCTTACTCTTCTGGCCGGCCTACCTCATCATTGCGGCCGTTCGTATCCGGACGATGATCGTCACGGGTGAGCTCAGTCTCGAACTTACGAAGTCTACCTCAGGCCGGCTTCTGATCGCCAGAGAGGCTTTGTGGTTCGCTACTATCGCCGTCGGACTCATGGACTTCGTATTAGAATTGTATTCTCCTGAGAAAAGGTGGAGGAAGTGGAAGGCACCATGGCGGTCGGAAGGAAAGATTGCTCTTGAGGAAGATGAGGATGAAAGCGAAGATGGGTTGGAGGGCTTGAACGGAGAAGGTGCGGTGCCGGGCAAGAACGAGCACGGCGACATGGAAAGTCCGGTTGTCACTGCAAACATCTACGAGCAGTGAGTTATAACGCTGGTCCCGTAGATGCAAGTGCTAATTTAGTTCGTATAGGTTGACGTTCTCATACCTTACTCGTACGTCACAGTGGCCATTGATCATTGCTTCCTCGGAGCTGACATTGATCTTCTTTCAGCGCTCCTGTCTTTGGGTACAAAGAAGGTAACTTTTCCTGGAACGGATCACACCAAGTCTCACCGCTGACGTGTCTTCTAGTTTCTCGGCGAAGAAGACATGTGGGCACTTCCAGCTGAAGATTCGGCAGAAGCGCTTTCCCATCGCGTTATGGATACTTGGCAACACGAAGTCAACTCCGTCAAATCTGGCAAGAAGAAGAAGGCTTCGCTCACTTTAGCCGTCATCAAGGCTTATGGATTTCCTTACCTCGTTGCAGGCATGCTGAAGGCAATCTATGACATGCTCAGTTTCCTGCAACCCCAATTGCTCCGACTATTGTTGAATTTCGTCTCAAGCTATGGGACGGACCACCCCATGCCTGCTGTCACCGGATTTGCGATCAGCATTTTATTCTTCATCGCCGCCAACTTCGCAACAGCTATTCTACATCAATATTTCCAACGATGTTTCACCACGAGTGAGTATAAAGCTCGCGTCCCGATGGAAGAAGCATGACTGATCATCAACCTAGCCATGCGTATTCGTGGAGGCTTGGTCACTCTTATTTACCGCAAGACTCTTGTTCTCAGCAACGGCGAGAAAGCAGGTCGGACAACGGGCGATATCGTCAACCTTCAGAGTGTCGATGCTGTCAGAATTGCTGAGATCACCCAATACGGCCACATCGCTTGGTCGGGTCCTTTCCAAGTGAGCTACAACACCGATGGTTTTCCGGTTTTGCTGATGTCACCTTCGTCCGAAAACAGATTTTGCTCGCCTTTATCTCTCTGTACAGGCTTGTAGGGTGGCAGGCTTTCATGGGGGTGGCGGTCATGGTCATCAGCTTGCCCGTCAACACCCTTATCACTCGACTAAACAAGCGTTTCCAACGACAGATGATGAAAATCAAGGACAAGCGAACCCGAACAATGACCGAGATCCTGAACAACATCAAATCAATCAAATTGTATGGATGGGAGAAAGCATTTACCACCAAAATCTACGAAATCAGAAACAGTGAAGAGCTTCGGATGTTGAGAAAGATCAGCATTGTCATGTCCGGCAGTAATTTCATTTGGCAAAGCACGCCTTTCTTGGTCGCCTTCTCAACCTTTGCAACATTTGTTGCGACCAGCGACCGTCCTTTAACCAGCGAGATCATCTTCCCGGCAATCTCCCTTTTCCAGCTGCTCAGTTTCCCCATGGCCATGTTCGCGCAAGTACTCAACAGTATCATCGAGGCCACTGTTTCTTTGAAACGAGTTGAAGATTTCATGGCGGCTGACGAATTGGATCCCAACGCACGAACCCATATCCGAGCTGCTGACGACCCCACCGGTGGCCCACGAAGCGGGGAAAGTGTGGTGTCTATCAAAGGAGGAGAGTTCCGCTGGTTGGAAAACTCTGCAGAACCTATCCTGCAAGACATCGACTTGGAAGTTACCAAAGGCGAGCTCCTTGCCGTCATTGGTCGGGTCGGGGATGGTAAAACTTCTTTGCTCGGTGCTATCCTCGGTGAGATGACCCGTTCAGACGGTTCTGTCACTGTTCGCGGCGAGGTTGCGTACTTCTCCCAAAACTCGTGGATACTCTCCGCCACCGTAAGGGACAACATCATCTTCGGACATCGATTCGACCCAGCCTTTTACGAACAGGTCCTGGACGCATGCGCTCTGAGACCAGATCTCGCTGTGTTGCCAAATGGGCACATGACTGAGGTCGGTGAAAAGGGTGTATCGCTTTCTGGTGGACAGAAAGCTCGTATCTGTTTAGCTAGGTAAGTATTGTCGCTTAGTGTACCGATTAGTCGCTCATGTGTCTACCCACAGGGCTGTCTACGCGCGTGCAGATCTCTACCTCCTCGATGACCCGCTTGCCGCCGTAGATTCTCATGTCGGTCGTCACATATTCGACAAGGTTATTGGCCCCAACGGTCTCCTGAAGGGCAAGGCTCGGATTCTCTGCACCAATGCTGTTACCTTCCTTCCTCAGGCCGACCAGATCGTCATGCTTCGTCGGGGTATCATACTGGAGCGAGGCACATACGACAATGCCATGGGAAACCCTTCTTCTGAGCTGTATAAACTTATCACTGGCCTGGGCAAGCAGTCCGCAAAGGGTGGAGATGAGTCTGATGGATCTGCCACCCCTACCGTCGTCGAGGAGTCAAGTGATATCGAAGACGACATATCGGAAGACATCCAAGATGCGGACAGTTTGAGGAAACGCAAGAATCTCAGGCGGATGAGCACGGCTTTGATGCGAAGATCTTCCGTGGTTTCGGTTCGACAGGCGAAACGAGAGGCTCTTCGTGATCTGCGTGAGAGTGGCAAACCGAAGGAACACGTCGAGAAGGGAAACGTCAAGCGAGGAGTCTACAAGCAATATATCAACGCTTCATCCAAGATCGGTTGTGCTATTTTCTTAATAGCGATGGCGTCCGGTCAAGGATTAAGTATTTTGAGCAATTTCGTTCTCAGATCGTGGGCGGGCCAAAACTCCGAAGCAGGCGGTAATACCAAAGTCAGCACTTACCTCCTCATTTATGGCCTCACCGGTTTCTCTGGCAGTTTGCTGAATGTCATCTCGTTCGCGACACTGAGGCTTGTCTGCGCTTTGAAAGCCAGCAAGCATCTGCACGACCAATCTTTCGGCGCTTTGATGCGCAGTCCCTTATCCTTTTTCGAGCTTACCCCGACTGGACGGATCTTGAACCTCTTCTCCAGGGATATTTTCGTCATTGATGAGATCCTCATCGGTACCTTTGCGGGATTCTTCCGTACTGTACGTGTATACTCAGTTGCGAGGGGACCATCTCGCTGACTCGGCGCCGGCACTTGCATTTTACAGGGTATTTCAGTCATTGGCGTAATCGTTGTTATCGCACTTGGTGCACCTGCAGTCCTCCTTCTTTTCATCCCCTTGGGCATCTTCTACAGCATCGTAATGCGGTGAGTGTTGCATGAAGCATTATAATGACAAGCTGATCCGAAATCCTTAGATATTATCTTGCATCTTCTCGAGAGCTCAAAAGACTGGATGCTGTCTCTCGTTCACCTATCTTTTCTTTCTTCGGCGAGACATTGTCTGGTCTCCCAGTCATCCGGGTAAGTCGTCTTACGATCTTCTACGGTTCAAGTGTTGATTGTGTACTGATCGTGGCACTCATGTAGGGGTATGGTCAAACTACTCGCTTTATCGCCAATAACGAAGCGCGTGTTGACCGTAATCAAGCTTGCTTTTTCCCCGCCATGATCATCAATCGATGGCTGGCTATACGACTTGAATTCCTTGGAAGCTGCCTGATGTTTTCGACCTCTCTTGTGTCTGTGATCGTGTTGATCACGTCAAACAGCATCGACGCGGGCATGGTCGGTCTGCTCATGTCGTACACAATCACAGTCACCGGCTCTCTAGTACGTCGCAGCGCGTAACGCGGAGATGGAGTAAAGCTGATAACCTTTTCCCGCAGAACTGGCTTGTTCGAAGTGCTTCGGAAGTGGAACAGAACATTGTTTCGGTCGAGCGAGTTTTGGGATACACAAAGCTACCTTCCGAGGCTGCACAGTATGTCCCAGATAAGCAGCCCCCATCCACGTGGCCTGATCATGGATCGATCGAATTTGAGTAAGTTCTCGACCGTTGCTATGCTTTTCCAAATCGTTCGAGAGGCGGTGTCTGATCTGTTTTCACAGCGGTTTCTCGATGCGATACCGACCAGAACTCGACCTCTGTCTCAAGAGCGTATCATTTAAGATCAACGGCGGGGATCGGGTTGGAGTTTGCGGTCGTACTGGTGCGGGCAAGTCTTCATTGACTTTGGCTCTGTTCCGTATTCTTGAAGCAGCCGGCGGACGGATCCTTATAGACGGCGTCGACATTGCTGCGATCGGGCTACACGACCTAAGAAGTATTGTGTCGATCATCCCACAGGATCCACAGTTGTTCGAGGGTAGCTTGAGGTGAGTTCGAAAAAATGCACGATACCGAGCTCAGCTAACGTGCCTGCTTCATCAGAACAAACGTTGATCCCACCAATGTATCATCGGACGCGGACATCTGGCAAGCCCTTACTCAGGCATATCTGAAGGACCACGTCATGACCAACATGGGAGGAACGTTAGACGCAGAGATCTCAGAGGGAGGAAGCAGTGAGTCATGCGTCTCCAGGTTAAACCTGTGTCGCTTCTCATACCAGCATGCTGATGACAACGATGACTGTGCCTCTCAGATCTGAGTGCTGGTCAGAAACAACTCGTTTGCTTCGCTCGAGCGTTGTTACGAAAGACCAAGATATTGGTACTCGACGAAGCTACCAGCTCTATTGACTTGGAAACCGACGAGGCGGTGCAACAGATCTTGAGAGGGTCGGACTTCAATGGCGTCACGACAATCACAGTAAGTTTCGTGGAGTTCATATACGGTGCGCAACGAGTAGGTAGTGATTTTGACGAAATATTGTACCGCCCACAGATTGCCCATCGACTCAATACTATCTTGGACAGTGACCGTGTCCTCGTCATGTCTCAAGGCGAGGTTGCCGAGTACGATACGCCATCGGCACTGTTGAGCAATCCCGAGTCTACCTTCTACTCGCTCGTTCACGAGGCAGGTTTGGGTGATTCGAAGCAGGAATAGGATTTTAGACAGCTATTTGTGATGCTGATATGGAATGCACTATCTTCCGGTACACTTCATGCTTGTAATGGGGAATCCAGATGGTTATGCATGGGTTATGTTGGATTCATGGCTGCTGCATGCTACCGAGAATGGTTTTGCTTGAGAAACAGCAATTAGCAAGGTGTCGGAATGGGCAACACCTACGCGTATTTTTTTTTGCCTCGACTTCGGTTAATCCCTTGTAATGTAACCGGGGAGCTGCAGCACTCGCAAGCAAGCGGCGTTCTGTGACCACCAAATGTCAGCAGTAGGACAGTCATCTTTCACCATTATTCAAGTGGAGTTTGAGTTCGTACCGGGCTACAATCAATGAGAGGAGAGCTACACAGTTGACCGCGCGCTATCGACGATGTCAGCGAAATCAAGACCCATCGCAACTTCATCCTCCTCCTCATCAAATCTGCTCCGTTCTCCACTCACTTCATCTCAACGCGAGATCCTCTACTCCCAACTCCGGAAAATACTAGACAGCTATCTATCCCACCGACCGTTCTTTCAGAGGTTATTGACAGCAGGATTCGTGGCTTATTGCTTGGGGACGACGTGGGCTGCAGTCACGGGTAGAGGGGGTCAGAAGGGTGGTGTGAAGGAACGTGGAGGTGGTAGGAGAGGCAAAGGTGGTGAGTTGGTTCAATCACCGTGTCAATTCCTACTTCTTGCACATTCGCCTTGCCTTATACTGTCCCCCTCCCCCTCTATAAAAGCACGCTTTCCCCGCTTCAAAGCTTTGTCGATGCACTCAAAGGCCACAGGTTTTATCTATATTACAGCTGTCCTTCACAGCACCAGACAGGGTATACTGACTGAAGAATCACTCATCCTTTCCATCCCATCTCAGGCCCCAAGAAACCGGTCGCATCCGTCAACGATCCCTTGTTCCACGTCCGTCTCAAGCGACTGATGCGGATAGTCATTCCCAGTCTGAAGAGCAGAGAAGCTGTGATGTTGGCTCTGCACAGTGCTTTCTTGGTAGGGCGGACAGGGTTGAGTTTGTATGTGGCCGAGCTGGATGGAAGGTGAGTGACTAACCCTTTTGAGGTTTCGTCGGAGGGAGGGATGAGATGGCGGCACCACTGGATTCATTGGAAGAGTCATGCTTGTCGCGTCTGAAGCTACCGAAAAGACGACGAAGCCCCGGCTCACGACTCGCTTCCAACCGTCATTCAGAATCGTCTCTTCCCTCGTCACAGCTCAACCACATCTTTTCTTGTTGAACCTTGCCAAGTGGCTCTTGGTCGCTATACCCGCCACATACACCAACTCGATGCTGGAGTATCTTCAGTCCGAGCTAGGCTTGGCATATAGAACGAGGTGAGTTAGCTGTATCAACCCTGGGATCCTCCCTGTCAACTCTCGGGATCACAACCTGTTCGAAGCTACCTAGACACCTGATGATGTTGCAACTTGGAATCGAGCCAAATACCGGCCTGCTAATCTCGCTCGCTGATTAGACTCACGAAACACGCCTTGAGCACATACCTTGAACCACCCGGACTACAGTCTTCCGATTCCCAGGTAACCACGGAAAAGGGTGTCACCCCAGACGTCAGTGGAGAACAGCTCTTCTACAAATTGGCAAATCTGGACGATAGGATCAAGAATGCCGATCAGTACTTGACCGTCGACATCCAGCTGTTCAGTACGAAGCTGGCGGAGATATACTCGAACATCGCCAAGCCTGTTTTGGACGTAATGTGAGTGTTGTGGCTTTTAGGATCGGATGGGGACACAAGATCGGCGCAAAGGGCAAGAGAAGAGGCATCAAGTGTTGGGTCTACTAGAGCAGCGGGCTGACCGATCTCACAGTTTGTATAATTACCAGCTTTCGAGAAACGTCGGTGCGGAGGGCTTGGTCATTTTAACCATTTTGGTTCAAGCTAGTGCATGTCTGCGTAAGTATCGCTATCACGCGTCACAGAGGGAGTTGCCAATGCGAGGTTCGCGCAGTACGAGCCATCACGCCACCATTCGGAACGTACGCTGCACATGAAGGCAAGTCATCACCCTGTGTGCCATTCATTAGGGTTAACAGATTCCTCTCCATCAGCCACACTGGAAGGAGAACTTCGATTCACTCATTCACGACTCCTTGAATCAGCTGAAGAGGTGGCGCTGTATCACGGCGAAGAGTTCGAAAAGAATGTCATCGAGAGAGGATATTTCGCTCTGGTCAAGCATGCTAATCGAGTCTTGAGGATCCGGGTGTGGCATGGAATGGCGGAAGAAGGTGTGATCAAGTGGGTCTGGGGAAGTCTAGGCTTGTGCATATGCGCGATACCTGTGTTCGCGGGTGATCTGTTGGGCATGCAAGGCGGTGATTTGGGGAGCAGAACAGAGGGTGAGTCCGAAAGCTCATCGATATACGTCCGTGATAGGAGGAGCTCATCTCGATCTCACAGGTTTCGTCACCAATCGAAGACTGTTGTTGTCCTCGAGCGACGCCTTCGGACGGGTCATGTACAGCTACAAGGTGAGGCACATCGGCGCTCCGCCCAGTGTAATGGGGCTGATCAAGCGCTGTTGCAGGAATTGGCTGAACTTGCTGGATACACCGCGCGAGTCTCGGATCTGTTCGACACGATGGAAGACGTGAAGAAGGGCAACTATCAGAAGAAGCTTGTGAGCAGCGCCAGTGTCGAGGACAACGCGAAGCGTATGTGTACTTGCTTCCAGCGAACGAACGTGAAGGCAGGTCTGACCTTGCATACCTCCTGTACAGTGCTTCAAGGCAGAGGGAAAATCATAGAGTCGGAAGAAATCCGGTTCGACCAGGTGCCGTTGATCAGTCCTAATGGTGATGTCTTGGTGAAATCAATGAGCTTCAATGTCGAGCCGGGGGTAGGTTTGATTGAGCCCCCAACCAAAGATGTAGACAGCTCGCCACAAGCTGACTGTTCGCTTCGTAGAAACATCTGTTAATCGTCGGGCCGAATGGCTGTGAGTGAACATCCAGACACTGTGAAAGAGTATAGTTGACGCCTCTAAAGGCGGAAAAAGCAGTCTTTTCCGAATCTTAGGAGGACTTTGGCCAGTGTACGGTGAGTCATGCCACCCATAAGTCTCGCAAGCGCTGAAACGTATCTCCAGGCGGTACCGTCTACAAACCACCCGCAAGGGAATTCACATACATACCTCAACGGCCTTACCTTTGTACCGGGACCCTCCGAGATCAGATCATCTACCCTCACTCCCACGCCGACATGAGAGCGCGCAAAGTGACCGACGGTGATCTTTCCAAGATACTGGAGGTTGTGGAGATGGGTCACATCGTGGAACGGGAGGGTGGATGGGACGCCGTGAGGGAATGGAGGGATGCACTGAGTGGTGGAGATAAGCAACGTATAGCAATGGCCAGACTGTTCTATCACAAGCCGAAGGTGAGCAGTGGCTTCATGGGAATCAGCACTGCTCGTACGAGGCACGCAGAACTGATGGATGTTGGCCACGAAGTATGCTATATTGGACGAATGTACCAGCGCGGTGACCCTCGAGATAGAGAAGGTCATGTATGATCACGCGACAGGTGAGCTCGCAAGCATCCCTCACCTTTTTCCCGCACGCAACAACTGAGGCCAAGTGTGATCGTTCAGCCCTCGGTATTACGTTGATGACGGTCAGTCATCGTCCCTCGTTATGGAAATATCACTTCATGGTGCTTCAGTATGATGGCATGGGAGGTTACATCTTGTGAGTTCTCATTGTCGCTCAAGACAACTTGTTCATGGCCTGACTCTGCCAACTAGCACGGAGCTGGATGCCGAACGTCGATTAGCTTTGCAAGAGGAGAAACAGGATCTAGAGCACAAATTGCTCGAAGTTCCCAAGCTGAAATCTCGACTGGAAGAATTGAAAGCTGTCAGAGCGGAGAGAGAAAGGGCAGCAGGAAAAGAGGTCAGATATACTGCCACTGCATAATCAATAGGTCGTATGTCTAGAGGGGCGGTCCATGACGACGGGGCCCGAATTGGGAACGGGAGCAAAAGAACGTGTGTCTGCGTGCCACATGCCAATGGTGGCACTAGCTTGAAAATGTACCGAATTGGGTAATGACGTCACACCTGGGACACCCAAAAGAGGATGTTACAAAAAGCAGTCCAAGTGCTCTCTCTCTCTCTTTGCCCTTAAAACCCCTCGATTTCCCTTTCCCATCTTCGTCTTCCCGTCTCAGCAACATTTGCTCTTTCATCTTTCGTCACTTCTCTCTCTCTCCTTTCAAGCCCCGCACTATTTCGCTCTACTTACCACTCTCGTGTCGCCAAAGTAGTAAACAGTACGTCGATCGACCCTATCTCCATCACCGTCATCGGTCATTTCCCTCATTTCCCGGCACACCTCATTCCATAACACCGCAGTCCTGATGGATCCCATTCCCCCCCTTCCCAATCCCATCCATCCGTCCATCCGTCCATCCGTCCCATCTATCTCATTCCATCGTTTCACTCTTTCGTTTGCCGCTCGCACAGCTAACCATTGCTTTTCTCTCATACTCATCAAGAGTCATACATTCTACTCGTCTCTTCGCTATCTCTCCCTCTTCTCTCGCCAACCTCGGATTGAACCAAACACTCAACACCACACGACAGCCATCGATCCGCAATGTCCCACTTTGATACACTCTCACGGACCACGTCCAAGGCGGGTTCGACAGTGTCGAGGAACCAGTCCTTGGTAAGTGGCCCTGCTAGCTACACTTCCCGCCCCCTTCCATGCGCTCCAGCCTCCCCGAGCTTCGAGCTACTGTGACGAAGGGGTGGGGCCTCGCATACAACAAGGGACAAGACTGATAACAGTCTCCCTTACAGATCAAGAAGAACACAGCCCCTCATGAGCTTAAGCCCTCCGACATCCTTATCGAGCGGTTCACCGCCTGGAAGCAGATTGTCAAGATGCTCATCTGTGGGTGGCGTTTCCCTCAAGACAAGAGTGAAGCTGACGGATCCCTCAGCTTACTTCGAGGGTATCGCTGACATTGAGGCCAACACTTCCAAGGAGCTTACCAAGCTCGGCGCTGTGATTCAGGTTCCATTCAGACCCGGAAACCAGTTTCTTGGTGAGGGCGGTATGCAGGTGAGTCCAGCAGCTCCGTGGTCATCTGGTCTTGGCTGATTTTCCCTCTTTCCAGGATGTCTTCTACACTATCCGGGACAAGACCAGAGTCATTGCCGACTCCCACTCCTCTCTCGCTCGAACCATCGAGTCTTCAATCGTCCAGCACCTGCAGAAGCTCCGAACCGAGATCAAGGCGCACATCAAGAACGTCCAGATGGACACTGGCAAGCTCGCTACCTCCGTCGCCAAGGAGAGGGAGATGTCCACCAAGTCTATCGCCGACCTCGCCAGGGCAATCGGTGCTGTCAACCACACCCCCATGCAGGTTTCTGCCAAAGAGGACCCCTTCGCTGTCAACATGGCAGTGTTGAAGCAGCTTCAGAAGCAGGTCAACGAGGAGAACTCTCTCCAAAAGTCCGTCATCATCATGCAACAAAACTCGGCTCATTTTGAGGAGGGTATCGTTCGATCTATCCAGTCCGCTTGGGCCACCTTTGACGAATGGCAGACCCGAATGTCTGCCTCTGTTCAGGAGACTTGGCGACACCTTGGTGTCAACATGGCTCAGCTCATGCCTGACAGGGAGTGGATCTCTTTCGCTGCTCGATCCGACCATCTCCTCGACCCTGAGACTCCTCTCCGAAACCCCGACCACATCGATTACCCTGGCCGAAACGACCCCTCCGTCACCCCCGTCTACACTGGTCTCCTCGAGCGAAAGAAGCGATTCACCAAGACTTACAAGGAGGGATTCTATGTCCTCACCCCCGCTGGTTACTTGCACGAATACGCCTCATCAGACCCTACCACTGCCACTCACCCCATCTGGAGCTTGTTCCTTCCCGCTTGTACTCTTGGCCCACCTTCATCTGCTACTACCGCTAAATCGCACAAATTCCACATCGAAGGTCGAAAGGACGGTACTTCAGCTTACGGAAAGACCCCTGGCGGTCGAGGTCTCTTCGGCGGCAGCGAAACTGCTTTCACTTTCAGGGCTAGAAGTCACGAGGAGATGATGGAGGTCTGGAACGACTTGCGAATGCTTGTCGCTAGGTACTTGGTCGCAAGTGAGCAAATGGAGCGAGATGGATTGGTGGCCCAGGCCGTCCGAACCGTCGGGTGAGTTAGACTCGTTTTGGCCCAATCCTGCAAGGCGCTGATATGTTGTCATAGCTACGAAGATGAGGAAGCCTCGGAAGAGGGTGAGGAGGAGGACGAGGAGGAGGGTAGCTCAGTCGAAGAGGACGAGGGTGAAGAGGAGGAAGAGGCCGATGCAGCTCACACCGCTGAGGAGGAAGTCCCCGCCTATACTCACGGTGACTCTGGCCCCGTGGAGGTCGGACCTAACGGTTACGCTGTGAGTCCTTCGCACGCTTTTTGAATAGCCATACTTCGTTGGCTGAGCTTCACAACCTCGTATTCAGCTTGACAAGAAGGCACAGCCTGAGCTTGGCGCCCCTGCCACTGGACCAGACGCTGGCGAGCCCCGTCAGTTGTCCCGACGTGAGGAGAAGGCACCCGCCCGTGAGGAGCCTACAACCGGTGAGGCTCTCTCCTCCGCTCCCGCTCCCGCTTCAACTGTCTCAGGTGCAGGTGTTGGGTCGACCAACACCTCCGGCAATGCTTCCAGACCCGAGGACACCCTTGGCGAGGTAATTCATGCTCCTGCGCCTGTCACTAGTGACGGTGCAGCTGCCGATGCTGGTCCTGCTCCCGAGCCCGAGACCCCCACGCACGATGAGGAACAACACTCCAAGGGGTTGCTCTCTCGTTTCACGGAAAACTTCACCGGGTCTGCGAAGAAGGAGTAGAGAAAATGATCCGATTCACCTGCACCTTGGCATTTTGTCGGATAAATGCGATGTTCATGCACCGTACTGATCACCATTTTGATTCTTGTAGCCGACGAGTAAACCCCGAATCTTTCCCCACCTTGCGTTGTTTGGTTGTGAAAAATGAACTTTGATTGATTTCTTATACTTGTTTTTCCTTTCGTCTTCATACATATTTGAACTGAGAAAGCTTCTTTAATATTGGTCTGTCGTGGAAATAGTTGGAATTTTAAAGCGATGAATGATTTTATCGATCGTCCAGTGATGGAACCCCAAGGGCAGAGTTTTCGCAGTGTCACTCATCTGACCCAGTGCCATGATGTCCCAATGATGACGATTCCATCGTTAATCTATCTATGTATGCTGAGTACCCGAGCTCATCTTCTTCTTTTGTTAGTCGTCAAAGTCCTCATCATCCTTCTTGCTTCTCTTGTCCTTTCGTATTCTCTCTTCTCCATCTCCTCCATTGTCAGCTCGACCAAGATCGGGCCAAACTCTTCCTTCTCCCACCAATCTCTCCACACACCCACGAGACCTTTCGGACCTCGTTTCATATTGACTCTGGGTAAAGCTCCTCTCTCCCATTTCGCCTGTTCTTCCGGATGAGTGGCAGCGAACAGTTCCATCTCGAGAGCATCACGTTTGTGCTTGAGCAGTTCTTCGTGGATCGCAAATGTCACGAGGGGGATGGCTTCGCCCGTGAGTCCGAGTTCGGTACAGTATTGTTTTGCGAACGTCGAAGGGGGCAGAGACGATGACAGATCCCATTCGATCCGATCGCGAAGTATGTGAGAGTATATTTGGACGTCGAGCTGTATGAAATCACAACAGCAATAATAGGATAGTCAATCAGTATCGACCGTCATGAAATTCACCGTGAAACATTGTGAGGCCAAGTGGGCAGAATTTGTACCCACGTTGACAATGATTCGACAGTCGGCTTCCTCCCAAGCTTGCTCCCGGTCCCTCTCCTTCTCCCTCGCATCCTTCTCTTCTTCAGCCTCCGCATCTACCTCTTCGGCACCGTTATCTTGCTCCTCTGCACCTCCGTCAACTTCCATCGCATCATCCACCTCGTCGTCGCTGAACACCACATCCTCCTCCGTCACCTCCTCGTTCGATATATCTATCTCTGCCACGTTCTGATGTTCTTCCAACTGAGCTTTGATGAGCTCCGAGATGACACTGGCATGTGGGTGAGCGGGGATTCCTACGTCTTCGCAGAATACTACGGAGAAGTGCAAGGTGTCGATGAATGGCTCTACGAGATTCCCAACAGCATGTCAATTTCCATATAGACATTGACCCAAGTGGGACCTAGACCCACCATTGATGTTCCACAAGAAGCGATCCTTGACCTTGATCCCCTGGTGATCTGGATTATTTGAGGGTACGTCGAGATCAATGATGATAGGGACCAGCAACTCTGGTCGATCGGCTTCTGCTTCCAGCAACTCTTCGGACCTGTCGATTGACAACCACATCCAATATCAGTATCGACGTTGAGCCAATCTCAGACCCTGTTCCGATTACATGACTCACGTATAAGCATGTTTGGTACCTCTGGCCGGCTGACTTCTGACCCTTTCACCCGGCGTTCTGTCCCCCAACCAAGTCCATCCTCTCTCCATCTCATCCTTCTTTTTTCTCAACTTGCTAACTTTTGACGCGGCATGATGGTCTCCTCCGGCTCCGAACATGGAAGAATCCCTATCTTTTCTAGGTCTACCCGGGCCTCTCTTCTTCCGACCAAACGTCTCATCTTCGGGATCCGAAGCTGGTTCATCGACCTCTGACAGCTCGCTCTCGTCATCATCATCGTCGTCTTCGTCATCTGAAGCTTTCTCCGCATAATTCACCACTCTTCCTCTTCGACCAGACAATCCCAATGCTGCCGAAGATGCCACCGCGGCAGTCGATCGTCGACCTCCTCCTGTGCCGGCACCACCACCTCCAACGTTGAACGGGGTTGGAGAATCGTATCGAGGGGTACTTGCGCCTGAACCTCCACGTCCGGAGATGTTCATCTCTCTATCCATTTCTGCCATGAACAGTTCCCTTTCTCGAGGTCCGCCGGTGATATGTTCAGGTTGGATGAGTCCTGTCACACCGGTTCGTAATCTGGAAGGATAGGTGGTATGCAATGCCTGACTGGTCGGCGCAGTGGACAAACTGGGATCAGAGGTCGGCTGTCCAGGTGGTGGGAGAAAGAAGGGTAATGGTCCGGGAGGATAAGATCCCGGGTGACGATAGATGGCCGGTGCGTATGAAGGTACAGCTGCAAGTGTACGAGCGGTAGATGCATGTCCATGTCCGTTGGACTGGCGATGGTGGCTGCCGTACATGGGTGGTGGAGGTTGCTGTTGGTGAGAGGACCGTGTTGGTGTAGGCTGAGCATGGTTGCCTCGATAGGATCCAGCAGACGGAGGATAGGCTATATTCGGTGGTGGTGGTGGTGGTTGTAGATGTTGCACAGGGCCAATAGGATATGGTCCGTAATGATGTAGGGATGGAGGCACGTATGAGAATTGTGGATGATTAGGGTATTGATGTGACACGTCCGGGGGCGGTATATGGTGCGGTCGTGGTTGTGGTAGCGGTTGTGATGACGATGGATGCAGAGTTGCACGCGTAGAGTCGTGCACGGACATTGTATTTGATGGCCATCCAGGCGGAGGGAAGGAGAATCCATTGGGTTGTCGAGCGGGCATGGCGAGTAAACGAACAGATGGAGTGAATGACGGAGACCATCAGCGATGTGGAACGCAGAAAAGAGAGGAAGCCAGCTGTGGGGAAATGCAAGAATGAGACATACCTGGTGGATTAGTGTCGTTGTTGTTCTGAAACAAGGTTGGAATGCCATGACTCCCCGTCGGTGTAGCATTACCACCACCGCTACTTGACGGTGGCACACCCGAATACCGCGTCGCTCTTTCTCGATTTCGAACAGGATAAGCCATCGCGTTCGATTGTTGCTTGCTCGTCTCCTACAGAGTCGTCTTCAGGCTCCAATCGACCGCTGAAGTGCCACGCTCGATGCTTGTGCCGGAGCAGACCTTGCGGGAGGAGCTCTTGTCTTGTTGCAGTGTGCGACGATGGAGAGAGGGCGACGCGAGGAAGCTAGATTTGCTTTTTCTGGGCCTTTGGAAACATTGACGACCGGAGCAAAGTGAGTGGATCGAATAATGCCTCAGGCTCTCCTGTGACCCCGTCGGACGATGCGCACCGGAGCAGTCCGAGTGAGTCCGAGTGAGTCCGCGTAAATTGTATAGAATGACAGTGTGCATGATGGATGACCAAGACGATCCTGCTTTATGAGTGATCCCATCGAGTTCACTCCAAAAAAGGTATATAGAAGAGCATAGCATACAACGGAGAGATAACTGCTCCTTGCCCCGCCAAGCTTCTCATACGTCGCCGAGCACAATGTTCACCGGTCTGGCAAGTCGCAGATTTTCTGCCATCGTCACAGTGCACTACAGCCGCTGATATCTGTTGATGTCCCATCATAGATCGAACACACCTCTCGGATCTCCTCCATCTCAGACCCATCTTCGCCCGCCAACCCTTCTACAGAAGACGAACAGGGCGGATTCACCTTGACGCTCGACGATGCCGCGCCCATCCTCGGAGATTGCAGCATCGGCGACTCGATCTGCATCAACGGAGCATGTCTCACCGTCACTGCGTTCGGAGATGATTGGTTCAAGGTCGGACTCGCGCCGGAGACCTTGACGAGGACGAATCTGGGCGAGGTCAAAGTGGGAGACAAGGTCAATTGCGAGAGAGCCATGGCCGGTCATACGAGATTCGGGGGACATATGGTTCAGGTCAGTACAGTGGATCTTCCTTCTTCCACAAGGCTCTCTCCTACTTCTTTTCTTTTCTGCGCAGAGCGCCGAGCCGATCGTCCAAGTCATGCCTTACTGAATTCGATGCTGACTTTTGATGAAAATCGATCGCAACAGGGTCACGTCGACAGCACAGCCACGATCATTTCCAAGAAACCCGACGGTGACTCGATCCGATATCGATTCCAACTGCCCCCCTCTACCACTCTCCTGCCGTACATCGTCGAAAAGGGCTATATCACACTCGACGGAGCCTCACTAACCATCACCGAGGTCGACGACAGAGAAAGATCGTTCGGTATCATGCTCATCGCTCACAGTCAGGAGAAGTTGACCCTGACGTCGAAGGATGTGGGAAGCACAATCAACGTCGAGGTGGATTGTGTGGGCAAATATGTGTTGGGAAGCACGGAGAGGATCGAGGCGATGGTGGACAGGATCGTCGAGAAGAAAATGAAGGAGAAGGGTTTGCTATGATCATAATGGATTGGTAGTGAGTAGTGTGGGCTGGAAGTGGGTGTCGACTCGCTCGTATCGCAAGGGCGGGCTCACTAGCGATGTTAGGAGGTTGTCTCATTTAGAATCTGGATTTGTCATTGGTACGATAGATAGACGATGTACAGATTGAGTGCTACGTCATATCCGACTGTAGTGACTGTTCCTTGTACCATCAGTACAGCTTTGACGAAGCCCCGCTCACATCGTAGGTCAGACAAAGGCCAAAAAAGACAAGACTGCCCTGTTCAGCCTTCCCTCCTGTCTGATACTTGGTCCAGATTTGCAAACTGGATCGAGGATCACTCACGTCTCAGATAAGTCGATGGCTTGCCGACTACATGCGACACTATCTTCTACGACCAGCATGAACGAGAACCGTTGTCCTGCCCTCTCTGTATCTGTAAGGGGTGTATGAGCCCAAACTCACGCGACAAGATATATAAGCCAATCGGTGATGGACCTGCTTCTTACTCTTCCTTCATCCGCTCTCACGATCATACCCTACTTCCTCGAGCTCATTCGATCTCATCGCCTAACGAATTAACGAACTTTACGACTCGCCATAATCACAATCAGCACGAATTGAATCACTTGCAGATCATTTTGCATAGCTGAACTAAATCCCACCCATCATCGACACACCCCCGTTCACTTACTGCCGCCGTAGCTTCGCTGCTCCCACAATCACATTCTGACAACACCCCCGACACTCGTCCACCTACCAGACGAACTTCTTCGAGCCACTTTGAACCGGCAACACCATCCACACTACTCTCACAATCCACGACCCCAACCCCAAACCCACACCCACATCTACACAATGCACTCCACCACCGTCTTCGCCACACTTTCCGCTCTTCTTCCCCTGCTCACTCTCACCTCCGCTCTTCTTGGACCTCATCAACTCCACTCCCGTTCAGTCTCCGACACCCAGATCCTTCAATATGCCCTGACGCTCGAACATCTCGAATCGACATTCTACTCCACTGCCCTGGACCGATTCTCCGAATCCGACTTTACTGCTGCCGGATACCCATCTTGGGTCAGGGGTCGAATCAGTCAGATTGCCGAACATGAGAGACAACATGTCGATCTTTTGTCTGGAGCCTTGGGCAAAGATAAGGTCGATGCGTGTCAGTACAAGTTCCCTTACGACGATGTCAAGGGGTTCGTCGGACTCAGCAGCGTCTTGGAGAGTGTCGGTGTTTCAGCGTATTTGGGCGCAGCGGCTAGTATCGCCGAGAAGGCTTATCTGACTGTTGCAGGATCGATCTTGACCGTGAGTGGGATCTACCTTCCACACATCGCGGAGCGTTTGACATGGGCTCTCACAATGATTAATCTTGGCTTTCCACTAATTCGCCACAGACCGAAGCACGTCATCAAGCCTGGTTGAGCTCTGCCGCACTACAAGGTCCCGCATGGTCAGGTCCCGAAGACACCCCCTTGGACTTCAACGAGGTCTTCTCCCTCGCATCCTCCTTCATCGTCTCCTGTCCTTCCAATAACCCTGCCCTGCCCTTCAAAGCTTTCCCAGCACTCACAATCTCATCCGACGGATCATTGACTTATCCCACCGCCAAACTTGACGGTGATTATCTCTTAATCGCCGAGGGTCTGACTAGTAAAACGTTCCCTATTCACGGTGGAAAAGTCGACTTACCCAAGAATATACAAGGTCTTGCGTATGCTGTGGTTACTAGTGAGAAGGAAGCGAGCAAGGTTGGCGATGATAACATTCTCGCAGGTGTTGCTATCTTGGTCAGTACCTGACTCAATCTTCGGTCGAATCAGTCAGTACTGATGGACAATTTCTTGCAGGACTACCCGTTCAACAGCAAGGTATCCAACCACGTCCCAAAATTCTAGACGTTGATGAGGCCCACTTAGCTGTTCGAACAAGAAAAGCCATAGCAGATGTATCATTATACCTCCCAATATGACTCGCGGTGCATACGAGCATATAAGAGTCAGCCCTGTCATTCATCCTGTATCAGGAACGCGTTGATTGTGTTCTTCATCTGCGACCTTTCCACCGGACGACCGTGTCGCCGGGCTACATTTTCTGCGATCCAGAACGGTAAAGGAACGGGTTCGTTTTTGTTTGTCCGCGAAGCTACGGTGGACGGGGTAAATGTTGTGAGACAAGCATAACACAACAACGGTGCTAGCGGTGTTGACGAGTCCTTCGGGTCACTCAGTGAGGGCGGATTTGTTTTGGTCAAAAGCGATGTCAAGGCAGATCGGGATTTCCACTCGAGCGCTGATGGGTCAACAGGTCTTTGGAAAGGAAGGTTAGGAAAATTTGGACTGCTAGGAGAGTAAAGCAGGACGTACAGCTGACAAACGGGACACGTAGGACTATCGTTTGCTTGCCCAGGGAACACCAGCTTGTCTCCAGTTCGATTGATCGTTGATACAGTCGATGGATGTGAAACACTTAAACCAGCGATAAATTCTGCAAGTAGAATTCGAGACATGAGTCCATGCCATACAAGATCCACGGATAAAACCTACGCTCTGTTAACATTTCCAAGCTCGTTACCCCTCCTTTACCCCTGGCATCCCTCTTGCCTGCTGGGCCGGCGGCGTCCCATCGTCTGTCGTTTCTCGTAAATCCGTCCAATCCCTTGAGGCGACAATATACCGCAGCCTCTTTCACACTGATGTCTTTCATAGGCTTCAGACGCACCAAACCTCCATCGTCCTTCCTTGCTGAAGCTAGATCAAGGGGTAAGGACCATCCTCGACCAGACGCAGTACCTGAAATCAATCTCTGCGCTTGTCTAGTGGAAGTCTCGCCGAGCAGGAGATGAGAGATGTTCGGGATAGTTTGGGAAACGAAGGTGAGTAGAGAGGATAGGATGTTTGATAGTAGAGCGGGTCTTGAGGGCGGCGGAAGCGATGCGAGGAGGCTCCGAAGATGGTCTAAAGGTTTTGCTGACGAGGCCGATGAAGATGGAAGAGGGAACAGAGGGAGTTCTTAATGCAGCGCAGATGTGTCAGCATACAGAAGTGTTGTCACGCGTGTGGACTGCGTTGAACGACTAACCAGGATCCTTGAGATCGACCGCAATACCGCGACGTATGTCTTCCTGCTTGCCATCCTCCGTTACAACTCCCGCCAAGCGCCGCAGACGATCCTTCAAGTCACCATCAAAGACATCTTCCGCTCTGATTCCCACCCATCCCAAGCCTTTATTCAATCCTTCCACCCAACCTTTTATTTCGTCCAGCCTATCTTCCACACCTTCTAGCGCTCCAGCGAATTCCACATAGACCACCCAGCCTTTCCCCCATACCGGCTCTTTTTCCCCTCTGGTCTTATCTGTCGAAGCGCCATCTCCTCTGCCGACATAAGAACGAGAAAGCAACTGATCGAGCATGACGGTTGATCCGGCTCCCGACGACAGTGCTATCAGAACGTCGCCCGACTGGGAGGGTGGACGAACCGCATGAGAGACGGCGTTGCGCGAAGATGATGATGGATGAGTCGATTTCAGGGGCGGATGGAGAAGCTTGATAAATCGGCCATAGAGGGCGGTCTCGAAGCATGGCCTAAGAATATTGATTCCAATCAGAACGACCCGTGTAAATAGAACAAATCGACACGAGAGATGTTCAATACTTGCCTGCAGTATGTTACACTTCGGATGACATACATGCTCCTCGACATCTTACATCTTTGACAGGTGTTTCTGTCTACTCGACGGACTTGCTTTCGACCTTTGATGTTTGCAATCGACGTGCGTCCGTCAGTGTGACTGTCTCCGCTACGAACCCCACGATGCGACTCACGAGGCATGGCCACTTGCTCTTCCTCCGCCGTACCCTGTCCGTCCGGGTTGTTGCCGCACGACATGGTAGTCTCGAGTGCTTGTTTGGCAGTCTCTCTCACTTGAGTGGGATGATGAAAAGATTGAAACCCCCCTTTTGTAGTTTGAGCGGCAAATGTGGAGGATGTCCGCCTGTTCAGGAAGTCACGTGAGAACCTCTGCTGAACGGCTGAAATGGGAATCAATGCCCCTGATCACAGCTCGTCTGAAAATGGAAATCTATTTCTGAACCTCTCCATCCTTGTCAATCCATCTTCATGCATAACGACAGGGACCATCACCCCTGGAGCAGTAGATCAACAGCTTATCCGCAAAGATTTCGATATGTATAGATGACCCAAAGTGCAAGAGGGAGGACGAGCAAGATGAGCAGTGAATATACACCCTTCAAGAAAAGACGGATAACAGTGAGTGATACCTTTTTGGTTCACTTTGAACCCGTACACAAGCTCATACTCTTGGAATAGAGGGCGTGCGATAGATGTCATCGCGGAGGAATACGGGTGAGTCGTCGCGAGATCTGCTACTCAAGAACAAGGCTCTCGTTGATTCTTTGTCCCGTCAAACAGTGCTCCGTAGGCACAGTCCCTTTAGTGTGTGGGCCCTGTTCAGCATTTGGTTCGGAATGTACCTATGATAGACCAATGAAGCGGCGAGGCGTGAGTCGTCAGCTCGCAGCGAATCCTTTAATGTAGGGCTGACTTGCCCGGCAGCCCCCTGCGAGATCACGACGGTCAGATTCAGATCTTGTCAAGTCGAAATCGGAACCGTCACCGGTATTTGACGACCACGAGGGATGGACATATCAAGACATTGCGAGCCATGAGCATATCGAGGCGCTCGTTCGTGACTACTACACCATAGCGTATCCAATGTGGGCAACCTCGCTTACTTCCTTCTTGCTCGATGACAAGCTGAAGCCTCTGCTTTTTCAGATTGCCCTACTTCCACTGGCCCACGTTCACCTCGAAGATCAGAGACAGACTATACACTCAAGATCCCGCACTTCACGCAGTGACTATGGCCGTCTGCGCAATCACCTCTGCACGTGTACGCGACGGTGCTCGTCCTTGCCCTTTCGAACCGGATCACCAATCTTCCTCCTCGAGCTCGAAACTCGACCCGCCTCCAACATCTGAAACATTCTATCGAGCATCGATCGCCTCTTTCCCAACTGATATCACACGTGCATTGGACATCAACTTCAAACGTATGAAACTCCTGTCCTGTTTACTGTGTGTACAGTATGGCGATCTCGCCAGTGCAAATGGTCATATCGGTGATTATCTAACTATCTGTGCGGTGGACGGTTCTTTCAATGAGTCGAGATGGCCTCCGGGTCTGAACGAGATCGAAGTGCAAGAAAGGCGACGATTGGTACGTGACATCATCCCTTGCTCCCTGAAAGTGTGATTCACTGACGATTCGCCGATAGTTTTGGTCAGGCTATCAAATAGAGGTGTACATCGCTACGACGTGGAATGGCATCGTTCGGCATCGTGAAGCACAAAGTACTGTCCTCTATCCAGCTGAGGTACATTGCGACGAAGACATAACTCCAGAAGGCATCCTTCCCCCTTCACAGCATCACCAATCACTCTCGTTCCTCAGGGGCTTCAACTTTGTAAACGACCTTTATCGGATCCTGGAACATGCTGTTTCTGATCTTCGAACCCGTAATCAGGCTTTCGACAAAGGGAACCCGATTGCAGCATTATACTCCCGGAACAATTTCAGTCGGTCGAATCCCGCAGGTGGTCCTAGTCCTGACGAAGTTTTGGGGCTAGTCGAGAAGCTATATGAAGCCTTGCCGAAGGAGTTTAGGGGGACCAAAGAACCAACGGGAGACATGGAGCAGGATCGCTTCGGACATCAAGGTGAGCTTGAAACCATGGAAGTAGTCAGACGAAGATCTGACATGAGATCAGCGGCCAACATCATAATCACGTTGCAGACTGTCAAGATGGTCATGGCCGGTATGGCAGAGTGGTCGGTGGAGCAACGATGTACGATCGCGGGAGAATTGCTTGATGCGTTATCGACGGTCCCCGCGTTGTACATTCGCGCTTCAGGTGCCACCATGGTGAGCCACGCATACTACCATGCTGTGATTCCTTGCTGACAGATAAATAAAAATAGATCCATCATCTCGCAGGTGTCGGCCACCTCCTGGCGTCTATCATCTCCTCGCCAATCTCGCCTTCCGCGTATGTCCACGTACGAACCGTATTGCTCAACATGGCGGATCTGCTGGCGACTCTGGAACCGCAACTTAAAGCCGCTGGCGCGGCGCCTAGCATCAGGAAGCACGTGGAAAGAATCGACAGATACATGTTGAGCGCTACCGAGGCTTCCGTAGCTAGAGGCAGCAGTGTGAATGCTAGAGGGGTAGGCCGTTGTTCCTCTCCTCCGCAAGCAATGACGTGGAACTGATCGTCTCGGTCCGTGGCTCAGCTCAACTTCGCGGTGTCGCAGGCGCCCAATGCCTACTCATTCAGCGCCAGTCCTCCCTCCCTGTCCTCGCAGATGTCGAATCTGGTGACATCTACGTCCCCGTCCAATTCGCAGATTCAAGTCACGACTGGTTACTCCGATCAGCCTGCGGCTGTCATGAAAAGCGAATACCCGGTTGTTCCTCTGGATCGACCACAGGGCAACTCAGTGGAGTCTTTGACCATCGCACAATTACCGGACGATGTTGACACTCTAAGCGGAAGACAAAACCCCAATTCATACCTCATGTCAGTAGGAGATGGACAGCATCAGCAAGCATGGACGAACGATTCCAACCAATATCAACTCCAATTGCCTGACAATCTGTGGGCTGATTGGCCTTTCATTTATGGGGAATATGGATCACAAGAAGGAGCATTCGAATTCCTCGCTCCGGGTACGATGGGCGGTGGCGGCGGGAATGCGAGTGGCGCAGGGACAGTTCCATGGCAGGAACCAGAGTAGGTGGAGTGACGATTGCGGTGGGGCCGCAACAAGTTCCTTCAGGCATAGACCAGGGGCCGCCGCATTACGATACGCGCCTTGGCTCTATGATCCCACTTTTCACTACAGCGACTGTATTGGGCCACAGTTATTGTGCGCTCAGATGTGCTGTCAGGACTGGACCCCCATGGTCAAGGCAAAAGGAGTCACAAGGATTAGAAGGGGAACTTCATATGCAACCGGTGCTTATGAAGTAATTGTGAACAACGATATATCTTGTATAATAAAGGTATAATAAAGGTATAAATCAGAGAATGACAAGGTCAAATAAAGGAAAGTACGTTAAGAGGGAAATAGATCCAAGATGGATTATAGATGTGATATCCGATGTCTACTGAGATCTATCTTTTCTCTAAGCCTTCCAGGGGAACCCTTTGCCTGATGAGCGACACGCCATCAGCGATTTGATCCACAACGACCCATCGGTAAGATGGTTTGGCTTGGGAGAAAGGAGACTCACAACCACCACCGAAACATTGAGCAGTGACACCGGACGGTTGAGCTTCGGGAGCAGGGGCAGCCTCAGGCTCAGCCTCTCGCTTCCAGGGGAATCCCTTGCCTATAGAGAAAACCATGATTTAGCAGTGATCTACAGTCGTTATGCTTGAGAGCATAATACTCACAGCCACCACCGAAACATTGAGCGGTCACACCGGAAGGTTGGGCCTCAGGAGCGGCCTCGGGCTCAGCCTCTCGCTTCCAGGGGAATCCCTTGCCTGTTGAGAGTCCAACTCGTATCAGCGATCTGCAGTCTAGTAGCTTCAGAGAGAGATAGCTTCAGAGACTAGTACTCACAGCCACCACCGAAACATTGAGCAGTAACACCGGAAGGTTGGGCCGCAGGAGCGGCCTCGGGCTCGGCGTCTCGCTTCCAGGGGAAACCCTTGCCTATCAATGGATTCATCAGCGATCTGTAGGTCCTTGTCCCCATGAATGATCACTCACAACCACCGCCGAAGCACTGAGCGGTCACACCGGAAGGTTGAGCAGCGGGGGCGGCCTCTGGCTCGGCATCACGCTTCCAAGGGAATCCCTTGCCTACGAAGAAGAAAACAGGCTATATCAGCATGGTGAGGGAGTGGTGAAGATGATGAGGGTTCCGTTCGGACCACTCACAACCACCGCCGAAACATTGAGCAGTCACACCGGAGGGTTGAGCGGCAGGGGCAGCCTCGGGAAGAGGAGCGGCGAGGGAGACGGTCGCAAGGGTAGCGATGAAGGTGAGAGTGAAGAACTTCATTATGGAGTTTTATGGGATGAGATGAGTTACGGGTAACAAGAATGACTATATGACAAGTCGGCGGTTACTGATTGATTGTGAGTGATGTAGGTTGAGTCTGGGGTTTGGTTTTGGGAAGAATGATAAACGATTATCAATGGATCGATCCTTCCCCATTTATATATACGTTAGAACGACGACGCACGTACGGAAAGAAAAGAAAAGAAAAGAGAGGAAAAAGCCCCGACCGAGCGAGCCGGTCTCCGCCCCTTGCCATATGTCATGATGTGTCGTGAAGGGGATTCCTCCATTCCTTTCCTTCACAGCGGTATAATTAATGCGAAGAGATAGTCAGCCGAGAACGGACGGAGTTTGTGGAGTTAAACTTTGATTCCATTCGATAACAAAGACTCGAGTTTATGTTGTGGGATCAGCGGCGTCGGGACATGAAAATAGGATAAGTAGCGAGGCGTTCGATCCGCCAAGCCCAAGCAAGACATCTATGTCGTACGCGCCCCTCGACCTGATTGAGGGGCAAGGGGGTTTCTAGGAGCCAGGACCACTTGATGTGAAAGATACGCGTATTGTTCCGATAGCCACCAAAGGGCTCGGTTCTCCCATACATTCCATTCATTAATTCTGCCATACATCATTACACGCTGGTAGATATCATGGGGTGGGCCGAGATCAGGGCACCGTGGCTTCTTTCACGAGAGAACACGGACTTTTCTATCTCGTGTTTGCCGTGAAGAGCGGAGCGACAGAACAGAATAGACACCGAGCCATATGGTCACTTCCTCCGCCAAGTGCAGGCAGTCTCTCTGCTACTTTCATTGACTGAGATGTCAATGGACAGTTGTGATGAGCGGTTAGTCGCCATCGTGATTTCTTGGTTACAATTTGTGGTACCTTGATCCCTTCTGATCGGCAGACTCAGTCATACCTACAGATCCGCACTCGCTATGCTCGCCCCACTACGTCGTGGCACCAGATTGAGTACAAGGTTCGGCGCGCAATTTGTCTCTGTACCGTTTTCTGCCGGTACGAAAAAGCCATGGGGAGAGTATAGGCGGTCTTGGAGCTTAAAACTGCTCAACATGTAAGTCATAATGAAAGCGGCAGTCGCCTGGTTTGAGTTGTGTACCCTCGCGGCTGAGTTGATGGAATTATGTCATGTCGAAACGCACGTTGTGCGTGCCGGGATGCTGGGTTACGCCAAAGTGCAGAAAGTTTCTTTTGTCAGAGAAGGCATGGTGTGAGTGAGACAGATGTGTGTATGATTTTGCAGTATACTGCTACTACTCTTAGTCTTGGCCCTGACGATCACTTGACGATCTCGCAGAGGCGGTCGCATCATCATCATGATCGTCATCGATATCGTATCATCTTTCACACCTCATGATTTTGCATATGTGACCCATCCGGTGGTCACATTGGGCCGTCATCTCCACCGATCAATTTCGCTCTCGCTCTTCCTCTCGTGACTCCACCCCGCCTCGGACGGAGGATCCCGGTAGTAAAAAAATTGACATCGCCGTCATCCTGCTTCGAACCTCCAAAATGGGGACCAAGCAACGATCACAGAGCCAAGTCTGAAGTTCGGAGAGAAAACAAACGTCGATTATCTCATGGGGTCCGTGATAGATGCTTTCCGTTCCTCGGACCTGAGTCTAAAGTGTGAATTGTGGAAGGGGGCGCTGTGCAATGAAGAGGAACCAAGCAAGGAACAGAAGGGTTAAGACCCCTGTTGACAGAGGATAGTCTCTGACCTACCGCCTTCAACCTTGGCGACAAGGTTCTGTATTCAAATGATTTCAAAAGGACATTCCCTTCTCGACGCGCACATTTAGAGTTACTGCCGAGGTGTACAGCATTTGTTGTTCTTTGGTTCGGCTCCAAAAACTCAAACGCGCTCAAACATGCTGTCATAGTTGTCATCGCCGATGCTGTTGTTGTTGTTGGGAGAGAAAGCGATCAATCGGTGCAAGCTCTCTCATTCATAACTATATCGGCACAAGCGGACAAGAGCTTCTTCGAGGCCATCCTGTCGACGCGACGGGGAGACATGTGCCTCGGAACTTTTGCTTGTTATGGCAGACAATCAGTCTAAGCCCTAGGAGCAGGTGGCTCCAATGTCGGTCAATCACCATACGTAATCAACCCAAAAAAATGACCTATTCCCACGGACTTATTACCTCAATCTCCTGTTTTGACTGATAGACATGACCTGACATGAAATCGCCATCGCCACGACGACCCGAAAAGCCATGTCTTGCTCGGTCTTGGTCGCACGGCGATCTTCCTGTTTTACGTGTGATCATGAACTGGACTGTTTTGTTGTCGTTGCGGTTTACATGGCTATGATGCGCTTTGTGCGCCTCCTGAAGCCTCATCCCGGTTCCTTGGACCTTCTCTCCGATCGAGGTTCGGGTCTTTCATGTGGCGTGTGGCACGGCATTCTACATCATCGTCATCTAGGTGGGGAGATCTCGATTCATTCGCCACCCGGATGTCCCGATGGTGACGACAGTGGATGATGGGTTGTAGCTCGCTCCATTCTGTATGCTTTTCCTGTAGGTTATGGCTTGGATTAGATCACGTTGGCGATCCATGTATGATGCGATGTGTCCGTGCAACGACGTGTCAGTCAACGCACAGCAAGGCACTGGGAACTTGGACGCTGTGCCTGGCTTAGTGTGTGAGTTTTTGCATGGTATTTCCCGGGAGCTATTTCTGGCGTGGTCTCCGAATGGGAGCAATTGATCGACGTGAAGAGGAAGTCATACAAATGTCTTGTTCCTTTGAGCGGTCGAGGAGGTGAGGCAAGACCAAGGATCGACGCGTCGTGATTTTGCAATCGCTGCGCAGGCGGGGGGTGATGTGCTCTCTGGGCCGACACCCGTAACTAACGGGATGCGAGGGGTGTCACAAGTGATCGCGCGATTCAGGATGGCTGCGGTAATGACTAACGAAGTACATGAGAACCTCGTGCGGCCGCGAACTTTGATGTCGCCGTTAATCACCCGTTCTCAAGTCCCACGTCCCACGTCCCCCGAGGTTCGAGTATTTGCATGTCTTGCATTCCTGCATCCACACGTTCGACGAGCTGACCAGCGAACGCATCTGATCCGACTCGGATACCATGAAGCTGGTCAGCCGACCTCACACCAGATTGATGGATGATCGCTGATCGTCATGATGGACGATGCTTCTCGATACAACAACGTCAATCGAACTGAGATCGGGCGGGCTTCGCCCGTTTTGGATGTCCCGGGAGACCATCCGGCTGCCTCCAAATTGTGTGAGATGACGTGCAAGAAGAAAATCAAAATCAAAGCGCACGGCTGTTTTTCGTGCCTTTGTCGATGCACCAAGGCAGCTAGACACTGCGACAAGGCACAGACCATCATCTCTCATCCCAGTCCAGCCCGGCACGGCACGGACGGAAGACTGCGGCTGCGGTGGATGTGATAGTATCAGAGAAGGTTTGAGGAATGTTTCTGGTTGCCGAGTGGTGTCTCGAGGACCAGAGAAATGCTCGCACAGAAAAGAGATGGGTCAATGAACAACGCCACACTGTGCGTGCGTGCTTTCGGCGCAGAATGTAATTATAGATCAAGATGGGTCCAGCGTGATGTAATCTATTGGTGCTTGGTGAACCCTAAAAAGAAAAAGAGTCTTCCTGATGGGCACAGAGGAAAATGATATGGCGGAGAAGCAATCCACTTCCCGGCTGGATGGAGGAGGAGCAGTTGAGCCTGAAGCGCGCAGTTCCTCCAGGAAAGAAGAGGGTACTTTTAAGGGTACTTTGCGCTTCGTTGGGGTCTGTTGGATATTCCGGCGTCCGGCATCAAGCAGGAGGAATGGAAGAGGAGAGGAACCACGAGGGTCCTCTCTTTCTGGTGGGTTATCGATTACGAGAACCAATGGCCAGCACCGGCACCAGCGCGAAAACAATCAACCGATCCCACCACTAGTCTCTATTTTAGTGTACATATATACCCCGGCCCTCTCTCTCTAATCAATCGATCCCTCCTTTTCCCTTCTTCTCTCAACACATCACACATACACACACCCCAATCACTTACACAACCCCCCAATCACCAAATCAAACAATGTCCATCCGAGCCGTCATCGTCACCCTCTTCGTCCTTGTGGCCCCCGCACTGGCTGCCCCTGCTCCTGCCGCCGCCGCCGAGCCTTCCGTCAAGGCCGAGTACTTCGGTAGCGGTTCTGGTGGTGAGTTCGAATCACGTCTGCGCCGAGGGGTGCAATCGCTGATCAAACGTCTATATTTGTGTTGCCAGGTTTCCCCTGGTAAATTTCTCGACTAGAGTCGTTGCCAGTTTCCACATCGGATCTTTACATCATCTCTTCTTGTAGGTGCGCTTTTCACTCGGTTCACCCGTATGGACTTCGTTGCCGAACTTACCCCGGTCTTGGTCCCAACGCCTAGACACATGGTGCTGACATACGCCTGCTTGTCCCTTTTAGCAAAGCTGTTGTCAGGTCGGGTGAACGGATAGAACAAGGAAAAGACGGAGCTTGATTACTAGAACAACTTAACACTCATTGTATGCTACTCTGTTAGCCTCTTTGTCTTGATACCACGTACATGATATCTCACGCAACCCAATAAAATCTCGTTGCCTTGCTCGTGTGTATCAGAGAACAGTTGATATACATCGCGCGGCCACAAATAAGCATAAGCCTAATATATACACTCAACATATGATTATTGCTTCAGAATCAAGAACGTGACCGTGATAGCGGCATAGAAACCCGTAAGTAAACCAAAAATATTGACACACATATACTCCTCGGTCCTCGCTAGACAATCAGATCTTCCAAGTATCTGGACCAAATCCGGTAGGTGGTGCTAAACGATGTGTTGCGCCAACACCGTTCCAGTCGGCAGCTAGACAGCATCGAGTTAGTGAAAGGTACAGCAGAGTTGATTTTGGCAACCAGCGTCACACTCACTATTTTGATACACGTTGTTGCCCCACCATGCCACTGACGCGCCGGGCAGGTCGAGAACAAGGAAGATTACGATCGCCGAGAGGGCCGTACCCACATCCATCGCAGCCGACAGGACATAATTATACTATTTGTTCCATGAGTGTCAACGATCGTCCCTGTCCGAAACAAGTACACAGCTCACCTTGGACCACCAGGCGAACTTCTTCCTCCTCAACCAGAACTGGAAGATGAACCCTGTTGCGAGCCAGCTCGAGTAGTTGATACCACTTGCGGGTGGCATGTACAGGCCGCCGTTGAATATGACGGGCAAGTTCAGGTTCCTTAAGTTCGACTTTGGGAATTTGCGAACCCACAGCCAAAGTGGTATGGGAAGGATCGCACCAGCTAGCGCAGCGAACACCTGGGGGTAGTACATCGCGCCCTTGCTGAAGAGCCGTTCGGGCCCAATCAATCCCCTACCCAGTATTTGTCAGTTAATGAATGTCATACACCTGACGCAGACTTGAAAAGAAATTACCAAATGATGGTCGAGGTGAAGAACGTCTTGGTCATAGCACACGTAAGGAGGGACTTTTGACGAGCGGAACATATGTCCGAGACAGCCGCAAAAAGGAGCTCCTTGGTACCAGTCTGGACGAAACAAGCCAGAGTCGTTGCGCTCAATTGGGCGATAAATGTTGCTCGAGGTGGGACCTTCATGTAATGACCGAGTTTCTGATCCTGTACGAAAGACAGACCCTCAATCAAAGTTTGTACGGAGAACACCTTGAAGATCTGCAGGTTTGCAAATGAACGGTCAGCGTAACGTGGACAGCAAAGAACGCAGAGTACTCACCATACTCGGTATCGGTTGCCCCTGGAACACGAAACCAGGAATGAGCTCCGCTAACAGATTGATGGCAATCTGCTGAGATGTCATCGCGAAGACAAAAGCCGCCGGGATAAAGTAAACGAAGGGAAGGAGGATACTGATCAAGTAGCCCCACACTGGAAGGCCCGTATGGAAGACTTCGATACAAACGATTCCGATCACGAGGACGAAGACCAGAAGGGACGCGTACCACCAGTCGGGGACTTCGGGATACTGTCTCATGAGTTTCATATGGATATCGTCTGCTTCCGTCTTGATGTTCCTCACAGATCGCCAAAGCCTCGGTCCGTGATATAAAGCGGTGTGAACGAGCAGACTGGTGGCTAGGGCGAAGGCGAGCATGAAGGTCATTGAGAAAGTGGCGGACAGGTAGACGGGGGAGTACTCCGCATAAGCTGTCCTGTTGAGGGTGACCTCCGGAGTGAGAACATTGAAAATGTCGTAAGACTGGCCGAATCGATCGGCAGCCTGTATAACGTTGATAGGTAGATATGCCGTTTGCCATACCTGTGAGGATATGTGTCAGATAGTCAAACAACGAGCAGGCACGCATATTGGTGTGGACTTACATTAGTATAGTATAGAATAGGCGCTAAAATCCAGTAGAAGATAACGAACCCCAAACCGATGTTCACCTCTGCCCACCAAGGAGCAGCCAAGGGTGACCCGATATAGGCGATCTGTGTCCAATCGAAGGTGAGAATGCCCATACCCAGCCCGGTCGAAACACCGAAGAGCTGAGCCACGACCGCATTGTTCGGGCGGATCCAGCAAGCCCAAGAAAAGTATGAAAGAGCAGTGAAGAGGAAGCCTGGGGAAGCAATCAGCGTCCGTTACTGTCTCGGTTGAGTGCCCTTCTTCAAACTCACCAGGCAGGAAGTACCAGGCGAAGGCTCCAACCCCAGCGTAGATCAGGAATTTGAATCTGCTCATGCCACCAGTGAATCCATCTTCTTCCGCGTGAAAGGTATTCAAATTGGTTGCCACGACCAGATTTCCTGGCCATATCATTGACGCCGGCCATACCACGAAACGTCTGCTTATTCCGGCGATGCTGAAACCGGTAAGTTGGGTAGCGAGAACTAACAGGATCGCGAAGCCGTAACCGAAATTGTGTTTATAGTATAGTTCGCTCGAAACTGTGGCATATAAAGCGTAGGCGGGTCCAATAGCGACGTTCGCCATCATGACGATGATGGTGTGCTCCTTGATATTGAACGGACCAGGGTTGAAACTGAAGTCTCCGCCTCCTAGCAATCGAGGCAAATTGTAGGTCGTGATTGGGAGAGCCCAAGCGGCGAGCTTTCCGGCTGGATAAGACACGACTCTGAGGATGACGTGAGCATCGATCTCATGGAGAATGACTTTGCATGTACTCACTGAACAATAAGGGGAGTGATGTACGGCGCAGGCTGTCGGAAGTGAAAGAAGGTGTTGGCACCTGAAGCGATCACGGTGAAAAACAACCCCAACACCCAAGCTCGTAGAGTCAAGGCTACAACGCTCATTTTAGTGGTGTCGTCCGTAGATGGATGTAAAAGAAGCTCTGTGCTCACCAGGCATTTCGGGATCGTCGATATTGGAGACGGAAACCCGAACTTCTGGGTAAGGACTGTCCTCCTCGACCATATCCATGTCGACACCTCCCATACTTCCTTCGCCTTCCTCGCTTCCTTCCTTCACACCACCCATACCGTCTCCCCAAGTAGTCTTTCCGTCCGCCACCGTCATGTCTCCTGTGAGTTCTGTCATTCCATAACTGCCCCGACTGTACCCTCGCTTGGTGCCCGCCTCGCTTTGCACCTCACTTTCCGATATAAGAGGAGCAGAGGAAGCCATTCTCCTGTTTCCTTTCGGCCTATTGTGATGAGATGAGGCGCCATCGGAGAATGCTGAGTCGTAAGAAACATCTGACGTAGCTGATGTCAATTCGGTCGTTGCAGTCAAAGTAGTCGTAGCAGTATCAGGTTTGCGGAAGTGCATTCGAGCCGCGAAAGATGATCCACCCGTCCCAAGTCGACGCGACTTGCCCGTATTTGACTTGGAATCTGCCTTTGAGCTTGCAGAGAACGCGAATACGGAGTTATTGGGATTGTATCGACCGCTGAGGGGAGGCGGGTGCTCCTTATCGTATGTCAATTCCGGAAGATGCCCGCCGATGTCTATCACGCCAGTGGGTGTGGGAACCGTGTCGTTGACGCTGCCGCTCATTGGGGTATCTCTCAACCCTCTCGTGCCGTGTGTCTCACCAGTGTTGCCAGTCAACGGGGGCATCAAAGACATTCCTGTATTTGGTGCCGATGAGGAGAAGTCCGACAGTGTTCCAGCGGGGGCGGCACCTGTGACTGGCCTGTGGAAAGCGAAGACACCCTCCTCCTCTGATTCTTCCTCGTCCTCCTCGTCATCATACTCCTCCTCGTCTTCCCCTCCCTCTGGATAAAACTGTCGATCCGGTAAATCCTCGACAACTGCTGTATCCAAGCGCGCTGTCGGCACCCTTCTCTTAGCAGGCCCAGTCCGAGGCCGTTTGCCCGCGGATGTTGAAGGCCTTTCAGCAGAGGTCGAGGGGCGATCAGTAGGGAAAGGCTGATCAGCAGAGGTGGAAGAGGTCGTCGGTGGTGGTGTTTGCGAAGGTGGGGAGTCGGACATAGTGCAGATTCCCAACGGATTGGACTAGACAGAGGTGAGGTGTGGAGTGTCAGCCAGGAATCGACATGGATGAAAGTACTCTAGCGTTGTAGCGTTGAGAAGGTGGGTCTAGAGGTGCACATGCGGCCACCTCCTTTCGCTTACTTGACTGGAAGAGGCAGTCGGAACGGTGCGGGCCCATCATAAACAAAACTTACCTATGGATCGGACTAGCACCCTGCGGGTGGTCTAGCAATGTAGATGGAGATCTGATTGATATTCGGGATTATTGGATGGGAGGCTTGGAGCGTGAATGGTCGTAGCAGTGGTTGAAACCCGAATCGATCAATCCAAGATGTCGCGCTTGTGCTAGACCAGCTAATACAATCTTATCGTATTTGCGCGATGAAGCTGATCCACAAGAAAGGTCGGTACAATGTGATACGTGATCAGAGTGGAAGAGCTGATATGCTTTGCGCGAGTGTCGAACGATGAGAAAGCGGAGTGATTATGGAGTGGCGCGAGAAGAGATAGGGATGGGCGTTTCGATTGGGTTCTGGGAATGTGCTGTATGTGAGAGCGAGCGTTGTCGATCGAGGTGGCTCGCAATGCTGCGTGGACGATTGTCGAGGCCGCTTTGTGTTATCTCAACCTCCCCAAGGTTATGAAAACAGTAGGTGAAGGTGCGAGCAAGTGATCTTGGAAGTGATGAAAGCGTAAGATGGGCACCACCAGCTGTCGCCCTCGTTCGTTCGTTTTGTCTCGGTGTAGTACCAAACTCAAGGTTATGAGATTCCCAAGGCACCGAGAACTCTCCCGACGTTGAGGTGGTGGAGGCAAGAGGGCAAGAGGGTGAGAGGGCGGAGGGGAAAAAGTGCCGTAGTAGAATGGGTTGAAATGTACGAGATTGGATGACGGTGAGTGTGAGACTCGACTATCAAACGACCGACTGTTTGGGATGGTGTGAAGAGCGTGATCATAGGTACATGCATGCATGAGGTATTCTCTTCGTGCGATTTAATTTTTCATCATTGTTCACTTTGCTCTCCCTACCCAGAAACGTGGTAGACGGTAAGGTGGCTATAATCATCGTCCGTGGGGGATTTCCCCTGATGGAGCGGGCTGCGTACGATCGTTTTCGGGCGATTCAATGTCCGAACGGAGCCTCGCTGCCTCAACAAACAAACAAAAATGAATATTGATGACACCCCATCCAACGAGCCATTTCAGGATCCCGACCGGAGTGGTCTCTCGCAGAAACGGTTCCAGAACATTGAGCACTGCTGCGGGAGTGCAGCCGCGATGTATGGGTCCGAGCATCCAGGTGTCCAAGCATCCAAGCATCCAAGCAGTTCATACCCTCATAGAGCAAAAGGGGCAGAAGATCGACGTGGCAAAGACACAGGAAAGCCTGCAGACACGCCGGCCCAGTCAACTCTGCTGCCGTGCTCTTGATGCCCTGGCCACCCTCAGGTTTGAACAGGTGTATGCCATTAGGTATTCCCTGAAAAAGACGAACAAGGTTTATGGGAGAGAAAGTGAAAAGGGATACCATGGCCGCTTCCAGCCATTATGAGTGTTGGCTCGCTTTCTCTTCACTACACGTCGTCCACCCTCTAGGCCAGACAGATCTCAAAAAAGGTCCTACATGACGACGATGATGATTTCGTTCGGGTCGGCCCAAGCCTCATGACAGAGCTGTCGCTAAAGCTGTACCTCGCGCCGAAACTAGTGTACCATATCGTAGTAGGCCACACAAATGAACCATCATCATGTTGGGATAGGTGGGATAGCTCGTAGTATTTCGCCTGATCCGGCCCAAAGACGCGTAGTATCTATCATTTGGAGTGGGAAGCGACTGAAAACAAAAACATTTGAAAGATCCACTCTATTCCCGACACGGACATCTTCTCCTTTTTTTTCGCTTTTTACGATACTAACTTTACGTGATCCGCCTCAGCAGGCTACCATGGTGCCTTAACGGACACCCCAGATCTATGACCAGCGCGGTACGAAAGTGGCAGTACTTGGCAGAGAAACGCACCACCGCAAGCAAAGAGTCTCCAGCGACCTGGTATCCATGGCCATTCGTCGACGGATACCAGGAGTATTTGTGTTCGGTACGAAGGTCGAAGACCACAGCCACTGAGACTCGAGCTGACCGAGATTCAACCATTGTACACAGATGATTTTGCTATAGCAGAACGCGATGCAGTTCAACAGGGATTTTTGCACCAAGCTCCGAATGACAGTACAAACGGGTCTGTTTGTCGGTTTAACTCTACCTGCGATCGCCAAGATCATCAGCTGCAAAGAACTGGAAAGGAGGGTACGGCGCAGAGAATATCGATCAGATGACTGCCAACCGTGACCAAGGGAAGATATGATCTGAGCCTTTTCAAGCCCGGGCACGCATCTTCACCAAGCCCCCAACATCTGGACTTGCTTCTGCCGTCACGTGAACGTGCAAAGATTCTCTTTGCACTTGGCATGCGGACTTCGAAGAGCTGATACCGTTCTGGTTGTTGCCAGGGACCTGCTGAATCGGTGACGGCATCCTCTGACCGCGGCCACGTACCGGTGTACAGATCGGTGATCGTTATTGGACGCAGCCGGCCATGCCGAAACATAAGTTATAGCAGTCCGATGTCGTGGTGTTTCTTTGAAGGATTCATATCGAAGTGGAACACAAAAAGTCTTGCAGATCGTTGGCTATAGTTCTCTGGACCAGCTTGCCTCCCAGTGATTACGCAGATCGCTTGGTCTTGTAATTACCTCACCCAACCCACATCATTCAAAGGAAACCAGACCTGAGATATTCACTCATAATGTATGACGCGTAACAGTCGTTGCCAGGCTCGCCAGGCTCGTGAGCAGTCAGGACCATCAGCTACATGTCCCGCTGTGACAGAGTGAAAGTTTCATCGTTGCCAGCCGTTAAGAAACGGCACTGGCCCGCGCCCGGCCCGGAGTGATCGTGACCAGTTTCCACGAGTGACAACTGTCTGGCTCTCTCGAGGTCATCCTGACTGATCCCAGACCTACGTTTTACTTCCTTGCAGTTGCTACCGAAAACGACTCGGCTCCGACGGTAAGATCTTGGGTCAATACAGATGGGATCATGTTGATAAAAGTTTGATCGCGTGAAATCCCCCATCCTTGCGCCAGGGTAGTTCCGGTCGTCATCAAATCCCAACAATCTGTCGTTAAGCTCTCACAGCCATACAGGAAAAGTATAACGTCTTTCCTTGCGTCGATATCCTATTGCCCCGATAGTGTTAGATCGCTTCCGGAAATCAGCATCTGGTATCACATTCGCTCATCATTAATCGCCAAGTGTCTGGGTCGATCGAACGCAGGAAGATATAAAGCCTAAAGTATACAGTACCTATTGCGCCTTTTGGCGAGTTTTGGCTAGTTTGGCTCTGCTACTACTATCAGTAGATGGCCATGGTAAAATTGCGAAGTGAACACAATACGATCTCAATCTTTTCTAGCGGACGGGATCATTTGCGATGAATGACAAAGGGAGTCGTATGACTGTCAATTCTGATCTGTCTTGAGTCAATAGTGAAGGAAGAGGTCGATAATTGTCGACGAGGGTATCAAGGATGGCAGATCGGAAGTACGTACCGCCGCAACAGTATCCATTTGCTTGATTCAATGTCTGAGGCAGTAGGCTGTAGTCACATCCTTTTTGGTTCCGTCCTAGGTCGCTTCTCCAACTATAGCTAGTCAGAGGGAGTACGTACGCTCAAGTCTTTCCGACAGCTTTCACCTCTTCGTGCAAGGCGCGGGTTGCGTAGCTACCGGTAAACGAAACGGAACGGGTTCAATTATACAGCACTCGCACGAGCACAACTTAGAAGCTTCAACCATTCCAGATCTCGCGAAATGATCACCGTAGACGTGAAAAGGGGATGTCACCCATCGCCCTTCAACGACTTTGAGACTGGATATAAAGGTCATGTCTCACGTTAACTCGCTTTCCAAGTGTCGATTATCTTCGAGGCACCAAACTGTAACAGCGGACTGACAGTCAATACTGTAGCTATATTGGAACTAACGTCGACGTTGCGCTGAATCGATCCCTCTGTCTGCCACTGACGTCGTCTTAGACTCGATGCCCTACAACAGTACGTCTCTTCGTTCCATCAGCTGTCTCATTTTCGAAAAGGTTGTCTACTCGTTCGCTTCCTTTGGCGATAGCACGATCGTCGCAGTGCCGAGATGTGGTATGTCGTACCTTTGATCATCCAGCAATGGGATCACCTAGTCACAGGAACTCCATGAAACCACCAGAAGATCTACAGACCCCAGCCTTCCGAAGAGAGTCACATCAGCCTTCCTGTGTGTGGCTCCAAAGGGAACATTGATTAAATCAGCTCAACTTTGTCAAGGGAAGGCGCTCCAGACCAGACCGGTGGATACCTCTTTCCTCTTTACCAAGAAACAAATTGCTGATCGGAAGAGCTATCGTCTTCATTGGTGTCCTATAAAGATGTGCGAGTCCAGCTCCTTCCCTTTTTCTTTCTATCCGTTCACTATACTACCCACCCATCCTGCTCTGTCCCTCAGTTTCAGGCAAGTTAAGCCTCTAAGACCTCATTGCTTCTCATTCGCACACTTGCCCCTTCATCTATCTTTCGTTCCGGAGGAACCGTGCAAAATATAGCCCATTCCACCGAGATCGATCACCAAGCACGAGTCATAGATCAACACGAAGTGTCATCATGAGACTCTTGTCTATCATCCTCACTATTTTCTTATCGTCGGCTGGCCTCGCAGCCCCACTACCACTATCAGAGCCTGAGGCGTCTGTTGTGGCACATGCCGAGGCATCCGCAGTCACCGCCCAGTGCTTCGGAGGAGGATGTGAGTTGCCAGGAGTCCTTGTTGAAAAAATTAGGCCCTGTGGCAGTTCGAGGCTGACACTGTCATGCTCTGTCAGGCAAAGGTTTCCCGTGGAAGAGGGATAAGGAACGAGACATTGTTCCACGGGCGACCGTCCTGGCGGCAGAGAGAGCTACACCATCTAGCGTCGAGGCTGAGTGTTTCGGGGGTGGATGTGAGCAGAGCTTCTTTGAGGCTTGTTCTAATAATTGGAAGCCAGGCTGATCACTTGCTTGGACAGGCAAAGGATTTCCCTGGAAAGCCTGAGTACAACACGATTCCCAAGACACGACCGGCTCTGCCAATTCCCCGTTTTTAGCTATGTTTCCCATCCCGTTTTTTCAGTCGCCGTATAGATCGACCGCATTTAGTGGCTACGTAGCATATCGAAGGCTACTCTCATGCCTGTAGAGCGTATACGTGTCATAGATGTGAAGAGAAACAAAAGTCGATAGACGATATGTTATGTTATTCCCGTGCCCAATAAAATAGCCACACTGAGAGATGATTTGATCCCGCCAGCACGCGAACCGGTTAATTCGTTGAACCGGTCAATGAACACTGCTATTCACCAACAACATTCAACCTTGTCATTCACTTCATCACCTGTAGACAACCACTCGCATCCGAAGACGATGCCATACCTGAACCTCAGTCGACCGGCACCGACAGTCTGGCAGATATCTCTCGCCTCGCCACCAGACAATAGACTCACGCCGCCCCTCCTTTCAGAGCTACTCGAGAAACTCGATATCGTAGAGACCGAATGGCGTAAAGCAGGCGGAGGTTTGTTCGATCCCAAACATCGAGAGGGATACGAGGGGAAAGGCGCTGGGTCTTTGATCATCACCAGCGATGTGGATAAGTTCTTCAGCAATGGTCTGGACTGGGCGAATAGTCTTAAGATCAAGAATTTCTTCGAAGGTGAGCGAAAAGGAACTGAATCGAAGGTTTCCTCCACGAGCCTTTCACTCACATCAGTCTAAGACTTGTGTATTCGAACGCATGATGAGTAGAGAGCTGACATATACTATACCGCAGAGATATTTGACCCGGCCACATGGCGACTTCTCACCTTCCCCCTGATGACCGTCGCAGCGATCAACGGTCACGGTGAGCCAGCTAGCTCGTTGTGCGCCGATAGCGCTGCATCTAACGATATACGACTCACTCAGCTTTCGCCGGAGGGATGATTCTGGCTCTGTGTTGTGATTACAGGATCATCACTTCCGGAAAAGGGTATCTATGTATGAATGAGGTACGTCTATTCGACGGTCAATCGAGATTAGCAGCGCACAAGTGACTCGTCGTCTTTCTCCTCCAAAGGTGCAATTCGGATCCCCATTACCCAACTCATTCAACGCACTCCTCTCCCTCCGGATCCCCCATCCTCAACAACAGCGGGACACTCTCCTTGCGCGAAGATGGACACAGAAGGAACTGCTGGACATGGGGTTGGTGGATGAGGTGGTAGACCTTCCAGAAGTGGTAACGCGGGCGGTGCAAGTCGGTCAGAGAGAAGGTATCAAGGTTGCAGCGGGAAGTTGGGGAGCGATTAAAGTAGGTCCACAGTGGTATAGATTAAGATTCTTGCGAGCAAGATCTGGCTGATACAAGGTCCAGAGGGGCATGTACAATCCTGTACTTGAAGCGTCAAAATCCTATCGACCGCTCAACCTACCGCCTCAAGAGGAGAAAGAGTTCTGGGACAGGGTCGGCAGAGATAAGGCGAAGCTGTGAGGCGTACGTGTGCTAAGCTGTACAGTAGCTGGTTGATGATCAGGGGACATGTAATGTAGTATATGTTGCGAATGCTTCTCGGAGCGCACTCTATAGTCTACGATTCTAGATGACTAAATAACGTAGTGACCTCTTTGAGTGAGGGTCCAGATCAACCCGGTCCCTGTGAGATAAGGCCTGAGGATTAACACAGGTCATGTAGCTGGCTTGAGCATGAACGACTCACAGCCGACGATGAGAGGACCGATGGAAGCTCGATTCGGCTTGACAGAGCCAAAGACGAGGAGTTCCGAAGTGAAGTGGAAAGTGGCGAGGGCGTAGGTACCTATGGCAAGGTAGTATGCACTGTGGACGAGCGAATGGGTCAGACATGTTGGTCTGAGGTAAGACTGTTAGAATGACTCACGACCTGTCATGGATATTGTACGCCGCCATAGCCCTTATGAGACTAGCGAGCATCGTCCAAGCTCCGAAGATCCTCCCAGCGAGAAAAGTCACTATGAGCTCATGATCAGCCATCAAATGATATGAGTGACCTTCATTGTCCATGTCGGCGTATTTGATATTTCCAGCAGTCCTCAATCACCTCAGTCTGATGCTAATGCATATATACTTACTCTCGTCCGCTTTCCCTGCATACACCTCTTTGCTTTGCCACAGGACGAAGTAGTTCTGGATGGCATTGTACGTCCCAGCGACCGAAGTCAAGAGGAGCCAGTAAGGGAGTAAACCACTAGAAGCTGAGGGGAGGACTGTGTGCGCGCGAGAGTGAGAGGAGCTGTCAGTCCTGCAACTTGATGCACTTCTGTATGCTTGCAGAGATGTAGAACTCACTCGCAGACATGATGCGGACGATATGACAAGACGTCGAGATCCGAAAGTGACCGGTCTATGCGATCAAGGCGACTTACAACACAAGAAGGAGACAGTGATAGTTGACTCATTGCGACGATTTCAACATCTGTTTTTCTGTTGTTTCCCCTCGTCTTCTCCACTTTCGGCTCATTGAAAAGTCTCCGTCGCGCATTCACTTCGTTTGTTTCATCTCATTCACTTTCTATTCAGCTCTTCAACGTTCTCATCTCAAAACACTCACTGCAACATCGCGATATCGATACAACGCTGTCGCGGTCGATCCGATTCCACAAATATAGTGTACATATATAGCAGCGGTATCATATCACATGCTCGACCGCCGAAGAGTCGAGTCGAGTCCCTTCCTATAACTTCCCATCTGAACCTCCCTGGCCTGATCTTACGGTGTCTCTGTTTCGACACTGGGCCAATTCAAGATGGACTCGATACAAAACGGGGAGAGCAGTAGATCTCCTCGACCCAATGGAGTCGCGAATGGAACCGTGCGCCGAGATATGGATGTGGATATGGACGGAGGGGAAACTCAGACCAAGACCGAACTCATCCTTCCTCAATGGGACAGTATGTTTCATTATCTTACTTGTTATCACCCATTGGCATTATGACTAACCTACTCTCCCCTCTTCGCTCTCACAATCAGTCCCACCTCCTCGACCACTGCACGCATCTCTCGATCTCATCTCCCTCCTACACCTCGACGAACTGTACAATACCTATGTCCGACCGTTTGCGGATTTCAACTCGGACGAAGCGAATCCTGTCCAAGGTCAAGGTCAAGGTCAAGATGGGGAAGGGGGAACCGGCGCAAAGGGTCAGAGGAAAAAGGGACAGTTCAGAAAGAAGATGGAAAAGGGATATCAACATCTCATAGAGGATTGTATCGGTGAGCGTGCACTGGATCATTGGAACCATGCTCTTTTCGTCATGCTGGCCACGGCGGGGTCTCATCATGTCTTATACTCGCTCTGTCAACTTTCGTCGTCTGGCTCAGCGAAGTCCGTTTTCACAATCGTCGAACCAGACTTTTATGTCATGACCGTTACCCTCAACGTCTACTAAGGCTGACCGGTACCGATCCATCTACAGATCCTACACCGTTGGGGACCAAAGGAGACAACCACTCGCTACTTCCTCTGATACCAGATCTCATGCATCCACCAGCCGGTCCACCTCCAGGTCTCTTCTCAGGACCAATGGAGATCATGTCTGCGGATACGTTCAAGGTAGCAAGGTTAGAAGCGGGAATGAAACAGGATGGTGTGAGTGGAAACGAGTTATTAAGCTTGTGACCAATGACAACGATGATAGATCCAGTGCTGATGGGCATTACGTCGTAGTATGCTGGTGGGACCAAAGCAGGGGTGAAAGAAGCAGAAGAGCGTCGACGAGTGAGTTCAACCTCCTATATTCCACTCGCTTGCTGTGCATCCAGTATCGCTGTCGGGAAAGTCCAAGGCACCTGCGATGCAGATTGCTGATATTATGCGGCTTGATTCGCAGAGACGCCGCATCCCAAAAGCTGCTACTACAGACCCCGCTCTTCCTTCACCGGGCGGTGCACCCTCCCCCTCGATCGCCCATCTCGCCCATCCTCTCTCCACTCCTACACCCGGGACACCATTGCTACCCGTTCTCCCACCATATAAGCCGAATTTCTCACTGATTGCAAATCGAAAACCTACCATTTTCCCCAGTCAACAAGGCGCACGACCTTTCCCGACATCAGGACCAGGGTCCGCTTCAGGACCAGGCAACCCCAACTCCAATGGCAACGGAAGTGGAAATGCAAATGGACAAAGGAGGTATTCACCTCACAAGCGACCTGGTTCCTCCGATCTATCCTCCCAGAACGGTCAACAGAAGAAAAGAGCGAAAACGTCAGGTGTGGGAAGTAGATCGGCGAGTCCTATGCCTTTACCTCCGCCTCCAAGCGGCCAGATTCAGGGTGGGATGGGTCCGGCTGGAAACAGGATGAAACCTTCCATGAGGGGCAAGACGGAAGGGTAAAAGAGTAGATATACACCGAGACGATGTTAGAAGACCTTTCAGAGTCAGAGTGGCAATTCAAACGCAGGGGCGGTAGCGGGAGACACAAGAGTGTTATGTTGTATATCAGAGGTTTGAGTTTGCGAGCAGAATCCCGGTTTCAATAGAATCAAAAATAGACGTGATCATCAATAGCACTTCCTTGCATCTCGTCATAAGTTCATGGATCACTCGTTTGTTTCCCTTCATAATGCGGACCTGCATCGGCAGTGCCAACCCTCTAGTACTGACCAGACTGGTTGAGCGCCTCGATAGCCTGCTGCTTAGCGTGCCTCTTGGCCTCCTCTCGGTCGTAAGCGTCGAGACCTGGAAACATCATCGTTGTCAGTATGGTACAAGGGGAAGACTTCAATCACTCACCCTTGGTCTCGAAGAGCTTGTCAACCTCAGCGGCCGCGAAACCAGCGATGAGCTCCTTGGCGAAGGCGTGCTATTGTCGTGTAGGTAGAAGGACAAGAGATGATAGCAACAAGTGACGATGATGGACGGGACAAGAAGCGGGGATGGGAAGATGTTCCATGACCCGATCAGTATGATGTGCAGCTACGCTGTTGGAACTGCCGGAATAGACTCACGCTTGGGGGCTGACCGTTCTGAGCGCAGTGCTGCTCGTATGCCTTCATGGCCTCGAAGCCGGCGGCACCGCTTTGCGCAAACTCCACGTCAGCTCAGGGTTCTCAAGGGCAGTGGGTTGCAGAGTGGACGTCGGGGGAAGGTGGGGGAGAAGTCCGCTTCAAAGCTAGACATGAATGAGATAGCGTGAACAGCCAAACTCACCCGATGAGCTCGTGAGAGAGCTTGGACTTGTGCTCGGGGTTCTCGGGGTCGATACCGCTGGAGAGGAAGAGAATCGTCAGTGTTTTGTGCCGCGTGGAAATTGGTATGTTGGCAGACTCACTAGACCTGGTCTCGACCAGAAGCGTCGTTGTTGAAGAAGTCGAAAAGTCCTGGTGGGAGGAAGTATGGTCAGCAACGGTGACGGGTGGATCGTGTGTGTGTGTGTGTGTGTGGAGTGAAGTGCAGACAAGTGTCGGCAGTGGGGCATAGTAGAAGCTGATGGTGTTCATGACGAGTCGAGATGAGCGCTTACCCATTGTGATTGAGTTTGATTGGAATGTAGCGTAGTTACGAGGAAGTCGATGATTCGTGAGTCGTTGGGAGAAAGAAGAAAGAAGAAAGGGTTGGTTGATTGATCCTCTTTTATATACATCTCTTCGTCCCGGCTTCTGGTGTTATCCATGTGCCGCGTGGAAAACACCGTCATGGGGAGTGGGAACAAAAGGGGGAAAAGGACCTAACTGTGACAGAGTAGTAAAGTGACACGGTTCACATCCTCAGGGTTTGCGTCACTGTCCATATGTCTCCTCATTTCCGCAGGATGTCCGTACAGCTTTCCAGTGCACCGTTTACTGACTACTGATTGCTGGTACTGCACCATGTCAGGCTATACAGCTGCCCTCACTTTGATCCGATCCGACAGGACAACGACAGTCATGGATGGACCCCCCTCCGACTGACACAAACGTCCTCCGACTCCATCATTCCATCCCGCCCCATGCTATAGTTCATAGCTCCACGCGTCGTGAAAGAGCACAGCCATGATGATGATGATGACAAGGAGGAGACCCTGTCCCCAGTCTGAACACGAAAATAGCATAGCAAACCCGCCCGCCTGTGTGGAGAGATTCTCTGACGTAGTAGCGAGAAGAGTGCGGGGTAAATTTTGTTCCTGAGGATAAATGTGTGTATAAATAGATTCTCAAGATTCGGGGACTTGTACGGTAAGTTTGATTATTTGGTAAAGGTGTGATTGACATCATGATCGACACCCAGATCTGGATGACCTTCTTCCATAGGGAGTGCATGCTTTCTATGATCCCTGCTGCAGAAGTAGTATTGATTGATCCTTGTCGCCAACGAAGAATACCTGCGATGAGAATTGACCTTATACGCAACTATGATAGTCTGCTGCACTCTCACAGTCAAGTCATTCTCCTGCTCACCAGACAAGTCAGATCGCAGTCTCAACTCATGCATATGTGCTACATCTAGTCTCTCTTGCCATTCTTACCAACATCTCTCCGTATTCCTGCAACATCCGTTGACTGCGCCGCACCATTGCCCTCGCCAAGTATCAAGCATCCCTCGCCCCACCCTCCAGGAGCATCTCCTAATTCCCAACCCCCAACACCGCCAATCCCCTCCCATACGTACTCTATCCCACTTCGTATTCTACCGATCGAAGAGTGAGGGTGATGCATAGGGATGTATTCAGTCAGAGCGAAGTAGGCTGAGCCAGCTAATAGACCTGCTCCATAGCCTGCTATGATTTGTATCGGAGTGTGATAATGCAGGTGCCATCTGGGCAAGGAAATGGTGGTGAGCAGTCGTAGAAACATGCTTGTGTAGATTATGAAACTTGATCTGAAGACAGCCCACTTACCTGGAATACGAAACGCCAAGAGACCAAACCAACAACCCAAGAACATATATCCCATTCCTCCAATTTCTGACGATCTCCCTCTTCTTCTCCACTGCACTTTCCCTTCCCGCGCTTCTCTTCGCCAAAGTGAAGGCATATCCTATTCCCCAAGCTACCAGAAATCCAGCAGCTTGCGAATGACTGCTCGGCATTCCATATCCTGTCCCCACCTCGCCCCAGCCCAGATAAGGTCTTTCGCCCTTGAACACTCTCTTCAGTCCCCAAGACAAGATCTCGTTGCCCACTTGACCACCCGCGAGAAGGAGTATGGTCAGACGCCGTGTGAAGATCAAGAGGGTGAAATAGGATACGAAGAGGAATATCGGCGAGAGAGAAAGGAGAGTCAGGGGGATCGATAGGGGATGAGACGGGTCGTAGAGGATGTGAGTGAGGGAGAATGATTTGAGAGGTGGTAAGGGGGAAAGCGCAGCGTTGGGGTCGAGGGACGACATCGCCTAGAACGGGTATGTCGGGAGGGGCAGGTATCTTTTGATATTTGCTGATGCACTCCGTGCCGTTCTCTGTTCTGCCGTTCGTCGCACCAAGCCAAATGAATATCACTCGGTAAACATTCAGTGTTCGTCCTCCACCGCGTCGAGCTCTTCAGTCTGAAGCGCTTACACGTGGATATTCCTCTACAGTGAATAATTTCAATTCAATCCCTGATGGGCCCAAAAGCCAAAGTCAAGCTAAGACTACTTGGCGCCACAACCAAATTCCGACGAAACTCTTTTTCGGCGTTTTGAGGTGTGGCACAAGTTTCCCAATTTGCATTCTCACCCATTCTCCTCTTCCTCAACCCTTCACTCGCTCCGAGCTGGCTGCTCGTCGCTCGCTCGCTTCAGCTTTGCTTCGTCTCTAGCTTGACTTTGTCTGATTCTCCTTTCTCTCTCTCAACCATCAAGCTTTTTTCAGACCGTTCAAAATGGTACGTCCCTCGCTCATACTAGCTCTGCTTTCGTCGTGCGTGTGGGGTGTTGTGCTGATGAAATTTTCCATTCCAATAGTCGAAAGTACGTATATGATCCCTCTCATCCCAACTGTTTCTCCTTCGCTCTTCGGAGTGAAGGAGGAATCCCTCTTTGGCACACAACCAAGACCAAAAAGCTGACGGAAGGTCTTCTTTGACCTGGTCGCTGTTTCTCATTATTAGGGTACACCCTCTTTGTGAGTCTCTTCCCATTTACAATTTCTCACATCGAGCTGGGAGCTGATATTGGACTTTTCCCTTCCCACTTGTTCAGCGGTAAACGACACTCCAAGTCACACACCCTTTGCAGGCGATGTGGACAGAGGTCTTTCCACAAGCAAAAGCACAGTGCGTGGGGTTTCTTCTACACTCATGAAGTCGGAGATGGGGAAAGGGCGAAAGAGGAAAGCATAGGAGGAACCGATCTGGCATGGGAGATGGGCGATGTGATGAGCTGGTGGAAGTAGCTCATCGCGGGGATGGTTGGACGAGAAGAACAGAGAGCAAAGACAAAGGGAAGCTGACGCTTCTCCCTTCTCCCATTTACAGCCTGTGCTCAGTGTGGTTACCCCGCTGCCAAGTTGAGGAGCTTCAACTGGGGTCTCAAGGCTAAGAGGAGAAAGACTACGTGCGTTATGTTCTTTTACTCGAATCCGACTCGGATCCTTCGCTGACAACATGTTACCTTTCATCTTTTCAACCGTACATTCACTCGATCCGACCACTGTACATTTCGCACCGCCTAACTGAAAACTCACATTCCCCCCTGCGTATCACCCAATAGCGGTACCGGCCGTATGTCCCACCTCAAGGACGTCAACCGACGATTCAAGAACGGCTTCAGGGAGGGTTCTTCCGCCACCAAGAAGTCCAAGCCTGCTGCTTCTGCTTAAACCGAAAGTCGTCTTATGCAACTTTTGGAGAAGATAGAGACGTCAGGATCTTGGGTCGAAGGGGGATCGATAGCGGGCACGATGATGATGTATTCATATAACCCGTCTGCGTGTGACTAGGCAGGATCAATTCTCATTCGCACAGTGGAGGTCCTGTACACATTGGTCACAAGGTGCATTAAAATTGCTTTTACATGCCTTTGGTGCTGAATACTATGTCCAGCTGGTTGATCTTCCTCGTTCTCGCGTAGCTGCTAGATTCTCAGCCATCCAATCCTCTACTACTCCAGAACAAGCCCTTTCCCAAACATGGCTTCTCCTCCACGTCAGACCACCATACATGAACTGCCCATCGCTGCTTCGGACGTTTACTGATATTCCCTCTTCAAGGTCCATACACTTCCCTCATTCTTGTCTGCCACGGCGTTGAGCCAGCCAAGGAAGAGCTTCTGATTCGCGTCCATATGGACACCCGAATCCCTGATCCTGTTCCTAAAGGCCTTGATGACCTGACTGGATTCCACACTTTGGTTTCCTGGCTTCTTGAACCACTCCAGAACTTCCTGCTTCGTAAGCATTCCTTCAAAAGGCGTGGTATCTTCAGGTGCTGGGGTCGGTGTCGCGGAACCCTTCTTCTTCAGTTTCTTCTTGGGTGGTAGTCTAGAAGCATCACCGTTCGATGTCGATGTTGCATCTGCGACGCCTGCACTCGCAGTTGGAGAGGTCTTACGTTTGCCTGAAGGCGACGGTCCAGCGCCAGATCTGGAAGTCTCCTTGACAGGCGATTCCGAAGTGGTCTTGCGCTTAGCCTTGTTCTTCCCAGGTTGCGACGAAGAAGGCGCTGGCGAGGCATCTCGAGTGGAAGGACCTGACACCGAAGCGGGACTCGATCCTTGTGCCCCAGAGGGCGGTGCAGGACTAGCAGCTCTCGAAGCGGGACTACTAGCTCTGACAGCAGGACTGGTCCCTCGACCGCCAGTGTTTTCAGGACTGGCAGCACGCCCACTGAGAGGACTGCTTGCCCGTCCTGAACCATGAGGCCGAGGGCTAGCACCACGAGTGGCCGCTCGTTGTGCAACCAGTGCGGCACCAGAGCCGGGCGGAGCGGTGTTGGGACGCTTGGAATTGGACACATGCGCTCGACGACCCGATGGGGACGAGGTGCGCGCTCCAGAACCGCGAGATGGTGGACGAGAGAGTCCCTCGGGAACAGGACTATTCCTCCGTTTATCACCATCTTTTTCCTTCTCCTTTTCTTTCTCCCTATCCGTAGCCTTGCTGTTGACCGACTCGGTATCAGAATCATCCTACGATCCGTCAGCCTCCGTTACATACATTCCCATCACAAATCGAACAGCCGACAAAGTCAAGAGTCATACTTACAGAATCCTCGTCTGTATCCAGGAAACCATCGTTTTCAGTCGGGTTTTCTTCCCTCCGCTTCTTCATGATCTTCCTCAACTTCTTGCCTTCATCGTTGAGCTCATTGTCGCCGAAGAGATCGTCTTCGTCATCGTCCGGTCCAATCTGAGGTCGATCGCCAACGTTGGCGTTCGCCAATCTAAACTCCTTCTTTGATCTCTCTTCAAGTTCCTTCGCCTCTTCCTCTTCATTGACATCGCGATAGAAGGTGTTGTTATCGTCATCATCTTGGAATCCCTCAGCTTCATCAAAGTCAAGCTCTTCATCAACACCGCCCTCAAGTCCCTACAATAGCATGTTCAGATCGATAACACGGATTGGGAAGAGGCTTGACTTACACGTTCCGCAAGCCGACCTTCCCGTCTGTAGTCGTCGTCATATTTCTCCTCTTTTGGCTTTCGATCAACATTCAGCCCCTTGATCTGCCGTATTCTCCCTTCCATCCGAGCCGCGCGTTCTTCCATCTCTCTTTCCACCTTTACGCGGGAGGTTGAGCCTTCTCCGCCGTTGCCACCGAATTGGTTGGGCCCTTCTGGTCTTAGACTCCATCGATCGTGGATCTTGTGTTTAGCTTGGTGCTCAAACTGCGATGAGACCAGTATCAACATGAGAGCGAACAGGAAGAGTAGTGCTTGTAGATGATAAAAATACGCACCAATTTGTTCGCAGCATCAGGATCCAGAAGCTTGAACGGTCTTTCTGGATCAAATCGATAAGTCCTTCCCAGTGGGATCATCTCGAACCCTTCTCCAGTCCCATCATTCATCAAGAGCACCTTCGGGTGTATGCTCGGTGCCTGCATTCGTCCTACCCAATGTTCTGGTACACTTGGCTTCTCTTTCGGGTTCCCACTTTCCAACACCCAAGGTAAAGCTTCTTCTCTTCTCAATCTCATGATCTCTATGTCCTGATGGAACACCTCCTTGGTACCCTTTTTCATCTTTCTTTTCTTCTCTGGTGGTTCTGTCCCTGGCGCATGTCCCACCAATGACATGTCCACTTCTGTCTTTCTTTCAATGATCGGCTTACCCTCATGATCCATCACATGTTTGCCTTCGCTGTCATACACAAACTTGCCAATGATCTGGCCCGCACCGTCGGTAGCAAAGATAGGCGGAGCTCTTGGACCAGGTCGCTTTCTATTCATCAGGATAGGAGAGGTGATGTCTTTCGGATCGACGTCTTTTCCAGTGTTCAATCGCATGATATTGTACCGAAGTCCGGAGCGTGAGGCTCCAGAAGAGAAGATCTTGATCTCTTGGATATGAGGGTTGGGTTCCGATTTGACATCGGGTTCAGCTTTGAGTGAAGAGCTAGCTCCATTGGACGAGGGATGACCACCACCGCCAGTGAGAGTCGACGATGCCGGCGAAGGAGCATGCGATTGACTTTGGGCTATACGTGGGGCGGCTCGAGCAGGAGCGACTCGTGGTCGACGGTCCTTGTCCCTTCGCTTTCGGATGAAAGCTTCGGCCATGGTGAGTCGACCTTTGAGCTAGCAGACTGAGGTGGTGTCCGGAACAAAGCAGACCCAACTGCACAATGAAAGATTCATGAATGCGGATTGAGAGCAGAGCGATGATGCAACGCGTACGGAGGGGAAGAGACGAAGCCACAAGCGGATATCACCGTCAACTCCGGAACTTCTCAAAAGCACCCATTTAGCACCCATTGAGCACCACTCTTTTACATGTCATCTCCATCTCTTTGTTGTCGTTCCTCCCTTCTGACCCCCATTTGTACATTCTGCAAACAGCAATGGCTTCTTCCTCTAGCAATCTAGACTCGGTGATCAACAAGAATGCGGCAGATCTGGCTAAAGAATTGGAGGTGAGTGCAGGACAACCTCCTGTCCCTATCTTCTAACCTGGGTGGACGTTGACTGATCATTCGTTGCTAACATCAGGTGGAGCGGGTACTGAACGCATTCAAACTCAAGTGAGTGTGGGCGCGGTGTGCTGTTAAAAGAATATCACGAGCTGACGTCTACTTGGCATAAAACTCAGCCCCTATGACATCCTCGACTTGCCCATACTCGCGACTGAGGCCGAGATAAAGAAGCAGTACCGTAAGAAATCTTTACTGATCCATCCGGACAAGTTCAAGCATGAGAGGGGTCTAGAGGTGAGTCAGGGTCAAGAACGTCTTTTTCGCATACTTGTAGTCATGTCCTCGATCAGGTGCTAACGGTACTTGTCGTTGCTTTGTTTCGGTGGCAATATAGGCGTTTGACTTTCTGAAAAAGGTCAGTCCAGTACTCATTGCCACCATTAGCAGAGCATCAACTGATGTAGCAGCAATCAACAATCAGGCTGAGGATCAGCTATCTAACCCCGAATCGAGGAGAGAAATTGACATGATTATGACTCACGCTCGTACACAAGTACTGAAAGAGTAAGTGTTGCGTCAGTTCAAAGGAGTGGCGACGCAGTGAGAGCTCCCACGCTGACTTTCAGATCAATGATAGGGTCCTTGGAAGTGGATACTCTACCAATATTCCAGATGACGATCCTAGATTGACGAACCTGCGACCGCCTCTCGATCAACAAGTACGAGCCAAGGGAAGAGAGATTCTGGTAGAAGACGAGCTGGCACGCAGACGGTGAGGCTTATCGACTACATTTCACGATAGCATTTATACTGATTAACGCTTAAAGGAAAACAAAACTCGCATATGCTAACGAGGGGGCTGAAAAGGCCAAAGCCGAGGCAGAAGTCGCTGCACGGAAACGAAAAATTGAAGACCAGGCCAAATGGGAAGGTGAGCATCCCCCCTATCCCTATCGCATCCCTTCTTTTCCTTTTCCCGCCGATGTCTCTTAGAGCTGGTCCACTGTCCCTGTGGGACTGTTGGCGGTCAGAATCTTACGAGTGTTTGGTGTACAGATTACAACACGAACATGACGTCTTCCACGTATAATTCCTCCTCCTCCTCTGTCACTTACACTACACAAAGAAACGGACCGCTGACACGTGGTTTGTCTCTTTCTTTCAATTTTGGCTTGTCTCTTGGTGTTGGTGTTCGTGTTGGCACCGGTAGAACGACGAGAAGATCGAATTAAAGATTGGAGAGATTTCAGTCACAAGAAAGTGAAGAAGAGCAAGAAGAACGCGCATGTTTTGGGATGAACCCATCCGCCGCACACGCCTTCGCAAGCTATATGGCACGTCTGTTGACGACCTTGATCCGGTATTGCATCGACTTTGTATACAGTAACATATCATGCGCCTGGCGTAGCATCGTCCCAGTATGATAATAGATAAGATGACTATGCATCTTCCTGTAATATCTACTGTTACAATGCTTCATCCTCGTCCTAAACCTACTCTTGCTCCTGCCGCCAGAGTCCTCTCGACTTGATTTGCAGTAACGAACCATCCCAGGCCCTTTTCGTCGCCATGAGTCGAGATGGGATACTTGAATCTCCCAATGAACGTGTGTGATCCTGAAAAGACGTGGAGGTGAAGATGTGGGACCGAAGAGAACGGTGGGATGTGAAAGCCCATTTTCGGCGGAGGGTCCGGTGGTACTAGTCGTTCTGCGAGAGAGGTCATTGATCGGACTGATGAGCAAGGTCATGATCGTCAGTCAGTATGCGCGATCAATGTAAGTGAATAGAAGGACGGGCGGTAACGACGCAATTTGGGAGTGAAGGGGAAGGGAGCGGTCGCTCACGAAGTGGTAGATGATCTGACGTGAGATCTTTGACAGAGTCAACAACATGTTTTCTGGGAATCACGAGTAGATGAACCTTGGCTCTAGGTGTTCGATCGTGAAAAGCAATCAACTGATCATCCTAATCTCGCAACAAACATTGTCAGCGAAACAACTCGAGTACTGCACATGTATATATGTTTCGAACACATGGTGAAACGCGCACTTCGTAAGTCACCTTGAACCCTTTCTGGACAGAAACATCACAGAAAGTACATCCTTGTATCTGCTCGGGTGGTGTCTTCGGGCTGATCAGGATTGGACTTGGATCTTGATTCGAGGTTGAGGTTGAGGTTGATGGAGACGATGGAGGTGATTCGAAACACGACAAAAAGCGAGGCATGTGTTCAACGGAACCGGTCCGATCTGATGATTTCCGCTGCAGGCTGCAGACTTCGTCCTCCAAGTTCTCGTCTCTATGTCGCTCGGCTCGATTCGATCCAGGAAACGCTCTGTGGATTCTGCACTCGAAATCGTGCTTCCCGAGGAGCCATGCGTGGGTCAGTCAGCTCGATGTTTGAAAATGAAGTTATCCTCAACTGAAAGACAGTCGCCATATGGCTTTTGACTAATTTCGGCGTCTGCTTGATCTCATTTCGACGACGTCATGTGGAGGTTGTCTCGACAAGTGGCTCATCTTGAAGCGTTCAGTACAGAGAGTAAATACAATCCACCATGACTTATCTCTTCCGAGATATAAGAGTATCAGCCCGATCTATACCTGTCCACCCAAAGCGGTCCTTCTGCGGCCTCAAGAGAAGTATATCAAACACACCGTATCAAAACAGGATGAGTAGACATCCTCCTTTCAGCGGTAAATGAGCTTCTTCTTCGATATCCGTCCTTTTGTTAGTGTTACGAGCCAGAACCACGGACCGACTCTCCAGCGGCGAGCTCGGTAGAAAGCAGGACCAAGTGCTGACCCCTGTCTTGACACATATATGTAGAGGTCGAAGCTTCTCGAGCCGACTTTGACAAGTCTTTCACACCTTCCACTACCAAAGTCCCTCAACCGGGCTTCCAGCCAGGTCAAGGGCTGAACGATCTCGTACGTGGAACATCCACTCTCAACTCTTAGACGTAGCCAAGCGTGGTGTCTCTGCGGGAAATCGCACGATCACTGACTCGCCCGATCTCCAGCCCTATGCTAAAGACTTCGAACCTACGGTGGGCAAGTTCAGGAGCATCGTGCCGGAAGATCATGCAGGTGCCGATGTGTACAAGGTGAGTCCTATCCTAATCCTCGACCATGTTGCGATATAGTCGAACGAAGCTAGCGTGACAATGCTGACAGAGAACTAAACGTGACTTTGCTGGTGTTACAGATGATGATATCGAGTATCGTAAGTGACAGTAAGAATCGTTCTACAAGGGCATGGCTGACCAGCGCTTTCCCGTTTTCCTAGACGCCTAGACCTATTGCGTTCTGCTCTACTCTCGGTTCCGACGGTAAAGCGAATGTAAGTCTCATCGATCTCGATCCTCTTGCCATGTCCAAGCGGCCAATCGCTAACACCTGGCCCAGCTTGCTCCTATGTCATACTTCGCTGCTGTGGGACACAACCCCCCTACCATCATGGTTTCCATCGCGGCCGGGAAGCTGTCCGACGGGTTGAAAGGTGACTTCGTCCCAGCTTCCCTCACGTGAGTTCAAGCGCTCATTCGATCCATCTCGCACAGACACAAGCCACAACATCAAAGCTCAGAAAGAATTCTGTGTATCTATCATCTCTGAGCCTTTCCTCGAAGCGGCAAACTATACGGCCATTGACGCGCCGTACGATGTGGATGAGTGGGCACTATCAGGTCTCACCCAAAGGCCTTCCGAGTGAGTCCATCCTTGGACCGGTCCATCATCCCGGTCTCGACACGATACAGAGGTCTGACTGGAAGCTGATCAACGTTGTTGCATAGAACGGTCAAACCACCTCACGTGGCCGAGTCCGCTTTCTCGATGGAATGCGAACTGCTGCATGATTACGATCTGATAGGGGATCAGGGGAAACCTACTCAATCTGTGATTCTCGGCAAGGTCAAGCGATTCCAAGTGGTGAGTATGCAATCTACAAAATGCCAGAATACCCCTTCACCATCCCTTCTTCCCCGGACCTATTTGTCAAGCATGACCCTCATGGACTGGTCGTCGGCGTGATGCTGATGTCCTTTTTTTCATCTCGCAGAAAGAATTCGTGCTCGATCCAGAAGACCAGATGAAGGTGATGACAGAGAAACTAAGACCGATGTCCAGGCTCGGCGGAATAACGTGAGTGGCCTGTCACTCACTGCAGGCTTCTCCGAGCTTGTAGACGAGAGACAGTTCAAGCTGATATGGGAGATTTCAGGTACGCTCGTACCACGCAAATGATGGAGATACCTCGACCTGTATGGGAGCAGGTGAAGGACACCCCTGAAGTCAAGGCTGCGATCGAGAAGGGTGCCAAGAAGATCTAGAGTGGTAGAGCAAGTGAAGACTACTCAGTATATTGTTTGAGAACCATGTTTTGTAGTGGAAATGAAAGAAGCGGTGTCATTGACATCCTGAGGGATTGCAGTGAAATGGTGTGTTGTGCTTGAGGTACCAACAAAACTCATTAAACAAGCGGGTCGATCCCTTCGATAGTTGCCTATGGACGTAGGATACGCTCCCCGTTGCGAACGCCCAACACGACCTTCGCTCGATTAATTGTCTCACAGATCAAACATGGGGCCAAATGTCGTGCCCTTACCCGCCCCACACGCTCTGAAAAGAATTGCAAGCAAGCAAGCGTGCTGTGTAATAATCGCATGACGGTTGAATCATAACGAAACCGTGACCGAGAAAGAGAAAGGAAGCTGCTCATGCCATTAGAAGACGAACTGATTTTACTCCTCGTCGTCAGCCTCCTCCTCGTCGTCGTCCTCCTCTTCCTCGTCGTCCTCCTCCTCTTCCTCCTCGGCTCGCTCAGCCTCAAGGACAGCAGTGGCAATACGGTCAAGGTCTCGCCTGGACAAACGAAAAACAGAAACAATCAGCGCTGCCGTCCCATTCAATTCCGTTCCATTCCCACCGAACCAGACCAGTGCAGAATACACAGACACGAAAGTCGAATGCCTACTCCGACCTGGTTTGGGAGTCGATGAACGCCCGACACTCACATTCCATCCTGGCTGATCTTTCGTCCACCATCGGGCGCAGCCTCGAGCACACCGATCTTCTCGAGAGACTGGACCACGGTCCTTTGCACACCGGTGGCAGAGTCACGGTGGTGGGTGGGTCGGGTACCTCGTCGGTTCTTGGAACCGTGAAGCTTGGCGAGAGCACCGACACCGACGTGCTTTCGGAGGTAGATGTGTCGGGCGACGGCGGCTGAGAATGACGAGAGGTCAAGTGGTCAGTATGCCTGTCCGTTTCGTCCTCCAGATCCAACCGAGGAGAGAGAGATACAGGAGAGAGATACAAGGGTGATACCAGATCGATTCCAAGGTGTGTGATATGGGTTTACTCCTTCGTTTAAACAACGCAGCAAGGACACCAATATCGCAACCTCTTCATCCAACATGGTAACCTCCTGCATTCTCGTCCTCTCCATCGAATGGACAGCCCCACTCACCAGCCCTCACGTAGAACCAGTCCGGGTCATAAGGCGCCAACTCCTTTTGGGGACCGGTCTTAACAATGTCGACCCATGTGGGGATCTCGAGTTTACCGGATCGCTTGAGATGGGAAGAGTAAGCCTTGATGAAGGACTCGGGGCTGTTGGTGGGTGATTGAGTGTTTGCGAATTGGCGGGACAGATGTGTGGGTCGATGAGTAGCCGGTCGATTGGAAAGAGGGGTGAGATAGCGCGAAGAGACAAGTACAAAGTCAGCAGAAGTCCCCAACAGCCCTGATCCTTCTCGCCCAGCGACGCCGTTCCCTATAACGTCCTCTCGAACATTCCCCATGTCGCAACATCTCTCTCCATCCTCACATCTCCGTCCCTCGTGCAAAGTCCTCCGATACACCTATCCCACCAATGTTCCCTCTCCATCTGCTCAACCCTTCTCCTGACATTTCCTACTGATGTTTATCAGACAGATCCCACTCACCTGATATCACGGACACCGGGCATTTTGGATTGTTTTTCTTTGAAGGATAGAAGAGTAGATCAACGATGTCGATATGATCACACTTCAGTGAATTGCACCGGTGGTCTCTGTGTCAGGATCCGCGACCTGGCAACTTGCCTCTAGAGCTCTCTGGTGAGGCAAAATCGCTGTACGACCAAAGGGTAGTAGACGACAAAACCTCGAAGATTCGGTGAATCGGCGTTGTGTAGATACAGCTAGGGATAGGCACCGAAGTGGCAGTCAAGCGGTATGAGAAGGTTTTCGGAAATTAGCTCTCTGAAAGTTATCACCGATTTGGTCGAACGAGTGTGTGCGCTCGGACAAATGAGGGGTCGGAATAAACCTTTCTTTTCCGTTTCATTCGCTACCGTGGGAAGATACAAAAGTTGCAGCGCTAGCAGCTAAACAGCCGGTGGCCATTTGACGAAGATTTCTGTTGACAAGTTAGTCTGCACGATCAAGTCCATTACCAGAGAGCGACCTCACTTCCGTCAGATACTTTCAACAGATACAGAAGCTGAGGAATCAGTCCAAGATGTGAGACCAGCTCAAGAACGTCGGAAGTGCTTCCAGTATACAGGCGAACTGACGTCTTGTCCTGTCCCGTGAATTATAGGTCCCGACTCATCTTCCTCAATCTACCCGCGACAGTCACACCGGAATCATTCAAAGCCACTCTGCTCTCCCCGTCATCCTTGTCGAGCACAACCATCACGGACACGAAACTCGTGCCGAAGCGAAGATTCGCGTTTGTAGGCTACAAGGATGTCGAAGATGCCAAGAAGGTGAAGGAGTGGTTCGATGGGACGTTCGGGTTCGGCGGAGGGAAAGTCAAAGTGGATTTCGTGAGAGATGATGTGAGTCTCGCCCAAAACCCCTCTGCTAAACAGCCAAGGAAAGTGCTAATCTCTTGCGATGTGCTTGTAGCCCCTTGCACCCAAGAAAGGTGCTCGGAGGGATGATAAGCCCAAAGCTGCCACTGTCACTGCCACGATCACCGACGCACTACCCGCTGCTGGACCTTCGAAACGACTCCAAGAATTCATGGAAGTCATGAAAGGTGCCGACGGCACGTCCACTACCGCTATCGCCTCATCATCTACCTCCGCCGCTACTGCTGTCCCACGTGATGCTGGTTGGATCGCCGATGGCTTGAAGAAGGATAAGCAAGAGAAGAGCAAGAAGGGAAAGGAGAAGTCCGCCGAGCCTGAGGTAGCTGAAGAGATCGACGACGATGCAGCTTGGTTGAGAAGACGTCAGACTGCTTTAGAATCAGAGGGAGAGGCTGGAAGCTCTTCAGTAAGTTGAGTCGATATGACGATTCCCCGGACCGGTAGCTGATACATCTGTGTCCATAGGGACCTCAGCTCAGCGCAGACGAGCAACTCATTCTATCCACTGGCCGTCTCTTTGTCCGTAATCTGGCATTCATAGTCTCCCCAACGGACCTGTCTTCCCATTTCTCGACTTTCGGTCGAGTAGACGAAGTCCATCTACCCGTCTCGCAACAGACAGGCGATCCACTAGGCACAGCTTTCCTTCAATTCCACGATCCAGCCGAGGCTCTACAGGCATACAAAACTCTCGATAAGACGACGTTCCAAGGAAGGCTATTGCACGTCTTACCGGGAAGAGCTAAGCCAGGTCAAGATGGGGCGGGTGTACAGGGAATAGTGGATGGGAAGGTTCTGGGGAAAGCGGCGGAGACAAGAGGGGAGGTCAAGATTGGGGTGGATGCCAAGAGAAAGGAGGAAAGCTCAAGGGGAGTCAATTGGGCGTCATTGTACATGAATGTGAGCGACTTGGTGTTTCCATCCACGGCAATGGTGCAGTACTGACAATGCGTTGTAGAGTGACGCTGTGGCGGCTTCAGTTGCGTCTAGAATAGGTGTCGCGAAATCAGAACTGTTGAATGGCGACGATGGAAACGCAGCTGTCAAGCTTGCTCTGGCCGAGACGGCAGTCATCGAGGAGACAAAGAAATACTTTGAGGACGCAGGTATCGTCCTTGACTCTTTGCAACCAAGAGTCCCTCGATCGCAAACCACCATACTTGTCAAGAACATCCCATACGGAACGACCCTTCAATCCCTAACGGATCTCTTCGCTCCCCACGGTACTCTCACGCGGGTACTTCTCCCTCCCGCAGGAACCCTTGGCGTGGTCGAATTCGAAAACTCGATGGACGCCGGACGAGCCTTCAGAGCTCTCGCATATAGGCGATTGGGAAATGCTGTGCTGTATCTCGAGAAAGGACCTGTGGGGATGTTCAAGGCTGCTTCGACAACAGCTCCGACAACCACACAGGCCAAAGCCGCCGAAGAAGGTCGATTACTCGCCGAGAAGGTTTCGGCTCTTCCTGAAAACCCTGATCCCTCAGATGAAGCAGGATCGACCCTCTTCCTCAAGAACCTCAACTTCTCAACGACGACCGCTCAATTGGGCGTTCTCCTATCTTCCCTACCGGGCTTCTCATTCGCTCGAGTTCAAACGAAACCTGATCCGAAACGCGAGGGCGAAAGATTATCGATGGGATACGGGTTTGTGGGATTCAAGACGAAGGATGCGGCCGATAAGGCTTTGAAAGGGTTGGAAGGGTTTGAAGTGGACGGGAAGAAGCTGGAGGTCAGATTCGCGCAGAGAGGCGTGGAAGAGGATCGGAAGGAGGACAAGAAAAAGTCTGGAGAAATGGATGGGAAGACGAAGAGCACCAAGGTATTGGTCAAGAATTTGCCATTCGAAGCGACCAAGAAGGAAATCAGGGATTTGTTCAGGTAAGTTGGATTACCTCGAATGACTATCAGGTGCGATGAGCTGATGGCTATCTGGGTGACACAGTGCATACGGACAATTGAAATCTCTTCGACTTCCTCGTAAATCGACTCTCAATGCCACCGGATCCCAATCGACCAGAGGATTCGCTTTTCTGGAATTCACAACTCATGCGGAAGCGCTTCGAGCGATGGAAGCCCTCAAACATACCCATTTGTTAGGGAGACATCTGGTCTTGGAGTGGGCAAAGGAGAATGATGAAGTGGACGTGAGTAGCCTGAGAGAGAAAGTTGGAAGGGAAGTGAGAGGTCTGAAAGAGGGTGAAGAGGGCCGAATAGGGAAAAGAAGGAAGCTGGATCTCTCTGGTGGAGGAGACAAACAGGATGATCTGGATGGCTTGGAAGTGTAGTCACGGCGACTTTGTCAAGTGAGATCATGGTCGTGGCGAAGGAATGGGAGTGGTACGGTTTTACGATCTGTCATATGCATGTTGTCTGAAGTGCTATTAGTTACAATGTGAGATTATAGCGGCACTATGCATACTCGAGCCTTTGAAGGTCTGACGGGCATCAATCCTCTTCCTATATATAATGTTGAGTATGCGGAATCGGCAAGACCGTTTTGATCTCAGATGAACTCAGTGCTTCTTCCCCGATTCAGATTGAGAAGTGTTCAACGGGATCTCGCTCCCTTTCTCACCCTGTTTGCCAGGAGGATGAGACTGGTCCGCATTGGCCGGTGATCGTTTAGTAAAGTTCTTCCCGCTCTAAAAACACAAGGTTGACAGTCAGCGCTGGACAGATAAGAATTTTGGGACATTAGGGTATGTGGACGGTGACTGACCTCGCTCTCCACTTGTTTAGCAGAAGTTTGTGGATTGGCATCCTGGTTGAATGCTGCGTCTGTATGTGCTACGTCGTCTGTCTACCAAGCGTGATAAGACAGGCTATGTCAGCGATGGTGGAACGGTAATCGGATACGATCGGTGATCGATTAGAGAGGGTCTCGAAGGACGTCCACTCACTCCAGCCCCTGTACTACCCGCTTCATCGCTATACAACTCCTTCTTCCCATGATCACTGGCATATCCCCGCCCCACGGCGAAAGGCGCAGGACACCCGTTCAGAGTCGTCGATCTCACACTGCGACTGGAGATGGTACGTGACCGGAGTCGGGAGGGTCCAGCAGAGGTCGTGAATGCAAAGGTGGACAGTTCCACAGCTGCAGGTCCAGCGGGTGGAGGGATGAGTGGTGTTCGAGCGAGATGGAGGAAGGTCCGTTTGACAGAGAGGAACATTGTGTGTGTGTGTGATAATGTGTGGCGGTGGGTAGAGTATATGCGTTGAAGGAGTGTTTTGTCAATCTGTACTCTTGCGTTTATATAACGGTTGTGTGGAACAGAACAATCAGATGATCCTCCAATACGATATGTCGTTCAAAACCATCACCCAGTCCAAGACGCCAGAACCGCAATCGAGTGACGTCAGTCGCGTGCGGTTGCGTTGTGATCGGAGTTTGCCCCGGATGTGGCAGTGGAGGGAATTCCATGTCCCCGACCTGAATGAAGTAAGGCGCGTATTAAGCAGCAGTAGTTCGCGCTTGGGATGACTGGAATCTGGTCCACGTTACTCGTATAGAAACATAATAGTTCATCTCTTTCCTTTTCTGTCACTTCCACAATCTCAAACAAAAGGTCAGTCAAACACAATGTCATCGAGAAGGATCGTACTTTCGATCACGACGTTACTGGTCCTGGCCACCGTAGTCTATGCCAAATCAACTGTGGTCAGTTGGATCCCGTCCCCCTTTGTGTGAGACGTGTCCATCTGACGTCCGCTTGCGCTTACGGATAGGACCAGAAACGATTCATCGCACCGACTACTTCCCATCATGAGTCAACGACAGGCATGAAGAAGGTGTTCGCGGCGCTGTTTCCGTTCGAATCGCCCGCTTGGAACTCTGGTGAGTGGAAGGCCTACTCCGACATGAGAGCTGCAACAGTGAGATGTCAATGGGGATCTTGGCTGATGAGCGAGTCGGGATAGTCCTGGCCACATTTTACATCTCTTCGTGAGTGTCGTTGAGGGTTTACAACTTTAATCGCACCAGTCTCCCGATGCAATCACTCCCAACCAATACCAGATGGAGCCTAGCCGTCACATAGTAACAACGATGCTGATCTTTTCCTCATCAGAATCCCAAACTTCATCCTTTTGGCCGTACCGGCAACACTCGACCCCACGTCGCTCAATACGATGATTGCCTTTGCGACCGGTGGCTTACTGGGTGACGTCTTCTTGCATCTGGTACCCCATTCGTTCTTTGGGGAGAACCATGACGAGTCGGGAAGCAGGACGATGATCGTCGAGGAGAAGAGGAACATTGTCATCGGGTGAGCCTCTACTGCCCTCCTTTTCCTCCCCGTGTCAAGTATGGTACATCGGCGTGAGGGTAGCACCTGCGTGAAGGCATCGCTATTGGAAGGGTCCCCCAACGCCTCAACATATATTGACGTCCCGTCTGCAGCGGCGCAATCTTCCTCGGTTTTGCGGCCTTCTTCGTCCTCGACAAGACCATGCGAGTCCTCAACTCTTCTGCCGAAGGCGGAGACTCTCACGGTCACGGTCATGGTCACTCCCACTCTCTCACACCTTCCACCGCCCAATCCACCTCGGTTGCCGACTCCAGATCCTCCGCATCAAATGAACTTCGATCCCGAAAGTCACCTTCGGATGTCACTTCCATCACGCCTCAAGCGCCGTCCGACGAGAAACATCTCGATTCGCCCGCACCCAACCCTTCACTCAAGCTTTCAGCGTATTTGAACTTGTTCGGCGATTTCACGCATAACATCACAGATGGACTGGCTATGGCTGCGAGCTTCTACTCGAGTCCTGCTCTTGGAGCTGTGACCACGATCGCCACATTCTGTCATGAGATTCCGCATGAAGTGAGTTTTGATGAGACGCATTCATGGATGCCTCACTTGTCCTGTCGCTAAGTGCCGGGTTTGTAGATCGCCGACTATTCCATCCTGATCAAGTCCGGTTTCACCAAAAGGCAAGCGATGGGTTCTCAGTTCTTCACAGCGGTAGGAGCCTTCGTCGGCACCTTTTTGGGAATCTGGATCGCCGAGACTTCAGGAGCAGGCAACAAAGAGGTAGTCATCAAGGTCGGAGAAGGTCTGTTCGGGACAAGTGTCGGAGGAGGAGAACTGGTCATTCCCATGACTGCTGGAGGTGTGTCTAAATTGCGATATTTCGGGATGAGTGAGCGTTTGCTGACCAGGGTCATCGTGTAACTAGGCTTCCTGTACATTGCAAGTGTCAGCGTGATCCCCGAATTGCTAGCCGAGTCGAGAAGCGGAAAGCAGGCTTTAAAAGAGGTGAGCCATGGCGGCCCGCATGACAAGGACGCAGATGAGCTAACTATCAGCTGTAATCTAACAGTACGCTGCTATGGCATTTGGGGTATTCTGCATGGTGAGTTTGCGAATCATGGGAATCATCCATGAGGAGTTCTTGCCACGAGGGGTCACGCTGACGAGGCAACCTTTATACCTTGTCCACTCAGGCTATCATCGCATGGAACGAGTAGATTGTAGACGGTGCATTGTAGGGGGCCAGTCGACCATACGCAGTCATGCATCGAAATGCATTGTTGTTGTTGCTGCTACAAGTCATGTTTTGTTTTTCTTTTGATCATCGGGGTCGATGCCGTTGATTCTATTTCATTGATGCGCGTGCGTCATCCTCCTCCAAGATGTTCCAGACTCTTTTGCTGCTTTGGATCAATTTTGCCACATTCGTCGCCTCTCTCTCCTTTTTTATTTGTTTACCTGTAGTGCGGTTTGCCCCACCTTTTCGCTCATTCCTAGCGCTCATTTTTAGTGCGTCATCCCCGTCCGACACATCCTTCTCTCTGTCTCTCTTTCTCTGACTATTGTCCGTTCCACAGCTTTCCGTCTTCATATCAACGCCTTTCGAGTCAATCGACAACAGCTTGAGACAGCAGCAACAAACTTCTGAGACTGATCGTTCGGTATCTGATCAACAGACTGCATCCGCTATTTCCCGACTCTGCCTCGAGCAAACAGAGCACAAGCAACAAACACTTTGACCGATACCATCGCTTCAAACGTCAACAATCCGAATACACCAATAATCAACAATGTCGACGGATCACCATTTGGCCACTTTCACCTGGGGACCAGGAGCACAGACCGTGAGTGTCGCTGCAAGGACACAACACCTTTCAGTATGACGTGCAAAGAGGTGACAACACTGACATCGTTATGTTTATCGTGCTTGCTCGCCGTCTTTGCTCATCCCTCGACTCATCACAACATCCGAACGTGTCCAATCACCCTATCTCGCTCCTGATACTCAATCCTTCACATTCAATTTTCTCTTCTACTCGATTAGGTCTACGTTGCTGGAGGTTTCAACAACTGGTCCGCCGATGCTACGCCCCTGCACAAGCAACCCGACGGAAGTTTTGCAGCTGAGATCCCTTTGCCTTGGGGTGAGAAGCAGGCTTTCAAATACGTGGTGGACGGAGGTAAGCGCCAGTCTTCATCGTCTCTGATACATCAAGTCAATCACGATCAAGCTATGCGTTCCGAGCGCGATTGATGCTGGTCGAGATCGAAGAATCGTGCTGATGTTGGTTCGCGTTGACAGAGTGGAAAGTGAGAGAGGACGAAGCCAAGGAATGGGGTAAGTCATCTTCCCAATATCCCTCTGTAGAACAATGGCTCATTCGACTGCTACTCCCAGATGCCGCTGGCAACATGAACAATGTCTACACCGCCCCTTCCGCTGCGGTTGCTGCCCATTCCACCTCGTCTTCTCCAACCACCTCCAAATCCGCCGACGGCCCAACCACCAAGGAAGAGTCCACACACACCTCGACTGTCCCTCCTACGACCGTTCCCGATACCCCTGCCCCCGCGCCCGCTGAGAGCAAGACTGAGCCCTCGACTCTCATCGCCTCTTCTGCACCTGGAACCGCTTCCAACCCCAACCCTCTCCTCTCCCTCGGTGGTCCCATCAGCTTTGGCGAAGCTAAGCCAAAAGCAATCACTAGTACCACCCGAACCTCACCCACTACCACTACCAGCACCTTGCCCCCCACCACTTCTGCCCCCACTGCGCCTGCGCCTGCGTCCACCTCCGCCGTTGGTGGCAACGAACAACAAGCCGCCGCCGCCTCTGCCGCCACCGTAGCTCTGCCCGCTGCTGCTGCCCACCAAGCGAACCCCGAGGCTACCAAACCCCTTTCGGAGGAGTCTATCGCCGTTCAAAGGGCCAAAGTCGCCGCACACTCCAATGTCGGTGAGGCACCTACCAGTGACGAAGCTCCGGGCCTCGCAGAGAAGGCTGCTGAGTACGGAAGTGCCGCAATGGCTGCTCTTGGTGCTGCTGTTGGAGGTGCTGCTGCAGTGGTCGAACGTGCTACAGGTGTTGACCTCACCCATTCCAGCCCTGTAAGTGCGAAGAAACGTTGCCCTGATATATTTAGGTCTGGTGCTCGGTGTGCTGATGAATAATCAAGGAGGGCACTGACATAACCTCACCCTCTCAACAGCTCTCCGTCGAACAGGCGAAAGCGCAGGGTATCGATGTCAAGTCATTGGAGAAGGTCGACGGCGCTACAGACACGACATCTGCAGTTGCTCCCCCTTCTGCAGCGGTTCTTGACACTTTCGACGAGAAGATCCAGGAGTTGAAGACTGACTCATCAAAGGACACCACCGGTGTTGCCAGTGTCCCCCTTCCCAATGGCGAGCCTCCCAAGAGTGTGTATATGAGCATCCACTCAGCTAGCGACTGAACGGCGCTGACAACCAGTTGCTGTACAGCCTCCCTTCCTGGTCCCGACACCATCAACCTTGACGGAAAGAAAGCTGATGAGAAGCGAGAGCACGATATCCCTGCTCAGGACGAGACAAAAGACAACCACACCCACGTCCCTCAACCGGTCTTCACGACTATCTCTCCCAAGGACCCTAAGAAGGACCGTACTCTCGCTTCCACCGACGTCTCATCCGATACCGCGGGTACGAAGCCCATCTCTGACAGCCCGGCTATAGACCTCAAGGCCGAGAAGGCGAAGGCTGAGGCCAACCCCGTTGGTAACGCCACAGTCCCTGCTGCCGACGAGAAGAGAATCTCACCCGATACCCCAGCCAACAACATCTCCAAATCGGCTCCTACCGCATCAGCTTCTGCGCCCACGCCGGTTCCCGTTTCCGAGGTCCCTCCTGCTACTCCTGCCAAGACCGCCCCTCCCGTCCCTGCATCCAACGGGGTGGTCGCGGCTGCCACTCCCAGCAGTGCTACCTCCACTCCTGCTTCTACACCTGCCAAGTCAACGCATACCAGGGATACTACTGCTAGCTCAGACGTGAAGAAGAGGAAGTCAGGAATCTTTGGCAAGGTGAGTGGTGGACTGTTGATCTTGTGGCATGACAGCTATCAGATTGTACTGACGAGCAACTCTCTACATGATAGATCAAGCACGCCTTCTCGCCCAAAGACAAGGAGAAGTCCAAGTGATCAGACTGCGATGTTTCGTTTCAATCTATACTAAGATACCCGAAAGAGCCTCCTCAAAATAGTACTGGATATATACAAATCAATCTTTAATCAGCGAGACCGTGTGCAAACGAAAAGTCTTGCTTGTGCGTGTTTTGATCGTGTTTGCTCAAACCCTTCTTGGTTTCTTTTCAGGTAGATCTAGCGTTAGTTGTGTGAGGGGATAGTGGACGCTGGAGAAGCTGTGCGGAATGATTATAGATAGCCATGTGAGAGGGATGCTGAAAGTGATGTATGGATGTTTGGTTGAGTATCAAAAAGTTCAGACCTCCACCGCAAAGTTGGCTTCGAGTGGATTGTAAGATTTCACTTTCCGTAGGATTGGAACATACATTTCAGCAGCGTCACTTTTGCTTACACCTTTGCAGCTCTCACATTATCGGTTGGGACGACCATTATGGCAACCACGGCAGAAGCACCGGCTGGTGCGAGTGCTACCAAGACTGTCTCGCCAGCTTCAGATGTAGCGTCCCAACCTCAAGCTCAAGCTCAATCTGTCACTCCTACGCAAGGTGGTAAACAACCTATGACTGCTGGTCGAGCTCGGCATCTCGCCAATGTCAAGAAATACGGACAGCCCTTACCTATCCAGATCATCCAAGACCAGCGGTTCAGCACCAACAACCGTAAGGAAGGAAAACCGACTGATGAGACGGAGAAGACACACATATCGTTCCTGTCGAATTTCATTCCTTCGATCTTATCGACCTCGGCAGGAGGGGCAGGAAGCAGAACGAAGACGATCATCGAGTATCCTGTATGTATAGGGACGTTCGATCCTGTCACTCGGAGCGTGTGGGTCGAAGATGAGGGGAGTAAGGAGACGTTGTTCAACAAGGGTTTCTTTGGGAAAGGGAGTTTGAGCAGGAGTGAACCGAGTTGGAAGCAGAGAAGGGTGGATCTGCTGAAAGGCGGTGGCAGTGAGTCTCCTTCCTTCCGTCCTTCCTTCCTGCCTTCCGTCCTTCCTTCCTGCTATTCTGCATTCCTTGATTCAATTCATCTGCTATTCCGTATAGCCATAAAGCTCAGCATTCCACATGATCCGCAAGAATTACGATGCTGACTCATTGCCATCATCTCACAGCCCTCGCTGCTGAACAGATGAGAGAACAACGACGGATCGCTCGACGTCAATTCAAAATTGACAGAGCGCAAGCTATGCTAGCAGCCGCAAAACAGGCAGAGGAGATCATAAAATCCTCCGCTACCACCACCACCACCATTACTACTTTCGATACCCTGGTACCACCTGCGTCTGGACAGTCCCCTTCGGCATTGGGAGCTGAAGCGCAAGGAGAAGAAGAAGAAGCAGAAGCAGAAGCAGAAGAAGAAGTGGATGGCCAAGTACCCGCTCGACCTTCCTCACCTACTCCTTCGACGAGCACTACAATGACAGGAGGGACATTCGACCCGACATCACTGACCCCTCAGACGTTCCTGGTCAGGCCTACTAGACCCGATCAAAATAGGAACAGAGGACGAAAAGCCTTCAAAAGAAGACCCGCTCCCCCACCTCCGACTGCGCCCGCTATGAGTGCAGACACCACCAGTACAGATGGACCATCTACCAGTACGGCACAGATACCCACGGCCGTCGCGCAAGATACCTCAACACAGATTGTCGTGGAGGAGGATGATGAGGATGAGTTGGGGGAGGAGGATCTGTTCGATGAGAGTTTGGTCGAGGAGATGGAGCATTTGCAATTGTCGCTGGAGGAGGCTATGTTCCTTTCGTTCGGATTGGGAGTGTTGAAGATCTACGATCCTGTCACGGTGCGTATTTGATGCCCATTCGGACACGTCCAAAGCAGACCACCATCAGAATTCGTGACCTCAGTACCAGCACTCTCTTTTCACCACTCCATCCGTTCCGATCACAGATACGGTGCTGACCCTTCTTCCAATTCGTGATGATCAGGAGACATACCCACCTCTAGGACCCGCTCTCTTATCGCTCCTCCTCACCCCACCTTTCGGCACCTCCCTCGCACTCTCCACTCCTACCCCGCTATTACCTGACGATCCCGTCATGGTGTCGTACGTCGCATATCATCATTTCAGATCCCTCGGCTGGGTCGTCAAAGACGGTATCAAGTTCTGCGCAGATTGGTTGCTTTACAGAAGAGGGCCTGTATTCTCACATTCTGCGTGAGTCTCGCTCCATCTCGTCGAGTCACCATGGTCCACCCCATCACGGTACACTATCGGTCATGTACTGACAACGATCCATGGCTTCCTGGGGCCACGACGTACATAGCTTCGCCTGTATCGTCATACCCGTATACGAAGATGGTCAAGACAGAGTCTCGTCGCCGTACGGTAATCAAGACTGGTACGAAGAACGAACGACTTGGAAATGGATCAATACCGTCATGCGGGTCAATGCCTTGGTTCAAAAGGTCAGTTTGCGCGTCCTGATTCCCATTCCCATTCCCAATCCCAATTCATCCTATCGTCTCTACTACCCGCCAAACTTCCACAAGACATGGTGTCAACTCAATGAGAGTCGAGGCTGATATTATGTGTTTCTTGTGAATGCGCTCGAATGATGATCAGACCGTCATCGCTGTGTATGTGACCATACCTGCGTTGTCGTCCTTCCCTTCTGGCAGTAAACTCGCCAATGGAGCTCTTGATCCGACGAAAAACAATTTCGGCAGTTTGTTAAGACGGTATACCGTTCGAGAGGTTTCTTTGGTGAGTACAACAAAGAACAAAAGAATCCTCTGTTCTCGAGGTCATATGCGCGAATGTGGAAAGCTGACCGTCTGTATGTCGGTGCAGACACGATTTGGAGCTGCTCGACGACGAGATTAGGTACGGAATCCCTGACTCTATCATGACAGCTGCATATTCTCATCTTGTACAGTATTCATGTATGCATACAACCCGTGCAGCAGAATATGATGAGGGCCACAGTATCAAATACCACGAAAACTAAATATCATCAACGTAGCTTGCAGAGATGCCCAAATGACAAGATAAGATCATTGGCTATCTCTCAAATCCAGTTCCCAAATCTTGTTCCACCAATCTATAAATGAACCATCAAAAGAAGTTTTGTTCATTTCGGTAATCTTACTCTCAGATTGGGTCGTAGCTAACGGAAAAACCTCATCAGCTCTGATCGCTCAACAGCCCGACCATGAAACCAACTCACAATCTCCACGAAGAGGGGTCTCAATTCCGCAATCGCCTTAGTCTCAGGCGGAACTAACAATCCCTGTTCTCTCTCTTTCCTCTCTCTTCTCCTCTTCTTTCTCCCGTTCACACCAGGGAGAGTGGTAGCATTGCCTCTTCCAGATGTCGGTGGTTGGGTTTGTGTCTGGTTCGGTCTCGGTGATCTCGATCCCGATCCAGATCCCGAAGGTTGCTGCTGTTTACCCGACGTGACACCTGCTTTGTCTTTTTCGATATCCGGTGATGGTTTTCGCTTGAAATCCAATGATGATCGTATTTTCTCGAAAGATACTCGATGTCCCGAACCATGCGATCCTCTCCTGATTTTCTCTTTATCCTTGTCATTAGCCGCTCCCACACCCAGACTTGCTTGACCCTCTTCCCGTTGCTCTTCTTCTTCCTCTTCTGCTTCATATCCAAATTCTGCGAGCGCTCTTTGCCTCTCTTCTTCCTCCTCTTCCTCTTCGTCATCATCTTCACTTTCTTCATCAGCCAGTTCGCCTGCATCCCCCATCGTGGTCTCTCCAATACTCAGAGTCTGCATCACACTCTCTAGCAGTGCGGCCTCTTCGGTTGAGCCCTCGCCGATTCCACCACCAGGTCCAGCAGCAGATCGGAAGCGACGTCGGATCTTCTCTTCGTGAGCGACCTTCAACTTGTAGTGGTAATTGGCCACTTCGTCTACCTCTCGCATGACCTCGCGACGAGCCTCTTCTCCTGACGGCAGGATGAATTCCAGATCCAGTGGTTGGGGCAGACCACTTCGAGCATAGGTGAGGAAGAGTTCAATCCAACCCATGAGGTTTTCGAATAGACCTTGTCCTTTCGAATGAACGTTGTGTACGAACGAGTAAAACGACTGTTCGTGCCGTTGGACGAGGTCGATGAATGTTTGAACGGTTCGACCGGGATCTTCTTGAGAAACTGTAGACATGCACAAAGTGATCAGCCAAGCTTTGACAAGTAGAACAACCCAGACTCACGCTCCTCAACCTGCTCCACTGTTCTGATCATATCGTTAATGAATGCTTGCATGTCACCGAGGGAATCAGCGATGCTAGCCGCTTTGTAGACTTGCGCAAGAGGCGCATAGAAGATTGTGATAATGTCCTTGAGCAATTCCGCGGTGACTCCCTGCAGATCCAAGCGATTGGCCCCCGTCAGCTGTGACCGAAAGCCTGCAGTCTGCAGAACTCACCTCGAAGATCAACGCCAGCAACCCCTCCTTCTCCCTCTTCCGCATCCACAGCTTCAATAAAATACTCAGATCTTCGTATAACCAAGCATCCTCGCTATCCGGTCCTAAATCATCGTCCGAATCGTCCAACTCTGCTTGAGCATCCTTGTACTCTCTGTACGCTCGGGTGGCCTTGGCTACTCGCTGAAACTGGGGACGGGAGAGAGACGGCACTTCGGGGGACCGAAGAATTACTACCAGTAAATCTACGCCTTCGGAGGCTGCAAAGAAAAAGGTCATGTCAGTCGATTCTCAATGCACAGGAGCAATACCCGACAACTCACCCGCATCTTTCCTGTAATATTCCTGAATCTCAAAGGGCGCATTGGCGTACTGCTCGATCTTCTGGCACAAGACTGGATCATCGATCTTCTCTTGCACTGCCTCTATGTCCTCGGCTAACAGCCTGACATCTTCTGTAAGCGAAGATGAGAACATCCTCTGGATCAGACTTTGTCCACCAAAAGGCCTGGCAAGGAACAAGTCGAGGACACCTGTGAAGAAGAAGAACAGTCAGATCCAGAATGAAACATACTTAAGTACTGGTCGACTTCTCGTCTTACCTCTAATCATAGCCATTGGATTTGAGATCTTGAGAATACCCTTCAAGACAAAGTACGGCATGAGACCGTGTAATCTCTTGAGCGAAGTGAGGGTGTCTGAAGCAGTGTCCGAGGCCACAAAGAGCTGGAAGATCGTCGCTGCGAGTCTGCAAGAGAGCGCAGTCAGTCTCGCCTCATTCCGTGTCCAGATGTTCAACAATGTTTGAGTGATAGAAATAGAAGACGTACGATATTCTTCCCCATTCCAGCACACTAGCTTCGGCTCTCGGAAGGTCCTCTACCTTCTCCACCCGCTTGACGACCTCAAAGACTCCCTTCAGTCCACCCTCCTTGCTGAGCACATCACCTTTGAACTGTGTCAACCCTTCCCTCAGCGCTTCAATCCTCTTCTCTGCTTCCTCTCTGAACCTCTTTCTGCCTTCTTCTCTGACAGCGTCCGCCTCCAACCGTCTTTGGCAATCCAGTGCTTCGGGAGGTGTGAGCACGGTCGGCGCCGAGAGAAGGAACGATCGCAAGATTGGCGAGTTGATCACAAAGGGTAATGACAATATGCTGGTCAAATAAGCTCGAAGGGTAAGACGGTTCTTCTCCCTCGATAAAGGCGTGCTAGTAGGAGCCGAAGCGGCGGAATCAGACGTCGTGGGGGTAGCGGATCCGCTAGGAGTTGCAGGGTTGGGCGATCCAGACCCGTAAATCATACGCATAGGATTGTAAGCGCTGTAACCCGTTGACACCACCGGGGCTGGAGCAGCGGTTACAGTCTTGTCTTTGGGCGGAGGCGGCGGGAGAGGGTAGTCGGGGAAGGCGATGCGGAGCTGTGGCAGGGAAGTCAGCGGTATGCGCCTTTCGCTACGAGCCTTGCTCACCTCCTCAGCCAATCGCTTGAAGTCGCCGTATCGTCTGGACACGAAAACGTCGGACACACCACTTCTCCTTGTTCGAATGATGAATTCCTGTTGTTGCTGGTGGTCAATACTGTCCATTGCATGACTGAAAGACTTCTCACTCACTTCATGACTCTTATTTCTGACTCTCCCCTTTTCGACGACCATCCTGACACCGACCACATTGACCTCGAAAGCGACTGGGAGTTCTGCTCCGGGTCCGCCTTGACCATCAGGTCGTGGTGGACCACCATGTCTTTCCATCCATTTCCTCCTGCGTTCCTGCTGCATTTCCTCCAACCTTCTCAGTTCAGACTGTCCTATCCTGACGACCTCTTCGCCCGAGGTCAACTTGATCCCTACGCCAAACATCAATGCGAGATGTTTCTCCACTTTTGCCCACAACTTCTTCCTTTCTTGAACCTCCTTCTTCTCTTCTTTCGTCATTAGACTTTCCTGCACCTCCCTCTCCTGATCGGTCATGGTAGCATGAGCCGCGATGCCCGTCGTGGTGAGAAACGACGAGAGGAACGGTTGGACCTTGGCCGACCAGAACGTCGTTGGGGCAGAAGCCAAGAACGGAAACGGTAAGAGGAACTGATGGAACATGAATCGCATGAACGGTAAATCTCCCACGCTTCCTTCTGTCCTTGAGATCTCGGAAACTCTCGCCAGAGCCTCCTTCTTGGCTGCTTCGGGGAGGACGAACGGATCGCCCAAGAGACCAAGAGCATTGGCTCCCAGGACGGGATCGGTGATCAAGTTCAATTCGTAAGCCACTTGAAGGTTGACCAGTGTCTTTTTCAGATAATGAGCTCGAAGCGGCGTCAGGATCGTGGGTGGTTGCATGGATGAGGTAGGCAACGTCGAGTGATAAGGATGGAGATGCGCTGAAGATATCTGTGTACCACCTGGAGGGGAAACACTACCAACATAAGGTGACGTCGTCGTCCTACTCGACCGGTCATCGTACTCTTCCCCTTCGTGTGCAGCAGAGGGCGGTGGTGGTGGTGGTGGTGGTCGAGATGGAGGAGGTGGGGTGGGCAATGCCTTGTCGGTCAACGACAGCGTTGACACTCGAGGTGGTGAAGGAGGTGACGTGAATCCTTGAGCGAGCTCAAACGCGTTGGCTGCTCCTACATCTTCTCCGTCTTCCGGGGGTGGAGGCGGTGGTAGAGGTCGATCCGGTTTCATCGACCGTTGACGTCGCGGCGTGTATGGCTGATAAGGGACTTTATGGGGATTGAAGGATGACATCGTGAGAGACGACCTGGGAGTCGATGCGGAATGTCAGTCCAAGTCGGATAGAAACAAGAGTCGCGAAGAAGAAAAGAAACGTGTACGATTGACAGTTGGGTGAAAGAGAGATTGAATGAAATGCGTTGCTGTTCCCGGTCATGACGTACGCAGATACCGAAATACCTGCAACTACTCTTGTCTCGTGTAACGTTACGAGTAAGTTACCTATCCTTGCTTGTTACGGTTCCGGCCTTTGCATCAATCTCAATCCCGTCCCACATCGGTGTCAATGACAATGTCCGCGAGATAGTCTCGTACATCAGCTCGCACAGACAAGTGCATGCATGCAGTCTACTTGATTCCATCCGAGTAATATTAGTGCAAGAGTCTCGAGACACCAGAGTGCGCTTTCCATTGCTCGAATTGACCATGCGCTGCAGATAGTCGTCGACACAGCCCGAGATTGATTCCATTGTATAATTCATGACTGATTCGACGAAAAACACTCTACATATGTTCGATATATACGATCTCAGGAATACTTGACATTAGAACTAGTGTGACAAACAGATAGATGACAGATGATGGTACACTCCTCCTTCGCGCGGAAGCTATGCTATGATTTGCTCTCTATGCCTGCGCAATCTTGCTCGCCACCGTACGTTCTCTTTCCAGCCTTTCCTTGTTCGCTTGGAAAGCTGCGTCTCGACAAGCTTGCATACCGGTACTGTGCTAGTGGTCAGCTTCGTTCGCGGGCCGGGACAGAGAGAGAAGCTGACTCACCAGTTATGCGCTTCAGGAGTACGATGCGCGGAGCAAAATACTCTCTGGCAGTGAGGACAGTCTCCGGCAATTCGAAGAGCGGCGGAAGGACATTGGGTAGGGTTGGCAGTCATCTCTGGTTTAGCCTCGGTTGAACCTTCAGCAGGAGGAGTCGTTGAGTCATCGGGTTTGGGGATGGTGGGAATGTTGTAGACGACTCGGAATTGACATCGTTTCTTGGCTGGCCTGTGAGGTGGATGAGAGAAAGAAAGCGATAGGTAAGCGATAAGCATCATGACGACCACGTTGGAGGAAGTGCAGGAGCGATGGGAGTTGATCATGCTGTACCATGGTATAGACGAGGAGAGACAAAGGAGATCAGACCGAGGTCGAAAGACTCGCATTGACGACAACGACGATGACAAAGCACCCGGTGGCAAGAACAGATAAGGCGATCGAGTAACACTGAAACTCACATGTTGGCTGAAGATTTGAATGTATCGAGAGCTTGTTCAAGTGACGAGCACGAGGATGAATGCGATTGGAGTAGAGTGGTGTAATGTTAGGTCGTGAAAGGTGTGATGTGGATGAATAAAGGTGGTTGTGACAAGATATGGGCGATTAATTGGGTTGCGGTTGAGTGATGTTGTGAATGTCCTTTCCTTTCGTTTCCTTTATATATGTATAATCTAACGATCTAATTGAGACGTATCCGAGTTGGATTGGATTGGTTTAGATTGATTTGGTATTCTCTGAGATACGTGGTGAGTTGATTTGGTGAGTTGATTGATGTAATGCCAGATCGGCTTGGCCTGTAGCTAAACGCTGCGATGGTAGGATGAGATGGAGCGGCGGGAAGAATGAGATAAGACGGATTGATCTCGGATGATGGGTCGTTTGTCTCTCCTGTGTATGTATCCGTGTGTTGTCAGTGAATGATCTCGATCTAGATCAAAGTGGTTAGTGTGTGTATATATATATGCGAGGTGGCGGAAGTGTACGGATCGGTCGAGCTGCTGAATAAGACAGAAGAGTAGTGATGAGATGGGGAGCACAGAGGGGAGACAAGTAAGGTGAAACCCGAGTCGATGCCAACCCATTCTCCACTTGCAATCAACTTAGCGCATGCGTCAGCGTATAGCCCCCTCCACTCCGTAAGCGGTGATCATCATTTCAATCGGATCACAATACACGCGTAAACGTACGGGAAAGGATAAGGGTTTTGCTCAGGGTCGGACCGAGCGGTGTTAGAGTGTTCTCTGTTACGTAACTTTCCCCGAAGCAGAAACGACCTGCAGTGTTCCAGAACACGGGGGATTCTCCCAGTTGGAATGGGTTCGAAGCGGATAAATCTGCCCGAAAGCCTCCTTTCCTTCGGGCTTGTGGATCGAGGTCGGGTCTTCGGGGGAAGAAAGAAAGACACAGAGAGGCAATGCAGATAGATGCTGTTAATCAACCCGTACAGGTGTCACCCAGGTACAAGATACAGAAGCCCGTGCCGTGTCGCGCTGTACCGTTCTTTCTCTGGGAACTTGGAGTCTGTTCGACGGTCCCGCGGATCCTTCCCAACGTAGTCAAATGGCCATTCTGGATGGATGTCAGGTTGTTCTACTGCCCAACAAGTCGTTCGATGAGATGACTTGCGGCTTGAGTTTCAAGGCATCGTGGAAAGCAGGTGACAGTCAGACTTCGCACAGCCGGATCAAGCTACACATGTAATTCCTCGCCAAGTAGCAAAGGCTCTTTCCTCCTGCTTCGCTTCTGCGTCCCTCGTCCCCTGTATCTAGCTAGCTAGAGAGAGAGTCTTTTTTTTTTTTTTTTTGAATTCAGAAACGTAACTCAGCAGTGCGCTGTTCTTAGTAAAACATCACGGACAATTCGTTCAGAGCTTGGGACCTTCTTTCAGCCTTCGCTTTGGACAAATTCACCGCATTCCCGGCGGACAGACGGTGTCCTTGTCCTTCTGCCATCGTCTCCGAGCCTCATAATGCGTCACTCCTGTACTGTCTTACTTTCTAATCCCTTCTGGGATACGCGTCTCACATGGTCTATGACAATTTGCCCATGATCGACTTGCTTCGACTTGTTCGAAGAGATACCCGGTCAGCAGTTCGACAGGTCAGACGATCCGCCTACACCCAACCACATATACCGAGCGATCAGTCTATTTTACCCCTGGGGTAGTGTCTCATGGACCCAACAATCTTATTTGCATGCCCTGTCCTTGCTTCCACTCGATACCATCCCTGGACAAAATTGAAAGGTATAGAGAGAAAGCTTCGGATCTGTATTTTCGAGCGATTTCTAGAACGAAATGGGAAAGACAGGAAAGAAGAGAAGAGGAGAGAGCTACGACATTGGCAAGCCATATTAGCGTGAGGCGGCCCGCATACTTGCGCCGACACTGATACTCACGGGAACACTTAAAGACTTGGATCGATCTGACATTTACCTTCGGAGCGCCTTGTCCATGACTATCGAAGGGAATGTGCAAAGACAGCGATACACGAGGGAAATTATGAAGAACAAGAAGTACACAAGACAGCGGCAAGGTCAGCAAAATGGCCTTGTCGGGAAAAGGAGGCCCGCCGCTCACCTGCTTCCTTGGTGATCTCCGAGTACTCAGTGGCCTGGATCTCGATGGCGATGCCTGTTGTTGAAGAAGGAGATATGATATGCGTGGAGCGTAAGTGATGTGGAGTGTTGTCGAGTAGATGGACGAGTTGTTATCGTTTCAATATAGTGCAGTGCGAAAGGAGAAAGGAAAAGAACAAGAGACACGAGGTGGGAGTGAGAGAATATACGATGAGCGAACCCCTCTTGCCACCCATGTCACGGACAACTCACCCTCGAGTCGTCGTCGAAGAGCATCCTTGGAAGAAGCGAAGACCATCTTGTTCCGGACGTTGGCGTCGTCGGGAGACCTAAGAGAGGAAGGGGCGTTAGTCGATTGGTGACAGCGCCTGAGCTTCCTCCGATTGAGATCGCAACATTTCGCGGGGTGAACTCCTCAGAAGCTAGTAGTAGACTGCGAGACCACGTAACGGCACATCCGCCCAAACGGCTGATCTCCCATCCCCCTTTCCATCCCCAATCGCATGTTCTTCTTCTTAGCGAGCGCAACGCCAATCAACCCATCTAAAAACGACATTCGCTCTGTAATCCCCCCTTGCCTTGAATCCTTCTCGGGTGCAATGTCCATTCTGCCCTACTGACCCAAGCTCCCCAAGCTCATGCACCCCACACTCCCCATCACCAAGAATAGCCGCGCCGCCCAGAATTCCAAATCAGACAACAAAAGAGAACAGAACACGATGACAGAAGGCCGGAGACACAAGAGAGAAGATCCAACCCACCACATGACAAAAGTCAACTTATTCCTCACACCCTCTCCGCCTGGCAACTCAAACTCAAAGTCATACACGGCCCACCTACACTCCTTCTCCGGCAGCTCTGCAACAAACTTGTCGAAATCCTTATCCTCGGAAGTCTTGAGGACGACGATGGATCGTTTGTCGTCGGACAGGCCGTAGATGACGTAGGATAGCTTCTTGCCGGTTTTGAGCTCTTGGAACTTCTCGAGACATTCTTGGGACTAGGCGAGCATCAGCGAGTGTACGACATAGTTGAATGAATGGGTGGGAGGAGCGGCGGATTGATCGCGCGAGCGAGGACGAAATAGAGTGAGGCTGGCTAACGACGCGATGGAGCAGACTGGAGCGAAGCGGGGACGTAAAGACTGGTGCATGATTGTGTGGCCGGTGAGGGCTCAACGGATTGAAGCGCCACGGCGGGAGAGGGGAGACAAGGTGACATGCGACATGGGGCGTAGAAAGTGAAGGGGTAGTAAACGGGGCACAAGAGGGGTTATCGAACTCCATGGCAAGGGTGAGGTCACAAGCGCAACAGGAGTCAGGAGACGATTGATCAATCCTCGATCTCCTCCACACTTCATCCACCATCTTCACGCTGTCATACACAGATAGAATGATTCAACCCAGCCCAACCCAACCCCACCCCGACCCACACTCTGAGCTCAAGGAAGAAGGTCCAAACATGACACATACAGGTTGAACACCGGACGACTGTATCATTGACAACCGTCAGCATCACATCCAAGTAAGTACCAAACAACGCCAGGCCAGCCCGAAGTACTCACCATCTTGACTGTTTACTGATCTACTTTATTGAACTCTAAGGGATAAGAGGCGAATGCGATGCTGTACAATAGCTATCTGTATCCGTATCAACATACCAATGCGGTGACGATGAGGGGGGCGTGATGCAATGCGTTGCGTGGCGCGTGGGTGGTGGCATCCAGCTCAGATATCGGAGTTGAGCAGTGTGGCACTTCCGTCTACCGCTGTCTCACTGCAGATCCCGTAGAATACAAACATGAGTAACCATACAAACATGAGTCATCTTGATGCATGATGGAAATCAACGAGACATAGGAACACATCATGCACATGAACTAATCATATAATCGTGACAATCTACTACTGCTTCGTACACAAGGTCGTTACATGGCTTGGGAGCAGCGCGCCCTTCAAGACGCAAAGGAGTCTTGGAGGAACAGGTGATCTACGGGGTGGTAAGCATCATCAGCACTTATCCCTCACTATCCTCCTCGACTGAGGACACGGCACTCACAGTCAAAAGCCCTCTGTGTTCCTGACAGAGGACGCTCTTGTCCTTCCTCTGCAGGCGCGGGATCGGTCTCCGCCGGCATGCTTTCTTCCAAGAATCGTACCGTCTCCTTAGACAGCTGCGCATACTCGAAGTCCAGGTCGGTGATGTATGGCTACTCGCGGGTCAGCATCATCTACAGATCATCCACTCATAGGCGAGCTCACCTTGTCCCCGGCTACACCCCTGAACGCTTCTCTCAATTGCTCAGGCGATGAGGCATCGTCCTTCGTCAAGTCGACCTGGGATAATGTTGTCCTGTAAATGACTCGGCTATATGTACCCTCGTCGAGAAGAACTCACCAGGAGATCCAGCCATGCTTCATATGTCACCGCCCCAAACTTGCTCTCCAATTCAGTGAAAATCGCTCCAATTTCTTCCTCCTACACATAGCCCTGTCAGTCCAGCCTAATCCTACCACGTCATGTATGAAAACTTACCGCATATACGATACCCAAACTCGCCAGAGCGGAGTGCATCTCCCATACCCCAAGCGTCTACGTTGTGACGTCAGCTGATGTCATCTGCGGATCTGCAGAACAAAACCTCAGCTGTACTCACATTCGTCTCTTCCCATGCGAAATGCTTGAACGTGGCTTCGAACTCCTCCAGCTTGGCGGGAGTGACATTGGTGTGCTTGACTGAGACCATCTATGGGCCTCAGACTCGTTAGCCGACGATCGTACGCTACGAAAGCAGACTACATGCTCTTTTAGCGAACCTGACTAACCTGATTATCCACAAACGCGATCTTCTTCTTGACGCCCCCTTCTGCTAGTTCCAGCTCATATTCCAGATCATCAAACGTCAAGACCGTATAATCATTCTCCTCAACTTTGGCTTCTGAACAGCTGTCGTTGACGGCTGCGATCTCCGTGTTGAGCACATTTCGTAAGGATGGAATGGTATCTGATAACGTTGACAAGGTTTGTTTTTGCTCCTACGATGCCATATATGCAGTTTCAGTACGCTGCCAATGATACGGATCTAGTACTGTGGACTCACGGGGAGAGGACCGCGTAAAGCCCCGATAGCCTGCTCGATCTGCTGTAATCTCATCACAAAGTTTTCCGCCGCCCGAGCAAAGTTCTTCCTCAAGGCCTCTTTGATACTGCCCGAATCAGCCACCTTTCTCGTCGACTGCTACTCACTCTCTGATCCTTGCATTGATCGCTCTACTTCTAGCTGTCTCATTGACGAGAAATTCAGCCCAATGTCCTTCCAAGTCCTACTGGTATCAGCTCAGTCCATCATCATGGTGACTCACCTCGAGTCGCAAGCCATCTCGAGGCTCCCAAGGACGCAGCGCATACGTTTTGACCTTAGTCTGGATATTGCTATACAGCGCTGCGAGTTCTTGACGTTCTTTAACCCATCCTCTTTTACTCGTTTTCTTGTAATCATTGAATCGGTTTAGATGGGCGATGGCGTCAGGATATGTCGTAGGTTGTGGAGCTGTTGACCAAGAGCGCCGTGTGGTTTCCAGCGCCTCAATCAGGAGAGACAGCCGTCGCTCGAAGTCGTTCTTGTTTGTCCTGGAGTGAAGGGAGTATCAGCTAAGCATATGCGCTAGAAGATGCAGCGCCAGCGCACCAAAGACCCTGCATGAGCTCCGCAAACTTTTCAACTCTTCTGGCCCCTGTTTCTGCTTTATCTACAATATGTCAGCTGCGCGTTTAGCGATTTGGACTCACCTTCGCTCGAAAACTTGTGGAAGAACTCTGCTACATAGGTCATAACCGATCTCTCGTCCGGTACCTCTACGTCGCAAAGATCCTCGACTTCAAGCAGACGCTGCCGGCCAGCTGTGGTTAGCTCTCGAGCTTAGCGAAAATTGTCAACTCACAGGTATACCCAGTTTCTCCTCTGCGACCTTGAAGGCTAGCTCTGTATTGGCTCGCTTGTCGTCCTTATTCAGGGCATGATAGTCGAGCAGCTCGGGACGATGTCGATGGATCAACGCGCATCTGAGCCAAAATAATTCAATCAGATTCGTTAGCTTGAAAGAGCACTTGGACAGAGACAGAAGGGCATGGCTCACAAGGCCAAGCCGTCCGCAAAACTCTTCTTGAAGTTCTGGACGTCCACCTCTGGGCTATATGGTGCGGTCTTCCGCTGACACCATAACAACAATCCGTCTTTGGCAGATAGACCTTCTTCCCTGTACCAATAGGTGGAGTCAGCACTGTCTTCTGGCACAGACTGCGCTACCGACATACGTGATAGTAGCTATTGTAAACCTCAGAATGAGAGTCCATATCTGCGATGAGTCATGATCAGCCACATTATGTCGAAGTGTTCCTCGATCAAAGCATTGATCGACGACATACCATCCCCAGGATGAGCTTCAGATTCCCATCAACAATATCTTCCGGCCCGATATTTGTCAACTTGATCCCTTTATCTCTGATGAAATTGAGTGCTTTGGCTGCATTCTGTGAAGGGAAAGGTCTGGTCAGCTACATTCCTACTCTCAGAGTGCACGATTAGCTGACCTCTGCTTTCTGTACTCTCATTGTTGGTTTCTTGACGTAGCGTCCTAACGATTCTTCTGACATGATCTCCTATACTCACGACGTCCTGTCAGCTACTTTGTCGGCACAATCAGCGACTGGCAGCGGACTAACCAGTAGCTAGGCAACGAGGAGAACTTGTCAGCACAGAGTTACGTTGACGGCATCTTAATCTGAAGTAAAAGTGGTCCAGCGCCATGTAAAGGGGAAGCGAGGTTGGGGGAGTCATCAGCATGAAGACATGACTCACTTGTATCAGCTTGACACCATTCGAGAAGTCTAGTACGAGATCCGTCATCGGTTCCAGCCCTTGACTCTCAAGCTGCTTATTCAGCCTGTGAGTGGATAAGAAGCATCAGCAACTGGCAGGTTCTTTCTCAGTCTCATCGATCATGTTGACGACCGAAAGTGAGTCAAATACAGGCGGTAGAATGGGATGGAGACAAGATATAATATATGAGGGAGTTGAACGCAACCCACCATTTACAGAACGTCCTGAAAGATCCCCAACACTCAATCAGATCAGCTTCTCTCCCCTCTTCCCCAGCCCAGCAGAGGGCAAAGGAGCAACACACCTAGCTTGTATATCCGCCCACTCATATTCCACCGCACCTCCTCCTATTCCTCCAGCACTACCAACTCCTCCTCCTCCTCCTCCTCCTCCTCCTCCTGTTGCAGGACTCAGTGCTCCATTGCCTATTCCCAAAGACGGTTTAGGACTACCCAATATCCCTCCTCCTCCGAGTGAGAACGAGACAGAAGCAGATCCTAATGACTTGGCACGACCGTGACCTCTTCGGTCTACCCCTGAAGTGGAAGTGGATTTGGTAGGTGTTCCATAGAGTGAACCCGAAGTGGATGTAGACGAAGCGTGTTGTGAACCTCTACGTTCCATTATTATTGGTGAGAGCATTTTCGGGCTCGGAGAGCTGTTCACTGTGGAGGATCAAAATGAATGCTGGTGTGATGATGTGTCGATGCAGAGGTGATGAGACGTGGGATGTCGAGGCAATCTAGGACGAAAGAAAGAAATCAACCTACAGCAGTGATCAATCGCGCTTCGTTTCGGGGGACTGATGCATGACACGAAAACAAAACCCACGCGCTTGGACCTCTACTCTGAAAACACTACGAGTACAGTCGGAAACAGACGGACACAATCACTTTTGTCTCATTCGCATTGCTGCCCGTCGGCAAGGTACACACTGGCTTTGCCTGGCCTACACAAGTGGCGCCGACGTACGACTCGGTGTGCATGTGATCATGTGCATAGCCATAAAGGCAGTATGCACGGTGCATGCATGTCTGTCTGCCATGAAAGGGCTGATGTTTACCGCTGTGTCTGATATAAGGTGTACGTTGACAACCTCCTATTCGTCCCTTGTTGACATACTACCACCGCGTTCCTCACTACACCTCCCCTGCTTACGAGTGGAACGGAGCAAATGCCTTCTTGAACTTCACCGCGTCCTCTTTGTCCTCTGCCTCACTCTGCGCGCACTCCTTCCAGTCAATACGATGATGCAGTCCGAGCAGACTTCCAATGACCATTCTACGCAAAGGACATCTCTCAGCACCGCTCATCGAAAGTCACCGTGACAAGTAACTCACCTTCCGAATTGAAGGTCAAAGTTGCCCTTCAAAAGATGAACCATCTTCTTTCCGTCCGGACATTCCACCTTGAAGTAATTACCGGTTGGTCCGACTCTCGCCAACGCCCTCTCTGGCTCTGCCTCCCAGTCGATATTTTGCTTCTCGCCGGCCCGTCGGAATGATTCTTCCACCTTCTCGGCGAGTTCTTTGGAAATGGGCACGATCTGGACATGTGCGTGCCCTCCTCGTCCAGCGAGACGCCCAACCTCGAATGTGACCGGCACGGCGCCGTATGATGCATAGCATGCTCGCAAGGAGGATTTGAAGCCTTCTAGCTCAGAAATGATAGACATAGCGTCTTCCGCGGGTATAGATAGCAAAGTCGGATGGTGGGCGATGGGAATGATCTGAAAAGGGTATACAATGATTGACTTGTTAGCTGTGATGAGGACGCCGGACTGACTCAAAGGCTCACCAGGACGTGGCCGCCACCGGGCACAAGGGGCTTTGATCCTCCTTGAGCGACGTGTTTGGCGGAAGTAGGGATCAGTTGACCTTTGGGCAGAGTCACATAGGTCTCAGATCCGATAGCGACAATGAGGTGTTTGGTCACCTTGGGGTTACTCAAGCAGAACCAACCTGAATTCAAGTTTAGATATTCGATCCACTTCCGAGAGATGATCACCTCAAACTCACACTCTGCAGGTCCCAGCTCCTTGCGCTTGCTCTTCTCCTCTTCTCGCTCAACAACCACGGGACATTCTCTGATGTAGTGTGCGTTCTCCATACCACAAGCTCGACAGACGTAGCCTTGAGGAGGGGGTTTTGGTCCTCTCGGCTTTTCGTCCTTGACTGGGCATTCGCGAATGAAGTGGTCGGACTGGCCGAAGAAGAGGTTCAGTATGATACGGGGTGTTTCATGTACCACGGAATAGCTCACCGATTGGCATATCTTACAGACATATCCAGGAGGGGGTTTAGTATTGTCTCTCGTGTCCTTTCCAGATTTCTGAGGGCAGTCTTGTATCCAATGCTTGAGGTTCTCATCAGCAAGAGTCGTCGTGTATCTTGTGTAGAGCAACTCACTCCAGGCTGAGCACAGATCTTGCAGACGTAACTGTCTGGTGGTGCGCCACTTTCTGCAAAAGAGATTATGTATGAGCCAGGATCCAGCATGTGAAGGCGAAGAGTAGCTCACCAACGCGTCCCTTCTTGGCCGTCTGCCCACCGAAAAGAAAGTTCTGATCGTCGAGTGCCGCTCGCTTCTTGCCATTGAATGGCCCGCTCACGCTCGAAGGCATGACAAACGGATTGGGTGTGGTGTTTGCAGGTCGGACAGGCAAAGGAGACGAGTTTGTCTGAGGTTGAAGGGTGAAGGCATAAAACCACTGGACGTGTGGGAAAACTAACGGTCAGCTCACAATTATAGAATTCATGTCGACTGACGGCGTGAGAACTCACTCTTGCCTTCTTTGCTCCCGTAGGAGCTTCCCCGCCCAGCGCTCCAAGCTTGACAGCCCTTGTCCATCGCTCTTCTTTACCATTTGCTCCTGTCCATCCCCATGGCTCCCTCTCCCAAAACCCTTCCCCATCGCCCCAAAGGAGATATCGGGGTCTAGTCTTCTTCACAACCTCCTCCAAAGGCGCTGCTGAGGAGTCTAGCGCCACTCCTGAGGTAGGGAAAGAGGGTGAGAGGGTTGAAAGATGAGGTGGAGGAGACGAGAAAAGGAGGAGGTCGACACCTTGAAATGCGGGAGGCAGAGCAGATGCAGAGTTTCTGGCCGAAGTGAAAGAGTCTGCTGTTGCTGGTGGAGAGAAGAGGGGGTTGTTGATGATGGAGTCGACCGATTCACGAGTGATTTGGGGAGCATAGGAATCCTGTTGTTGAGACTTAGCGAGGCCCAAACAGACATCTGTCAAATCACTCACTCCCGCAGACTCGTATGCTTCCTCGCTGTAAGTCCCACCAACATAGGCAATTCTCAAGCCCTGAGCTGTGGTGAGAACAGCAGACTTGCCTACGAGTTTGCATCAGCTGGCTAGCTTGCAGCAAAAAGGGCGATGCTTCAGCTCACCAAGGAAGACAAGATTGTTTGCGACCTCTCCTCCTGTCTTCTCGATCTTGCTGATCACGTCTTCCGGCAAGGCGTATCTACCCACAGTGAAGTAAGTTGGCACAGGGACTGTTTTCAAATTTTCTAGTCAGCTGCATTCCTCTTCTCCCCTCGGCCTGGAAGGACAAATGATTATAGCTGACAATTCAGTCCGGCGACTTCAGTACCATTACTTCCTTCTGCGAAGAGATCACCAACAACTACACACGCATCAAATGGGCCATGTTTCGAGTTGATTGCTGAGATCTTGTCGATGAAGATCGATAGCGCAGATAGGGGGGAGCCTATTGCGAGGCTAAGAGGAAGGGGAAGGTGAAAATGGTATGTCACGGGGTGGGTCGGGGGAGAGGTGGACGAGATGAGACGGAAGAGTCAGTCGTCATACTCAAAGTCAAAATCAAGGGACATCGAATGCAGCGGACTGAGAGAATAGGAGGGACTCACATCTTCAATGGCTGTGTTTGTTGTGCCATCTTGTGAGTTAAGGAAGGTGGGAGGAGCACGGAAGACAACAAATGCGAAATGATGAGGAATGTGAAATCGAATGATGGTTGATTGATTTTGGTGGAGGGAAACATGGTACAGACCATCTCCGGATCCTAGGCCTGTTTTGTGGCACTTCTCACGAGAAGCGAGTTGAGACGTGCAGTGATTGAACGGATAGTAATGCATCTGTGGACCTATCACTCAGCGCATCGTGTTTGTACGGTATCAGATAGCTATTGAGAGGATGCATGTCATTATCGGCGAGGCATTGAGTCTGCTGAACTCCGTGGTCGGATCGCTCGTGCCGAACGAGCGCCAAGCTGTACACCTACATGACAACAGTCTCGCTGTGGGTTCAGTGTCGACTTCCAGGATTCATGGACGGTTCATTGTTGGCAGTCACAGCCCCTCTCAACTGTGAGAGATGTGTCCTGCCTCTCAACGTAGTATAAGAGACTATGTGTCCGGATCGTTGTAGACAAGTCCGCTTAAACTCTGTACTTGACTGCATTTCGTTCCCACAAACATTGCAAGATATACACTCCGTACTCCCATCCGAGCTCCTGATAGGCTTGATGCCTGAATCAGCTGGCAGATCAAGACAGAACCGATAAGAACCATGGACATTGTATGGTCAATGACAAGGAAAAAGCTCGAGGTAAACAGAACGTGTTTTTGACACCGCCAAAACACGTGCACGTGCAAATCTGTCTCCAGCGCCTCACGACCGTAATGGAGCTTCTCATTCGAAGGCTGTCTTCCCGTTGATCGTTTCGCTTCGCAGCCACGTCACTTGGGCGAATTCAGCTCTTTTCTCTCAAGTATCTGGCATCGTATCGAAAGGGGGAGAATCATCTCGCTCCGCTCTGTGTTCACCTTCCAACTGAGAAACTAAGATTCGCCCAGAGCACCGTATAGGAGCTAGATCATAATCGAGACGGTCCATACATACATATATGCATACACTGTGCAATCTATTCTATCTAGAGAACTGGATCATATGGCATCATCACGAGATCTCATGTCACAACATCCAGTCGGAGACGTCATCTCCCTTGACTTTACCTTTCTCCTCCTCCTGACGAATCACAGGCTGTAAACTTTCATCTAAATCGTTACCACTTCTTCAGCATACATATTCATCATCATAGATCGTGCATTTGGGGCGTCTTGCTCTTCAGCATGAAAGACCGTATTGAGCTCATAGCCGATAAATGTCGCTCATCTAGATGCGCGACGTCAGTATCCCTGTCACTTCGTGAGTGAGAAGCGAAAAAATATGGTTCTACCACTCGTCAGTTCCCGCCTTGGAACTTCGTAGGCTCTTATATCCACCGGTACATGAATCATGGCTTGTTCTTGTGCTCCTGCTTGTCACCCACGGCGTTAGACAAGATGAATATGATAGGCGATGATATTGGTACAGTCCTGGGTTCAGATGAATGTTGGGAAGGAAGACGTACTAGTAGGTGAAGGCACCTGGTCAATGACCTCAATTATGCTCCCGTCAGGCTCAACATGTACTGTATTGTGATCGGCGAACCAAGCAGGATCAGTCTCTCTTCATGCTTCAGGAATCAGAGTGTGTCGACAATGGCATCAGCACTCACCTTCGGGCTCTAGATTGATTGAATAGCCCAGATCTCTCGGTTGGAATAAAGGTCGACCTAAGACCATCGGCAGAACCATCACGAAGAGGTAGGTGAGGTCAAGGAGTCTAGTCATAGTCGCCCTCTTTGTGCTAGTTGTAGTTTGATCAGGGTGAGGAGAGAAGTGATCTCATCTACCAGATGAGAAGCGAACAAAGAAGTTCACGACGGTATATATTGTATATGATAATATATATATATATATACATACGATCTCAAGGACATCCATGCATTGCCTCCTCGCAGCCCACACCGATCAGATGTGAGCACATTCAAAATCAGCTCTTCGCATAGTCGTTTTACCGGCCAAGAGCTGTAAGATACGCGCCACTTTATCGTCACTGCGTTCCCAACTGATGGGACCTGTCGAGTGGAGAGTGAATGAACGAGGAGCAGATCTGGTTTCCAAAGTGCGATCTCACCTGAACCACTCTGGTACACTAGCCATCCTCACGATTGAGAGCAATCTTACTCGTGTCATCACAGTCTGACAAGCTCTCCCTAGGGCTATTTACACTACACTGCTCCTGACAGAGTGACAATGTAACGACAATGTATCGACCAAATCACCACTCGGCCGGCGGACTTGTGCAATTGAGCAATCCTTGATCCAGGCACTGCTACCGGTAATGTGGGGTGCCACAGATATCCCGTTATAGCCGGTCCGGTCCGAAACCGAGTGCACGGTGCCCCTCTCACCTCGTGACGGGGTGACGTTTGCCGGTGCTTTCACTGGTCGTTTCCTTGTTTCTAGGTCATCTCCAACCACAACCTCATAACAGAACTGATCGATCGTCACAACCTTCTCCGCTGTCCAAACTCTTTTGCGATCCATCACTCAGATCTCAACCTCAAGCAAACATGGTCAGTGGTCGTTTCCCGAATGGCAAGATACATGCTGACTCTCCAACCCACCCAGTCTCACAAACCAATCGCAGGTGTATGTCCTTCCTCCCCAGCATCCGCCACCACACCATGACCTCTTCCCACCGACCGTCACCACCACCGAGAAGAAAATATGCCCACGCAGTTACTGTGGTTCTCGCTTACGCCTCCCCTCACAGCTCTCCGGCGCGTCCCTTGTCGCTGGGATATTCGCTTACACCCGATTCAACTCGTTCCCATCGCTCATCGCGTCATTTGGTGTCGGGAGCGTCATGGCGTTGAGCTCGATGAGAATCAGGGATGGGATGGAGTACGGATATGAAGGAGCTGCTGGTAAGTGGTTGTGTATTGACGAATGTTGTCGTCATCCGGTCGAATTCGGATCTTGTCATCCACTGCATAGTCCAAGCCACCCCCGTCTGTTTGTTCCAGTGTCCTGGTGCATTCCCTCTTGGGAGGAGCGTGATCAGTGCCATGATAGATGAACCTTGCTGACGTCTCCTTCATCACATAGCGAGCTCTGCAGTCCTCGTCGTGCCGACATTACGGTGGGTCCGAAAATTCCTTGACCTCTTCCTTTCCTTCCAATGCCCGACGGAAGTCACAACATATTAATCCTCTCTCCTGATCGCCCTAAATCCTCCACCTGACATAACGCAAGACTCTTGTCTGACCGCATTCAACCTCACAGCCGAGCTATTCGAACTCGTACACCGATACCAGCAACCGTCTGTCTCCTCGCGGCCGCCAGCACGGTATACTACGTTCGAGAGATTGCAGAGAATTCAAAACATGCAGTCATTTGATCGCCGAGAGGAGAATAGGGGTATTGAGCAAGGGCTTGTAAGATGAGCAGACCGAGGCGATGAAGTTTGGGACGTATAAGCTATAGCTTCTGTATATGGCAACAATGGATCAGAAGAAGCGAAAGGTTGGAAACGACGTTTGATCCATTGTGAGGTTTTATAACAGATATGTATTAAGTGTGACACTTGGCAATGAGTGGTATGGTTTGCAGTGATAAATATCTCTATTGCAGTTTTGCAGGTTGACTGGGAGCATCCTGTCGACGGCGTAGCTTGTGTCAGTGTCGAGCCTGAAACGATCGGCATCCAAGTCGACTTCGCCGGTAGAGGACTCAACTCACTCTTATCATTATACTGATCCTATGCCCTGGACTCAATCTCTCTCCATCCCATACCGACCCTTCATGTTCATTATGCAAGATAGAATGCTCGTACCCGTATCTCACCGAGTCTCTGCAAAGAGATCGCGAAGCGAATCAGTCCCCATTTTCGTTATATCGACGTCGATGGATCACAACGACCGCACTCCGTGCCACTCACCTTTGCAGATACACCGAGCCGCTCGGTAATCGTACGTCCCATCCTGCTCTCCCCTCCCGTTCTCCCTTCTTCACAAGACGCAGAGTTCTCTCAGCACCCAACGATATCCCGCAAATCACACTCCCCGAGGCTTCCAGATTGTCCACATGGCCCAGAATCTCACCTTCCGGCGCAAGATGTAGCAAATGGGTGGAAGTGCCCGGAGGTGGTATGTCGTGGGTTGGAGGAAGCTCGGGAAGCAGGGAGTACAGACGGGTGAGAAGGGGAGATAGTGATGGTGGAGAGGTAGGTGGGAGGGAAGACAGGAGAGTTTCCCGGTAGTGATGAATCACAGAATCGTAGTGGCCCTGTGGACGAGATACGATATTGAGTCAGTATGTCTCTAAAAAGATTCTTTTGGATGTTGATTGACGAGCGAACGACCAGGAGAATAAGTCCGCGAGAACAGGATAGTCGAGGAAATTAAAACAGACACACACCTCTTCAAATCCATATTCCCCGCTGAACAGACTCTGCAATCCTTCCATGCTCCCATCGTTGGTCTTTTCTTCCCTGTCACTGGCATACGCCTGTGCTCCAATCGAACCTCTGCGTCGCCGCTTACGCTTACTGTCCACTCTATCCAGTTTCCACAGTGCCATTTCTGACAAGACACGACATTCTAGCGGAGTGAAGAAATCTGGCCAGAGGAGGAAGTCTGTCTCTTTCAGAACGCCAGAATCTTCTGAGATTGTATTCGAGCTACGACTGATATGACAGCCGGAGGTTGAGGACGCGGACGAAGTTGAAGATGAAGATGGCGTCGACGAGGCGGACGTGAGCTGCGGTCTGATGAGAGGGGAAATGGAGTGGAGGGTAAGAGGTGTGCTAGTCGGTGTGGACGAGTGGAGCCGTCTTGGAACAGCCAGACGCATGACCGAGACGATCGCAGGGGCTCTCATATTCCTCAGTAGCTTGACCATCTATCGAGTCAGTATCAGTAGCAGTTGACGGGTATCGCTGGACCTGTAGGGAATTTCAATGATCTCTGATCGACCGACTGATAAAATGATTGATTGATTGATTATTGATCGATTGAGTGATTGCGGAGATGACCGCCAGTGTGCACGTCTGCATATTGGCCTCGGCCGTCGGTATCGACGTCAGCTTGGTCATTTCACTGTTTGGACTCGAACATTCCTACATGGCATCTCTTCTCTGTCTTTGACCTCATTTGTCTGCTTCGAGAAATTACTCAGAGCAACAGCGAGCAGTGAAACAGTCGAACAACATGAGCACCTCACCCAGCCCTGTCCCACCGCCTGCAGCGCCCATGGCACCGGTCTCGCGATCCAATCGACCTCAGATCGTTGGACCTGATTCTCCTGAGAAACCGTATCCTTTGTTCCTCGAGGGCAGCGTTACGAAAGGGTTCGGGAGAGGTGCTAGGTTTCTGGGGATCCCGACGGGTGAGTGTCGGAGGCGTGGTGATGGGCCGACGCGAAAATGATGGGATAGTCAACTGATGTCTGTCTCTTATCTCTCCGCGTACTCTGTTCACTGGTCCATCTTCAACGATCCCACTCGTAAACCGTTATCGAATCGATCCCATCCTCGGACATCTCATCGGTGACGGAATGTACTTGTCGTCGTGCGGTCTACAACTCGTCGTACCGATCATCGCCGGTCGTCCACCCGCCTGCAGCCAATCTGCCCGACGTTTCACTCGCACCGCTCAACGATCTCCAAATGACCGGGATATACTACGGATTCGCCCGAATCCATCCTTCGTTCTCCACCCCTCTCCCGACAGCCCATCCATCACCGTCGACCTCTCGACCCACCAGTCCTCCTCCAGACTCCGGATCAGGCTCGACCCTCGCTCCGCCGACTGCACCACACGTGCCCCACGCAGTGACGGAGGCTGAGGCGGATAAGCTAGCGGAAGATGCACTCGAATCGTTGCCGACTATCACGGCGCCTTATCCACCCGAACAACATGCTCAGAGATGGAGTAAGGAGGATGAGAAGGTTTGGCCGATGGTCATGAGTGTCGGGTGGAACCCGTATTTCAAGAATGAGAAGATCACAGCGGTACGTGAAAAGATGCTCTGAACATGGATCGCATGCTTCGTCTTTGCAACGGTCGAAATGATCGCGGTGATGGGCTCGATGAAGCAAACAATCCGCATCCCTGAACGGAGGCAGAGACGCGACGTCGACTGCGTAGTAGATCGTTCGCTGATAGCTCATCTCACCCCTGCAGGAGGTCCACATCATGCACCCTTTCAAAGCCGATTTCTACGGCCACCACATGTCCGTCCTTGTTCTAGGCTACATCAGACCCGAACTCGACTACGTGTCGAAAGGTAGGTCCAGGTATCTGGCCTTCCTCCACCAATCTCGGTCCATTACTCAACGTTCGATCGTTGTCACTCTATCTACTTGCTTATTCCTATTCTCTTGGGTTTCACACTGATGCTGATGATCACCTTTGCAGATGCCCTCGTCCAAGATATCCAGACAGACGTTAAAGTCGCCCTCAACTGCCTTGCGAGACCAGATTACGCGACTTATGCACATGACGATTTCTTGGTTCGAGACAAGCTTCCTTAGGCACGCAGGGGTCGGTGTCGGATTTAAGAGGAAGGAAGAACGCAATCGATGATAAGATGATGATGTTGAGGAAAAGGTGCGTATGATATCAATGACGAGGAGACGGAATGATGGATTTGGTAGAGTTGTCTTTTAGATGGGTTTAGAATGGATAGCATATCATCATCGCACGACCATGTCATCCTCGTTTCGCTTCATGAGTCGGGACTTTCTCATTTTGAGGGACGGTTTTGAAGACAATCGGAGTTAAGATACTATGCTCCAGACAATCATCAATGATATATGCTATGCTATGCTATGTTATGCTGTGCTGTGTCTATGTTCGCGATGTTGAACGTGTCGATCGTACAACATACTTCCTCTTCGCCGATCGCGGAATAGAGTTTGTGCAACAACACCCTCCTATTCTACCCTACCGAGATCTGATCTTCCGCCTGTCCTTCTACCAATACTTCATCGTCACCTCCATTAGAGAGCGTAGTCATTCCCCGCTTAGCCAACTTGATCTCCCCATCCTGCTGTACCAGACCCCTTTGTCGCGCATACCTCTCCAGAACATCCAGTTGCCCTCTATATCCATCCAACAGCCTTTCTATCCATCCGCCCGGGGGAAACCTCTTGTTCCACTGATTGTGAAGATGTACCGCCCAAACATTGCCTACTTTCTCTTCTAGATATTCCCTCCCTCCCCACTCCCAACCTTTACCCGCAAAGTCTGGAGGATCAGGCGAGAACGGGTCAGGGAATCGGTTGTCTAATCTGCAGTTACGAGGATCGGTGAAACACCATGGTAGGACGCTGAAAGGCTTGATGTGTGAGGCGATCAGGCTTCGATGAAGCTTCGAGTACAAGTGGGAACCCCATGTGAACGTGTTGGGTTTGGGTAATGGTGATGTCGCCATGATGTGGAACGCTTCGCACAGGTAGGGGGAGTGTTTGGTGAAGTGCATCAGGGCACCGTTGAGTGTGAAGTAGGGTTTGTCTGCCAGGAAAGCAGAGAGTCAGCGCCATCAGCAGCGAGGCAACCGACGGCGAAGTGACACGGCGTATGATGGCAAACATGGAGAACATGAGTGGACGAGCGAGCAAACGATATCAACGAACACGGCGGCTGGTATGGCACACACTCGAATTTGACTGATTTGAAAAACCATTTACTCACCATAGCAATCCCACTGCGTTACCCACTCCGTCTCCGTCAACGGATGGAGATCTCTCGTCAAGACCTGGTCCATATCCATCCATATCCCTCCAAAACGCCACAACACCAACAGTCTGACGGCATCGCCATCCACCCAAGCTCGTTCATCGAACAACCCTCCCTGAGCACTGCCCAAGCTGCCTATGACACCTTGCAACTCTGTCCCCTTTGTCCACTCGTCCATTTCCACCTGTTTCACTTGGATGTATTCTCCCCATTTGTTGAGATATGGTTTGACGTATGGGTTCGAGGAGACAATGTCCGCTCCATTGGTCCATAAGATCAGTTTCGAATGTGTGAGTGGCTGAGTGGCCAAGAATGATAAAAAGGTCGCTTGCTGTCGCTCGCCAAAGGGTATGAGATCGGATCGCCAATACGTGTGATAGGTTACTGGTTCGAGAGATACGCCAGGTATGGGTTGGATGGTGGAGGAGAAATCGTAGCACGACATGCCCCTCTTAAGCGATATGCCGGCAGAGAGTAGATGTCGTTTGGGTGCATTATGTTTTGTGAGGTTGTATTCTGGTGAGAGGAGAGGAGAAGTGAAACATCCGCGAAGAGGTTCGATCTGATCGATTTCCGTTCGGATCCACTGGCGAGAGAACACCGAGAATTCAACCTGGATCTCATATTTCCGTCTCCACAAAACGAACCCATACACCATACCCAGAAGCACAAGAAGAGGAAGACCCCATCGTCGAGCTGCTGACGATCTCTTGCCTCCACTACCGAGTAGCCATCGTAGAGGCCAGCCTGTGGACGAACCTCTCCTGCTACGGCGATGGAAGGGTAGATACGAGAACGAACTACCCCTGTTCCGTTTCTTCAATTTCCCTTTGGCGCTCAAAAGCGAGGATGCAGAACCGTTCGCCCCACCCAGATAGCCATCTTCCTCGTCTGAGTCATGTTCGTTCTGCGAAACCGATTTCCGTCTGGACCGGGAATAAGCATTATTACCGCCGTTGTAGGTCGGGGAATCTCCTCCAGGACCGCTGGGTACATGTGAGGGTCCAGCTTGAGTATATCCTGTCTGCAAAGGAGAAGCTAACCCGGTTGAAGAATTAGAAGGAGAGGGGTACCGGCCCATGTTGAGTTTTGTGCCATGAGGGTTGGAGGAGGAAATAGGGTTTAGCGAATCCAAATCTGCGGTAGACCCGACGGTATGGATTGAAGGTGACATTCGGTTGAGCGTCGATGCTCTGCGATGAGCAGCTGATACTGATGGATCATAGGATTCATTGGCGTTATTGACTGGGAGGGCAATGGGAAGTGGTTGATCATCGCTTGAGGACAGAGATGGTCGAGCGTGGGTATCACCGGGCGACTGGTTCCTTCACATTGCCGCGGCACGAATGTCAGCTCTATTGTCAAGCTGTCAATTGATCTACGTTTGCAGCTGTGACATACCATCCCGCATCTGACCAGCCTCGAGCACTTCCACTACCTTCCGCCTCTGAGTCTGTGTTGATCCCATCGCCCTCGCCGCGACCGCCAGTATTTATGTGCGGTTCATGCGTTCGCCAGGCGCTTTTACCTTTACGATTTGGGTTCATTTCACCAACGGCTTCTCGGACACTGCCACGGATCTTGAGTGATTTTTACACGAGCGTGGAGGAAGAGGTCGTCCTTCAGCGATGGAATGGAGGGGGGTCGTTCGTTGTTGTCTATGATACAAAGGTCATTGTCAAGTCGCGATCAGGTAGAATCATGATGACTGCGTAAAACCAATCGATGTGAAACGAGAAGTCACCTCTATTCACCCACCATGCATCACAAACCAGTCACGTGTCTGGCTTGTCGAAGCAACAAAGTGCCACATCCACCAATCTCCGTAGTGATGCCACCGGGAATAACCGGTATTGCGCAGGATGACGGAGGGGTGGTAGTTTGAGGTGAGTGCCGAGGTCGTGATGTGTATTCTTCCATTCGCTAGCACATATCGAGACAAGAGGGACCTTCCCCTTCCCAATTTCATTCCATCCATCTCAGCACACATCTCTTTCTTGCTCACATCTGTTCATCTCTCCAAACCCTTCACGTTCACCCACACGTGACTACTTTCATGTGAGCGGTTCGCAGGTCTATCTCCGATGGGGACACGAGTGACTGACAGATAGTCCACCTTTCCAGTCACAATGTCTCAAGCTGTTCCCCCCTCTTGGAAGGTCCGTCTGCCTTTTCCTTCCACCTGCTCCTCCACATTCGACATCTGCCATCCTCACGTGTCATACTCCCTTTCGTGTCATCGTCTGACTGTCGATCACGAAAGCACCAGCCTCGCTCGCTATCAGCGTCGCCGCTCTCAATGCTGTTATGTGCTAACCCTTCCCCACCAATAGGACCTCGGCAAGTCCTCCTCCGACCTCCTCCTCAAGGACTACCCCATCCAAGGTACCTCCCTCGAGGTCAAGACCCTCACTCCTTCCAACGTCGCCTTCAAGGTCGCCGGTATCAAGGATGACAAGACCAACGCCATCTCCGGTGACATCGAGGGCAAGTACGTCGACTTCAAGAACGGCTTGATCTTCACCCAGGTGAGTTGGTATGATCTGTTGGTGTTGGCTCGGGTGCGCTCGGGAATCTGGGATATACCAGAGGATATAGGCATGCTCAAGGACTGCCCGTTCCACCTTGATCAGATCGTACACTGGCGTCTCCGAAGGTGCCAATGTCGCCCAGAGTCTCCGCGCATCCAATAACGAACGTGCCTTTGAGCTGATCCATTACCCTTATCCTCTTTTTAGGGCTGGACCACCACCAACCTCCTCCGAACTCAGCTTGAGCTCGAGAACCAGATCGCCAAGGGTCTCAAGCTCGACCTCGCCACCACTCTCAACCCCGCCAAGGCTTCCAAGTCTGCTATCTTGACTGCTATCTACAAGCAGCCTAGCTTGCACACTCGAGCCACCGTCGACCTTTTCAAGGTGAGTTGTGATCTGATGCTGCTCTTTGGCTGCATTCGGGAACGCACACTGACGGGGCATATAATGGTTCTTTTCCCACCTATTCTCGTCTCCGTCAAACACATGGATTCACCTGTCGGTTTTCGCTGCACCATCTCCGCGATCTATAGGGCCCCACCTTCACTGCTGACACCGTTGTCGGCCGGGACGGTTTCCTCGTTGGTGCCGAGGCCTCTTACGACGTCCTCTCCGGTGCTATTACCCGATACGCCGGTGCTGTTGGCTTCTCCGCCCCCGAGTACGCCATCACCCTTCACGGTCTCGGAAACCTCTCCACCTTCGCCGCCTCTTACTACCACAAGGTCTCTAAGGACGTCGAGGCCGGTGCCAAGGCTGTTTACGACACCAAGTCCACCACTGGTGGTGTAAGCCTTGAGGTTGGCGCCAAGACCTACCTTGTGAGTGCTGGGGTAACGCATTGAACGGGAACAATGCCTAATGGCAATCAAACCCAGGACAACGCTGCTTTCGTCAAGGCCAAGATCAACAACGCTGGTGTTCTCTGCCTCGGTTACACCCAGGCTCTCCGACCTGGTGTCAAGGCCTCTTTCGGTTTGGCCATTGACTCTACCCGACTCAACGAGCGTGAGTTACCTGAGTGATGGTGGTTTGTATCAAGATAGACAATGTGCTGACGATTCACCGCTACAGCTACTGCCGGTCAAGCTGCGCACAAGGTCGTAAGTATCAACTACGCTCCCTTATGCAGTACTGCTCAAGCTGATGTTGTGATACTGTCAGGGCGCTTCTTTCACTTTCAACGCTTAAAGGGAATAATATCGAAAAAAGTGGATGGGGTAATAAGGGTAGCAGTATTAGTACAGTGGGATGCAGTGTTATCACCCGGATGTTTGAGCGTATTCATGCTGGTTGCAGGCGACGAAGCGGTCGAGTCTGGCTGCGATTGTTGGCTCCCACAGACAGGTCGTGATTCTCGATAGTAGGAGAATAAGAAGACGCGATGCGCCATTGTTGTATCTCCGTAAATTCCGCCGTGTGGCATTCGCAGAGGACCGTGACGTTTACAAGTTCATTCACTTTCCACTTTGTTCGCTTTCCTTTCCTTACGACCTATCTCGACTCGTCCACCTCATCCACTCAGAGTTACAACCATACATCGCCAAGATGTCTGACAGAGGCAGATCACGATCTCCTAAATCGCTCAGTCGATCACCATCTCCTGTCCGAAGACCCATATCCCGTTCACGTTCGCCTACACCTTCCCGCTCTCGTTCTCCTCTCAAGTCCACAAACGGTCATGCCTCTTCTCGACCTGACGGTGGATTGAGGGTGATTGTGGTTTCCGGTTTATCGAAGAACGTCTTGAAAGGTCATTTGGAGGAGATCTTTGGTGAATATGGGAGGATTACAGGGCTGGATTTACCTTTGTTCAAAGTCTGTGAGTGTGTTTCTAGTTTTCTTCGAGCAATGTCATACCGTCTGGGTTTGATGTGAAGAGAAGCCTGAAGGGGAACGATCATGCTGTTCCCTGCTTATTTGAGATGCCGTCTTGGGATGATGAAGCACTCCATGAATGACGATCGCTGACGTGTGTCCCTTGTGTCTATAGCCGGTCTAAACCGAGGCAAAGCAGCAATCGAGTTCGAACGACCATCCGAGGCTGAAAAAGCAGTCAAGCACATGAATGGGGGTCAGCTCGATGGCTCCTTCTTGGACGTCCAGGTGCGCTTGTCTTTCCACTCACTCAACATTCAATGTATTAACAGCTCACGAAATTGGAATGTTATCCAGATCTCTGAACACCCTTTGCCCCCTCCCCAACCTCAATCGCCCGCTCGTCGTCGACCACGTTCCATCTCTCGTTCTCGTTCTCGCTCGCGATCGCCTGCTTATCGTCGTCGAAGATCACCAACCTATTCTCGTTCACCCTCACCTGTTGGTCGAAGAGGATCTTATCGACGTCGATCGTTATCTCGTTCCCGGTCACCTCCTCCTCGAGGCGGCGGCGGCGGTGGATATCGAGGAGGACGAGATACCTACATTCCAGGAGGAGGAGGCGGTCGAGGTGGAGGTGGAGGATATGGTGGTGGACCTCGAGGTGGATATGGTGGACCTAGAGGTGGTGGAGGTGGATATGGCGGTGGTCGAGGCGGCGGATACGGATCTGGACCTGGACCAAGAAGGGACAGAAGCCCACTTCCAGTCAGAAGACCAGGGGAAAGAGGTGCACCTCGTAGACCTAGTCCGGAATATGTTCGAGGTGGAAGGAGGAGTCTTTCCAGAAGCAGGAGTAGGAGTTATTCGTCGTACTCAAGTCGAAGTAGGAGCAGGAGCAGATCCCCTCCTCCTAGGAAGAAGAGATATACACCTAGCAGGAGTAGGAGCAGGAGCATGAGCGTTGACTCGAGGAGCCGAAGCAGGAGTAGAAGTGTCAGTATGAGGAGCGTCAGTCCGAAGAAGTAGACAAATGCGAAGATTTCTTGTATACAGGCCAAGAACAGAGTGGCAGAAACGGGGAGAAAAACGTAGCTAGCTATATGCATATGACCTTCCGCCTGCGCACAGATTTGTGATTGCTATCCTTGAACGCATCTCATCCCGTTTCCGAAGGGAGATATATTATGCTTGCATGACTGAAATGTCCAGTCTGGCACAGAAACATGATGGTGTAATATATTGTCGCGAAAGTGAGACGCGAAGGGAGCCATGCGCGTTTCAGCGTTAACCGGAAATTGGCATCAATCAACATACATTCCACTCTCAGCTTCTTGCTTCAGATCAACAACAAAACATACAACGCAACTCACTCGCTCGATACATCTCCCGGTATTCTAGCTGGTACCCAATCCCACAGCAATATCTACTACAGCGTCGCTCTCGTCGCGGCAGTGTTGACCTGAAAGTCGTTTTCCATCTTCGTTAAACTCCAATCCACCTAGTGGGGTCATTACGGTTCCACAATGGTGTTTGAAGGAAAGGTGTTGACGGAGGGCGAGGTCGAGACGACTCTCAACAGGCTGAAAGCGGCAGGTGAGCTACGAGTCCTTATCCTTCGTTTCGACGCTCAAAGGCTCATATGTGTGGAACTGGCATGACCCAGATACCGATCGTAAAGTTGATATCGTTCAATTCTTTGGTCTCCAGCTTGAGGAAGTTTCATCAGTGCGTTCGACATGTTTCACAGCCTCTCCTACTGCCTCGAATGTGACTGCTGCTGACTCAACTTCTCAGCTGCCCGACGCTGCTATCGACGCTATCACTCTCACACTTCCTCCACTCGTTCGAAACTCCCATCCACTTCTTCATTCCTCAACGCTTACTTCTCTCCTCCCTTTCTTCATACCACACTTACCACCCTCTCATCTCAGGCTGGCCCTCTTACAGATCCTGCCTGCCATAATTGAGAGATTGAACGAGCCCAAAGATCGTATACGCGACGCTGCGACGACCAATGTCTTCCTCCTCGGTAAAAAAGCTTACGAAGCAGAAGGTGCACCAGCGTCAGCATCAACAATGACTGCAACTCCTTCTGCTTCCGCTTCCGCTGGTACCACGACCAATTCGGGTTTGAGCGTCAAATCGAGTTTGGGCCAAAGTACAAATGGTAAAGGGAAAGAGAAAGAGACCCTTTCGGGGCTATGGGAAAGATACCTGAAGGAAGTCATGGCGGGCAAAGGTTGGAGAGGGAAAGTGGAAGGGATGAAGGCGTTGGTCAGATTGAGGAGAGAAGTGGGGAGTAAAATGGGCCTAAAATCGTGGTTGGGAGTCTTGGTCGATCTGTTAGAAGATGGAGATGGTAGTGTCAGAGATCAAGCTAGAGAGGTGAGCTTCGATATACGGATCGGCGACGACGGTCTGTCACGCTGATAACAAATGACTTTGTGCTCACGTATAGACCGTTGTCGCTCTGCTCTCACCAAGTTCGACACCGCCTGCTGCTCGATCAGAACTCAAGAAGCTACTCTTAGCTAGGAATGTTAGGAAAACCATAGCGGACAACATCATTACTCGTGTTCTCGGTGGCGGTACTGCGAGCGGTACCCTTTCGGGAAGATCCACCCCTGCTCTAGTACCTGCATTGGAGACCGAGACCCCGTCTGAAAACGGAGCGAGGTCGGGGGTTGTTACACCAGCTATACCTACTGGCGGAGACGAAATTGAAGTCGTTTATGTGAGCAGTAGTCTTTACCCCAGATGGACAAGCGACGTCATCTGCTTATACGTTCTTGACCGCCAGATTGCAAGTCCGCATGATTTGGCCAACGAGTTTGCATCGATGTTACCTCACTTCGAGGGCAAAGAGACAGAACAGAACTGGGCGCTGAGAGAAAAGAGTGTAGTCCGAATAAGAGGAATGTTGAGAGGGCAAGCGCATGTCAAGTACACCGAGGCGTTTGTTGCTGGTCTCAAGGGAGGAATTTCGGAAGGTATATCCAAGACGGTGAGCTGTGTCGAGAACATTCTCAGTGTAGCTATGAAGCTTATATTCTACACAGATCATGAGTCTTCGAACGACCGTCGCACAACAGACCTGCATGCTCGTCCGGGAGCTGGCCGAGAACCTGGGTGCAAGCTTTGACCAGTTCGTCGAGTTCTTCCTACCGATTCTTGGAAAGATGTCGTAAGTCTCAAGAAGCATTTGTCACAAATGATACTGCTCTGACAATATTGCTGACATCTGATCGCAGCGGATTCACCAAGAAGATTATCGCCGATCGCTCCCAGAACGCACTCACTGCTGTCCTAATTCACACGAATGTTCACCCTCGGGTTTTCATTTCGCACATCGCGGCTGGTGTAGGAGAAAAGAATGTCCAAACTCGTCACTTCTGTGCTGGTCATTTGAAAACCTTCATTGATATCCACGGCGCCAAAGCAAGACACCAGATCGAGACTACACCTGGTCTATTGGATCAGCTAGAAGGAGCGGTGAAAAAATCACTGGCAGATGTAAACCCTTCTGTTAGAGATCTGGCTCGACAAGCATTCTGGAGTTATCATCTGGTATGGCCTCAGCGAGCAGGGGATATCCTCAATGGACTGGATGGAATGGCTAGAAAACAGCTGGAGAAGGCAAATCCGAGGGAGCCGAATGACGAAGCTTTGATCGCAGCTCCCACTAATGCGGCGCCTCCTGCTAGACGGGCCACAAGCACGATGAGCGCCTTGCTGGCTGAACGGCGAAAGGCGAAAGCGGCAGAATTGGCAGCGGGTAAAGGTGCTCAGGAATCACCGAGAATAGTGTCAAATCCTGTACCGAGTTCACCGAGTATCCAACAAGGGCTCCCGAGATCCACTTCTTCGACCGGGCTGTCAATTTCTTCCAACCATCCCACAAAACCGACCCATCTGGCTAGATCCATCACTTCTCCAGAGTCATCATCGAAAGATTTACTGATAAGCGAATCCTCTCCTACTCCAGCAACTCCTACTCCGAAGACCGCCGTGAGACCTGTCCCCAATACCCAGCTTGGTTCACCGCAGGATCTTCGATCGCGTCCGACCAGTCTCATTCGAAGTCCACAAACAGCATCGAGAGGTTCTCCGACCAGTCGCGATTCACCACTAAGACAATCATCTACCTTCCCCCAAGCACACATTGGGTCGGAGTTGGCATTGATGGGCGAATCTTCATCCACTGGTCGTGCCTTGCGAACTCCGCAGCCGTCACGCAAGCCTCCATCCAGCCCTTCCGGCGAGAGAGGATCGCCTAATTCAGGCGGACTTGGGGTACAAGAGGCTATTGGTGCAACAATTTTTTCGAACCACACAGCGAGCAGCCCTAGTCGAGAGATGTCAAATGACCTTGTGGGCGAGGCGGTGCGAGCTCAGGCCGCTCAAGCGGAATCCGCAGCTAAACAGTTGATGGAGTATACGGAAGAGGAGGCCCTGAAACCTTCATCTTCAGCTCGTACTCGGCTGCAAACGAGTGAGGGATCGACAACACCTGTCACCCCCGCGCGTACTAGCAACGATGGCGCGAACGGACATCTATACGAGACTCCGACGAACGGCCTGGGAGGTAGAAGGGCTTGGGAAGATTCTCCACGACCTGGGGCGATCACACCGCTGATGATGGAGAAATTGCAACAGAGGAAACACGAGCGACTTTGGTGGAGCAGAAGGCAGGAATGTAAGTGCTTAGCCTCTATCCATTGCTTGCCGAGTGACGATAAATGACCTGCGAGTGACTATTAGTGATGAACAAAGCTACACCACTCAAATCGTCAGCTGCTGGCCCTTCTTCCGTGATCATCCCCGATCTCGAAGCGCTTGAAACCGGGCAACCGGAGCTACGAAATTTTCAAAAACTTGCCTTATTTAGTGCATCTCATCCTGTAAGAGTTGTGGACGATCCAGGCGCGGAGCTGGACGAGGCAGAAATCCAGAATAAGAAAAAGATATGGTTGCATTCTGATCTGTCTGGGCGGCTCCTGAATGGTCTGTGGGCGTTCTTGACCCCCAATAAGGTGTGTTGTCGTGACAGGCGATATCACACCGTAGTTGCTGACAGGCTGTCATGAATACAGGAGCGCGTCATTCTAGAGCAGGCTTTGGTACTGCTATGGGAGTTGGTGCAGCATCAGTGGCCGCTGTTCGACGGACAGGAACAGAACTTGTGCGACGCTCTGTTCCGAATCAGGGCGAGTCACGATCCATATGTGAGTGTATTCTCGCAGTCAACGAAGATCAAAAACGGTTTGACTCATGCATGTTCATCAATGCAGGTCTTGGAGTCAACCAACGCTCTCATCTCGCTGCTCGTCCAGATTTCTGAACCGATCTACTTTCTAACCATTCTGCGGTCGTCACTTCAGACTTTCCTCTCGGAACACCCTGGTGCTGGCGACGAGAACAGTACGAATGGCATGTCAAACTCGTCCTTCTCCAACCCATCGAAAGAGACTCCCGAGCAAAGACTGAGAAACTCGGGATATCTGTTTGGGTTGATCAGCATGGCTCTGTGTGTTTTGAGACTGCCAGATGCGGTGGTCGAAGCTGAGGGTGAAACGTTAGGAGAGGTTGTTCAAAACGTGAGTCCCATCTTTCCTCTTGGACCTGTCCACAGAGCTGTCCTCCTAAACGACAAGACACCTTTGATGGCTCCCCTATCTCCATTCAAGGATTCAAGGATAACACACTGATCGACTCGTTGCTGTGTCCCGTCTTGCTGCGCACAGGCAATCAACGAACCGTCTTCGATCATTCGCCAAGCTGGATATTCACTATTGTTATCCATTCAAACGATCATCCAAGATTCCAGCAAGACGTTATCATTCGTACCTTCCTTAAACAGGAGTCAGAAAGATCTGGCTGTGTATTATATGGCTCAAAACGGGGTGTTGGAAGGTAGAACTGTCCAGACTACACCGAGTAAAAAGAGTGATGTTGAACAATTGAGGTTGAAGGACGACGATGTTCACGGTGATGGTAATGACGATGATGAGGAAGTTGAGGAGGAGGTGAGGAGGGAGAAGATGAATGGGGAGTTGGTAGGTCTGATGGCTAGAGGAGTGGCGAGGGACTAGGCAGTACGGACTCGGATCAATTCGGTTGTGGTTTCCGTCCACTTTGTTCCAGGTTGGTGCTGTGAGGTGGGTGGGGCTTGGAGTCAGGCGAGGCCAACGTAGCATGAGATTACAGGATGCATATTCATATTATAGTTCTCTCGCGTGTGCTGTGGTTCTTCGATGCCAATATGTTGGTTTCGTATCCTAATTGAAAAATTGTACAATGCGGAATGATTACCCGATATATCGAACCTTTCCCATGCGATGTTCTTTCCTTTCCTTTGAGATGAGTTAGTTATCCGATTCGTCTCTTCCTCATATCATGTCCATCCACCCGTTCCTCTTTTCCATCTCGGAGCTTTTCAGAACTTGCCAGCCGGATCGATTATCCGTTTTTCGCTCTTCCCGTTCTCAAGCTCAATCGCCCCTTCTCCATCTTGACATTCGAGTGAGAGATATCCAAGTCCCTCAGGTCACCCTACGAACAGCTGCCAACCACCGGTCTCTCATCTCTGTGTTTTCAGCAGTATACCAAAAGGTCGTACCGGCCTAGACGATTCCATCAATAACAATCAGCGTGCCACTTGTTTCAATGGAGACGATGAACTCACAGTCTGCACCACGAATCCCTTACCTCCTTTCTCTTGAACATCAATGACTCTATTCGTCACACCTCCGGCTCCAACTCCTGCTCCTGGTACACCACCTCCACTTCCCGTTGAAAGACCCGTCGCTCCAGAGGGTCGAACGACAAACACACATTCGCCTTTTACTCTCAATCCCCCAGAAACATCGTCTTCCCCTGCCGCTCCTCCTCCTTGAGTACCTGATGAATCACCGCGTGCATGTCCCGGGTTCGTCTCGTCTTTAACAGTGATAAGTCGCGGGAAGTCAGTGAGGATCAGTTGACGACGTTTAGGGGCGGGAAGCAAGAATGATGGGAGATGTAACGCAGGTGAGGAGGTCCTGGCAAGTATAGGAGATGTGAAGATGATTTGCTCATTGGCTAAGAGAAGTGACGACCTAAGACAATGAGGAGACATCAGCGAAGACTCTCGCCGAAGACAATCGCAGACGACGTTTTTCCCATTCACCACTTGTCATGGTAATCGATACCATTGCCGTTCGCTCCTCCGCCTCCATATCCATTCGCCCTTTGCTCCATACTGTTCCTTCCAAGACCTAAGCCGCTTTGGCTGCCCATCATGGTCCTGACTTCCTCACTCCTCACACTAGTCCGACTGGTCCGGTTCGACCTCACACCGTGTCCGATACCATTCAGGCTGTTACTTCCACTGCCTCCATTCCCTCCGATACGCATCGTCTCCAGCCAGCCAGTCAAGGCCGATCGGTTTCCTCCAGAGCTGGAACTACCGTGAGACCATCCTCTCGATTTTCTCCTGTCCTGCTCTTGTTGCGCTTCCTGCGCATAGGCAGGTCGAGGAGGATCAAGCGCTTCTGAAAGGTCGACGTGATTGCCGTCGTCTGGATTGTAAGTCAAGGATGATCCAGGATTATCGACTTGATGAACAGCGTGTTCAGCAGCATGTCGATCGAAGCGAGGTTCTTTCGCACGTTCTCGCTCTTCAACGGAATCAGGTTCTTCATCCTGGTCATACTCGAAACCGCCATCGGAAACCTCGTCATCAAAGACAGCCCACATATCAGAGGCGGGATCCAGAGATGCGAGTGTGGCGACAGGCGGCCTGAGACCGGTTGATATGGTCGGTGCAGCAACAGTCCAGATCGTCGAGAAGTCTGTGAGAGCAAAGAAAGGGTGTGATTTGATGTCGGAAGTTGACGGTCGAAGGTTGGGGTCAAGATTCTTGAAGGACAGAGAGATGTCAGCGTGCGTAGTGTGTATATGGAATGAAGGACTGCAGACTTACAAGGACAAGATCCACAAGAGCCTTTGCATCCTCGTCAAATCCCTCCGGAAACTCCATCTCTTTCTTCAAGATCTTCTGGAAGGTGAGGTAATCTGTCGCCCCTCGGAATGGAGGTTTTCCCACCAAAAATTGATAGATAATGCATCCAAACGCCCAGATGTCGGATCTGCGTCGGTTCGCTATATGAGCACCTGCTTCGTCGCGGTCAGTGAAGTCGCACTCACGCTGTCGAAGCAGGTTCATTCCTCAACACCTCTGGACTGACGAAGTCAGCCGAACCGACAAATGATCTCTTCCTTCCGTCTTCTTGGAGCTCTCCATCCTTGTTCATCAGCTTGGCACTGCCGAAGTCGGTGATTTTCATGCGCATTTCATCGTCCAGCAGCATGCTAGAGAACTGCGCATTAGTTGCTGAATCGAAGGGCGAGTCCGCAGGCAACTCACTTCTCGGGCTTCAAATCTCGATGGATCACACCTTTTTCGTGCATAAACTCAATGACATCGATCAATTGAGCTGCGTAATATCGTGCAGAATTGAGGTCGAAAGAGCCATACTGCAGATGGAGCACGATCAGCTGTGCTCGGTCTTTACAGGCAACTATCCACTTACTTTTCGGATGAGACTTGTCATTTCGCCGTTACTGGCAAGGTCAAGTACAAAATCTGCACGTACACCAATCAACACGATGACTCTTGACCAACGTTGATACCACTCACACAGCGAGGTGCTATCGTTGAAAGTTGAATGCAGCCTAATCACACCGGGATGAGCCTGTCCAGGCTTTCCAGAGCCAGACTTGACAGACCGCTCTGATGGGGCAAGCGACTGTCTCCTCCTCTTCGGAGTCTGAGCTCTCTCCCTCACCCCTTCTCTGTCTTTCGGAATTCTCGCATCGCCGCCCATCCTTGGACTGCCTTGAATATCAGGTGTTGAATAGCCAGGAGTAGGATAATCATCCATCCTGCTTGCGCGAGGTGGAGAAGGAGTGTTCGTGTCCATCTCCGTCTGAGGTGGTTCCTCCTTGACTGGAGAAGGGGGTTTGGATCTTACTCCTCTGCTTTCATCATCCGTGACGAGAGTTTCCGTTTGCTCCGGTACCATCTCTGGAGGTTCCGCAGATCGCGAAGGTCGTCTACCGGCCATGTTCTTCGCCACGGGCGACAAGGGAGCAGCGCTCAACAGTACAGGTGATGTGGAAGAACCAGTACTATCAGTCGTAACAATTGACAATCGATCTCTCCCGCCCGCCGCCGTGACCGTTGCTGCGCTATCCTTCCTGACAGTCGGTGGTCCAACAGGACTATTCAAGCTTGCAGTAGACTTTCGCTTGGAAGCTTGAGTGGGACCATAACCACCAGAAGAAGAGGAAGAGAGCCCACGTCGATGGCCTCGTGCAGCGGTGGGAGATGTAGATTGCCGAGGTGTGGAGAGACGAACGAGAGCATCACGTTCGATCATCGCGTATTTCACTTTCTTCTCTTGGACCAGATGATGCTGGTTGATGATCTTGATGGCGTACTTGCGAGGTGGACGAGGCGAAGTGGGAGAGTTCGTAGATGAAGTAGACGCGGCTGTTGCAGCAAAGACCTGATAGCGGGTGTCGTGTCATCAGCTGTCGTCTATCGAAACGGGTGATCCTCAAGCAGCTTACTGTACTGTAACTACCCTGTCCCAACTCTTCTCCAAGCACAAAATCCTTGATGCTCGGCTTCCTGTACTGTGATGAGCTGGTGTGAGAATGAGTCGACACTTGGCTCTGTCTCCGTTCTCTTTCCGCTGACATGCTTCTCCTATCGCTCCAGTGCGGTCCGGCATCCACGCTCAACGTTCTCGGCTTATTTTGCAGACCGGGCGCCATTGACATGGTGGGCGATGAAGGTGTGGTGAGCGTTCCTGGTCGACCTCGAACCGGAGAGCTCGGTCCAGCAGCAAGACTGAACGAAGCTCCATTTGGATGATGTTCGTGCGATAGGTTGTCCATGGGGTCCATGGAAATGGTCACTCGGAGAGGAGTAGAGACTGGCGAGGAGGAATCCTGTTGTGATCCAAATGATCGAGGAGCTCGAGGAGTCGTAGGGGAAGTTCCAGTCGTGATGGTGCCCGCTGTCGAAGGTCTAGCTCTATTCGAGGTGAACGAATGAATGATGGATGGAGGAGAGGCTGCTGGCGAAGTGATGATTGCTGGAGGAGACATCATCCTTCCGCTAGTACCTGCACGAGGTCCGTTCCGACCCCAACCACCTCTACCTCCGGATCCACTCAGAGTCGGTCCATCATACTTTGCTGTGGTTCTCGGAGGAGATTGAATGTCCGCTTCATTATCGCTCTGTGCTCGACTGGGTATTTGCGACTGACTGGTTGATGCTGTGCTGGTCTCGATAGGAGGAGGTCGCATAGGCGCTGCCTGGACAGATGATGTGGATGACACAGTCGTGGTCGAGCGGGAAGACGATGTTGAGGCATTTCGTTGGATGGACGGAGAGGAGAGTCTCGGGAAGGTGGGGTAGTTGTTTGGTGGAGTAGGTGGAGCTGATGTTGGCGGCGTCGGGACGGGTGAAGGTCTAATAGTAGCCGCCATCATTCACCGATACCGATACCGTTTCCCCCGGTTGGTGACGCGGTGGATGGGATGATCCGAAACGGATGATTGGGTCGTCCACCTCACTGAATGAGAAAGGAAGCGAGCAGATCGATTGATTATTGTGGGGAGAGGAGCGTCTTGTTTCTTTGTTATTGATTCCGGCTCGGCTCCCAGAAAAAGAAAGCGAAAACTGTGTTTTGAGTGATGTCTGGTTCCTTGTGCCCTACTAGGAGGAGTATTTACCGCTTCGAAGATGTACGTACGTCCGTGATGAACAGTCGAGAGAGAGAGGGGATGACGAGAAAAGGACACCGAAACCTGAGCTTGATGGTCTTGTTCGTGTCGTGTGCGAGGATCAAGTGTTATTGATCTCGTTGTTGCGATCGTTCTCGGTTTTGTCGCTTCATGTTGGATGGATTGTTCTTGGAAGGGATGCTATCCAGTGGCAAACGATGTGATGTTCCCGTGGTCACGGTCATGAAAGACACACAGACAAGCAGAAGGGATGTCCTGTTCCCACTGTGTGATGAAATATCAATTTTGTATACCCTTGTGTAATGGTGGTAGATGTCCATTCCTCCCCACGTGGATTTCCCTTTGTTGTCGACTCGGTCTGGGCCCAAACCATCCTCAGACACACACACTCAGAGAGAGACAACGACAACAACGACAACAACAACAACACAAAAGGACAAATGCACACGGCCTTTGTCCGTCCATCTGTCCACAAACCAACACAAAAGGACAAATGCACACGACCTTTGTCCGTCCATCTGTCCACAAACGAAGACATCGCTCGTCTGATGCTTCGTTCCCAGATATGCATCGAGACCAGAATGGCCACAGCAGGATTGCTATGCATGCTCGACTGGGACCACATGCGACGAGCTATATCTGAACAATACAATAGGTGAGGATATATACAGAGATCACATTACAAAATATTTGAACAATCTTGACAGAGACCAACTACGTATAGTCGGTTGTGTGATTGCTAATGATGTTTCCCTACGTTGATGCTATGCTGAGTCGCCTTACCTCGTCATGAGAGATAGGAATGAAGAGAAAAGGAGTCTCGTCACTCTTGGACCTCCTTTTCGTTACAAGTCCCGGTTGTTCCGTCCGCTTTGCCAATCTGCGACTTCCATTTCTTTTATCTCGACTATTCCTTCGAATCGACAGTCTTCCTCTTCCCAGCCCTTTTCGTGGCCGCGTCACTTGCCTTTTTGCTCTTCTTCACTGGTCTCTCTCCGACGCCGCCTTCGGATCCGATGCCCGTTTTTCTTTTTCTGCTTACCGTCTCTCCATCTGACACATTTCCTTCGCGTCCATCCTCCTCACCATCCATTTCCATCTCCATTCCAAAACCCATGTCTGACCAATTCAAACCCTCAAGCATGGCTTCCGCAATCCTCGGATCTTCGTTGTCATCTTCTCCATCGCCAATAGCCTTCACAAGCGCTTCCATCTGATCTCCGCTCTTCGTTCGGAGACCTGAATGTCGAATTGTCGACCGAAGTCGATGAATGTCATGTCGAGCCTCCCTTCTGTCGTCTCTGTCGTCGAGGTTGAGTGTCGAGGCGCGAGGCGTAGTGGCGGCACTTGTATATCCGGTCGATGCTACTGTGTCCGTTTCATCATCGTCCTCGTTCCAGTTATCCTCGCCCTCGTAATCGTATTCGACCAGCTCTTCGTCTTCCTTCTCGTCAGTGAATGACGTCGCAGGAGGTGGTGGCCGTTTCTTCCGCTGATATTGGCTCAGCACATCCATTTCGTCATCCCCGAGCCAGATCTTGGCACGGCGATAAGACTGTTCTCTAGCCTTGCTTTCTTTTTCGCTCAGTAACGCTGAGGCCAGATCTTCACCGCTTTCCGCAACGAAAAGCATACTCAGCTCCCTATCCAACTGCTTGTCATCGATAGTTTGACCGATGGGTGCGTATCCTCCACCGCCATTCGGTGACATTTTCCCGTAATTGTTTAATGTAAGACTGAGGCACAAAACAGAATGCGGGATATGTTGGAGTGGGAATTCTTTCGGCTTGATTCCGGCTCGTAAAAGAGATTCGACTGGTGACCACTTCGATTTGTTCGATTCAACCCATGGTCCAAGATCAATGCGCCTTGGATCTCCGCGTATGCCGATCGATTGCAAGTATTCCGCGGTGATTTTGGCCGGCATGGATCCATTCTGTATTTGCCGGCGCACCCACTTCCAGATATACTGCTCGCACTCTGTTCCGACAGTCTGACCGGAACCTACATACACACGAGGTCGAAACCTGACATACTCCTCTCGTTCTCGTACCAAAAGACCGACGTGTGCATCATCCTGTTCGTTAACGACGGTCGCCGTTATAATGGAGGTAGAGGCAGGCGAAAGTCCCCGCGAGGACGATCTGAAGGCGTGTAAGGGGCTTTGTGACCTCGAGACGGTCGCGCCAGACTGAGACGAAAGAGGGCTAGCAAGCCGCGCTTGCTGTGGCTGGATGGCTCTTTCTGCTTCGGAAGCGGAGCCAGCACCGGAATCCGATCCGATGGACGACGCACTTGAAACCAGGCTCGAAGTCGACGGCATACCGGTGATCGATCGGACGACTGGAGGTTTGAATGCTGCTTTGTTTCGCACAGTCGACTGATTGGCATGGTCTTGGGTTTCGATGCTGAATCCTTTAGGTCCTATAGTGAAAGCGAAGGGTGTCTGGGCTTTGGTGGCACCGGCGAGGCCTATCTGGAAGGCCGACAAGGCAACCCCGGATGGTCCTTCATCTTCAGAACTGCCATGCTCCGAGCCCTCATCCGAAGATGCGTCCCGCACAGCCAACAAGTCCTCCACAGTAGGTTCTTCCGGTGGCGGAACGAATTTGGTCCCTTGCGCATAGGCGCACGAAGGGTGAAGAATATCGACACCCATGGCTGAACTGGACCGGCTGGAAAACGAACGAGATAGACTGGTGGCGGTTCGAGGGATAGAGACCGCTTGAGCTTGAATTCGACGGAGTGGTTCGAAATCTGCAACCTCCAAACTGGCCTCATCCGCCTTCTTTTTGTATCTGGTCGATTGAACTCCGGAAGGTTTTTTCTTCGCCTTAGTACGTGTCTGCGAATCGCCTACTGCGGAAGCGACCGGGGAATCATGACAAGCAGCACTGATCACGAATAACTTTCTAGAGAGCCAAAGCTCATTGTCTATTGACATCGTATCTGTCCTGGTCCTGCATCTCGCGCGTAGGATCGTCCGCCAGTGTTGCGCAATGACAGGGGCGACTGTGGCGGCTATGTCATTGTCGGGTATAGGTCTTCGCTTGTCACCGTTGTAACCACTAAGACCGTCCCCTAGACCGCCCTTTGGGGGAAGTCTTATGACGGGAAATGGCAAACCCGCGTCAGGGATAGACGTCGACCAAGCTATCAGTAAGTTCTGCATCTCCCTAGTTCTCTCGCCTGCCGTCCAATATTTGTGACCGTATGGTGCTCCCAGCTCTTGCATTATGGAGTGACGCTGTGGCATGACACTTGCTTGAACTGCTTGCATCGCCCAGATAGTCAGGGCGATGGCCGCAGCGGGTGAAGTATGTGTTCCCCAGAGATACACGCTTCGCTGCATTTGATACAGTTGATAGGCGTAGCGAAGTGCCTTGTCCCAATCGAGGTGCGCGAAAAATTCAAAGTCGTGTTCGTTCCAGTCACGGTGACTGGTCAGCCATAATGGTCGAGTCAGGAGAAGTGACCCTCGTTGCTCATGAGGTGTTTCGACGATCTGACGAAGCCGCTGAGACATTTGCAGGACGTCGAAAAGTGTTGACTCCAGAGGATCGAAGGGATTGTGAAGAAGTTTGGTAAACCGGCGATGCAGCGCCGACAGCTTCTGGAAATCGCCAAGATGGGTGAAGCTACCTTCCACCGAACTGTTCGCGCGTGCCTTGACATCGAAGCATCAGCACTGGACACGCACCGGGAATAAACCAAGCACTCACAAACAATACTTCCAATCTCACGTTAGGCACATTGAAATCTCCTTTTGTGAAGCCGGGAGTCCAAGTACCCTTTCGTTTGATTCCAATGGATGTGAGACGATTGTTGATTACGATGGTCACACTCTCCTGGACAGACATCTTGATAGCGCTTGCGATCATGTATCTGAGCCTCTTCACGTTCGGATTCTGAAGTCGATTCTTCCGGCCATAGTACTCTCTCTCGACTTCACGCATCTTTTCGAACCACTTCTCAACACCGGACAAGAGGTCGTTACCGGGTATACCAATGATACTGGTCCTTGGATCCGGGATTCCAAGAAAGTGGTTCATGATGCTTTTAGCGTCTTGCTGCGAATGGCAAGGGACCGTGCGTACGTCAGCTTGATGCCTCAGATCGATAATTCTCTCTGTCGAGAAAACATCCAAAGATCAAGGGACTCACCTTGAATTTGTGTTCGAGGTACTCCCATTCAGTCTGTCGAGACGTCGAACTCCCACCCTCGTCCGCTATCATTCCTGCCGCTGTGACATGCACGTACGCTCGGGCACTCGTGACGGTGTAGTCCTCTCGTCCACATGACGGGCAAGCATAGCATCCTCCGGGATCCCGCTCAAGAGTGAAGCTGATACCAGTAGTATCGTTGCATGGCTTGCAGCACGGCTCGTAATGTGACATTTGCAATATCACAAGAGCTGACGAAGGAGGAAAGAGAGATGGTCGGAGAAGCGTGAGTCGGATCGATTTCGATTCTGCCGACGATTGGGACGTGGGACACAACGAGCTACGGCATCAGGACGAGTTATTTTCGTGCTGAGCTACTGAGATTGATGTGATGTTTATGTCGATATTGGGATTGACGGATGATGAAAGGACAGAAGAAAGAAGGATCAGTTTGAAAGTCGAGGTATAATACTTGTTGTTGGTGGCAAAGGAGTGAAATATTTGATCCCGCTCCTGTCGGGCTGTCCGGCAGGTATCAAGTGGAGATGAACACTACGTCCACGATCGCTAGGATGGTGACATCAATGCGGCAATGCAGCAATGCAGACAGGGAAAGAGATGGGCAAGCGAGGTGCCAGGGGATGAGATACAGTGACGCGGTGGCAATCACCGTTGACCATGATAAGTAATGCAAGGGGTATCTATGTGCTGGGTATAACTTGCTCCGAATGTGTGGCCGACCGACAGAGGGTTTCCTGGCCACCACCCTCCGGCGCTGTCTCTGCCGTTACAATCCTTTCACTGCAGTCCGGAAGTCGGAGTCGGTTGTGAATCTGTCCCATCCACATCGCCATCCACGCCCACTGTCGTACTCCGCTGGCCTAATTCTTCCAATACTGGCATATCCATCTCTTCAAACGCGCGTAGTGTCCGGCTGATCTCATGAACAGATGGCGATTGGCCGGCCGAAGAAGCGAAGAAGGAGGACGGTAGCAAACAATGAGGATGATGGGAGATGGCGATTGGCCGGCCGAAGAAGCGAAGAAGGAGGACGGTAGCAAACAATGAGGATGATGGGAGATGGCGAAATATTCACGCATGGGAGGTGGAGAAGCGAAGATCGTCCGAATCAGCCCTTCTTTCGCAACTAGAACTCGTTTGATAACACGTAGGTTGATTCACTCACCGTCTCTTCTCCCCTTCTTCTTCCAGGATACCTTTCAGCCTCCTCACTTCTTCAGTAGACAGATGTCCTCCCGGTATCCCCATCGCAGCAGACTTCATCTCCTCGATCGCTTTCGTCAACTCTCGAGCCTACACAGAAACCAATTGAATCAGCACCTTAGACGCTACGAGGAAGGAGACTACGATGGTACCCACCTTGGGTGCTACTTGTTCAGAAGCTTGAGCAGGTAAGATCTTCTCGGCTGAGTCACCCTGGTCGTTCAGTATCGCCAAGATGTCATTCAGTGTAGGTAGGAGGGACCGGAATGAGCCTGGTTGGAGAGGGTTGGTATTCGTTTGGTGGGCGGTAAGGGCGGTACTGCTGCTGGCCGTCACGGTGAGAGGCGGTTGTTGGGCCATATTGAGCAACTCCTTCGGCTGGATTACCTCTTGATTCTGTCTGTTAAGAGGAGAGTGTACACCTGGACTATGTGATGATTGACCAAATGGACACATGGCGGAGGAGGATCGTTTACACCGCGGTATGTTGGCGGCTGTCACCGCTATCTGTTGACCTGATTTCGCGGTACCAAACAAATTAACGATGTTAACACCCCTTCATACTGTATATATACAATTCAATGCTGGGTATTCACGCAAGTCTACAAACAGATGCTTCCCCTACGAACATTTGAGCAAAGCTGCGATTTGGACAAGACTATTCTACATCACCTGTAAGATCTCTCGCACACCCTGCCGCAGGAACGTGAGGTTGTACTCTATGGTGCCACGTCTTGCTTGCCATGTCTCTGTTCGCAGCAGAACCACCAAAGCCAGATACCTGAATACTCGAAAAACGCTGTGAGCTTCGAGGTTCAGTCCCATGGGATACCCGAGATGAAGCTCACGGTGTGAATTGCCATAGAGATAGCGTGGTGTTTGGCAACAAACGTGTCGATTGTGTCATCCATGGCTCGTCGGGATCTTCCTCGTCCCACCATCCTCTTGGCCCGTCTTCCTCTTCCCCCTCCCCGTCTTCTTGTGCATTAGTCTCAGCTTGCTTGTCGCCCCGGCCATTGACGCCGTTCGCTTTTTGCAGAGTAAGAGGTCTACGAGCATATGTGAGCCGTAGTTGTGCGGTACGCCAATGATCAGAAGATTCGGACTCACTTGTAAAGCTCTCTGAACTGGAGGAAACTGGACAGATATTCCGTCACCTGTTCGGAAAGATCGTCTGTCCTATGTCTGTTATCTGTAGCCAGGATAACCCCACTCCTGATGTCAAACAAAAACGAGTTGTCTGCGCTTGAGTGCTAAGAGACCATCAATACGCTGCGAGCTTCCCTTCCGCTAGTCTTGTGCACTTGCGCTTGACCCACTCACCGAAGTGAAGTCCAGTAACAGAGACTCTACAGCAGCCAGCATCTCCATACTTCCTTGAATGACCTTACTCCAAGCATCTCTCAGGCTGACATCATGTACGCTTGTCATACTAAACTTGACATCCGAAATCAATTGGTTGATGATCATTGATATAGTTGATGGGTCATCGAAGTCGAGGTTCGGAGCAAACGTTTGAAGCGTTTTGTAAGGGAAATCCTCGATCTCCTCACTTGTAGCTCGTTGAATTTCCGCATAGTTCTCCCCTCTGTAATCTTCGGAAAGCACTTCCGCCTTGTGGATGAACATCGAGAATCGGAGATTAGGGTTGACAAGGTAAGCTCGGACCATCAGATGGACAAATTTTAGGATGGATTCGTGGTATGAGTCGTCTTGCTATGAATGGCATTGAGACATGAAATCAGCTCACTGGCAGTGCTCAATCATTCTCTGCTGAAAGACTTGCCTGCATGTCAAGGACGTAAACGATAGTGGAGAAGGTGCTGAGCGGGACGTCGAGCTGGTCCAGCTCGAAATTAGAAGGGGTGTCCCAGATCTGTAAAGGTACAATAGAGCTGTAATATGAGGTACAGCCTGTCAGAGTCGTTCCTCCTTTGACAGCGATTCCTATGAAGAGAGCTGCGTCGCTATTCTTGCAAAGCGAATTCCACACTCACTCATAGTTGACCCTCTCAATCTTCTGCGTCACTCCAAAGTACGGGACCTCTCTTGCAGGCACCTGCTGAAACACTGTCTTGATGCATGATGTCTTGCCGGCCCTGCAGCTCTCTTGTCAGCTGGAACAACCCCCTAATCCAGACCACAATCAGCTCACTTTCTCCACCCTACGACCAAGATCTTCTGTCGGTGTGCGTCGTCGCTGCCTTTCCCAGAGGCCACTGTCCGGGGTTTCGATGATTCCCCGGAGGCAGTAGCAGTCGGTGTCGTACCGTTGGGTGCCATCTTAGAAGTCGGTCAATCCGGCTGTGTGGTATAGGTTTCAGAGAGCAGAGACAATCAACATGACTTTGTTAAATCAGTGCCCAAGTCGATGAGAAGCGTCATATCTGCACGTGTTGTCAGAGAGATAGGTGAAGAGCCTGATAACAGCGATCTGGGTGACATTATTGAGGTATCTGCCTATCAGGCACAATCCCTGAACGTTGACTTTTCCCCCACCTTTGCTGTGACTTTTGCACGACGCGTCTCAACAAATCTCATGTTCCAATCGCACCACTCATCTTGATTCGCGATCGACTTTCTATTCCTCACGGTCTGTAGAGTCCCACCTCATTGTTCTCTTTGCTCTTCCGACAACGAAATCCGTCTGCTTGAGCCTTGGTCTATCTCCCTTACACTCATCTAGCATCTTGACGCCCCGACCGCCAGTGATCATAGTAGCAACGCGTGCTTCTTGCCAAGCGTGGGTCGAAGACTTGCAAATACCGAAGTACATCAATACTGTCTTCAGACCAGCTTGGCCATCATGTCCAGCTCCTCACTCTCCCTCCCACCCCACTCTTCCGATCCACTCGACACCCTTCGCCTTGCCTCGGAAACATCGAATCCCGTGCCGGCACCCAAACCAGCCATACGACGTACATACGGTCGAGCACGACCCGCTTCGCCGCCACCCGTTCCTACTTCCGACGATGCGCCCACATCGTCATCATCAGTGTACCGCCCGAGAGCGTCCCCATCCAAAGCTCTCTTAGATCGCTTTTCTGGAGCTAATTCAGCATGGCGTGATTCCCTTGCTTTGCTTGATACGACTAAACAGTCTGAAAACGAGGACGAAAATGAAGACGATCTGGAAGAAGCAAAGAGAGCCATGGAAAGAATGCGAAGGGAAGCAAGAGGAGAGACCGTAACAGGTGCTTCCGTGCCCCGCATGCTAACACAGCTGAAATCGAGGCCCGCTTCCGACAGTCTGGCGGTACCTAAGGCACCCTTAGGGGTCAGTTTCAGCTCTTCCTCTCTCACAACTCTTCCTACCTCTCCCCCACCTTCGTCACCGCCAATCACAAGCACTCTTACCTCATCGCCTGTCCCAGCCGTCCGTCCATCCAATGTTCTCCACGCAGAGTCGTCCGAGACATTGGAGGAAACCCTTTTCCCAGTCAGAAGATCCGGAATCAGCGGGAAGCCAAGAAGAATCGTTATTACGTCGGATGATGACGACGAAGCCGTCGAACAGCGGCAACGCGCAGTCGCAAATCTGACACCGACACCTGATTCAAGGACAGAGAGAGGTTCCATTCCCCGAAACAGTAGAAGTGGCACCCCCGACACGATTCCTAGTGATTCCGAGGAGGATTTAGGTGTATACCTAGACAAGAAAGCGGCTGAGGATGACCAGGCGGAGAAGGAAGCGCCAATGTCTTCTGCTCTGGAGAAGTTGCAAGACTTGTTCGAAGACGATGAGTCGAACGATACAGCTCATAAGACAGAGAAGAAGGGCAGATTGAGCAAGGTATGTGTTATTGAGCCAGCACGGCGCGAAAGGTGCTAATATCCCCATCTTCAGGGTCTGAACAAGAAGGAATTGGCTGAAATGCAGAAAGATATAGCTCGAGCTCAACGAGGTATGTTACCAAGGAGCAACAGCATGGACAGCTTGGATGAGGTACTGAAGAGACCTTTTAGAACGTCCGATTGCCATTGCTAAGGCAGAGCCCGAAAGACTTCCGATCAGTTCCTGGTTACAAATGGCTGGCAGAGCGTTGAAGGAGAAGCCTGTTACGTGAGTTGACAGTGGCTGCGTTGGCGAACTCGCAAGCTAATCGCAGTTCGTGAAGCCACACCCCCGGTCTCACGTTCGGACATGATTCTCCGACCACAAGCCCGGCACGGGAGACGCCGCCCGACGATATCATCAGTTTCACACCTAGTTCTGTCCTTCGATTGGCGGCTGCTACCTCAAAAACGTCGGTCGGCGACGGCATCACCAGTTCTTCATCCCCTACACCGGGTGCCAGACTATCGAACACACGAGTTCAGCGACCTGCAGTCGTTCTTGGGACGTCAGATGGTGTGGACGAGGAGGAAAATGGGGATGACGAGCAGGATTTGGCCGCCTTCTTCGAAAACGAGAAAGCCAAAGATCTTGCGGAGGATGCTCGTCGAGAAAAACAGAAAAGACTGGCTGAGTACAAAATGCTCATGATGATCAAGCAAAAACAGGTCGCTCAGCTCAACATCAAACCACTTCGAGCTGACTCAGATGATGACGATTTTGATATCGTCCAGGATATACCTGTCAAAGCCAAGGTCGGCATCCTTGCTCCTCCATCCGTGCTTAACGGTCGCCGCTTGCCAGATGCTAAAGCTGTTCTTTCGACGAATACGCACAAACCTGCGATTTCAAAGAATCGACAACAATTCCTTCAACGCGCTGGAAAGCCGTCTCGCCCTAGATCCGAAGATGTCAGCGAAACTTACATTGATTTTGCTGCGAAAGCGTTCAGTCACTCAGAGTTGAAACAGGCAAACGGAGGGTCGAAACCTGCAGGGCAAAAGAAAGGTCGCGACGTCCCCCTCAGACCTGATGAGATGGAGAAAGCAATCAGACTGAAACATCAGCAACAGGTGGCAGCAATACAGAAGAAGAAGGAGGAAGACTGGGGGAGAGTGAGAAGCTTGCCCAGTAAAGTTGAACAGGATGTTGAAGCTTTGGTGGAAGCGACTAAGAGGACGCCTCCTGAGAGTGAGGCGGACGAAGACGAAGATGACGAAGAGTTTGTGCCGGACGATGAGGAAGAGGAGCCCTTACGGTGGAGTGGGGACGAAAGCGAGGCCGAAGCAGCAGATGATGCGGCTTCGACTGACTGGCAAGAGGAGCAGGAGAATCAAAACGTGCAACCTGCAACCAATCCGGATGCCGATGACGACGAGGAAGAGGTCGTGCCTGTCTTCAAGAGGAAACCCCGAGGTTTGCGTAGAGTGGCCTTCGATTCTGATGACGAAGGATCCCCTGTCAAGGCCACAATTGGCCGTACACCGCTGAACGAGATGACCGCTCCGCCTCAAGTGACAAGGGAGACTGCAACATCAGAAGACGGCTTTGGTAACAACGATTTGACTGGATTCGGGGGTCATGGTGCCAGTCCGGGCTTTTCTCAACTGTTCGATCCAACTCAGATTGAAAGCTCTGGCGAGGTGAGCATATCAACTCACAGCTCGAGTTGCGACATAGCTGATCCGTTACTGCAGGATGCGTTTGCTCAGCTCCGTGCACAGGATCAGGTTAGCCTTCTACCGGTGCATGCTATGCTGCCACAGGTCAACATCTCGGAGACTCAAGCGGAAAGAGACAATCTGCTCATTGCTGCAGAATTGGAGAACGCTGCTATGGAGAGGGCGCAAACCGTTGAGGAGCCCAAAAGGCAGTATCTCAATGAGCAAGGGTGAGTAATCGTCGCGGTCGGGTCATATGGCCGACATGTGCCGCATACTGATTTGACTGCGTAGCCTTTTCACCCAAACCCGACCGGCTGCTTTTCCAAGCACCCAAGTCACGAACACTCAGAAAAGCCCCCACGTTAACCCACGTAGGCAGCTCGGCGGACGGTCTACGTTCTCCTTACCAGATGGACTCGACTCTACGCCTTACGGGAAAACCCAGACTCAAAGCCAAAGTCAAAGCCAAGCGGAATCACAAGCACAAACGCCACTAACAGCTCGTCGTGAGAGCAGAGCTGGTGGTCTTCCTAGTCCCACACAGCAAGATGAAGAGTCATTCACCCGTCTTCGCAGGCGGATGTCTGATCCTGATATCTCTGAGCCCTCCCCTTTGTCTCCAACTCAGCCGCCTCGTAACCCCACCGCTTTCGACAAGATGATGGTAGCCGCTTCTCGTCCTGCTCAACCGAAACAGAAGACAAAATCAAAACTCGTCGAGGAGCAAGCCGAAGAGAGCGACGAAGACAACGGCTGGGCGCCGATCGGTGGACTTGAAGACGAAGAAGAAGATGGAGAAGACGATGGTTACGTTGAGGGCTTGGTCGATGACGAAGCGATTGATGCAGATGAGAAGAGAAGACAGGATGAGCTAGCTGCAGCCAAAGCAAGGTCAGTGGACCTCGTCAGGGTCATCTTTGGACAGCCGAAAATTGACTTCTTATTCCAGGGAAATCGAGGCAGCAGATGATGCTCGACGGGAAGCGGAGGCGAGGAAGATTACAGAGGGTCAACACAGAATGAAAAGAAAGGGAATGGACTTTGTTGGCTCGGATGAGGATGAGGACGACACGAAAACTAGACGCTGGACCAAGAAAATGAGAAAAAAGAGAAAGCTGGACAGGGAAGATGGGCTGGACAAGTTGGGTGAGTACAAAATCATCTTACAATCATTGAACCGACGGCTCATCCTGGTGCCCGAGCAGATGGCGAGTTGAATGTTTTCCGACAGGCGTATGATGAAGATCTGGAATCTGACGAAGAGGATGACATCGACGAAACTCCTCTTTCTCCGATGTTCGCGGGGAAAACTCTTTCGCTATCTCCAGAACGTGCTCCAAAGCGAAGTCTCCGCGAAACGCATGAGATGTTGAGAAAGAGGGCGGAGATGAATCGAGGAGTGAGTAGTACCTCTTGCTTTCGATCGCGCAGCGAAGGAGATCAAGCTGACGTTTTGACACGTGTGTGTGAGCAGCAAGATCTCGATGAGATGGAGAACGCACTGGATGCTGAATTCGATGTCCCAGTCATTGGCCGAAGTAGGGGTATGCGAGCTGGGACTGAGGTCAACGAGGATGATGAGGCAACCGATATGGAAGAATCTCAGTTCTCCATATCCAGGACCTCGATCAGAATGTCGACAAGCGGGATTGTCGAGGAGAACGTGAGTTGACCTTTGGCTCTGGTGCCGCGGCTTCAGTGAAGTCCGCTTCTTTTGCTCTCAAGCTCATCCTGTCTATCGTTCCCTTCGAATCGGTACTGATACTCTCCCTGCCATAGATGCAGCTCCAGCTGCGCACAGTCCGTTCTGAACGATCGCTCGCGTCGTATGCTCAGTACGTACAGGATGAATCCCAAGTGAACCGACGTGTGGGAGGAGGTGCTAGCGGAGTCTCGGTTGTTTATCCAAAAGCGGGGACATCGTCTTCGTCTTTAGGATCGGGAGGCAAGAGTATGTCAGGAGGAGGTAGACCGGCGCCGATTCCACATCCTCATCGACAGAGTACGGGGGCTTCGAGTAGTTCGAGTGGGAGTATCTTGCTGTCTAAGGGGCATAAGTTTGCTTAGTGCCTTTCAGCTTCGAGGGGTATGCTGTCTTATAATGGTGCAAAGAGTTCTATTTGCTCGTCGTCTCGGTATTGCGCGAAGTCATATACCTGTAGTCACTCGGTTAGGTGTATTACAAGTGATGTACTATATGCTCCAATCTCAACTGCTCAAGATACCACATGTCGTTTTCGGCGCCAAGGTGCCACATTTGCCAAAAGAAAAGCAAACTAGACCGTACCTCCACGCCACGAAGACTGGGATCGTACTCTTCATGCAATATGCAAAGAAAGCACTTGATCGGGCATTGATAGACCCGGGGAATGTCTGGCATCCGGAACGGAGTTGCTCTGCTCGATTGCGAGCTTGTGTACGACATCTCGCTTGAATGATTGGTGAGACGGATGTTTACACCGTCATCAAAGATGCTATGAGGTATGATCGACCGGAGGGAATACATTTGAGTAAGGTGAATGCTATAAGGGCAGCGTTCCTGAGGAAAAGGGGGGGAAGGGGTATCAACCATTGGGACAATGGTTCAACGTGGCATGGACGAGATATGGCGAGGATGAAAAAGTCCAGAATTGATCCGTCGTCACAGAGGGACTGGAGAGGCGTACTGTGCTACTGCTGTGTTGATTGTTCTTTGAATGGAAATGGATACATAACAGCACTCATCAAACGGGTACGATTTGAAGCCGAAATAGCAACAATAACGAGTCAAAATTCATCGATGGCAGCTGTGTTACTGTACAACCGACATCAAGCCGGATGCACAACAATAGTAGCCAGCAATGTTGCCTTTCACTGATCATTGTTGCTATAATTCACGTTGCTGCCTGCAGTACCCTTCGTTCAACGAAAATCGTGACAGTGGTAGTCGGGAAACTCACAATCGGTACAAAATCGTCCCCCGGTACGACTTCCAGCCTCTTTATTACACACAGGGCAATATTTCCTGAGTTCGTTCTGTTCAACATCATCCTGGTCAAAATAAGTGTCGCCTGAGAGTTTTTCCTTAGCAATCGTCGTCTAGTGGCTTGGTGTCGATAAACATACAATCTGAACAATAAAACTGAGTGTCATTTTCATCGACTTTTTCGGCTTCTTCGCCACATTGAGGGCAATCGGGAATCTCAAAGGACCTAAATCCGCACAATTTGAACGTATTCTAGTCATGCACGTTCTCAAAGCAGCTCAAAGTCCACTCACATGTTGGACAAGTTCCTTGAAGTGTTGGGAGGCGATCAAGATCTGTGAATGTTAGGATGCTCTGAGTTGTGAGCAAGTCGAATTGAGTATTGGATCCAAGTGGCAAATGTATGATCATCAAACAATGTTGCACTGCACATATATATAAGCTCCCATGGTCACAAGCATACGGACATTCCCTGCTTCTCACCGAGGCCCAGTGGAGTGATGATTCAGCCCGAGGTGACTGTGTGCTGCTGCCTCACTTGGAACAAAGACAAAGTTGCCGTGAACCGAGGCGCGAGAAGCAAAGTCACAGCTCTTCGACAGCGTATACATTGGCGCAGTACCTGCAGATACACACACTGCGCACCAAGCAGCCTTGTCATTCAATCTCTGTCATGTCGACGGTGATCTACACATCAAGAAACAATCCGAAAGCGATCGATTTTTTCGGGATAAAAGAAAATGCCACACTGAGAAGGAATGATCGCGAGACTGTTCTGAGGCACTTGACATGTGCTGCAGAATCGGTCGCCTTTGATTTGAGTCGCTTGCCCGAGTTGCGATGAGTTATTGGGGTAGGATCTCCCCTCCTCGTGTGCTTGTACTTTCTCCTGTGTGACATGCACCTTTCCCCAATCTGAATAGATCCTCGACGCGTTCCACAGCATTTCCCGAAGACTACTGTGTGCCGCGGCTTTTTTTCCCGCCTACAACGTGTAGCTTTGCTTTGTGATCGGATCGGAGTGGGGAGCACGGACAAGCTTCCTTTTGCGCTATGGCCAACCAGAGACTAACGATGGAGGTGGATAGAGAACATTCAGTTGAGCTGTCCTTCAATCCCTCCTCCTTTCTTCATATATCAATCTATAAATTCTTGTTTCTGTCGGTCGTTGTAGCAGAATACAACCTTCTTCGCCATGCGCTACATGCTTCGCTCCACATGCGGGTTTGAAGGTTGTTCGGAAACGGTGCTCGGTCCCCTTGCTTCATGCGAGGTGTGCCGCGCCTACCGATGTCCGACACATGCAGAATACCCTTTTCATATGTGCCCTTGGCTCATCGTGAGTCCATGGCAATTTCCCATTGACTGCAACTGATCGAAGCCATATGCCAGCACCGTGAGGAGGGACTAAGGCAATGCAACCGGGCTTACATAGTTGCTGAGAATGAAATGGTAAATAAGAATTTCCTCCTGCAAAACGCGTCTCATGCTAAGACTTGGGCGTGAACTTCAGCTGGACCGAACAATCCGCGGACTCGATCAAAAGACATTGGCACAACAAGCCCAAGCTCTCCGTCCCGGTCATTCCTGCCACATCGTTCTACCTCCCAACTACGTGGCTATCAAAAGTGTCAAAGGTCGAAAGATGTACTCTGGCACAAACATCCATTTTCCCATCGAATTCGACGACGGCATCAAATGGGTGGCTCGAGCACGGCTGGCCAATGCCTATCGTCCACCCCCCGACATGCGAAGGATGATAACTGAGAGTGAGGTCGCCACGATGGAAGTCCTCAAACAAGGAGATGTCCTTGTGCCTAAGGCATGGATGCCGCCCCTCCTTGATAACGAATTGTTGTTCCAGAGGAACCCAGGTAGTGAGCTGACAATTTCATTTTTTTGACCTATGTACTGATTCTCTCCTCACAGGTGATGTCACCGACTACTTCTTCGTGGAATTCATCCAAGGAAGCCCATTGATCAAAGGTCACGCGACTTTGACAGGCGGCAAGATCGCCACAGATGTAGTCCGAACCTTCATCACCGACTTGGCTCAACATCACCAGGCTTTGTCTCGCATCAGACTCAACGTCAAAGGCATCGGCTCTCTCATGCCTGGTCAAGACCCAAATGGTACTCCCGTGCTAGGGCCTCTCGTGCAAGGGAGTTTGATGATGACTCCCGAACCGCCCTACTTTTGCGGACCTTTCATGACCAACAAGGAACGCTACCTCGTCCATGTCGACCTAGCGCTCAAATACATTCACCAGCAATGTATTCTCCTGAGGTATCCAGTCGCCACTTTCCTCGCCTATCTGGAAATGAGAGAGTTGATCGAAGAGAATGAAGAGATGGGAAGAGAGGAAACGGAATTCTTCATCAAGCATGCGGATGACAAGAATGATCAGTATATGCTACGAGATGACGGGCATTTGGTCGGGGTCCTAGATTGGGAGTGGTGAGTGCGAAGAACACAAGCGTATTGAGTTCGTAGCTGACGCTCGAAACCATTCTCGAGGGCGTACACTACAACCAAGACCGAGGCATTCTGCGCCCCCATGGGTCTGTTCTGGTCTTCTGAGTGGGCTGCAGGAGACAACGCTTTGACACCAGAAGAGCAACTCCTTATCGACATTCACGAGGCTAAGGGCAGACCTGACCTGGCAGATTGTGTTAGGAATGGGAGAGTTTACCAACGTTTGCTGGATAACATGCGAGACGACGACCTTTTCGGACCTGATTTACACCGTATCAACGCTCTTCGGGATGCCTTTCTTGGCGACAAAGCCGGAAAGCCGTTTGGAACGATCGAAGAATGGAAAGAATACAATATGAGCAAGTACGGCGATGACCCAAGGATTGCAGATATCGAATTGTGGGTCAAAAAAAGAAGCGAACGACGGGGAGCGGAAATGGAGAGAATCAGGGTCGGAGAAGGTCCTCCAATGACAAAGGCGAGCTATACAAATTCAGAAGCACCTCCCAAAGGGCCTCCCAGAGATAAGGATGGCAAAGTTTTGCCGAGGCCAAAGGAGCCGTCCAACTATACAGCTTCCGTACCCGAGCCTCAAGCAAAGATGGAAGATGTCAGTATCATTGGGAGTTGTCAGGGAGACAAGGAAAAGGAAGGCAGTGGCGAATAAAAAAGAGAGATATGGCATGAATGTGAAGATGTTCCGATGATGGGCATACATCTGGTGAGTGAAGCTTACGTACCGGACATCCCGAAAACCCTTCGCTGACAAGGTTATCAAACCACTCGTGGTCGATCATTCATCTCTGTTTGGGCTTTGCCAGGCAGATATACGAGCGCCTGAATCGCATCCGATTGATACAGCTAAGGGCAAGGGGATGTGTCATATCATTGGACATATTGCGAGACTCGAAGTCATGCGGAGCTGCAGGAAGGAGGCAGGGGAATAGGACGATTTATGCGTTTATGCACTTCTTTCACTCATCGAGATATCTCTCACATGACTGGTGTTGTACAAAAGGTGAAGTAGTCGGTGCCATCGGGGCCGAAAGAGTCAAGAGGGAGATATTACATAATACCTCTCAGAATCCCTGAGTGGCGGAGACAACGGAGTGCGATAAGTTCACCAAAGAGGTGACGGGCGATGAGGGACAAAGGGGAGAAGTGAGTGAGAGGTGATAACCACCTACTAGTAACCTTTTCCAACATCTCAGTCACGCTAAACACAGGTCACACTTCGACTGCTGCCCACCCATAGCACTCTCCGACCCGACCGTATACATATTTACTCGCACATTTCGTCTTCCCCTCTTCCTTGGAAGAACCCGTCAACGTATGCTTTCATAGACGATTACCGTTTCACCGCGACCCGCAACCGGTATCAAGTGGAGGAGAAGACAACGGCCAAAAGGAAAAGGGTGCATTCAACCGCTTACCCTGTTATCGATCACATCCATCCACAATTCATTACACCAACTGATCTCTCAGTCTCCGAGAACCCACGTCGACTCTTTCCATTCCAGCAAGACATACATACATGCAAATCGCAAGAGAGAGACAGACTCGAACAATATGAGCGGTCGGTGACAGGAAGGAAGACTCCAATCCGAGGTGAGCACATTATTGGTGACACCAAGCAGGAAACTCTATCTCCCCAACCCTTTTCACGAAAACCAACGCTCCATTCATTCCATCCACTAGATAAGTCGGCCGATTAACACTGAGACTGACATATCTCATAGTCTTTACGCTTGACAGTCTTTCGCCCGCGCCAGGATAATTTGTTCCAACACGCCGCAGGGCTATACTCATTGCAGGGAGAAACCATACCGCGAGGCTGCGGGTACTAGTGCGACGAGTGCCATCCCCGCCGGTGCTCTGTCCCCGTCTTGTCTGGTCCTTCAGGTCATTCTCTCGACTCTATATCACTTCCGCGGATAAGCAGTAAACACGACGAATATCAGCGCATTTCCAGATCGCTCATCGCACCTCGTTCCCACACGCCGTGAAGAACATCAACAAACTGTGCCGGACAGGCAGGATCATAGGTGAAGGCCAAGGTTGAGACAAAGTAGAGGGATACAGCAGAGGATACGGAAAGGAAGTTCTACGCGTTTGTGCAATCAGCGAGCTCGGCTTCGTCGATCATTTGGTAAACTACTTTGCCTCTCCGTCTTTGCCCTAGGTCAGATGTGGTAGACTCGTGCTGACCACCATTTTAGGTACGCATTCGCAATCCGTTCAGTATGTCCGGTGGCGTATTCTTCCTCGATGAAGAACGCGACCGTGAGCGCACAACAGAATCACCTTCTCCGCCACAGCACTCTCCAATCTTGTCGTCTGACACAAAGAAATCACCACCTACTGTCTCCACATCGACCATCTCCCTCAACCCGGTCCCTTTGCTTCAAATACCTCCGACAAACATCCTGAGCCCAATCCCGACTCCGATAGGACAGGCTTTACCTCAGCATCGCAAGCATCCCGCCCCCTTCGCTGCGACTCCTTCTTTTCCGTCCCCTCTGGCACAGGCGATAACGGTTCCTACTCATTCTGATACGTCGTCCTCGTCCTCTCACTCCTCGCCGACGCACTCAGACGATGAAGGAGAGGTACGTTTGAGTCTGCCGTCCTCCCCAGCGCTTTCCGGGGGCAGTGGCACACCAAAGAGGTCCATGGATCCATTTCCCCGTGCGCGAACTGCTAGCCCAATACCACCAAGCACTCGATCAGGCAGTCCTACCTCGCGGCCGTCAAGTCCAAGTCAAGGTTCTCGACCTCAGATTCTCACCCCTAGTGGCCTCCTCATGAAGAACAAGCGATCAGGAAGTGGCTCCTCCCTGGCCGGAAACCTGCCTCCCCCTTCACGACAATCTCCGCCGCGAGCGAACAAGAAAGAATCACCGACACACCCAGGCTCACGTCGATTTGAGGACGTCACCCGAGGAAAGTCTAGCGATAGCGTGTCTGTTTCTTCGAGAGGGAGGAGTGAGAGCAGCGGAAGTTCAAACGGTCTTGGAGCACCTGCTCCTGCGAGCGCCTCGGGATCGAGTCCTCTGGCATTTGGAAGTCCCGAGCTCGAGACTACAGGCGATGAGTCTCCGCGTCACAAACCTCTGGCTATCCCCGCCACCGCAAGCGAGGGTTCAAAGGACGGAAACGTACTTGGTCTAGGATGGGGTGTCAACTGGGACACCGCCTCTGGTTCTGGGTCATCCTTCGGTAGTGGTGGTGGCAGCTTGAAGGACAAAGGGAAAGGAAGGGAGATCATGGGTCCGCCCAGTCCTAGGCGGGAGAGGGAGAGAACAGCGCCAGTGAGCGTCTCAAGGCGAGTGGATGCTGGACTCCGATAAAGAGTGACAGGCTGATCCAAGTTGTTTTTAGTCCACAAAGACAGAGACGTCCTTCCGAATTCCTCAATTCCACATCCTTAGACATGCGCAAAATGCCAATCTCGGGGGGAGGGAGAACTTCTTTCGGTTCCAGTACAGTCGCTAATCTCTCCACGTCCGCGTCAATGGTCTCCCCACTCAATCCCTTACCGTCGCCCTGGACCTCAGCGTCAGACGCTTCTGCCAGTTTCAGTCCTTCAACGAGCATCGCGAGCGAAGGTTCATCTGCCCCGACATCAACATCGTCGACTACAGGGGGTGCCTTCAAACTGAATCGAGTTCCGACCAGCGTAAGACTTGCGGCAGATCTTTTGCGGAATACGAACACAGCCACGCCACCTCCACAAAATGTCAGTCCGCCGTCTGGAGCTTCGACAGCATCTGTTCCCACCCCTAACCCCTCTCCTGTTGCTAATACGCCTCCTCACGGCGAAATCGGCTCCCCTCCCACGGTTGCGAGAGATCTCGCCCATTTCTCATCGATGCCACCGCCGCAAGTCAGATCTGTGATCGATCTCGGAAAGGGACGGCCGACATTATCAGTTCCAGCAACCCCAGCTGGTTCCAGAACACCGTCTCCCACCGTTGAGAAGAGCCTCCCAAACGTCGGCGGTCAAGGTCCGCGATCGTCAAGCTCGAGTCTCGCACCTCCTTCGTCCTTCAAGACTCCCTTACTCCCGCCTCTTCCTCGACCTCGGCCATCGCTTCCGACAGAACCAGTCGAACCGCTTTCTGGAGGTGCCCGACTTCATCGGTACCGGACATCTATGCATGAGGCGACGATGAAGACTACTATGGCAACTGACTTGACAGATTCGCCTCCCACTTGGTCATCCCCCTCGGACAATGACGGTCCGGCACAGGGCACATCTCCAAAAACCGCTTCGTTCGGACTCGGCTTGAGCATGCCTCCGGCTACCGCCTTTCATATTCCTAAAGGTGTGTCAGGTACTGTCACTCCAGGCGCCTCTCCTGCTGGGCCAAGTCGAGTGCGATCTACTACAGAGAAGGGCATTGCAATGGATCTGGCTGGCTTTCCAGGCCTTGGAGATGCAGCTAGTCATGCCAGCATGATCATGCAGAGCAGACAAGCCAAGTTGCAAAGATGGCGTCCCACAAGTGCTGGCAAAGAGGTACGTTTCCGGCCTGTGCTTAGACAAATTTGAGCTGATTTGTGTGGCCTCAACAGGTCCCGGGCGAGGGTATGCTCCCTCCAGCTTTCAATCGCTCTACGAGTGCAGGTGCTCCAGCAATGCTTGCAGCGCCGAGAGCAGATAGACAAGCGCAGTGGGGTGATCTGAAAGGCCCTCCAACGGCGGCTTCGTCACCAGGCGAAGACCTACCACCAATTCCGATGGGCATGCACGAGCTCACCAGAAGTGTATCGCAAGTCGTAGGAACGATGGGTACGCCAGGACCGAAGCTTACAGATCGCTCAAGCGGACCTGGCCCAGCACATTCGAACGCTGGGCCCTCGCGCTTTTCGGCTGTCCCTCCTGGGCTCAGCATGGAGAGGCAAGCGAGCGCAAGCGGTTCCGTAGGAGGCATTGAGTGGGTGGATTGGATGGACTGCTACAAACGGTACAAGGAGGCGAAGATACGGGCGGAAGCGGAAGGCACAAGGCCGATGCCCGCCCAATCTGGAAGCAGTCCCGAACCACGCTCTTCGATCACATTACCAATTCCAGAAGAGCCGACACGATATTCAACCGACATGGACGCAACTCCTACACCAAACTACGATCATGGTAGCGCTGTAGCCCTCACCCCTACCACTTCTAGAGACGACTTCAATCCCTCGGCGTCGATTTCTGGTTCGATGCGCCGTCGAAGTTTGTCCATCAAATCCTCACTTTCTCTGCTCGACCCCAAGCTCTCACCAAATCAGAAGCGTGCTAATATCTTTGAGCGACCACGACAATCATCAGGTAGTTCGATCAAAACGGACGCATCATTTTCGACCGGACACAAAAAGAAGAAGAACCTTGTCAATAAGATGGAAGGCTGGTGGAATGCAGTCAAGAGCAATTTCGCACCTGAAGGTCAACATCTCCCGAATCGACCTAGCAATCTCAACAGAGTCCAACAGCGCATCCCCTCTGCACCGACTTCGCGGCGCACCAGTGATGTCCCTCCAGTCTCGCGACCAGAGTCCATACTACTCGCTCCAGAACCTATCCGCCGTGATTCCGCTTTGTCGCTACGCCAGGCGACGTCACATACCGATCTCCGACCTTGGGTCACACATCAACATGATACTCACAGCATCAACGAAGCGGCAGGCATTGTGGGATCAATATCCGCTGACATTGCGCATCTGTCACGACAATCGTCGACTGAGACGGCTACACCTTCACTGCCCTGTATCCCCATGCGACACCCTTCTACTGTTCCAGAGGAGACGTCCGTTCCTCCCAGCCGCGGCAGTGGCTCTCTTGAGACTCGACGTCGCCAACCGAATCTCAGATTGGAGCTTGATTCCAATGTTCTTATTCAGCCGAGTACGCGAAGCAGTGGGTCAGGCAATTCTCAAAACTACCCAAGAATGGTACCGCTCAATAACGGTCCACATGACCGACCAAGCCAAGGCACATCTCGATCATCCTCGTACGGCCAATCACTTGGACCTGGCCTCACCCCAGGTGTACCGCGATGGGACACCACTCCCTCGCCTATCTATGCTGTGGGATCAGAGCAAATCGAAGACAAGGAGAACAAGCCAGTCGCACCTGGTGCGGAGATCACAATCGCTTCAGTTCGAAGGCATGTCAAGCACCGTCTCAATGCGGCGAAGGAGACCTGTGACGCTACATTGAAGAAGGCGATAGATGCGATCACTGCATTCGTCGAGAAACAAAGGGAGGAAGCTCCAGAAATGGAAATTCCAGCTGATTACTTCGACGCCCTCAACCTCAACGATTCACCGATCATAGACGCGACCGACACCGAGAGCGATGTAGGGGAGAAGTGCGAAAGCGAAGGCGCTCGGTCTCGTGCCGGTAAGGGAATTTGTGTTCGACTCCGCGAAGAGAGTAGCCCTGCTGACCGCGCTATAGTCTCGTCGTCTCGTGGTCCATCTCGGGGTCCGAGCAGACGGCCCTCTGTCTCACATCCCGCACTGAGTCCCACAAAGCGTCTCTCAATGCTTCCAGCTAGCCCTAACCGCATATCAAGGCGACGACCTAGCGCCGTGCCGCGAAGCCACGTCCCACGGCCAGGCCGTAATATGTCACTGGCTCTAGATCGCACTCAATCCAACTCAAGCTCGAGGTCGACTTCTCGATCTCGGTCACCCATGCCAGTCCGGGCCCATCCTTCAGCTCAAAACACACAGGATGAGTCCGATGGCGATCGAATGTTCCTGGCCGCTTTGCAAGACCTCATTGTCCTTGCCACCGAGGTACTCGATTCGAGCGTGAACAATCTTGTCTCTCGATCAACTATGTGCACGGATATCATCCAGAAGCTCCAGAGAGTCGGTTCCAAATGGGACGACCATGACGATTGGCCAGGACGAGACTGGTATGTTGACATACTCATGGCTGTAGCCAATTTGAGCCGGGTATTGGACTGGTGGGAAGCCGAGAAAGGGTTTTGGAACTTCGACGAAGAGATGGAAGATGAACCTCTACTATTCGTCATGAAGCCTTCTCGGGAGGAACCAAGATTCGATCAGGAATTCAAAGCCGCTTTCTCCGACACGAGATACTCTCCTGTATCCTCAGCGGGACCTCTGGCCACGGCGCATCAAACACCTTTGGCTGTCGATCTCGACGCACCGTCTCCTACAGATACTGCTGGTCCTCATTCCAGCAAAACGGCAACTGGACCTGTCATCAGCGCCTCGAAAGTTCAAGCAGTCGAAGATTTGAGATTCCTCGCAGATCACGCGAAGAGCGTCAATATCGTTATGGAGCTCAGTCTGCAAGGTGAGCAGATAGAATATGTCAATGACGCGATCATGGAGGTTATCGGGTCAGTACAGTTTCCTCCTTTGTCAGCGAAGCTCGTGCTGTTGATATGTGCTGACAACATGGATAGACGGGAGCCCGAGGACGTTCTTGAGCGGCCAATCACAGATCTTTTAGCACCAGGAGATGCGTCTGTATTCTCAGAAGCTACTCAGACCCTGGTCGAAGACGACAACAATACCGTTCAGCTTCGATTCCGATTCGAAGTGCATGATTTAGAGGAGGAAGCAAAGGATGACCGACAACCTGGACCGGTATATATCGAGCTCGAGGGTGTCGGCATGCTTATGCGAGAGAATAATGAGCCATCCCACACGATGTGGGTCCTGAAACCGGTCCCCGCTACCCAGGTGGAAGCAATCACCGACGCTGCTTTCCCTCGGGACGGCAATATATCTACTGAAGGTATTTTGTGTCGAATATGTGAGAGAGAGATCGTCACCTGGTTCTTCGAAAAACACAATGAGACTTGTGACGCGGTACATCGTCTCGAAGCAGAAATCATGGAGTGCAATGATTGCATGCATGACCTTCAACAAACGGTCGTGAAGCTCAATGCGGAAATCGACACTGCGGCACCGAATAAACCAGCTCAGTATCAGGGTGTACTCTTCCTCACACTGCCCGATTCTATCACTGCGAACGACGAAGGTGCGATGACGGCTATGCCTCAAGGTGTCGAGATTCGGAAAGTTGCCCATGAGCATCTGCAAGACGTCATCAATATTCTCAGTGCTGCGAGGCAGATTGAAACGCCTTCGGTCCAAGAGGACGAAGCGGATCTACCTTTCACGATTCAACGCTATCTATCGCCTCAATCTGAAGAAAAGCTTCAACGAATCACTCGATGGCAGAGGCCTCAGACTGGCGACCGCGTTCTCAATCTCTTGTTTACGCATGTCGAAGATCAGCTTCGACGGAAACAAAAAGCTATCGCGAGGATGCAGAGTACCATTCGATATTCGGAGAAGACAAGACACGAGTGGGAGGACAAGGTCAACCAAATTCTTGCGGAGCGGGACGAAGGCAGTCAATCTGAAAGTGGTTCGGACGGAGCTGAAGGTGGTCAATCACCTACGGAAGTCGGTCAACCTACACCAGTGATAGAAGCACCAGAAACGTCACTACCTGGTCCAAGGAAGATCGCGCCTCAAGCGAGACTACCGATCACACAAGGCCACCCGCACCGGCAGCCGTCGAATTTCGGCGAGCAGTCAGGCTTGTCAACTGTCCCGCCCACGCCTGCCGTCCCACCAACATCGGCTCCGGTGGTACTTCCATCTCCACCGAGTGAAGTGGTTCCGCCTCCAATCCTTTCACCTGAGTTAGAGCCCGACGTGGCACCACCTCCGGCCGCTGGTCATGCGGCTCCCAAGCCCGAGTCTAAGCCAGCTTCACCTCTTCTCGTTCCTCACGACAAACACGGCCACCATCGACGAACTTCTACTTCCAAGGCTTTCCGCGATGGACCGCTTTCTCCTCGTATTCCGTCTGCTGCCTTACACTCTCGCGCACCTCAGCCGTCCATCAAGGATTTTGAGATCATAAAGCCTATCAGCCGCGGCGCTTTCGGTTCAGTTTATCTCGCCAAAAAAGTGGCTACCGGCGATTACTTCGCTATCAAGGCTTTGAAAAAATCAGACATGATCGCGAAGAACCAAATCACCAACGTGAAAGCCGAACGAACAATCTTGATGAATCAAGCTAGCTCTCCGTATGTCGCAAAATTATTCTTCTCATTTCAGTCGAAGGATTATCTATATCTTGTCATGGAGTATCTGAATGGCGGAGATTGCGCATCTCTGGTGAAGACGCTGGGAGGACTGAGTGAGGATTGGGCGAGAAACTACACCGCAGAGGTCGTACTAGGTTTGGAATACCTTCATGCGAGGAATATCGTGCATCGGTGAGGATTGCGATCACCTTTCATTACATCGAAGCTGATCATCATCCACAGTGATATCAAACCTGATAACCTGCTTATCGATGCTCGTGGTCACCTCAAACTCACCGATTTTGGGTTGTCGCGGATCGGTCTGCTCAACCGTCAGGTTGGAGGACCGAGACCCGCCTTCTTACGCGGTACTTCATTGCGAGGATCTACCCGACAACGACCTTCAGTGGCACGGACAGTCTCCAACTCGTCCAATGACTCACCCTTGATCTCACCGGATCTCTTATCGGCGCAACCGCTATCAGGTATCAATCAATCATACTTCACCCAAGTTCATGATTCAGACGAATCAAGCGGATCCGAATCTGCTGGCATAATACCCAAACATATGCGCCAACTGTCGATCGCGACCAGACTTTCTTCTGAGATGGGTACCCCTTCGATGAGTGGCAGGGAGCCACCCAAATTCGTCGGCACGCCAGACTACCTGGCTCCTGAGAGTATCCTCGGTATAGGTCAAGATGATAAGGCGGTTGATTGGTGGGCATTGGGAGTTGTGCTCTACGAGTTCCTGTATGGCATCCCGCCCTTCCATGCGGACACGCCTGAGAAAGTCTTTGACAATGTTGTGTCGAGGAGAATCAACTGGCACGAAGATGAGATCGAGCTCTCACCAGAAGCTTGCGATTTGATGGACCGGTTGATGTGTTCCGATCCTCAAAAAAGAATAGGAGCGAGAGGAGCGGACGAGGTGAAAAGACATCCGTTCTTCGCGTCCATTGACTGGGACACTATCTCGACGGCGGAAGCAAGCTTCGTACCTGCAGTCACGGATCCAGAGTCGACAGATTACTTCGATTCACGTGGGGCAGCCCATACGTTCCACGACGATGATGCCGTGCCTCAGGTCCTCAAGCAGGCTGCCGGTCCTCAACCGGCCGCTCCCTCACCCAATGCTTCGGCAGAAATGAGCGCAGTCGTCGATGACATCAATGAGCAAGACGACTTTGGTGCATTCAACTTCAAGAACCTTCCGGTCCTGAAGCAAGCCAACGACGATGTTATTCGAAAGATGAGGGTTGATTCCATGGCTCCGATAGGTCAAACACTCGAAGGTCCAGCACAGGTCACGACGAATAGACCGAGAAGTCTGTCAGTCAAGCTGAGAGATAGAGCCAAACGGAAATCTTCGGACGTCAATCCTTTGAACGGTCCTCCCTCGCCCACTACGTCAACCTCGTCGGCCGCTTCCACACCATCGCGTGCGAACATCGCTCCGACTACGCCTGGAATGGCTGCAACCATACCTCAACATATCCGGCGCCCTTCAGAACTCAATGCCTTGGATAGAGTCAAGTCGACTGAAGATGCAGATGCTCAACGACGCAACTCCCTGTCGACCCCAGTCCGCATACGCGCAGGATCTGGCTCAAGTGCAGGAAGCACCAGTGCAGAGCTCTGGCGACAAAGGAGACAAGCCTCTATTAACTCTGAAGTGGGACAGATGCAAGCCTCCTTGATGCCCCTTGAAAGTCCAGAAGGTGCGAGACGCTCCATGGGATCGACATTGGACGTCTTGATCGCAGAGGACAACCCCATTTCTCAAAAGGTGAGACTGTGCCCTTTCCTCACCCAAACCTCAAGCTCATACTAACCTGTGGTCCTCAGATCCTGGAGACGCTCCTGACGAGAATGGGATGTCGGTGCATCTGTGTCGATGATGGACCTAGTGCTTTGGCTGCCACAATGGGAAGTATCCGTGAGTTCATCAACTTGCTATTCTCTCGCACGATCCGAAGCTGAGCGACGAACGTGAAGGGTTTGATGTGATCATCTGTGATATACATATGCCCGTTGTCAGTGGCGAGCAGGTAGCGCGTATGATTCGGTCGACCAACAATCACAATCAGAACACACCAAGTGAGTCCATTGTCTCCCCCTCCTGCACACTGAGCATAAATTTCTTCAACCATCGGGACTGCCTGTGGCTTTTGCACTTCACACTGGATCGTTGAGGAAAGAGAACGCTGACCATGGCATGTGATTCTCCGTTCCAGTCATTGCCGCAACATCGTACGAGCAGCACCAATCTATTACCGAAGAAGGTACACTTTTCTCGGCCGTACTTGCGAAACCAGTCTCAAAGGCCGACCTCATCAAGTGTCTGGCGAAGCTCGGTTTTGTTCTGAGTGCCGGCAATGATGGAAGCTCCGCCTCGCAGATGAGCTGAGCAGCGAGTCAACTAGACTCACCGGAAAGCGGTACGGGTTGAATGTTGCACTTGGTCCATTGCGACTTCCAAACGCGAACTATGCAAGTAGGAATCTACCCAAACCCCGAAAACTCTCCCACAGTATTTGCTATCGGAATCTTCGCGGTCACTTGTCCCTTGTGCCGGAAAACGGAAACGTTTCTCTTCTCATTTTTGTTTTTGATTTTTAAATTGATATTCACATGACTGGTGCTGATCCAAGGGCTCGACGGGAGAAATGTATCAATAGCTGTTGTCATATTATCCATGCATCGTGTTACAGACAGTTATTCTCCTGAGCGCAAGGTGCGCTGTTTTCCGTATCTCAACCTGACGGCTTGCACCAAATTTGATCAGCGAATCTGTTCCTCGTGTAGCGTTTTCCAGGAGAATCGAATCCAACAGTATTGATACTGCGACTCTATTCCCGGTTCTCCAAACGATCAATGGCAATACGGGATGACGGGCCTTTGATATCACCTCGAGGCACAGCATGGCTAGCTGCTATGCATGATCCGAGACAGGTTCACATCTCCTTCTCCTGTTCTCATGCGCTGACAGCTGTGTAGAGGCGCTGGAGCGAGAGCTTGTCCTCGAGAATCTACACATCGGTCCAGGTATTGGCTATTAATCGGCCGGAAACATCACGCTTGCTCTTAGACTTGAGGTATGCCAAGTCCCGATCGAAGGTGTGGTCATCGGGAACGAATGGAGAACCATGACAACTGTCTGTGTGTGTGTGTTAGTGTGAGTTGGTTGGCAAGGTGTGAAGAAGCACAGCACAGATCACACAAAGACGACACACGTATGGGGATGGCACACCGATAAAAGTTTTCTTCCCCAACAGGATTTGCAACCCCAAGTCATTCTTCTGCCTTTCCATCCTTTACTTGACCAGCGAAGATGACGGCGTGTTTCATGCGTACACAGTGCCGTATCACAGCAGACTGCAAACAGGAAGTCTTGGGTCCAGCGGCACAGTAGAAAGCCTTATTGCAAAGAGCACAAGGATGGACCAACTCATCCATGCGAAGCTGTATTTGTGTGTAGAAACCGCTCTGTAGCGTACAGTAGTCTATCCCATCTTGACTACTGGTTCCGTTTTATTCCCCTGAGTCCTCGTCCTCTCCGTGTCTCGCCGCACAGCACTACGCCTCGATGTCGTCTTTTCCAGACCATTCGCCGAGTTATTGATCCGCGCGTATTCCTTCGGTAAGAGGATAGCCCTACCGTTGACAAGTATCGTCAGCTGGATCCTCCGGTCGTTCCCAAGTCCAAATCTCACCGGTCAATTGCGACTGGTAAACCACGATGTCTTCCTCTTAGCATCACCAGGATCATCTATGAATCTCCAGTCAGCTTACCGGTTGTCATACGCACCAGCCTAGACTCACGATGATCTTCGATGCCGTTCCGAATTCTCCAGAAAATGCAAAATTGTTATTGGGCGTTCCCAGAGTCAGACCGACTGTCGAGTAAGCACTAGTACATTCGAACAAGATTCTGAATACATTAAACCACACGTCCCTTACATGTCGATTCCACCGTCAGCCAATGTTGAGGTATCGGACAGGTAAGAGATGGACTCACCTTGAGGGATCTAGGATCTTGCCTCGCTCCAAGACGCAAATCATAAAAATAGCAGATGCCAGTGGCCAAACATCAAATGCCAGCTGTCGACGCATGTGCCATAGAAGATATTTGCTGTGTCTACTGGTCAGCCTTTTGCCTATTCCCGCAGTCGTTCTTCTGCTCACCTGAAGACCTCATGTCTTCGACCTTTGAATTCTGGCTCGTCTTCGCTTGTCATGTCCGGGTCCTCGTGATCGTAAACGCCCAGGGCTGAATCACAGAATGTCAGCTTTGGCGATTTCTCAATGAACGCTTACTCACCTTGCTCTTCGTATACATTTGTGGATCGGACGGACATTGCAATTGCTGTTACATTCTTCAGTCGAGCTCATCACGATACAAGATGTGGTACTCACGATAGATTGCCACATACATCAGGATCTGACGTCAATTTAATGAGTGCTTAGATCGTTCTTTGGATAACAGGTAGTAACAGACGGACTCACCACGAACATAAACAGGACAGATGGTGCCATGTTGGCTAGCGAGACGATTCCAAAGCCTGCCGCACGCACACTCAAGCTTTGCAGCAAGCCGTCAGAGAACCTCTCCCATCCTCCCAAGCTATCCAAGACGGGAAGGCCGATGTTGAGTACGAGGAAGCTGAACAGCTCTACAGCCCTACGAACATCGTCAGACCGGAGCTGGTATTACCAAAGATCAAGGAGACGTCCCAAGGAGACTCACATGAAAGCGACGAGGAGCAGGACGAGATACCAGGTCTGATGGCTCGGAAAGAGGTAAAGGAAGCATCTATATCAACACTATCTCAGCTCAATATCACATGTACCGCTCCGCGGCTCCGTACTCACCGCCTGGGGTGATCAAGGAGGAAATGTAAGGTTTCATGCGTTGTGCCTTTACGAAAGACCTTGGTTCCCAGCCAGATGCAGAATCGGAGCATGATAGGTAACGCATGATTGCCGGCAAGCATGACCACGATAAGGACGTAAATGAGCAGATAACAAGTTTGGAAAGGTGCGAGACCTTGATCAAGCAAACTGAGGGCAAGAACAAATCGGTCAGACTCTTTAACCAGCGAACCTGAGGGGAGACTTACCTCATCCCGCTACCTGTGTACGCTGCGGAAGACAGGAATAGTGAGAACCAAGTCTTGTTCACTGTCCCCGCTTGTACTCCCGTGGTGGCCTCGAATGCTGAGTTCCAGTAAGGTATTTTGGCGAAGTAGATAGACAGGATCGCGAATGGTATCGTCTGCCAAAGGAAGATGTACTATTGCCATTGACGATCACGAGCAACCTTTAGCATCTCCTCTGCGATGTGAAGTCCCCCTGAAGGTTTGACCATGTACTTACACCGGTCACAAGATGACTCAACAACTTCAAAGCTCTGTACTCAACTCCACCGATCTGCTCCAGCTCCTCATCCTCCAGTTCCTCGGTCCAGAACCGACTATTGCGACCCACGACCAAACCAGTCAAGCCTTCCGGCATCCACTTCGCAACGGAACCCTTGACCGTATCTGCCCAGCTTTCTTCGTGACCATGATGCATATGCATGTGGCTGGCGGGAGAGATGGCGTATGCAGGAGGTGTGACAAGTGCCATTCGTCTCACAGGTCTGGCGAGTTTCTGTTTGGTCTTCTGTGGGATGTAGCTTCCGAGCAATTCCAGAGGTGTGGGAAATCCGCCGTAGCCCGTATGCTTATGGCTGAGAGGGTGGCGAATTTGTCGAACCACAGGCTCAGGATTCGAGAAGACATGAAATGGCGAATTCGGTCGTGTTTGATGTCGACCTGGGGTTTGCTGGGAAGGAGGGATGGACTGTTGACGATTGCGTTGCAACTCGCCGACGTTGATAGTATTTGTACGTGTCTGCTGTCGCAGCCTTTGTCTTGCTGTGAGATCACTGGGTTTTTCGAAATCTGGACTCGGGATGGCAGTAGTGATAGCTCTTGGAGACTCGGCGCGAGACGTCGATGCAACAGTCTGCAACAAAGCACCTGAGGATCTACCCAAAGTCGATGGGGCGCTTCCCTCTCGCTCTACACTTTCCTCGAACGTCATACCCGTTGGAGAATCCATCACCCGATCATCTTCATGATCGTCCACAAAGTCCTCGATCCGATGTCCATCGACCGGTCCAGAGATGTTCATCCTCTTTCCCTTCAACTTCTTCACATTCGGTGCGCTTTCGGGGGCGATGGCGAATCCGTGAACAGAAGGATTGGGATTGATGGTGTTGGTCCGCCGGAGACGATCGTTGAATAGAAGCTGTTCGCAGTGTGTACGGAAATAGTGTTTGCGTACGAGAACCATGATCAGGGAGACAAAGGAATAGTCGCCTATGACGAAAAGGAAGTAAAGAAGGAACTGCTGAAAGGGATGCAGAGCGGACAAGCTAGGAATCGGGTCGGCGTCAGCGTCAGCGTCGGACATGGATGGCACATCCTGATGTGCTTACTTCACTGTCACGAGTCCCGTCGTCCTATTCAGTCAAGCGTGAGCACTGTGAGACGCGAAAAGGTCCATCAACTCACGTCATTGCCGAGAAACATATGAATAGACAATCGATGAACTCGACTTTCTGTCGGCCTGTATTGGTGCTGTTCGCATTCCCAGAAGCTGATCCATTGCCCGCATAGAGGATGCAAGCGACAACGACTGCTCATGCCGGACCGTCGTCAATGAAAACATAATCACACATCATTCAAACCAGGACGTGAGCGATCACTCACTCGGTGTGAAGGTGAAGAGAAGGAGATGTACTCTGAAGAAGTTGAGATGACGAGATGACCGTTGCCAGAAAGTCTTGTCATTGTCTTCCATGGTGCTTGTCGGTCGAACAAGGATCGTCATGGCCAGAATCCGCAGGAGAAGGACGGGGTATCATGCAAGTTAAATGTTGATAGTATCACATTTGTTGGGTTCAAAGCTAGCTTGAAACACGAATGTGGGGGTCACCGCAGCCGTGTCATAGTGAAGCTTGCTTCTTGTCATCGACCCGCGGGTCGTGGCATGGTCCCTGCTGTGTGGTGGTGGAACGCAGACGAGTTGAGAATGTGAATTCTGATCAACCCACGAGGATGAAACGCATGAACGAACCGGCTTTTTTGCGAAAGAGTTGATGTTGTCGTTGTCGTTCGTCTCGAGGCACGACGTTGACCCTGGATGTCAAGTTTCAAGCGTGGCCGGGAGATATTCCGGTGTGTTGCACCTGCATCGTACCAGCGATGGAATTCACGAGGCGAAAGGCCTGAACTCATGGCTTCGTACCGACACGACAGAGCCAGAAGCAGGGACTATCATATGCGTTGATCTTGAGTAGTCATGGGAAACCATGTGGACACCTTTCATCCTTTGGATTGACCCCATTCGCACCGCGAAGCTATAGCTAGTGCCAATCTGAGAGGAACGCTGATCGCCGACTGTCTCACTGTCCTAGGTCATTGGGGCATAGTACATGTGTTGGGACTTGCTCGACGAGTCAATTCTCATCTCATTCATTCACTCGTGCATGTTGGATCGGTCCATGCGAATGACCGCTGTCACGGTTGAACGACGTTCTACGTTACTTGATGGCAAGTCAAAGGGGTATGCTGTGCATAATGGTGTGCGGCAATGGTCAGGAGACTGCCCCAGCTGGGTGAGCTTTGGGCAGCACCCTGCGAACGTCTGGCAGGCCTGGACTATGGCCATTACTTTTGGACAAAGGGGGAAAGACAGATGTGTGGTTATGTGTGTGTGTGTGTGTGTGTGTGTGTGTGTGTGTGTGTGTGTGTGTGTGTGTGTGTGTGTGTGTGTGTGTGTGTGTGTGTGTGTGTGTGTGTGTGTGTGTGTGTGTGTGTGTGTGTGTGATCGACTCTCCTGTACAGGACATGGTCTGGACTCTTTGCTTGACTTTGTGACCCTTCAGATCTCCACATTCCGATAGGGCTTGGGTCCGAAGTCAGCAGTGATCTTGACAGCGTAGCTGTTCGAAAGAACACTGCGATGTACAGAGCGCCCGATGTACAGAGCGCCTTCCCGGTCGGACGACAACCTCAATGCATAGACATAGGCTACATCCCCTCCCCGTTGTCAAGCGGTCGGCGGCTCTGAAGTGGGGCGAGGACTTGGTTTTGGGGTGGACCAAGGTCTCTCGAAAGGTCCAGACCTGACCTTGCACTTTCTTGATGCGATCTCATCGGACCATCGGACATTTACTGTCAGACCAGGCCGAGCGCACGTAAGATATGTCCTCGGAGACAGATGCGGACCTAGATGCGATGCAGTGCTACCCCATTAGAGAAAAATTTTGGTACGGCTTTGCCGGTCAGACGAGTAAAATAGATGGTGAGCAGTACAGTATATATTTATATATATCGATCGAATGGTGACTAGATCTTTCCACCTGTCTTTCTCTTTCCGCCTCTCTTGATCTTCCGCTCTCTCTCTCTCGGTACCTATACTCTTGACCAGTCCCTAGAGCAGCCCACACTCACATCTCTCAAACGATCTTCGTCGCACAGTCGACTAAGATCTCAACGTGACTTCAGCTCGGAACTAACTTCAAAATGACATCCGCCTCGAATCGCTCAACATTCTCAACGCTCACCTTCCTGTTCCTTCTCTTTCTCGTCCTCGCCTTCCTGATAGCGCCTACCTCCGCCCAATTCGCACCCGTCTACATGCATTATTACTGTCGACAGCAGTGCGAGCAGAGATTCAAGATGTGTGCCATGGGCGCTAGTGAGTGATCCCTCCTCCTTCCTTTGAGTCCCTCGGTCCTCACCGCCTGTGCACATCCGACTGCTCTCCCTCACTAGCATATGTAGCCTCGAATGCAGTGCTGACTGGTTTGAACACCAGTCTCAGGCCCTCGACTTGCCTCATGTTATTCCGTTCGAGCAGTTTGCTACATGCGTTGCTAGTTGTCGATACATAGTTATCGTACCATCACCAGGACCGACCGTTCCCACATGTCTCCCCTCACCGTGAAGTCGATCGATTCTCACTCCAATCCTGCGGCTGTTCTCACTCAGTCTCAACAATGTCAATCCATTCCGGTGTTCCGAGTTGCATTCATTGATCATCAACGTGGGACGATCATGACCATTTTCCACTTTCCTGACGGCAATTTGTGACCAACCATTGCACATACTGTACGGCAACCACCGCCCATCCCCATCCGCCTGCGACTCGTAAATCACTATAATACTGATGAGACTTCAATGTGTATAGAAAACAACCAACAGTGAGGACAGATACGTACATGCAATCAAGTAGATAAGAGCAATCACGCCAACAATGCATAACTATTATCGGGATCTTCCACCATACGCAAGCTCAGATGCCCAATCTGGGAGATAACGGACAGTATGGCGACCTTTGAGCCTTGCCAGATACATCTGGCGAAACAGCTTCTCGCGGCGACATTGCAGATCTGAACGTTTCCTGTTAGGCCAACAGACAAGGACGGGAACAAGGACGATGACAACGTCAACGCCAATCAGCAGACCATACATATCCAGTAGGTACATAATCGAGCCGATTGACTCCGTCGAATGAGAGCTTACCATACACACTCATACAGCTCACATAGGCTGCGTTACACCTTGCTCTACAAGCGAGATAAGGGTTCCATGCGTCTATCGTAGGGAATAGAAGAAGAAAGGCCAAGATGACCAGGATGAATGGAAGGGTTCGAACGGCTTGATACGGGTGAATTGACGGTGAAGGCATAATGTCGACTTGCGGAGTAAGAGAATCAGAAGGCCAACTGACAAGCGAGGAGGGGAGAATGCTGAGTGAGGCTCCTGTGGACGGATATATGGCTGTTCAATCGATCGGTGTTGTTACCGAGTCAGTGGTGAGTATGATAGTCAAAGTAGTATTGCCTGGGGAGGATTCGAGAGAAACAATCTTCTGGGGTCGAATGCCCCATCCAGAAGCCATCACCGAGTTCTTATATACCAGACAGCAATCAATGCGCATCTCAATCCTCCACCCGCATCGAAGCACGTCTTCGAGTCAGAGCGGAGCGGTGCACACACACACCTACGCGAATCATCGGGCAAAGTTTGGACGCAATTTGGGCACTGGATGTGTTGCTCCGATGACATTGTTGCCCTTGCATGTCAACTGATCGTCTGAGCCAGAGCCAAACTGTCGACGATGCAAGTAAATCATGGGCGAGAACGGCGTGACAGTATCGTACGATAGAGGCTGGGTATGACAATCGACACCAAAAAGATCCACATGAGACTATCGATCTGTGATCCAAGAAGCAAGGTGCTGACTGATTTAGACGGACTCTCGACGCATGCGGGCGTATCTTCTCCTGGCGAAACATCACTGCGTGTTGTAAGTGTCTGTGCCGGCGGTCAGATTGCTTTGCAAGACGATCAAGCACAAGGTGTGGGTACCGTCGAATCGAGGGGCATCTCCATGTCGGGCGATGGCGTCCTCTCGAATTGGGAGATCAAACGATGGATACGCAGGGATGCAAAGTGTCCCCACAGACACAGGAGATCGCGTGCCCCCGCCAATCGGACAGTTTGTGGCCGTCGGGGTGGTGGTTTCTGAGGGGAAGAACAATGTTGTGTCGAAGCAACGCAAGATGGATCGCTGCTACTCACACAGGTCAATGCGGTCATCAGGCCAGAAAGGGTGAACCGCAGGTCACCCTCAATCCACGCATCACAAAGGTTGCATGTTCTCGAAACGATCCGAATGCATGTACATGTGTCGTCCTCTAATTACGCCTCACCCACGCTTGATGGCCCCATGATGGGTCCAAGAGTTTGGCGTACTCAAGAGTCGTCCTTTGAATTTCCTTCGGAAACACCTTTGGCCGTATCGATACTCCACACTTTTGATACGGAGAAAGCGACGGTGAGAGACTGCTAAGCTTTGGGGTGATTTTTGAAATGAAGTGAAGCGTCGTCGTCGGGGTGTCCATGTAGAGAAGGAAAAGATGAATAAAACTGTCTGTTTTGAAACGACTGCTTTTGTATGTTATCAAAGATCACTGTATCGTGACGGATGCGCCATTTCCCAATTTCCCGACGATGTGGCGCTGTCGTCAGCTGGATGACAGAGAGAGAGAGAGAGGATCTCGAGGTGGAGGCACGTCACCTCTCGAACAGCTGGAATTCACAGAAACAATCGTCTGTCGTTCATCAATCACCGTTCTACTCCACGGCGCTCACCAGCGATCAACGATCCAAACTGCTCAGCATATAATCTACAGTCGCAACGGGTTCAAAACTCACGACAGAAGACGCTATGCGGCTCACGATCATCAGCGACGATTCGGTCTATGAACATGAGGTCGACCCCTCCATGGAAGTCCAAGATGTTCAAGCTCTGATCGAAGCTGAGGTAAGTGGGCGGGCGCGGTTCTTCTCCCAGATTCCACATCGCCAGATCACAGCAAGAGGAAGAATTCTTCCATGGTCCTCGCGAGTGATCCTCTTGTCCATCTCTGTGACCTCGCTCCATGTTCTGAGACTTCACGCTGAGTCATCTCTGCAGACCGGCTTATCACACACCTCGCTCATGTTGTCCACGGATTCCGGAATTCCTCTCGGCGATGCCAAGAAATCGCTCGAAAGCTACGGACTGAAAGGAGAGAGCTCTACCATCTTCCTCACTCAAAAGTGAGTACACGGCGTCACACCCTTGCCCAGAGGTCCTCCACACCTGCCATCGTGGCAGCGGTAGGTGTTGACGATCTATCTTGCGGTACAGAAACGATAAATCGGCCGCGTCATCGTCGTCGAATGCTTACGCGTCGGGATCTCAAGTACCAGGACTGGCTGGAGACGACGCCGATATTGAGAGGATGCGATTACAAGCTCTTGGAAACCCTCAATTGATGACTCAGCTCAGAAATGTGAGTAATTGTGTGGCAGCGTTATCGCGCTTTGCTCCCATTCGTCGCGCCATGCAATATCTGCATTCCTATACGACCTGAAGAAAAGCCACTAATGTCGTTGTGGTCTATAGAACGACCCGGAGACATACAACGCAATCCAATCCGGTACAGAAAGCTTCAAGAGGGTGTTGCAGATGGCTCAACAGAGACAACGTCAAGCGGCGACCGAGAAGAACCGGCAAATTGAGGTAGGTCTAGCAATCATAGCGCTCCAGTTGGTCCGGATGCTGATCGTACCGCCTAGCTGCTCAATGCCGATCCATACGATATCGAGGTGAGCTCTCGTAGTCCGTCTCATCAACCATTGATGCTGACCTATCCGTCTCCTGCTTCATTCAGGCTCAGAAGAAGATCGAAGAAGCTATCAGGATGGAAGCAGTGCTGGAGAACATGCAACACGCTATGGAGTATTCTGTGAGCTGCGCACCACCCCCGAACGGTAACATCAGCTCACAGTCTGCTTATCACGTGCAGCCCGAATCATTTGGAAACGTGACGATGCTGTATATCAACGTGGAAGTCAATGGACACCCTGTAAAGGCGTTTGTGGACTCCGGTGCTCAGACTACTATCAGTGAGTAACAGGTGGTCAACTCGGGATGTGCCAAGCTGACAAAAGGAGTTTTCCAGTATCGCCTGAATGTGCAGAAGCATGCGGGTGAGCTTAGACGAAGAACAAAAACGCTGCATTGTGCTAAACTATCTTGATCTGCTTGCAGCATCATGCGGCTCCTTGACACTCGATTCTCAGGAATGGCAGAAGGTGTAGGTACCGCACGTATCCTTGGTCGAATCCATTCGGCACAGATCCGATTGGGAGGACTATATCTCCCCTGTTCGTTCTCCGTTCTCGAAGGACGAGCTGTCGATCTCCTCTTCGGACTTGACATGCTTGTAAGTGTCTGATCCTGCTTATCTCCTACGGTAGGTCGAACTGATCTTCTCCACCGTGGAATGGACTACGATCAGAAACGACATCAATGCTGTATCGACTTGTCCACCAATACTCTCCGAATCAACAACACCGAAGTACCTTTCCTTGCGGAACACGAACTCCCGGACAAAGCGAGAAGAAGAGGTGAAGCGGAGATTGCGGGAGAGTTGGGAGATGCAGCGAGTCAAGGCGTGAAAGCTGGAGTGGCTAGTCCGACAATTGCCAAGAAGGAGTTTCCACGAGAAGGTCATGCTCTGGGTGGACCGGGATCTTCGACGTCTGGTATCCCCGGAAGCGGTCCATCTACTTCTGGTGCGGCAAGCGGGAGCTCTGGACTTGGTGTCAGGTCTACTATAAGAGAGGAAGATATCCAAACGGTGAGTTGCGATGGAAGGTAAACTACGGTGATCCAATGAAATGAGATGATAGATGTCCTGATTCGTGGCTTCTTCTAGCTTATCGGACTCGGCGCACCTCGAGATCATGCGATTCAGTTGCTAGAAGCTTCGGGTGGCAACGTCGACGTAGCAGCCTCGATGCTCTTCGGCTAAGCAGGCTGAGTCAGAAATAGGCCTTGATATTCCGCTACGTACATAGCATCGTCACTTTTCTGCTTTGTCATGCTGGTCTCCATGTCGTGTCATGTTATGTCATTCCATTATTAAATATGCAAACAACCACTGGGTTTGTGATACATCATACAGTCGTGGTCGTACAACTAGGTTTTCTACTTCGACGATCTCCGATACTGTATACAACGGTGGAACATGTTCGTATACTGTTACTCCTATTTTGACTGAGTTCGTTCTACGAACGTCTTCATAACCCAAATTCACCACTCAACACAGCATCTGCCCAAGCTCTTCCTTTGGTCGTTTCCTCAATTGGTAGTCCCACACCAGAACTGACCAACTTCTCTTCTCCCCACGCCATCAATCTGACCAATCCACTCAACTTCGTTTCCATCCCATGGCCTTGTGATTCGAGTATGGCCGCATTCAACTCTTTGGCGACTTTGATCCGTTGTGATCTTCGCATCAACGCCATGATAGGTACAAATGCTGGATCATGGAACAAGGCCAATGTATCGGCATCAGGAGGTGGTCGATTTGTTGTTGCTAAGGAGACGGAATCATCAGCGAATCGAGCCAAGTCTGGGAAAGCCAGTAAAGCCATCGTTCGCTCGAGATCGGCTAGGAATTCGGGGTTCTGAGCACCACGAGGTGCAAGTTCGGTAGTAGCGAATGACAAGGCCGAATCGATATCGTCCGATCGGATCAGTTCGATCAGTCTTAACAGATGTAGATGGAAGAGCAACGGGGGATTGGTATCCAGAATCTGACAAAGTACGTGTCAGCGGATCAGTACTTATGCCAGAGGTGAAAGAAGGGGGAAAAAGAGGTGGGAATGTGGAGGGCCCCTCATATCAGGTCTGTGAAATCAGGTTGTTTCCGCATGGCCACGCCGTAAGGCTGGCTAAGCGTGGTGCATGATTGTTAAATCCTTGGGGTGGTGTCTGGGTACAATGACCCAAGTCCGCAATAAAATGACACACTGATGAAACGGGATAGAAATACTCACCTCTGGATCCAGCTCATTGACCCTCCTCACAGCTTCTTCGACTCGACCGTCTTCCACTGCTTCTCGGATCGCCATTCTCTCCTGTATCTTCTCATGATCGACATCATGCGGTAGACCAGTTTCGCGAGCGAATTCGACCGCTGCATCAGAGAAGCCTTCGATGAGCAAATAATCGAATACCAGGGCGTTCAGATCACTATACGACGAAAGAGCGGGTCAGCCTTCCTTCATGGACATCTCCCTCCGGAAACGTATAGGACGAGGTAGATTGTATGAGATCAGAGATGCTAAGTATATGTATATCCTCAAATGGTTTAGGAGAGATTCCCACTTGCAATTATAGAGTCTCATCTTGAATACGGGATGTGGGGAAGACTTGATCTAGTTTCTCACTCACTGTTTCGAGATGTCGGCTTTGCCAAGCTCACCGTCCCATTGACGTTGATCGAATTGGGGGAGACCTCCCGACGAAGGGAGGTTGCCGGATAAGACTGCCATCCGGGCATTATGGCGTGTAGACTGACACAGGGGAATAGTCATCGTCAGCTTCAACGCGCGTCGGATGCCTCCACTGCAATGACGAAGCGCAGGGGTTGTATATCGGTACTCACAGTAGAAGCCATTGCTAGTTGATGGGGGTATTACATGTTATCCACCCATTGGGGGACGAAAGATGAGAAGAGGGAGAGAAAGAGAAGACATGGATGAAAGAAGCGATATAATGTAACTGAGCAAGCGAAGGAGAGGTTTTGGCAGACACACAACCACGGCGTTTCGGAGTTTGATCAGGCGGGCTGGGCCAAGATGTTGATGTGGCGGTGATTCGCCACCCGATCCACGCGACTTCTCTTTTCGTTGACAACAACAAACCCACCAAATATCGTCTTCGTGCTCATCTGCTTGTTCGGTTCTGTCTTTGCCTTGAATCAGCATCGCACCAGCGCAATTGCACAGCAAGTCCCTCTACCACCATGTCATCCTCGGGAGGATACGAATTCTCAGAGCTGTTCCACTCTTCCATCCTTTCGTTCTCACCAGGAACCACATTCCTCGCAACAGCTCATTTCAACCGGATCATCATACGTTCGACCTCCACTCTTCAAATCGTCAGAACATGGATATGTATCAAAGATACTCCATCACCAGCACCGACACCGTCGCTTTTCGCATCGACCAGTCGGAGAGCTCCACTCGAGAGCTCGACCTCTGCTTCCTCGACCAGTGGAGCCGGAGACGAGTTCTCGATAGACCAGTTGAGTTGGTCTGGAGATAGTATGTATCTCCTGGCTTATTCTGCTCAAGCGAAGACATGTTGGGTGTTTGGACTGGCAGAAGAAGGGAGTGGGGAATGTGGTGAGATCGCGAGAGTCGGCGGAGAGGGCGTTGAGGGACTGGTCAGGGTGGATTGGGGTAATGGTGGCAGAGAGGTATTGGCATGGTCGGATCATGCTGTGAGCATTAACAATTTGTTGCGTCATCGGGGCGCACACTAGCTAAAGGTCACGTTCGTCACAACGACAGTTGAAGTTGAGCATCTATGACCTGTCGACAGGACAAATCAAGGTGATTCAACACCCTAAATCACACCAGAGTTGTAAGTCCGTCCTCGAATGCAGATATCGGGCAGCGTGATCCTACACATCGATATCAACATGAAATGAGCAGGTCACACATATTCGCCCGATGCTCGGTACCTGGCCGTGGCGGAGCGACATCTCGGGAAAGACTATGTCGGCGTATACGATGTACTGGACGGACATCGACTGGTCAGAGTATGTCGGCTTTATCTTGATGGATAGCCGCATTGTACTCTGAGCTGACAACCTGCACAGCATTTTGCGCTCCATACCTCTGACGTACAAGGTCTGCTCTGGAGTCCTTGTGGAAAGTATCTCGCAGCTTGGGATAGTCCATTATCGGTAGGACGATGTTCCGATCCGCTATTCGGGAACTGGCGCTATTCGACTGACCACGCTAATCTCATAGTATTCACTCCACGTGTACTCACCCATCGGCCCTCATCTTACACGCTTCACTTCCTCTTCTCCTACGTTCTCGCCCACCTCGACTGCTGAAGACCCAGGATTAGGAATCAGGACTGTTACGTGGGCCCCCGGAGGTCGATGGATAGCTCTTGGTGGCTGGGATGGGAAGGTTAGGATAATTGAGAGTGAAGGGTGGAGATGCGTTGCCGTCCTCAGATGGGGAGCGAGGACAGCGGAGAAGGACGTTGTGAGTGATTGTGTCATATAGGAGTCCACAGGGCTAATCATCACCGACTGATAGACCGTCTGGAGGGAACCGAGTGAATGGCTTCAGGACACTAGAGGAAGAGGTATCGTGCAATGTGAGCCAAAGAACAACTTCCTCCACCGACACCCTCATGCTGACTTTTGATCCATTAGTCGACCGTGTCTCACTACCGGCCGGCATTCCAACCTCAAGGCCTGACCTTTCGAAACCAAATCCCCGAATGGGAGTATCTCAACTTTCGTTCGACAGCGATGCCACTCTCTTGCTGGCTCGTATCGACACACAACCTAATACTATACATATACATACTTTCCTGCCGACTGCGGTCGCCGAGGTCCCAAGCATTACACATCTAGCCACTTTGGTGTTCACCAGCCCAGTCAGGTCTGCCAAATGGTGCACTGCAAACGGGGAAGGAAGAGGACGGAAATTGGCTGTGTCAACCAAAGCAGGCGCGGTGTACTTCTGGGACGGGGAAGGTGGATGGGTGGAAGAAGGCGAAGAAGAATTCGGGAGAGGTGGAACGATGGAAGGCGTTGGAATACCAGCTCGTGAGTCTGCTACCCGCATGCGCGGCCTCAGGCCTCCTGTTACGAGCGGCAATTCAACTGAAGACATGGACCAACAGGAACCGACTTCTCCGCCGTTGATATTACATGGTCCCCTGACGGAACATCGCTTGCCATACAAGACAGAAAGCAATTCTGTCTTCTCTATGATGGTGATGCTGACCAGGCGGAAGAAGGTGAATCAACCAGAAGGCGGGCATCAGCAGGATTGGACGAAGGTCTGACACATGTCAGCGAAGAGGGCGAAGAATATGATGAAGGTTGGTCAGGAAGTGGATTCGGCTTGAGACAGGGGATACTGGGTTCTGTGGGAGCATGAGCATTCCGCTCGTTAAGCTTGTAACATAGTGTATTCCAGTTGTACGACTCGATGCGATGATCTATGGAGTGACTTCGATTGCAGGTAATGTGCCACATTGCCACAAGCTCGACTTAGCAGGGTAAAAAGTCCCGTTGTGCTAGGAGAGGTTTCAAATAGACATCTTCGACCAAATCTCTTCCTTCCATCTTTCCTTGATCTGCAACATCAGCTTCAGATCAGCACCAGGAAGAACGCAACAAGATGTACGGCAACGGCAACGGTAATGGTCCTCGTAAGTGTTCTTGCGATGGCATTTGGAGTAAACGCTTATGTACTGCCTCATTTGTGCAGCCCCATTCCCTGGAACACCCGGTAATCTACCTCCCTTCCCACCTACTCGACCTCCCATGAATCCCAATGCCAATGGAACACCATCCTTACCGCCTCCCGGTGGATTCCCACCATTCCGACCACCACAGGGATTTATCCCACCTCCTTTCCCACCGAGTTTCGCACCTGGATCCAGACCACCTCCTCCCGGTCCTGGAATGGGGGGACCCATTCGTCCAGGTGGACCACCACCAGGCCTTGGCCCCGGACCCAATGGATCGCCTTATGGAGGACAAGAATATGGACAACAAGGGATGATGAGTTCACCTATGGGCGGAGGGATGGGGTTCAGACCACCACCATCTTCTGGACCTTCGGGATACCCTGCCAGACCACAACACCCAGGATTGGGTCTTCCTCAGCTGCCTTCAGGATTACCCCAAGCACCACGTTTCCAGTCTCCAGGCGGAGGAGCTAATGGAACCGCAAGTCCTGGAGGACAAGGACAAGGAGGCGGACCTCCTGGATTTGTGAGAGATGTAAAGACGACAAGTGTTTTCGTCGGGAGTATAGCACCGGGAATCAGTGATGACACATTGAGAGACCTCTTAAATGTGAGTTGTGCACCTCACGTTCCTTTCATATGTTGCATCTGCAGAGTTTCTCCTTCAACAATCTCGCGATGGCCATCTCACTCCACATTCTTGCCATTCGATCTCGATGCTGTTTCTCGACCGCCGCTGATCACCTCATTTGCAGGCATGCGGACCTTTACACGAGCTCAAACGAGTAGTCGGCGCCTCCGGTAAACCTCAAGCATTCGGATTCGCATCGTTCGAGAACCCCGAGGTCGTTCTTCGTGCGATCAGGTGTCTTAATGGTGTTGAGTTGCCCGATCTTAGTCCTGAAGGTAGAAGTCAAGGGAAACCCAGCAAGAAGCTGGTAGTCAAGGCGGATCAAAAGACACAAGAGTTCTTGGAAGAGTTCGAATCAACTTTAGGAAGATCGGATGTGAGTGATGGATGGTGTGTATGCCACTGGACAGGGATTCTTGCTTATATTTCGATCTTGATAGAACGATGAAGAGGCAGATGCGGTCTGTCGGAAATCCATCCAGCATCTCGTTGCCCTTCTCACCGATCCCAACGCCGCTCCTCCAGATGGTATCAATCCCACAAACGGCGGTAGATCTCCCCTTCAAGTCATCGTCCCTGCACATCTTCAAGATCTGAAAGAGGGTGATCTGCCAGAAGAACAGAGGGTGGTGGTCTTGGATCAGATCGCCATTTTCAGAGAGAACGCTGCCAAGAGAGAAAGGGAGAAGAAGTCGATCGAAGAGGAGAAGGAGAGGTTCAAAGCTATGCAAGGAGGACAAGGTGGCTTTGGAAGAGCATCACAAGGTGGTGGAACGACCGCCTATGGATATGGCAATAGAGGACTGGGGAAGATGCAGCAACAAGCAGAGATGAGACAATGGGGGCAACAAGGACAAGGACAACAGACACCAAATCAACAACAGAATGGAGCAGGACCGAGTAGAGAGCGAGATCCCCAAGCATATGACAAACCAGTGGGCTTTGTCCGTGCTCAAGCAGCAGAGAGTAAGGTGGACAGTGATCGTACAGATGAGGAAGAAGAAGAGTTGAGAAGGCAACGAAGACAGCGGGACAAAGACATCGCCTTGCGTGATGTGAGTGTGACCGCCTGGAATTGTCGATCGCCATACTCACTCCAATGTGCTCATGCTGATGGTCGTGCTCAGGCTGAACGAAGAGTAGAAAACCGTGAGCGAGGTAGGATTGAAGCCCTCAACAGGGAACTCGGACATCGTAAGGCGCAAGCAGATTTGATCGAGAGGACTAGAAGACGACAAGAGGAGCAGTATGAGACTTGGGATGACGACCAGGTGATTGAGAAGGGGCGAGAATTGTTCTATGCGGATCGGTGAGCTGCATCGTTCCACGTGAGATCTACTTCCATACTGACTATACCTATCGTGTCAGGGCCCAATGGCGAGCTCGTCGGGGTAAGCTTCGTATGCGAGAATATCAGGACGATGTACGCGATCGGCAGCTTGAGGAAGACGAGCTCAAAGCCCTTGAGAGGGAGAGCGAAGAATTCCTCAAGAAACAACTTGCCGAGATGGCTGAGATGGAAGAGCAACAACGTGCTCGAGGGCTCCTCACGGAAGATGCTGCGCCCATCAAGCTCGATATCAAACCCGTATTCAGCGAGGTCAAACCTAAAAACGAAGAGAAGAAACCTGTTGCTGCACCACCCAAAACTGGTGTGGCATTTGGCGATGATGATGACGATGAATCTGGAGAGAAGAAGAAGAAGCGGACATTTGTCAAACTTGACTTCGATGGCGAGATGGATGGCGGATTGACAGAGGCAGAGAAGATCGCTAAGCGCAACGCGAGGTTGTTGGAGATCAAGCTGTCCATTCCTCGTGATAAAAAGAGCTTGTGGGCTTCGGAGATTGATTGGGCAGCTGTTGGCGAGGTGAGATTGCTAGGTGTTCAGGCATGGATATTCCACTGATTGCTGTTTTCTCGCTGCCAATAGAGTACGATCCGCGACAAGATCCGGCCGTTCGTGCATGAAAAGATGACCGATTTCCTCGGGGAGCTCGATCAAGATCTAGCAGATTTCGTCTTAGAACACCTCAGAGATCGTAAAGGTGCCGACGAGCTTGTGGAAGGGCTTGAGCCGGTAAGTGAATCTATGTCCATGACGACCACTCAACAAGCTGATATCATAATGGAATAGGTCCTTGCGGAAGATGCCGAATCGTTTGTCGTTCAGCTTTGGATACAGCTGGCATTCGAAAGTGCCGCCTACAAAGTCGGATTGGATACTGGTCCGATGAGAGCGTAAAAGACAGAGTGAGGGCGGAAGCAATGGATACTAGAGGAGGTATGTCCTGGAAATGCATGTGTGAAACGTCGAAATTTAATCACGCCTGTCTTGGCTGCACGCGGTTTGGGGGGTCAAATAGCAAAGTGTGAGGCGAAAATGAGGGCGTAGTGTACCAGGTGGGCACTTGGCATCATTCCTCTTCCTCGTCCTATCTTTCACTTTGATCTCAGCAGTATGACTTGCAGCTGCAGCCTTTCTCGAGGTCTGAACTTTGTTCTGTCGTGAGTAGCTGTGACGTGGTGATCGCTTTGATTTGTGGATGGGATATCACTCATGATCTGATACTTACGGAGTGAGATGCACTGGACTCCGTTACTATAATCCGAAGATGCATAGTGATACCCATGATCATTACTACGCGCTATACCGTCCACTAGTCCATTGCCCAAGCCCATTGTTCCAGTATGACATCTAGCGATACACCGAACGGTCCTGATTGCCAAGCATCTACTGAGCCAATACTAACTCGTTCACCCACATCAATCTCGAGAAAGAAATATACAACCATCTGAACCAGACCAACTGGGAATCATGAGCCATCATAGCTCTTAAAGAAGTAAAATATTGTTGAGGCGTGGAAACGATCACCATCGTAGTCATTCCCTCAGTGCTCGCTGATATGCTGCTACCGCCTGAACTGGGGAACAGGCTTCTGATCGATCGTAGCACTGAGTTTATGAGGAGGTTGAGGTGGATATAGAGAGGGTAGAAGGGACCGGTGAATTTGGTGAGGAGAGGCGGGGATTTGAGATGTATTATCCGAGGTGTTGGAGAGGGGAGGTGGACGAGGGATGAAGGGAGGGAAATGTGGTTTGAATGCTGGGTGATGCCGATCTTGTCGAATGTTATTATCTGTCCGAGGCAAATGCCACGGAAAATAAATTAGCTACGACATCGCCTGGATGGGACGTCCTCCCTCTTTGGGGAAGGGAGGAAAATGGAGCCGGGACGCAGTGGTGTAGGTGGAACACGAATGGGTAAGGGCAGAGATAATTCATAAGATCACCAAGTGATCGCAGACCGGTCGAGATTCGGAACGAGTCAAGAGCCGTCCGGCATTTGATCAGATGGAATGCTTTTCGTCGCACTCACCAGATCGACCGGATGATACGATAAAGAATCTTGAACGAGCCCGGCAACTGTCATTTCGTCCCAATAATTGTTCATGCCGTCTTGCAAGTACCTGTCGAGACGAGCCATTTTGCAGTCGTCAGTCAGGTCCTGTCTCGTCACGCTCCCGGAGCACACAGCTTGAGACATGGCTTCTGATGATATTGGGTTGCGACGCCGGAGCTAGATCTGGGGTGATTGCGAATGATGACCCTCACTCACGGATGATCTATGATCTCTACATTCCCCTTTTCAACACCCAAGACACTGTAACTCTCTACCAGTTCTTTCCGTCGCTTCTCGCCTAATCCTTGCGAGTCACCTGTCAATACAGACCGAGGCCACATCATTCAGCTGACGATCGCTCGTCCAGGTCATGGTATGACAGAAACACTTTCTTTGTCCACTCACCAATCGATAGACATAACCCTCGCACATCCCAGCCCAGTCCCGTGAGGTGTAACACCGTAGGACTGAAGAACATCACTTCGTCATCTGGATGAGCGGTGAGGATCAAGGCTGTCATCCTGTCGGTATATACCTCATCTTCGGATCCGGACAAGGGGAGCAGGGACGATGTGGGAAGAGGGGATAAGTGCGAGAGTAGAGCGAAGAGCGGGATCAGGAGGGTCAGAAACAGCGGGAGGGTTGGTTTTCGGAATGGAGATGGTCGAATCGCTGTCGGGGCCATGCTCAAGTGTGTCCAGCCCGTCGATACAGGCGATGAGATGCTATGCAAAGATCCAGTATCATCTGGTGAAGAGCCAACAAAGCCTTCTTGTACATGTAGTCACTCCGAGTGCCTCTGTTGCGAAACAACAACAAAACAAATCGATGACATCACCATTTTCTCTTCGTATCGAAAAATCGATCCCGGTCCTTGCCACCCGATTGTGCAAGTTATACAGACCGACATACAAAGCAACCGTTCTTTCTTGCTTCCCATCGTTTGTTCCTCTTTCAACACTTTGTAGCAGATCTTCGACAGGGTATCATGGCCACGACATCACTCCCCATGTCAGTGACATCCTCGGCTGCGGGTGCATCCAACGGATCTAACGGATCTGCGCCCATGTAAGCTGGGTACAGAATCCCTTCCGCATGCTGAACAAAGAATTGGAATTGACCGTATTCCACTTGACTTGACTGGATTTTTTTGCAGAAACCAGCCTTGGGGCGCAGCTGCTATCGATGCTGCTTCTCACGGAGCCATCGCTTTCACTCAGATATACTACGAATGCTACGATGAACCTGCACGGAGAGCTAGTGTGAGTTTATGATGCCGCTCCTCCCAATGTTGGTCCGACGTGATCTCGTCGCCTTCCGACCATCTGGGCGCTAGCTCAGCTCGCCATACCCCCTCAGAATCTCTGACATATGCTCACCTGCTTGCTGATCTTCAGGAGATACCCCTTTTGTATCTCCCCTCGTCGAAAATCATCTGGAACGGCAATCCAGTTCTATCTGAACCTGCCGCGCTATCCGAGTTCCTTGCAAGTGTACCATTAAGTAGACACGATGTCCAAACGCTCGATTGTCACCCCTTATCAGGTACGCCAGATTTTTCTTGCGCCCAAAACGAAGAGGTAGCTGACGATATTGGTATGGTGATCCGAACTGAACAGCCGAACCAAACTCCCCTCCTTCACTGATCGTCAACGTGACCGGATCCGTACTCCACGGACCTACGGTCCTCGCACCTCCTACGGCCGCGTCGAGCGATAAGGCCGCTTCGAACAAAGGGGAAGCGCCGAGAGATTTGCCGAGGAAGTTCCACGAGATGTTCATGTTGAGAGCGATAGAACAGGGGGAGGGGATGCAGCCCAAGGTGAGTGGGACGGGTCAGATGGGGTCTGCTTGGCTGTTGGCCTGGTCCTTGCCTTGAACGCTGGCTTGCGCGAAAAATTGACATCGGAGATGGAAAAACACTGGCTTCACTGTGATTCGCGACCTTAAGCTGATACATTCCTTGTATGCAGTACGCCATACATAGCTCCAACTTCCGCTTCATTGGATAAGAAGAGGGGTATTGCATTACCAAACGGAACGCATGCAACCATATGTGAGTCATCGATGCTCTTTCTACTGATGATATCGTATTCATATTGACCCACCTCCGTTGTTGTCCTAGCACGAATCGCACGACACAACATCACCAGCTTATCGGAACATACTCCCCTATCGGTACTCAAATCAATGCACTGCATCGCCAATCTGTCCAAAGTATTTCAACCGGTTCTTGGAAGCGTCTTTACAATGCATCGTATATCAATTTTTGGAACTGAACATAAGTTACACATATTCTGTTTCACAGATAGGACCATCAATCGTCACACTTTGCAGATAGACCATTTTCGAGATCAATTCCTTTCGTCCCACTCCCCAGGCGTTCAGCTCATACCGCTTCAAGCCTCATTTTTCTCACTCTCCTCGTACGCCGCATCGATCTGTGTCGCAAACCGCTTCGCAGCGACATTTCTACAGAACATGACCAACCTTAGCACAGTCTCATAAACATTTTGAGGGTACTCACCGCTTGATCTTGAACGTAGGGGTGAGAATGTCATCGGGGAAAGGCTCGACGGTGAGATGAATACCCTTGATCGTTTCGAAGCTTTTGATGGCAGGTCAGTCAGGCTCCCGTTCTGGAACCTATACTCTGATACGTACCCATTCAACTTGTGTTCCTTTGCTTTCCTTCCCAATCCTTTCAAAACTGCTTTCCTGACTTCCTTACTCTGCACCAAATCTTCCAATGTCTTCAAGTCCGCTGGCGTCACATTCTTGCCTAAGACGCTACCGACCAATGAAGCAGCTTGGATCGGATCCAGGACTGCCAACGCAATCAAGTGTGATCTCGTCGAATCTCCGTGGACTAGGAGAGAAGCGAAGAGAGGGTCGAGGGCGTAGAATGACTCGAGTTTCTCAAGAGCAACATATTCTCCTTGACTGAGTTTGACCACGTTCTTCAACCTATCGACGATCTTCAGTCGTCCCGAAGAATCCATCTCACCAATGCTGAAACCGCTCTGTCAGTCGACTGGCCGCTTCCAAACGTGAATGCGCCACAACTCACTCTCCAGTATGCATCCAGCCATCCTTGTCGATGGTCTCTGCAGTGGCTTTAGGATTGTGCAGATAACCTGGTGTGATGTTCAAGCCTCGGAGACAGACCCTATTTCGTCCAAGCTCATAAGCACATATTGGTCATCAAAGTCTTCAGTGGTTGTTGACTCACTCTCCGCGAGGGTTAGGCGAATCTTTACTTGTGTACTGCGTTCCGATAACGCCTGTCAGCGTCAAGTTGCGCATGACCAGCGAACACATTCTACTCACGCCCATGTCAGCGACATCGACCAGCTTGAGTTCGTTACAAGGCTGTAGATGCCCAACTGTGCCAACCGCTCCGATATCCGTGCCAATCCTAGATGGTGGTCCAAATCAGTTCAAGGTCTACTAACAATGCGTTCAGTGGTACTAACGCTTTTGAACATGTTCCAACGGTCTATACACCACTGCTATCAGCAACTGGAAGTATGTACAGCCCTCGGTACTCACTTCCGTCATTCCGAACTATGGTCATATTCCAGGTCAGTCGGTAGCCCAGATATCGCGATGAGGATCGCTACTCACACCTTGCACAACATCGCAGCTGAAGCAGATCTTCAACATCTCATGCACTTCTCCGGTCAGGGGAGCAGCACCAGAGCACATGAATATCAGGTTACCACCCAGCAAGCCTCGGATCTGAAGCACCTATCGTCAGTATCTACTTGCACAACGAGAGCTCGCATGGGAGAAGGTGCGTTACTGACCTTACGGAAGACAAGTGCATCATACACTGGATGAGTGACACGTCCCGTCTCACGCCAGTTGGCAAGCTTTGTATCGACCGCTTTCGTAAGCAATGCGCCTTTCAAACCTCCAGCTTTCATCTGAGTCTTTACGGCAGCGTGGATCCTAGTTGAAAAGATCATTCGTCAGCAAATGCTTTGAGATCAGCGCAACGAGACGAGTTGGGACACACCGATTGTACACTCGCGGAACACCGGCCATGAAATGAGGTTTGATGAGTTGAGCATCCTCCATCAAGCGTAGAATGTCTCCGGTGGTGAACCCAATGGTACCGTCTCCGTAAATCACTACGAGGTGAAGGAAACGCTAGTAGAATGAGTAGGTCAGTACCTGATAGTGAGACCTTGGGCATCCATACAGACGTGAATTTACCTCGTAGCTACATATTTGGGACAGGGGGATCACATAGATAAGTGTCGATATTTAGCTCTGTCGCTGAGGACCAGCGTGTCAGACTTACATATGACTAAGGGGAAGATACGAGATGAATCTCCATTCTCGATCCAACAAAGAGCTGTCGTTTCCCTTCGCATTGGAAATGGCCGCATAGACAAGGTTACCATTTGTGAGAACGACACCTTTGGGATCACCTGAGGAGGATGTTGCACTTGAGCACATCGACTGGATTATCAATGCAGGACACAAATGACGCACCCGTAGTACCACTGGTATAACTGATAGTGACGATTCTCTGCCTTTCCAGCTCTTCGTCTTCTGGATTTCCTTTCACCGGTCCAGCTTCTGTGAACACACCATCTTGTTGACCCCATCTCTCGAGTTCATCCAAGATGAGAAGCTCGACACCTGCACTTGATGCCCACTGAGAGAGAACGGTATATTCGTTAGGGGCGAGAGGGTCCATCGATACGACAACGCGTAAGGCGGGACATTCTGGTGCGATCTTGAGAAGCGAGGGAAGATGATTCGAAGAGGCGAAGATCATGGAGAGAGGGCAGTGGTTTGTACTTGAGCAGTCACAGGCAATACGTCAGCTCGACCTGACCTATCGGATTCCACGAGCTGGGACTCCATCCGAAGCTGTCACACTCACATATACTTTGCCACGTCTGGGCCCAGAGTCTCGTAGAGACTCACACCGACCAGGCCATAAGCCTGACACGCTAGATCTACCACTTGCCATTCCTCCCTGTTCTTACTCCATACACCTACAGCCCACCCTCGCCTAGCTCCTGCTTTGACCCTGTTCGCATTCCCGTAATGGGGTATACCTGGATGTGTTATCTCTGGTGGTGAGGCAGTCGCGTTGGATGCTTTGGGAGAACGAAGTCTTCCTTCTCGTTCGAGAGCGAGAAGGGCTGAGCCGAGATTATTACGACGGCTTTGTACTTGAGCGTACGTCGTCGGGATGAGAGTGTTGGAGTAGGTGGGTTCGGAATTGAGGGAATTGGGTGGGTTCAGTCCTCTTCGTAGGAAAAGAGCGCGATCAGGATGACGGGCGACGGCTGCATGGGTCGCAATCGACGAATGTGAGGTAGAGGGTTGCGAGATAAAGTGGTTTGAGTGATTGAAAGTGAATCACATCAGCTCCCACAGGGGTATTGCATTTCAGTCCCACAGGGGCAGTGCATTTCAGACTTACATTGGTCAAATAACTCCAGAAGGGTTTTCGGCTCTCCTGGCGCTTGTAACGCTGCCTCTTGGAAAATAGCTGAGGACCACGCAGTCAGCTAAAGTCTCAGCACCACTAGTGGCAACAACAACGACATACCACTTTTATAGATACCTGTCATACATGTTCCATACCGCATCAGCGTGTCTTCCATGAAATTCGCAGGTTCAAGAGGCTGGCTCACCACTTTGACCCTCAGTCTTAGTCCCAGGTATCTCCTATAAAACCACGAGCAACAAGCATACGCATAAGCATCGCCTCCAGGTCTTTCAAGCTGGTAGACAAGACGAAAGGAGCCTCACTATACTCTGCTTTGAGAGATCGACATTAGCCGGCCAGGCTTCCAGTCCGACCATCTTGGGGATTTGCGAAGCGATAGTAGGGTGATTGAGCTATATACACAATGGATTAACGAACGCGTGGTTTGTTGAAAGGATCTACGAGTCGACGAGTGAGGCTTGAGCTGTGGAGCTGCAGGAGGTGTCAAGGTGACTCGTATGGGAGTGATCGTGATCAGTGGGGTTCGATGCGATGAGTGAAGATGGAATAGAGGTAGAGACGAGACGAGCGGTGACTGTCTCTCTCTGCCCAGAGTGATCCATTGGATCTCAAAACGAGCGAATCATCATCACAAGGTTTCTCCGGTTATTTCGTACCGCTCTTTACCCGACAGCGGACCGACCCCCCCACATAACTTACGCCTGCCCACCCCTCGTAATGCCGTAACACATCATTCTGTATTATGATCCCCCATTTCAAACCATTTCGCATGGCTGCAAACAGTGTCACTACAATGCATTTTCATTCTCAGTCAGTGTCTCCTCAACTTCGGACCAGATACTATAGAATCGACAAGAGTTTGACTTATGGGTATCTACCACAACTACTGACATGTATCATTGAGCACAAGCACGAAAAGGACAGAAAGACATGACTGAACGAGACCCCCTCTCCCCATTCACACCGCCTCGTTCGGTCGACCTTGCCGACTGGATTGATGTTGACTTGTTGGTTTACTGATGGGTCGAATTGCTCGTCTATTGCGGTTTGCTCTTGACTCGCGAGTCCCTTCCACCCCTCTCCTCCCGCACAAAGCACCAGTACTTCGCTGTGCGGATGACCTTTCCCTCTCTCTCTCTCTCCACTACTATTTTAACGGGTTCTCGCTCGTATCCATCAAGCCTTCTACTCTCACGGCGTTGGAGAAAGCGTCTCCTTGTGGCTGGCTTTCAAGCTGTTTAGGAGCCTGACCTTTCGGCAATGATAGCGCTTGTAACGCTGTTGGTGTCGGGACAGTCGGTGAACCGATTGAAGAGAAACTAGGCCGAATCGGGGAGGAAGGTGTGTTGGAAGCGTTGACAGCTCTAGCGGAGGTCGATGAGGTTGATGGAGGTTGGGATGTGAATGCAGAAACTTGTCCAGAACCTGACCCGGTGGTGGTCGAATCTGATTCATCTCCTGAGTCCATCGCAGAATCACCGTCTTCGTCAACAAGCTCAATTGAGCCCTTTTTCGCATCCGCAGTCAAAGCAGCTTCTACTTTGGCGTCATCCTGCACGGTCCAGACGAGAGAACGTCAGCCTCTTGGAAAGAGAACGGATCGATTCATAAGACATGTTGATCATACAATTTTATCCGTCACGTCTTTGGGCTTTGTGTCCCCCTTCTCCGCCTTATCATCGATATAAGCAACTGGTGTCGTCGGCTTGTCCGCATTCGGATCAATCCCACCCTCGGCAGAATCACCGATAATCTGTATCTCCTCATCATCGTCATCACTATCGTAGGTCGGTCTGAATGTGATACCAGAGGCGCCAAGAATACTTGCAATGTTCGCAAGACCGCCGGCTCCAGCACGAAATCCTGCACTTGAAAGAGCATTGGTGTTCGTAGGTGGTGCTTGACCGAAGATGTCGGGAACAGATTCAGGGGTATCGTAGCCAACTAAGTGAAGCCGAGTCAGATCCCAAAAAAGATCGTTCAGAGGTAGATTTAACTCACTCTTCTTCTCCACTCGCTCTTTGACCCACTGCTGCCACTCGTCTGGTGTCTTCCCGTTCAACAAGGCAACGACGACCACAGTCATATTGTCACATCCAATCCCACCAGTCTCTGAATCGGTAGCAAGACATTTGACCATCATGTCCTCGCAGATTTTGCTCAATGAATCGCCGTTGGCGATGGCCCGTCGAGTGAAGTCAATGACTTGCTGCGAAGACAGACAGTCCCAAATGCCTTCGGATGGTGTGTCAGCGCCAAGATGGCGGATGTTTCGTATGTGACCCAACGCACCATCACAAGCGAGAACCAAAAACTCCTCCTCTCCATCAATCTTGTGAGTGATGATCTCAGGGTCGGCAGTGACGATTTGCTTCTCCGGCTCCAGGGAATAGTTTTGCTTGAACTCAAAGTCCCCGATAGCACGGGACAGCGCGAGGTTACCTTTTCAGATAGATGAGCACAGTGTTGGTTCAATAAGAAATCATGGCTCACCGTTGACCCGGCCGAATTCCACGAAGCCACCAGCAGACGTTATTCGCGCAGTTTCCTCTGCACCCCGAAATACGTCAGATCCCGGTCTGTGTATTTGAGATAGCTCTCACCTTTGTTGGTAGGTTTGTGGTCGTTGGACATGGCCTTCGCCTCGCCCTTGTACCCTAACACCGATCTGGAGTCACCCGAGTTTGCCTGTAAGAAGCAAATGGATCAGAAAATGATTGACGGTCTAATGTATGGAGTTCACACACGACAATGATTCGCCCGTCTGTAGTAATTAACCCGACAACCGCTGTACATCCTGAAGGATCGTTGAAGAATGTGGGATCCGCCCTGAGATCCTCGTCCGTCTTCAAGAACACCTGTTTCAAGGCCACCTCATACTCTCCCGATTCTGCAATGCGAACAAAGTCGTCAGTTTTCACCTTCGGTCTGCGATGGTTACAGCGAAGGTGAACCTACTATATGTATCTAAAGCCGCCAATCGCGAATGCAATGTGGTGCCGGTGAACTTGGCGACCGCAGCACCGCCATGTCCATCAAAGACACCCAGAAGAGCATTGCCGTCTTCTCCCTCGTTATCGTTTGTTACGGTCGATCCTTCAGGTTGGACGGGGATATCGGGTGCAGGTGTTGACGGTTTTGAGTTTGTGTCATCGGAAGGAGGCAAGTAGAGATGAACAGAGTGTGCATCTTCCATGCCTTAATCATCGCAAGGTTTCAGTTGATTCGGAGCATATGCGGGAAACCAAAACTTACTGATACGCCATCCTTGCATGTCCGACAAAGCGACCCAAAACTTCTTATCTCGCACCACACTCGTGGTGTGCTTCTCCGTCACTGTTCCGTTCAAACATGCAGCATGGCGACCAAATCGATCGAGGAAGCGGGTGCATCGGAGTATCGACGAAGAAAAGTCGTGTGACAGTGACAAAACAAAGGATGTGATCGGCGAGGGTGGAGCGAAGAAGGAAAATATACATCAGCGATTGACATCGATCGGAGAGCGGTCAAAAGAGACTGACCTGGCTCAGAAAGTGTTTGACCCTATCATCATGAAGCAGGATATGTAGCATGTTTTTATCGAGATACCGTGCGAGGGACGACGGAAGGGGAGGAGTAGCAGGACAGAGTGAGCAGAGTCAGCGACGCGTCATTCGATTGATATCGTACATCCTCCTTTTTCACTGCTTCGTCTGTGAGGTCCCCGATGGCGAAAGACACGACATCGTCGAAGGACAGCAGCACTCATCGAGACACGAACGCACCATCTTGGATTATCGACTAGAGCTCTCTTGAAGATCTAAACTTGAGGGGTATAAGAGGATATGTGAGGGTAGATGGAAGGTAGTCGGAGCGATAAGTAAGAAGGGATCGCAAGGTCTCTTTCTTCTATTCAATTCTTCCCGCTGATCGATATGTCGGCCTCTGAACCTCTTTCGTGTTATAAACCCTGAAGATAATGGAAAGCAAAGGATAGCGATGAGATGTAGTCATCAATAATACAAGTGGTGGATAAATTGCAGGTCGCTACTGACGCTAACGTATCTTGACAATGGCCCCGGCTCGCAATAAACTGGCTACCTGCTGTCTCGCGCGCCAACTCGATGGCGAATGGTTTTGCTATTGTTTATTTGAGCAGTCCATTTTCAGCGCCAAGTCACCCGCCACACCACCCCAGTTACTACCCTTTCAGCTGTCATATGCGCAGTACGTCATCATTTCGTCTAGTCCCACAGTGCGTCTTAAGATTTTACCGGGCACAAGGCTCGGACAAGGCTCTGATAGATACCGGACGAATCATTGCACATTGACGGATCTTTGGAGAGGGATCGGCACTGATTCGCCGCAGATCCGGTTGTGGTATCAGCATGTTGGATCATACCTGCTCCGGCGTCATGGTGAGCAATTGTGGGGGTGCCACAAGTGGGACCAGTGCTGCGTTCACTCTGGGAATGACAACGATGGATAGTGTGCCGCTGTATAATGTATGATCCCTGTCATTGGTCGGATTGCACCAGCAAGAGACAGCTGGAATGCAAGCGGACCCAAAAACGATCTTTGTTTGTGCAAGTGTATGTGAAACCAGGTCGACCTCATGTGGATGAGGAATTTTACACGGCGATGCCTTTCCTTCGAACTTCTGGTTCGCCACAGCCAAAGCACGGGGAGTTTGCGCAGAAGGTTGAAACCCGAGTGAAACGCTGCAAACAATATATAGGTTCCTCATGCCGGACAAACGGAGTTCATTCAGGCTGCAAGTACAATGTCACGAGGGGGAAGGACAAGGTTATCAACTTCCGCACTCATACTAGCGACCATACGACGGGATAGTGTAACTTCAGTTTGTGATGTATTGACGTCAAGTGATCGGTAATGTGAACAGATGCTCATTGACCATCCTGGTCAGAGCCGCTCGGGAGAGCGAAAGTCTCTGTGATGTTCTTGAGGCGCATGTATGACTAGTGAGACCAGGATGCCACGATTCATGTACCGAGCGCCCAAGAACCTATGCATTGCTCTGTCCATCACCACCATGGAGACGACCGAGGACCGTGAACAATGAAAGCGTATGACCGACAGCGGAGCAAAAAAACTATGACGAATACAAATCGACAGTTTCGGCGATAACTTAGATCCGACATAAATCTGCACACCGGAACCATCGGACTTTTATCCCATGTGGCACTTTACAGTTATCCTCGTCTCTCTCTGTCTGCCCCCCTTTCACACCAGCTTCTGTCGCCGAACTACACTGTATGGGGGCTACCACCACGACTGTACGCAAGCAACGATTGGCGGGTCTGTCCTAATTCGAGGTTTTCACGATCCTCTGTTGACAACTCTTCCTCCTTCCTCACCCATCAAGTTTTGTAAGTCACACCCCCTTGTCCGAGTTCCCTTTGATCGTCTGTCGTCTCGACTGACAACCATCTCTTCCGTCTACTAGATTGCACGACAAAATGGCCCCTTCCAAGAACGCTGGTAAGGGTGAGTATCCAAACGATTTTCAAGGCTTGGTTGGCTTCTCTCGGTGCAGGTCATGGTGGTGGTGGACTGGCTTCGGTGGTCTCGGATGGCAAAAACAGGAGAGACGTCTGCATTTGGGAGAAGAGAGGTCATGCTGGTCATAATGGATGGGTCGATGTCGAGTGAAGGTGAAGGTGAAGGGATAACAGGGAGGATCTGCACGAATTCCAGGAACTGCATGGTGGATGCCGTCGGATGGACTGGAGCTGGATCATTGAAGTGAAGGACGCTGGAAGCTCGATGATCGAGTGTTGTGGAGAGGGCGGACACGACGCCAGAAGGGTTGAGGTAATTGCTCTGGCCATCATAGAGTCTCTGTGCTCTGTGATGGCTAGGTGGGATATCGCTTCTCCCGGTGTCGTGCTATTCGCATCTCTCAGGGGCTGCGTCTCTGTCGTAGACGTCGTGCTGACGATACTCTCTCTGCGTAGCCGCGGCCAAGCCCCAAGATGCCAAGGCCAAGTCTGCCAAAAAGGCCGCTCTCAAGGGCACTTCTTCCCACTCTGTCCGAAAGGTCCGAACCTCCGTCACCTTCCACCGACCCAACACCCTCCGACTCCCCCGAACCCCCAGGTATCCCCGAAAGTCCGTCCCCCACTTGCCCCGAATGGACCAGTTCAGGACGATCCAACACCCTCTGAACACCGAGTCTGCCATGAAGAAGATCGAGGAGCACAACACCCTCGTCTTCATCGTTGATCTCAAGGCGAACAAGAGGAACATCAAGGATGCCGTCAAGAAGCTCTACGATGTTGAGGCCGCAAAGGTCAACACCCTTATCCGGTGAGTTGCTCGTATCTCGGCGCAGCGCGGACGTCCTAGCCCGATTGGCATACATGTCCTTTTTTTTTCAGACTGGCCGCTGACCTGTTTTTACCCTACGCAGACCGGACGGAAAGAAGAAGGCTTACGTTCGATTGACCGCCGACTTCGACGCTCTTGAGGTCGCCAACAAGGTATGTTGCGTCGCTACAAGTCCAAGTTCGAGTTCACCCACGAGCTATGCTGACGTTCTATTTTCTTCGTCCGTCTTCAGATCGGTTTCATCTAATCGGTGGATGCGGCTTGTTAGATTCTTTTTCGTTCGACTCTACGGCGCAGCGAAGGTGTCGGGAGTAGGGAGGAAAGGCTGTATTTTGGCGTCATGCATGGCTTCAACGACTCTGGGAATCTGATTGTGATATGAGCTCGGGAATATGCGTGAACGACCAACCAGCAGATCGAGGTGTTTGTGCGACCTGAGCGTTAAGGCTGTTGAACCGCTCCAGTGCTTGGGGTCTTTCCTTTAGAATGTGTCCTCAACTCAGCCGAACTAGAAACCATGTCCGATACATGACACTTCACAAGATATGTGCTGCTGCTTCCACCATCTATTGAACAAAATGCTCCGCGACCGTAGCTATCACTCTAAATCTCCGCCTCAAACTCATACCATCTCTCCGCATCACCTCTCCTCGCTTCTCCCTTATCATCCAACACCAACACATCCCTCTCCACGAACGTCGTCTTCCCGTCCTCTTTGACCAGAATGACGGTAGCTGTTCTGGTCCCATATCCCCTACTCGCATTGTTGGGCAGTTCGCTCGGTACGTCGAGGAGTGGTACTGTCGTTGTGTGTGACAAATCAGGGGAGGTGACTGGGACTTGGTGGCTGTGTAAGTGAGGGGTTGAGAGTATCAGACGCATGTAAATCTCACTCCATGTCCAAGTACGTTGCAGAGCAGAAGGCTCGTTCAAGACAATCCAGATTTGGAGACATACATACCTCAACAATTTGAACATTCTCTCCACCAAATCTCTCTCATCCCCTCGTCCTGCCTCGTTCCACTCTTTCAGTGTCTGGACCATCCTCTTTTCCCCATCTACGACTTTGGGCCACGGTTGACTCATCGGTGAATTGGACAACCCAAAGCATTGAGCGGACGATAAGGAACCTGACTTGATGTTTAGGTGGTTGCTGTCTGCGACAGGATCATGTTCTCTTTCAGTCTGCGCGCGTCGAGTATGTGGAACTTGCAGATCCGTGAAGCTCGGCACAGGTCGATTCGTCAGATATCCAACTTCCGGCTCGACCCCTTTCCTACCGAGAGAGAAGAGAAGGAGGTTGAACCCTTCATACTCTCCCGCCGTAGGAAGGTATGATGCGAGGTAATCGTGCACCCCCAGTTCTGGTGTAAGCGCCCCATGTGCGTTGGTAGCGCCTTGGGTCTTCTCGGGTGATGACGAAGGAGGAGGAGGAGGATGAGGAGAAAGGAAGGATTTGAGAAGAAGACCTCGTGAAGGTGGATTTCGGGCCGGTCTCAATGGTGGTGCAGGCGGTGTGAGACGGACATTCGTCCTGAGATCGAGCGGGAGGCTCAGCACAATCATCTAGACACACAGACGATCCTCCTGACGAGGGATCATACACTCACAAGAGTCCTACTCTCAAGTCTCTCGTGATCCCCAGCCAAGTCCCGCCTTCCTGCTTACCCCTATCCAACCCTGATAACACCGAACCGGTCACTCTCCCTTCCGAGGCGACGGTGCTTTGACCTGATCCTTCGGGAATCGAAGCGTCGAAATCGTGCCATTGAGCGGGAAGAGTAGGTCTATCGATGAACTCGTCTCGATTCGAAGCTAAGACGCTGAGGATATAATCAAAAGTAAGCTAAATCCTCTCTACCATCTCGCAGGATTTTGGAGATCAGGGAATGAATATGTTCCCCCGACCAGAAAGAGAGAAAGAGAGAGGAGAGATGACTAGTACATACAGCTTGTAACCCGGAAGAGACAGAGCGAAGAATGCGATGCACATGCCGAGTCGATGTAGTTGAGGATGCAATCGTGTTGACTGGATACAATGAGATATAGTAATGATACGTATGAAAACGAGAGACTCTGATGGATACTCTGAGAACGATAATCGAAAGTCAAAGAGGATAGAGAGGCTCAATGTCGTATGCTGATATCGTTCGGCCCATCTTGACTGACACCTTGAGAGGGTGGTTATAGGAAGACGAGGTGGAAAAGGAAGATCTGTCGTAGAAGGGTCAAAGGAACATCATGTTTATGACGCAATCGAGTCGAAGATCCGGCTTTGATCAGATCAGACACTGCTGATATGAGATGCTCGTCGAGAGGCCCTCAGCACATCAGAATAGTTGGGGAACAGGATGTGAGTAGAATTTATAGACGAACAGATATCCAGAGACTGAAAACGCTGATAGTTGCGAACGGATCAAACGGAATCTGCACATTGCCGGATGATCCGGATCTAATTCGCCAACGACCGACCGAGCTACAATCTTCTCCCTATAGCTGTAGTGACTACATTCGCATACATCAAATGGCGACTATGGCTACATGACTTTGGTTTCACTTCTCCGTGACTTGCATCTCAGCCTGTTAGATTGAACTAGGGGAAGCAACCGTGGCACCTCCGTCTGGAGCGATAAACTGGCCGTTTACGCTAAATCACCCCACAGTCATCAGCGCATTGTTCTTGACTGTGAGACAGAAAAAGACAACTCACAAAACACCGGCATAACTTGCCAAATACAGGGTAGCCGCTGCCATGTCTTTCTCGTCACCTGGTCGACCAGAAGGAAGACCTTTGCCCTTTTCGGTATCAGAGAGATCGTTCTTGTGTGAGTCGGGATCAGAGTCGCCTGCAGTCATTTCGGAAGGGAAGATACCGGGCTGTGTCATACGGAAAAATGAGCACAGAGCTGAGGGCTGTGATCTGGGTGATCAGACTCACAGCGATTTGGTTGACTCTGATCTTCAATGGCAGGTATTCGCTCGCCATGACCTTGCTCATCTAAGCAGGCCAGGAGAATCATCAGCACCTCGAAAGTAGATTGAAACACCGTTCATGCTCCGTACTTACCTGGACGACAGCCGCCTTACTGGCAGCATATGCGAATTGGCCGCCTGAAGCAGACTTGAGCAGTCCCGAAATGGAAGAGGTGTTGATGATCTGGGAGGCGTAGCCTTTGGTGCTTTTCGCCCCGGCGCTGAGCAAGGGAATGAAGGCAGATGCGACGAACTACAAGGCGAGTCGGCTATTAGCAAGGCTCGCAGACGAGATATAGTGTAGCAAGGAACATGATAGAGGAAAGAGCGAGATGCAAAGAGTGGTAGTGAGAAAGTTTCGGCGGCAGAGAAAACTCACGTAGTATGCAACGACGTTGGTGTTGAGAATATCGTTCCACTCGCTAAACTCGCTCTGGAGGAGCTGCTTGGAGTACTGCTCGGGATTGTCCTTCTTGACATCCTCGTATCCCTCTCGAGAACCTTCACCAGCGATACCGGCGTTGTTGAAACTGTATGAGGTCGACTCAAAGGTCAGCAAAGTAATCTAGTGCCAGGTCGTGGAGGGATTGGTTTGACTGAAGCGAGCAGAAAAGCGAAGAACGTACAGAACGTTGATACCGCCTGGTGACTGCTTCTCAATCTCCGCAACTACCTTTGCGATGCCCTCCTTTGACGTGATATCTCCAGCAAGTCTGATCGATACCAACAGAATCAGCGCCCAAGTATTCCAACGATTCAGACTACTATCCACACGAATGATGGTGATTACTTACGGTATGATTTCACCCTTTGATTTCCCATCCCCGCCATATTTCTCAGCGACATCTTTCAGTTTCTCCTCGTTTCTCGAAACAATGAACACCTTGGCGCCATTCTCTACCATGGCGAGAGTCTGCATGAGACCGATGCCTGTACCACCGCCTATCACCCGACATCGCATTTAGCTCACTGATTCTACTGTTGAAGGAAGAAGGAATACCGGGAAGAGAGATTGGTATGGACGGAATGGGGATGGGATAGGTGGGGGAAACACAACATACCAGTGACGACGGCGGTGAGACCTTTACAGGTGAACAGTTCGGATGCCTTGAGGTGAGAGTGGTCTGACATGGTTGAATAGTATGTTTTCTTCTCTGAGACGAAAAGTGAAGCGAATCCAGAGTATGAAGTTGTGTGTAACAAAGTCGATTGACGGACAGATGGTCGGACGATGGGGATGATCGTTCTTCTTATAGAGTTGCGGAATGACATTGTCGCTCACCAGGGGGGAAGGATACGTGGTCCATCTGTCCCATCCAAACTCCCCTCAAAGAGACAGGTTTTCTGATGTCAGGTGAACTTGGCCAGATTGATACCCAAGCAGTGATGTCACCGAAAATGATCATTCAGAGTGGAGGTGAGATCGGAGGGAGACGGAGGGGAACTGCTACTCACTGCCTATCGTGCGGTGACTGACCGACGCAACAACTAGGCACATGGCGTCGATTCCAGTGAACACAGCTCCGACCCTTTTCGATTCATGCATCTTCACAAACATGCACACAAGTATCCCTCATACACGCGTCCCATGAAGATGTGCACACGGAGATGCAGCAACTCTGTGACGCACTGCTCACTCGTTATCCTCCCTCACTTTCCACTTGAGCGCATCCAATGTCGCTTTCGCATCCACCGCGGAACTGTGACCCAAATCCGATGTCCGATCTTGGATAAAGTATCCCAGTTTCTCCTTGACACTATAGACGACATACGAAATCAGCCTCAGGCTGATACGTCGGGAAGAGCGCGTGACTGTGTAACTTACATGTCTCGCAAAGCTCGACGATATGGTGGACCCTTGTCGTGAGGAAACACCTTCTCAAATCGTCAGCTACGATTCCACGTGACTGTCATGTTTCGCTTACAATGGCAGTATCAATGACTCTATCATGCAATAGTCTCAGAGCTCGCAGGTCATTCTCAAGGCTGTACCACTCTGTCAGTCCTGTTCAAGGTCCAAATGCACCAGTTGCTCACCCATGCCCCACCAGGATAGTCTGTGGACCAATAAACATACACGCCGCGGCGCGCACAGCGTTGAGGTCCATCACGGCCGATTCTAGCTGGCCTGGATATATACCGGAGAAGCGGGAATTCAGATCCCTGCGTGCACCGGTCAGCGTCTTGACAGGTTCAGGATCTTGGACAGGATTGAACGAACAAGATTGGCACTATTTGCCGAACCAGTTCATCTAGCAGTATACCTCCGTTCTCATCGACTATCGTCACTCTCCCCAAAGACGAACCTGCCGTTGTGTCTGCTCGTGCGAGTTATCAGCATGCGATGAAAGTAGGAACCTGCAAATTCACAGACGAGATACTCACATATCATCTCACAATCCATTCCCACCACTTCGACACCCTCTCCCACTTCTATGCCTTTCGATTCTTCCACGCATTTGCTGACTGTCTTATATCCAACTCTTTTCGCCAGAATAGCATCGTCATCTCCATCGCTGTATACATGTATACCTTCTTCACAACCCTGTTCTCCCCTTTCTCTTCCACAACATGAATAGATCCATTTCCTTCTCCCTTCCACTCTCTCAGGTGCAGTCTTACCATAATGATAATGACATTCGCCGAACCTCTTTTCCAGATTGGTGGAAGAAACGATAAAAGGGACTTTACAACGATTACAGGTCTGAGAAGTGCCTTCTGCATCGGGTTCCTGACCCGTTCCAGGTCCTGTCAGACTCTCATCTCGAGGATCGGGGTATCTCCAAGTCCGAAAATCGTTCAGAGGCAGACAATATCTCTCTATTCGAGCTCGTGTCAGTCGAGAAGCTTTTGCCTTTTCGGCAGCTTCGGTGGCGATTCGAGATTCTCTCAGAGTTCCGATAGACGGATGTGGTATACTGTCGGGCGGTTCCCGTCGTGAGACCGAGACAGCAGCGTGATGGATGGCAGTCTTGTATGCTCGGAGCGTGGTAGATGAGGAAGATATCTCGGCTTCTTGGGTTAGGGCTGATTGATGGGCTAGTTCCGGTGACAGATGAAGGATTGGGGCGTACTGCAAGAGTCTCAGTGCGAGGTCTTCTTACGACAAGGGTCGGCCGGGCGGAGAAGCAATACTCACTAGTTTGGAGAATTGAGTATAAAGGGTCCCCACTGTGAATCCGTCAGCTTTAGGACCGAACGGTTGAGTGCCGCTCCTTACTCACGAGCCTTTTGCCGATCCGTTCTCGGATGAGGTGAGGCTTGAATGCTGAAGGGTAGACTTGGCGGCTGTCCAGCTTGATTAGGTCTTTGGCTCGTCACCACAGTTGGCTGAAATAGTATCAGTAGCCTGTCTCGTGCACAGAGTATCTGATAGAACGGTTTCTCACCTTGATCTCAGTTCGTGGTGGCACAATAGCCGGGGGAGCAGGTCTGGCCCCAGGTGACTTGACACCTTCTTTTTTCACCATTTGCGAGAGTTTCTTAACGACCGCTTTCCTCTCATCACCATCCCCATCGTCCCATTTCCTCTTCACAGGATCTCGTATCGAAGTTGGAATCTCGACCATCTTCTTTTGTTGCACTCGTGTCGGCTCGATGTCGGTGGAAGGAGTTGGTGCTCGTGGTGGTAGTTTGGACGACGAAGCTTGAGCGTGGGAGAAGAAACATCTTGTGCGCCCACATGTCGGATCAGGACATTTCGCATTGGCGAAGAGACCAAGATTGGAGAACATCGCAAAGCCGAGAATTGCTCTGCCTCCAATAGTGAGTCGCCAGGCAGAAAGAAGACGGAACGCAAGGAAAGATCAAGTGTTGAAGCAGTGTATTTTGGGTGTACAACACTTTTGGTCCAAGCGGACAGACCTCCACTTTCAAAGTGACATTGTCTTCTCTGCAATTCAGACATTTTACCTCTCTATCACGTTTCTTCGTCCAAATCACAAGCTTTCAGACCCAGCGTCATGCTGAACAATCAAGCTCTGAGAGCGTCGCTACGAGCGGTTTCGAAGTTGCCGAGGAGAGCTACAGGAGACGATCTTGCTCTTATCTTTGCTCGATCCCAATCGACTTTGATACCTCCATCGTCTGATAACCTAGCATCAACATCTATCCCATCATCGAAACAGAATGAGCTCTCACGCATCATTCGAGATACTATCAAGGTGAGGCATTGCTTCCATCTCATAATGCTCAGGGAGAAGACTGATTGTCTAAGATTCCTTTCTGATCAGGCCACAGGACCTATACCAGTCTCTCGATATATGCAGTTCTGTCTATCGCATCCTATTCATGGATATTACTCCAAAGGAGATGTCTTTGGCCAGAAGGGAGACTTCATAACTTCCCCCGAGATCAGTCAGATTTTCGGCGAGGTGAGTGCGATGCCATGTCGTACTTTATCGCTGGATCATCCTGCTCCTCCCTTTACCGAGTCCGACAGTTGAGAGTCGGGCTGATACACAGACAACTTAGCTCGTGGCAATCTGGTTCTTGACAAGATGGATGGAAGCAGATTCCCCAACACGAGTCCGAATAGTCGAGCTGGGGCCTGGAAGAGGGACTCTGATGGACGATATACTCAGAGTAAGTGGACGATCCTACTTTCTCCGCCAGAGATCCAGATACGCTAAGCTTCGCGGCTAATCGAAATATGGCCGTACCTCGTAGACGCTGTTTAACTTCCCTGGGATTGCAGCGTCTATCCGATCTGTTCACCTGGTCGAGAACAGCGAGGCTATGCGAGTCGTTCAATCTGACAAACTATCGTCAAGAGTCGAAGGGAAAGACGTGAAGCTGAATTGGTATACCGGTGTGAACGAGATACCTGAATGTGAGCGAAGCCCCAATCACCTTTCTCAACCTGGCAGGCTGTCTGGGAGCTCGCACTTGTGGCGAGAGAGGGACGTTATGGGCAAAACGCTCAGCTGACGCTTTTTCGGCTCCTCAGCACCGGACGAATACACCCTTTTTGTTGCACATGAATTCTTCGACGCCATGCCGATCAACGTTTTTGAAAAGACCGATATGGGTTGGAGGGAGGTACAAGTGGATAACGATTCTGCGTTCTCTTCAGGGTATGTTCAATACTGTAGTCTTGCTACAAACGTTCGACTCCTGGTTGGCCAATTTTTATCAAACGCTGACTCTCCACCCAGCCTGCCTACAGCATCATCATCTTCAGGTCTCCGCTTATCCATTTCCCGCACAGCCACTCCTCTCTCTACCATCCTCCCATCAACCTCTCCACGGTTCGCCAATCTCCCAGTTGGATCACGTATCGAAATCGCTCAGGATTCGTGGAAGATCATGCGGCACGTTGGACAGCTGTTGTCCGGTACATCGAGCGATGGCAAGGGGAAGGGGAAAGGAAAGGGTGGTTGTGGGTTGGTGGTTGATTATGGGGCAGATAGAGCTTTTAGAAGTAGTTTCAGAGTAAGCGTTGGGTCCTTCTACCATCCGAAGCAATAGCTGACTTTTGTACTCTGACAGGCCTTCCAAAATCATAAGCTCGTAGACACATTCGACGATCCCGGGGATGCCGACTTGACGGCTAATGTCGATTTTGCCTACTTGCGAGAATCGTTGACAGGCACAGGTACGTCATCCCATCACTATAGTGCAATCCCACCTATCTCTTCCTCCTTATACGCCCAATCCGCTCTACGAAGGTCGTAATGACAAGGTGAACTTGCACTCCTCAGCCACACCTCTCGGACCCATACCTCAATCCCAATTCCTCCTCTCCCTAGGTCTTCAACCGCGACTACGCAAACTGCTCGACACAGCTCCTCCAGAACGTCGAGAACTGCTATCACAAGGAGCTCAACGTCTAATAGATACTTTGGGGATGGGATCGCAGTATCAGGTGATGGGAGTGGTCAATGGGACGGATGAGCTCAAGCAGGAGATCTATCCTTTCCCGTTGGCTGCAAAACCCGTCAGCCAAGTCCTGAAGCCGTAATGCAAGACGATGACAGTGTCTTATACATGGGTATACAAATCAATGCAGTGTATATTTCGTGGATGATCTTTGCTTACATACGATCATATCCTCCCCTTCTCGTCAAACGCTGAACAAATGTAGCATATCATGATGACCTACCCCTCCAGATCCTTCAGTCTCTTTTCTAACCCGCTCAATCTCCCTTCTAATCCTTCCCAATTCTTCTTGATTCCTTGCGCTGCTTCTCCCAATCCCCCTTGAACCGATCTCACAACTTCTTCCATCTCTTTCACCTCTTCTATCCCCTTTTTATCCTTACTTTGTAATTTCCTCAATCCTTCCGATATATCACTTGCTTCAGCATGCAATCCTGATAGACTCCTCAATCTCGCCAAAAGAGGCGGTAATATAGGGAGTAACGGGTCTAAACGAGGTAATAGATTGAAAAGGGATTGCAGAGAATCGTATTCTGTCGGAGTGAGGACGACTTCAGACGATCCTTTTTCGTGTTGTCCTGCGACAGCTGCAAGTGGTCTTCGAGAGGCAGAGGAGGAAGCTGCTCGATCAAGATCCACCAGTAAAAGTTTGACCCGTCGAGAGATGGCGTCGAGATGTCTTGGTTGGGTAAGTAAGGCAAGAAGATGATCGTGCTTGTTCAATGTTGACATAAGGGGTGCGGAAGATGGCTGTGAGCGACCAGAACTCTGTCAGCACGACGGACCGGAAAATCGCGAATGGTTCAGGTGCTTTGCTCGAGAGGAAGACCGGAACTTGGCAGCCAACTCACTTGATCTAGTCCATAACCGATTGGTCCTAAAGTGCTTTCCAACAGAGCGAGACGCTTATCCAAGTCTGACAAGCTCGCACTGGCCTCGCCAACTGCCTGACTTGTCGAGCTCATTCCAACGTCTCCATCTGTTGACCTCGCATGATCTCGTTGCTCAGCAAAGATCAACCTGTCCAATCTACTCCTCCATTCTCCTCCTCCTCCTCCAGAGTCACCGTCTTCTGCGACCGATGACAAGACTGAGGCGCCTTCTGGCCCATCCAGATCAACTCTTTCCAGTCTTTTTTTCAACCCAGCCAATTCCGAAACCACGTCCACTGGCTTCCTGGCGGGCAACACCGACTTTCTCTTCCCTTCCCTCTCCCTATCTTGATTCTGCGATCCTGATGGAATAGGGTCGGATGTGGAGGTAGAAGAAGAGCCAGCCAGATCCGCTTCTACTTCCGCGAGTTCGGCTTTCAGTCTTCGTATTCGAGATAAAGCGCTTTCGCGAGGACGTGAAGGAGGCTCTTCGGATTCAGAAGACGAGGATGATGTGGACAGTTTGCGATGCGAGAGCGGAGGGAGACGGGGTCGAAAAACGAGGTTGGAGGGGTCTGTAGAAACCTTCGAATCAGCATCTGTTACATCTGGACTGGGGGAGATTATTGTCGAGTGATGAACCAGATACAGTCCAAGATTGCTATCGTTGGATTCTTCAGAACAGAGGTGGGAAAGGCAATCACGTACCCGGCCGTCTGGTCCCTCGTCCAAACACCCTCTCAGCCTTCCGTCTCGATGGGAGCCCTTTCGAGTCGATAGCCTCAGACGTTGACTTTGAAGGAACCTCATCATCATCATACGCTTCGCTCTGGATACACGGAAGATTTGTGTTTCTGTCAGCTTTTCCCCTGCCTTCCTGGCCATATGAGCGAGGTGGATGACTCACGGGTCTCAGAAGGCTTTCTGGCTCGTCAGCCGTCTCGAATACGTCTGGAGCGGTATCCTACAAGATGATCAGCGTCGCTCGTTCATGGGAGCGAAGAGCGGTTCAGTGATGCTTGTGTCTGTGGAGAAGCGGAGAGACGGGCGTGTACTCAGCAACGCACGATATCAGGTAGACCTTGGTACTTGGTCGTCATGATTGCTGGGAAGGGATCGTGATGAGTCACACTGGTGTATGCAGATGAGTGCCGACTGGTTCAATGTTGATTTGTAGCTCTGTCCTTACCAAAAAGCAGAAGGACGTGCATTCATCTCCTCGCGTCGAGCGAATGACAAACGTTACGTAAGTGTCTCGTTGCAACGCTCGGTGGAGGATGTCCACCCTTGCTAGAGAGACGGTCAACCTCCGTTGCGTCTTCCTTCCTCCTCACAATCATACCCAGCTTCATGAAGTAGCTTCACAAAGTAGCAGAATCTGACTATATTAAAATCATTGGCGTATGGGCCCCAAGACACTGACCATGGCTCCATCAACTTGTGAGCGTACACAAACGGCTGAGATGCCACAAGAAACCCAGCTGACAACTCACATACCCTTGGGGAAGATGCTTTTCAGAAAGTCAGCTTCTCGAACCCACGGTCAATAGCGGTCGGTACTAGTGTGAAAGCCTTGAAATGGGAAAGCTTGTAAGTGTCTAGCTATATGGACTTCTCATATAGTCATACAGTCAAACATAGTAGCTGATATTTCCAATCGGAAAGCTCGAACGGGACGATCGAGGTAGAAAACATTCCGTCTTCCAATGCGATACTTATCGTGATCAAGCAAGGACATCATACATTGGTGCGTTGATTCTGACCTTTCTGAGCCATATCTCACGGAATTGGGATCCCAAAATATATATCTTGATTCTCCCGGTCTGGCGTATTGGAGTACTGTACTGACTTGATGTCATGCCTTAGCTCTCACGTATCTTCCCTCACACCACTTCCTTCTCTGGATCGAACGCTCCATATCGGAGGATAACCTATACGGCGAAACAAGCTGCCTTCAGATATGACTGGCCTATAGAGCTTCTGCCAACACAGAAAAAGGTGAGTTTCCGCACATCCTCTTAACCATTAACGGTTGTCTGTTGTTGTTGGGTTCTGCTTGTACTGTACAGTTCTTCATCTCCGTCCCTCGTGTCTGCATACCGTCATTTTCGCTTTACATTGTTTTGCTATTTGTATGACGCAAACGGCTGACCAATCTCCAGACTCAAGAAACCTTTCAAATCTCTTGCAGCAGTCCTAACGCGTTCCAAACATTACTTGACACGTTAAGACCATGCTTCACTCTCCAGCCTAGCGCGACAGGTACTGCTGCCCGCATCAAGGCGCCCCGATCCAATTCTTCCCAGATCGAAGCTAGCAATAACAATCCTCAACCAAACCACGATCCAAAGCAAACCACCCTGAACTTCTCCAGTCTTCAGAAAGCAAGTCAAAGCAAAATACCCCCGCCTCCCAAGAAAGCAAAGGCTACTCTGGAAACCCAAAGGCTAATCAGAGGATCGCAATCGATCGGCTCGGTTTCGGACCGACCTGAAGCACCCGTTACCACTACGGTATCGCCAGATGGACCGCCAGAAGATCCGACAAGTGAGCTGAAAAGAAAGCTGTTAGAAGGCTTCAAACCCCCTGCGACATTGTCGGCCCCAGTTTATGACAGAAACTCGGGCAGTTTTACAGAAAAGGACGGAAACAGCCACGAAGTTGGGCCAGCAACATCGCAAACGCCTAGCTCGGTGATTCCGTTTTCGTATACTGATCTTGCACCAAAGAAAGATACACCATTTACATCTTCCAATTCCGCAACAACAACTTTGGCGACCTTCGAGAATTCCGCGACCGCCGCTGCCCGTTTCCAGCTTCTGGACCAAGAGACTCAAATCCAAGACGATTCCCAAAGCCAAGTTACTCCTTCATGGCCCAATAGCCAACGAAGTGTACCCGCCTCAAATCCTCCAGATATGTCTAACTTCAGGGATTTGATCACCCTCTCGCCTATTTTGGGGTACCAGCCGCTCGTACAGGTCGAAACACAAGTCAATCCAGAGCCTCCCGTCACCAAACGAAATTATGATACGTCCAGCGGATCATATGTGACAGCAAATGAGACCCTCGAACGATACACTCCCATACTGACAGACGAAGCGCAGCGAGCTGTAAACGAAGCCAAAAGACATGAGGATGACCTGGAAATGGAAGATGAGGGGATGACAGTGCAATCAGGGGTAAGCACCCTTGCATATATACTGACCTTGAGGTGAGGAAGCGGACTTGGCTTGCTAACTATGCCAGTTTGGAGTTGAGGCCTTCGGTCCAAATGTACAACCAATGACACTCGATTCCACACTAATACCCGGACCATCCTCTCTCACTCTCCCATACGGTCAGGGGATGTACTGCTTAGACCGGCAGGATCTAGAAAAGCTAGTAGAGGATGTACTGCTGGAATATGGATTTGAGACTCTGGTGATTCTCTTCACACGTCTGACGTTGATCGGCTGATTATTGATCTTGCTTGATGCTCAGTGCGCCAACGTCAGCGAAATACTGAATAGACATCGAGAAGAGCGAGACTATGCTTATCACTCTCAATCCTTCCAAGCAAGTGATCAAGCTCACGGGTATCACGAGGAAGATCCCTCAGCTAGCTATCGCGGTCACTCTGAACAAGCAGATGCTCGATATCTCGAGGTGGAATACGAATCTCAGCATCCTGAAGAGTGCGAAATCAATTCCCAGAGATACGAGAGGTCAGATAAGCGAAGAAGGATTGACGAGGAATCTACGATGGCGGGCAGGGAAGTGTATGACGATATCGAAGAGGAGGACACGAATGGGTTTGAGGCGCAGTGACGCACGATATGGAGGAGGACATATGGAGATTGAGGCAGGACAGATAGACTCATGTGACTGTTCTAAGAAGTGATTATTTGTCATAAGCCCGAGACATAAATTGTGTACAACAATCCATGCTATGCGAAGTCGACGCGATGTGATGCTTTTTATTCGTGAATGTCGTGGCTCCTTGATTGTTCCTTGTGATGATTAATCTCCTAATATCGACGATTACCCTCCTATCGGCCCACTCCATCCTGGTCACGATCGCGATGTCTTCTCCATTGGGGAGATCGAGACCGTGATTCCGATTTGCGTCGTCTTTCGCCCCCCTTCAATCCTCTGCTTTCTTCGCGATCTACTGCACCGCGATCTTTCCCCCGCCCATCGTCCTGTTCCTCCGTTGAATGTCCATCCATCCCCGGTTTCCAGACCAGTTTCAGTACACATTTCGGACACAGTCTAACCTTGACTAAGGCTTCTTTCCTCTCGCCCGCTTCCGAATACACAAATGGTAATTCAAAGCTTTTCAATAGGGGCATTTCCCTCTCCCTCTCTCTTTCTTTCCCTCTTCTTCTCCGTCCTCCTCCTCTTCCTCCTCCTCCTCCTCGTCCCTCGTCCCCTTCCCTATCATCACGATCCAGTCCAAATGACGTAGTAGAATGTCCACCGCCAACGCCATACCCATCAAACCTGATCCCTGGCGAATGTACAATTTGTGGAGGTTGTTCGTGCCATTTACATCGTAATGATCCACAGGTGTCTTCGCCGATTCCGTTTATGACTTCGGGGGCTGTTCGCCATCTCAATGCGAGCTTTTTGGACTTGTAATGTTTGAGGTCGATCTAGGTGATCAGTAAGTCAGCGTGGATTCCCTTGTTGATGTGATTATTCAGGTGGATAGTGTGCAGCAATGACGCAGAACTGGCGAAAGATGAGGAGGATGCCAGACGACGCATAAGGCGAGTTGGCAGAAGTGCGAAACTATTCCGAGCGTAGGGACCACAGCTCCGATAAGGAAGTAAATCGTACCCAGCGAGAACACCTCCAGAAGAGATGGCTTGAAATAGGCTCTAATGGATTAGAGAAAAAAAGAAGAAGACAACATCAAGTCCGAACCCACACTCACCAACGCAAACTCCTTGAACAACTTTGACTCGTAAGCTCTTGCCACCCTCTCTTCCCAGGTGACCGCCTCCGGCTCCTCATCATCCCTTATGAACCTATGATTCTCTCTCACCACATCCCATTCTGATTTCTTCTTTTTCTCCAGTTCGGCTAGTGTCGCCGATGGATTTGAATACGTTGACAGAAGGGTTTCACGTTGATAGGCGTTATATGAGTGAGAGTTGGGTCGGAGTCGAAGACCGACAGGTGTGTCTCCTGAGGTAGAGGTGGAGCTTGAAAGGGTCGGTGGTCCGGAGTGGAGTCTTCCAGGAGCTGTCTTCCAACTCATCCTCGTTATCGCTCTGCTGTCCAGAGATTCTGGAACCCTTGATGTAATACTGCATTGGACGAAATGATGTACGTCTCAACAATAACAACGAAAGAACAGGACGGAAGTGTGATAGCCGAACATGTACATGACGTGGCATTACGGTTCAGCTTGTACCTTTGCCGCGACGAATTGAAATTAGATCCCGTCTCGTGGTCGTCTGAGGTTTTTGGAGCAGAGATTATTATTTTGAATTGTGGATCTTTACTCGTGCAACAGTGTATTTCACCTCGTCACATCGATCTCAAGGCAAAGATCAACAGTCACCATGGGCCGATTAAGACGATCAAGGTGGGTCTTCTTCTCTCTCTTATCAAGCAACCTCCCGCTACGTTGTGCCTATCGAAACAAGTACTCCGCCTCCCACTCCCTGAGGGCGGGTCATGCACTACTTTCCCCTTCCCCCAATCTACCCGCATCAATCACTGATTCATGTGACTTGTCTTTGACAGAACCCACCACGCACGTCGTGATGTCCATCGAACAGCTCGTACAAGAGTGAGGGTGAAAGATCTTGATCAGATCGAGATCGATCTACGACCCGGAAACCGCGCAAAGCTCGAAAGACAGGAGATCGACGCGGACAAGCCTGGATTGGGTCAGCATGTGAGTCATGTTCATCCGTGACAGTCGTTTCATTTCCATTCCTCGTGTAGTGTGTACCGAGAATCCAGCTCCATCATCCCCCTCGGTATGAAGGACAGCAGCTGATGGAGCATCGAAATATAGTACTGCGTCGAATGTGCGAAATACTACGAGACGGAGTTGGCGCTCAAGACTCATCACAAGAGCAAGGTGCACAGGTGAGTCGTAGGTTTCAGACACGGTCCCCAGTTCTCTCCACCCTACTTTGCGGTCTCGCTTTGGCCCTTTCGAGAAGCTCTTGCTCCCGTTATTTACAGCCTCGATCATGGCTGACACCACGCACGCACAGACGCCGATTGAAGGAGCTCAAAGAACCCGCATACACTCTCGCCGAGGCCGAAAGAGCCGCCGGTCTCGGAGTGGACAACAAGCAAAGAGGAGTGGAGGAAGTCGTCAAGCAAATGGAGGGAATGACCAGTGTCGAGGTAGAACCTGCCGCTCCAGCGCAACAGACGTCAAGGCAAACTCGAGCGCAGACGCAGACTTCCAAGTTGGCTGCGGCGTGAATAGACGGTGGCTTGGTGAAAGCATGGTTGGTAGGATGCTTTGTTGTATACTAGAGCATGATCGATAGATTCCGTTTCTCTCCAGTTCTTCCGGGCGTTCAGGTGTCTATGGGAATGTACTGACCAGCGGATGTTAATAAATGATTGACTTGCTCGAACCAGCACGATCATCCCCAACAGATGTATTGATAGACTGACGTTCGGCCCGCTGATGCGTTGCCTCGTCGTAGATGCCATGATACGGATACTCACACACACACACATACATACTTGCGTACAAGAATCTGTATGCAAGTTCCGACCGACTAATCTCCCGGAACTTTCGAGCTACCCCTTGACGTTTCAAACATGGGAACTGAACCCTTGACGCCCGTCTTCTCCGCTTGCTCCTTGCCTCATTAAAGACATGAGGCTGTCCCATTGCATCATTGTATATACCACGGATCACACCTCCTTTCGGCACCTCTTCATTTCCCCACGAAAAATTGACATGACGTGTTGTTCTAGATTCTTTCTTTCTTTCTTTCTTTCTTTCTCTCTCTCTTCCTCTTTTCTCGCCATCGCCCTCGCAGCTCATTCATCTCATCAGCGCCTAACAACGCACGCCCATTCTCCACGCTTAACACACACTAAACATCAACGAGTGAGTCATGTTCCTGATTATTCCAACAACGGGTTGTGCGGGGGTTGGTTGGGGTTCACGGGGCGCTGATGTGCAAACTTAGACCACGATCACACCCAGTCAATCACTGTCATCCAACATCCAACATGTCGACCGACTTCGAGGCCGTGATCAAGTCTCTCTGCCCAGAAGTGTCCGCAGACCTCACTGAAAAGGAGAAGAACGCTCTCCCCGCGATGGCGATTGCTGCTCAAGGCATTCTTCGTGAGGAGGATAATTGGGTGAGTGAACATTTCATCCCTGATCATGGTGGTCGATCTGATCTGATCTGATCTGACCCATTGTATCATCACTTCTGTTTGTCTCACTCCCCTTCCTATACTTTTCCAACGCCAACGCCAACGCCAACGCCAATGTGCCATCATAGACTATGCCCGCCAACGAACTCTGGCAACGACTCGTCGTCATCCCCGTTCGTCCCGACGTCGCCGACGCAATCATCGAGTACCTCTGTGACAATCACTTGGCTTTCAGGTCCAGCGATGAGCTTTCTATCACATCTTACTGACCTTCTGTCACCGGTGTTATACAGTACCTGGATTGTATCTCCAGACACTGAACACTCCTACTGGTCTCGTTGCAAAGGGGAAGCGGGGAAGTTAGCAGGGAGGTGTTGTAAATTAGATAAAGTATGTAATGTATGACGGGGAGTTGCTGGAAGCCTGCGTTTGCAATTCATGCATGAATGCGTACTCTTCACAACTGGCGAAATACGACTTCTGCATCGCGGACACCTTGTAGGGAGATCGCCTTGAGATCAAAGAGTGTCATTCAGGCGCTGGCGAGTGGAAGTGGTGCACAAAAAGATGTGAATGTGACCAACCCGCTCTCTTCGCCTCTCCTCTCATGTCCACGCCACACGCTCGTTCGTAAGACCGGTATTCATGTGAATCGTGGTGCATCACTTCCACTGGGCTACACTCCTTTCGTCAGGGCTACTATTAGAGGCTACAACCGTCGCTTTCGTTGATCCATACTTCTGGAACTTCGGAGTGTCTACTGCTTAAGACGAAGCTGCACTCGAAATGTCAACCGAGCGTCTCGTATAAGAATGAACAAGAGAACTTACGCTTGTTGATGTCCATTTGAGCCTCGCCCTTGTCGTGCTGCAAGTTTCCGGAGGTCTGTTGAGTCTTATCGCCAGTGATTGCTCCCACGATCGAATCTTTCTTGCCCTCGAGTCGGTCTCCGACACTGCATACCCAAAATGAAATTAGCAGCCACTGTGAGATGTCATGAAGGACTGCTGCTCACCCCTCGACGTAGCCTTGAGCTTTGGCAGCTGTGATCTCAGCCTCGCCTTCGTCGTGTTGCTTCTGACCGGCGGTGGTCCATGAAGAAGGCTCGGTGGAACCGCCAACGGCAACGTAGCCTTGCTCGATGGTCTGTCCGACAAGGACCTTGGCGGAGCCGAGGAGGGAGTTGATCTGCACGTCGAGAGGAGATTGTCAGCCCAGCAACTATGATACTGTTACTGGGAATGAGAGACACCCACCTGACCGTTGGTCTTGGAAGGCTCGTTGGTGTCTGACATTGTGTGTCGTTTCTCGTTCGTGTGGGTTTAAAATGCAAGTTGCGCGTATGAGTGGGTGGCAAAGTGAAGAACTGAGAAAATAGGAAGCAGCTGAACGTTCTCAGCGTTATATATACTGCTTGTTGTCCACCGACCGAGGTGAGTGACGTTATGGAGCATCCGCCGCAACAACAACACACACTTGACGTCATAAAGCCCAAACCTCCACGTGCCTGACATGCTTTGGCCTCGCACTGCCACATTGACATATCGCCGTTCTGTCAGTTGCGAGGCACAGGGGGGGAACTACGGGGAGTCCCACGATTGCCCCGCTCCTCTTGACCCTGTTTCCTCCCCCTACTTTACCCTGTTTTGGTGACCTCGTGACTTGGGAAATGTGCTACCGGGCTGATTGATTGATTGATTGATTGAGTTATATGTAGACAGTAATACGACAGTTGTAGATGGATTTCGAAGGAACCCGCTTTTCCCTCAGAGAGAGAGAGGCAGAGCAGGAGAAAGAAAGCGAAAGGGCTTTTCGCAACCGCTAGCATCTCCATTGTAACGCCCCTACCTTTTCTGGTTCGCAGACTTGGATCACAGACACTTCCGAGCAGACCCGGCGACAGCTTGACCTCCCATGGACACCTCATATCGTCCACCGGCTCAACGTCAGTATTCGACTACGAGCGGTAGTACGGCCACCAATCTCCCTCACCCACACTCACACTCACAACATCACTCGCCATACAATCCATCTCCGACCTCTCATCCTCAAAACACCTCTCCACATTCATCTTCCAACGTCAGTGTTTCTGGACAAGGACAGAATAACAATCAGCCTTCCCCTTTGGGTCCAACCTACCTGACACGATATCCGAATCTCACCGAATCGTTACCGACATCACAGATCACCCGTCGACTATCAACCTCGACTGTACCGGCGCTTGCCTCCGACACAGATATGTATGGGCGAGGATCTACCGATGGGTTCCCCGCGTCTTGGGCACCTGGACCAGGAGCGAGAGACAATGTCAAGGACGAAAGACCTTGGCCGACGACTACTCCAGCGACGGCCGGTTCAGGTTCAGGCTCAATATTGGGCCGACATAATAGCGTAGGAGAGAGGATGTTCGGGAACGGGAACGGCAATGGGAATGGCACCAGTGGGAGTGGTGCACATCGCAATCGCGGTCACATTCACGGAGGATCAGTTGGCGGTTCCGATCATGGTGGGAGTAAGATAAATCAACCTTCACCAGCGCAAAGTCAAGGTCATCAACAATCCGGACCGGGAGTGTTCCCCAGTGCTGGACCCACGGCAAAGAGAGGCAGTAGAGCATGTGTAGCTTGTAAGTTGAGGTCTTCTCCCGGACCATCCGACGCCAGAAATACATTTGTATGTGAGCAATTCGCTGACCTAACCAATCCTCGGTCTCAGGTCGGAAAGGCAAGAATCGATGTGAATGGGATCCGTCAGGATCAGAAACGGTATGTAGACGATGTCTGCTGAACGGGACACCTTGCGTCTTCGAGAAGGCGTCCGAAAAGGGAGCCAGAACGAGGAATGAGAGTGTAGCTGCATCTGAAACGTTACCTGGCGAAGCAGAACAGTGAGTCTACCACCTGGTTCTCTGGCTTGAAATCTCACAGCTGAGACCGCTACGGATTTGACAGCCGGGTCTCTAACCTGGAGCGGACAGTGCAGACTCTGGCGCAGAGTCAAGACCAAATACAAAATACGGTGGATAGCTTTCCATTTGTCGCGCAGAACGTTTAGCTGACACGAGCCTCTGCTAGCTACAACAAATCCTTTCCATGCTTCCCAATAATCAACAGTCCATGCGCTCTCCATCAGCAAACAACATGCCCCCGTCTTTCTTGTCTCATCACCGGGAAAATCCTACAGCAGTCCACCCATCCAGCATTTTCCCTTCTTCCGTCTCACCCCCCTCGATCTTCTCTGCGTCCGGCCAACATCCCGTCCCCGGATCTCATTCGTCCACAGCTGGTCACAGCGATGTGATTTTCCAGACGTTGGCACAGGATCGACCGAGATCACCTCAAAATACAGCGAGTGGTCCAGGCCGAGCGGCCTTTGGCAGGACAGGGGACGGATATGGGAAGAACCGAAAGGAAGATTTCCCAGCCTTGCCTGGCTTCGCACCTCCTGTGAGTGATAAGGTCACACATCCAGCGAATAGAATGTGACTGATGGAGCTGCCGCAGAACCATCAATTTGGGACTTATGGCATCATTCCTTTGCCCTCGGCTCCACCATCTCCTAGTCGGTCTCGTCATTCCTCTCGTTCATCATCTTCACATTCGGCCACATCTTCCTCGGCACTACCTCATGAGACCCTGACAGCTCCGATTCAGGCGCTTCAAGCCTTGGCCCATGCTGCCGATCAAGCTGCAGCCATAGCGAAAGATGACGGATCGCAGCAAGCCATGACAAATCTGATCTCTCACGACGATGAACCCGATGAGAAGGAAGGTGAGGGCGCAGAGGGAGAGGGCGCCGATGCAGAGAGAGGGCGAACCAGGAAGAGGAAGAGAGTTACAATCGACGGGCGCAACATCCACCTTAGAGTCAGGAAGAAGAAACGACCTGATCCTACACCGAGAAACCCTTTCCCCGACGTCGTAACGAAGGGATTGGTGTCAGAGACGGAGGCCAGGGAATTGTGGGATATGTGAGTGTATTAGAGGCAGTCTGGTCAGAGGGTATTGCTGATGGGTTGCGACAGATTCTTTTCTGGTTGTCATTATTTCGTGCCGCTCTGGGATAAGTCGTATGACACTTACGAGACTTTCATGGAACGGACACCATTCTCAACCAATGGTAAGCCATTATCCCTCATGGAGACGTATATCAAATTGATAGCCTTGCAACCTACAGGTCTACTAGCTGTGGCCGCAAAGATTAGGGCAGGCAACGGTGAGCGGGACCTTCCTGATTAGCTTACATGGCGAACATTTGCTTATCCACACATCCCTTGTGATTAGGCCCTCTCGGCCAAACCTTCCATCGATGTCTCGAAGAAGCCCAAGGTATCGCTCGATCGACTCTTTTTGGTCCTATTGTCAGAAAAGAAGCGGTCATGGCTATGTTAATTCTCAGTGTTTGGAGTCAGAATGGATGGCTACCCTGCGGGTGAGTGTCTCTTCGGTGTGTTGCGTGGACTATCAGTAGCTGACGGCAATTGCCAGGCACGCATTGCGGATGGGGCTGGATATGAACCTGCATAGAGCGCTTGACAAGCTTGCGAACAAGGATGAGGTCAGAACAGACTACGAGGAACGGGACTTGGGTCAGTGATCTCAGTGATACTCTTTGACCCGCTACAACGCAGAGCTGACTCTCTTCCTAGTCGTCTCCGCTCGAATATGGCTTAATTGTTATATGCATGAGCATCTGTAAGTATGGTATTCTGGAAGGAGTCAAGAAGAGCTCTGACCAGCGATTATAGTGTAAGCTTGGGCACAGGCAAGCCTCTGCTGCTTCGAGATGACTCTTCGGTTCATCGAGCTCGGGATCTGCTGTGAGCGAGATTGCGACCAAATCTTGACCGGTCTGTGCTGACACGCAGCGACAGCACTCACCCTATGGCTTCCGAAACCGATATGCGCCTTATTGCGGGAGTGGAGCTTGTCAATCTGCGAAGTAAGCTTCCTTGTCCTCTCTGAACACCACTGGAACTCATCAGTTTGCAGTCCGTATTCTCGAGCATCTTACTCCCTTACACGGAAAGGTCGACAATCACACCATCGCTTTCGTGAAGCGCATGCTATCAGATCTACAGGGATGGCATCGGGAATGGCATGCGATCCACAGACAACGGTACGAAGACGATAGTGTTCTGGTCAAATTGCTAGAAACAGAGCTGCTGTATGCTCAATTGTGGACTGTCTGTGTGGCCTTGCGAGGTGTTCAATGGGACAAGGTGAATATCTTGTTCAGCTAATCATCACGGAGAAAGATGCTGACGCAAGCGCGCAACAGCTCTCTCCTGATCAACGTGAACTAGCTTTCCAGGCGAAAGACGCTGCGTTGCGATGTCTTGAGATTTTCCTTTGTTCTGACAACTTCAGACGCCATCTCAAATACGCAACACACGACCAGCTTGTATCAGTCGCCTTTGCTGCGGTGTTCTTGTTGAAAATGTGAGTTCGTCTGAATGGACTTTGCCTGGCAGACGAGCTGAACGACATGACCAGTGCCATTCTCTTCCCATCAGCATTATCCTTGCCACATCTGATTTCGCAAGTCTCTCAATTAGCCCACCTACTTTCTGCGGAATGTTTCGCCGAGCGCTACGCCCTCACACTCCGCTTGATGTTGTCCAATTTCCGCCGCAAGACAGGGGCCATGTCGACTGTCCCTGGTACGCCACGACTTTCAGCATCTGCCGGCCACGGCCATGTTTTACCCATGACGCCTGGTGTGACATCTGGAGGACCTATCGGAGATCTGGATGGTGGCCTGCAGAGTCTCTTGGCGCTTCCTCAAATGGACGGAATGGATTCGGGTGCCGGGATGAACGGGGACGGTGCAGATGGCGGAGCGCAAGGTTTGTGGGATATGATGGGTTTGGACGGGTTCGATTGGCCTACGGAGTTCAGTCCAAGCGCCTTGCCTGTCTGGTTGCAGGACAATGTAAGCTCATCGGTCTAGAATGGCGGATCTGGTCCATATGACGCGATGTGGTGCTATGCTGACACAAGGATTCACGCAGAACTTTACGGATCTTGGATTACCGGCGGATGGATCTGACAGCTTGTTCTTACCCTTGGAGTGAGTAGATTTCCGACCATGAGAACAGCCCCGGGAGGCGATCTGATATGAGGGTCGAAGGGTGTTCACGCTGATTTGCCTCCGTCATCCAGACTCGCAAACATGTTCCTGCCATCGGGCACTCAATCCAATGCGGGTTATCAGTTCACTTTACCGGACTCTGGAGATGTGGGCGCTGAAGCTTGGTAATTGGTCTTTGGTGAAGCGGTCATTGGCCGACCATCCAGACAATGGGGAAAGTCTGCTTAGCGAGCAAGAACGGTTATATAGATACCGAAAGTCAAAGGGTTGTTTCAGGGAGTGGTTGTCCACTCGTGGACGGATCGTTTTCCTTTCTGGGCACGACATGCATTGCAACAACGTGTTCTGGGGTTTTTGTTTTGTTCTAGCGTGGATGAGGCTGCCAGAGATCGGATGTGTCGTGATTCTATCAAGCGGTACTATGTAGAACAGAGTGAGTCTCAACCTGAAAGACCACCTCTGCCCGATTCAGCCAGATCCAGTCCTTTAACCCATAGATAGAGGGGTGATGAGACATGACGAGAACTGGGGAGTCACCCATTAACCGGTGAACCGGGGATTTCAGGGCGTTCTGTTGATTCTCTCCGCGGCCGAGTCTTCATGTTGTGTTATCATCTGTCATCCAAGGACCAATATGATGAGAAATCCCAAGCCAAGCCGGGATTCGCGGAAAATCCATGAACGGAAATGACCGTCCCTCGGTATAGCAAGCGGTTCGGCGGCCGATGGGATGGGGAAAGAAAAGGTGGAAGTAGCCGAAAGGGGTTGCTTTTGGGTCAAGTCACCTCGCACGCATGGTGGCGAGTCAAGAAAAAAAACCCCGTTGATATGATGTAGCCGCGCTATTGTTGTTATTTTATTTTTCATTTCCTTGGACACGCATCATCGAACTGGCAGGCAAGCAGAAGAAGATGGAAGATTGTATGGAAATTTGCATCGCTATCTTTCCTCAGCCATATGGGTACTTTATCTCTTCTGAGTCTCATCATCATCGTTCATCAATCCTCTTTTTCACTCGTTCCCCCTTCCACAACTTATACGACGACCCATACCACATTAAACAGCCGTTGGAACTCGCAAACTTGACACATCTTGTCTGTCGAATTCAATATCTCTGTCTCACTCACACAGTCAATCTCTTGTATAAGTCAATTGCCCATCGCCACCTTGCAGTCGCCCAGTGATTGATTGAACACACACGTCTCACCTATTCAAAAGGTCATATCACCGCCGGGCTGAACGGGCGGATCGTCTGTGAAAAGGAAATAACCGGAGATAGGATAGCAACGCTTGGACCCAACCCCTCTTTCCGTGACACCGTTCTCTTTCTCTCTTTACAATGTCACACACTCCATCGACCATCACCCAGGTCGACATGACCACAACGTCGACGCCCAGCAAAACAGACGGCGCCGCCGCCGCCGCCGCTAAACCCCTCTCATCGTACACCCTCAAAAAGCGGGTATGGAGACGATATGTCACCCCCTTTGAGAGTATCATGGCTCGCAAATACCAGGGGTCGGGAACGACGGAAGATCCGTACATCGTCGATTGGATACCAGGAGACGTGGAAGATCCGCAAAATTGGCCGGCAACGTACAAGTGGACAACGGTGAGTGGCTTCTTTCCCCTTCCACTCTTCTTTTGACCATTCTCCTAAATCGTCTCCCACACCTTTTCCCCACCACCCTAGCTGCTTATTCGATACCAGTATTCCTGCTGACCCCCTTCCACAGATCATCATCGTTAGTTGGGTCACTCTCGCTGTCGCACTCAGTTCTTCGGCCTACTCCGGTGGAGTCATCAGCTTGAGGAGTGACTTCCACGCCAGTCAGGAGCTGCTCATCGCTGGTATCTCGCTCTTCGTCGTCGGTTTCGCTTTCGGACCTCTGTGAGTGTCCGTCATCTCACTGTACTGAGGCCATACTGATTCTCTCCCTGTTCAGCATTTGGGCCCCCCTCTCTGAAGTCTTCGGTCGTCGAAACATCTACATTGTGTCTTACATATTCCTCACCATCTGGACAGCCGCATCTGCGGGCTCACCCAACGTCGGCTCTCTCCTCGTCTTCCGATTCCTTGCTGGATTCTTCGGTTCTTCACCACTTGCCAACGCAGGTGGTACCATCTCCGATGTCCTCGACGCCAACCAACGTGGTCTGGGTATGGCGTTGTTCTCTGCTGCCCCCTTCCTTGGTCCTTCCCTCGGCCCTATAACTGGTGGTTTCCTGGGTCTGACCCAAGGTTGGAGATGGATCGAAGGGTTCCTTGCCATCTTCTGTGGTGTACTCCTCATGGTCGTCGTTATCGGTGCTCCCGAGACCTATGCACCAGTCTTGCTCAGGCAACGAGCTGCGAAATTGAGCAAGATCACTGGAAAAGTCTACCGTTTCAGAGCAGACGCCAAGCAACCTCTTCAACCTGCTCAAATGTTCAAGATGTCTCTGATCCGACCTTGGAAATTCTTATTCCTTGAGCCAATCGTCCTCATCATGTCAGTATACACTGCTTTGATCTACGGTATCTTGTATCTTTTCTTCGCTGCGTATCCCATCATCTTCCAAGTGAGTTGAGTCGCCCGGTCTCCCTGGCGATTTGAGCTGACTGGGAATTATTGTTTCTCAGCGTGGTCACGGCTGGAATACTGGTATTGGCGGACTTGCCTTCCTCGGTGTCCTGGTCGGAACCATCCTATCTGTTATTCTGAGTGTCTTCGTTTCGAACCCCCAATACGTCGCGACTGCGAAGAGAAAGGGTGGTCGAGCCGATCCTGAAGATCGATTGCCGCCAGCTATGTGGGGAGGTGTCCTCATCGTTATCGGCCTTGCCGGTACTGCCGCCACTGACGGCCCCGACGTCCACTGGATTGCCCCTATCATCTTCGGTGTTCCCTTCGGTTGTGGTATCATCGTGGTATTCTTGTCTGTCCTGGGTTACTTGGTCGACAGTTACACTGTGAGTCGCACGTATTTGTGCCCATCGACCTCCACGCTGACCAAATCACTTTATTGCTAGATCTACGCTGCGTCTGTCCTTGCTGCCAACTCAGTCTTGCGATCGTTATTCGGCGCTGCCTTCCCCTTGTTCACCACTCAGATGTTTGAGGCCATCGGTGTCCATTGGGGTGTCGCTCTTCCCGGTTTCCTCGCTCTCGCCTGTATTCCTGCCACCTTTGTCTTCTACAAGTATGGTGCCAAGATTCGAGCCAAGTGCAAGTACTCTGCGGATGCCGAGAGGCAGATGGCTATGATTATGGCTGCGCGTATGGCCCAAGCCAAGCAGGACGACGAAGAGGCGGCTTTGGAAGGCAAGACCGAGGTCGGTACCAACGCTGCGAACGTCGTCGAACCTCAAGGCTCTCTCGATCAACCCGCCGAGCAAGAAGGTGGTTTGAGCAAGGTAGAATCTCGGGCAGCAGAGTACGGGGGTACATCCACCCGAGCCAACCGATCAGCGAGCGCAAGCTTGTCTCGAATGCCATCGAGATTTGCCCCTCACATGCACCACGAGTGGACTATCTACGATGCTTTGGCTGATCGAGATGAGAACAGTTTGGAGGACGAGGAGAGGTTACGCTTGGCAGACTTGCACAAGAAGTTTGAGAACGCCAAGGCGAAGAAGGTATGAGAGGAAGTGACTTTTCTGTTGGAGAGCTGTGTGCAGTCTGAAGAATGCAAGGAAGGAAGGAACGAAGGAACGAAACGAAAATATAGAATACATAGAAATCTGGTCTTGATTTGGTCTCTGATTGCACGACGCTCCCCTCATACGCTCTTCTTCTAACGTCTATAATATTCGCATCGTGGGGCTTCGCGAATGCATTCCGGATTTCACTTGACACTTGTCCCAACGTCCCCGCAGTACCCGACTCTTGGCACCCATCTGTCGATCAGGACGAACGATGCAAATCGAGATTGAAGTGGAGGTGAGGAGATAGCCGAAATGGGTTTATTGGAAATTTGAAAAAAAAGAAACATGAAGGGAAAAGTCAATCTCGTCATCAATAATCAATCAGGTTACAGGCCAAAGTCCACCTACATGGAATCGCAACAGTATCGTACTCGAGTAGACTCCAATCGACCCTCAAGGTCAACAACGACCACCATCACGTAGTTTCGAATCAACAACCCAGTACGACATTCGCAGGTGTAACGCACCGGAACGCCTCGAAGCCTACTAGAAGTTCGGCTGTCGCAGGAGAGTGGGTCGAGCCGGCGCTTCGATCCTCTCAGCTCCCCTTTCCATCAGCGGCCCGTGTTCCGACTTTCATCTGTTCACCCTTCCACCCAGCGCCTCCTCCTCGTCAGACGCCATCACCTGAAGTCAAGCCGACCACGCACCATGTCGACCTCGTCACCCTCCCTGATCCTCTTCACCACCTCCCAAACCCCTCTACCTGTCCGTTATCCCCATCCGCGTAAACCGCAATTGGTCCTCCCACCTCTCGTCCATCGATCGCTGCACAACGCATTGGACGGCGAAGGTCCTTCCGTGTTGAATGATGAAGCGACGTTGGTCATTCCTCATCCCGACGGATTGGTCAAAAACGATCTGCCGTCTCACTCCCATTCTCTCTCTGAAAAGACTGGTGTAGATCAAATCAACCAATCTTCTCCTCAAGATGGAATGATCGCCCAATTGCCCGAATCCGCCTCGATCCATACTCCACTCGATATCGAACTGACCGTCAAACTTCATCTCGTTTCGTCTCCGTCATCCCAGTCCTCATCCCCGCCTTCAGGAAATGACTCCGCCTCATCACTCCTCCAGATGATTTCTGAATCATTGGAAACTCTCTCTCGATACAAGGGACTCTCGTCGACAGCTATCGACACTCTGTTGATCGGATTCAAGGGTATGGACTATAGGGGATCAAAAACGATCGCTTCAGAAATGTTTGGTTGTGGTTCAGAGGGATTAGAGGCTCCCAATACCGAGACTGTCTCCCCAGAACTCGAAAAACAAATCTTAGGACTCTGGAAGGAACTCAGTAACGATGACGACGACGATCAAGGGGTGATCGGACGGGATGTGAAATTGGGTATATTGTATTCACCCTTGGGACTGTTGAGGAAATTAGTGGAACAACAAGAAGGAAGTGGGACGGGGAGAAAGGTCGGAGTGAACGCTTTGGATACTCCGGATTGTCATCATCTACCCAAGGAATATACACAGTATGCGAGGGAACATGGCGTGGAACTTTGGGCTGGTGGTGGTGGCGAAGGATCAGGTGAGTTGATTGAGCGAGCTTCAACGAACGATTTCGCCTTTCCGATGTGCTGGCTTTGTCTGGTCATCAGACGCAGATCATCCTCCTTCTGCTCCTTTCCCCAGCTTTGTCGCTTCCCTCTGCATTCCTTGTGATTTCTCCTCCCATCGCCTCCCACTCGACACCCAGATCACTTCTCTCCTCTTCCTATGCCCCTTCGCTTCTTATCCCATCACAAATCGACCGGGAACAACACGCCCGGCCAAGCTGCTCTGCTCCATCGCACCATCGGACCAACCTGGCCATGCTGACAAATCTTCCTTCTTAGACCCACTCCCTTCCGCACACCTTCACAACTTGCTTCAGGAATTCGTCCCGGCGCTCAAGACAGTCGGTCGACCTCCTAAATCTGTCGATAGACTAGAAAGGCTTATCCCGGTGAGAGCGGATGGTCTCAAGTTTGAGACTGAGCAGGTGGAGAAGGGCTTGGAAGTCCGATGGGTTCTGAGTGTGAGTACAATGACTAGCTACCATTTTCGGGCGGAATGTTCGTGATATGAACGATCGCGCTGATTGTGGGATTCCTCGATGTGAACGCAGTACACGCTCGTTTCCAAAACTAGGAATGTGGTCAAGGACAAGGGGTGAGCTGGTCGAAGCAGCACTTTGCGTGATCTTCTCCAGCTGACAAACAGTCCTTTTGACCAGGTACATCATCGCCGCTGACTTGGCATCATAAAGCTTCATTGAAGAAACCAATCGGGCTAGATGCAAGATAACGCCTCTTTTTACCCAGGGGCGTGATTGTAGTATCGTTAATGAGCAGCACCATTGCTGGTCCGTTGCTTCAGTAGAAATCAGCATAGAATACAGAGCTATGAGTGCGCGGTTGTCAGGGCAAGGCAACAGATCATATGCATGGTGTGTATAAGCGTCTAGACTTCTACAAAGCGGATTCCCTCTCTCGTTCAAGGTCGGAGAGGAAGTGAACCATCTGTGGCGAGTGTCAGCTGCGGTGCAAAATGGAGTAGGAGCGCTTGATGGTCAATGAAGAGGGAGTATCGGACCATGACTGGTATGATCAGCACGAGACAGTAACATACCGTTTGATGTCTTTTCTCTGCCTCTTCTCTGCCCCAGACGGTCTAGCAGAAGGAGTCAGCTGCTGCCAGGAGTAAGTGTGACGGTAGTGTGCGTGCAAGCCCCCTTGACCTCTCCACGAGTCGAATTCATCCCCCATTGTGGTGGCATCACATAATCTATGCCATGGTCGACTCCGATATAGAATTCACGACCGGTCCCATCGGATTAATCGATCGCAAGTTACTCACCTTCATCCTATCTCTTACTTTCAACAACTTCTCCTCGAAGTGACCTTCCGCGCTCTCCCCGATCTTCACCATCTCCTCGTCCTCCAACAACTTCCTCCCTTTCGCACCGCTATACGCCGAAACCCTCATGATCCCTATCGACCCAATCGCGTCGAGTCTATCCGCGTCCTGCACTGCGTGCAGTTCGGGACATGAGGACTGCCAGGTCCATTGGGAGGGGACGGATGAGGATAAGCGGAGTTCGGACGTGTATGAGATGGACGGGATGATCCCCAGAACCAGGGCTGATTGGTCGCTAGTCACAGGAGATAGGGATAGTAGTGGGGAGAGAAGAGTGGACAACGATGGAGAGGAAGAGGTGATGTATTTGCCTAAACATCGCTGGCATCTCAGCTGCTGAGTTTACAGGCTCAGACGATTAGATGGGATAGCTGAACGTACGATCTGCAAACAAAAAGCCGCGCAGCGTTTACCATCAGCCTAAACACCTTGGTTCAATTCGTGTCGGAGAAAGAGAAGAGAGTCGTGGGAAATGATGAAGACACCGATGAGCTCACCATTCAAGTCATGGAACAACGCCGCCAGCTCAACGACCAACAAGTCCGGCGTGGGCGTCATTGTCTGCGCGATTTTCAGAGCCATCTTTCGGACCCTATCCACTGCGATCCACAGGCTCCAATCAGCAGCGGGATCTTTCGAGCCAAGACGACAGGACGTGGACCGTCCTCACCATGCGGCCAATCGTGAGATGGATCATATCTGCTTGTGTATCAATCAATCAACCAATGCACGAGACCGTACGTAAAATGGACATGGGTCATCGATAGCCTCCGAGAGATAAAAAGTGATGGGTGGAATGATACACACTTTGCCATTTCCCGTCTCACAAGCGCTTCGGCTTGCCCGAGCAGCTCGGTAGGTCTCACGTATGCCATGCTGACTCAGGTCTGGCCGTTCTCCGCCCTCGTCTAGGATTGAAGAGCTCGCAGTTGTGCGTTGATGTAGTTTGATCTGTGTGAAGAGTGGATGGCCACGCGACTTTATTGCCTGACCTTGGATCATGGACGCGCGCAGTGGAGGTGACTTCGTGGCGGTTGGGTTGATAGGGTTGCGAGCGGCTGGGAGGATTGTATTGTAATTCACGATGGTGAACGATGGCGATGTCTCCGGCTACTCGTTCAGGAGCGCTCATGCATGTTGACATGATGCGGTACTCCTGTCGATGTTGGTGTAATCACGGATTGTTTCCAAGCTAGCCGGCCGATGACAGGCACTGTTCCTACCATGATGTCCAAAGTGGCACGGGAGCTTGACGCAAAGACGAGAGCAAATGCACCCCTACACGAAACAGGGCAATACATTGAAAGATTCTCCTCGGTCCTGTTCCCAGCCACCCACGACCTAGGCTCCTTTGGTGCAATGACGACGAGCTCGACAAGGGAGCTTATTGCCCTTCACGACTTTACAAGGAGAGCCTGCGATGATGCTGAAATGAGATCAGAGTGAAGAGATTGCAGAGAGTAGGGGTCGATCATATCAAGTTCGAGAGGTCTTGGTCGCCCACACCACCACACCAGCTTACGATAGATATCGGCTGATTGACTCCTTTCGCCTGTCCGACCACATAGCATATCACCGCTCTACCTCTCTCGCAATCCTGCATCTACCGGTCATCTTACATTCCCAGCTTTGTCGGAAGTTACCCTCGCCGGCAGCTAGCACCCTCTTCTGGCTCGCCGTTGAGCAATCATACAAGGCTCTCAGATACGCACCCTATAGGCGCTTCTCACCGACCCCATCCGTGAAGATTTATATCCGTGTTCAAGTGGATTCACAAGATGGGAAACTGGCATTCCCAACTTGGGTCTGCCTCTCCCGAACCCGTCCGGGAGCAAGGAAGGTGTCGGTCTATTGTTCGGTGGTCACTATCGTGGTGACTTCTCCCTGAGGGTCAGTATGATCTTGATATTTGATTCTGTCCGGACATTCCGAGCCTTGGGCTCATGGAGCCCTTGTCTCGCTCGTGGTCTTTTATTTTCTGTTCGGGCGTGGTGGTGTGGCATTGGCATTGGTCCCGCAAACTGTCCTCTCCCGTCCACTATGTTACTGACTACTGTATCCTCTATGAGACAGAGCTGTGCATCTGAGGACGATCGATTGACAGATTGACGTCAGAAAAACATATCAGAGTGACCCTTCTCCACCATCACCAAATACCGACAAACCCCTTCCATTACTACCTCGGACCGTAACCTAGGCGAGACCGTCCGATCCGTATACGATCCACCGTGAGTCCATCTTACTACATTGTCCCTTCTTGAAGACATGGCAAGGCTGCTCATGTATCGCGTTGTGAATTCAGCGCATGGGAATTCTACAAACAACGACCGCACTTACTGATGAGAGCCTTGCCAACACCCGATATTGTACCCCTGCCCAACCGTGTTCAAAAGAGGCGGTCCAGAGGCAAACGAAGTCGGCGGGCTCTCCTCCCTACTAACTTATGGGAATTACAATGATGAGAAAGGGCTCACTATCAGGAATCAGTAACGCTCTTTTCGTGGTGTGATCCTGACCTGATCATCCGGGAGGAACGCGAATGCTCGTATCCAGAATGGGAAGATAGGGAAGTCGCGGTCGATAAGGCAATTTCATCCGTTGTGTATGAGTCGTTAGCCTACTGTACGTCCTTGTCGAGGACACGCGATCTCGTGGGGCGCGAATAGACTTTGTGACCAATCCGTTGCTATGCTGTCAGTCGGCTCTTCTGTGGAAGTCGTCGGAAGACCTGTGAAACCTGAACATGTAATCTATCCATCTACATCAAAATAGACCGTGTGCTTTGTGCTACCATATCGCTAGTCTACATAGAGCGATAGATGTTTCCATGAAAACCCCTTTTACCTAAAACACATCATCGCTGTTTCTAATGTACTTCACACGCCACTTCCGGTCGAGTGTCGATGAAGTCTGACCACTGAATGTATCAGACCTCTGTCATTTTGGTTCACCATAAGTCTCGAAAATTTCATTGTCGTGACCATACTCCATGTTCTACTACCTGCTACGAGCTAAGCCTCATCGAAGATCATAGTGGAGATAACGTCCACTTAGTTGACCAGCTCGCATTATAGATTCAATCACGCCGACCTTACCACCGATCTTGACTTGCACCCGTAGGATAGGGATTGGGAAATTCCGTGTCCGTCCTAGGAGTCTGATACTGGCTAGCCGTACCTCCAGATCCGGGACTATACGGATTCTGTTCTGATATCGCGAATTGGTTCTGATTTTGTTCGCTCGGTGGAGTTTTTTGATAAGCTGTGTCAAAACTTGCTGTTCCCGCTGATTTTTGAGGCGAAGTGGCGCTGACACCACGTCGTTGGATCGGTGCCTCCTCTAGATCTGAACGGACGTTTCCTTGTTCTTCTTGTAATCGCTGATATGAACCTGGTGATCGGACTGAAGGGTAAAGGACATTCCCGCTGGGCGATCGGATAGGTTTGGGTGGAGGAGTAAAGGCATCGACAGTTGGCTCATCGTTGTAGCCTTTAGGTCCGTGGAATTTGGATAACTCTTGGGGCGCATCGCCAATGGAATCTGGCATGAAGCTGTTGGGATCAGATCCCTGTTCAGTGTCCACACATACATCATCTCAGCAAACGCGCAGACTTACGTTCGTTGCAGCTTGGTAGAGCTGGAATGTGTGCCAGGAACTCCGCGCATGTAATCCACGAAGAATTTGCACGCGAGATAGATCTCGACGAAGAAATCGGCGAGGTTGATCGTATCCCAGATAGCCTGACAGTAAGTTTTGAAACCGGTCTCCCGTTGACGGGGATTTTTTGCCCGGTCGGTGCTATAATAAAATCTCGATCAGCCACTGATTACAATCACCACAGAGTGTCGTCGGCACACACTAATCGGTCCAATTGTAGGCCCAACCCATGTAGATGCTAAAGATGACCATCTCAACGCAAGTGCACAGCGCTGAAAGTCCGTCTGATACATTCGTGGCCGTCCAATAGGCGGTTGCCTTGATCACACCATGACTCTGGAGGATGGAAAACAAGAAGGCTATTGCGCGGGTGAGCAGGCGTCAGCACCAGTCAACCATCCGACACATTAACGAGAGGATGGCTGAGAGCGTCTGGGGCTCACTTTGGTAGAACGTGAAGAAGACAATCAGTTTGATCGCCAAGAACTTGCTGAGCGGTTTTCGTCCTTTCAACTCCCCCTTGCAGAGGACGTAAAAGACGATGAGGCCGTAGAGTGCCACCGAGATGGACACAAAGTCTACTGCATCGAGGTACACCTCGGCAAAGTGAGGCGAGTATTGTTCGGGGCAGAGCTGGTGAAGATGGCGGCAGATCAGCTTCTGTTGAGAGTAGAAATACGAGACCGACTTACCACGCCAAAGTATTGACAGATGATACCGATGATGGAGATGAGCGGTCGTAGGACGACATACTGCATCACACTGAAGCTCAAAGCATGCCAGAAGTAGGGCTTGGATGCTCTGAACCGCCAGAAGTTGAACTGGCAGAGATTTCTTCATTAGTTGATCTGACACATGACAGCCGTATGTAGATTGGCGCAGAAGAAGAAGCTAACCGGAAACCTGCGAGAGGGCATCTCCATCAGCATCCCAATGTCAATATGACAACTGAATGGGTATGAGCTTACGGGAACTTCATTTTGTCCTTCTCAGCTAGAGCGCTGGCTATCTGCTGATCATCCGTGCCCATAGATACCAGTTCCATGAGCAACATCAAGAACGCGGATAGTGTGATGGCCTCATATGCGGTCTGATGATCACACATCATCAGCTGATCTGTTGTGATCATTCATCGAAAGATAAATCACCTCCGCAAGGATATAATACTCGTACTCCGTGTAATATCGATACGAGAAGAATGACGTGATGGCGTATCTACAGACGGGGAGCACTATCAGCAGACACTCTTTCCAGAGAACGGGGACAGACGTACACAGGGGGCATCAACAACACTCTCATGACTTGGCGCTGGGCTGGGGGATGTTGATAGTGAGTAGCGTGCATTGTGAGGGTAAAGAGGGTGATCAGTGCCGTCTGAAAGCAGCGAGACAGACAATATCAGCCGAAACCGATGACTAGAAGAGCCAATAGACCCGACTTACAAGAGCTGCACATGATCCAGCGACGGCCCAACTGAGAGCCCAACGTCAGTACTTCACCCTTTCAAAGTGATGAAACTATGCTCTACTGTGCTAGCGTCACTCACCCGATCCTATGCGCATCCCAATGTATCCCGTCCGGACTCCAGAAAGCGTCATCCACCGCCTACAAATCGTATCGCATCGAACCACCGAGAGCCAGAGAGTATTTGACGGATCGTATGAGACGAGATCCGCAAAGGAAGGCGAAGGTCGGACGCAAGAGGGGTGAGATGGATTTTGCCAAGTCGTCAGCTTCCCCCTTGCGCTATAAATAGAGAATGAACATTCCACCCACCCTACTCGTCGTCGTAGGACATGCCATCGTAGACGATGGCTCCTATCAAGCACCCGATCGTTGTTGTCCACGCGCAGAGGCCTCCTACTCGATCTCGATGCGTTATCCGGACAATGTCTTGTCCTCTCTCTCTGAGTTTCGACGAAGGAGGCTGGTATTTCTCCTTTCCGTCGGAATGCGATCGATCGAGCTTGACTCAGGTTTTAGAGTAGAATGATACGAACGATGTGTCGACCAGTAGGAGGTCTATGAGTACATTGACTGAGTTGGGAGGAAGAATATTGTTGAAAGGAAGCCCAGTTGATGAAACGTCGAGAGAGGTGATATACGTAGAGATGAGAATGCAAGTCGAGAGGTCTGTCGCTGCGCTTTCTCTCTGATCCCGCAGTACTTTGTTAGTCCGTCTTTCCGCAGCAGAGATGATCGCCGTCTACTCCGCTCGCCTTGTAGACGGGGTCGAGAACACGTGCGCAAGTTCCTCGATATGAAGTGATGGGAGAACCAGGTGGATGGATAGCTCGAGACGGCAAGATGAGATGGTCTTGAAATATTAGTCTGTGCCCGATTTTAGACTTAATTTGATGGCAATTGTTGACGACAACAATACGGCCTTCACCGCTTCTCTTCCTCGACGCGTCGTTGTGCACCGACAGGCTAGTTACTTACTGGTCGCAAGGCATCACCATCATCGTGTGCTGGTCATGTACTGCATGAAGATCAAGCTCGGGGGCGGAATTCCACAGCGACCTGTCATGCAATCCATCTGTACATGACTTCGAAAGTATTGATACCCCTTCTACCAGTCTCGGGGAGCCACCCTTACAAGGTAGCTATCAGCCTCACAGAGAAAATCACGGCGATCACTCGCGCAAACATCATGCTAGTATAGTTATACATGCACGCGACAGCGGGTAGTAGGAGGGGATGAATAGTATATCTTATCAAAACCCGTTTGACATGGAGAAAGGTAGGAAAAAGTTACGAGAGGAACCCCTGTATAAGACTATCTTAAACTATACCACAGCTATCACCCAACCTTCACCCTCATTTCTGATTCATATGCATACTTTGAGCGAGTCATAACAATGAAATGGTTTAGTTTCCACCGACCTCTGCAAAGCGAGTCAGCGTAGAGCCGCGACAGATCAAAGTAGACGAGTCAGGATCGGTGTGAGATCGAGCTGGACTCACGCTCGAGGAGAACTTCGATAGCATCTCCATCTTCCAACTCGAGGTCGGTAGCAGTTTGATCATCGAGAATTCGTTGACCATCAAAGAGCAGTCTGTAACAGCGGGACAAATATGCAGCCGGTGAAGATGAGTCGTGACGCCGTAACGGAGACGAAAGAGGAAGGGGAAAGAGCAAACGGTCAGTCGAGATAAAGACCTCTTTTTGAGACATGAATACACACCGGATAGCATTAACATCGGTACCAACTCGGTCGGCGTAAGCGGTCTATGATAGTCGTCAACATAGATTCTTTCAAGACGTATCAATGCAATGAGCAGGGAGGAGGCAAGGGGATGCCAGCAACCCTCCGGTTCGATTCGATTTGATTCGATTTGCTATGGGTGAGGTGGTTGAAAAACGGAGAAAGCTGACTCACCTTGAGCTTATTCAACTTTGTGGTCTTCTTGATTTTGAAAAAGACCTCATCACCGTTAGTGGAGACGATCTTGATGTTGAGAGTGTTGTCTGCATGATCGGTATTAGATACAAAACGCGAGTAAAAGGGCAAGAAATGAGTCATCACATCAGCCAAAAGCTGACATCGAGAAGTTTGACATTGCGCCACCAACTGCTGACGAGAGAAGGGAGCACCACTCACCACCTTCTGGCTTGGGCTTAGCCTCAGCGGGCTGAGCGGGGGATCCGGCGTCAGACATCGTAGGGGAGGAAGACGAGCTGTGTCACAGAGTAGCAGGTTCGAGCGAGGCAGTTGAGTTGATCGGTTTACGATCACGCAATTGAGCTTGAGAAGAACAGTTGTTCAGGAAAGCAGGAAGTGCAGATAGCCAAGTGACAATTCGTTCTCTTGTCTGTCTGTCTGTCTGTCTGTGTTAATGGTGCTAGGAAAGTAGCTGGTGCAGTCTCCGCGTTATTTCACTTTGAGAATGTCGCCGAGAGGAACAGCGCTGGAGACCTTGTGGGAGACGTTGGTGAGAGAGAGACAGAAGAGGAAAGAAAGAGGGGAATAGCACGGAAAAGCATGAGATGCTCGCGTACAACAGGTTGATTCACCCACCTCACGACCATCGCTAATCAGGTGGCACAATTAATTAAAGCCTCCAAAGTGGGGGTGTCAATCAAACAAGATGAATGCAGAAGAAAGGCATGCGTTTACCTGCAATGCGTCTACAACCACTGCTACACACTGGTCCATTGTTCATGGAGAACACACCCCTTGCTCGTATGCATATCCGAAGCACCATCCATCCTTCTACTGTTACACCCTCCGACCTTTGACACTACTGCACATCAAAAGCAGACGGCGGTATATCCAGACGCACTCGACCTTGGCAGGTCAAGCATTCAGATCACATACGGCAAAATCCCGAAGAGCAGAAGACGGACGGGAATCGCGAACGCGTTCCTTCTTCAAGGACATTTTTTCGCACATCGCGAGTATAGGACATCAACCCCATCACCACACTACTGTCGAACAACCCCAGGCAACACTGCAACCTCAACTGTGTTCGGTTGTCTGCCAGCTCTGACTTGTGTGCGGGACACACAACTCGAGTCTCAGGTGGAAGTAAGTAGGTACTTCTGTGCTCATCCATCGTTACATCCTTCGTCGCTGCTGTCATCACCGTCAAGGCCATGATCAGCTACAACGCACTGACCTCCACCTTGACAGTCCGGCCTGAAATCGTGATTTCCCATTGGCAAAAATCACCGGCTGATCGAGGAAGAGACCTCTATCATCTCATTTCTTCGGGAACACAATGCCTCGCAAGCTTCCACCACCGGCCGCTGTCGCCCCTATTGAAGCACTCTCGCCACCATCTCCACCATCCCCCATCATCCAGACACTCCGGAAAGATTGGAGATGGGCCGCGATCAGTCAGTTCATGTGGACATTCTCCGACGCGTTCGGCCTGGTAGATTGGGACATCGAGGTGAGTACAACTGTTTCCGCTCTCTATGCCTGGTCGATTATCTACACAATGTAAGATAAGTATCGGTAGCTGGATCGCAAAATGCCAAATGCCAAACGGCGACAAAGTCTCATAGTGTTACTCTGACGAAAGCTGTGGGAATGCGGAGATCAATTGAGTTATATGCTAATCGCTCTTGATAGGCCCTCGAAGCCGACTTTGACGGAGAGGAGACAGCTTTAATTCCTACCTTGGTTGCAAAACTCCTCTTTGCGTTGACCTATAATCGACAAATTAAGTGAGTTTGCAGGTCCGCCAATCCTGCTTCCACAAGACTCTTATCGCTCTCCGCTGTTCGCCCCCGAATCTTCCTCAACGTGTTCCCATGTCCATATATATCTTGATGAAGTAATTCTAACCTGCTTTACCTTCCTCTGCAGCCGAGACAACGCCTTCGAGAATCTGCGGAAACAGTTTGCCAGACGCAAGCCGGAACTAATCTGCCCGTTGGGGACTGAAGATGAACCAGTAGAATGGGCTACACTTGGACTGGGTCAGAAAGTGAGCTTGTGATGTTCTCGCTCTAAAACGCGTGGACAGGTCCGCTAAGCAAGAGTGTAGGTCGGTATCTTACACGACTTGTGCGAATGGCAGCTGGAGGATCCAGCTCGGTTTCGAGGATTGCTGAAGTCGGAGGATGATGCGGTTTCTTGGGTGAGTTTTGCTTAGACGTTTAGTCATAATATTACTGACGGTGTCTCCCCGCGCAGCGAATAGATCCTGTTGGCTGGGACAAAGAGGGAAACACCTATTGGCTCTTCGATGGTGAGCAAAATCAATTGTCATCACTTGCAGAAAGTGTCTAATGAAGGTGATGCAGACAACCGACTTTGGGTCCAACGACTACCCCCGCCTCCCCCTCGACCCGCCAAGAAAACATCTCAAAAAGCGAAGAAAGGCTCGAACAAACGCTCCAGGCCATCAACTACTGAAACACCGGCTCCCCGGAAGTCTCACAAGAGGAGAGAGCCTACACTCGAGCTCACACCTTCGCCACCTCCAGCACGCAATGAACAGACCGTCCTCTCCGGCTCAAGACGGCGTAGTCAAGTCGCGTTCTACGGCAATCCGACACCGACCGCTCTTGCCCTCAAGCAGGGCACAAGAGGTACGCCTGCTTCTGCCAATGTCGGCCAAAGCGGGAGCGGATCTAGGTCTACGAGAAGTGGCATGCGAAACGGAATGCAGGCCAACGGACATACAAACGGACACGCTGCGACTCCCTCGAAAATCGGAAGGTCCTCATCAGCTTCCCAGTCGACGCCTCTTCCTCTTGGTACACGGGTCAGTCGGAGGTTGCGAAACGTGGACGATGAATGGCAGAAGATACCGGACGAGTGGCTTGCAGGAGACGCTGAGCTCAAGGCCAAAGGCAGAGGAAAAGGCAAGAGAAAAGAGAGGGACGGAGACGAGGACAGCGAGTTGAGCGAATTGACAGACGAGGAAGAACACGAGGCGATTGTCAGAGCTATTGGAGCTCGAAGCGGAAGCGTGCCCGACAGATCTGAACATGACATCGATGTAGCGAAAGACGATCTTCGCGACAAAACAGTTGAGCAGAATGAAACACAAGAGGGACGAGACCACGAAAAGATGGACATCGACTCAGTCGCTGCAAAGGAGCAGCCGGACGCCGATGAGGGGGCCATAGTCAAGCGGGCAGAATCTCAACAAGAGCCTGACAGCGCCCAGGTATGTGATTCATGATCGTGTGATAGATCGGAGCTGATTGGGACTGATATGTTCCTAGATCTCCCCAGGTACTTCCGCACCTGAAGCCAACAATCACTCCTCACCTTCAGAAGCCGCACCCGGTGTAATCGCGAAAACAGAAGCTGTACCTGATCTTGAGGCTAAGGTCGTCTCAGCTGAAGTGCCGGTAGACGTAAAAGTTGACGGACAAGCCAATGCAGAAGACACTGACGAAGTCAAGATCGCTGCTGAGGACGCTAATACACTTCCCGAAGGCTTCGTAGAGTGGGAAGCTGTGAGTGTCTTTTCTCATTTTTCTTTCGCCAGAATCACAGTTTGCGGGTATGAGCAAAGAATGAATAGCTGACGTGGTCTGCTGACAGGTCTGTGTCACCCTTTATGACTGGCGGACTTTCCCTGAGCAGTTTGCTAAGTCCAAAGATCCGGACGAAAAGGCCTTGTACGAACTGCTGACGGAAGAAGTCGGACCGAAAGTGATCGAGGTCCTGGTAGTGAGTGGAATTCTTGGCTTCAGCCTAATGTAGTATTTTCACTGACCCAGTATGAAAATTTAGGAAAAGGAGCAGGAGCGAATCAAGCAGGAGTTGATCAACAATCGAAAGCGATCTTCCCGAATTGCGACTCGTGAGCTTGAGAAAGAAGAGCTTGCCAGGCGTGAACAGGCCGAAAGGGAGATGGAAGAACGCATGGAGAAGAATCGATTGGAAGAACAGCGAAAAGCCAGAGAAGAGGCCGAACTTCTCGCGCGTGAAAAAGCAAGGGAGGAAAGGCTGAAAGAGCGCGAAGAAAGAGCTGCAGCAAGGGAAGAAGCCTTGGCCAAGAAAGCGGAGGAAGAACAGAAGATTAAAGATAAAGCGGAGAGGTTGAGAGAAAAGAGAAAGAGAAGGAGGGAAGGAGAAGAGGTCTCGAGTGATGAGGAGGACGAGGGTCAGCAAACGGGCAGAACAACAGGAAGAGCAAGTCGCACGGGGACTGTCACACCTAGCGTTGGGGATGGAAAGGCTCCTGGAGCTTCCGCTGGGGAAGCATGGGAGCTAAACTGCGAAGTCTGTAGGAAGACGGGATGGAATATCGTAAGCTTCACTCAGAGCACTACGTACGCGTGGATGACTGATCTGGCCGCGATTACTCGGTGTACAGGACGACGATCAGGACGTTGTCTGCTGCGATGAATGTGGGAGGTGGCAACACGTTGAGTGCCATGATCGAATGGATGAGAGTCAGGGCAGGCCAAAGCGAAATTGGGACAAGGTGGATTTCAAGGTAAGTAATACCCTCCGTGGAGACATATGCGCTGCCGCGCGCTGCCACAGCGTTGGCTGACAAATATTCATCAAACAGTGTAAAGAATGTCGGCATCGTGCTGCGAGGAAGCGACAGCGACTCAGCGGGGACAGTAGCTCGGTGTCCACCACGCCTCATACCAATGGCCACCACGCCAGCATTCCTCCTCAAAAGCAGGGCCGTTCGCAGTCCTCTCCCCATGAATCTCAACCACACTATTTCCTTATGCCTGGTTCCGCGCCAGGTCCGCAGCCCGTTCCGAATGCTTCGCGACCCACTCCGCCATCGCTCCAGCCTGGACAGTATTTCCTTCCCCACCCTCATCCTCAGAGACCTTCCGATCAACCGGCGGGGTATACGGTCCACTACTCTCCCAGGCAAGATTCGCGCCCTCCAGCGTCCACGACCCCCGTAGTCGGGTATCCTCAACATAGTCCACTTGCATCCAATGGGCACCAATACGCCCAAGGTCATCCTCAACATCCCGTGGTACAACGCCAGGATCCCGTTTATGCCCATGAACAACATACATCTCCTACCAATCTTCCGCCTATCCACGCTCTTCCTCGCCAGAGCTCGCTACCTCCTCCATCACAACGTCCCTCACAGCTACCGTCTCAACAGATAAGACAAAACGGTCCTCCTCCACCGATGCCTTACTCACCTCACCCATCCCTACCTACAGCCTCTTCTCCCTACGCTGCTCCACCTCATGCTTCTCCACACCCTCATCTCCCCTCATCTCAGCACAACATCGGCTTTCCCGATGGACGACCATACTTGCCTCCCCCGCTCATCTCTCCGCAAGCTCATGGCGGCTCGATTCAGCTGCCGCCACTGCGGTCGTCACCGATTCACCGGGACCAGGCACAACTCGCGCCTGGCCATAGTAGACCCTCGCCTCCGCATCTTCTGTCTCATCCACACATGTCCCCAGGAAGTGGCCGTGCTCTCCCGCAAGGCGGTGTAGTGCCTCCTTCTCCGCGATCCGTACCAGGGAACACGCTGCCACCTATCGCTGCGATAGATTTCGCAAACGGGCCTGGCGTTAACGGTCACGGTCACGATAAGCGAACAAGCGAGCATCCCGCCGCTCGACCCGTTTCGGTCCAGCAGACGCCGGTTCAAGCTTCTCAACCTTTTTCTTCGTCTTCTCCTGCTTCAAAGGACCTGCCTCTGCAAACGTCGCCCGCTCGACCGTAATCTCCTGCGCAGGCCTGACAGCAGAAAGGCAAGTGATGTCACGGGGTAATCATATCCCCAGGTGTCGTCAATGGCAATAAGGTAGTGAGATAAATTGTTGCGTTAGGAGAAAAGAATATAGTCTCGGAGAGGAAGCTCATGTCGATCTAGACATTGTATGAGGTGCATGTTCTACTTCTTTGGGTATCGTTGTTGGTAGATGTATGGAAGCGATTGAATCTCGTGTCGACCAGTCCTGTGCCGGGTGAAGCCATCATTGCTGTCAGATTGTCAGATCAACACACCAAACCTCCACTTCCAGGAGGTCGCGTTTCGCGCAGTATTCAATCTTCTCCACACTTTCACTTGCAAATCAACCACTTTCCATCCAAACGACCGTTCTGCTCCGATCATCTCTCAATCGCTCAATACGACGGACAAGCGGGACAGATGAGCTACTCTACTGCAGGACCGTCACGTTTGGGTGGGAGTGCTGGTGGTGGTACTGGGAATGGAAGCGGGAACGGCAGTTCTACACCTGTTGGGAAAGGTGTTGTCGTGCCCTTGACTTATGACTTGATTGTGGGTTTTTCTTTCCTATACGTCGTGACTTGCTGTCAAGGTCTGGTGTTGACGAGATGGATCTGATCTCCTATATCTTTGTGCTCTCGTCTGGCATTTACGTACGGCTACCACGATCGACATGTCGTCCCGTCTTATCCCCTACTCCACTTCAAACGGATCCGCCTCCCCTCTCTCGGTCTTCGACCTTCGCATAATCGATCATCTGTGCTCTTGTACATGGTTGAACACCTCACAACCCCCGTAACCACCTCACGCCATGCCACGGACCATTTTTGTCCTCCCCTCCATCGACTTATGACCGACTCTCCCATCCGCCCCTTCGAACGACAGTCCTCCCTGAAACCTGCCAAACAGTTCAAAGATGCCTTTGGCGATTCCTCCCCCTCCACATCTTTCCTGTCCGGTGCCCAGAACCCTCACAATATCACGTCGTTGTCATTTGACGATACGGGCGATAGACTGGTGACTGCGAGCAATGATGATACGTTTGTCTTGTGGGATTGTAGAAAAGGAAAGTGAGTATCAAGTCTACTGTCTTCACCATCTCCATGGATTTCTAGATCTTGCTCCACCACGAGCTGGTATTGGAGGAATAGGACTCTGAGAGAGACGAACATTGACTTGGCTTTTGTTTTCTTCCCATGTCATAGGAAGATCAAAACGCTTTACTCCAAGAAATACGGTATAGACCACGTACGATTCACCCATAAACCCAGCACGATCTTGCATGCCTCGACCAAAGGCGACGACCATGCGATTAGATATCATTCAATGCATGATAACAAGTATCTGGCTTACTTCAAGGGACATACCGCGCGGTGAGTTTAGGCGTATGAGTCTATTGGTAACATTGTCAGACGGATTGGCTTCCTGACAAGATGGTCGGCGTTTGGATTGGACTTGAGGTCCCGGAGCGACGCTGATCCAGACATTCATATGCAGAGTTCGCTCAATAGACATGTGTCCTGTCGACGACACCTTCATCACGGCAGGCGATGATGGGACCGTACGATTATGGGACATCAAATCGAATATCTGCAAGGTGAGTGGACGCCTTTTCGTGAATTCTGATTCTATCACGTCTGTCACCTGGAAATACACCTGACATGAGTATATGTCTGATCCGACAGGGCTTGATACAAGACGTGGGCGGTTCAGCAATAGCTGCTTTCGATAATTTGGGACTGGTATTTGCCGTCGCCTGTTCTGATAATCAAACGATCATGCTTTATGCGACCGCGGAGGCAGATATGGTTAGTGTCCAGTCAGCACCAACTTTGGACGGTCCTGGTTGTGACGCTGATACCCTGCACTGCATCAGGGACCGTTCAAATTTGAACCTCTCAACGACGTCGCATTCGAGTCCATTTCCCAACCACCTCCCAAACCCATCTTCACATCGTTACAATTTTCCAACAACGGCGACTACCTTCTCGTCGGCACGTCTTCCGACGTACACTATGTTCTTGACTCAATCACCCTGTTACCACTGAGACGGCTGGTCGGTCATGGCGGACTGGAGCGCGATAAACAGGGGAACAAAGCTGTCCAACCCCGACGAGGGAATAGCGGGGAGGAAGTTTCTTGGACAGGAGACTCAAATTGGGTCATCTCAGGATCGGCGGATGGTAACGTGCTCTTTTGGGACTTGACAAGACCGGCCGGAGAGGAAAAGCTTAGCAGAGACGATGTGAGAGATCCGGACGTCGATAAGAGTTGGTATATGAGGAGAATACCGGAGATTCAGGCAAAAGTCCTCTTGAGAGGTAATGGGGGAATCAGCAGGGCGGTCAAGTTCAATCCGAGATACAGCATGATGGCAGTCGGCGGGGAAGATCTTGTGAGTCTGTCTTGTCTCTCGTGATTGTGATCTACGGTGAAGTATGACTTGTATTGTAAGCTCATAAATTCAAACAGACGTTCTGGCTACCTGCGAAGGATGAGGATGCTAAGATTCAGGAGGGCTGGTGAGAGGTGAGATTTGGTGCTGGAATCGTGGAAAATGAAGCGTAGATGAGTCTTGCTAGCTAGAACAGCTAGACCTTCCAATGCATGACCAGTTGGGCTCAACTCCCCTCTTGCCCTCCTCATCGTCCCAATTGATCAGAGAGATGAAGCGATCACAGAGATGAAGCTCGCTTTACGTTTCGAAGAGAGCATGTTATAGCTAACCGGTGCCTGGATACTTTACACACCGCTCACCTCGTTTAACGATAACTCGGCAACAACAACAGTTCCATCGCAATTGATTAGTTCTGGTGACACTAGCTCTGCCAGAGCATAATGGACACCAACACCAACACCAACCATTCATCGATCAGTACTTGACGTCCCATACACAGTTCGCTGGATATACGGGGACGATCGAAACGATTTGACGCATGAATCGACGCGGCCTCGATATCGAACAAATCCGCAATGCGACTCACCGCACCTCCTAGGACATCATCTTTGACTTCTCTGCTGGTCTTGCCTGTACCGCTGGCCGCCTTGATCTTGGCTTATCTGTGGAGTGTGAGCAAGAGACCTGATATACCGGAGTATGCTCAAGTGGAAGATCGTGAGTCGATCCCTTCTCGGCTTTCCCCTTAGAACAATGAGCATGTCAAGTGGTAGCGCAAGGCACTTGGAAGGGACGATATCTGTCTCAATACTTTCACGAGTGTCTAGAGCGCTAGAGATCGAAGTGGAAGCCAATGTCCAAGCAGTCAACGGAGATACTGACGAATCTTTCGCTATCGCCGTAGCACATCAATGGGGTTTCCCAAAATGGTATGGAAAAGGTGCGAGTCCGTATGATTACGGAGTGGAACCGGACGGTAAAGAACAGGAGAAATGTGATGATCCGAAGAATGTGCTGTTGTTTATTGGTGAGACAGTTCTACAATATTTACTCCCCACCCCTTTTGAAGGCTCTGACAGAAAGCTGACTATGCGTGTCCCAAAGATCTACCTTGTAAGTTGTCTCTCTGGAGTCCTCACCACCAGGCTGACTGCCTCTTCCTTGACCGAGCTCTCTCGTAAACCTTGTTTTCTCTTCCATCTCACTGCGGAGTCCACTTTCTATCTAGTCCGACATTGATGAAAACCCCTCACAGACGATTCCTCCGACATGCCTCACGTTATGATGACCGTGACTGCTCTCGAATCCGATCCGACCATCAACGTAACCACCATCTCCCTCTTCTCGAAAAAATGGGATCCGGAAAGGAATGAGGTAGATAATCTCGTTGAAGCAGGGTGTGAGACCATGGACTGGATATGGAGGATCGGAGCAAATAGCGGAGATCTGGGCGAAACGAAGAGATGTGGGGGCGCGATATGGGTGCAAGAAGGTGCTAGAGCGAAAGCTGACGTGGGTCGTCCTTTCATTTGGCCTATTCTGAGTCTTGCGACCGCGAACCATGACTGAACTAGGAGACTGACAATACCGGATCAGGTCACATTGCTGGATCAACCTCACGATATGCTGGAACCTCTGACCAAACAAGCCGATGAGAGCGGAACGGGAGTAGGACTCCTGTCCCACATATTACCAGCTGTAAGTCCTTCTCGACACATGCTTTTGAATTTCTGTTAACTTGTTCATCTTGTCATGCAGGCTGAGTACGTATTTCGAATCTCCTATGCGGCCGATGCCAAGGGACCTGTTTGCTCATCTATGGCCTCTGCAGTCCCACAGTCTTCTATCCCGAACGACAGGTCCCATCTTTGAAATCCATTACATATTTCCCAAGAGCGTCAACTCTCCCTCGAGACTATCCATCACTACCGTGGGGCAGAACGTGGACAGTCCACCCTCGTGAGCTCACGCGCTGCTTTGCAACGCCACTCAGAGCTCGAGAAGCTGATTTGTGATGCTCTTCACAGCTTCGCGAAAGATTCCGCCTAAAGTAAAACCTGATCAGGACCCTTTCAGTCCTCGAAGCGCTTATAGACGGCACTGGGAGAAGGAAGATAAGAGGAAGGCTTCGGCATTGCGACAAGCAGGGATATGTCTGGTCAGTACAGTCAACGGTCAGTGTGATCCGTTTGCTCACAAATGATTGAGAGTAGTTCGAAGGATGGCAGGATGGTGTGGTCGACGAGCAAGTTGCGCAAGCGATGCTCTCAGGTTGTGTCGTGGCGATGGTGTCACCCCATGCCGAACATGGTGAGTGCCATACTCCCCTCCACGTGACCGGTTGTTGACCATTCGCTACCTTGCAGATATGTTCGCACCCCTCATTCTCCCAATACCTAAACCATCTCTGTCAAATGCAAGCACTCCGACACCACTTCCTGTAGAGTCGCTAGATGCTTATTTATCAGAAACGACCTCGTCCGAGCTCAAACATAAAGCGTTACACGCATTCATCATCGCTCGACGCCACTTGGATCCCCGAGCAAGAACCAAGGCAGTGTCGAGCACTGTGAACAAGTGGGAAAACGGTGGGAGAGGATATGACTTCCCGCATGGGTACAGATGGGATTGTGATAGTATAGTCAAGCCTGCCTGGTGCAGATGATGCATGCGTATTATTGAATCTGACGTTTTAGAATGACCTTTGCGCCACAAGACGCGTATGGTGTAAGATACAAGATTTGATTCCGTCCTGTGGTTTGGCGGCGAGTTCCGCACATTCGAACCCATAATGTTGTGACACAAATTTACACACACACTCACTTAGACGCGCTCTCTCTCTCTCTCTCTCTCATACCACTTCACTCTTTCCAGCCTCGTCTTCTCTCGTTCGTCCTACACTCCCAGAATCCTCCTCGACCTTGTTGAGCAAGAAGCCAGAACCGGACCAGTGGTCGAACATCCAGGAAACGAATCGCAGATCTGTCGACGGCGTAATCTAGATCAACTCCTTCAGTCTCGCACGCTCGCAATTGGGTAGAATTAGATATCAGTCAAGATGGTCAAATATATTCTCGTCTGTGGAGGTGTCATCTCGTACGTCGCTTATCAACAAGCTATCTTACTATGTCACATCGTGGATCTGGGAGCTGACTCCTTTCGTTCAGCGGTATCGGCAAAGGAGTGATAGGTACATCACATTTCTTTCTGATCATGTCCTTCCCTTTCCAGGTCGGAACAAAAGATACCAATGTTTTGTGATTGTCGCAGCTTCGAGTACCGGTCTTATGCTCAAGGCTACCGGATTGAAAGTCACGGCCATCAAGATCGACCCTTATATGAACATCGATGCGGGGACCATGGCACCGACCGAGCATGGTGAGTGTTGGCTTGTGGGCGAGCCAGGAGGAAAAGCAAGCAATTATGAAAAGTCTGTGAGAGATGAAGAGAGCGTGGTGCAATAGAGGAATGAGACGCGAAAAGCGGAGTTGTGTTAAGGAATAGGTGGGATGGTGGGGATTATGGAGTCGAGAAGCAAGAAAATTTAAAGGAATAGCGAAAGACCAAGGTCACGAGGGTAGAAATGCGGAAAGGGATGAACAGAGACTGATCTTTGCTTCTCGGTGCGCCTTCAGGTGAGGTGTACGTTCTTAATGATGGCGGAGAAACCGATCTCGATTTGGGAAATTATGAGCGATACCTCGATATCTCGCTTAACAGGGATAACAACGTAACTACTGGAAAGGTCTATCAGCATGTCATTGACCGAGAGGTGAGTCGAAGTCGCAGCTTTCTTGTGTAAGGCCATGCCGAGCGAGAGTGGAAGACCGAAGGGGAAGTCAGACGGCTGGGAGCTTCAGAGACGTTCGCTTCCTATAAATTCTGGCTGATGCTTGGTCGCACCACAGCGAAGAGGAGATTATCTTGGAAAGACGGTACAAATCATCCCTCACTTGACGAACGCTATCCAAGACTGGATCGAGCGAGTCTCGAAAATTCCCGTCGATGAGACTGGAGAGGAGCCAGATGTCTGTATCGTCGAGGTGAGCAATCTCATACATAAAATAAAAGATCTCCTTTCGTGATCCAACAAAGCATTGTCAGTATGGGCTAAAGCGACGCTCTTGTTCAGCTCGGTGGTACTGTTGGTGACATCGAATCGATGCCTTTTGTCGAGGCTATGCGACAATTCCAATTCCGGGTCGGTCACGAGAATTTTGCTCTCATCTACGTTTCCCTTATCCCCGTTGTCGGAGGCGAACAGAAGACCAAGCCCACCCAGGCTGGTGTGAGAGATCTTCGAGGGTTGGGTCTTTTGCCTGATTTGGTGAGCTTTTCACTTACCAATCGTATCTCGATGACGGCCAATGTAGCTCATATGCCCTTTTTTCCAAAGATCGCATGTCGATGCACCGACACACTCCTTACCGCCACGATGGAGAAAGTCTCCATGTTCTGTCACGTTTCTCCCAAGCAAGTTCTCGGTGTACACAACGTATCCTCGACATACCACGTTCCTCTGCTGTTGCAGGACCAAGGGATGTTGGAGTACTTGCAGAAGAGGTTGAACTTGAGCCAGATCAGTATCAAGCCCGAGTTTAAGAAGAAGGGAGAGAGCTTCATGGGAAGGTGGAAGGCATTGACAGTTGGGTGAGCGTTCTGTTCTAATTCTCGCTGCTCGTCAGGTAGCAGAGGCCTAGTGGTGGACTTGATCATCGTGGAGGAGGGTGATTGACTGATTTTATTGCCATTGTAGCCAAGAGCGGTTATTCGACTCCGTCTCCATCGTTCTCGTCGGCAAGTACACCTCATTACAGGATTCATACATGAGTGTCGTGAAGGCTTTGGAGCACGCGTCTATGCGATGTGGTCGAAAGCTAGAGCTTCAGGTGAGTCCAACCGTCAACCCGATGCCTGCGACCCGCCGACTCGTGATATTCTAGTGGGTCGACTCGTCCGATCTTGAACCTCAAACCCAGACCACCAACCCCGTCAAATACCACGACGCCTGGTCTGCGGTCTGCTCAGCGAAGTGAGTAGCCGTTCACTGCTGGAAACGTGCTCGCAGCTCATCTGCTCGAATTAGGGGTATCATCGTTCCTGGTGGATTTGGTCACCGGGGTACTGAGGGTATGATCTCTGCCGTCAAATGGGCCCGAGAACAGAAGATTCCTTTCTTGGGTATTTGTCTTGGTTTCCAAGTAGCCGTTATCGAATGGGCGAGAAGTGTGTGCGATCTCAAGGGTGAGTACCACTTACATGGCAGAGCACAAGTCCTCTATCAGTCTGATGAGCTATTTCTCTTTGCAGATGCCAACTCTGCGGAGCTTCTTGCCGAAACTCCCCACCCTGTCATCTGCTTCATGCCCGAGATCTCCAAAGCTCAAATGGGCGGTAACATGCGACTCGGTCTCCGTCCCACCGTCTTTGAGCCGAACACAGAGTCTACCAACCTCAGACGATTATACGGTAGCAAAGACGTTGCTTGGGAGAGACATAGGCACAGGTACGAAGTCGAGCCGAAATACGTGGAGAAGTTGGAGTCGAAGGGTCATCTGAGATTCACTGGAAGAGATGAGAGAGGAGAGAGGATGCAGATGCTTGAGCTGGATGGTGAGTTTACTGAGCGATAGGCGACTATCCACTGACATGGCTTCTGTAGACCACCCATACTTTGTCGCCCTACAAGCCCACCCTGAGTTCTGTTCTCGACCTCTAAACCCTTCTCCTCCCTTCCTCGGTCTCGTCGCAGCAGCCTGTGGCGAAAAGACCCTCGCCGAACAAATCGCGATCAACGAGAAATCTTATGTCGCCCCTCATCCCGAGAGCGCCAAAGTCGTTCCTGCCAGTGAAGGAGTGACGGAGCAAGGCAAGGGGAGGAAGCAGGATGTCGACGGGATCAGAGTCCGGGGAGACGTGGATGGAGATCTGAAAGAGACAGAGCAGAGGTTGGAGAAGGTCACAGTGAATGGGGAGTGAGAGAGGGGAACGGGAGCGCCGGACTCGGACCCGGATCGAAAGAGTAACTCGATAAACATAATACTGCTATCTCATCTATATCGACTCGGCTCTAGATGCATGCTGTTTGTCATTTACAGCGCGATGCTCGATCTGCAGGGAGGGTATGTGATACATGTGCGAGGAATAGGTACCAACATTGTCAAGAGGTAGTCAAACTACCATCCACCAAGAAAGAAAGAAAGAAAGAAAGATAGTAAGAAGGAAAGAAGGAACGAGCGTTGCAAAAGGGTGACCAACACCTACCTCAGAAAGGAGGAGCACCGCCACCTCTACCTCCCCACTTCTCATTCCCATCATTCTCATCCCTTCTCCATGGTCGACCCCAACCACCACTCAACTTGGCATTGCCCACCTCATCGGCATCACCGTCCTTTGTGCTGCTCGAGCTGGTCGGTACGGGGTCCGAAGCGGGACTTGATGTCACGGAAACAGGAGAGGATCCCCAAATCTCTCCTTTTTCTTCTTCTTGTTCATGATGTTGTCAGATATCAGATCGTCTGAAAGGTGGTGCGCCTCTGCCTGTATTCTGTTCAGTAAAGGTCTGATCCCCATCCTCCATCTGTCCTTCCTCTTCTTCTTGACTCTCCCTCTTACGTGGAAGAGGAAGAGGAGGGGCGATTGATCTAGCCCATGGTCTGCCCCTATGTCCGAATCCCCATTTAGCGTTTCCGACACTCCCGTCGACCGTCGCTTCATTGTGGTGCACATCCAACGAATGACCTGGGGTATCGTCGATTGACGTGAAAGCGGCGGAGGGGAGGGAGATGGACGTGATTGAACCGAGGGAGAAAGGTAGACTGAATATCGTTGATTCTCGAGAAAACCCTCGTTTCCAAGGTCGACCCCATCCGCCAAACCATTTCCCATTGCCAGTGTCGTCCGAATCAGAAGCAGGGCCGGTAGTTCTCAGATCATCTTCCGATTGAGAAGACGGCGAGGTGTCAGCGGTGATGTTTGACTTCTGGCGAAGAGTCGAAGGATCGTCTCGCTTGAATGGTCGACCATAACTTCCAAATCCCCATTTGGCATTGCCCATCACGTCTGCCTGAATACTATCCGATTGGACCATGAGCGATGAAGATGGGTTCCGCTGTATCTGATCTTGTTCCTGCGTGAGGGATAATGGATGACTGGATAATCCGATCGTCTTGATTTCCTCGTTCTGTGCCACAGAACCGGTCGAAGTGGCGCTGATGTCTTCTTCTGCTGGATGGCTTATGAACGGTGAATAGGAGGGGAAGAAAGAAGGCAGTGTGAATGTCGTATCTTCTCTCTTCCAAGGTCGTCCCCAACGTCCAAACCATTTCGCATTCCCTGTATCTTCACCACTCGCCTCAGTCTGTTGTGTCGTCGGAGAAGACTCCGCTGCGCGACTGTCTGTGTCTTCGTTCTGGGACTTGATAGGTTGGACAATCGTCCCTTGTGATCCTTGAGCAGAAGACAGGAAGAAAGCACATGGAGGAGATAAGGGGAAGGGTAGTTCGGCACTTCGTCTCTTGAATGGAGGACCACCATCACCCCTCTGGAATGAATCGGTATGGACTGTGGTCGATTCGGTCATTTCTCTCTTGTTTTCGACGTCGACCTCGGAGAGAGATCGGTGGAAAGGTCTTCCCCAACTTGAGGCCCCTCCTCCGAATTTACCATCCCCAGTCCCGTCATGTTCCCCCTCATCCATCATCGTCTCACTTTGACGACGAGCGATCGCTGAGTTCGCCATCAAGGTTGTCGTTGAAGTGGGATCAACCATGGCTGGAACGGTATGTGTGGCCCACTCGGCCAGTGAGGTAGTGGTAGATGGATATTGGGGGCGAGCTGAGCGGGAGGGGTGTTCGAGCTCGGGACGTTTCTGGTTGAGGAGCTTGAAACGACCGTGAGAGTCACGGATGTAGGATACTTCAGCATCGGAAGTGAGTGGGGAACATTTGGGGTCCTGATGGGAATAGGCGGGTTGGTCAAGGGGAGGAAAGATCAGCAGCTTATTCCTCGGGTATGTCTTCAGAGGCCCAAATCAGACTACACGAGAGTTTGCGATGATCTCAGGCGGATTAAATACTTTCAGACGAACTCTGATATTGACCGTGAAACATCGTTCTGAGCGAGGAAGCCCACTCACATCATGACCATGTTTGCATTCTTTGTAATTAGGCGAAGCGGTCTTTGGCTCGGTCGACCTAGCTTCGGCAGGGAGTGGCGAAGCCAGCGAAAGAAGCAGAAAGAGGAGGGTAGAAGCCGGTAAGTGCATTCTGACGATGCTCCCGCTGTGTTGGTCGGGTTGGAGGGAAGAAGAAGGACAGGCGATGTGATGTCAGGTCGTATGGTAGGTCGGTGTATCGTGATTTGAGTAAAGACAGTGGGTGGTTGAGTGGGATCGGTCAGTGCATGGAGTACTACGAGTAAGATACATGGGACGGGAGACAAGGTGAGTAGATATTTAGGTCAGATCAATCAGATATACCCATCTGGTCTGGCTCGCCAAGAAGGACAAGTAAGCTGAAGAGGCTGGTACCGGCAGTTTCTGAAATCCATTGCAGAGACATCGCAATATGGCAAACATGCGTGGTCTAGCTGGTGATACAGATCTATCAGTCACCCAGTCAATCTTTCATTCATTCATTGCCCTCTCAGCGGTTGGCTACGTGCCAAGGGAGAGATGATAAAGTCTACGAGATTTTGATGTGGACTGGCGAGGGTTCAGTTGCTCCCCTTGTCATCAGCGATCAAGGGCCGCCAAACTGTAGACGTTCAGCTCGACACCATGATCGACGACACCCTGCTTCTACCGTCTCTCCTTCAAGCTCCATTGATGAGTGTACCCAACAGCCTGTACAAAGCATGACCAAGCATAAACTGCCTGTCATGTCAATTCAGGATCAGTGTCAATCGAATGGACGTTCCGGGTAAATGCGATAAGCGGGCCGACCGGGCGAGTCGGCGTTGTTCTCCTCTTTGTTGTCAATCGTAGTAACGATGTCTCTCTCTTTTGACTCTGCCCCACATCATACTTTGCCTGCATTCCTATACCCAACAAACAGCTTATAGTGGCTGCAACGACCTCTCTGCCAGCGATCCAGCGACAAAGTATACCTTGATATGGCCAAAGCTCACAGGAGCTGATCCCTCGAGCGACAAGACCTCCCAAGCTGGCTTACTAATGCCTCCCTTTCCGTCTCTTCGAGCCCTGCGCGTCGTCCATCCGACCCGACTCACAACATCTGTGAATCCATCTCCTCCACTATCCATCGAGATATCTGGTCAAAGATCGTGCAGCACCACCATGTCTTCGACCCATCGACCTCGATCCTTTGTCTCGTCTGCTTCGTCGGCAGACCAGATGGACCTCCTCCCTCCTTTCCAGATTGTCAACCCTGCCATCCGCCAGATATCTCCCCAACGTGATCTCCAACGACCATCGTCTCCTCTGTTTGCACCGATCCCATTGAATTACACACTGGATCCGAAATCACCCCTCGTGCCTGCCTTTCAATACCAACACAGACATCTTCACTCGAACAACACCCCCCTACCCCCTTCCCCACCGGCTGGTACGATCTCACGAGAACTTACCACCACTCCTTCTTCTTCCTCTTCGAGTGGGAAAGGAAGATATGTTAGGATAGTGGAAGTCAGTCCGAGGGATGGGTTGCAGAATCTGCCTCCTCCAGCTGTAGAGACAACGTTGAAGAAGGAATTGGTGGAAAGACTGTTGGATGCCGGTGTACGGAATGTTGAAGTGGGCAGTTTTGTGAGGGGAGATTGGGTACCTCAGGCGAGTCCATTACTTCCTTCTGTCTCTATCGACAATCTCATCAGTGGTGCGGAAAGGCAGAAAAGGTCACAGCCTGGACCACTGTCTACCCCTCACCTCCGCCTGTTGTACGCTGTCGTGTCGCTGTACTTCCACTAACGGACTCTCACCAACTCTGACAGATGGCAGACACACCCCAACTTCTTCCTCTCCTACCTCCCTTGACCAGCCGACAGCTCCCCTTACCCACGCTCTCACCATCACCAATGACCGCCCGATCATCTTCGCCTTTCACCGGAAGACCGACCACGCCCTCTGTCACACCGCACACTTCGTCGAGTCTACCGCCTGAAGCACACGAAGTACATTATCCGGTCCTCGTTCCCAATATGCGAGGATTGGAGATTCTGTTGGAATTGGAGGAGGAATGGAAGGGCCTTGAAGAGGGAAGAGGCAGATTGACTGATGAGATTGCTGTCTTCGTTTCTGCTACTGAGGTGAGTGGATCCATTCCTGGATTTGTAGCTTTCCTCTTCCGATCATGGTGGCACGGAACACCCCGTCCTGAAGCCTGCTGTTTCAGGTATACCCCTCGGCTAAACTGACACACCTGCTGTTCCTCAGGCCTTCTCGATGGCCAACAACCACGCCCCGATATACAAAGTCCTTTCATCCCTTCCTGCCGTCATATCCAAAGCTCAATCACACAAATTGCGAACTCGAGGCTACGTCTCATGCGTTATCACCTGTCCATATTCCGGCGCCACAGACCCGGACGCCGTGATCGATGTTGTGGAGAGGTTACTGAATATGGGGTGTTATGAAGTCAGTCTGGGTGATACGACGGGCGAAGGAGATCCGGAGAGCTGGAGAGTGCTTTGGGAGAGAGGGAAGATGAGAGGAGTGGATATGGACAAGATCGCTGTGCGTAGATCACTCATCTTGCGATCACTGACCGATCTTAGCTGACGTCCCAACTCTGCTACCCAGGCACATGTGAGCAATGTCCCTTCTCCCAGTCAAATTCGGCGATGAGTGACATCTGACATGCTTTCGTGAATCAGTGCCACGATACGTTCTCCATGGCCCTGTCTTCGATCCTCTCCCTTCTTCCCCTCGGAATAAGAACTATCGATTCGTCCTTAGCAGGACTTGGAGGATGTCCCTACAGTCCAGGAGCGACCGGAAACGTCCCGACAGAAGATGCCGTGTACGCACTGCATAAGCTGGGATATGAGACGGGGATTGATCTGGATAGGTTGGTCGAGAGCGGGAATTGGTTGAGTGAGAAGTTGGGAGTCAGGAATGAGAGTCGGGTAGGGAGAGCTATTTGGGCTAGAAAAGCGAAGAGAGAGAGTGATATGGGTGGAAGCAGGCGAAGAGAGGGGGAGATGAGAACGAACGGCCCGTTGAAGGCTCAGGGCGGGGCGGAAACAGAGGACGGGTCGTAGGCTGTCCCATCGGGCGAGAGCTCAATCAACGTTGTCCCCACTAGTGGGAACACTGGATGGATGGTAGGAAGGGTATTCATTTTAGCTCCCCAAGAGTCATAGGCAAGATCTTTGTCGAAAGGACGCGAGCCGTACTGCAGATCGAGGTGATCACGATTCTCTCACTGCGAAAGTACCTCCTGTTCTTTTCTATTTGGTATCGCTTGACGGTCGTTGTATGTTTCTTGGTAAAACCCGACTGTTGTATATTTGTATATCCGTATATACAGGTATATCTCCTCTTCGCTCAGCTCTTACTCCTCCTTCAATTTCAGAGCTACACCCCTAAGTCTAACATACATGACCTCCCAACCTTCTTGCCCCTTCCCCACCTGTTTCTCTTGCCCTTGAGAGGTAACGCCCACACCCGGATTCTCATCTGACCAATAATTGTCCACTCTGCAAATCTCACTGACCTGGTCCATGATCTCGTCGGCTTCTTGGTCCGAGAACGACGAGAGGAAGGAGTTGCGTGCGAATGTGACTAGCCATCCTCGGAGCGAGGTTGGGAGTGGGGTGGGTCGAGGGACTAGTTGGACATTCTGAGGGGTGAGGTTGTGTTGTTCCAGAAGCTGCAGTATGAAGGAGGTTGGTCAGTCGACAGATCAGGTCGGTTTGGAAGAGGACAGTGGATTGATTCGATTCGTTGCGCTGCGCCTCGCTCACCTTGGTATAATGCGCGATGGTAGGGAAATACCATGGATCGAGGGGGCTCGGATCCACGCCTTTACGTCTGATGACCTCATGCAAAGCCGCTCTGACGCCGACACTATCGCGTCCCAGTAAGTCCAAGTCAGTCTCAAGTCCACTGATAAGTTATGTATGTCCTGCAATTCACACACGTCTGGTTCGTGGATAGCGTGACGAAACTACTCACCAATTGCCAAAACCCCCGAATTCAAAAGCCATCCTTCCCCCAGGTTTCAACAGCCACTTGACGAGCTCGACCACGCCCCCAGGCGCAGATTTGCACCAATGCAGTGTGGCAGAGGTGAAGACCGCGTCGAACTTGCCCTTATAGGCGGGGTGGAGGGAGATGAATGTGGATGGGGATTGGATGTCGGCCTGGAGGTAGGTAATGGTGGCAGGAGTCGCGGATGTCGCTTTGTCGAGCTGGATGTCGAGCATGACGACGGAAGCGGGCGAAGAGTGGAGATCGGGTATCGAAGACATGGCCGTTGGCGAAGAGTCAGGGGAAGGTGAGAGTGAGAAATAAGAGTCAGTGAGAGGAGATCCAGTCATCAGTCGAACGTGTCATATTCCTCATCCGATGGAGCGAGCGAAAGTTCAAAACAAGCACTCAAGAAGCGGCGATGAGGCAGCACTAAGACAGTATCAATTCAATTCTGAAGAACAACCCACCATGGACCTATTCGAGTCCACACCGACCACCTCTCCTCCCTCCCCGACCGCATCCGAAATGACTCTTGTCAGTTCCCCCGTCCCACAACCCAGATCGATGATCTTTTCTCCCGGTCTCGGATCGAGCAGACTCAGCACTGGTCCAGAGTACGCCGACGAGTAGACGAACGAGGCGTTGGTCTGGTACGCGGTAGGGTTGTGGTTGGTGAGTGAGGATTCGTGTGACATCTTGCTGCGAGTGATTGGAGATTGATGCAGATTCCGGGGAATCCCAGACGGACAGTCTGACGAGACGAGATGCAAGGGAAAATGAACGAGGATGTTCCGGTACTGGCGTATGATTGTTCGAGCTCTTTCAAGCTTTCGAGTTTGGTTGTTTGATCACCAGGTCGAGTCAATCATCAGTATTTATTGTCCCAGAATAGATGCGTGCTCGAGTCAAGCACCATCAAGCGCCATGTACTATATCATCCAGACGCTACAGTATCCTCCAACACTCGCAAAACAGCCACCTACCTGCCCACATCGGCCGAAGATAAGACATGATAAATGGCCGATCAAAGACAGGAATGACGTGGTATTCCTTATCACAGTCAGACGTCGCAAGGGGTCCCCTTGATTCCTCAACATGTGACAAAGAGGTGAGCAGCGAGCAGCATGGTAGGGAGACACACGGTGAGGATGGCGATGATGATGACACGCTCGACGGTGACGACGATCGACAACTACCTCAACGAACAGCAAGCGTGACACAACTCTGCAGACAGACCACCGGAATGGCTTCCCTCGCTTCATGTATCTTCTGCAAGATCATCAAGGGTGAGTTGACCTTTCTGGAAAAAGTCTTTGGCTCCGTCTAGATCGGGTTGAACAGAGGCAGTCGTCGCTGACCTCACTGGTCCAAATGCTTGGGTACAGGTGAAATCCCTTCGTACGTCGCTCCACTTTTCTTTCCTCTGTCCGAGCTCTGATCGACTGATGTGAGATTCAGGATGAAGCTCCTTGAGACAGAGTCCGTATTCGCTTTCATGGACATCGGACCCATCGCCAAGGGACATTGTTTGGTGATCCCGAAGCGTGAGTCGTGTGCAATACGATTGACATAGTCCGGCAGAGGACAGCTCTGATCCTCCATCTGAACAGAAGGGCGAAGCTGATACCTATACCTATAGACCACGCTGCGAAACTTACCGATCTTCCGGATGACCAGATGGCAGACATACTGCCTACTATCAAGAAGCTCGCAGCGGCTACTGTGAGTGATCGTACCTCTTGCTGCGGTCCGAGACGGACGAATATACTTCTCGGCGCTGACTTCGTATTACAGGGTGCTGAAAACTACAATATTCTCCAAGTATGTCTTTTCCCTTCTGTACTTGATTGACACCCCAAAGCGGATGAGCGGATGCTCGAGGATCCAGGCTCACCCCCTGGGTTGTTTCCTTGCAGAACAACGGTCGACCAGCTCATCAAGTTGTAGACCATGTCCATTTCCACATCATTCCCAAACCTGCCGATGCGGGCGATAAAGAGGGCTTAGTGATCGGTTGGCCTAGTGAGTTTTTGTGCTATCCATACTGGAATCGCTATGCTAGGGGAGACTGATCTGACCACCTGCTTGTACTCTCCCATGTACAGCTCAGAAGGACGTGAGTGGCTCTTTTCAAACTGAGGGACGTCATGCTGACAAGGATACTTGTAGTTGTCGAAGGATGATATCAATAAGATCTTCGAGGAGATGAAGAGCAAGCTTTGAATGGGCAGTAGGGATGATGACTGAGAGAGAACCGTAGTTCTTTTACATAGACCGAAATGTCATGATTGGATTCGGTCCAATAGAGACTCGTGAAAAGTCATGTCATGCCTCGTCTATCTTTTTGTGGTTGTCGTCAGCATTCAGCAACATTGGTCCGTGTCAACGCATGAGTGATTTTTGGTCCAATGCGCCGGCCGAAGGAAGTATCGTTGATGAGCCCGGTGGATGTCGACCATTTCACTCCGCAGTGATCCCATCTCCACACTTTTCATCTTGACAACCGTGTATCCAACCCAACCATTCGTCAATCGTCCACGATGGGTCATTCTATATAGCACAGCATGTGGACACTCCATCAACTCTCACAAAGGCGAGGGGAGAAAAGCCCCCTCGTTCTATCCAGCAGTCCCAGATCCGAGGCTTCCTCTCCTCATCCGCCAAAACGACGAAAGACAGATCAGACTTCGTCTCCAAACCCCATACTCAAGTGGGAAGAGACACCGCGGCCACCACCGCTGTCGTCAACATCGGCAATCGAAGCCGGGAACGACATCACTTCAACGGAGACTTCAACGGATGATCTAGTGAAGGATCAACTCAAGAAACCTGTGTTCGAGAAATTCTTCGATTCCTCAGATAAGGACGAAGAGAAGCTAGGTCCATGGGGTTTCTCGAAAGAGGAGGTGACAAGGTGGCCTGCATTGAAGAAGAGGAACTTCTGGTGCATCCAAAGACATTCGGCGACGGGTAGGTTTTTCTCTCGTGCATCTCTCAATGTGTTGATGGAAACGAGATCTCACCTATGTGTTGCAAAGCCATGCACTACGATCTTCGAATGCAGTTGGACTCCGCGACCGTGTCGTGGGCCATCCCAAAAGGGCTGCTAGGTATGCTGCTGTCCTCTTATCTATACTACAGGGAGACGACAAGGTATATCTTACTGCGATGACTTTGACGATAGGAATCTCGCGCAGTGGAGAGGCCAATCGCCTGGCTGTAGAGACGAGTCTACATCCGATCAGCTATACCACGTATGAAGGTTAGGGAAGTGGTTGCTGGACGTTTCCAAGCTGATAACCATATATGCCTTTCAGGATCGGACGGAAGGAGTGAGTCTGTCCTATACACCTCTCAAAATCCGCACAGGCTACAAGGCTGATTGGTCACGGCCCCGGGAAGCCTTTTCCCTAGGCCGGAATGGCGGAACATGCAAGTCGCTACCTGACAAAGGAACATGTCCTCTGCTGAGACTCCCGATTACAGTACTTTGGGATATAGGCGAATACATCATCACCCATCCCACGGCGGAACAAGACTCGGACACCGACGACGAAGCTACTTATCGGCGGAAGAAGCGTGGTAGACCGGTAGGAGGAGAAGAAGAAGAAGAAGCAAGTCCAGATGATCCGTGAGTCTTCACTGCGACTCCTCCCCAACGAGAAATCGTTGATGTTCTGTGCAGAGACGGACGACATCAGGAGGATCAGTTCCGCCAGGCTTTACATCGGAATGTGGGCTATGGCAAATCCAGGAGCATTCATTTCATCCTGAAAGGCGGTGAAAAGGTATGTTTCGTCGCGATCAAATCAATGAGTGTATTTCTGCTGATCTCGAGCAATGACACAGATGACAAATCATCGTATGTTTGAGCAACTGGCAATTGTCTTCAAAGGGTCACGAAGAAGCTGAGAGCCCTTCATACAGACTACATACTCATCCTCGCCGCTGCTCAAAGTAAAGCGTCGACTTTCGATTCCACCGGTCGAATGAAGAAGACTTGGTTCGTCAGTATGCCCCGAGGAGTCGACAGTCGTCCGTGGGACAAGGGTGGAGAAGACGGCGACTTTTACAACAGAAGTGTCAAAAGTCAGCTACCATTAACTTTGCCTTGGGGCACGACAGGGACTGGGCTGACTGCATCGCGAACAGGTGGCAGGACATTGAAAGAGGTGTGTGAAGGACACAGAGGAGGACTGGTGTTGTGGGGGGACGAGAAGGAGAGATTTGGGAAATGGTTTGGACGTGATCAGGAGACTGAGTAGGCCGTCCACAACCGTTCGATCCATTGTCGTAGCATATCTGAAGAAGTAATGTTGTATATGGGGACTCGACACATTGTATCACAGCAGGTTGTGTCTTGCGATGGGTCTGTCAAATCGATATGACTCGACGCGTCGCTTGTACCGTCCGAACCCCCGTTCATCAGCAGAAGAGCTGACGATAGCTGCCAGAGTGGTCTACGTTTCAACCACACAACTTGACTTGCCCTGCCTGTGCATAACTTATACGTCAAAGCCAACAGCTTGGCAACACGGTGACAATACCTGACATTCCGGCAGAGCATCAACTGATGATCCTCGGTGACAGCACGATGACATCATCGACCACAGTCTAATCGTGAACCGATCTGGCCGATCTATCCGGGGAAGAGATGCCAAGATCAGCAACAGAAAAAAACACGACGATCATCGGCAATTGAGGGGGAAATCATAATCATATCATTCATTCATCGATGAGCGATTACCGTTTCATTGTACTACATCATCAGGTGATGGATGACTTTTAAAAATGTAAACAAATGTTGTAAACACCTTTCTCAACCACTTCTCCACTGATCATACAATCGCATCTACACTTACTTGCACATCCACCCACAATGCCATCATCGAAAGGAAAGCCCACAGACCCCAAGCTTCGTGAACAGGTGAAAGAGAGTGAGTGCTATCGGTCAATCAATAATCAATCAATCAATCAATCAATCAATCAATCAATCAATCATGATCATCCTATTCTGTCTTGTGATAACCTTAGCACCACAGTGACAGTGCTGACGGCCTCGTTTCTGACTACGTCCAGAGGTCAAGAACGAGACCAACAAGGACGGATCGGGTAAGGGACAATGGTCCGCTTGGAAGGTGAGCTCTCGGCCAACAACGATACATCGTGGGCTCTCCGTCCTCGTAAACACCCATTCGACCCGCTGACTTTGCTATCCACGCAACCTATCGTTCCATCTTTCCCACTCACCCCTCAAACTCCTTTCCAATCAATCCTTCCCCTCCATCCGTCATCCTGCCCAGGCCGCCAAGCTCTCCAAGGAGTACGAGGCGGAAGGCGGCGACTATACCAACGAGGCAGGGTCGAAGAACGAACCCGAAAAGGGCGCTCCCAAAGCCAAGTCGAACAGCAAGAAAGCTGAAGAGGCCAAAGCCGGATCTGCCGACGACGATGATGATGACGATGACGATGACGAAGAGGATGAGGATGAGGAGGAGGAAAAGCCTAAATCCAAGTCTGCTGCCAAGTCCAAGTCGAAGGGTGCGGCGGCTGCTAAGAAGACAGATGAGGAGAAACCCAAATCTAAAGGCAAGACTGCCCCAGCCACCGGGAAAAAAGCGGATGACGAGAAGCCCAAATCCAAGGGGAAGACCTCTGCTACGGCAGAGAAGAAGGAGGATGACAAGCCGAAATCTAAAGGCAAGACAGCAGCAGAGAAGAAAGAGGACGATAAGCCGAAATCTAAAGGAAAGACAGGAGCTGCAGACAAACCTGCTTCCACTAAAAAGACCGCTTCTACTGAGAAGCCCACTTCAGCCAAGGGAAAGAGAAAGTCCGAAGGTGGCGCAGCGGAGGAGAAGGAGGATGGAAAGAAGACGAAGAAGAGCAAGGCATGAGCAGAGACGGCGATCTTGGACTGTGGCTGGGTGGTCAGATGAGAGAAAGGGTGGTCGGCAAGCCTGCGGTTGGGACGGTCTTGTGACGCGGGAGGGGATAGACTATTGCTGAGGCCAGAATCATGTGTAGCGAAGGAAATGAAGTAAAGTTACTATCAAGGTGTATCGGAATGTGATTTCTATGCTCTTATGTTTCCCCCCTCCCAGCCATGTTTGTGAAGATGACCGATCCATCTCTCACGCCCGAAGCTCTCTTCGCATCACGTCTGAATATTCCACACCGTTATAGGTCCTGACGATTACCGATCAAGCGCGAAGGCGATTCGCTCACCCTGACTACGCTGACCATCTTTATACCGTCTCAAAGGAAAGCACTCGCCACGACAACAATCCCAAGCCGATCTGATCCAACCCTTCATCCAAATGGTACTCTAGCACAATTCCACGTAACAAGCTACGAGCTCCTCTCCTCAGTGTTGACCCCTCCTTTGACCCTTTCCGTCATGATGCGGCCGCTCCCATGTCCCGCCTCCTGGGGACAACACACCAATTGTCACAGACGATCTCTTTATGAGAATCTCTCGCTCGCCACCACTGTATCACAATAATGCTTTCCCCGTTCTGACTCTGCATTCCATTCCCCTCTTACCACCACACGGTCTCAACTCAATTTCTGATCACGACTATTTCTCCATTCATTCCCCAGACACACTCACAACTCCTGTACAAATTTTTCGCCACCTCTCGACCTGACCTCCATCTAACCCTCCGCACGCTCTCATAGTACCATCGTAGCCAATCTCATATGACAGAATGAGCACTCCTCAATCTGGTGACGAACCCAAACCCGAACCCAAACCCGAACCCAAACCTAATCCCAGATTGAGATCCAAATCATCGACCCCATCTCGCTCCGATTATCTATCGCCACACCAAATCACCACCCGATCATCCAGACTTTTCTCACTGACTTTTCTCAAACCCAATCGTCCTGTCACGATCCCTCAACCACCCTCTCTGGCTTGGTCCAAATTGCCCCCGCCAGCTGCGGAGATCGACGAGAAACCTCGGGCCAGAGTGCGTCGGTTCAGACTGTGGAGAGATGCGGTTCCTGCGCTGAGGATGGTGGTTCTCGATCGAAAGAAGAGATGTGAGTTGGCAGTTTGTCTAGCTTTCGAGGGCCAGTGTTTCGTCGATCGCTTTCCCTTCTTCCTTCCTTCCTGGGAAGCGGAACATTGGCTCTCACAATTTCCGCCGCTCGATAGCGGATACCTTATCGGCTTCTCTCTCTGCAAGGCAATTTGAGCAAAGAAGTAGTGCTACTTGGGATCATCGTGTCTCTAACCCTTTGATGACGTTTGTACGGGTGGCAATACTGACACCGCCAGTACACCCGCACAGTCCATCTGACTCGATTCCAATCATTCGCCATTCCTGCCACACCCATGCCTCAACGCCGTAAGGTATTGCTGCCAGCAAAGGCTTCTGCATCACTGAAGCTTCCGTCTGATCTCACCAAGGGCGACGACATCCTCCCCGAGCGAGACAGTGATAACGTGTCTATAAGCACATCTGCCGTCGTCGTGGATCACAAACAGGCTGATGTGGCACCGGCCAATCGGATGAATCCTCCTGTGGATCCACCCGCCTCTCCGGATGTCAATGGGCACGAGAAGAGAACTCATCCCCATCTTCAACTATCTATCCCTGTCGAAGCTAACTGTGATACTGAATCGTATCTACCTTCTCCGCCTCTGAATCCGATCTCTTCTTCGGAGCCTTCTTCGCCATCACTACAGCCCAGCAAGTCACCGTCCTCGCCTTCACGACTGAACATCCGCGCCTCGCTCCGAGGGAATCCCTCCCACGTTTCAAGACCGCCTCAGACGAGTGTCACGATACCCCAATCATCTACTCCGCTCGGCCCGGATCCCTCCCCCAGACAGGCTCCTCCACTCGGTGCGGCCGTTTCTGCAGCTTCTGACACCGCAGGATCACCGTTATCTGCCCCTCTTCGGCCATCGCACCCGACATCAAATTCTCATGTCCCAGCTCGAGCGTCACACTTTGTCACTGCATTTCATCAATCCGGTCACCAAGCCAGCAACACAGTAAAGACCTCACCCAAGCTCAAACCCACGCCTCAGCCCACAGCAAAGACCAAGCCTATCAAGAGATCAAAACAGGCGCGTAGCGTGGTCCACGCACGATTACTCGAACACAGATGGGTGTTGGATGTGGAGCATGAACGTAGATTCAGACGAGGGATGGACACGCTCGTCAAGGAGATTATGATGTTCCAGATGGCCAATACGTGAGTGTGTGCTGGGGTACGGCTGCATAATAGGCCAATGGCTCGGAACGAGGCATCTCACGTTGGAGGTCGTTTCGGTCTGAAGGATTGCTGATGGAGAAGAATCGATTGATGATACCCAGCTTACCCTTCGAACAATGGACAAAGGGGAAGAGATGGAGAGATGATGTGGACATTGCCAAAGTAGCAGAATTGTGAGCGTCATCTCATCTCGCTCAGTGTTTGTAATCTGATCAGAGATCAACCGGTGGTTCATTGAACTGACACCTGAAACTGACCCTACCTCTGACCTCTGTCCGACTGTCAAGCACCCGATTCTTCCGATCAATTCGCAAATCGTCCGAATCCATCTACGCATATCTCACACCGACTGACATCGCACCCGTGCCCCGTCGTGATGAGATTCGGGCTCGTGTCAGAGAAGAAGAGAGGCGGAAGAAATCGAAGAAAGAGGCGAGACGGAACGAGAAGGAGAAAGAGGATGAGATAGTAGGCCCAAGCTGTGTCGCCATCAGGACAGAAGAGGCGGGGAAGAGGCTCAAGACGAGGGGTTTGGCAGGAAGTGAGGAAAAGTGCGATGAAGTCAAAATGAAGAGAATATCTCGGAGAAAGGAGAAGGACAGTTCGGGTACACCCACAATGTCGTCAAGGAGAGTCGTCGAGCGTCCCCAACCAGTAGAGACGAAGGGCGTTGATGGCCATACTGCCAGTAACAGCACGAAAGCGGCAGAAGGTGTCAGGAAGAGTGTAGAGACACATATGGGACCTGAAACATCATGGGTACCATCCGAATCAAAACGAGCCGCCGATCCACCCTCTGCCGGCTCTACACCACCGACTGCAGTATCCTCACCACCTTCCACTATTGATCTCCCCTCATTGCCCAACATACGTGCTAGATGGTTTGAAGAACTGCAGGGCTCCAACTGTCCACCAGGTCCTCATGCCCAGTCTGCTCTCAGATCGACTGATACCAGCGACAAGAGGAAAGACAATGCTCACGAGTCAGCTTCCCATGCGGCGCATCTTGTCGACCGGTTCAAGGTCGTCCAGAGGAATAATAATCTCGCCATGGAGAACTTACGTGAACGTGAGCGCGAACGTGATAGACCCAAGCATGAATTGGCCATCACGAAAGATGGATCAGCTGACAAGAAATGTCAAGGCAATGCTGGGAATAGGGAGACTGCAATTTCTGATTGGAGTGGGTGGGCAGATTGCCATGGACAGGATCATAGTACGATCCGCGAGAGTGAGGGAGAAGGCGAGCGTGAGGTTGAGATGAACAAAACTGAAAACTTGACAGAAAGCCGTCGACAACACGCCGACGAGAGATCGGAATCGACTATCGGACATGCATCCCCAGATCATCCCACCAATCCTCAACCAGCACTTCCAAACCTCACAGAGTCCGATCCCGAGTATCGTGAAGAAAACACTATCACTCCTCTCCCTGGTGATCAGATATCGAATCAGATCCATACTCATCCTGCTCAAGCTATTCCTTCAGCTTCAAGCTCAAGCTCCACCACAGCGCCTCAATATCAAACGACTCGAGGGGATGCCGATCGACGATTCGCACGAGACCTTTCTGACCTGACAGTCCGATACGGTTCTTTGAACATGGATGACGATACTGCTTTTTTCGGATCGGCCATGTACGATAAGCGGACAAGTGACGATCATTTGTCTGTGTCAGTACACGACGAGAAAATTGGTGATAGTACCGGATCCACATTTTCCAATGACGACGAGATGTGTTTTCGGCTTAGTCGGATCAGCGAGGGTTCCTTCCATCTCTCCGTTGGTAATGGCGGTGAAGACGACGTGACCACGTCAGAGAGAAGGGATACGAATGACAGAGATACACAGCTGACAGCCATGGCTAGTGGACTGACTCTTGTGTAATTCAAGATTGAGTTAACCTGAAGTCGGTTGAGAATAACCTGACGGTTCGGTGAGAAGGGAGTGCGGGAAGTCGCGAAGAGGACAGACCGAGCTGAGATGTACAAGACAAAGATGCATGCCCATGACCTATTCGCCTGCGAATAGCCGGACAACCAGGTAGCCTGTTGAACCGACAAAGCGGAAGACTGTGCGAAGGTAGAATCAGCAGTGAGAGCATATAAGTGAGCATGTGAGACTACTCACACGCAAGACCCGCAACCGTACTGCAAAGGAAAGGCAAAACTATGTCAGCTGCTCTATCCAGACGAGAGGAGCACACTCCAGCTCACTATAACAAGACACCCATGTATGTCGTTGCAAGGGAGTCGCTTCCTCCACTTGTTTGCCTGTCAGGAGGAAACGGTAGGTTCAGTATCATCTCTGACGATCACGGGGCGCTGTCACTCACAGAATGGCCGCTGCTAGAGCTCCGTTTGACATTGTCCATGCAAGCAGCACCTTATCGAGACAATGTCAGCTGACATTTAAGCCATGCATTCAGTGCACTCACATTCGTCCTGAAATTTTTGTAATAGTCTTCTTGCTTCTGATCGTCAGAAACAACCGTCACTTCCTTCGGCGCCTTGCTCGCCAACGTTCTCAGCTCCGCTGCATACATCGCGTTGATGTCCTGCTGCTCTATAGGTACATCGACGTCGACTTCGTTCTTATTGTCCCCCGATGACTTCACTACACCGAGATCATCGTGCACTTTGTCGGAGCCTTTCGTTCCCCATGACTGTAGGCAAGGTTGTTAACCAGTCATATACTCGTGAACAAAAGGGACTTACCACATCGTGAACATTGCAGAAAGCGTAAACGCTGTATTCGTGTCAGTAACAAAGCGAACAAAACCCGATATAAACTCACTTGAGCACGTTGACGTAAGATGGAGCAAGTAGCAGATACTGTAAGAATGATGTGACTGAGGCTGCATCAGCTGAGAATTAAGAAAATGCTGAGATGCGAGCCATCACCCACTCATGTGCCAAGGCTCAAGAGCCAACAACGACGACACAATGTACAAGCCGTACGTCGCCGCAAGTGAGATCACGATGTTTCGAAAGATCCTATCCTTGAATATGGATTCGGGCGTGATGTCGCCTGACGCTTCGATGGTCTCAACACCCCTTACAGCCAAGTAGACTGCGACTCGAGATATTAGCGGTCTAATGCGCGCAATAGGAGAATGCACTCACTGGCTGCAAAGAGCATATAAACGGTGATAAGGGCGAATCCAACCATACTGCTTGTATAACCGATTTTTGAACTACAGCTCACGACGTCAACATCATTCGCACTGGCGAAATCGAAGTCATGATTCGAGTGCAGCACTCACCCGGCGGGTCGATTACCCAACGAAAGGAGGAAACACCAAAGGAGTAAGGCAATATAGAGGTAATGGAGTGGGATATTGACGTATTTCCAAGCCTTCCCAAGCGAATTGAGAGATTGTGTAAGAACAAACTGGATATAAATCAGCGTCGATCATAGCCACTATCGCGCGCAGTAGACCCACGAAGGCAATGTAGAAGTTGCCCAGTGCAAACCAAGCGAAAATCATGCTTAATGTTTCTGACACAAGCGTCAGCGATCGGACTGTCAATGAGACAACATGTCCTACGATAAATTAATTCGACATGGAGGAATAGTTTTCTTGTGAACGTATGTCTGCACAAGTCATTAGCTCTGCCTTAAGCTGATGGCCGAAGAAGGTCACTGACGACGATCTGTAAAGATAGCCAAAGTGGACGATGGAGTGGATGGCAGCGAAGAACGACCCGTTAAGCCATCTATATTGCAGGTAAGCTTAACAGCCGATACAAAGTGGTAACAGCTTACCTTCGCCGTTGAGCGACCAATTCTGGCACCGCATCCGGCACGTCGGTGATAGCATATGCCGACTTGACGTAGTGAAGCTTCCATTTGCAAAGACGCTTGCTGACCAGCTCCCAGCAAAGGATACGATCTACAAAGGCCGATCAGCTGAGCTAGTCTTCAGGCGAACGATATTCTAGCGGACCTTCTGCAAGATACATGTTGGCGGCACTGTTACCCAATCAGCACCATGCTCATGATTGTCTCAAAACGTGCTGACTCACAAAATACCTGCCCCTGAGCCATGCATGGTCTCGCCAATGAAGTATTGCTTCAAGGGACCATTCCCTCGATCATCATTGAGCAAAGCGATATACTGTTTGTAACGGTCAGTCAGGGCCAAGGTCACCGTAAGTTGTGAAACTTTGCTTACTCGATAAGCAGAGAAAGCACCAGGCCTGTGTTCAGATGTTAACGCGTAACATTACGAGCGATCAACCTGGAACACTCACAACACTGTGATGTACCCAAAGATAGACTCCAGGGGTTTGTCCAAAATGTTTGACATCTTGTATTCGAAGTTCTGAGCCGCCACCAGCGGATTCAACAAGTTCTTCCAGAACATGCCCTTGAGAGCCACGATCTCTCCACAGGCTCCGCCCACCGACGAGTTGATGTCAAACGCCTTCCAAAGATGGTAAATCGAATCTGGACCCGGCTGTGTACCGACATCAAGGAGGACACAAACGCTAAGTAAGGTAAGAAACTTGATCCAGAGTACATTTGAGCGGGCTTACTTCGGCTTAAGACAGGCTCCAAAAGCACTGAGAGACGCGAGTCAGTAGTTGTCTCAATCAATAGGACAAGTACAGCTCACTTGAAGAACCATCGATGACTGTTGATCTACGACAATTCATGTCAGTAATTTCCATCAGACCCTTGATGTCAATCTCACCTTCTTCTGATTCTTTTCCTACAAAGACAGTCATCACGCACCGTCAGCTGCCGCCACATTACCAGCGCACGAGATACACACCTTCATACAGAAGATGATTTGGATCGGAACGTGGTTCGACCCTCCCGGGCCAATTTTGCCATTTGACGTTGTAGATACTACAGACCAGTCAGCGAGATCTTCTTAAGCGCCTTAACCATTTACTGACATTGCGTAGTATACTCGTACAAGTGGGCCGTCTAGGGATGCCATGAGCATGTTACGTCACGATGCAAAGGATTGACATACCACCGGCTTGCCGTTGACAACGTTCTTCCCAACTCCATCTTGATACACTCCCAAAGCAGCGAGCACCGATCGGGTTCGAGGGTTGATTTTCAACCGTCCGTCTGCTACCACGCATATGACAACTTTCTTCCAACCGTTCTCGCCCCACGTCTTGGATTTTGATCGAGTGCAGAGATGTGCGATGTTCTGCATGACACCTCGCATTGTCCGACAAAACAGGATATCGTCCTCCTATGTGTTGCAAGGTGGTCAACGCACGCTCTCGGCGCCGAGCTCTTGTCACATACATTATACATCGTGATCACCTAAGAAGATCGACCAGTCAGCTTGAGATCTGTGCTATCGCACCCAAGGCTCAGCTCACTATGAAAAGCTCAGTCTGTCGTGGTGGGTCGTATAGTCGTTGCCGTAGGGTATATTTGTCGTCCTAAGGTGGTTCCACTGCTTTAGCGGGAGGACACCCTGCACCCTGCGAAGCATACTCACGACAAAGTCGTTCGGGTCACAGGTGACCGCAGTATATCGCATCTTCGTAAATTCGTTTTCTTCTCTTATCGGACACTGGTCCAGTAACATGGTAGGCACGTCAATGTCCAGGACCAAATGGCCACGGTACAATCTAAGATGATGTTGCTCAGTTACGGGTCCTCGATGGAAATGGGGGAACGCGAACAACTGTTAAGAACTTACTGCACACGTTTCTGCGTTCGATTCCTTCTGACCACCCTAGTCGGTAGTGGTCCATAATGCACGTTCGCTTCATCGTCCTCAGGTCCCCCATGTATCGGTGCGCCATTACCATACCCATTCCCCTGTCTTTCCGCCTGTCCGTTATCCCATCTGCCTGGCAACATCCCTACATCACCAGCTGCTCCGCCTGTGTCGCTCAGCTGATATCTCGGAGTCAGTGACATTGCGCTGGAGGACTGTGGTATGCCGAATCTTGGATCGGGTGCTGCGTGATGAAGGAGTGGAGCAGAGTCGTTCATATCGTCATCAGGAGCGTTGTGAGTGTGAGTCGGACCGTAGCCGTGGGGTGGGTACGTTGGTGTACCTAACGGGCCACCGATTGAGGAGGATGATGAATGGTGCGGCAACAAAGGAGGTGGTGAAGCCAAACGATTATCGCTCAGTCCATAAGGGTATGGGTTGGGTGCAGGTAGCCTTTCGCCGGGAACAAGACTGTTCTGAGAATGATATGAGACGTTGGAATCGAAACGGGTTCTCGTCGGCGGACTGAGCGGAACGGGTGTACCTTGTTGTTGAGGCGGAAGTGAGTACACCGGTCCAGCACCATGTTGTCCATGGGAAGGATTGGGCACATTGGGGTACGACACATGATGATGACTACCTTGAGGTTCGTGCCAGCCTGCTTGCTGTTGCATCGGTGCTGTTGGAGGTCGCTGTGGTGAATTATAAGGATCGTTGAACGGTGACTGTGGGTGATATGGAGGTTGTGGAGGTGGAGCTTGAGGGAAAGGTTGAGACTGGGATGAATGAAGCGGGGGCGGATTGTCATATGGATTCGTCATTTGAGCTGGGGCTGAAGGATAATGATGTGTAGATTGGATAGGATATGTGGGCGAATGAGGAAGGTTCTGGCGAGTAGGGGAGGAGTAGGCGTCTGACCGGGGTACATGTTGCTGCTGTTGCTGATGAGGAGGTGTGTATATGTCACCAGGATTCATGATGGCGTCGTGCTGCCGCAAATGGTGTCCAGAGTCTCGTGCGTAGATGATAGTGCGACGGTGTGAGCTCACAAACGAGAAGAAGCAGAAGAAGAATGAGAACGATCAATGAGGTCCGAGCGAGCGCGTCTTTTTGGCGTGAGTGGCGCGATACAAGTGGCAAAATCAATCTTTTGATCATTATCATCGGACTGCGAGGCGGTGTCTTTTTGCACAGCACAGCGATTCATCGTCGATCCGTCATCCGTCCATTGGTCAACATCCCGTTCGCTCTGACGCATAAAAAGCTTACAACAGATGACTGAAAGACACAGAGGATCATTTCAAGGTACGACAGATTCACAAAGGACCTCGAATCATTCAGGAAACCGCAGAATGCACAGGATTACCAACGTGCCGTCTAACGGATACCAACAACAGAGCAGTTTCATCTGTGATGCACGATCTGTCCCCATTCTTACCTGGGAAAATATCTTCAGAACATGTACTGCCGCTGTTCAGTCTCACCTGCTCCACCACCCCACGACTGCTGCCCTCCGAATCCATTGGTCAGTGGCGCTCCAGTGGCTGGTGTAGTACCTTGTTGAAAGGTATTCTGTCCATGATTGCTGAATTGTGGCGGAGCTCCCGGATAGAAGCCTGAAGATCCGCCTGGGTACTGGCTGTAAGGTGAGCCTGAGTAGTAGCTGGAAGCTCCTCCTTCAGAATACCAAGGATTCGGTCCTTCTGTGTATGCCGAAAGATGTGGGTTGGTCGGATTCTGACCATTCGAGGTCCAACGACTGGAGTACACTCGGTCAACGGGCGACATGGCGGAGTGACCCCCTCCGTAGCCTGTCGGATCAAGGCCATAAATATAAGGAGGCGGGGGACCGTAGTTGTGACTGAAATTGGGATTCGAGATATACGGCCCAATGGTATGGGGTTGGAGTGGGAACGCATCGGGATTGTGCCGGAACGTGGTGTATGCGGTAGTCTGGCGAGTTCCTATGAACGCGCGTACGAGTACACGCAGAGATTGAGATACCGCTATAAGCAGAACGTTCATGAAAGTCAGGGAGGGGAGATACGTACCATCAGCGGCGACAGTCGTTGTAGGCCCAAAATCGTCCCAATATCTATCCGCTTGGTCCAGAGTCATCTCACCGCTATCAATGGCCGATATACCCTCTATCAACCTAATATTTTTGCGCAAATTGTCCGCAAGATCGCCAATGGCAGTGTTGAATTTACTAGACTTGTCAATGAGTTCAGATTGTCTCACTCTCTCTTTCCGCCTGAATCGCTCTTCAATCTCTTCCCACGATTTACGGGCGTCGAGCACCCTACGAGAGAGTTCGCTTCGTTGTGCCGTGTTATCGGTCAGATGGCTTCGTAAATGTTCTTTCATCATATCTCCAATGGATGTGTTCACCCCAGACGGCGTCATCACTCTGCTTCTCAGGATCCTACTAAAGTCGACCTGCTCCTCAGTGCTGGTGCCCGTATTCGTGCCAGTCGCCGAGGTCTGGGTCGCCGTGCCTCCGTTTCCGGCAGGATTGCTGCGAGCAGTTGTCTGAGGAAGACTGAAGCAGGGAGTGGGATTGGTAGGTGTTATAGGATGACTGGAGGGTGGCACAAAGTAGCTTCGCGGGGGAACACCAGGTTGACTGCCATAACCTCCGCCGTAAGGATGTCCATAACCATTCCCGTATCCATTGCCATGCCCACTCCCGTAGGCAGGTCCGAAGCCATTGGGGTGGACAGTCCTCAATGTTGGCCGCCCAGGGGGTGAGGCGAATCTACTTGAACCTGTGAAGTCACTCATGACGGAGGATAATTTACTCAATCGAGTAGCGCTTTCCGAATAGCACAGGATTGAATCGAAGCTCAGACTCCGTAGAGGGGTCGGGCACTGTGCGTTCAGATGGAAACGGTCGTGTTGTGAGGTTGAACGGTCGTGTGTAGTGTGAATATGTGGTGCTGGGCGTAAGTGTTGAGTTCAAAGCTGGGAGATGTACTGTATGAGGTGTTGCGAATATCTTGAACAGTGAACAAAGTGGAAATCAAAGAGGTGGCGGAAGACGAGAAAGGTCGTATCATCCTCGTACGCTACGGCGCTATAAGGGAAGCGCGAGTTGGTCGTTTCATGTCTGTGACATTCACGAGTGGAGCATGAAAGGTATGTCAGCTACTTTTCGTATAACTTGCCTACTTCACCTTTTCATCGAGCGAGCGATCCTTTTTTTCATGTGATGAGAGCCAAGATGAAAAGTGTAGTTCTGTGACTGCCAAGTCAAATCCGAACAACGTATGAGGTGTGCTGAATCAACTGGCATTCTGTACTCAGTGACAGGACAAGACCCAAACCGCTTTGCTAAGTCGTAATATTGATCGAGGCGCGGACAACAAAAGCCTTGCTGTGTATGTGGCGAAACGACTCGGGGCATCTGGAGTCGACCACAAGACCAGCCAGATGAGAGCAGTGAGTGTTCTACTGTAACTTATGATCACCGGTTCATCGCTCACGTATCACTTCTAAGTACCTATAACCTATGTACACTATATTTTCTATGTTATTCACACGTCTGAATGCTACCCGTTCGCTGACTCATTTGTCATGTCGCCAATCATCGCGACTCGATCAGATAGTTGAGTTCCGCGTTCGTCGCGTCTTGCTCATGAGCTGGTCCCAAGGCGAGAATTCTTTCGAACCTACGACAGATGATGTCATCATCATCAGCTCAGGTCAAATTCCGACCGTACGAGCATCGCCTGATCGTGGCTGATGCGTTGAATCTGAGTAGGAAAGGAAGCATCCATGAGAAGGAATGACTCACCGCCCGTTCCAGAACCCTTTGACAAACCGGGATACTTCTCCCATGCCTCTTTCGCCTCGTCCATGGTCAGTTCATCATCTTACAACTTCGATCCCAGATCCGACATGTCCATAGACCGACTCATGGACTTGGATCTGTCCTGATGGATCTTGAAGATCAACGTCGACGCCTCTCTTTCCCTCTTCTGTGCCTCTGTCACCTGGTTCAGGTTTTTCTGGAGCCCTGCGAATTTCCTCATCAGATCCGGATCTCTGGTCTGTTGAACCGAATAGGCCAGATCACCAAAAGCCACCGAAGCTCGTCTCCACTTGTTATCAAAGTCGTTCTTTGCTGTCAGCCAGATGTGCGAGGCAGATGAGATATTGTCGGTGTATCTCTCCGTATCATCTTTGGCAAGAGTGCGCTGTGCCGAGACCCACTGGTTCAAAGCCTCACCGACGGTAGTGGGTCTGTCCCACTTTTCACTGGTGAAATTCGGATTGACGCCCTTGGTCCAAATCGATGGAGATGGGTCCGACTGAGGCGTAGCAGCAGTAGTAGTTGTGGTCTGAGGTGTGCCTCCAGGAGTGGATGGTTGATTAGAGGGAAAATACATGTAAGAGTTCTCACCGACAGGGACCCTGTTCCCATACATGTATCTCGATCCCCAAGGTGGGATCGCACCCTGTGGCATCCCATATGGCTTCTGGGATTGCCGGTATGGGGGCGCCGTCCTAGGTGGTGGGAAACCAGATCCCATGGGAGCTCCATAGGGCAATGACTCGTTATCCTCATCGTCATCCTCAAACAAATGAGCATTCCTACTCAGGTAGGTATCCGTCACGCTTTGTACCGTAGGATGGTTGACATGCAGTCCCAATCGACTGGAGAATTGCTGTGCGACCGCATTCCGGACTGCAAAGGATTGTGCTGATGGAGCGGTGAACGGCGAAGTACCATCCGTACCTCCTACAACGGTCGCGAGACCCTTTCCGAGCAGCACATTCAAATCTGCGCGAGAAGGCTGTGTGATTCCATGTGATCTGAGGAGCTCTTTGCCCACGGGATGTATCGCAATTTTAACTTCAGACGGATCAGGCTGGGAAAAAGGAACTGGCTGAGGTCTATTGAAGAACGAGGCGGGACCGAAAGACGGTTCGGTGAAGGTGGGGTTATAGGATGGGGTGGGCCCGGTCGGCGCAAATCGAGAGAATAAGGATGGTATACCCGTCGCGGTCTGCGTCCCTCCTGTCGGGACGAAGCGCGATGCGGATCTTGGGAATTGAGATGCGAAACTCCGAAAACTCATGTCTGCGAGTTTGTAGTATTGAGTCGACGATACGGTACAGTCAAACGGCGATTGCGGTGACAGTGTCACAGCTTGCGGTTGTGCAGGTATGTATTGTGATGGACCTCTGTGACTTGGGTCAGGATTAGGTGTATGGTGAGCGGCAGCGGGCAACAATGAAATGTGAGGGGATAGTCAGTATATGTAATAAGGAGAGGTGAGAAGGCGAGTGGCGAGGGCGAGTGCTGAATCTGAGGCTCTTTGTCATCTCGCTTAGAAAGACTAGAGAGCACAGTAGCACCTCAAGTGACGACTACAAAGGATCAGCTTTTTCCACTTATCAAAGGGAGATTTGGCGAATCAGCACAGCGAAGTGACGTGAGAGCTATGTCAAGGCGAGCGAAACGAGAGACGTAATGGCAAGAAGGGTATGAGGAGCAAAGGAAGCAGATAGAAGAGAAGACCACCACTACGCGCAACAAGCAGGACGTGAAAGGCTTCTCAGATTGTGAGAATATATCAGAGGATCAGTTGTAAGATAGCTTCGCGTAATCTATCGTACCCCATGGGAGTTCACGAAGACCATAGGCGTGAAACAGTGTCGCCTGTCCACTTTGATGTCATTGTACAGCGATGCTACATTGGGGGTCAACGCTGATCTTCCTGCCGGAGCTGCGAGAGCGAGCGTCACTTAGATCTCACGGTAGCAGACGGAAGCGCCCTCACCCTGACACCTCTATTTCTTCGTGAAGAAGCCCTTCAGTGTACTCTGACCCGTCGCAGGCTTACCCGATGTCTTGGGTTTCGCACTGTTTCCACCTCCAAATGGTTTCTTATCTTCTTTCCCACTTCCGATTGACGCGCTCGACCCTCTCGCCTGCAGTGGCGGTTTGCTTGATGCCACGGACGACGTTTGGGTCTTGGCTTTCGTTTTCGTTTTCGTCTGCGATTCCTCTTCTGTGTCTGATTCACCAGAATACGATTCGTAAACGTAAACGTCTCTAGTGACTGTTGAAACGAGTCAGCATGCTATCAGGAAACATCCCCGGCATTGTGGACGCTAGTGGTGAATGTGATAACTTACCCATATAACCCTTCTCATTCTGAACCGTTTCACTTTTCTTGACCTTTCTCTTCTTCCTGCCACTCTCCCCAGGTTCTCTCTTAACCTTGACCGCAGACTCGTCGTTCCCCTTCTTGCCCTTCTTCGTGCTGGCGGGAGTTTCGTCATCCGACAAGCCCATTTCCATATCCACATCCATGTCCATGCTCATCATAGCTTCCATAGCCGCTTGATCTTCTCGTCGCACCATAGACGATGTAGGTTCAGCTTGGACCTTGTTCGCAGAGCCTTTGGCGGAAGACGAGGCTTTCGTCTGAGGCGTGTTCGAGGTAGTCCCAGCTGGCGTTGTCTCTTCCTCGTCCTCTTCTGTATCGGATTGGATGACTCGTTTCTTGTTCCGTTGCGATGACCCAACTTTCGCAGCCGTCTTCGATGATGAAGCAGATGGGGTAGCTGTCTTGGTCTCGGGCTGTACAAGTGGCTGAATTGAGGTCGTGCAACCCATGTGGCTAACCATGATTGAAATAGCTCACCTTCCTCGCTTCCTCTTTGGCATTTACCTCTGACTTCGTCTCGCTCTTCTTCACTGAGTCTTGTTGCTTCACCTCTTCATTCTTCCCGCTCTTCTTCACCTCTGCCTTCTTTCCACCACCCCAATCCATACCCCCATCTTTCATCGCCTTCTTCTCAGTTCCCATCGGTGCTGTCTTGGTCTTGAACCCTTCTCCCGTGATCGTGCCGTACGTGGCTGGGTCATGGTACTTGGGATGTTGATGCAGTGCGAGATTAGGAATGAGATATTGGGCTGGGTCCTGCGATCGGAAGAGCGAGAATGAGCATGTAATATAGTGTGTGACAAGGAGGGAAGAGGACTCACGTTGACTGGTGAGGGCGCAAGGGCGTAAACATGTATGTTGAGCGAGTCTTCTCGAAAGAGCTTTTTCTTCTCTGTCGACACAAGATTTAGACACACAGCCGATGTTAGTAAGCCAAGAGTACTTTTGAAACAAGGCGCTCGATCAACCGACCCACCTTCCAATCCTTCTTGTCCTACCAGAACCACACCCCATCTATTCACCTCTTCCTTCTCCGGTACATCCTCTCCTTCTCCTCCCTTTATACTGTTTCCATCCAGCCCGCTCCCAGGCCCCGTATCCTCACCCATGAAACCTTTATCGTTCCCCACTTCTTCTTGCGCCAACTCATCATCTTCATCATGTTCCGAATTACCCCCATCTGAGGTCTGGTCCATATCGACAATTCTGACCATCCCTGCGCCTGCGAGACCTCGCAGAGATTGAGTGGCTGTGGGGTTGATAGGTGCTGTTGATGGTGGTGGGATGACAGTTTCGGTGAGTGTCGAGTGGAGGAGTAGGTGACCGGTCAAGAGATATGTTGGAGAGAGGGATGGGTGGGCGGAGAGATGTACGAGGAGGAGACTGGCGACGAACGAATGGTAAGCCTTTCATGCGATCGAAGATGGATAGAATTGAAGTAGTGGTGTATGAGACTTGGAGAATGAGACCCAACAAGGTTATATAGTCAACGTACTTCTTCGCAACGTTGACATGACATCCTATCTCTCTAGAGACGTCCCGATAAGTGACCTGGAACCAGAGGTCAAGGTAAGCAGAAAGTCACTATAATGTCACCATCGCTCCCTACTTCAGACCCACGATCTTCTTCTCGTTCTCTATCCAATGAGTCAGCTTCCTCGTTGCTATCTTCTGTTGTTCTGCCGTCGCCATGATGTTTGAGATACGATAGAAGCATACAAACAAGAATGAGCACCAAAGTCATGTCATGTCGATTGTGCGGTTTCATTGACGCGAGGTGGAGGTGGACATGTTTTCGCAATCTTTCACTATGGACTACGACGATGAGAGGATTACTGGACTACAAAAATTTATGCATCAAGGACGACTTTCTATCGCATGCATGAATTCTTTCACTATCTCATCCAGGACACATGGCCAAGTACTAGTCAAGCTCAAGCACAACATTTACTTGGTGGAGTGGAGCTCAGGAGCGGTGGTACCTCGGGCGAGGCCCTTGGCACCGGCGAAGATGGACTTGCCAGCAAGCTCCTCCCTGTTGAAAGAGTAGAAGGTCAGTGGATGAAGCGAGTGCGAGGGTAATCGTGATCAAGCTTACTCAATTCGGAGAAGTTGGTTGTACTCTGTGATGAGGGTCAGCGCAGTGTCCACATAACGCCATCCTGCTTAGAGGACTTACTCGCAACACGCTCGGATCGACAAGGGGCACCGGTCTTGATCTCACTGTGGCTGGCTTTAGCTATCTGATTCTTAAAAATGCCCTGAGATGCTCCGAAAACACTTACCCAGTCCTGAGAGCAACAGCAAGGTCGGCAATGTAGGTGGACTCGGTCTCACCGGATCGGTGGGAGGTCATCACACCCCAACCGTTAGACTGAGAGAGTTGGACGCTGTGGAAAGATAAGCAGCAACTCGCTGGACGAGCCGATATACCACTTACGCCTGGATGGACTCAGAAACGGTACCGATTTGGTTCACCTGGGATGGCAACATTAGTAACGGCTTGTCTTCGCAGAGATTTCTGACACACTTTAAGAAGAAGGGCGTTACAAGCCTTCTTCTCGATAGCCATCTTGATCCTTCGAGGGTTGGTGACCAAAAGGTCATCACCAACGATCTGGATCTTGGCAGTGGAGTTGTAGTGAGCCCAAGCGTCGAAGTCATCCTCGTGGAAGGGGTCCTCGATGGAGCAGATGTCGTACTTGTCACAGTAAGAGTGGTAGAGGTTGGCAAGCTGTTCACCGGTGAGCCACTTGGAAGGATCCGAGTTGGGGTTCTGCGGGAAAAGACGTCGGGTAAGTGAATGTTCAACAGATCGATGGGAAGAGCGCTCACCTTGAAGTCAAGGTCGTACTTGCCGTCCTTGAAGAACTCGGAAGAGGCGACGTCGAGACCGATCTGGATCTTGCCGGTGTAACCAGCCTGCTTGATAGCCTCGGTGAGGAGGTCGAGGGATTCCTCAGCACCGGAGACGTTGGGGGCGAAACCACCCTCGTCACCGACGTTGGCAGCTGGGAACCAATCAGTTCTAGCTCCGTGTGGAAAAACAGGCTTCACTCACCGTCGATACCGTACTTCTTGGTGATGACCTTCTTCAAGGTGTGGTAAGTCTCGGAGCCGAGCTTGAGAGCCTCAGCGAAAGAAGTTGCGCCAGTGGGGAGGAGCATGAACTCCTGGAAGGCAAGAGCGTTACCGGCGTGAGAACCGCCGTTGATGACGTTGAAGGCAGGGACGGGAAGGACGTAAGGCTCAGAGACACCGGCGAGGCCAGCGAGGTAAGCGTAGAGGGGAAGACCCTACGCGGATAACGGATCGAGGTATGTCAGCTGGCCAGCCGAGTGATGCAGCCCTTTCAGCTTACCTTGTCGGCAGCGGCGGCCTCAGAGACAGCCATGGAGACACCGAGGATAGCGTTAGCACCGAGCTTGCCCTTGTTGTCAGTACCGTCGAGCTTGATGAGGAGGTCATCAATCTCCTTCTGGGAGGTGACGGGGAGCTTGGACTCGATGAGAGCGGGGGCGATGATGTCGTTGACGTTGGAAACGGCCTTGGAGACACCTAGTACACCAAGGACAGTCAGCAAAGAGTCGCAGGTATCATTCACCAAGCAGCTCACCCTTGCCCACGTAGGGGGCACCACCATCTCTCAACTCAACGGCCTCGTGGGCACCGGTGGAAGCACCAGAGGGGACTTGGGACCTGTATCGGCCCTTCTCGGTGTGGACATCGACCTCCACAGTAGGGTTACGTATAGTCGTCAATCCATGAAGGACAGGCGAGGGGTGACCAGAAAGAACGGGAAGGACAAAGCAGCGCGGAAGGAAGGTCAACGTTAGCATGCGGACGAGACGATAATGTGGTGAGTCGATGATGGTGTAGTGCTCTGCCGAACGTTCTACTGCCTCGCCTTCGGCAGAGCACAAGCACCGCAGCCCCATTGTGAAAGGTAGCAAAGGGATGGGAACTTATCTCGAGAGTCGAAGATCTGTGTGCAAAAAGATAGAGGTCAGCGGAAGTCCAAGGCAGGCTAAAGAAGGTGAAGGGACATGGGCGCAGCGAGGACAGCAACCGTTCAACATACCTGACGAGCAAAGACTTTGGTGACGACGGACATTTTGTATGGAGTGTTTGCTTGTTTCAACCTACGATAGGAGTGGATGAGATTCAGATGAGAGATGATGGAAGAGCAAAAGGAAGGAAGGGAGTGGAATAAAATGGTGGGGCATATTTCATCACTATTATGTCGTAGCTTGACCACGACTATTCCTCGTTTAAGGGCGGCCGATGATAATTCGTGGTATGGGAAAATAAATAAAACGGATCCCATCACGACACAATTAGGCACACGTTATCGTTCGTCTTTCTCAATAGGCGTGCCGTTACCGCAACTCGTCCCTGTAACTTATACTCTTTGTGATCAGGGTTGCCCGATAGTCCCGCAAAAGAGGATCGTCCTGCGAGTATTCTGCAGCTGGACGAGTGATAAATCGAGAAATACACCTTGGCAATAAGGGACTATGGTCACCCTCAAACGTGCGCAACCAATCATACTGCAGGAGTGGTGAAGTGATCGAGTATTGTCGACTTTACCTGTCGTTTCGGGCTGAATATTCGATGGCTACCTGGTACGACCAGGACTGTCATAGCTAGTCCTTTCATCTTGGTCAAGCACATTGCGATAGGGCCAATCTCTCTATCGCGCGTCTCTCTATCGCGCGCCTCCCGTCAGAGTCGCACTATTCAAGGCCATGACTCAACGACGCAACCACATGCGTTGCATGGCCGCCTCAAGCCAAACTGCCACTCCGCCGGGACGTTGATCTCCTCTGTACATGACGTCACGTCCACTTACACTATTCTCCATCTTCTAAACTGGTCCGCGCTCACATGTAGAATGAGCGACAACAGCTTCTGACACTGAACCATCATAGCCAATTCGTCTAGGGCTCGACAGTCACTACCAATAACACGATGCCTTCTCTCGCGCCTACACCACTGACAGATCTCCGTATCTCCAAACATCAAATACCCGCCATCCACAACTTCCCAAATACATCACTCCATTCGTTCCCTCTGCTGATCTACCGTTCCGTCTTCCCACCGTCTCTCACTGCTCGAGGGGTTGAGACACACCTGACCTCTGTTGGGGTGGTGAAACCCGCATGGCGATATACAATGTACAAGCAACATCATTATCATTCCACGACGCACGAGTTACTCGTTGTAGTCAACGGTTCTGCGAGACTTTGTTTCGGCGGTTCTGCCACGGACGACAACACGGGAAAGATATTGGCCGAAGTGAAGAAAGGAGATGCTATGTTGGTCCCCGCAGGAGTGGGTCATGCTCTGATCCAGGACCTGGAAGGGGGGTTCGAGATGGTCGGAAGTTATCCTGTCGAAGCGGAAAGATGGGATATGTGTACGGGGGAAGAGGGTGAGAAGTCTGGGGAAGAATGGCAAAGAATAAGAGGATTGACGTGGTTCGACAAAGATCCAATCTTCGGTGAGAAAGGTCCTGCTGTCGACGTGGGGAAGAAGCAGTGAGAGGTAGGGTACATGCATACGGCAAGGACGTCAAGCACACCAACATCACCACATGTGTATGTGTCATGTTAAATTAACGACCCGTACCAACGCACTCCTTGATGAAAAGTGACATGCTCCATGCAGAACGATCTCACTTACAAGATGTCTCTACATAACAGACAGGTGGTTAGTAGCGAAGAAGCGGGTGTCACCACGCCCATCCCCGCGGGAAAGGGACTACTGGGTCATGTCTCTCCATACCTCTAATGTCCTGGCCATGCAGTTCCAATGTACATCCACGCTGTGGGACACGGCCGTGAAGCTTGCGCTGTCTTCCCCATCTCCCATCAGGATCACTACCACTATGTCCCGGCCATGCATGAGAGGACACGGAGTCTGGCCGAAAAGTCCGGAAAATACAGATCCACGAGACGAGCACGCCGATATCCACGCAGACAAATGAAAACCCCTTGAATCCAAATAAGGGATCCGGTTACGACGCATCGTTGTAATACCGGATTACAAAAGCTGGGAGATGGGTAGATCAAACTCCCCGATTAGGAAATTACTAATACCAAACAGACGTCGCGCTCGGGTCACAAACCCTGACCATTGGACGAGGCGACGAAAAAAAACAAGAAAAACATGTGTGCTCTCTCTCTCTCTCTCTCTCTCTCTCTCTCTCTCTCTCTCTGTCTTTTCGTTTCCTACATCTCTCATCTCTCCGACTTATACTACTGTGACCTACAGGACATCCTCACATAGACACCTTTGTCTCTCTATCATTGTACAGCTCGAAAAGGCCACGCTCTTTGATCCATACCCACCACCTTGACACTCACTTCCTTTACTACCTAGTCATCTCAACTCTCGCCCAAAATCCAAAATGTTCCCCTTCGACGCTTGGACACCCGGTCCTGGACCCATCTACACCACGCTCACCACTCTCTGGGACGCTTCCGGCATCCCCAAAGCCCCTCTTGAGCTCAAGACATGGGTCCCGGGACAGTCTCCTCTCAGCACTCAGAAGGCGGTCGTCGCTGCCATTGGAACCTATCTCCTCATCATCTTCGGTGGACGGGAGCTCATGAAGTGCGTTTCGCTCCATTCGGAGGCAACAACGCGTCAACCAACGCTCCATGCCTCTTACGGACATCAAAAGACACTGCGTATACTGACGGACAACGCAATCAATTAGGTCTCGACAGCCTTTCAAACTCACCGTCCCCTTCCAGATCCACAACGTTTACCTTACCCTTGGATCTGGTCTTCTTCTCGCGTTGATGATTGAAGAGATGTGAGTTGACGTACCAGCTGAGAAATGCCTATATGAGGACAGGTCCAGCTGATCTAATGTACTCGCCCATACAGTCTCCCTCTGTTCCTCAAGCACGGTTTCTTCTGGTCTATCTGCAATCCTAGGGCTTTCACTCCTGTAAGTTGGGACGCCTTGTGACAACATATTTTTTGATCTGAAGCTCAACAACTTGACACAGCGTTTGGTCACCTACTACATGATCAACTACTACATCAAATACGTTGAACTCATCGACACTGTTTTCCTTGTTCTCAAGAAGAAGCCTCTTGGTGAGTACGGTATCTCGGTCGAGGAACCGCCTATAGCTGAGGAAAGGCCAATGCTGACAGGTAGTCTGACTTAGCTTTCCTTCACGTCTTCCACCACGCTGCTACCGCTATCTTGTGCTACACTCAGCTCCAAGGCGAGACCTCTGTCGTGGGTGTTCCTCCACTGGCCTGCATATCAGCCACTGACCCTCGAATAGCAATGGGTCGTCATCACTCTCAACCTCCTCGTTCACGTCATCATGTGTGAGTATTTAGCCGCGTGTCGAACAGGACACCAGACTGATATCCTTTGCAGACTACTACTACTACGCGACCGCTGGCGGTGCCAAGATCTGGGTTTGTCCATTTCATAGTCATTTTTGTTGTTCCGCTAATTGATGCGACGATCCACAGTGGAAGAAGTATCTCACAACCATGCAGATCACTCAATTCGTCATCGACCTTTTCATCGTCTACTTTGCCAGCACGTTTCTCTTCTCCTACCGTTTCACGCACAACCAGTACCCGCGTCTCTCGCTCCCTATTTCACCCTCCAGTAGGGCTATTCCTTAACAAGCACAACTATGAAATCTACCTCACTACACCTTCCTTGGCCAAGTCGACGGTCTTTGACATAGATCCCACTCCTCATTCCTTGCGCTTCCTCTTTCTATACCCTTTCCCCTCCCCCAAATCTGGTTGTGCCGAGGGTGCCGCGCTGACCAAAGCTGCTTCGGTCTTCTTAGCTTGGAACCACTTCGCGACCACCTACACCAGCCTTCCTGCTGTCGGCGACTGTGCCGGTAGTGAAGGTGCTGCCCTTTTCGGGTGTGGTCTTTTGACCAGCTACTTGTTCTTGTTCATCGCGTAAGTGAGACCTTAGTGTGAGAAGACATTCTGAGAAGCTCTCAGCTGACTTCGATTTCGTTTCAGCTTCTACAAGGCCACCTACAAGAAGGTGTAAGTCTGCGCTCCTCAATCCATAGACGTCTTCGACTTACATCGTGTTTTCGCAGCGCTGCTAAAGCCAAGGCCGCTAAAGCTAACGGTCTCGCCGAGGTCCGAGGTTCTTCCAAGTCGAAGGTTAGCTATGTCGCGGTGTCTGAAATGAGCCTGCCAGCTGATAGTGAAGTAGTAGGTCGTGGTGCAAAACAGAAGAGGAACGACGGTGGTGACCGAGGTGGCGTAGGGCATGAGAATATGGGAAAGTCGGATATGATGGAGCATGGAACAGTATGAACGGCACAATGGTGCGCAACGGAAGCAAGGCGAGTTACCAGTGGATGTGAGATTTGAGGCCGAATCGAATGACCGAGTGGGAAGCTATGTGGAGGTGAGACAAGAGCGAAGACGGCAAAGGAGCTGTATAACAACCAACTTCATCTATTCACAAACGTCAGGGTTCCTCATCCTCGAGGCAAAGTCGATAGATAGATATACCACACAACATTTTCCGCCATTTCTATATAAGACACCAAGCACAAAAGAACGTTCTTTTCAATCATGTTTTGTTTCTTCTCGAAAGTAATCACCATTGGTCATGCAGCATTCCACGCATATGAGTGATCAATCGCGGTACAAGTTTCGTGGAGCGAACCCCGTCAGCTAATGCGAACAATCATCGTTCCGGATGTTGCAAACAAAGTGCAGTCGTGTTCTTAAGATGGCGTACAGACTCACATGAAGAAATGCATGGGAGTCCAATACTCAAGGAATATGGTTTCCTGCATCGAGCTCATTTATTGTCCGCGAAGCGCCTCGTCATATACTGCTGCCCTGGCCACTGAGTACTCCTTCACCGTCTCCCGCTCTGATCCGCCTACTCTGGCTTTGTGATTTTGGGACTCGGACTTGGACTCCTCCTCAATGCTCCTGCCGTCCCCGCTGCGAGCTGTGCGAAATTCGGCGTACGTGGTGGCTCCGACGCCTCCAATCCTCCACCACTCCCATTGCTATTGCCGTTCCCACCGCTCAAAGGGAATTTCTCACTTCTCGAACCACCTCCACCACCGCTACTGCCTCCCAACATACTGCCTTCTAGTTCTATCGCATCGTTAATCATGAATTGCCACCAGGCAATCGTGATGGGTATCGTCGCTGCGTGCCATAACGAATGGGCATCTACCAATCTGAACAACGGCGAAAAGTCAAATAACTCCAGACTCATCGCGAGACTTGTGAGGAACACCAATGATAAGGGTGTGAAAGCCTCTTTCGGATTTGGCGAAGAGTAAGGCTCGTGGGGGGGATAGGGTCTCGGGAAAGAGATTATACGTCCGAGTACGGAAAAGGTCGGTAAGCGTATCCTGAAAGAGAGGGACCAGGTGATCCATAGGACGTTATGTACCAATGCGAGGACGAGGTTGAACGCCGTGTGATAGCCGTAGGGGAAGGCGTGACGGGGAAGGAGAGGAGATAGGTGAAGTGGGAAAGGACGAGAAAGGCGATACTGGCACTAACGGGGATAAGGAGTCGTGTGGAAGATAGGGGAGTTTGGAGATGGAAGATCCGGATGATGGTGTACAGGAGTGTGAAGGCGATGGTTAACGTGGCGGAGAAGTAGTCAAGTCGTTCAGTCGTAGGTGTGTCTGTGATCAAACAACACACCCGAGAGATGGTCAACTTGGGTCCTAGAACCGTTCGCACCACTACTGGCGCTCACCTCTTCCATGGAAGACACTACTCCATACCCAAGTGTTCACCTGCACCCAGCCCAAGGCCACCAACCACGGTTTCATCCTGTTCTCGTCTCTCACTCTCCTCTTCAGATCCTGTAAGCCCTTCAAGTTCACCCAGAGATTACCGAGCGACATGAGGATCGAGAATGGTTCTTGAAAAGGCCCAAATCGGTAGAACGCCCATTTTCCATAAACTTGACGTGATGTTACTTGGATCAGCAAAGGGGATCAATGGTGGCACTTCACCCACTCACACTGATGAAACCTGCTTCCGGGCCTGATGTTGTCCGTGAAACTGTGCGTGCATTCATACGCGCAGTTCTCTGCACAGGTCCATCCGAACGCTCTCAGATAGGCGGGGATAGGGGGTTGAGAGGGATCGCAATATGTCAACTGACAACCTTTGAGACAATGCTGGAAGGTCGGGTTTCGGTCGCCTGACGAAGCTAGGATGAGGGGGAGGAAGAGGAGGATGGTGAGGGTGAGAAGTATGGGCAGGGAGGGACGGAACATTATGGGCGTCGTGTGTCGTCCTGGAGACTTCGAGTCAACGTCCCTGTACCATCAATCTACTTGGTCGATCTCATTCGCCCAGGTGTGACTGCACAACGAAGCTGATGTCGAAGAGGAGGAATGCGAGCTGGTCCTGGAAAGGAAAGTGACAAACCTGAGAACCCAACGCGTCGACCTCCACCTTGGCGGGAAAGCCAGATTACAAAATCAGATTACAAACCCATCTCTAATGCTGTCGTAATGGAACGGAAATACTCCCGCTAATCAAGCGATAACGATCGATCCCTTTGCCTCCACATTGCCGCCTGACTGGATTTGTTGTCGTCAAAGGTAACTTATCATTCGATTGAATTTCCAACTTGACCCTCTGCCTGAGCAGCAAGACATCAGCATGTCTTGAGCAGAACAAAGTGTCTCGTACACCCATCGCTTGTCTTTCACGAAAAAGTCAGCCGACCCCATCATGTCACCGAAAATCAAGACGAGGACTCCAGCCATGGAGGCCGGTGGAGGTTCGCGTCGTTCGAGCCTGTCCGGCGACGATGGTGACGAGCTGGTCATGAGGACGGGACCACCGATAGACCCTCTCGAGGGCGGAGCTGTAGCTGGTGGCCCACACGAAGAGCAGGAGACGTTGCTGGGCAGAGGGATAGCACCCTTGAAGCTCGATGAGACGGTGGGACCTAGGGGGAGAGTTGAGATACTTGGATATGCTGTGAGTGGTGCAGTCGATACAATTGCTATGGTTCTCGAAATAATCTTTCTCTAGTTCCCAAAACCGTTTTTGTACTTGATATCTCTCCCACCATTGATAATACTGCTCAACATCATCCTCTCATACCTGTTCCCCGTACGACCATTCCTTCTCCGCCCGCTCCTCTCCAACGGCACGCACTCCTTCCATCCTACCACGCTCCTGATATCATTGGACGGGTTCCGGCCTTCCTATCTCGATTCACACCCGCATCTCCTCTCCAGCATCTTAGCACTAGCTACATCGACGCACGGACTCCGAGCCGAATCCATGCAACCTGTCTTCCCTTCTCTCACTTTCCCGAATCACTGGGCATTGATGACCGGCCTGTATCCGGAAAGTCATGGGATCATAGCCAATGATTTCTGGGATCCCCAGGCTTTCGGGGAGGGGAAAGGAGGTCATTTCAAGTATACTGATAGTGAGAAAAGCTGGCATAGCGAGTGGTGGTGGGGAGAACCGATCTGGAGCGTAGTGGAGAAAGTGGGACGCAAGTCTGCTGTCAGCATGTGGTGAGTGTTACCGACAAAGGCCAAGCAGGGTCACAGGCTTATGCGCTCGAGGTAGGCCAGGACCTCCAGTGACTATGGCTGGACGGTCACCTAGCTATTTTGTGCCGTACCGCGTGAGTATCAGCGGCTGTATACTTGTTTGACGTCTTGTCTGATCATTGACTGCTACGCAGAACCTTGACCCCACAGCAAAGCTCAATCAGATATTCGAGTGGCTCGACCTCTCATTGACTGACCGACCAGAATTCATTGCTTCTTACTTCCCGGACATAGATCAGGCTGGCCATCAAGGAGGGCCCGATTCTGCGGAGGTGAACAAGAGTCTGGGTGTTATCGACGAAATCATCGGGGGTCTCGTCACCGGATTGGCACAGAGGAATTTGACGGAATTGGTAGATGCGATCATTGTTTCAGATCACGGTAAGCAGAATCTGCACACTGCACTAGGACACGTTGCGCGAGCATGCTTGATCCCTGATACTATTACATAAGGCATGGCAAGCACAAGCAACGAGAGGATCATCTACCTCGACGATATTCTCGGGCAGGATGGATTCGATGCCATCGAACACAAAGATGGTCAGTTGATGTAAGATGTCTGCGCCAAAATGGACTGAACTGATGTACTTCGCAGGATGGCCATCGGTTGGCTTGCGTTTCAAACATGGGGCGGACGTCGATCTGTACTTGATCAAGCTGCTCGAAGCTGCTGACAAGTCAAACGGGACTTTTGCCGTGTAAGTACTCAGATCAGACCTTTGACAACGGTTGCTGACACATCTCGTCAGCTACACCCACGAGACCATGCCGGAGCGATGGCACTTCAGTCACGGACATCGGATAGCCCCCATATACATTGTGCCACATCTAGGGTGGGCGATCTCAGATCATGTGAGTACCGGTCATGCGCGAGGAGAATCATTGAAGATTGACGCCAGACGCCAACGCCGTTAGCACGAGCACGAGGTCATCCATGAGGGAGATTATCGACCAAAAGGCAACCACGGCTACGGTATGTTCGCGAATCTTCCGCGTCTCTCAGAGCGACTGACAGCAGGGTGATTCACTGAGACCTCCACATGAAATTCAATTGCTGACGTGTAGCTCAGACAATATATTTCCCGAGATGCAAGCTGTCTTCTTCGCTCATGGTCCCTTCGCCAAAGCGTTGAAAACCGCTTCGAAGGGGTTCGTTTCCGTTGACCCACCCATACTAGAAGGTGAGTTTGCCCCTCCAGGTGGACGTCGGGACGGCTCTGACCCATGCGCCTCCTTTAGGCTTTAGAAATCTGGAGATCTTCTCGCTGGTGATGAGATTACAAGGTTTGACAAAGGTCGAACCGCCACATAATGGGACATTGGGATTTTGGGATACGTATTTATCGTAGTTGGACATTTAGAAGGACGCTCGATAGCCTCTCGACGACATGGACTGCTTGCGTCGTCAAAAGCCCTGAAATCAACATTGAAAGTGTAGCGCAAACAAGGGGACTGTATCGTCTCGACGCGAGAAGACCGTTTGAAAGCAGTTGGGATACGAACATGTGAGTCACTGTCCCAGAAATAACGTCTGCATCGAAAGGATGCATCGCACTGTACATTCAAAGACTATCTTTACAGACAGTTGCACAATGTGTACGATCCGACCTTCAATTTCCTTTCATGATGTCATCTTCCCCTATGATTTCTTACCTTCTGTTCAATACCAAAAAGAAACAACAGATAAGGCGAGGCAAGGGAAGGAAGTATCCGAAATGATATTCCTCAAGAAACATATGTATACTGATGCGTTCAACTTCCAACTTTGTTACGATTGCGATGACGTCCTGCGGTGACATCTCGTAGTGACGTCTGGTTGTGCTTGCGAGGACCATGTTCTTGAAGCCCAAAACAAGCACCTAGTGTTTGGGCAAAATGAGAATACCAGTGACACTGACAGTACGATAGGATGTATGTTGCAACATGAGGTACTTTGTCTGCAAGGGTCGCAGATGCACGCAAGGACTGATATGGTGCCATTGACCCCTGTCTTCTCGTGACATAATCGACCTGCAAGATTGGGTGTGAGCGACAAAGGAAATGAGGAGGCGGGGCATCCCCTACTGTATTTCCGGCTCTCAGAGTGACTCAAGTGACTGGAAGTGTCTCCAAGCTTCGACTACATTGGGCACCCTTTCTCCTTGGCCAGATGTTTTCGAAGTAGGTGTACGTCAGATGCGTGTTCAAAGGCACCTGATTAAGTCCGGCTTCGAATATCGTGGAGACTGTACCGCCCCTCTATGGTGCCGGAAGGGGACGGGAATTTAAGTTCTTAGGCTCTCCGCCTGTTTGAGGAATGGCACCCAGCACATAGAATGTGCTCAGTGAGCCCTCAGCATATACCTGTGTGACACTGTAAGCGTAACGAATGATCGCATCCGGTGGTGGGGTGAAGGTCGCGCAGAGAAAGCAATCATCAAGCTTCACGGCCGAGCGAGGCGCGTGACCGAGGCATGTCTCGCTCTACCAAATAGATGATGCTGCATACTCGAGCTCCCTTTGTTTACTTGCCCTCCTCTGAAACCTTTCTTTGCCTCACCTCCTTACGATGTGGTGATCATCAACTCTTTGACCTCTAGCATGCCTCAGCGGCTCCCATGAGAATACTGAGGGAGTGGCACATTCCGAAAAACCGTGTGCTCCCAATCTTTACAAGTTGGAGGATGGCTCTGTCGAAAGTCCATGACAAGACTGCTCAACCCGGGCTTTTTGTCCTTTTGATTCTCCTGGTTTTTCTCCAAGGCTCTCGATAGAGTTTCGGGGTCTTTGATCGTGACAGGATCATATCGGAAGGACACCTGACTGACCACCAGATCGTCTGCCAATGAAGGGTAATTGCCACCCACCAAGAGGTGGGACACAAGCTCGGCGGTGACTGTGCTTTCTGCCGGCTCCCAACTCCACAGTCCCCGTCCATAGTCGTTGACAGAAGTTCCTCCAAAGTGCGCATTCGATTTGGTCAAAGATGTGATCTTCGCATGAGTGCGGACCACGGCAAGGGCTGTATACCCTCGTAGATCATCGGGAAACCACAGTTGTCCCTGCCGGAACGCGTCTCTCTGATGATCATAGAGAGCGGTGCTCAGCCCTTGTCTGACGGGCCTATCTGGTTCAGACAACATGTGAAGGTCAGGCTCCTGTTTGATCTCGAAATCAATATGTTTGAGACATTCCACGTAGCTCCCTTGGAGGTCGGTACCGTTCGTGATGACCCCGAACTTTTTCCGAGTCTGACAGGTCGTTCCGTCATCAGACCTGAGGGTCTCAAATTTCGTTTCAGACATGTCCATGATATGAATGATGGTCACTACCAGAATAATGCCCAGTTCGCAGATTTGTTGAATTTGATGATTTGGGAGAATAGAGCTTAATTCACTCAGCTCGTAAGCTGAGATACAGTCGCAAGTATCATCGCTCGTCATTCGATCAGAGCTTATGACCTCAGAGTTGTGTGCTCCTTTGTAGTGGTAAGTCTTCTGATGCTGTCGAGGGGTAATGCTTTGGAGCAGGCCGCAAAGGAAGAACTAAATTGAAATATGAAACAGTAAAAAAAGCAGGAAGTACAATATCCCAAAGGACTCGATATGGTCAGAAGGAAGGTTGGAAGACAGAATAGAGTGGCCAGTGAAGTTATTGAAGAGATGTCCGCAACCATGACGTCTGTTCTGAGCTTCCAAGTCTGAAATCTTTGACAGCATTCGTGGCAACGGCTTACAAGACGACAGACTTGCCCGCGACGAGTACAGGATTTACAGTATCAGTATCTTGAATCGCCCGACCCAGGGTTTGCTGTCAGCGACAAGAGTGATGTCACCCACCGGTTTCCGAACAGACTGATTTTTGGATCGTGAGTCGGGCTGGCAGTTAACGATCACGATGACGGTGGATATATATCAAAGAATGACCCAAAAGGGACTGTACCATAGAAGAAGCGAAGATGGAGGAATGATACTGCTTTGTCATAAATTGCGATCAAGTAAGATCGAGCTATAGTGTCGTGTCTCGGACGACATTGTCAAATGATGTCAACCTTGTTCGCTCTATTTTCTCGAAGGTGAGCCTTGTCGATCAAGATGATATGCACGAAAACAAAGGTGTCATGTAAGCTCTGTCGAACAAGTACCAATGCACGACCCGCAAACGTCATGTTACTCGACACTGAAATTATTCACTCTACCGCGAGTTCATAGGAGCCGGTAAATGTCACCGTTCTGTGGCCCAACAGAAATCTCAGCCCAGACCGTGTATGAAGACCACTTGAGTTCAAGGACAGTCGTTCTTGAGACAGCCACAAAGGCGACTGCATCTTCTTCTGTTCACTGAATCCCTACCGTACATGATATACACACGTAACTTGCCAGAAAGTCGTTTATGGACTGAATGACAAGGTCACCCACGAGTAATGGGGGTACATGACCACATGTCATAGATTTCCCAATCTGTTCTGATACCAGGTTCCGAGGTTTCGAAAGGATTGTCGAGCAAATCTTTGGACTGCCAGTCATTCTCCCAGCCCATTGCGGTATACTCTGTCCTCCTGAGCCATTTTTTGTATCCGGGTGTTGGCCGTGCGTCCGTCTCCTCGAGAAGGGTCGCCACATAACTGTTCCGGTCAGCATTCGTCACTTGCGAGATCCGAAACCTCATGTCTTTCCTCACGAGCGGACATCGGTGTTCGGAATCAGTCTCAAGATCGCAGATCAATTTTAGAGATACATCCTTCTCGGGTGTGGAACTTGGGACGTTGGTCGCATTGTTTGACGTTGGATCAACGATGGTAGCGTCCTTGATCTCAGCGTATGCCAAGATGAGTCTGACATCGGCGCTGGCGTACGTGGGTGTCGCAGTACCAGACCTTTCGTCGAAGTCGCTCAAGATCTTATAACGATTCGTGTCAAGATAATCACGGATAGCGTCTCGTTCATCCTTGAGAACCCAAACAGACCCAGAGCGATCGGTTGGTCCCTCTTCTTCCATTCTTTTTACCTCCTCAAGTCTCTTGTCGACTCTTTTCAGGTATTCAAGATCCCGCAAGAATCTCGGGTTGTCAGACAAGCGCCATTTGTAGGTCAATACGTCTGGCACCTCGTCTGAGAGCTGGTACCTACGCCAAGAGCCAAAATCTTTCGATTCATTCTGGGCAGAAGTCGTCGACTCCATCATGCAATGGAACAGTAAAGTATCAACGGAATCGAAGGCGCCAATGCAATGCGCTAGCGAATAATGGTCAGAATACTCCTGACTCGTGCAGCAGACCAAGAATGGACGTTGATGAGGTAGTAATAAGGAGAAAGTAGCCGCCCTGGAATACCGTAGGGACTTGCTTTATACTGGAGGCTACAAGATTGGCATCTTGGACTATAATGGGCAATGACGTGCGAGGGCAACTGAAAGGCCTTCCAGAAGGCAAAGAGACTTGAGGATGATGACATCCCTGGGAGAGATTGAAAGGGTATTTGGGACGGCACAAGAGTTGACGCAGAAATCCTTGAAAGGACAGCGTAATTGAAAACAGTTTAACTTACATGAAACACGTCTCACAGCCAAAAAAAAGCAACCAGCGAAAGGATACTTCGAACTCATAAAGGGTTTCCTAGGAGGAAGTGGATATGCCGTGGCAACGTCATGTGCATGCAAGAAGACGTGAGAAAAACGCAGTGATTGACAATGGCATTTGATTTCTGTTTCTGACCTCTCTCAGAGTGACTGAGGGGTACCACCGTGCTTCTGCTATTTTAGGCTTTCTCCTGCTATGACGATGCTTCTGATATTTGGCGATGAAGCTTACAGTTGCTTCTATCTCAACAAAACGCAACGACCATGCTGTAGCTGCGATAAGCTGTTGTGCGGACAATGGGCACCATCATGTCATGACGGGCCATTCCGCCACGACCAGTGCATCGCTACGTACTGTAAACCCTCTCAATATCATCGACATCTTCGATATTTTCGAGCATACACTCGATATAGCTGAACGATAGGAGCAGGGGGAGGTTGATCGATGCTCTACTCGTTCTGGTGGATGGAGGTACAGCGTATATATACATGACTCAGCTCTCGTCGTTTGACTTAGACTCAAACCGCTAAGAGATGCAAGATAGTGCGAAGCAAGCTGGTTTTTGTTCTTCATCCCCGGTGATTACCTCGACTCATTGTTGCCCTCCATACCGGTGTATCGAGTGCGTTGCGCAGCGATGGACGAACAATTTGAGCCAATCAACTCACACTCAGACCTAATGGTACGAAGATCTTTCTGTGGTGGCTAAAAGGCCACAGATAAGAACAAAGAGTTCGAACAGATAAAGAGGACCGTGGGGACGAAAATAGAGAATTGCTTCTAGTTAAATACACGAGATCTCACCAGGACTTGGCACACGGATAAAGATTAGCTGAAGAGCTGCAGACATCCTTGCGAGTCTCAAGTATCATCATATGCTGTCACTGACAACATCTTATGGATGACAGCAGACTTGAGAAGTATGAAGCCTAGACTGAGAGAAACCAAAAAGAAGCGATTATAAGGGGGGTGAGTTGTTTGCGGCATGGAAGGCCTCAGAAACAGCACCCGGCTGCCTTCGAGTTGTGAAGGTTGGGAAGACCACAAGATCGATGGAAGCAGAATATACAGAGCAACGTCTCACTGAAGGGTACGAACAGTCTTTGCAAAACGGAGAGGCTAGCTCCGGCTTGTGCGACCTGACTAGCGCAACAGGATGTCAAACGAGGTAAGTTGATGTCAGGGCATGTCCCTAACCCACAATGATGTCAGTTGATGTATGCCTCCTCTGTTCCGGTACTCTGTACATTCTGTAGAATGGAAGACTGCCAAATCGCGATTCTAATTTCTCCTTCAGCGGACGTTGGGGATGAGCTTGATGTGCTCGGTCATGTAGGGCCACATTCGTCAGGTTTGTCATATATCAAACCGTCTGCCACATGTGCTTGTCCATCAATCATTGACCACCTACACCAGATTAGCGTTCTTTCTGGCCATGCTTCGTGGGTCGATTCTCAACGAGTCGCTCACTACTGTACTATGCTTCTGACGAAAAGACCGAAGCAGACAGTGGGGGAACATCCGGTAGTGCTCAGTGACGTCTCCTTTCTTCTATGATATCCGCCCTGCGCCCTTTTGGCGATGATGGTACACTTGTCACCCTTTGAAGATACCGTTAGACAAGATGACGACTTTGAAACCTCGAAAAGGTCTCACGGGCGGCGGTTGCTCGTGGAGTGCCAATTACTGTCAATTGAGGATACGTATCATGCAGCCGGATCCTCTTACAAAATCCCTACACTAAATCATACCTTAAACCCGACCTCTTGATTATATGCTTCTCTTTATCGACTGCGCTGTAGTCGACATCTGGCTATTTTATCTGACTGATGCATGTGCTTGAAAATGAACCGCCCACAGTATAGCTCCGCGCTCTTTCACTTCCATTAGTCAGCTTTGCCCTTTTTCTCAGTTGCTCCACCTCTCTGATGTCCCCGGCATGATTCTTTTAAAGTCAGCAACCTTGGTGTTTCCTGCACGATACGGATTCTCCTCAGTACGGGGGTAGTACTCGAAGGTGGCTTCGCTCTCCACGAGCTCTTGTCCTCCCTGTATGTGCCCTGTTGCATACGTGGGAGAGGAGCTCAAAATACTGGATTCCAGACGAGCTGTGACGGTTATCACTGGCTGGCCGTCTTTCTGACCAAGCATCAAATGAGTGATTCTCGCTCTGCTTCGAACTCCCCAGAGGTTGTGCGAGTCCCCAAATAAGTAGGGAACGAAAGCTGTCCTCTGGTAAGAGCGGCTATCTGGTGTTCGTGAAGAGCTCGACTGATCCACTGCTCATCATAAACGGTAAAGGTAGAAGGGTTGTAATTTGATATGATCGGTTGGGATCCCAATCCGAATCCGATGTTATTTAGAGAGTGAATGTAGCACTCTGCAAGCTCACCACTGTCCTGGACTGGACGATCGGTTTTGGTGATCTGACATACACTCCCTTCACTGAACATATCGACCTTGTAGTTGAATCTGCTCATCTTACAGTGGACCTATTTGTGGAAGACCCTTGGGGAAGTCAGGTTGGTAGTGGTGTTGGTGAGTGCGCTGAAACACAGTTTTTGTCCATCTGTTGCAGATTCTTATATTCAAGATCCTCAAATACTACTCCTCAAATACTACAATCAAAGTCACAAGGCATCTTCTGAGGTACGTCATTGAACATGTCAACCTTTGATCTCAGAGCAACAGCCCCTCGATTGTCAATGTCATCGAAGGGGGCACGAAGGGACGCGATTGTGCTAAAAGTGCAGCACAAAGGAATTATGAAGGGTTGAGATTTTCGTGTCTCGCAGGATGACAACGGATGTTCTAGCTATATAACGTATCTGACTGTCCCGGGTCAGATGATGTCAAGTGACGTTGTCGAATCAAGTCGCCTCAGCCCCCCGCCCCTCCTTTTTCAGTAGGCTCAGGGAGCCAGTAGCGCTTGCCAGTGGTATTAATAATACAGGCGTCTTTCCTAAAAGATATATCAGTTATGCCAAACATAGTTAACTTACCGACTTGAGGCTGGAACATAGCTGCTATGTAGGTGCTGCGAAGCATCCTGACGTTGTGAGCCGCTTCGACCTGAACAGATGCAAGATGTTGCATTCTATACGCATGAAAGTGTTCGGTATGAGTGCACCACCAATACACAGCGACTGGCGAGGGACTTCCGTCTAGCAAGCGATGTCTACGTCCTGCACCGTCCCGAGGCCGTCGAGACCTGATTGTGTTGCCACTCTGACGCACGTGCCTTTTCGCCACTTTTTACGTTGAAACAGCATCCTCTTCAATTGCACGTCAACCAATGGCTTGGCATCTCTATCTCTTCTCATTTCTCTTTGACCACCGTCCCTCTTGATAATCGTGAAGAGAACCACCGTCGCCGATGGGATGAGCTCCATCACTCACGATCTTCCCTCCCTCCCATCCACATCACGGAATCACCAATTCTCTGTATCTACCTTACACCAACCCGACCCTCCCCTATCGACCCTCGCTTTGCCCCGTCTGGGGCTTAAGGGGTCATTCGCCAATCTCGCTCGACTGGTTGGGTTCACAAAGTTCTACGCGGACGAGGTGCGATGCGACGGGGAGAGAAGCACGGATCATGACGAGGATATAGACGACGCTGATGAAGATGCGGATGAAGAAGGACTGCTATGGGATGCTCAGGTGAGTTTGGCGGGATCTCTAGTAATGACGTATCGATGCGTCTCTTCGAATGTACCATGAACGTCTTGTGCTGATATGGACTCATATCTAAGACTGCTTTGATCGCCCACCACACCGACCTCGCTATCAAGCTGTACACTCAGGCAGCTCTTCCTCCTCATCGTTCGGCTGCAGCTTGTCTCGCTCTCGGTAATTTTCTGATACGCGGATCTGGTTATGATCGTGACGAATCACCATCCTCCCCTGCTGAGCCCCCTCTCTATGATCGGAAGGGTAAAGGCAAGTCTAATGACAGTGTCGCGGAGACGGAGTCGCCGACACCAGTCACTTCTCGGTTCTTCACCCGACTGTTCGGATCTCCTTTACCCAACCCATCTATTGCTCAAATCGTCTCCCCTCCTCTTACGACGCCTTCCGAAAGACGAAGAATCGATCTAGTCTCATCTGGATGGGAAATACCGAAGGAGGGCAAAAGGGCTGTGAGGGATGTGAAGGGCATGGGAGTCGCTGGAGGGTGGTTCGTGTTAGGATTAGGATGGCTGGTTCACGAACAGCTGGAAAGGGAACACAGAGGTCGTCAGAATGGCTTCGACAGCAGTTTCTTCATCCCTCAATGTACTGAAATCTCCATTGACTCAATCGATGCCGGTGATGGAGAGATTCTTTCGTTCGATCCAAAAAGGAGAAAGCGGAACACTTCTTCAATGCAGACCTCACAACCGCCTGAGACAGATCTATCAAACTCCACATCAACCTTGTCATCCGAAACCTCCAACTCTACGATCACTCTCGCCGCAATGAGAGCAGGAGGATCAGGATCCGGGTTTACGGAGGAGTCATCGATGGTGAAAACGCCAAGTGTGGATGAGTCATTCAATCCATACAGCGGACAAACTTTTGCAATGAAAGAAGAAGAACAGTGTTTGAAAACAATAGTGAGCCTCGTTTGTCACCATCTCCCAGCTTTTTACTGAATGGCCACGCGCAGTCTGAATTGCTTCAACCACTCCTGCAGCTCTACCGCCATGGTCATATACAACCTCAAGACCCTGTTGCTCTCCCACCGATCCCTCTTCAGCAGTTACCTCCCATCCTTCGACCCAAAAATGAAAATCAGAAGGGCAGAAATGTATGGCATTTGGGCAAAGCAGTAGCTGAAAGCATGGCAAATTTGGGATGCTTGCAAGGGGATCCTACTAGATCGTTCAAGGACGTGAAAGAGGTGGAGCGGACACGTGTTGCGATAAAGATCATGGGCAACTACCTAGTAAGAAATTCCTGGCCCTGAGTTATAGGCGTTCGACTGACGGAGTGACATAGCTCGGCACGACGTCTGCCGATAACGAAGCCGAGACTTTCTTCCGCACTGTCTCGTCATACTCCCCTCTCGGTCTTGACGTGGCCGACGACCTCATTTTACAAGCGGCAAAGCGGCTGAATATTCTCACTAGCACTCCAGAGGAAGATCAGGCTGGGTTATCAGCCGAGTTCCCTTTCCCGGCTGTCACTCCTGCTCGACGCTCACTAAATGTGAATAAACGCTCTCAGACCGTCAGTCGGTCTCCTAAAGAACGACAGCTGTCACATCGAAATCGGCAGCCTTCTGTTTCGTCGGTGAGCTCTACCTTATCGGCCCCAAAGATTCTCTCGACGCCAATCAAATCATCGCCATCCGTTGCCTCTCTGACTACCTTGTCGGAGGATGGAACGAGTCCCGACAAGGCCGGTCCCGAAGATGAGCAGGCACTGTCGACTCTGCGACGCGTTCACGCTCGGCTCAAGATGGAAACCTCGCCCTCTCCGCAACAGGAATCGCGATGGCCGTTCACACATGCATGGCGGATGTCTACTCCACCTCGTACCGTCGTGGATGTCAACGGAAATCCTTGTCAACCCGCTGCATCTTATGGCTCCGAAATCACAATTAAGCCTGTTCGACGAGCCTCTACCACCGAAATCGAGGACGGCCGCGCAGCTGAATCTCAATTCACTGTTGTGTCTTCATCGCCGGCTGACACCCTTCGGCCTGTCGCTTCGACTCCACATTTCGGCTCGCTTGGTGCAAGCATGGCCCATGAGAAGCCCTTCACAGCTGCATCAACTCCTATTCGGAAGTTGCCGTTCGAGCCAGCAGAAGCGGTAGCGCCTATTGACCCTGCTCTTGCAGCTGCGGAAATGTCGAGCGCTCTAACGAAGCATGTGACCTGTGGAGTGTGTGGTGTCAAGGGCGTCAACTTCCCCGAGTGCAGGAAGTGTGGTCTGACTTTCTGCTCGCGATCATGTCGCGTTGATGAGGATAAGGCAGGCAATGGAAAGAAGTGAGCTTTTATCTCTTTCAAGCGACTGGCACTAAGCTCACGACTTCCCTTTTCCTTGTAGACATATATGTGGGATGTGGGAATCTCAAAGATTGTTAGCGGTGCCTACTTTCACGACGAGACGGCCAAGCCAACATATGGCAATTCGATCTGTCTCGCCGGCCAGAGCTACCAGGGTTCACTGAGCATGAGTCGGAGGAGGAATCAATCGGTTTAGGTGGGACACTTTCTGCTATACACGCATCGGCGAAATCAGTCTGTAGCTTGGACGGGAATTTGGTCTTGTAGCTACTTTAGCATTTGGTTGTATTTTACGAGTAGTTTTGCCATGGCACACACGATGACAACATACCTGCTGGAAATCTTCCACGTCACAGAATCTTTGCTTCCACTTCTCACACCACTGCTGTCATCCGTTTGTGCGACCCTGCCTTGGTTTCGAGCATCAAAAACCAAGAACCACACAGATCACGGACCAGCTGCGACCCGTCAGTGCTTTAACAGTGATACCTACGCCAAGATGTCGATATCCGAAGTCACCTTCAACGCGTTGAAGGACATGGGCATCGAGCCGGTTTTAGCTCGGGAAGCAGCGTCAAGGTATCATTCGGTAGAACCGGCTGTCAATTGGTGTTTTGGAGATGGAGCAAATGTGAGTAGATTTGGCTAGATTATGGCCATCGGACAGGGGTGAAGAAAGAAATGCGGTGGGCTGAAAAGACACTAGCCGATATGAAGAGTGCAGGATGGGGCAGATCCAGACAAGCACGCAACGGACCATGGCAGCTGACACACTCTGATGACATGACAGTGGCAACCAGAAGTTCCTCAGCCTGAAGCCATGCCGATACAGCACGCTTGGAGACCACAGGCAACACAAGGGACATCAGGTGAGCTGGATCTTTACGCTTGTCCTGATCCCATCAGCTTATCAAAACGGACTTTTCTGTCCACACCAGTCGAGCATCGCGAAGTTCTCGACGCAGACGACGATTCCACCTTATCCTCCTATCCCCCTACTCCTTCGACGCAACCTCCACCTCCCAAGACCACTACTCTTGGATCCAACAACCCATTCCGACAGGATGTGACAGCCGCACCCCCACCTCCATACCCCGCTCGACCTCTTCAAGGACAATCATCTTTGACACCTACACTCATCGATGATGATGACGAAGACGAAGAATTGAGAAAGGCCATCGCTCTATCCCAAGCGGAATCTGTCCCCTCATCATCCGTCTTACCAGTTCCAGTCCCAGATCCGACAGCTGAAGTGACTGTCACGGCAGTCGAGGACGACGGGATGAGATGGGACATAACAGATTTCGATGAAAATGAAAAACGACAAGAGAGAGAAAGGAGTGTGCGAGCAACGGGTGTACCACCTCCCAGTCCCGAAGGTGAAGTCAATGACGAAGGGGAGGTTATGCAAACTCTATTTGGACCTAGTGAAAAGAACGACGTTGAAGGGAAAATGGCCCTTGTTCCCGCGGGACAGGTGAGTCCACCTCGACTCGCATCCAACGGACGAATGTGTTCGAGTACGGTTGCACAACAATGAGCTAACCTGTCGATACACCGCAGAATAACTCGTTGTCAAAAGAGGATGCCGACATGAACAGAGCGATCCAGGAGTCCCTTATGACAGCGAGTTTCCACTCGGCTTCGGCGATCCGAGATGCGGACAAGCCTGTTCCTGTCAAAAGACAAGAAGGAGCGTGAGTGCCAACCACGAATGATTCGATCCCCCTCCAATATGCTTGATTTATCTTCAGTCCAACAAGCAACGTCTGTTTTCTCCGTTCGATGATGAATCTGACGTTTTCCGCTCAATAGCCCTGTCGCCCTGTTCTCCCAATCAGGTCAATCCTCGTACGCCACCAATCTCGTTCAGGCCATGTGCGCCGTTCCTCAACTGCGTGAGGCTGTCCATACTGCCCTCGCGCAAGGCAACAGTCTGTCAAGGAGTGAGTGAGCACCCCGACACCAAATGAAGCCCGCAACTGATCCTTGGATAGAGGGAGAAGTCATCGCTGGTCTGTTCAAAGAGGTGGAGGAGGATCCTTTGAGTTTCGTCGAAGTGGATGAGCCTCTGAAGGATTTGAGAGACGGTTATGAGAGGTATCAACTGCCTCCGAACGAGCCCGCCAGGGGTGAGTCATATGTGTTTGACGAGACAGAGGGGCTGCTGAGGTCGATTTTACCCAGAATTTCACTCTACTTTCGAGAAAGAGATATTGGATATCTGTACCGGCGATATAGGTAGTTACGAGGTCTCAGAATCAGATTTAGAACGATTCCGAGCGCCGTACAGAAGGTGAGCCCCGACACTTTGATTCACGTGCTATCTAGCGCTTACTACTCTGCGGTCAATTCCAGACTTTTCAACACCCTCATACAACGAGATCCGCCCCATCCTCCTGCGACGCACGTCAACTTTCGCCGTCGAGCCGGACTCCCGAATGATGTGTACAGCCATCTCGCAGAGATACTGTGGGGGGCCGACGCTCCGAATCAGAGTATCAACGAGCTGAGTGACGTTCTCACCGTGATGCTGGGATGGACACCTGGATCTGCAAGAGAGATATGGCAGCTGGAAGAGACTGTCGTACTGGGTGAGTCGGGGACCATATTGCAAGGAATAGCAGAAGGCTGATTGAGTCGATCACGAAGACCGCTTTATGACGAGTAACGCAGCGTATGCAGCCCAAAAGAGGGCTATGCAGTCCGTCTCTGCCGGAAATGTGCGCAGAACGCAAGAAAAGATCGACCAATTGTCCTTGCATAATGTACGTCCTGCTGTTCGAGACAAGGGTATCTTTTCCTGATGAACCATTTTGCAGGGACACAATTTTCAAGATAGTATAGCGACGTGAGCTTGCCATCTATCAGCACAGTGACAAGCTGACATTGAGCCCGCAGGCTAATCGAACACTTTGAAACGAGCCCTCCGAGCGACGATGCAATGCAGGCAGAGTCAAGGAGAGAGATGAAAGAGAAGGTTGGTGATCTGAAATCAACCTAAGGTGGCAAGATTGACTGGGCTTTCTGCTCGACAGCTCGAACAAACGCTAAAAGTCCTCAAAGCGAAGGTCGCCGAGCTCAAGATGGAGCTAGAGGAGGAGAACAAAGCGGCGACAGGAAGCGTGTTTGAGACGGACGATCCTGCTTTGAAACAGCATGTGGTGAGTTTGAAGTCGCAATCGTCTGCCAGTATATCTCAACTGTGTCGTCTCAGAGCTGACATTAATGACCTCTGTTTGATTCAGTACACACTTCGAGCTGTATTGTTTCATGACGGCGCGCTGGTTGGCGCTAATCACTTGTATATGTATGTAAAGGGCGATGATGGTAGATGGTGGAAGATGCAGGAGCACGAGGTTACTCAGGTGGGTGCCTTCTCTGGCGGCGGAGTGACAAGCATATGATTAACCGCGAATGCATAGGTCGAATGGGAGACTATAGCCAGTGACAAAACAGGATTGTGGATGGATGGAGGACCATATGTTGTGAGTGACTTTGGCGTAAAAAGGCAGTGTGCAAGAAATCGTGCACTGATAAGTCCCTCTGGTAGCTTGTGTATTCGAGGGAAGGCCTCAGACCAGTCTCGCCGGCCGAGTCTCCGGTAGCTCAGACTGCAGTCGCAGAAACTGAGTCGGAAGGCGCGAAGATCGTGTCAGAAGGGGATCTCATCGATGTCACTATGGATGAGACTCGGGCGCCGATAGATCTGTTGACGGGAACCGAGGAGACGATGGGAGCGGCTAATGAAGTGAAGAGGAAATCGCTGGATGTGTCCGGTGATAGCGGCAGTGGAGAAGTAGTGAAGCAGGACAATGACGAGCCTATGCTTTTATGAGTCGTGGAAGACGCACAAATTGGAGATCTAAAGATAGCATCAGCTGTATCATGTATCGAGTCCATGTCATCGTCGGAAGCATTTTGTCACGAAACAGAAGGAATACACACAGTATCCTCGTCACACGAACGGGATTCCTTCAGACCTCCGTACCGGTCGTTTCATCATTCTCCGTTCGCTAGCATTTGGAAAAGGGGATGTCCAAGGATCCTGTACGGACTGTACTGCCGAAGAAGTACAAGAGCTTACTTCGGGTGAACTCAGCTCGGTATACGTTGTTTAGGGAAAAGGAAGCGACTATTTTGGGAACACAAGTGGGCTTCCTTCGGGATCTCCGTTATCCCTTCGTCATTCGCCAGCAATTGAAGCAAGTGCTAGGAGTAACCTGCCCAAAACGTTGGCTACATGTAGATGTGTGAAGAGACAATTCGTGCGGGAAAGATAGACACTATCGTCAAGAACGAGCTTCGGGGAACTCCTTCGGTCTCTCCGTTCACGTTGACTACAGCAGTATCATCTTCCGTCAATCGCTAGGAGATGGGGAATACCTCCGAAACAAAAGAAAAGCCTTGCCTATTTATGGCTGCGACATTCAGTCAACTCGGCCTGGATGTGCTGTGCAAGCCGAGATACGCTGTGGACCAGGTTGACTCAACCCATCTTCCACTGGACTCTACTGTATAAAAGGGCAGACTGTCATGTACATATCGAATACTGTGCTCCACAGTGTTATCGGCAAGCCGCATGCCTTCCTCAGCACAGCTTGACATAATGCCTACTGTCTTACTCACTGGGATCACCGGTTTCGTGAGTTGATCATTCCATCCTTCTATTATCATCCTCTCCCGTCTACTGTTTCTGTCCCACATGACTGCCTTCCACCTCACAGTCTCCTGTTTCTTCGCCCTTTCCATCAGACAGACTGACATTGGACTCCACAAACGAAGCTCGCTACCCATGTGGCTCTCGTCTTCTTGAGAAACGGCTGGACCGTCCGCGGTACCCTTCGAGACGATACCAAGAAATCTGCGGTTCTAGCTGTTCCCGAATATGCACCCTACATCGCGAACGGCAAGCTCGAGCTCGTCATCACCGGTCCTTTGGACAAGAGCGATTACACAGTCGCTGTGAAAGGTGTGGATGCTGTCGTGCATACCTCTGCGCCTTTCGAGTACAGGGAGGATGAATTCAGGGAGAGACATCTGGCTCCCGCTGTGAAAGGGACCACGGACTTGCTGGAAGCTGCGGCATCGGAAGAGAGTATCAAAGCGGTCGTCTGCACAGGTAGTCATGGTCAGTAAAGCAAACATCAGCTTCCTTCTCGGAGCTGACATTGAGATCTCAGGAGCTATCGGATACCACATCACTCACCCGAGCCAACAGAAGGGCATGGTCTTCGATGAGAACAACTGGAATCATTGGATTTTGGAACAGTTGGATGAGATCGTCCAGAATCAGTCTGCGGGGTGAGTCTCACTCCTCCTCCCTTTCTCAGAATTACCAGCAACCATGCCAAAATCAGCCGCGACTTATCGCTGACAAGAGGGATCATAAAGTGACAACCCGTACGGCATTGCGGCGCTCTTCTACATGGGAGCAAAGAAATATGCCGAACTAGCTGCATGGGATGCCCAAAAGGCTGCCACAGAGAAGGGAGCCAAGTGGAGTCTGGCATTTGTTATCCCTTGTATGCTATTTGGTCCACCTAGTAAGTGCCCACTGGCTGTATCGACCGTCGGGGAAGTCCCTCTAGCGATGACAGCCAGGTGTAATCCTGTGGGCAACGGAGAGCTGATATCGATCCCAGTCCAACCGCTCAGCTCTTTGTCCTATGGTGGCTTGTCCACCATGCTGCAATGGGCCCTTACCAAGGGCAAAGACGCTCCTATCATGGAGACGCTCTTCCCTTACTACGTTGACGTGAGTATGGATGTATCCACATACTCTAGTTCCGGCGACAGCTCTGACCGTTGTCTGTTTTCCTCGTGTACACAGGTCCGCGATGCCGCTGAAGCTCACTACCAGGCTGTGGTCAAACAAGCTCAAGGTCGATTCCTTCTTGCAGCAGGTCGTAAGTTGGATCCCTGGACCTCAGCCTTACGTCGGATCTCTGCTACTACAGAGCACATCTGTGTCACTCACTTGACTGACATTGTCATTGGTGTCAGCCTACGACTTCCAGGAAATCGCAGATATGCTACGTGGACAGTTTCCCGAACAGAAAGACAGGTTCCCCGTGGGTACACCTGGGAAATACATGTACAAGGATCCGGGAACATACACTCTCAAGGTCGATAAGAGTGTCAAGGAGCTCGGTACCGAGTGTGAGTACTGTATCATGCGATGAATCGGATCGTTGGACCAGAATATACCTGATCGATGATTTTTGACGGTGCAGATCGTCCTAAAGAGGAGACCGTCAAGGATGCCTACACTCGGCTGTTCGAGCTTGAGAAACAGGGCCTAGAGTGATCGTACGAGTACTGTACTCTGTACTCCGTCCTTTTACTCTGTACTCCGTTCTTTTACAGTGGCCTGTCTGTACAGGCGAGTGGCCAGAGATGTCACTATGTCATGATTGAATCGTGGTATCTGATGCGGCCCAATGGCCCGCACTGTGAGATCGCATGATTTGGCCGAGGACCAAGTGGTATTCAGATCATGACCAATAATCACTGGACCTTCTGAAACGAAGCAGCCTTCAACCTTCTATAGCGGGGGACTCGGAAGTCGGTTAACCTCATGTCCTGGATATAGAATGATCCCCTTCGCTTGGCGGTATCGTCACTACGAATATCACACTAGGCAACACACACGGAAGCGACGGTGGACAACCTCCACTCTGTCGGATCTTCGTGCTGTCCGACTCACCCTCCCGTCTGACCGACCAGAAGCAAATTTGCGGGATCACTAGGGGCCACCACAACCTTTCATCTTGCCCGTGGGTCATCGGCTCCTCGTCCTGCTCAGAAACTACGGGGATTCACCCTCAGCTCAGGTATGAAGCGAGACATCCAACCCTGTGTCTCCAGGATGATGTGCGCGTGTGAAATTGGTAAGTTGATCGAGCTAGATGGTCTGAGACTGTCCACACAAGTCACCATATACAAGTCAAGACAGCCGCAGTCTTTTGATTCTCGGTGAATTCGCGTCGGTCAATGATATCGTCCTGAAAACTCAAAGTTCGGATTCTCGAGGCCCGAATTCTCACAATTACCAGTACTCGAGTACTCAGTACTGTCCTTCCCAAGCACCATCCGCAGGGGCAGTTTTACTAGTGTAACTTACAGATAGCTCTGGGTCTCAATGCTAGGCAAGGGCAAGCCCATTCTCGGGACCAATCAGGGATAGGGTCGAAAGGTTTTCTCTCTTGCACGAGCACACCGTCCAGAGCCACCCTGAGGTGGACAGTAACGTTACCGGCGGCAAAGTCTCAACTGGAATGACGAAGGGGGCTTTCTTCCTCTCGTCTCAAGTGTAAGACCTGACAAGAATAAAAAGGAAAAAATTAAAAACAAAACCAAAGAAATGACCGCGATGGGTAACGGTTGCCACCGATTTCCCTTCTTTGTTCTCGGTTAGAATCAGGATCTGGTACTTGTTGACATGACGACTACGAGTACTTAGTTAGTACTGGTGGTGACCGACTCTTTGTCCCGGGGGGAAGGAGAGAGGGGGACCAGAGTGGAGATTGAGATCCCCCCTTTTCCTCCAAGGTTGAGAATCTGTGAGAGTGTCGGTCAAGGACATACCTTTCTGTTTCTCTGAGGAAGAATTGATGTGGGTCGATTCTGGATCAGAGAATTGATACTGCAGATATTAACGATTCATCATACCATTTTCTGTATCTTCCTTCCCGTGTTGATTACCATTTCTTGCGTCTGTTTTCTCTTGGACCACCTATACACGCAACAAAATGGTAGCAGCAATTTCTGGCGGTGGTGGTGGACTCAGTAGCTATGGCGATTGGTTCAAGAAGGAATATCGACGACCTATCCTGTTTTGCGCGTTAATCGCCATCGCTCCTGTCGCCTACGGTTACGATGGAACTTACTTCACTTCTTTGTTAGAGACTCCCGTGTTCAGTGAGTGCAAAATACATCTCGTAGTAGTGAAGCGCCGCGAAGAAATGGCAGCGAAGCAAGCTAGTCGAGCATGGCTGACCGTGTATCGCGCTTTCATCTACTTAGTCCGTCAATTCGGTGACACAGATGCCAACGGTAGATCATCCATCTCAAGTAGTGACCAATCCCTTTGGGTCTCAATCATTCAAGTCGGTGAAGTTTTCGGTTCTCTCGCAGCTGGACCAATCGGGTGAGCACAACATCAAACTTCACTTGTCGAAAGTCGCAGTGAGCTGACTCCTTTCCCTCAGTGACTGGTCCGGCCGAAAAGGTGGTATCGCTTGCGCCATCACTCTCTTGGCTATCGGAGTCATCCTTCAGATGCTCGTTGTCGGTAGCGGAGCGTGAGTGACGCGTTGCCATCGAACTGTAATCGTCGTATTGATCTCTTTACCAGCCTGATCACTGTTGGTCGAGTCATTGCTGGTGGTGGTATCGGTATCATTTCCAACGCGTAAGCCCAACTTTTCTTTCAGTCTGAACCAAGACTGAATTTCGTCCGTCACAGCGCTCCTCTCTACCTCTCCGAGATCCCTCCCATGGAAATTCGAGGTGCCTGTGTGTCCAGTTGGCAACTCATGCTGGCCATTGGTCAAGTCATCGGTGCTTGTGTCGGTCTTGGTTCTCACAACCTGTCCAATACCGCGTAAGTCATAATCACCTACCTATTCGCCGCATTTTATCTCAGCTGACGTCTCGTCTGCAGCTCGTGGCGTATCCCTATCGGTATCAACCTCGTTTGGGTCGTCCTTCTCGTCGGTGTTTTGTTCATAGTACCCGAATCTCGTAAGTCGAAGTGCTCCCTTCCCAACGTGACCGCACAGGTGCGCTGACCTTTCCATCCAGCTCGTTGGTTGCTTTACAAGGGCAAGCCTGAAAAGGCTGAACGAGCTTTGTTCAAGATCCATGGTGGTTCCGATTATAAGGAGATCCTAGTCCAAGAACAACTGGCTATCCTCAATAAGTCTCGAGAGGAAGAGGCAGAAGCCTCCAGTTCCGTCTCTCGATGGAGCGATTTGTGGAGTGAGTCCACACCCCCTTGTTCTGGTGGTGAACAGCGTGCAGACACTCTGACAAAATTCGCTTCGATCCTCAGGAAACCCCGTCGAGCGAAGAAAGTTCATCGCTACCGTCGGAATCTTGGTTTCTCAACAGATTTCGGGTGTCCAATTCATCTTCTCTTACACTACCACTTTCTTCACCCTGGTCGGGCTGCAAGATACATTCATCATCACTGTGAGTGGTAACACCGTCATAAGCACGGAATTCGCCCTGATAGCATATTTCAGATCATCGTCGACTGTATCGAAGTCCTTGGTGTGCTTGCCAGTTTCTTTGTCGTCAACAGGTTCGGTCGACGACCTCTCCTTCTCTACACGTGAGTTCAAACAAGGTTTTCATTCGAGTCAATTATAGTCTAAGTGCTGACATCACACGCAGCGGTATCTTCATGTTCTTCACCCTGTTGGTTGTTGGAGCCCTTGGTGCGGTTGCCGGCCAAGGCGACAGGTTCGAGCCATACCTCGCCGATCACCCTTCGTTTGGAAAAGCCGTCGCTGCGATGATTTGTCTTTATGGTGTGTTCAGAAGAATCTATCATTGTCCTTGAAATTGCAGCTGATCCTCATTACGATATAGTGTTCGCTTTCAACGTCGCATGGGGTCCATTGGCTTGGGTTGTGTAAGTGAGAGTTTGACCACATTTGTCAGTACATGCTGACAGTCCTGCAGCGCCGCCGAAATGTCCACTGGTCGAAACCGACAGAAGCACCTGTCCATCGGTACAGCCATGTTCTGGATCTCCGCTTTCGTCGTCACTTTCACTCTCCCCTACCTCTTCCAGCCTTCTGAAGCCGGCCTTGGTCCTATGATTGGTTTCGTGAGTTGAAGCTTACCCTCGACTCTTTGCCGGTCTGGATATTGACGGTCGGCCGTTCTCAGATCTACGCTGTCGGTGGAGCTGCTTCTGTTGCCTTTGTGTACTTTGTCATCCCAGAGACCCACGGTCGTACCCTCGAGGAGATCAAGTAAGTGGTTGCTCTGTCAGCAACGTCTACTAGCTAATACTGATACTGTCTGTTTCAGCTTCATGATGGAGGCCAGGATTCCCACTCGTCAATGGAAGAACTACGATCTCGCTACTGTCGTTGCCAAGGACGAGAAGAAGGGCAGTCGATTCGCGGGTACAACGGAGCACGTCGAGGGATCAGGTGCTGGCGGTGCTGCAGGAGGAGAGGAACGACCCAGACAGAGGAGATTCCTAAGTCACTTCCAACCGAAAGAAGTGGCTGCTGCGGCCGAGTCACCTTAGGAGCCGTGAGATGCTCTGATAAGCTGTATCCATGCTGCAAGGTCTTTGGGTCACACCTTCTATAGATACATAGATGATACATTGATTTCAATGCATTCTTAGATCGTCACTCGCGATAACCCTTTCTGTGACTTATGCACATGTTGGCTCCCCCTCGGAGCCACATCCTCTTTCGACTGCGGAGTTATCCTGATAACGTCAGTCCACGGGGTGCCGACAACGTATCCGTCAAAAGAAAGGTGAAGATGCATGTGAACAGGAGATATAAAGAATGCACATGTGTTCGATTCCTTTTCATCCTTTCATCTCCATCGATCTGAACACGCTATCCATCTGACCTGTTCGGTTCAAAGACTCTCAACAGAACACCCAACCAAGGTCAGTCATCGCAGCCAAACAGCGAAACAAAACGTTGCGATGCGAGGCAAGATCAAACCCGCTGTATCCGCTTCAACAGACGACGACATCTGATTCTGGCTTTTACTTGCTTGTTTGCTACTTTCACCATCTCTTATCCTCTCAACGCAGAGAGATACAGAAGATGAAGAGTCTTTTGATTTCATGATCATCTCTTGATCATGAGAGAAAGAGAGCGACACGGGTGCCTGGTCTACAAATGGTTGAACAAAGTCAAACCTCTTTGATCTTCTTTGCATCGTCTGCTCCAACCCTCTCCCCTCCCTCTCTAGAGGAGTGTGGGCGGTTGTGAGTTGATCGTGCAAAGCGGACATTGAGGAATGACATTTGTTCTATACTATTTTGTGAGACCTGTGCTGAGATCATACCGTCTGAAGCGGATCAGGGTAATGCCTGCGTCGCAAGTTGCTTTTCTTTCCATTGTCGTGTGCTCACCATGTCGTAGAACATTAAGGATCATGTCGGATTGGCATACGATGTGAGTAACAGTTGCAAGATCTCAGTGCTTGTTCTAGGTGTGACAATTGTGGACAAGGTCTGATGTGGGTGGTATTCCCTCACAGACCCAACGCTTCCGATCATCTAAAATGGTACCAGAACAAGGGGCAGATGGAGCTCAACTTGTGAGTAGTACTGCAACAACATGTGTGACTCTCTTGGCCAGACGCTTACGAAGTGGGGTGCAGCTTTCTGAGTATCATCTTTATCGGAATGGTTCTCAATGGATGTATGTCGAAGTCATTTCCAATGTGCTGGAGAAGATCCCAACTCATGTTTCCCTTAGACGATGGCTCTCTCGTCTCTGGTCTGCAAGCTTCCGAGGCTTGGCAAGCCGATCTCGACTATCCCGATGGTGTACGACTCGGTCTTCTCAATGCTGTTGGTAACATCGCGGGATTAGTCGTTGGTCCTCTCATCACCTACATCGATGAGACTCATGGAAGACGATGGGGCATCCGATGTGAGTGTGACGGCTATTCTCCATACTTAGATCCTGTATCGAAGCTGACATCAAAGTGTCTAGTCTATGGTGTCACTATACTTATTGGTTCGGTCATCGGTACTATCGCTGGTGTTTCCGGTGCCAGTGGTTACGGTCGTGAGTATCAACAAACGTCTTGGCAGTTTGGTGCCGACTGATCTCTGACGTGTGATTTCATCGCAGTCTTCGTCGCTGGTCGAGCGATCATTGGTCTTGGTCTCGCCTCCTTCCTCATGACCAGTCTCATCGTTGTTCAGGAGATCACCCATCCCCGTAATCGTGAGACTGTCGCTGCCTCTTGGGTGAGTCGAATCATGCTTGACATGTTTTTGGAACAGGTTCTTGACTTTCTTCTATCTTTCTTCTCAGAACTCATACTATATCCTCGGATCTGTCATCGCTGCATGGGTCAACTTCGGTTGCGTCGGCTACATCACCACGTCCTGGTCTTGGCGTATCCCATACATCATCCAGGTCCCATTCGCGCTATACATCCTGATTGCAGTCCAATTCGTCCCGGAAACACCTCGGTTCTTGCTTGCCAAAGGTCGGGAAGAAGAGGCGTTCGCCTTCTTGGTCAAGTACCACGGCAACGGCGATGTACAAGACCCGTTAGTCCTCTTCGAATTCGAGGAGATCAAGCGAACCATTAGGGAAGAGCAGGCTGCAAAGGCACAGAAGTGGTCTAGGATCTTGAGGAGTCGTTCCAACAGGCATCGGTTGGGTTTGGCAGCTTTGATGACGTTCTGCACGAATGTGAGTAACCGATCTTGTGACCAGGTTATAACTCTGCTGACAAATATGCAGATGTCGGGGTGTGAGTATGGCTGCGAGACACAAGTATCGGCGTTTCAACTGACTTGACTTGTTGCGAACAGCTTCTATTATCTATTTCTACTGTGCGTCAGCCAATCATCGATCTATCAATACGAAGTGCGTTCTGTACTGACTTCACATGCTCTCGCAGACACTACGGTCTTCAACCTCGTTGGCATTACGGGTGCTGCAACGCAAACTGGTATATCCGCAGGACTCAGCGTTTTCACTTGGTTCTGCCAGATCGGAGCGGTATACACTGGCAAATTCGTCGGAAGGAGGAAGATAGTGCTTTGGGTGTGGCCTGCCCTCCTTGTCAGCCTTGTCGGTCTCGCAGTAGCTGGGTAGGTCGTTGAATCGGCGCCCGAAGACAGTGACGCTGATGATTGATCAGTGCCGAGTTCGCAAAAGCCGAGGATGGCAACAAGAGTGCTGGTATCGCTACGTGAGTGGAGGAAAGTTCTTTATCCTGCAAGATCCCTGCTGACAGCATCTCTAGTGTGGCACTAGTGTGGATTTACCTTGGATCTTTCAACTTCTCGAGTGAGTGTCTATCAATAGTGTTCAAGGTCCTATTTGCTGACGATATTGCAGACCCCGTCATATATTCTTGTACGTTCCTGAAACATTTCCGTTTTTCCTGGACCACGCTTACCTTGGATGCAGATCCTGCCGAGGTACAAACCTTCTCGATGCGAAGCAAAGGTCTACTTGTTTGGAATACGGTCTCACAGCTCACTGGAGCTTATGTCGTGTGGGTTGATGCCATCGCTCTGAACGCGATTGGATGGAAATACTATATCGTGTACATGCCACTGGTCATCATCCAGTGGATCTTGGTGTACTTTTGTGAGTCTTGTTGTCCTCTGGCTTGACGACCCCACTGATACCTGGTTCCAGTCATGGTTGAGACCAAGGGTTACACCCTCGAGGAGATCGCTATCGCCTTTGATGGCAAGAACAGGAGCGACTTTGATGTCAGCATCTTACCTGCTGTGGAGCAATACAATGGCCAAGCGGATGATGCCAAAGATGGCGATGACGGCGGTGACCGGGACGCTAAGTGAGCGTCGCTGTACGCAAGAGAGCTGAGTCGGAAGGAAGAGGGACACATTACCGTAAAGACGCGAAATGAAGGGAAGGAGGGCTCTCCATCCGCCTTCCTTCATGATCTGACTGTTCAACACCGAGTCATACTGTACATTCAACCCTTCCATCACTATATACAACTTAATTACAAACCATCGACGGATGCTACCCTACACTCTTTCAGTCTGACACTGTCAATTGTTCTGCTCGTTCTTGGCTTCGTCGAAACAGATACATATCGCGGCGATGAGGGCGAGGTCGACTCCTGGCGCGACAGTGACAAAGTACTGTGAAACGATTACAGGGAGTTATCAGTGCCGTACCCCCTCAAATATATACTGGTAACGGGTTAGTGACGTGTGAAGTCGACGAGGGCAGACCAAGGAGGGAACACGATTCTTGATGAGGACGAAGCATTCCCTATTGTCTCTGCCACTTCTCGGTATGGATCACCAACCGAGTCCCGTTTCTCAATGTCCAAGACTCAGAATCCTACCCACAGTCTGCTTATCCGTAAAGAGCTCTCTGGCGTTGAACAATTGTCTCGAGATCTGAGCGACGATCGGTCCATTCACTACGTGGATATCGGCTGATCCTCCCCAGAAATCGCCGCGTAACTCGAGGGTCGTCTCGGCATGAGTGGAATGGTTGATGAACGTAGCTTCCATACGGGATCCCACTGATAAATCAAGGGAAGATCAGTCCTACTGCAAGGTACTTCTAAAAGACATAGATGAGACGAAGTGATAACTCAGCGATGGCAAGTGATAACTCAGCGATGGCTGAGTGATCTTCCAGATATGTAAGGAAAGGGTTGAGGGACGTAGAACATGCACTCAGACTTACGCCCAAGCTTCTTCTTGATCCTGAAAATCTCTTGTTCCTGCTCGTTCTCACCTATGAACGTCTTGTGGATCGATAACATCTTGTTCCTCAATCCGTATAGGATCCGACCGTTGGCGTCGGTGATCACTACCGCGAAGAGGAAGCACACATCAGTCAACGTGTGAGGGGAATGATGAGATAGAGAGGGTGACATCAGAATACCAGACAGCAGAGTCTGGGTAATCAAATGTCAAGACGCTATGTATCGTGTGCACACCTTTACGATCACAGAACGAGAACGCTTGGCCTTTGCATCTGACCACCACGGCTCCGTGGCTATCTTTGACGGCGAAATCATCCTATCGTAGTCGTATCAGCTCGATCCAAGCAATCTCCAGGACTCGACCGGGCCAAGTTGGTCCAAGCAACAAGAACTCTTTGGCCAAGTGACAGATCACTCACGCCACTGAACGAGAACGCCTTCTCTTTCAACACCAGGGTCGTAGGGACGGGCACGCAATAATGCGGGTTGACGCCGAGCGGAGGATTGACGGGGTGAAGTTGAGCAGGTGCTGAAGCTGTGAAGAGGCCCATCGTTCGTCGAGTTGTGTTGGTGCGGCGGATAGCTGTGTGTGAGGTGAAGAATGAATACAAGACGATATATATATATATATATATGCATGGGATGACTGATCGAGTATGCTGTGCAAGGAGAGCGTTGTGACGAATGTGCCAAGAACGAGGTAAGTCACCGAGAGGAACGACAGCGTACAGCATTTTCAGATTAGCGTCGAGATAAAAAGACATCTCCTGCTTGATTCACGCGATAACTTACCGATACTTCCCCCTCTTACATCCATCCAACATGCAGATGACAATGACCATGTCTTGCGGGTGTACTTTGCACACGCACATTGCTAGATATCATGACTTCATGCATCGACCCTACGGCTGCTATTCTGTGACCAGCACTCGTCTGTCTATCCCGACTTCATAACCTTCTTCCAAATTGGGACCTTGTTCTTCTTCAGCTCATGCTTCCTTTTCATCTCCTCTTCGATCTCGTGCTCATCCAGTTCTCCAGCCGCATACCAGACGATGGTCGCGAAACCCAACAACGCCGTGATGAGACAACCCGCAAGGGCACCGATGGCCTTTGGCGTCCAACCCATCTTCAGTGGGAACGGACCCCACGGTTGGCCCTTGAGATCCGTCGTGGAGAAAGTTCCGACAATGTTTCCTTCCGTGGGCGAGTTCCAGTACTGGCAGTGGTCGTAGATCTGAGACGGGACGACGTTGGTGGTGTTCTCAGCTTGGAAGGCGTCGACAGCTTCGAGGAAGATGGCCGCCAGACCGGCAGAAAGATGCCAATCGATATGACAGTGGAACATCCATGCACCCGGGTTATCGGCTGTCCATCGGAGCGTCACACTGCCAGTGGGAGGAATGACGATCGTGTCCCGTCGTGCCGGGTTCGATTGGTTCTCGTTGATAGGCGGGTTGATGGTAGTATCGTTCGATGTGACATCGAATGACTTGTGAACGACTTGGAATTCGTGTCTGAGGCCAGATATCACGTTAGATCGACTCTGACCGTCTCCTAAGAAGCCCAAAGAAGACTCCTACGTACCCGTGGAAATGGAAAGGGTGGAAACCGGCATCCCAATTGTAAACGGTCAACTGAACGTTCTGCATATGTCGGTAGACGAAGGCGTTGGTCTGGGCACCGTAGACAGCAGTGTCGAACGAGTCGTTGCCCATGGTGAGAGCGGTCAACATGGTAGGGACCATACCGGCCATTGGCATTTGGTAGGTTATGTTGTTGACTAGTGTTCAGAGTTAGCGAACGTGCTCTCCATCTTGCGAAACACTGAGTGCTGCTCACAGGATGCTCGGTTGGTTCCATCATCGTAGGTCTGCAGTCGGGCGTTTCAGCTTTAGTATCACGCTACGTGACTAGTCTCCACTCACGTCAAAGTAAGCGTTCAACTCGAAGGCGACATCGTAGCCGAGCAACTCCCTCTTGAGCACGGGGATGAGCTGGGTGTCGTTGAATGGTTCGATCGCATCGACGATGACCGCGGTAGCAGGAGGAGCTGCGCTGTTGTACGTGATCTGAACGGTGTTGTTGACAACGAGATCGTCGGGCACGGCGTCGTACCTATCCGCTAGTCAGCCATCGCTCAGAGAAGGTATGACAGAGGAGAACTCACATGTCTGTGTCTTGCATGAACATCAGGGCATAGTTGGTGTCCGTCGCGTTCTTGGCTTGTACTAAGATGGAATACCTTTGCGCAACCGCGACGGTCAAGCTGTCGATGGCATAGGGTTCGACCTCGATACCGTCGACTTCGATGATGTACATCTGATGTTGATCCATGTTCACCCAAAACATGCCTAGTGTACCCATGTTGACAAAACGGAGCTTGTATGTTCGACCAGCTTCGAAGATGAGGGAGGCGTTGTCGCTGACTCCGACACCCGAAGAGAGCTCTTGGTTGGTGTGCATGTAAGTTCCGTTTCTGTAAGCACCGTACATGACAGCGGATTCTATGTATGGTCAGCAAAGACTCGAGACCAGTTTAGGCATACGCACTAGGCACGGGTTCAGCTCCTGTCGGGTTAGTCCAAGTGAGGAATTCGTCTCTGATCAAATTGGGGTATTCGTCATGGTACCTGTCCCCAAAGTGAGTTGGATATCCGGCTTCGAATAGGAGTGAAATCGCCTTACCAATCGGCCATGGTGAAAATGTACTCCTCATCCCATCTCACGTCGTCGGCGCGACCAGTCGCGTTTTGTGGGTAAATGATGAAGGCTGTGGAGGTGAGAGCCATGTCAGCCTTGCTACTCGGTACCTGGTGCAGAAGTCAAGCGACATGGGACTTACGCGCTCTGAGTCCATCAGTGTTTTGACCCTCGTGATGTCCGTGAATCCAGTATGTCCCAGTCTGATAAGTCGTGTCGATGTGCAAGGTCAAAGTCTCACCGTTGGGGATCGGACATTGGTTGACACCTGTAGCGCCGTCTGACCAATTTGAACCGTTGAAGAAAAGTCCGTGAGTGTGGAGCGCGGTCCCGATCGCTGGGTCGCCGAGACCGTTGGTCAAATGCAGAGTGACGACATCCCCTTGGGTGGCCGTGAGCACAGGTGGACTGATCACGCGTTCATCAGCACAACGTCAGATGGATAAAGATACTGGTGCACTCACGGCCATGTCCCGTTAATCCCAAAGACTCGTCGTTCTTGAAGCTGAGTGTCATGATCCTCTGTCAGTCGCGCGCTTTCATCAGATATCGGGTTGCAATAGACTCACTCCATCAGGGTTGGCTGTCGTATAAGTGACATTCCACCAATGTTCCACTGTGGCTGCTTGGACTGAAGCGACCAGTGTCAACGCTGTCAAAGCTATGCTCGTTCTCATCTTGTTCACTGTCGACGAAGACGAGGAGAAAGAGACGGTCAAGATTGATTGTGGGCACTCTTTCAATACTCGCTCTCTTAGAAAGAAACGAAACCATAAAAAAAAACACCCAAGACCTCTCACTGGGTATTTCTGTATCTGATAGCGGGATATATCGGTCTTACCCTTGAGATGGAATTGGCAAAAACTTTTGCGATCTAGTGGGACCTCAGACAAAGGGTATATACGAAGCGAAAAGTGGCGCATTCGCGGCCGAAACTAATTTTGTCGTACTGTAGAACGCTCCATCACAGGCACAGGCAGTAGCGGCCCTTTGCCGTTGTCAGTACAGGAATGGGGAAGGGAGGAAGAGGGGAGGGTGGAAAGGTGCAAGGAAAGGGCTCTGGGAGATATTCCAAATTCTGACAATGGTCTTTTTTTCCATTCCGCGTTATCTGATTACTTGTTTCCCTGAACGGCGGGTTTTTTTCCCTCCTCTCTCTCTTCGCATCGGCTGCCCTCCTTCCCCTGCTTGCTCTGAAGAGAACCCGCAAGGGGACAGAACTATATGCGAGAGATTCCTGTCCGTCCGAAAGATCCGTTCGAAGCAGATCTGCCATACCCACTGCTGCTGTCGTTGTTCCGCCCCGCGAAACTAGCAATCACCATTTTGCGGTAGCGTTTTTTCTTTCTTTTGCAATAAATCCTCAAGGACACCAAATCAAACCCCTTGTGCCCTAATGTCGGCCGACTATCAACCATAGATCAGGTCGCGATTTCTTCTCGCCCATCGCACAGAGAGACAAGGCGTCGTCGTTAATCTGATAAGTATCGTCGCCCTCTTTTCACTCCTTCTCATTTCGCTCCCGATAAACGAACACATCTAGTTGCTCTCTTGTTTTTTTTTCCTCATCCCGTCTTCGGATCGTAATAATAAACTTGCCAAGAAAAGGACCCAAAGCATCTCGACCACTGTCTCATACACTTCGACCGACATCGTCCGACGAGGAAAAGACATCGAGTTTCTTTTCTGACACGACTTGTATTTTTGGCAAGAGAAATTAACGAGGGTGAAAGAAGGAAAGACTGCACTTTTTCGTTTCCTTTTTTCAACTCGCCCCTTCCGAACACAACCAATCACTTCTCAACACCATAGCAAGCAAAGATGGCTCGTGATCTCTTCTCAGTGTCGATCTTTTTCATCGTCTTCCGTGAGTGTGGGCTCGTACGACAGTATCACATGAGACGACTGGCCGATTGACTGACCTTTGCGCACAGGTGAGACGATCGAAGCGGCCATCATCATCTCGGTGTTGCTGTCTTTCGTGGAACAGCTCATGCTCACGGGCTCCACCGCGCTGTCCGATGAGAGTCTAGCTGAGGCAGAAGATGGGCAGGAAGATACGGTCAACTCGGGTACTGTAAGTCGCCTACAGTCGGAAAGTCATGTACTGGGACGCGTCTGATCATGTTTCACAGTCTGACCAGGCCAAGGCGGACCGTGCCAAGTTGATCAGGAGGATGAGGATCCAGATTTGGGCTGGAACAGCGACCGGTTTCATCATCGCTCTCGGTATCGGCGCCGCCTTCATTGCAGTGGTGAGTTCCCCTCTGATCTACATCTGTCAATACGGTCCATGCTGATCCCTTGGATGTCACAGTTCTATACCAAGATCGACGATTTATGGAGTAAGACCGAGCAGATCTGGGAAGGAGTATTCTCCGTCGTGGCCGCCATCATCATCTACATCATGGGAGTCGCTTTCCTTAAGATGGACCGATCCCGTGTGAAATGGCGTCTCAAGCTGTCAGCTGCCTTCGACCGGTCTCAAAGCAGGATGCAAGCGATTCACAATGCTGGCCTGCAGGAGGAGGACAAGCGTGAGGGAAGGAGTGGAAAATGGGCCTTGTTCATCCTTCCTGCGGTCACTGTCTTGCGAGAGGGTCTCGAGGCTATCGTCTTTGTCGGAGGTGTGAGTGTAAAAGTTCTCAACAATAAACACATGCGCTGACACACCTCGAACAGGTCTCACTTGGTCTTCCCGCTGCATCCATCCCTATTCCCGTTGTTGTTGGTCTCATTGCCGGTCTCATAGTTGGTGAGTGAGGTACCAGAAACTGAACTGTCCTCCACAGCTGACGTTTGTCTCCTGCTTTCAGGCTACGTCATATATCGTACCGGATCCACCGCTACCCTTCACTGGTTCCTCATCGGTTCTACCTCCTTCCTCTGCCTTATCGGTGCCGGTCTCATGTCCAAGGCCATCGGGTACTTCCAATACTACCGATTCGCCAAAGGTGTGGGTGGTGATGTCGCAGAGACTGGTGATGGACCTGGAAGTTTCCAAGTGGCTGGTAACGTCTGGCACTTGACTTATGGAAACCCAGAGGTGAGTGTGCAGAGACAGGGGGACGAGAGCATCGAGGCTGACGCGACAGTGTAGACTGGTTCTCCAACCACAAATGGTGGATGGCAGATCTTCAACGCTATTCTTGGTTGGAGTAAGCTGTCTTCGTGGTCATCCTCACTTGCGCGCCGCTGACATGACCACAGACAACACCGCGACCATCGGTTCAATCCTTTCCTACGTCTTCTACTGGCTCTTGATCATGGTCACCCTCGTCGTCCTCAAATGGAAAGAAGGACGATTCACATTCTTCGGCAAAGCTTCCGCGTCATACAAGCGACGAGAAGTGAGAAGACAGAAGAAGGCCGTCGACGTTCAAACTCACTCTGGATCCGGTTCTGGTTCGGTCGAGTCGCCCACGGAAGATAAGAAGGCTTATCCTGCCGCAGAGACACCGGGCGTGTCTACCGTTCCCACTATGAATCTCCGCGACTGAGCGCTGGCCACTGAGGTGCGAAGTAACGCTGGGGTACGAGACGACGGAGTCTCATTGCACAGGCAGATCGGGTAGAACGTGGCGCGCTACATAGAGGAACAGAAGTGACATGAATGGTTAATGATCTTTGAGTCGTCCCACGAGATGCTCGATGGACTTTTCAGACAATTCTCCAGATCTTATTGGTTCTCCCGATCACGTCCTAAGCTCGGCTATAATTTCATCGTAAAGCTCCATCCGGCGTGTGGGTTGCTCGCTGCACTTATTGCGGGACGTAAGGTCCGTTCTCGCACTTGAATCCCAAGTTTGAGGTCCCGTCGACAAAACTGCTAGGATCGCAGAGGACATTCGGCGTGCCTTTACCGTCGATGGGCATCAAGTTGACATTTTCGACCCGGATATTAGTCGCTTTCGTTTGAGGAGACTGTCAGTACACTACTCATCATTGCAGATGATACATTCGGCCCACCTGTGCCTCTGTTGAATGCACAGTGCCAATGTCAGTGCTCCCACAGTCTCTTATCTCAGGTCAGAGAAGAGACTTACCGTAGCAATTGCAATGTGACGGCCGCCGTGTTAGTCGCGTTGGCAACGTTGTACCCTGATTCGCATTGACCGTTCAGTCGCTTCATCTCTTGTTGGGAGACATGACTGGCTCCGGATGCGGATGCGGATGCACTCACAGCAAGGATTGGTCGTACAGCTCCCATCGCCGGTACTGCGAGAGTTGCGAACACAATCCAATCAGCAAAGGTTTTCACTCTGCATTCTTGACACGGCGACACTCACTAAATGTCAGAGATAGTACCTGTAATATTCGTCCAAAGGAAGTTCGAGATATGCGTCGCGGTCGAGTTGGCCGGATAGTCACCAGGTACTCTACCCCGATTGGTGTTCTGGGAAAGTTGATCGTCATGATTTCTTCTTAAACAGACGCAACCAAAACACCAACTTGATCAAAATATACGCCTGTGGCAAAGATGGGGAAGGTGGCATTGAGAACGTAAATGTTACTCCATGTGACCTGAGGAGAAACACGTCAGCGAGTAACCTGATGCATGGCGACATCATCAGGGCAGTCCACTCACATTAGTGATGTTGCCAACTGAGTTCAAGCTTGACTTGAAGCGAGCTGTTCCGCTGTCAGCTCGCTCGACCAAATGGTCAAAGTATGCTGACATTACTCACTGGCATAGAGAGAATTCTTCGACGTGATATTGTTGAACAAGACATTGCTGACGCCGTTTGCGGAAGATAAGGAAGCACCGTGTCCACCTTCACAGACCATGTTCCTTACGGTGATGTTGTTACCCGAGTTGACTATAGCATCATCAGTGCTCCATCTAGCATACAGTTTGCAAACATGGAGACGGAGTCGACTCACCAGCCACGCAGTCGTCCCCGTTGGAGACGGTGCCATTCTCGATGACATAGTTGTTGCCTCTGATATCATACCCATCGGTGTTGAACGGGAAAACGGCGGGATTCTACACCCAGGTCAGCAAGAGGACGAGAATTCAGAGTCAACCTTGTCATTACTTACGTTGAGATCGTAAGAAGCATCGATAACGTTGTCATCTTTGATCGATCAAGTAAGCGTCGAAAGATCATCTTTGACTCGTCAGAACTCACAAATATGGTTGTTATTGCCAGCTACACTGATGCCCCACGCCACCGGCTTTCTGACTTTCAACCTTCGAATGATTGAATTGTTTGCATTGATCATAAAGCCATGAGGACGATTGGCCTACCAACGTTCCGATATCGTCAGTACGATCGTTACTCACAAAACGCATTACGTTGAGGCGACCATTCTGGGAGTATCCGGAGGGAATGCTGTCCGCGAAACGTAAATTGAAAACTCACCAATCCACCCAACGGCTGCGTATCAGGTGCTGCTTGCCACCATGGTACACCGTATGGATCAATGAACCCCCATTCGGGATCCTGGTTACCACTGAGTGTGACGTTGTCTCCGCTTATGGAGAACCAGTACAATCTTCCACCACTAGCATTCACGGCAGCTTGCACATCTGGGGATGCACGAGCGTCTATCAGCGAGTCCTTGTGTGCTAGGTTCATCCGACTCACACGGTATAGATTTTGGTAAATCAAGATTCCCGAGGATGTTGATCTCTACATGGGATAGATTACTAAACACGACAGGCGTGCTAAAAGGAGCAAGTCAGCGGGACTTCACCTATCTTCAATAGTTCCTCGAATCAACGCACGAGATATTGTACGTTGTATGTTCTTGGAAGACAATCGATGCATCGGTCGAACAATTGGGCAGCATCGCAGTGAGACCGAGAGTATCATCTACCCCTGGTCCACCAAACGGTACGCTGCGAAATCATCAGCGCCATACATTGGCGCAAGTCCAATGACCACCACTCACACGCATGTTTTGTAAGCTTGTGTGCTCGTAGCGAGACTGACTGCGAGGGCGAATGATCTTATTGACAGAATCATGATTGTATTACTTGTCCTGGGCAGGTTCTTTGGCCAGGAAGCGACGACCAAAGAAGGACCAACTTCTAGCACTTTATGTATATGATCTACTTCATCTGGACTGACCATTTTTCATGCATGTTCACTCTTTCATCGGAATCAGGACCGACACGGCCCGGTGAGTATCGTCTGCTCACATGATCAAGCAATGGAGGGTTTGGAGAATTCGGCATTGCCAAGCGGAGGGGGGAAGGGTCATGATCAGAAATAGATATTGCAATCGAGGTTCCGGAATCATGATCAGATCGAGAGAACATGTGGAGCACCGGTCCTTGTCAGATGGGACCGTCCCGGGCCGAAGGGCACCAGGTGTCTGGTACCATTGAGATCTATGGCGAAACGCACAATCATCCTGACCTGCGTGCTTACAGTCAACCTCAGTTCGTCAGATGTATGCTTCAGCCGTTAGCTTGCCAGACTTTGTGATGAGCACTGCCTGGTATTTATGAGAATCCCTCGCACCATGCATGATCATGCCTCCAATTGGTCAAGGACATCTAGGCATTTAGGCCTGCAACCAAGACATTTCGAACCCTTTTGAGTGGTAATTGACCGGGAAACGTGTTCCCCCCATTTCGATAAGAGATAAGCGGGCTTGGCAAATCAACACTAACTGGAAGAAGGAAGAAATGTTGGAATATCTGTCCCCGTGTCCCCTCTTTTTCTTTCCGGACCCCTGTCATGCCAAGGACACAGGCATCGTGACTCGCTACGAGTCATGGAATCTGTCGAGCCGGTTCCGCCCATTTTGCGGACAAGGCCGTTGACGTTGCGACGATTGACCTATATACTGAAGAGATGAAAGATTTGCGACTCGTTCGGTTCCCATTTTCATCAGTCCCAGTCTATTCTCAAAATGCTCGGCTTTATATTTCTGGCCTTGGCCGCTCTGCCAGCCTTCAGTCAGGCTAGCCAGCTTGCAGGTCATGAGAACTACGCAAGGGATGCTCGACGATCCCTCCAGCGTTCTCTGAAGTCTGAGAAACGTGCTGCATCCGAATTCTCGTTCGACCCACAAATCATCACTTTCTCAGTCGGAGACAAGCAGTATCTTTCACCTACCGGGTCAGCATTCAAGAGCCATTCCATCTCTGAGAAATGGGGCTTGAACGATTACAAGGGACAGACACTACCAGTGACTGTGATCCAAGTGGACGGGCATGTCACATGCGACGTGCTCGGGAAGAAGGTTGAGACATTCAGCTCGGTCGACGATGTTTGGGACCAGGTACGTCGTGTCGTGCCAAGCAGACCATAGCTGACATAATCGTTGCCAGTCCTTCATGTCTGCAATCATCCTTACCACAAACTCTTCGTTCCACGTCGCCAGTGATGTGGCCGGCTGTGTCAAGGGATGGGGAGGATCGCTCATCATCAAAAGCGGGGAAGCGACTTCGGACGTGGCCGATATAGGGTTGGCTGCGGTCGATTCGGGATTCGTGAGTTCACAATCTACCATCAGTCATAACAAAAGCTCGTTGCATCGTCGGCTGAGAGGATGGAACAATACGTCAGATCCCTCAAGGCCCGTACATCGCCAAGATCGGAGACGGCATCACTCTCACACAAGTCTACCGAAGCTATCGAGATGAGGCTCAGGCATTCACCACAGCGGTACTTGCCACCGAACAAAATACATTCGTCCCCTTATCCGCCCCTGTCCTTGGTCTGAATACCCTCTCCATTCCCGTTCCATCTCGATTGTACTATCGAGACCTGCCTAATGCAAGACCACTCGAAGGTCGTCGTATCGCTACAAAAGATCTTTTCGACCTTGCGGGACTGAAGACGGGTGGCGGTAGTAGAGCTTACTTCAACACCTATCCGCCTAGAGATGCAACAGCTGTCTCGATTCAACGATTGATCGACCAGGTGAGCTATCAGACGAATCGTGAGCTGACATGACAGGGTGCTGTTGTCGTTGCTAGAGCGAAGACAAGTCAATTTGCCAATGGTGAATCCGCAACGGGCGACTGGGTGGACCAGATGAGTCCCTTCAACCCCAGAGGAGATGGATATCAGCAACCTGCTTCATCCTCGAGTGGACCTGGTGCCGCCATAGGCGCATACGACTGGATTGACCACACCATTGGATCTGACACGTGAGTCCACATCATTGAGCACCCCTACTGATTCGAGCAGTGGTGGGAGTATCATCGACCCGGCTTCCGTACAAGGTGTCTTCGGATTGAGACCCACTTGGAACGCCATTTCGCTCCAAGGTGTCATCCCCATGCAAGCGACTCAGGACACTGCCGGATTCTTCGCAAGGGACGCGGTGGCCGGTGCTGAATTCGCCAAGGGATGGTACGGTGATCGATTCAACAACTACACGCAACTTCCTCCCGTAAGTCAAACAAGTTATCTTCTCGATGCAGCTGAGCGGAAGCAGACCCTCATCCTCCCAAACGACTCCTGGACTTTCCCCGATGGATTCGCCGGTACCGAAACGTTCGAAACTTTCCGTCAAAGTTTGATCTCACTTGTCCAGCCCAGCGATATCGACGGTAGAAGCTTTGAAGGATTCTGGAACTCGACCGGTACCTACGATGCAGTAGGCGGTCAATCAGCTGCGAGCTACATGAACACGACATACGCCAACTTGATCACCTACTATCAATGGCACAACTTTGGTGCGCAATGGTTCGAGGACTATGCTTCTCAGAATGACGGTCGTACACCCTTCGTCGATCCGTCACCTTCGACCCGGTGGGGCTGGGGACGAAACCTCACAGAAGCGGAATTTAATGCTTCCTCGACGGAGAAGCAGACCTGGAAGAACTTGATCGACTCTCAGGTGCTTGTGAGCGACAACACATCTTGCTCAAGCTCGCTTGTCGTCTATCCTTACGGCCTTGGCAACACAAATTACCGAGTGAGCTTTCACACTTGCGTATCACAACATGACAGTCGCTAGTGCTAACTCTGCAACAGAACGTCTACAGACGCGCTCCTGGAGTACCATTCGGTTTCGGATATCCCGCTCAGATGTCAGGCGTTCCACAAATCATCGTCCCTATAGGTCAAATTCCCTACGAGTCCACGGTCAGCAATCATACCGAATACCTCCCTCTCACGGTCACCATGTTCGCTGCTAATGGGTGCGACTACGTTTTGTGGGACCTGGCTGCGAGATTGCAAGAGACAGGAATCATCTCTTCGGTCGCTGCAGGTAGTGTCCCTTACCCTGACAAGGTGTAGGCGTTGAATGTGAATGGACATCAGTAGAGCTCGAATAGATGGTAATTTGAGACATCCCGAATATAGCAGCAAGCTCCAGATACTCAAAACACATATAATAGCATTTCTGTGCTTTAGACTTATAATTGCTCGTTAGACATTGAAAACGTAGACCAGTCTACGGCCGTCTCAAGTTCGTATGGAATCCCAGTGATAGCAGTATCCAAGTCCCTTGTTTGAAGTACAAAGTCTGCCCAAGCCACACCATAGTCGGGAGCCCCGCCAGGTGTCATCCCAAATTCTGTTCCGGGAACATAAGTTTGTTCGGTTGGTTGTGGTAGTGCAGATCGATTCGTCGTGTTCGGGGAGGACGGACGTCGGAAGAGACGAGCTGCACGATCGAGTTCCCTGTCAAACGCGCCCTTTTGAGCAGGTTGTCTATCCGAGTTCTGACCCGGAGAACCACGCTCGAGCAAGGAGGCAAGAACGACCGCGCCTTTCTTTGCAATGTCCGACACCTCGGCCAGATCCACGAAGACCGACAGAGCCGACTTGACAGGAATGGTCATCTGCTCGTAAACGTCTCTCGCTTCGGTTTCGTGATGAGATGCCTCAAGAATGAGGATGATGCACGCAGCAAGAGTATGGGCAAGCACAGTCCTGCACGCAGAGTCAGTGTACGGCTATCAAAGCAAAACAGAACAGCAGGCATACCAAGTACGACGAAAAGTCTCAAGGGAACATTGGCAGAAAGTGTTGGTAATGAATCGAGCCTGAAGGAGACAAGCCTAAAAGCAGTCTTCAGATCAGCTGACATCCGGTATTGCATTGGTATAAAACCGAAAAGATACCTCACCTCTCGAGACTTGGCATATTGAGCTTCTCCACGGAAAGCACGTCCAAGATACGGTCGATGCAAGACGATGACCTGTCATGAAGTAAGCTTGAGTTGACACCAAACAAGGCATACTTGCCTTGTGAGCCGAAGACACCTGTACGAGATCAAGACAACGTCAGACCGGCTGACATCAAGACGGCCAAGCTACTACTCACCATAAACACTCGCCGTTGCCATTCTACCCACGATGGCCAAGACGCATGAAGTGGTATCTCTTCCGAAGTCATCCAAGCCGGTGCCGCTGCGAGGATGTCTCTTACCTGACCATCTGTGCGTAGGATGATATCATATGGGACATCACCAGCGCTCGAAGCGTGCGAGTACACCCTGCAGGGTTTTTCAGCCGATTTATCTCGATCGGACGCGAAGCACAGATTGGCTCACTCGTTGACCAAAGATGCCACTGAGGTAAGTCGTTAGCGTGCTCTCATCGGCGAGAGGACATGACGCCTACATTTCATGAGATGATGCGTATGCGAGGGAACTGTGGGAAGTTCTGGAAGAACTTTTGTGACGCCTTGAGAATGGTCCGCGCATATCAATGGTGAAGGAGTGTCAAATTGATTGGCGTGTATTGCTAGAGACCATACCTTCAGTGTCCCTATGATGCAATGGGACAGCGGTGTCAAGCTCCACTCACAACAAGTATTGTTGAAACCGAGATGAAACCAGTCTAGGACAAGCTATAATCAACCGGGGTTCGTTCCGTTGAAGGTCAAGGTCAACTTACCTTGAATAATCAATTGGCCCCAGGTCCTCTTTCTCACTTCCCGCGCAATGGAAGACTGGCCGTTGATGTGGTCTCCTCCACTATAAGGGTCAGGCCCCAGTCGATGCACATTTAGAGCTTGTGCGACTCTGTAACACAATGAGCTGTCGTTCGGACTAGCGCCGACTCACTTGATAGCTGCGCCGAGCATGGTGTAGTACAAATCGGCATGCCCGAGGTGGTTTGCTGGCGAGATGATCACGGCGATGCACTGGACAGCGTATCTGTGCAAGCCCATCAGCAAAACAGCGAAGCGATTGAGAAAAGCCACTCACAAACTATGCGATGACATCCAGTTGGCCTCATTCAAACTCAATAGACAGCAGTCAAACCACTGTCCAACGAGCTGTCGACGGTTTTCTGAAGAGCTATTTAGCACAACATCGTTCAAGCTTCCTCTCTTCGCTCACGATTGGGTAGGATACGTTGGGCAAGCGAGGAAGGCATGTGATACAAAGCACTCTGCAAACTACAATGAGCTGCAAGACAGATACGGTACAACGGCAGCGACTCAGACTCACCATGAGGACTCCGAACATTAGAGCCAAGAATGACCAGTTGACCTCGACGTCATCGGCGCCCAGTTCTGACCAAAACAGCTCGCTTTCGGACACTACGGCTAGTTAGTCACCCGTCTTCATAGCGTTCCTGTCAAGCTCACAGAAAGTAGGACTGTGATAGCAGCTGCGCAACGTAATTAGTCCGGTTGCATCATGATGGATCAGGCCACCGCTCACCAGTGTAACCAAGAGACATTCTCCACATCCCAGCGAACGAGTGCTCGTCCAACCGATGTCGATGGTAGTCGAGAAAGAATGTCATTGCGGACCATCGCTTTGTACCCTGCTAGTCCGCTCAGTTGCGCTGCCGGTGTCGGCTGAGGGGGAGCAGCATGTGGAGTAGCGGAACGTGAAGAGCCACGAGAGGGTGACTGCGATATATGAGCACAGGCGGCATGGTATAGAAGCAGACCGGATCGACCCACCTCCTGTCCATCTTCTGTTATCCAAGAAAAGTCGACTTCCATATTAGAACTGAGACCATTATCTTCGTTTGATCCCGATTGGTCCCAAGATCCTTCCTCATCCGCTTCTTCATACTGATCCTCATCTTTGCCTCCTGGACTTTTTGCGCGCACTCGTCCCAGTGCCAGGCTGATCGGGTTGTCAGAACTTGAGCTATTAGACGAGCGGATTGAAACGGTACCCACAACTCCAGGGTCGCTGCTGCTACAGACTCTTCATCCTGAGCTCCTGATGGGTTCCGACCGCTATCTGTACCTATGCTCTGTCTGCTGACTTCCAATCGTGACGGTTGAGATTCGGTTGTGATGGGAGGGGGGTCTGTGACTTGAGAATTGGGTATCTTGCCTAGCGAGGACTGAATGAGTCTTTCCAGCTGAGCCAGTCGATCCTCTAGGCGAGATTGGGCAGAAATTGTCTCCTGTCTCAGTGACTGCACAGCATTGACCGTGCGCCTGGAGTCACCAGGATGTCAGATAGATGCATCTCCCACCTTGCGCAGGATGATGGTGTTGACTGACAATGATTTAGAAGGGATGATCTGCTGCACACGGCATCGCTCTGGGACACCACGCTTGCGGCTGGAACGACCAGTCAGCCTTGTATCAGGAATTGATGCACATGACGCTTACCAATTGCTGCACGGCAAGACTTTATCACATCTGAGTAGAACATTAGCTTCGAGATTACTTTGATCATGCACGGCATTCTTGCACTGACCGAGTTTTGCGTCTGTAGAGCTAGGTCAGCATGTGCTATGCAATCATCGAACGTGAAACACACCTGGTACATTCCGTGCAACTAGGGAAGAGTGCAGAGATGATCAGTCATTATGCGACGGTTGAGCGAGGTGAGATACCGAACGTACCTCAGTGGTTGCCTTTGGCTCACTCGCAAGGACTCTGAATTTGACGATCCCGCATCGTAGGTGGAAGGTGTGAGACTCCTCTCGCTCATCGTGGGGAGAGAGGGTCGCACTGACACAATAAGGTGTTGTCGAAAGCAAAGGTCGACTGAAAAGTGGAAGAAGTTGTCAACAAAAACAACGAGACGGGTTATCTGCAGTTGTGTGGAATTGATTCCGCTCTGACCCTCAACTTTTGGCGTAAACGGGTCAGTCGATGATGATCTCACCCGAAGATACGGGAAACCATGAGGGGCAATCGATCCAACCCTATACACCAGGCCTCATGCTTCCACTGCCACTTCAGCAGAAGATTCGCGGCGAGCTAGGGTTTATGAGACCCGTAGAATCTATGCATGTTGACATGATGAGCCCCAAAACCAAACCAGTCAATACGGGGTCCTATATCCAAGATGCCGGCAGAAGCATTAGGGTTTGGAGACTCACAAAGGCTCTCCTGAGTCACTCTTCGACAATGATACTTGTCGCCAAGCAGCCATACTCCAGGCTTCGAGAGCGATACAACCCACAGAGGGCTGCTGTTCGTTGACATGACAGGGCTTCTCAAATCAGTGAAGCCCACTGCGGGAACAGAATCGTCGAACCGAGATCCCTCGTCTAATAACCACCCATCGTTTTTGTGCCCCGCTTTCGTCACAGTTATTGTTCCCGGCGGTAAGAGCTCAGAGACAACGTCGCTGCGACAAATAACTACTCGAAAAAGTGTCGTTAACTCCCTCAAACCCCGAGAGCGTGACCAAGCTTGTTTGGTAACAGCACACGGAAGCAAAGTATGCGAGAGTTCCACACAGGTGCGATGCATCAGGACTCCAGTCGATGTATCTTGAATTTGCTGTTGTAAATCTTGCGACTTTCAGCGACCTATAAACGCAGCATCATGACCAGCGTGAAACCAGACGTAGAAAGGGGTCTGGGGTCGCCCACTCAGGACAACAACAAGCCGGATGACAATTTCCTCAACCACGCCAGACAAGGCAGCGAGGCTACAGATTCAACCAGACATCCACAGTATCCTACGGATGAACAAGGGAGGGAGATTGTTAATTGGCATGGAGCGGAAGATCCGGATAACCCGTGAGACCACAGAAAGATTGGTACGTTGCTATCGGCTGATGTGAGAGCAGGTTCAACTGGTCACCGAAATACAAGTGGTTGATCACCATCACGACTTGTTTCATGTGCGTCAAACTCGTATACATTTCACCACTGGTGTCATGGCTGAATCTCGTGCTAGATCTATCCTTACCGGTCTGCCAGCGGGTGCATACAGTGCGGGAAACACATATATGGAGCAGGACTTCGGAATCAGTCAGGATAGACAACCGTGGCTGACTTGGGGAACAACAAGTTGGAATATCGGTGAGTCATTCGAATAGGCTACAATCGGTATCCTTTGTCATCGCTGACTTCATCATCCTGCTCGTGCAGGTGCCGCTGTCTTCCCACTCTTGTTCGTTCCACTGACGGAGAACTCTGGTCGTATGTCGGGATACTTTGTGCGTCTCTCAGATGACTGCCTTTTCTCCCTGACAGTCGTATAGATTTCATACATCATCTTCCTGATATTCCTCGTCCCGTCTGGTATTGCGACAGATTTTGCGACTATGATCACGACAAGGTTCTTTGGCGGCGGAGCGAGTTCAGTGGCGATCAACATTGTTGGGGGTACCATTGCGGATATCGTGAGTCAAGCGGCATTCTAACATACTCTTCTTTGCACGACGACAGACATTAACGCTGATCTCGTATCAGTGGAAAGGCCCTGCTGAGCGAAGCGTTCCCATGTCTATCTTTGGTATGACTTCTGTTGTTGGAATCGCTCTTGGTCCATTTGTCGGTGGTGCCATCCAGACCAACGAGACCACTATCGACTGGCATTGGATTTACTGGATTCAATTGATCTTCGACGGTGCAATGTTGCCTGTTTTTTACTTCGTCCTCCGCGAGACTCGAGGCGATGTCATCCTGGCTCGTCGGGCTAAACGGATCCGGAAAGAAACAGGAAGAAAGGCTTATGCAAAGTCGGAACTAGAGAGTGAGAGTGTCCTGACAATGGTCAAAGTATCCTTCAAGAGACCTACGAAGATGCTCTTCACTGAGTTTGTGGTGTTCGCATTTACTCTTTGGGTCTCTTTCGGTGAGTCTCCATTTGTTCACATGGGGACAAGGCTGACTCACGTAGCTTGGGGACTGCTCTTCCTTTTCCAATCGAGTATTCCGCAGACATTCAGCACCAAGTTAGTCTCAAAGTAAACCCTTATTTGTCCGTGTTGACAGACACTTCAGCTACGGCTTCAACACCTTTCAAGGCACTTTGGTTCAGCTCGCTATCTCTGTCGGTGCCATCATCGGCACCATTATTAACCCCTTCCAAGACAGGCTATACCTAGCATCCGCGAAGAATAACAAAGAAACCGAAGGAAAGCCTGTTCCAGAATCAAGACTGTACTTCTCAATCCCCGGCAGTCTTCTCTTCACCGGTGGACTATTCTGGTACGGATGGACGAGCTACCCCGGCGTGCCTTGGATCGTTCCGACACTTGCTATTGGTTGCATTGGTCTCGGCATCTACAGCATATGTGAGTGAACTAGATGTTGGATGTACACGACGAGCTGACTCACCATAGACATGGCGACGGTCACATACCTCACCGATGCGTACGAGAAGTATGCCAGTTCGGCGCTCTCAGCCGCATCGCTCGGTCGAAATGCTTTTGGTTAGTGCATCCAGGCTCATCATCATCGTACTGTACACTTGCTGATATCTCGCGTCTAGGGGCGTTCCTGCCGCTTGCTAGTCAAAACCTGTTCAATAATCTCGGCTACCAGTGGGCTGCGAGGTGAACTGCATTTCTCCTATGCGCGCAGCCACTGCTGACTTGCTCGGACAGTTTACTCGGCTTCCTTGCATTGGTCCTGTCTGGAGTCCCAGTGCTTCTATTCGTGAGTAGGAGCTGATCTTGGTAAAATCCCGACTGATGTCGCTACAGTTCAAAGGGCAATATCTTCGATCCCGCTCACCTTTCATCGCTGAAGCAACTTTCGAAGAAGGAGATTCAGACCAGTTAGGCAAGACAAACAAGATTGAACGTAGTCGAGGCATGGGGGGTCCCAATGGCCAAGCCAAACCATGCGATCCAACAATCAGACGGAAGAAAGCGGGTATCGCGTGATCCCAATGCGAGCAGTAGATATCATCCAGCAAATCCCATGCATCCCAATCTCTTTCTCGACATATAGTCGCGGTTTCTAACTCATCGATCTGATCTCATTCACTCAACCCGAGTGCTCATCAATACGCGGACCTCTTACACTACTCTCTCGACTTTGCCTGTTTCCACCTTATAAACCCAACCACTAGTAGGCACAGCATCCGGGATGAGTGGAGAGCTTTTCAAAGACTTGACATCGTCTTCCACGGCTGTCTTGAGATGTGGGAAAGGGAAGAAGTCGAGTGCGCGTGACTTGAGCTCTTGAAAAGCGTCGGATCTGGATGTAAGCAGGGCTTCTGGCAGGTCACTTACCCCAGATTCTTCTTCACCAAGCCGTATGCATCCCCGTTCTCGAAAGTCAACATCCCACACCCTGTATGCTTGATGAGTAAGATCTCGTGGTGCCGAGAAGCTGTTCAGAGATGACGATGGATCGCAGCGCGTCTTGTGCGGATGCGCCGGCCTGCGACGACATCAGCTTGGATGGCCAGGCATGGCGAGCGTAACTTACATTACCGATGACGTGGGCATCTCCCAGACCGATACCGAATGCCGCAGCAGGATCAATTCTGGCATCCATGCATGTGAGGACGAGGTATTTCTTTGCGGGAGGTAGTGCTAGATGGCCCTTGTCGAATGAGCTAGCGTATGCAGGATTTCGGACGATAGCAGACATGTTGAGAAGATGTGGGTCAAGCTGGGGATCAGGTTGTTAACGGGATGCCATGTATATGTATCGTCTCAACGCAAGTGTTTGATATCGATGGCGTGATATGCGGGTCACTTGTTGGACATGCCGGTAATGTATCTGCCGAACAATGCAAATGCATACATACTTCTGCTCTACCATCACAACATGGCCAAAATGGGGCGAGATAAAACTACGCCTTTACAGCTACGGGAGCTACACGAGGTGCAGGAGTCGCAGGCAACGCACCGTATCCCTTGTACTCGAAGCCTCCCTTGGCCGTAAAGACACCTGGCAATTGACCTGTACCTTTCTTCATGATCCACTCATCCGCTGTCATCTCCAGCTCTGGCTGTTCAGAAACTGGCTGTGCATCAATGATTCCTCCGGATAATCTCTTCAGCACGACCGAGTCTTCGGGTCGAGAGAAGAAGACGAGACTGTTTCTGATCAATCCGCCTTGTTCGCCCGGAGCGGGAACGACACGATGGACGTTGGATCGCAAGATACCGGCAGTGAACTTGACCATTGCATCTCCCAAGTTGACGACGGGTGATCCAGGGATAGGACGAACGTAAACCCATTCATCGGTATTGGGCTTGCGGATCTGCAATCCTCCAAGCCAGTTGAAAAGAATGGTCAGTGATCCGAAGTCGGTATGTTGACCTCGCGTTGCACGGTCGTCACTCCACGGTTGAGGAGGGGCTTGGGTGAATCGGACGTGGTCGCCGGATCGCTGATGGATGCGGTGGAGTTTGGCCAGTGTACCTTTGGGCAATTGTAAATGAGTGTTGAGATGTTCCAGCAAGCAATCGACGGCAGCACGGCAATGGTACACGTATCGCTCAAACAATTGCTGATGTTGCAGGATCATGGAATGACACGCCAGACGTTCACATTGACCCAGGATGTCATCTTTGCGGAGCTATACCCTGAGCTATGAGTATCCCTTCATCAATGTCGAGTCCACTCCACTCACATTGTAGTTCTCATTCCGGATGGCTTTGCCGTCGAAATCCTCCCCCTCCCCAAATCGATACGCGTAGAACGGATGTAGATGCGGTCGCCCATAAATGTCCTTGACCTCGTTGGGTAGTTTGAAGAACTCGGCCTGAACCTTGTTCAACTCTTCCGCCTCCGCTACGATCTTTTCCCCTAAGGTCGAGCCCAACATGTCGAGGTAGAAGAAGCCGAGTTCCTTGCATGCCGTGAAGAAAGCCTTGGACGCGCCTTCATCTCCTGCCTCTAGCTTGGCTAATGACACTGAGACCAGTGGGGCGGAAGTGACATTGTCGGGGAAAGGCGGCAAAGCGTGATGTGAGGTCAATGACGACATGGCATCGAGTTGGTTTAATTTTTATGATGGGGACCGGGGCATGGCTACACAATGGACGTCGAGATGCCCCTGTTATATATTCTGGCAGTCACTCGCGCATCTCCGAAAGGCGTTATCCATCGGTCTACAGACTGATCGGTGTATAGGTTGATTTCCAATTGGCTAGTTTGGACCGTTCCGGACACTTTCCGGGCAGTCACGCCGCGAGTCAAAGGTAATCTACTCGTCCGCTGCACAACGAAGCTTTGTCTTGCGGGAAATGCCCGGACAGCGAGCTCGGTGTGACGGTTAGATACCCTGATTGCGCCCGTATTGCGTCCAGTTCACAGCCCATCGACGCGCACCGCCTTCCACGATGTTTGACAGTCATTTTCGTGATCTCAGATCATCTCAAGCATTTATTAGGGATTTTGCGCAAGGATACCTGAATGACAATAGCTGCTACACCTAAATGCACATTGTTCTCGCAGCCAGAAAGGTTGTGACACGGCTGACCGTATAGATTGTCATATTCCCGCTGATGAAGCGCCGAGCGCGTCACTGTGTGACCCACAGGGCACATGCCTTTCGAACAGATCCTGTCTCACTTCAACTCCTCCAGCGTTTCTGGCTGAGGTGGGCCTAGTCTGCGTTGGTATGAGACTTTTGCGAGGTGCAGTAGTAGGATACAACAAAGTGTTATCCGTCTGTGATAAGACTGACGTTGCTGCTGAACAATATCACGGGTAGATAGAAGCTTGTCTCGTCGTTACATGATTCTAGAGATTACTACAAACTTTGTCTAGCAGCGGGAGATCGCCACGGTCACGCAGGAACGGAGTACCGTCCCGACGACATTAGTCAGCATTTGTCCTTCGTGAGTCTCTTTCATCCCGTCCTTGACACACGAACATGCAAAACCACTTTCATCCATTGATCTGACTGACTACATGCTTGGCGTAGAAAGGTCGAAAGAGTATCTGGTTCTTAGAGACGAGTGTCACATCGCCCACTTGAGTGCATCGAGAGCTGCTTCCCTCAAGCGCGTATCTAAATGTCTCCTCTTCCCGCGATCCCCGGACACAATGACAGAAGACATCTTTGTTTGGCATGTCACCTCAACAAAATCCTGGGCGCGACCGGACATCACCATCGCTCGACTCCGCTGGCCATCTCCCGTGAGGTTAAGCTTTAAGCTTGCGGGACAACACTTTTGATTGTTATCGCTCGACTGGTCGTCGGATTAGCTTAAACGTACTGACCGTTTCTGCACGACCATGTGGGACCTAACTGGAGATGGCAGAAGATTCGGTTGTCATTTAGTAATGTGGCTCCCGTGTTCGGCGGCGGGAACTGAAGGGATGACAGACAACCCTTATCAAAGCATGTTTCACGATAGGGATAGAGGTAACTGGAAGAATCACTTTGAATAGATATAAGTTATAGGATGGAACAAATGAGTTGCGCAAACTTACAATACCCCCTGTCAAGAAGTCTTTCTCACACGACAACGGTCAAGCGGCTTGGTCCCAACACCCACGATATCAGAGCGATTTGCGGAAAGGAAGATACTGGAACATGACCTACATTACACCCTGAGCGATACAACGTTCAGCCCAGCGGCGCTTTGGTTCAAAGCTGGTGATACTATCACCATTTCGTGGGTTGCGAATCCGAGGAACGCAACAGCCGCGGAAGACCACTGCTACATTGCGATTAGGCCATTGGCCAGTGTTGAGGTGGACTATATGGTTCTGACTGGTGCGTGTTTGCGTAAAGATCAAACTTCAAAGGCGATGGCCGTGCTAAAGTACAATCCCGGAAAGACGTCTATCACCAAGGTCCAAGAACCGCGCCGTCCTGTAGCGAAGGTTCTTACACCTTTCGATTCCTTCCAGTCCGTACAATAAGACACTGCAAATCCCTCTCGATGGATCTTCGTTTGTTGCCCGCATTAATGCGCCAAACGGCTGGCACGCCCAGACTGGAGCATTCCAGTAAGTCCTATTGTACGAAGATGTCTTACAGGGATGAGTCTGACTTTGCCGGCCCAACAGATTGTACAATCACACCCACTACGAGCTTGCGGATTGGCTTTCAATTGTCGCAGGAATTGTGGGCGTGTGTGGATTTATTGTGGCCATCTTTGCCTGGTCCTCCCGAGGGAACCGAAGAACAAAGGGCCTAATGAAATAGCCGACGCCATCAAGGAGCAAACAGCAGTGTTGCAGAAGGCGCACACATCATCGGTTGTTTAATTGATTCAGTAGGACTTCCTGAGGCAATGATTCGATGGATTCATTGAACGATGCTTGGCTGCTGTTTTGGTACCATTATCTCGGTCGGGGACGGTCGCACACTGTAGTGCATAAGAGTGGGGAGAAACTAGCGTGAGGAAGAACCTGCTTTGTTATAGTCAGACAAGGCATTGACGAAGACCGTTGTAAGAGGCAAGAGCAAGGCTCAGACTATTACCATTGTGGGAGAGTCGGGCATGGCCTGGACAAATACCATTGTGAGAACGTAGAGCAAGGTTTGACTGCGTAGGGTGCTGTTGTCACGATCGCATACCAGTACTCGTTATCACGTGATTCACGGACGACACGTCACCCTCTGTCACGATGGTCAATGTGGCCTCAGTCAATGAGCCCTATCACACATCGAGACAGTATACTATGAGGAAACGACGATAACGAGGATAACGAGGATAACGAGGATAGCGAGGATGGCGAGGAACTTGACGCGGATATCTAGAAGGGCTCGTAGCAGTTCTAGATAGACTGAGGTACCACAGTGATATCGTTGAACGATGAGCAAGGTACTAGGTATGACTTTCAATCGAGAAATCGCTAGAGAAAGACTAGAACAACGAGAACTAAGACCATGTACATATATATCTCCACTGACCCATCCGCCAGGATGCGTAGAACATCGATCAACTTCCTCCTGTTTCTATCGTTCACCTGCAGCCCCCTTTAGCTCGGTCTTCGGCGAGTATATCGAGTTGTGCTCGAAGATATCGAAGAAGTCGAAGATATCAAGAGGGTTTACGTAATAATGGCTTACTCGTGGTTGTGGCGGAATGGCCGTCATGACACTCTGCCCCCTTATGATCGAGCTCCGGCGAGATGAGAATAGAGAGAACAGTGAGGGTAAGTCGGTAGGATATGGGGGACCTAAGCCGTGGAGCCTCCCTCCTCAGTGACTAAGCCGTGGAGCCTCCCTCCTCAGTGACTGAGAATTGAATTCGGAATTGAGGGTCGACCATGTCATTTGACAATGGAAACCGACTCTGTAACACATCATTGCCTTGTACACCTCCTCTTCCTCCTTCTGAAAAATGAGGAAAGCGGGGGTAGTGAGACAATACAGTATCCGTCAATCAGTACTTGACAGGCGCTGGTGACGGCGTGTGTAGGTACTATGAGATATTGTACCTCTCTCCCCTTCCGAAGAATGAGGAAAGCGGGGCTAGTGAGATGATACATGTTCCGTCAGTCAGTACTTGACAGACGCTGGTGACGGCGTGTGTAGGTACTATGAGATATCGTACCTCTCTCCCCTTCCGAAAAATGAGGAAAGCGGGGGTGAGTAGCATACAACCTGTACTCAACCGGTCCGTGAGAAGCCCACGGTACAGATTGTACATCAGTATCTCCCGTAGATACATTCTCCATACCAATCAAAGTTGATCCTTCTTGTATTGGCCATACCACAATATTGACTCGACCGGAGCGACTGTCATGCAGCTTTATACAGTGTTCTTCAGTGATGTATTGCGCCACGCAGCCCATGGTGATGTTCCTACAATGCATCGGTCTAGAAGTCGTATTTGTATACGTAATGTAGCATAGCAAAAGAGCGTAAAAACCCATTCCGAATTCTTTGGAACGGGTGAGGGGTGGTTTATTAACCGGGTGACATATTTAAGGCATTGCATGGAATATGTCGACAAAAGCCTTTCCGAATTCTTTGGATGGGGGGATATGAGACTTTTGAGCGGCTATTTGTTGCGGAGGTCCTCATGATTTCCTCCTTGTCTTTTATACGCGTATCGATCACCATCTCCGGTCTCTGGCGGCACAGCTGCATCTTCCCCGGTCCGAAAGGGTTAGGGGTTAGGGGTTAGGGGTTAGGGGTTAGGGGTTAGGGGTTAGGGGTTAGGGGTTAGGGGTTAGGGGTTAGGGGTTAGGGGTTAGGGGTTAGGGGTTAGGGGTTAGGGGTTAGGGGTTAGGGGGTTGGGGGTTAGGGGTTAGGGGTTAGGGGTTAGGGGTTAGGGGGTTAGGGGTTAGGGGTTAGGGGTTAGGGGTTAGGGGTTAGGGGTTAGGGGGTTAGGGGTTAGGGGGTTAGGGGTTAGGGGTTGGGGGTTAGGGGTTAGGGGTTAGGGGTTAGGGGTTGGGGGTTGGGGGTTGGGGGTTAGGGGGTTGGGGGTTGGGGGTTAGGGGTTGGGGGTTAGGGGGGTTAGGGGTTAGGGGGTTAGGGGTTAGGGGTTGGGGGTTAGGGGTTAGGGGGTTAGGGGGTTAGGGGTTAGGGGTTAGGGG